>NC_136774.1:6033891-7277891 GCF_947034865.1 Barbatula barbatula
TACGCTGTTCAACAACATAGATGCTGAAAAAAACAATAGAAACCATCACAGCAATTCAAATGGTTTCCATGAAAGGGAAAGTTCACCCAAAAGTGAAAACTCATCCTCAAGTTGTTACAAACCCCGTTTAAATGTCTGAGATTTCCGGGGAACCGTTGACTACAATAGTAGGAAAAATTCTTGTAGTTTTAACAAATTTAGGAAAACAAACAATTTTAGTGCACCTTTGACTATCAATTCTGACAACCCCAGTTGCTACCATTCTTCCAAATATCTTTCTTTGTGTTCAACCAAACAAACAAATGACTACAGGTTTGGAACTACTTAAGGAGTAACTCATTTCTGGATGGAGTATCCCTTTAAAATACCATTATAAACTGTTTCCTATTAAACCCATTACAAAATCCCTCTTAATAGTGTGGGCATTATTCCAATATGAATTGAGGGTGTCCTTCTGGTTCCCATCTGCCAGGTAACATTACTCCAATAGTATCCCTCACATACAGTACCAGTAGACCCATTATAACCATCACATCCATTACATGTTCTATTGCATGGACCTGCATGAAAAAGTTGTTTTCTAACAAAAACAAGATTTAGGTTTAACTCCAACAATGGGTGCTTTCAAGATCAAAATACGTCCAATATATGTTGGATCGTACATAAATACGTTAATAATTATGTTGCCAAATGTTTAATCCATTGTTGTTATTCTGGCCTGTTAAACACATTTTAATGCTCTGGTCTTAAACACCCTAAAGGGCGAGTCTGCAGGGTGTTCATTAAAATACCTGAAGCATTTGACTGCCTATTCCCTCTCTCTCCTTATATGGCCGAATGACTCCATCCTCGTGAATGAAACGCTGTGGGCGTAAACTCTCCACGTCCTGAGATATCTCGGCAGCTCTGAATTAAAATGAGAGAAAATGGGCACCAAGATAGGAACAGCTAAGCCTCTATAATGGGAAAAGAGGTATTCACACACCTCTTGATGCCTTGAAATGTGCTGCTGGCCATGTCAATGATGCCTCCTGTTGGTCTGGTGAGAGCTCCGACTAAACCTTTTCCCACACCTTTGAAGAAACCGGCAGCCCCTTCCTTCTGTGCTCCTATAGAAACACACGGCGATAAGACATAAGGTTCACTTCTCCACAAAAAAAGAACACGATCAACAGCTTTACTGTACCTTTAATGGGTTTCGTCACAATTCCAGTGAGGCCGCTCACAAACCCCTGCGTGAGAAGACAAGATGAACGTACATCATAAGCAAAAGGTGGCGTAGAACGTCTCTCTTTCCATGAAGCTGCTACTCACGGATACGAGTCCTTTCCCTCCCCGCGTCAGCCCTTCTCGGAAACCGCTGGGCTGCTTGTTCATAGTTTCTCTTCTCTTCTGCTGATATTCCTCATCCATCGTCATGGCAGCAACACCTTTAGCCATCGCACCCGTGATCCTAGACGCTGCTCCCGCGATGCCGCCTGAGCAAGACAGAAACGGGGGTCAACATTTCAGAACGATTTCCTGCTCGTATGATATGGAAAGTAAATGTTTTTTGAGGGAGAGATGGAAAGAGAGCTCTTACCCACAGCCCCTCCGACCAAAGCTTTCACACCGAGCGCCATCCCTTCCACAAACTCCTCTGGGCCCTGGATAGCCCCCTGAAGAACACACACTCAAGTTTGAGTCTTTTTTTAATATTTAGACGAGAATCAAATTGCTTGCGTCTTGTAATCCTCCTTCATGTGTCAAGATTTACCTGGTAGGGCTCATAAAAGAAGGCCTCGACTCCTTCAGACAGGCCGCGGATGAGTCCGAATGGATTGCCGAGCACGTCTAAACCCAACACCAGAACGTACATCTGCTTGATAGCCTGAAACAAACAGCACAAAGATATTAAAGGTGAAAGTTCTCTCAGAATTGACGCACCCCGCATGTATATGATCTACTTTCTTTGTTTCAACATAATTCACTTGCGACACAACGTAACAAGCGGTGTTTCTAAATTTTATGTTTAACATGCTGAACACTAAAATCACATGAATCTTTTGATACCATCGACGGTACAGACAAAAAATACTTTCACACATCAATACATTTCAGTATTATTACTCGTACGAAGAAATGACAAGGTACTGGCACAACACTGAGCTCAAACAACAGTTTAACGTAGCAAAAATGAGTCGTCCAAAACTTCGGAAGATCCTTTTTTTCTTTTAGGACTAATACTGTCCTCATGAACCAAGTTCCAGAAGTACTAGTCACTCTTCATCGCTTCTTCCCACCCACCCTATGCTTCAGACATTTGTTCAATTTTCTGACAGTGACAATTGAAAGATCCTTTTTAAAATAAAGTTTCTGTGTTTGCAATATGCCAATATATATCGTAATTAATAACATAAGCACAAAATGTACTTGAGCTAAATATACACCAAAACCTTGATGCTGAGTGAAAATAAATAGTGTGGGGGTTAAAGAGGTAAGGTCACCTGTTTGGAGTAATGACGGACCACCTCCCACTGCAGCTGTTGGGTGGTACGGAACTGGTATGTCAGCTCAAAGAAGGCCAGTCTGCAGAAACAAAACCCATTTCAGTTCAGATGTGACACATTGTATTAGGGATGCACAGACATGTACATTTTGGCCGATAACGATAACCGATGATTCTTTAACATTGGAAGCCGATAACCGATATATTGGCCGATATACAGTATATACATATTAATATAACATTTCCTGCGACTGAAACAAAAGGCAAAAAGTGGACCACTGCTTTTATATGACAACATTCACTGCAGAAAACAAGGTAACTGATAGTTCTCTTTTTTCCCTGAAAAACATGTACCAAGCCTACTTTACGCTAGTTAATGTTTCTTTAACCTTCAAACTTTTCTGGTATCTTTTTTATTTTAACAAACAAATCATTGATGTTCTTCCCGAGCAACTCAGAAAAGTGTTCCTAATAGGAAATAGCCAAATGTCTAATAGGTCTCAAGAAAGACAGAATTCTGACAGCAGTCTGATTCAAACAATAGCGTTTTGAATTTATACTGTACCAACATCAACAATGTTTTACTAATATCATCAAGTGAATGATCAAGACAGAAAGACCGTACCGTACTGTATTTTAACTGTGAGCAGCGTGCAGCTGAAGAAGTTTAACCAGAGAAAATGATTTATGATATATTATTTGTCTTTAATATATCGGCAGATACCGATAAGATTAAGAATGACCATTTATCAGCCGATACCGATATGGCCGATAATTTATCGTGCATCCCTACTTTGTATGGCACTCTTCATGAGTAACCTCTTCTGCAAATCTTTTACCAATAATCTACAAATCTTCACCATCAGCACAGAAAAAACGATCTAGTGCAAACTACTATACAAACTCCATGTTTAGCCACGTGTAGTGCAACGTCTCTTTCCACTTGAGGGCAGCATAAGAGTAAAAATGGTTTAGAGGAAATTGCGCTAGATCACCATCTAACCACATGTGAAATCCCGAAACACCCCAAGGTGTGATCTGAGGGTTTGGCTCAAGCTGGCATGAGGAACCTGAGGCTAACACTGCCACAGATGGAGATTCTACAGAAACACGCTCTGTCCTCTGACGAATAAACACAGTCGATGGAGATCTGGAATTATCTTTACCATCAGTGTGTAGTGAAAATCTAAGTAGCGCGAGGAATGTACAGTGTTCCTGTTGTAGGAGTAGGAGTGAGTGTTAGTACTTGAAGAGGACGTCCTGAGCGTCAGTAAGCGTAGCTCCGATACTCTTCAGAAGCAGATTCAGCGACTGAACCGGAATGACCTCGGTCTCTCTCTCTTTCTTATTGCTGTCTTCACCCCCGGTGCTCAGAGAGAAACTCAAATGAAGCTGCCACACAAATTACACACATGAGGTCACAATCGTCCGTGTCATGTCAAATATTCAACGAAACCGCACTGCGGGCAGAGCCGCACAGCAGAAACCAGTGAATCTGACTGACCTTTATGGGAGATATATGGAAGTACTCGTACAGGCTCATGGGAGACGTGTCTGTCGCTGAAACATGATTCAACTCAGTCTTCAGATACTCAATGTCCTTCTCAAACAACTCAACCTATAACAACACAACAGACAGACATTCAACAAAAATCAGCGACACAAATAGATCTCAATGTCATTGAATTAGACAGAAAACCCTAAACTAAAAGTTTGATTTGACTTTTCATCCATACATCTATCTTCAGAGAGACAGTAGGGCAGCACATAAGGGTCCGAGCGTTACCTCTTGTTCAGACGTGAAAGCACTGGAGTGCTCGGCAGTGAAGAGCTCTAGTATAGCATACAGGAACCCAAGATCCATCCGTAGGTCCATTTCCTGAATCAGCACCTTAAAATACCTATAAGCCCAATAAATATGCCATAATGAAACACAAACACAATGTGCACTCCAGGAGCTTAACAACCGTTCTGATAAATCACAGTAAAGTTCTGCCCTTACCAGACGACTATTACAAAACATAAACAAAAATCACTAAACAATGTGCCATGTTGTTATAGGAGTGCACATGCAACAAAACAGAAGACAGGTAAGGCCGTGTTCACACTTGACTTCTTTTTTAAAAGAAAAAGTTGACAGTGGCGCATTTTTAGAAACATAAAAAACGATCGCTACGTTGTTGTTACCGGCAATGTTCAAGCGTTAGCCTTTGTGCACGAAGGCAGCTTAGAGATACAGGCTTCATAGGCAGCGTAGTGGAAGTCTATTGGAATAAGAAACAGAGAGCGTCTCTGTGATAACCAATCACATATTTATGGAAATCGACAGGTCTCTGTCATTGGTTAGCTGCGAAAGAGGTGCACGCCATAGGGTGTTTTCTTTTTGAGAAAAGTTGAATTTTCTCAACCTCAAAAGACAGTAAAAGACGCCGAATTATAATGTAAAACGCTAACAGCTTCAAAAACGAAGTCAAGTGTTAACACGGGCTGAGATGTGCAAACATCCATGACGGTTCGCAAACAAAAAAGCATTTTACAAATAAGTCTATGAAAGAAATGGTGTCGTGAGTGCGCAGCTTAAGAGAAGGTGAGAGAAAGGAATGGAGAAGAGACGCACTTGATGCGTAGGATGTCCGAGTGCCCGGCTGCTCGGGTGATGATGCTGACGTCAGCCAGCGGTTTCGGTTCTTTCAATAACAAGATACAAAAATTTAATGTTACAAACATGCCAGAACACAAACATTATACAAATGTGTGCACATTTTCCTTCTTTGTTGAGGGAATTTTCAGGAAGATGAAAATATTCGTCAAGATTATGTAGAAGTCAACCACAGCGACTGACCTGAGTCCATCCTAACCGACTTGGGTGGTTTGATGGGGTAGAACACAAATGGAAAGATGGATCCGGGCAACTGATTCTGGATCTGTACAGTGAACAAAAGCATTTGATGGATTGATGTAACACGTAGTTTTTTTTCTTTCTCAATTGCACACTGAAACCTGTTGAAGAGAGTGCTCACTATACGTTTTTTTCCTTTAGCTCACAATCATTTCACATCATTTGCAGAACACATATTGTAAAGAATGTTGGAAACCAAACAACGCTGGCCCCCATTTACTTCCATTGTATGGACACAAAAGAGTCATTTCTCAAAATATCTTCTTCTGTGTTTCGTAGAAGAAAGAGTCACGTACAGGAGGGGGAATAAATGTTATCAGAACCGATTTTGGGTGAACCACCCCTTTCACAAAACACTAAGTAAGCATTAGCTACCGGGTTGCTCTCTGCTGTTCATTACGGTTTCTATAGCTCTAAAAGTTGCAGTATCTACACGTGCTATGCTTCATGAAGCGTAAATCAAACCTGAATTCTGTTGATCTGGACTCTATAGGTTTTCTGTCGGGTGGAGACGCTGTACTCCACCTTCAGCGCGGGCAGGAAGTTCCTCCTGAGAGGAGCATCAAAGGGCTGCAGTACCCTCATGGACACCCCATTAGCCGCAAATAACACCTGAACAACACGCATCCAGTCAGAAATGAACAATCTCAGTGTGAATTTAACCTTATTCTCCTGAGGATGATTTTAGATCCGAGATGTGTCCTTTGGTAAAGGGGACACTGTGCCTTTAAGAGAACTGAATTGGTCTCTATGAGCACTGACCTGGTAATCGTTCTCTAAGTCGATGAGGGCGCCATCCACCGGGCTCGTCTCCATATACTCTTGGTAGCGGCTCTCCAACTGAGCAGCTTCTTTACCGCTCAAAACCTTCCATCGGCTGCGCTTCTTGAGTTTAGTCTCCCATACCACATCAGAACTGACCAACACGAAGTTTCACACAGTCAACACATAAAATATCTGAAGTAAACCGTACCGACACAACCGCAAAAGTGCTTTATAGTAGCAGTCTGCCATCGAACAGCGTGAACACCAATTATACCTGGTGATGCCAATGAAGGCCACTTCCTGGCTGTAGGTGTTGTTGACCAGTGAAACGCCCATGTTCTGCAACAAGATACTGATTTCCTGTTGAGGCACCTCCATCTTCTCATTATCGCAAATCAGCTTGTAAACACGGCGATCGGAGGTAAAAAGCGCCACGCGTTGGAGGCCTTCATAAAATGAGACGACGAACAGTTTTCCCTCTTCGTTCATGTCCAACAACTGGTCCTGTTAAGAGAACAAAGACCCAGATGAGTATTTGGTTTGTCGTCTTTAATCCAAGTTTAATTTAGATATACGTGTCATTTTTGTAGTATCGTAGTCGAGACATTGAAAAAGAAGAAAGAAAGGATCTGGAAATGTTATGAGCAGGATTTGAACTAACATAAGGAACATGAACACTTTGTCTCAATGGTAGCTAAGGGTAGTTCTAACTGAGCCTGTTAAAGAAATAGCTTTGCCAAAAAGAACAATTCTTTCATTATTTACAAGAACGTTGGTAACCAAACAATGCTGGCCCCCATTGACTTCCATTGTATGGACACTAAGCCACCGAGACATTTCTTAAAATATCTTCATATACAGGTTTTGAATAACATGAGGGTTAATGAATGATTACAGAATCTTCATTTTTGGGACAATCAACACCTTTAAATCATATTATTATTATTATTATTATGTATAAAAAAATAAATGGATATATTTACTTAAAAAATCATTTATTTATTGATTGGTTTTCTGGGATTTATAAGTAAATATATGCATTTATATAAAACATATTCAGAATAAATAAATATTATATTTGCTTAAATTTGTAAACGTGAATATTATTTGAATTCACCCAATGCTTTTTTATATGATCTCCACTTGTGTTCGGCAGGTAAAACAAAATCATTTAGATTTGAAATGAGACAACAGAACATAAAATTCTTGAATTTTCAGAAATTTCACTTTAATACATAAAAAACTGCCACGGTTGAGCGTTTTTGAGCATCAGTTCAGATGGTGCATCGAAAATAAGCAGGAACGATTCCTCCATCTTTGACATTTTTGTACCGAGAGGTCACGCTGTGACGCTTTGATCTTCTATAGGTCTCACACACTCACTTGATGCGAATTTGCATGTCAGAGTTCACCTTGAACTTTGCTATGCACCGTAAAGCGAAGTATTTTCAGACGGGCGTTCGTTTACGGTCATGACGCTTTCGCATGCGTATGGAACGAAAAGTCAAGTGTGACCGCAACATAAAGGGAACTTAACAGAGTACATCTCACCTCTTCACTCTTCAGTTCTCCTTTGTACTTGCTCCATTTCCAGCTCAAGGTTCGTGATCCGGTGGGCTCAGCCCATGTGTAGTACACTGCCTGTCCTGGACCCAGCTCATCCATTTCCGCCTGAGAGCTAACAGGAGAACACTATTAGTAAATACACGTTTATATGATTAAACATCTTATAAACAGCAACAAACTTTATTATATAATTTCAAAGGTCTTGATATTATACTTGTGTGCACGAACACGTCCAAACTACTTTTACCGTTCATGTAAATATTATTGACACGGTATTTCCTGATGATTTTATGTAATAAAGTTTGTTTGGAGTGAGACACTTTTTTAGGAGACTCAAAAGTGAACACTGTAGCATTCAGAAACCGGAGAAACTACAGTCCCGTAGTTCGGATTTTTATACCCCAGAATAAATCACTTTAAGAAAGGGAATCATTCGTGGTTCATACATCATGCTCTTCAACATAAGATGAGGTTCCACTGAGACACAAGAGAAGTGCGGCACTCAATAGCTAGAAATGAAGGCAGATTTAAGAAAAGCGAGTACAAGCAAGTCGATTAAAATCCGTTCACAGCCCACAAGCTACAAGATGAGAAAACAAAGTCAGACTCCAACGTTACACTCCGTGGGAGAAATCACATTTGTTTTTCGAAACGAATTTGGATGAAGGAAGCAGCTCGAAGAGAATATGAAAGGAGTCGGCTGCCTTCACCAGACGGATCCCGTATTAGGTCGAGGGGAGAGAAAATAGTTTAGAGAGAGTTTTCCATGCATCTCGTTCGATAACACTTTGTGTACCAGAGGGACCGTGTCTCATCCCCCCCTGATAAAGAGATATCCAGTAACTCATCTGGAAGCCAAGAAGAATCTTTCTGCTTCCTGCGACTAAAAGACACAAAAGGACAAGTAACACAAATGCAACGAAAGGACATTGAACAGTGACGGAAACACACACAACACTATACACGCTCCAAATGAAAACTAAAAACAGATGGTCAGACGCTGAATGGTTACAAAAGCTTAAGTTCATGGCATTAATGCATTCTAGCATGTTAACAAACAGAGTTAACTTCGAGTGACTGCACAAATGTGAACACACAAAAAACTAAAAGCATCAAGGATAACAACAAAACGAGACATATGTGACCGTGGACCACAAAACCATAACAAGCACGGGTATATTTGTAGCAATAGACAACAATATTATTTTCTTTTATGCCAAAACCAATTCGGATATTACGAAAATATTATGTTCCATGGAGATATATTTGAAAATACAGTATATCAAAACTTTATTTTTGTGAGTGGTTGCCGCAAAATCACAAACAAAAATGACCGGAAACGCGTATACACGTATATCGCTGCCAGAGGCGTCATGCCCATTCAACAGAGGGGGCACGTGCCCCTCAGATATTTGAACTGTCAGGTTTGCATGCAGCCTCCACATGACATTACTAGCCTCTATTAGTCAGTTGCACGATTCAATAGGAAGACACTATATCAGTTGTGCTGCACCGCCGTTATGATAACGTACGGGAGCTTAACATTTATCAATCCGTCGACAGACGCAACAGCGCTGGCAAATGATGCAATAAGCATCTGCGCTACTGAATATGTATATAATCAGGATGCATTCTGGGAGTGATTTTTAGTGAAGAATTCACATTTTTCAAACTTGCTGCAGAATTTGTTGCCTGCTGTTGGTAAGATGTACATCAGTGATGCCTAGACATAGTAAATATAGAAATGGGTACAGGTAGTCTCTCTCACCTTTGGTGGTACTGCAGTGTCTCGTCTTTTGTGTGGTTGATGAGGAGAAACGGGGCCGCGCCGTCATGGTAATCAGAGAAGCGTATCGCAGCCGAATGTTCTGACAAATTCACATCAACGATTATACCGCCCAGCTAAAATCAAGAAGAAAACAAATAATGTGCTTTTGTTTCTTTATGTAGGTTATAGTAATGTAAACCGTAGGTAATGATAACGTACGGTTTTGTCCAGGTGCAGCAGGAGGCAGTTCTCTGGTTGGTGGAAGTCAAAGGCTCGTGGTGATGACTGACATCCTTCGACTTTGACTCGAAGCTTCTTCGAGTCTCTTTCTGGCCAGAATGGAACGGCGGCCTAGAAATGACACAGAAATACAGTATATAAATACAGCAGTTTTCAGTTAACAGACTGCAGTGAAGACTCACAATTTTGAGTTTTAGATAATATACATGTAAAGGCCGATGTATTTTAATTAGGGCTGTCAAACGATTAATCGCGATTAATCGCATCCAGAAAAAAGTTTATTTTGCATAAAATACGTCTGTGTACTGTGCATAATAATTTTGTACTTATAAACACATTCACATACATGTATATATATTTAATAAATATTTAGATGTATTTATTTATATTTACCAATAACTGAAATGATATTAAAACGATTATTAATCTTTCTATTTTAATGCGTATGTATTCATAAATACAATATAAATATAGACACTACACAGACATATATGTATATATATATATATAAACAAATACATGTCATTTCTAACTCAAGGCATTCATTCAAGGTTTGAATGAACTGTTTCTTTGGCGTTCTGCTATAACTAGTTTGTGGAATCGTGTTTTTGACCTGTCCGGGTCGGGCCTCCGTCCACTGATCCATCCCCTCCTCGCAAACTCGAATCACATGCTTGGTTCTGTTCACCAGCATATAGAAGGGCAGGAACGTCACCAGCCGTGTCAAACTGAAGCTGGACGCATCTATCTTCACCCCAACCTACCAGAAAAACAGACATGTCACATAATTATTTCGAGTCCACACAAAACATCTAGAATGTATAGACGGTTTCCTCATAACAACAAAAACAAAGGTTACTGCGGCTTTGCACTTTTGTGACCCCAACTGAACGTCCGGCTCACATTCACAAACAATAGAGTGCCAGTAGATTATTTCTGATAACACTTAATATAAACAGAGAAAACCTGTTACTTTGCTAAACTTTTCTCTCCAATATTACGAATTTCAATACCAAGCTCCACCTCTAGATGTCAATGTACCAGACGGTGACTTTAAATGCAACCGAACTACAGGACACATTGTTGTATGTTCATTTTATCAAATAAACAAAGTTCCACAATTAAACGGTAATTATACAGTAAAATAATTATTTATGAAAATTGTAATTTGAAGTAAAACGGAAGTTAAACATAAAACGGAAGTTAACTGGGGGTCAGGCACGCGCGGGTCTGATGAAACAGACTATATATGAATGAAACTATTGAACAAGAAATGAAACCATGCTTCTCACCATGTAATCCTTTTGCCTTCCTTTGCATTTAACAACACCGTAACTACCAACTGTGTCGATGGAGAAATCGTCTGATAATTCGCTTTCCGAAATCATTAAACGAATCTGAAAAAAGAAAGATAAGAGATGAATAAACAGAATCGAGTTTTAAAAACAAATGTCTCTTCTTGGGGCATTGAAACCTTGTTGTTCTGCAGGAAGTTGCGTGGCTTAAAGGAGAAGAGGAGAGGCATGTCAGAATCCTTCGGGTGTTTGCGATGAATATCGTCTGCTTTATACTGCAACAGCCTGCCCGTCTTATTCACCATCCAATACGGCGAGTGCACTGCCACGACCAGCTGACCCTCCTCCTTTTTAACATGGATGGCAATGTCTAGCTCCGCCTTTGTTTCGGTTTCATCGTCCAAACGCAGCGAGACGAATTTGATGAAGCTTATCTCATCCTGTTCGCTGCTGAGATTATACTGGCCTTCCCAATCCTGCTGCAGATATCCAATGAGCTTCAACTCCACAATGGAAAAATCCATGATGGCTGTATGGATTTGGGACGAGTGACCCTCTTTTAGTTCCACGGGGGGATCTCCATTACTCTGAAAAAAACAAAAACTCGGTTTCGGGTGCTTATTTAAATTTTGTTTGTATCTGTAGATTTGCTTCACTATTTGACCCAAGATGAAGCAAATACAATTGTGTGGTATTTTCTTTCATTATTAAAGCTACACTTGCCGGAATGATTTCTATTGTGCGCCATCCCCGCAGTCCCGCTGTGATCATTATACATGGCACAAAAAAACATGGCACATTTTTGCAGACTTTGGAGAAGGTTACTCAAGGATTTGGTCTTCGTTTTTTAACCATAAATTGTATTTCGTTTCAAACCTCCAGTGTTGTCTGTTCCATTCGAAGTCCGTCAGATGACCTTTTGTGTAAATAAGCATTTTTTATCATGCTCCTCCATTAACTTCCAGCAAAACCAGATATTTCAGACCGGGCAGAGTGTGGTATTTAGTGGGTTTTGAAAATCATTAAAAATCTAGAATTTTTTCAGGATTTCCAGCACCCATACGCACCCTGTTTATAAGACGTCAATTTATCATTATGAGCCGCGGGAATAACTTGTGTATTTAATGTAGAAGCGTTTTGGACTTTCAAAAAATCTGGCGTCTCAGGACGTGCCTTCTTAAACCAAACGGTTTCTACACTTATGTGACATGTTAGGGCGGGCCAGGTGACTGGCCTCCGCATTTGTCCGGCGGGCCGCAAGTTGACTAACCCTGCTGTAGGATGTCTACCTTTAAGTTGAAGGTGATTGGGTACGGCAGAAGGTTGCGGAGGAGGACGGTGGGCCACAGGTGCAGAACGAGGGGCTTGTCAAAACCCTCATCGGTGCTGTGTGACATCACAGCGTCTGGAAGAGGAACCATGTTGACCTTCATCATCCGAGTGCTGTCTCCGTGATGGTGGCAGGTTTTCTGCAAACACTCTTTGGGTTTCTGAATCACCTCATTGTAAGTGAAACCCTCAGAGCGGTCGTACTCTTTCTCACCTTCCGGTGCAGGCTGTAAGCTCAGCTCAGATCTGACAGACAAAAAAGAAAAATAAATATTCATATTTATGATGTAAGAGTGGTGTAACGTGCTATAACTGACCTGTAAGATCCCAGTGGCACACAGAACTCCTCCATAGGCAGAGAAGTGCCCAGACACACAGATCCTTCATAAACCCGGAACGGCACCGAGAAATGATTGATGATCTGCAAAATCAAAGATTGACATCACGATCTATCAATCCGTCAACAACAACACATGTATTATATATAAAATTACACCTAATGCTTAAATCTGTGTGTTTACCACTGATCTATATAAATGACTGGATTGTGCATACACCGCTAAACCAACGGCAATCGATCGGTGAAGCTGCCGGATCCTGGCGACATTATGCCCAACTGACAGAGTGCATCATTACAGTCAAAATGACTGTATATATATATATATATATCCTGTTTTTCATCTTATTAGGCACGCGATACGTTTGTAGTTCACATGTGTGTTCAAATTAATTTATAACTTGCAATGTTTTTACCAATTTTGATGTTTACTTTGGGCGGAATTGTGACGTATAGAAATCAATGTATAGAAGGTGATTGTGTATAGAACGCTGTTCTAATGTTTAGAAATAGAGACTTAAAGAACATATACAGCTTATATTTATATGTATTTACATTTCAGAATAAGCACATTTGTCATGTGTTGCGGTGTCTCTTTTCTTTAGTCTCTGATATGTACGCTACTCTCATGAAAATGCACGTAACTCACTCTATTTCTAACAAGACGGGAAAATTCACAAACTTTAAATAAAAGACATTTGCGTTGTAAGAATGTACTGTAAGACGGGGACTGGTAAGGTAATATTTTGTGTATACTGAATAATATTAGCCTAAACATGTTAGCAAAGATTGTTTTGCGAACACTGGATACGTGTCCAAAATGTGTCAAACTTGTAAATTGTTTGTTCAGATTACATGGCTTGACATCACACAAAGTTTCGAAATCATGGTAATCTCTTTTTTCTGATAATATTTTATGTACAGCTTTTTCTTTATGAACAACAAACAAACACAACAAGAGAAAGATTATCGTTACATAGTCCCTTGCATGGAATTCGTCATGCTGCTTCTACAGTAACCCTGAACGCACAAACTGCTCATTAAATAGGTTATCTCCTTCGGGCAAAGAAGCGAAAACGCAATGACATCCAAGTTCTGTGTCAGCCACCGGAGTGCTTTAAAAGGGAGGGATGGAGAGAGCTGTTGGTTGCGATTCGCAACCTCACCACTAGATCCTGCTAAAATCTCCACATTGCTCCTTTGACTAGGTGAACTTGGGCAATAGTTCAATACATTAAACACAAAAATTTAACAGCAAGTTGCGTTTATGTTGTGTATACTGAGATTCAGTTTTCATGTTCAATTTAAAATATGTGTATTTTGAACACCCACCTGGAAAGGAGAACGGATCTTGACATATTTGCTGCCCTCCACGGTGTAAATCTGACAGACAAAGAAGCGTGTGACACCCGAGTCAAAGTGCATGACGCTGTACATCCCTCGCCCAGTTTTGATCAGCGGGATGATACTCGCTGCGGTGTGGCCCACAGGAGCTGGAAAAAAAACATTTCAAAATGCTAAAATCGAAATGGGGCTCGCCTGTTCAATATTGTGGCTAGTAGGGAAATCTGGGTAGTTTCTACTGTTTTTAATACACATGTTTTTTTCGAATCACAATATGTGGTAAAAAATATCAAAGTGAAAGTGACGGTTATAGTGATTATACAATTTTGCATTTGTAGCATCTATAACACTGTTGGGCAATACCAAGATAATAACACTAGGAGAATGTGCTTGTTACCAATATACTGAACTATTTGTTTATATTTTACTAAACCCTTGTTGATAGTTTAAGACAACTAACTTTGTAGGATTTATGTGAATGAAAATGCACAAACCTAAAGCAATAATAACCAACAAATGGAGAAGGGATGCCTCTTCAGAGATCATGAAATAGTTACTTTATTTTATGTGTTTTATTAATAAGGAATATGTATGTACCGTTATGGATGTGACAGTCCTGAAAATGGCACTTAACTGACTATAAAAAAAATCACGTACTAAAAATAAAACAAATGCTCTAAAAACTTAGAGAAACCTCGTATGGGTATTAGAAACGCCACATTTTCATATCTGTGCTGTTAGTACAGTAAAAACATTTGGGGAAAATTATTTTTTCATAATAAGATTAACAATGCCCTTTCAATTACATTGTTCCAAACCTGTATATATTTCTTAGTTCTGCTGAATACAGAGAAAGATATTTATAAGAATGTGTGTAACAAAACAGTTGGGGACACCATTGACTCCCATAGAAGGAAAAAAGTACTATGGTAGTCAATGGTGCACCAGATCTGTCTACTTTCCCATGTTCTTCCAAATATCCTCGTTTGTGTTCAACAGAGCAAATACTTTTATACAGTTGAAGGTGAATAAATGATGACAGAATGTTCATTTTTGGGTGAACTGTCCCCTTAATATAATATAGACAAATATTATTTACTTTACCTAATGCATAAAACTAATGTTAACAAATGCAACGTTATAAACTAAACAAATAAATGAAATGGTAGGTACACGTGTCTGTGTTACATGAGAGATCTTACTGGGTTGTATGTAGTTTTTGGTGCTGAGGCTGGTCATGGCAGAGAACTGGTCGCTTGACTGCACTGTGTAGTCCATGTTTAGATTCTCTCCATCTTGGAGCTCCACCACACGCTGTTTAGACTCTTTACCGATAGGTTTAAACATCTCGCTGTGCTGCACGGACACCGCCAAACCCAAACGATTCTTCACCACAAACGGAGCTTGGTCAGTCTGAATGCACTCAGCGGTCTGCTTGGCAGCTTCTGCAAACGCCTGCGAGTGAACAAACACGCTGTCATTCCCGCGATAGAAGGACGGCACTTGTCAACAACCTCAACACGCTACGATTTCTTACCGTCCCCAGATTACTGAGCATGTGTAGGCCGCACTTGGAGAGCGTGATGTTGAGCTGGTCTTTGCTTGCTAAGCTGATGACGGTTTTATAATCAGGCACGCTGCCGTCCACCTCATCGGACACCCCGGAGGTCACTACTGGTTTCTTCTTCATCTGTATTTTAAATGAGGAGCTTATAATATACACATTGGGAAGCATTTACCTAAAGTGTTAAATGAAATGAGGCGTAACCTTAAGCGCCAGTGTCCAGGCTCTAAAGCCGTCTTTGGCTTCATCTTCCAGCGGCTCCAAAAGTGGTTCCCATAAACCCATCATCTCATTATAATAATTCACCTTCAGGAAACAAAAAACACATCTAAGAAATGAAAGTTTGAGACCTAACAGCTCCACAACCAAATAACAAGTAGCCAATCCTGATTCATTATTATGATGTTCTAGGCTTTTGGTTGATTCAAAATGAATAAATTGATTAAAAAGCCCTTTGATATGTCTCGTTGAAACTCATCCTCATCATCACCACAGGACCTTCCAGCTATTAAATTTGGGATTTTAAAGAGTAAAAACGTTTGATATGATGATCTGACCTCCAGGTCCAGGTGACAGTGGAGGTTAATGAGTGTAGTCCAGTTCTTCACATCTCCGTGAAACGAGGATTTGGCCAGGAGCATGGGCACGGTGCGATGACCCACCCCAGCCTCCAGCGTTACACAGATGGACTGGATGTTCATTTTGAGGGATTCTCCCTGTGGAATGAGAGGAGCAACGGACTGGGTGTCTTCCTCTCCTTCCTCCTCCAGGAACCAGAGCTTCAGGTCTCGCAGGTTGCGGCGTTCCCACAGATGGTGTGGTATGGGGCTCTCCAGCTCCTCCGGGGTCTCGGCTGCAGGGCTCAACGCTGACTGAATGGTGATGACGGTGTTTATGATGATGGGAGACACCTTTGGGGGGTGGAAAAGAGAGGTTATGGTTCTTAATTTTCTTTATTTTACAAAATCACAACACGACAATATTTAGGACAGACAATAGACGATGGCGCTTATCAACCACATGGGGAGCCATAAGGAAAAGTTACCTAGTGTTGCTTTATGTTAACTTTTACCTTTATATTTCAAAATAAAACAAGACTATATGATTGTTTCTTGTAAACAAGTACATGTATCTTGATTGAAGAATGTTTCGATATTTGTACTGGAAAACAAATACTAAGAAAGAAAAAAAATTCAGTGTACTTCATACATTTTTGTAGTATTTTAAATGTCTTTTGCTATTGTGGCTTTAAGGCTTAAATACGTAGCTAATCTCGGATGTGATTGATTACATTTTTACATATGAAATAAACAACAATACCACATCCCTGCTTGAATTAAACAGGATGTTCAAACCCTGAGTCTCACCTTGAGCGTGAGGGAGCTGATGGACAGTTCGATGGTTTGAGGTTGGGTAGATGATTGGTTGCTCTGAAAGAACACCTGACAGGGCTGAAGCACCGTCGTCACGTTGTTCTCTCGCTTCTCCCTCAGGAACGGACACGCCACCACCTTTAGATCCGAGACGGCCGCCGTCATGGACTGTCCGCTGGGCTCGTTCTTCATGACCAGCTCGCATTGCGTCGTCACGACGAGAGCCGGGGCTTCGGCGCGTGTGAGGTCGGCCACGAAAACTATTTCAGGATTCTTCACCACAACGTTCATCTCAGTCTTAGCCACCACTGGCTGAACAGGAACTGCTAACAGAGCGACAGAAATCAATAAAACAGCAGATGAATTGCTCGTTGCAAAATGCGAGTAAATGTCTAACCTGTGTCTTTAGAGGAACTGGCGGACTGTTTGTTGCTCTTCGGAGGACCGGAGAAGCCGTCTGCCATAGCTTTAAGAAAGATATCAGCTACAGTGAGCAGAAACTCCATGCTGGCGCACAGGTAGAAGTCCTGAATCACTGTGTCCAGTACGGAGCCGTCCCGGCCTTGCCTGTACTTTACATCCACCATAACGTTATCTTCCCTGCCCTGATGCATGGCCATCATCCTAAAGCAGCATTAGATGTGAGACAGAGAGAAAACTCTCACTATATGAATGATAATGTGATGATACAATAGACGATTCATAATAAACGAATAATAATAATAGACCTGGATGTGATCATTTTCACTCTCTGTCGCTTGTCGTCCAGCAGGCAGTTCGTGAGTTTGAGAGAAGCTTTCATTGAGCTGTCAGAATACATGTCCACTGCGGTGGAGATGGTGCCCAGCGTGAACTCTGCCAACCTCAAGCTCTCATCACGTGAGTCTGGCACGCAGATCTACACACACAAAAAAACAAATAGTTAAGTAATTAAATAATTTAACAAATAAAAGGCATGTTTTTATTATACTTTTTGGTACCTCATTGGTGTTTGGGCTGTAGAGGACCAGGGTCATGGAATCAAACTTGAAATCCACTTTCAGAGTGTTCTTCAGTTTGCCTGTTTTCTGACCCTCCACCACTGCCGCCGTCACAACCGTGTTCCCTACAACAACAGATGTACGGTATACCGTTTCTATCAACACAAGTTTGGACAATTATATAAAATGATTACATTTATTCTGAATTGTTGAAATATAATTAACTTATGACCTATGTGCGTGTATGTGTCTTACCGCCAGAGCTCTGAGAATCTTTGATAGAGACCGTGTCTGCTTTATCAGAGCTTGATGAAACTTGAGGAACATCTGAAGTCTCAGACAGATTCTCACTCAGAGTTTTCAATACTATAGTCAGATCCTCCTGACTCAGGATCAGCTACAATCAACACATACACACAGCAATATAAACCATGTATTAAACTCTTTCAGAAATAGAAAAAAATTAACTGTCCTAAATGAACGCAAAAGCACTCACACTCATTGGTTTAAGATGTGCATTGATCTGTATGTCAGGGATGCTATGATACCAGGAAGCGGATAGATTTCGCTTGATTGACAGGTCCATATTAACTGGTTTGAGCAGCTGAATCTCACCCTTAAATTTTCCATCGATGAATGTGGTCCTGAGAAAAATCCAACGAACAATAAAATGAGCAAAACAAGGTCAATATAAAATAAAAGCTCTACAATGTGTTTCAAAAAGACAAAAGGCATGACAAATGGTCGTCTAACCTGTACATTTTAAGATCACTCAACCCCACAGCCATGATATCGACCACAGGTGGGATCTTGCTGTGTGTCGGAGAGGAGACGATCTTAAAGTGGTTCTTAACAGTCACTAAACCCAGATCTGCCACAATGACATTGTATGAAACAGAGGATTGTGGGAGAAAGACAACCGGAGCTTTGATGTCCACATCTAGAGATATCCGTGTGCTTCTCTCTGCCAGCTCCAGCACCCCTGTAGCTGCCTTCTCTGCTGCCTGAGCTGTCACTTCTGCCAAAGCGTTTTTGGCCTCCTGAAAATTATTAACGAATGCCTGAATGGGAAGGAGAAGAGAGAGAGCGCGACCATGAGAGTAATAAAAATGGATGTAAACATAGCCTGCATTCAATCAAATTAAAATGCACATTGTTTGTTGTGGCAAAGGTAAAAAATTATTACTGAAATTTCAGGTGGAAGTTTTTTTTATTAATCATCTGAGGTTTTAAAATCACCTGTGTGCCCCAAGGTTTAGTCTGAGGCCCCCTACACTTTCTGATTGATTCTTTTTATGCATCATAGATAAATTATTATTTAACTCATCTCTGCCTGATATTAAAAAGGTGATATAAGTGTTCCCTAGAAACCGAACACAAGATTTTGCTATGCTAACATAATGCTCTACCAACGCAGTACAGGAACATTAGGGGTATAGTGGTATACAACACTCACCAGTATTGAAGACATAAACTTGTTGAGGAAAATGACTTGAATGCAGCCCACAGTTAATGTTACACTAGTGTCCACAATGTGCATATCCGTGTACGCATCTCCCTCTGTTGCGTCCACATGGTTCACCATGCGAAAATCAAACACCTCTTTGTCTGCAATGGACACTGCCTGCACAGTATCATGATTACTTCAATAAACCTCCCAAAATTATTGAACATTTCAGTGATAGAAGTTTTGTTTTCAGCAATAATGTGCGATAAGTACCGTGTACTACCTTTTTGTACAGAGCCTCTTTGTCACAATCCAGAATTACAATGTTCTTTAGGTTAGCCAGAATCTCCACTGACTTCTTCATCATCTGAACTTCAGAAACCAGTCCTGGTGTAGGAGACAGAACACATCATTTAAAATACCGCAAACTGTTCGTCTCTATATCTGGGATTTTCAGTAGAAGTATGTATTACCCTCAATGCAGATCTCAGAGATTCTAGCTTTCTCTCCTCTTATGAAGACCTTCAAACAGTTTAGATCCGCTCGGATGTGCAAATTCACCACATCCTGATACTTTGACTTCTTTTTGGCTAAATGAAATAATGACATTATTACAAAACGAAAAATCAAGAAGAAAATCAAAATGCATTTGAAGAAAATCAAATGCACATGATCATGATCAAACTATCAAAATGAGGTTACTTGATTTTTTCGTGATAGCAGACTCTTCGATTTTAGACTCCTCTTCTTCCTCCTCCTCTTCCTCCTTTGGCAGGACAGCCTGCTCCTCTTGTGCCTCTTTCTTGAAAGGTGGCAGGAGGTTATTTAGGAAGTTAATTGAATTGAGAAGCGCCTCGGTGTGCAGGTGTATATCCAGCGAGGAGAAATTCACCTGATACACATCATTTAATGCTTTAAGGAGAATTCAACTGAAATGATCAGTTGGGATCAAATTATCATCAACCTGAACGTGGTATGGTGGCTGTTAAGAGGCTTTAATGGAGTTTACCTTGATCAGTTGCTCTGTGTTATGATAGGCAGTTTTGAAATCGGGGGCATTTTTGTCCGCCTTAAAGAAAACAGAAAATCAGTGTGACACTGCATATCAGGCATTCCTGAACCCAAGAACGCTTCAATGTAACAATGTAAATTTACCTTGATGTATTCCAACGTGAGCAGATCATCTTCAGTGTTGTCCAAAGTTGTGATGAGGTGAACCTTCTTGTCAAAATCTTCGTAGATAAAGTAAAGAAAATGCTGTGGTCTTATTTGGCATCTTTGCATGTATCATTTGCAACTTAAAGATCCAGTGTGTCATTTTTTGTAGGACCGATAGACAGAAATGCAATATATGAAGTATGTGACTGTCTTCAGAGGTGTATAAAGACCTTACATCGTGAAGTGTTGTGTATTTATTCTCTTAGAATATGCTATTTCTATCCACAGTACAAACACTGCGGGTCCCCTCGCCATGTTGTTTCTACAGTAGCCCTAATGGGACAAACTTCTCTACAGAGTGCGTTTCGTAAATAAATGATCTTCTTCAGCAAAGAAGCGAAAATGTGACAACATTTTAGTCCTCTGTCAGCCACCGTACTGCCTCGAGAGGGAGGGGGAGGCGTGGAGTGGAGTGGTTTGCAACCTCACAATTAGATACAACTAAAATTCATACACTGGACCTTTAAGACAATCCCAGAATGCACTGCAACAAGTGCACAGCAAACTTACCCGAGTACTCTGAACACTCGAGACAGATCTCACGTAGGAACGTGTTTGATGCCATATCAAAGGTGCGGAGTTTCAGTTCCGTCCCTAAACCGTCAATGAACAAATGGAGAACGCTCACTTCCTGTGCCTTGGACAAGCGACAAAGCTGAACAGAAAGCTAGAGGTGATAACAAAGAGAACATCTGTCACTTGAGTGAAATGAAAGATTTAATGTGACCCCTAAACTTTGTGCTGTGGCAGACCTTATTGATCTCAAATCTCAAGAGGAACTCGGTCATATTCTTCATGGGATCCTTCAGCACCATAGAGTGTCTCTTTCCAGAGGCCGACCCCTGCAGGGAGTCGGATGAAGCCTCAAAGAACGGCAAATCTTCTACTGGTGAACTGGGGGCGTCGAAGAACAATTCCTCATCTGACAAGTAAAAAAATATTCAATTTGCAATACACAATCACAGTTTTCTCTTTATTCCTCATGTAGTCTGTTGAACAGGTCTAACTTTAGTATCTGCGAAACTCCTTTAAAGCAGAAGTTCACCCAAAAAGTCGGTATTTTGCTTTGTTTTACGCACATTAAGCATTCTCGTTGCTTCAAAAAAATCCTACTGAGGCACTATGCGCGGATGGACCAAATTAACAAAGTCTTCAGTACTTTTCTGGACCTTGGCAAAAACTGACATCATGATGTCTATCAGGAGGCCTGGAAATCTGTCGGATGTGACCTATATATCTTTATTCGTACTCCGGAAGTTCTCTTTAACATCATGTGGGTGTGTAAAAAAATATCACACAAAGTAGATTTTTGGGTGAACTTCCCCTTTAACCCAGCCAGGGTGTATTTCAGAATGCCATATGTATTTTGTGTGTGTGTCTGACCAGAGCCATATATGATGGATGCACGCAGGTCATCTACCGCTGGTCTTCTGGGGGTGAGCTGAGGTGTGTTCCCTCGCTTGGACACCTAAAGAAAGCAAAAATATTATTGTCACACACAGAGATAAGTTCCCCTTTAAAAAACCACAAATCATTCTGGTGGAGCTGCATTTAAACCTCATGTGTGGCCAAATGTTTTCTAGAATAATGAATGCACTTAAAAAAATAAATAATTTATGGCCTGTTTACACCAAAGACAATGACTGTACGCATATAAAACTGTGATGATAAAGATATTGTTTAAAGAGTGTTTTTTTTCAGCTTATGAACACTGAAGCATTGAAAAGGAAACACAAGGCACATGCATTTAAAATCTGAAACTTAAGCTCAACATGATAATAAAGTGAATCTGTTAATTCTGTCATTGTTTATTCACCCTTGACTGTTCCAAATCTGTATAAATGTATTTGTTCTGTTGAACACAGAGAGATATTTGGACCAATGCTTATAACCAAACTGTTCTGGGACACCACGGACTACCATAGAAGGAAAAATGACAATGGTAGTCAATAGTGTCCCAGAACAGTTTGCTTTCCTACATTCTTCAAAATATTTTCATTTGTTTTCAACAGAACAAATAAGTTTAAAAAGACGTTTTTCCTATTATGGTAGTCAATGGTGGCAAAGAACAGTTTGGTTACATGCATTCTTCCTAATATCTTCAATCTTAAAGTTTTATAGTGTAAAATATAATATCAACAATATCACTTAATTACGCTTTAATACGTTTGTTGGGCTTCACAACAGTCTACCCTTAAGAAAGAAAAAACCCAGATAAGAGCTCTTAAATATATCAGCCCTTTCATTTCTCTTTCTCTTGCGTCTTTCTCTTAAATGAAAGATCCAGAAATCTCACAAATGTCCGAGTAACTCAATTTTTCTCCAAGTGGAAACACACACGCATTGTACCTTGGGTGTAACCTGTGGTGCTTTAGTCTGAGGGGCGGGGCGGCTCTCTGGAAGAGGAATGCTGCTGAGCAATGCTAGGACGCCACGCACTTTATCATCCGAGATACGCAGAGAAAGCAGTGGGAGCTCACCGAAAATCTTAAACCTTAACACACACACACATACAACATCATTAAACAACTTAACGTATCAGACGAAACTAACACCAAAAGTATCATTTTGACATACTTGGGCATTCTAGAGTCTGTCACCACCATAGCTCGACTGAAGACCACCTTCAGGTTAACAGGCTCCAGGATGTGAAAGGACGACTGCCTCAGTGGACGAGATCTCTTCCAGTCACCACCTGCATTTGCATTCATGTGTTTGACATATTCTGTTATCTAAACTCACACCATACATAAAGGTATTTGAATATAAAGGTGCATCTGCAGTTTATGCGTGTCTACGCACCTGCTTTAGTGTAGAGGAACTGTAAGCTGCTCAGCTGGATATCAAAGCTGTCATACGCTCTGGACATGATGTCCTCTAACGTGCTGCTGTTCGCAGACAACTGAGGCAATCCAGCTTTGCTCTGACTCGACATCTACACACAATACAAACACACAACGCGTTTTTATTAACACCTTACAGACGCTCTCCTGTCTACATCATTACTGCGTCATTTTTGGGAGAATAGGCGAGACAGAAATGCAATATAATAAACATAACTATATTTTTATTACCTTAGAATGAGCCATTTGTTCCTCATTCTAAGGGGATGTTGTTTCTACAGACCCTCTAAACGGACAAACTGCTCTACAGAGCGTGTCTCTTAAATACATGATCTCTTTCGGTAAAGAAACCAAAACGTGACGACATCTTCGTTCTGTGTCAGCCACCGTAGTGCTTCGAAAGGGAAAGGTTGCCTCAACACTACATTTCATACACTTTAACATACGCAGAACAACAGCGGTGAGATGTTTTTTTACCTGAAAATGACCCAAGTCCAGAATAGCAAGGTTGTGTTTGGGGTCATAAAAGCCGTTCTCTGGTACAATGACATATGAAGCCATCAGGTTGATGTTTAGATCGAGAACCTTCTGAGTTTCGATGATGTACATAAGGCCTGCAACAGGTAAGACACTATTACAATCTGCATCGTGTTTTATATCCTTTAGTGTGAATAAGAAAATCTGGTAGTGTTTTCAGACCTGGTGGTTTCCACCAATTCAAAACTAACTAACAACTTCAACTAGACAAATTTTGCAACCAATAAGGCAGCCGTGTGAAAGGATATCTAAAAAGATATTAAATTTGTTCAATGCCATGAACCGAACTTTGTAATATTCAATGACAAGTTCTTCCTCAGATGCGCTCTTGACATTCAACATGAAAAACATAAATGTATTATTAATACTATTTGTTAGGGCTGTCAAACGAATTATCGCAATTAATCGCATCCAGAATAAAGGTCTTTGTTTTACATAATTTGGCATTTAAAAACACAAAACTATTCATTTGTTTATATTTAAAATAATTGAAATATAAACGTTTAGTAATTGTTATATTTTATTATACAAGTACTGCTATATGAACAAAAGTGCAATAAGATTTGGTTTGCAAACACATTAAACAAATAATGTTACAACAGTATTTCCTTTACATAGAAGCATTAACATTTTTGACTTAAAATATTTTTTGTAAATCTCAACTTTAACAGCTGCCACAGCCAGGGCATTAACCTATATCTTATTTGATAAAGAAAAACAAATTATGATTATTGATTTTATTGCTTAGAAATAAGCTCTCTTTCTACATCCTTTCAACATAAAAAGTGTAAAGTGTACTGTATTTAAAGCACATCTTTATCACATCTTTTATGGCTGAAGGAGAGGAGAAGAAATGGAGCGGTTTGTTCTATCAACTCCGCCGTCAGTCAGAGATATAAAACGAAATGTCCATGTAAGATGGTAACTAATACTGTAAAAGATCTAGGCATTATATTAGACAGCAACCTGTCATTTCGAAATCACATCTCAAATGTCACAAAAACAGCCTTTTTCCACCTAAGAAATGTTGCCAAGTTACGAAATATTCTATGTGTTGCCGTCGCGGAGAAGCTTATTCATGTATTTATGACCTCAAGACTTGACTACTGTAATGCTCTACTTAGTGTTTGTGCTGCATCATCAATAAACAAACTACAGTTAGTTCAGAATGAGAGATCTAACCAGGTCCAGAAAATACGATCACATAACCCCAATGTTATCAACCCTTCACTGGCTACACATTAAGTATCGTATTGATTTTAAAGTTATTTTAATCACTTATAAAGCCTTAAGCGGTTTAGCCCTTACCTACCTAACAGAGCTTCTATCACACTACAACCCATCACGCTCTCTAAGATCTCAAAACGGAGGACTTTTGAGAACACCTAGAATAACTAAATCACCAAAGGGGGTCGAGCTTTCTCATACGTAGCACCTAAACTCTGGAATTGCCTTCCTGATATTATTCGAGGATCAGACACACTCGCCCAATTTAAATCTAGATTAAAGACGCATCTTTTCAGCCAAGCATTCACTTAATGCAACATATGCAAAATAAACCACCAGGAGATGCTGACATTAGATATTATTTACTAGAATAATTTAATTTACTATATAAAACACCATGTAGCGTGTTTTACCCTTTTTGGGGTTTTTAATTTTTTCCCCTGTAAAGCTGCTTTGGAACAATGCAAATTGTGAAAAGTGCTATATAAATAAAGTTGAATTGAATTAAGAGTTCGGTACCTTTCTCCATTCAGTTCTGGTGTTCCTGGTTATATACAGACATATATTATGTAAACATAAACTTTTATTTTGGATGCGATTAATCGTTTGACAGCCCTATCATTTGTCCTACACATCTATCAATAGATGCGTTTGGTTAGGGCGATACTACCGAACTCAATCCCTACAGGCACAATATTACAATGTACAAACACACACCTGTGGAGGTCCTGTCTCTGAACTGCTCAAGCTTCATGAGCGTGGCATTGGTCAGTTCATCCAGCTGCAGGTCTTTTGGAGGCATGAAGAAAGATGACATGCTGTTTACTGTCATCTGCAAAGAGAACATTCACATTTTACATTTATGCATTTGGGATTTTGGCTCTTATCCAAAGCAACTTACATTGCATTATCCTATACATTTGTTTCTATGTATGTGCATATGGGATCTAACCCCATGACCTTGGCACACACTTTACTTTCCATTAACGAGTTGATGTGGGAACGCTCAGTCTAACTTCCTGCAGTATATAACCATCACGACACAAAGATATAGTTTATAAAATAATCTTACAGCGTCGTAGATTATCTCAAGCGGCTGAGACTCTATGCGTAGTTTCTGGTCTGCAAGTCCGTCTAGCGGGTTGGTCTCAAACATGAGATTCAGAAGAGCCTTATCTTTCTCCCCGCCCTCACGACGCGGTGACAATAGAATGGGGGGCTTCTGGCCTCGAGGAAGACCGGACACCTCAAACGAAGACAGCTGGGCAGAGATCCTGACATGCATCATTTCATACAGTAGAATTAACATTTATTCGGCTGATTTGTAAAGGAAAGTATGTTCAGACCGCTCTTTTGCATACAATGAAAACCTACAATACAGTTGTTCAATCTTAAGAACTTCTTTTATGGGGCTGGTTGTTATATTTAAAGGAGCAGTGTGGAAGTTTTGCCGGAATCTAACGGTGAGGTTGTGAATTGCAACCAACGGCTCACTCCACCTCTCCCTTTCAGAGCACTACGGTGGCTGACAAAGGACTAAGATGTCATAACGTTTTCGCTTCTTTGCCATTGAAGGGGATAGGTAATATAAAACATAACGGTCCATTATGGAAGGTCTTTATACACCTCTGAGACATACAGGTAGTTTATTATAATGAATTTCTGTACATCGATCCTTCTAAATACATCACAAAGCACCTTTAAACCCCGTCAACTCTGATCACTGTAGGCTTTCAATGTATGAAAAAAGAAAGCCAATTTCTGCTTAAATCATTCAGAGTTGGAATAAAATAAGGATGAGAATACTGATGAGGAGAGAGGGTTGGTAGAGAAGAGAACACGTTACTTCATTGCTTGAGCGGCAGGTCTCTGCGTCAACATGGCTATAAGATCAATGACGGAGAGTTTGATAATCTCCGGCTTCTCACGGCTCTCTTTGATAGACAGCGACAGGTTGAGCAGCTGAAAATGTATCTTCATGTTCTCAAACTGCAAACACATAACCGTCAACTTGAGTTAAAACCGGAAAACGGACTAGAGAGAGATAAATATTCGTGGACTGAACAACCCAGTTTGTCTACATTTAGATAAACCTATAAGATCTATTGACTGCTGCCAGATGTATTTGTATGCGTTACGATTGACAGTCACTAACATTTTTGGGCAGGTTGGGATTGACGGCTGTCTCGCTGTATCCTATGGCAGCGTATAGTTTGGCTTTTTCTGCTGGTGACATCAGCTCATCAAAACCTGAAACATAATAAAGTTGAGGAAGGGTTCCTATTACGAATATCTTTATGCTGTGCAAAAGCGTCTTTCACTTTCACTTCACCAATAGAAAATGAATCGCCGGCCAATTTAAAGAGACAATTCATCCAAAAATGAAAAGTCTGTCATCATTTATTCACAGAGTTGTTCCAAATCTGTATATACATTTCTTTGTTCTGATGAAAACAGAAAAAGATATTTGGAAGAATGCTTACAACCAGACAGATTTTGCTCCCCATTGACTCCCATAGTGAGAAAAATACAATGGTAGTGATTTTTGGGTGAAGTGTCCCTTTTAAAAGATTGATTTTGTGATATACTGTGACTTGCTATTTACATCCCTGCTTATTAATACCAGAAAACATCACAGAACTAAACACCTTAAATATTAAATAAACAAAAATGAAGTGCAAGAGGGCACAAACTTTCACAGAAATCTCCCGAGAGACTGAGCTGAAAGGGAACCGAGTACAAACCGACCTCCTGTTTTGACGTCTTTGCTTGGTGTAGCGCTGTCTCCAGACCAGTTCCACATCCAGCCAAACCAGCCCTGTGACTGCTCTTCCTCCACCTTCACTCCAGGCCGATATATCCGCAGGCCTGCCTTTGAAGCCTACAGCACCAAATACACAACAGACACCAACATACGGTTTGAACCCTAGATATAAAACCACACACAAAACTAAAGCCTTTGCGATTGAATATATATATTGATGCTTTGTTTACATTCATGCATTTAGGAAACGCTTCTAAATAAACCGGTGCGCCTGCTGGTTACATATTTCCTGTGATATATATACTATGGGTCACACTGCATTAAGGAAAACAGACAATAAATCAAACTGATTTACATTGAAAAATATTGTACAGTGTTGATGTGTGACGTCACTTCACCTCCATATCAGCCTGCTGTCTTGCCATCGTGATGTTGAATATATCCAGAGTTCTTTCAGTTACCTGATAGATGAAATAGAAAGCAGTGGCAGTAGTGAGGTTACGTTTTAACCATGGCTTTCTCAGGCAATTTACAAGTAATATGATGAGCGACATCTGCAGAACAAAGACATTTATACAGATTTGGAACAACTTCAGGGTGAGTAAATGATGACACAATTGTCATTTTTTAGTGAATTGTCCCCTTTGCCAATGGAGTAAATTCAAAAACAGGATGGGTCTGATTCATGAATGATTTATTCAGATCAGTCTTGTGAACTGGATCAACTGGTTCACTGAAAAGTTCAGACATAGTTAGTTCTCATATGATGTAACAACTTACGCTTACGGTGTTATAGTTTATGGTGGGTTTTACGAATTGAAAGTCCCGCTTTTATTGACTTTCACTACATTAAAAACTCTCCACGGATAAAAGAGTGTAAGTTGGAAACTCGCTTAGCGTTATAACCATTCAAAATAGTGAATTTGTGTTCTGCTCCACAGAATAAGAAACACATGGAGTCTTTACGAGAAAACAGTGACGGAATTGTGTTAGTAAGAAAACATTCGACAGAGCATCTTACTGAGCATGCTTAATACAAACCGACCTCCAGCTCCTTCAGAAGAGCGTCTGCAGGTTTCTTGCTGGTGATCTTGTTCTTATAGAGCTCTCTGTACTTTTTCACCAGTTGCCGGTGGCGACGGATGTGTTGCCATGACCACATGTGAAGGCTGGGCTTGATGTTCACCTCCAAAACCCCCGTGATCACATAACGCCACCTATGATAAGCACAAAAACAAAAAAGAAATACTGCTATTCATGAATAAATACCTTCACAGTGTTTCTCAACCAGGTCGTCTAAGGGGTCTCGATAAACGTTGAAAGGGGCCTCAAAATAAGACGAAAGAAGCTTAAAAATCGAAATAATCAAGTGCGTGGTTATTTTTATAAGGATATCCATCCTTTAAGTTACGCTCTAGAATATACATAAAAAAGATATATTTGATATAATAGTAGAAATTGTGAGTGGGGGGCCTTGATGTGAAAAACGGTCCAGTGTTATAAAGGAAATGAACCAAACAAATGTTCTTACCATTTACAAGCGTTAGTGTGAACGGGCACATTTGGCCGATACTTCCTGTACGGAAGGTTCCGGGTCATCATATCCACTGAACCCAACAGCTCCAGGATGCTGACATACTAGAAATACAGAACAGTTTAGTTTCGATTTATCGGATAACTTACTAATTCTATTCAATATTGTAATAACATGTTATTTTCCTTGAAATATCGATGATATAGCAAAATAACGGCAGGAACTAAATCAGAGACATTGTTAGATCTATAGTGCTAAACACACCTGTGGCCGGCTGAGCTCGACTGCCACCTGCGGCAGTTTGACCACTAGATCCACTTTCGGCGAGGAGAAATCCACATCCGAGCGAGGATTCATCCGTAGCTTGGCATTGGCAGATATTGGACGAAAGACTAACGAAGTGAAAAGAAAACAAGTGTGGTTTCTATTTACCAGACACTCTTAATAACATACTAAGTTTGTAAACGAAAGAGCCGCTCACTGAAATGATAATCCTGAGGGATCGTGTTCTTGAGGGCTACGCTGTGCTTTAGTCGTCGCTACGAAAGAAAAACAATCCGTCTGTGAAAACGGACAATATTCTTTTATGTCACTGAACGTTTGAGGGTTTCGTGACTTAAAGACTCACCAGAGCTTCATCAGGATTGTGGTTGGAATAGAGTTCTGAATTCACGTTCCAATAAGCAAACAGATTGTCCAAGCGCACGAGCTGAATGAAGGAACACCAATATCAGTACATGACATCACGTGACGCACAGTGGATGCTGACCAAAAAACCTTAAGTTCTTACCTTAAAAAACAGCTTGGCTTTCTCATCCAGCAGACAAGGGTTCCAATTCTGATCCGCTGTCTGAAGATATAAAACATTATAAATGTTATAAAACTTTTGCACTGCACATAAAAACAGGCATTAACTGACACGGTATCACATCAGGATGAATAACAAAAACAGATATATGTCCAGGACGGGTTGCCCCAGAATGAAAAATGCATTTATTTGCACAAAAGTAAAAAAAAACGAAATAGAGAAATATAACGCAATATATTGCATCCTGACTTTTCTATCGTGATATGCATCGTATCGCAAGGCCCTTGCCAAAACACCCTAATTATATATAACAATAAGTAAGGTAATATAATATATATATATAAAATACAGTTTACATTTGGGATAAAATAATGACATTGCAAATTTGAACTGCTACGTTATATTCATGACAACTAGGTACATTTCATCACAAAATTCTCATTACCATAATGTATCCAGATATTCATCTTTTGGTAAACCCTATTACTGCAACATGTCCAATTGATGAGAAACTGCACTTGAATGCTGTTTATATTCTCATCAAGTATCAATCTTTCATATTAAGTCTTTTAAATATTATTTTTACCCGCCTAACAGCCTTAAAGAAATACAATAGTTTCTTCAAACACGATGGATCATTGAATTACCTGGAGACTGAGGTTCTGCAGGGAAACTCCGAACGACAACGGAGAATTAGGATTGGTGACCTGAATACACAATTGCAAACAACATTGACAACTGCAGACAAGAGTGACAACTAAACTTTCAAATCATTATTAATATTATTTTTATTATTATTATTATAATTAAGCAACATATTAATAGACAGACACATCAATTGACGTCATCGCCAGCACAAAGCTCCAAACTGAAGAGTCTGTGTAAAATAAAACGAATGTACTCACATCATCCTCATAACGGACGTGTATGTTGGAGATTTTCACTTGCAGGTTTTTGATCACCTGCGTGACCAGTTTTTCAGCAAATGTATCCTGCTTCTCTCCCTTTGGATTCTCTGAACACAGACAGACAGGAACGCTTAACCAATGACATCGTTGATATTCGCATGAAACCCGAATTCTTCTCGTACCTTTCTCTGCCGCTTTCTGTTTGGTCTCCTCGATGCGCTGCAGCTCCATCTGCCGCGCCTCCTCCAGCTGACGCTCCTCTTTCTCCGCATCGTACTTTATACCTGCATTAAAAGACATGCGAATCATCCAAAATACCAAAGTGTATGGTTATATTTAGATAAAAAAAAGAACATGATTAAAACAAATATAAATAAAAGTACTGATAAAATTAGTTTGGAAAATAAAAGGGCAAATTATAGAATGTAATGTATTGTATTGTATTACACGTAATACAATACTAATAAAATAACGCTCTTATTTAATGGCTTTTAAACTAAAATTTAACTGAAAAAGGAAAGGGTGCGCTGTGGATTTATACGACAAGAAAAGAGGATCCTTGCAAAATGGAATGCGGCACATTAATCGTTTACCTCGATTATTTTGTTTTTGTAATTGACGATTACGATGAATTTTATATGAATCGCACAGCCTTAGTTCATATCTGTTAGCTTTCCATATTCAAGTGTATTCATGTAGACGTGAGGGTCATTTGAATGAAGGACTTGAATGACATGCATGACACACAAATGCGTTTACTCTGCAACCATCTCCAGCACACAAAGTTAGCATCGGATGTTCAGACACGGCTTCAGTCTGTGTCAGCTCTTACTAGCAGTAGGTACAATGAGCAGGAAGACTTCATCCAGCGTAGCCTCCACGGACTGAGTGTACAGATTCTTCCAAGGGATTTTCAATTCCAAACGGCCTGAGAAACAACAGAGACATCCGACAATCACCAAAAAAGCTTCGAACATATCAGGGCTAGTCAAGTTACAAATCACAAAAGCCTTGGACTTCTGAAACTATTAAAAACATTATTCATTAATATACAGGTAGTAAAAAAAGAACCCTAAACTTGATTTAGCGTTCCTAAAATATTAGGCAGCAATACATTTTGTATAAACTGATGTTTAAATGAATTATGTATAAATATTCATTCATTTACTGCATGTGGGATGTTATAAAAACAATATTTTACCGTCCCAAAAGAAAGATATGATTAAAGCACAAAAATGTATTTAAATGTATTTGTACAGCAATTCACACAATACATTTTATTCCTTAGCAGCTTTACGAACAATACGGCCCCCGTGATCACTTAAAAGGGATGAGCTCGAAAACACAAATGTAAATGTTTAGTAGACAATTTAATCTTGAACAGAAAAATAACCGTTTGTAATAGTTGGTAAACTTATGGTAGGTGGTTACACTTTTGGAGCCGTCTATGAACTCACCTATGTGTCCTGCCCGGACTTTAAAAGGAATGTCAAGTTGACTCTAAATTTAAAAACAAAAAAGTCATATAAGACATTAGTTTCAGTAAGTTTTTAAACAGTTTAACCAAAACTTCAGGCTCCCTTGATAGATGACAAAATAATTCAAGTCAAGACATACCAGGGCATTTTCTTTTATTTCAAGGTTTCTCAATATGGCATCACCTGCAAAAGTAAAAGATATAACACGTATTGCAAAACATTACATCATGACACTTTCTGCACATGCCATATCTTAAAAAAGCTAATATTTAACTTGGTATTGAAAGATATTAGAAAACGTAAATATATAATAAAAAAAAAACGGATCTTGACTATCAAGAATTCTTCAAAATTAATAGAAATCGCTCAAGTGTCAGCTGATGCGTTACGTCACGCTTTTGAGTCGTTGTTGTCAAAAACCCACACATGTACAATGCTTTCTTAAACACGACTAGCCCATTCTTTTATCACATTTATTATGCATGTAAATACAGCAAATGTTTAATTTAGACACGGACACATTTGAAGTGTGCTTCACTCATATGCAGGTCACTCACAGGCTCAATTTTGCCACATCTCCACTCTTAACATGAATCAACCCTAACTAGACAACATCACGTTATTATTAGTGTACATAACTAGCGATCTAAATGAAACCATATCGTGTACTCATGTATGCTAGAAGTGTTTCACTTTGACGGTGAACGCATGCTCAATGTCGCGTCGCGGCGTTCATAATCATGAAACTTCCCCTGAACGTCATCTAAACACGGGTTTAGCTCTGGCTGTCTGCTTTAGCAAAGTAAACACTTGCTTCTGACACCTGGCACATTTACCTCCCCATATGCCGAGGCTGAGCTGCGAGCTGTCAAGGTTCACCACGTAATCCCCCAGAAACCTGTTCAAGACATCGACCACCACCGACTCGAACACCATCTTTATGTCCTGATCACGCAGACATCAGCACGCTTTCCTGCGTCTGCGACTCGTGCGACACCCGAGAATGCAGTTGTGCTTTCTGACCGTCCCGTTTCCTGAAATAAACACCACAGGAGAGACTGGGAGGTACCGACGCTTCAGCGCGTCTCCTGTGCGACACCGCCCTCTGCTGGTGAACACCCGCATCCCCTCCCGCACGGGCTGTAAAAATTACAGTTCCAATCATTCTGAATATGAATTACATTAAAACATTTATTGTTTCTTAAGGTTTTTTAAGGAGAAGCGCTATAAATACATTTCAAGAATAATTGAAGACGAAACATGGTTTTCAACCCAGCAAACGATAGTTGATTCCCAGAACGTTCTGGAAACGTTAGCGCAAGGTTCCCAGAACAGATTCGCGTTCATTCATAATTTAGCACCTGTTTGCCTCCAGAGGTAGAAACTCTTTCTCGGCAACACTGATATGTTGAGTGTGATTCGGTGAAAAAAGTAAAACATCAACCATAATGATAACAAGAAGAAGAAGAAGAAAGGAGATTGAAATACGTTCATTTCTGGCTATACACAAAACGCTGAAGGACCCGAAGTCAGTGTGCTCAGTTACTTTATCAGGTCCGGACAAAACTAGCTTTACATCCATTTAAGAAAAACGTATTTTATTTAAGAAACTGTGTCTATTTTAAATGTAATGTGTTGAAGCGCGTGTTTATATTTGAATCGTGCAGCTTCTGATGTTGAAGTCTATGACGTAGCTACGCACGCAGCGTTGTGTCAGTCAGAAGTCGCAGTCGGTTTGTTTGTTTGTTAGTTGCTCGTTTTGCGCTTCTTGCGATCGCTTTTGACTGTTTTCTTGGCGTTTTTTCTGCTGGTTTTCTGTTCGTGCGTGAAGAAAGTGAGACCGAATAGTGACAGAGTTCAATTTATTCGTTGACTCCATCTCGGATCGTTTTCGGAACAGTCCCGCAGTAACGTTACACGTTCAGCGATGGATTCGAGCGTTAAACACAGCGACATGAATTCTCCATCTGCCGAAGATTTTGATCCCTTCGAGGGGTGGGAGCCTATAACATCATGGGCTGACTACATGGAGAAAGCCGAGGCTGAGGGGTACATCGACCCCCGGCCATTGAAGATACCCTCCTGGGCTGATCTATCTGCAGTCCCAGCGACAAGACGAAAGACTCGTGAGTTATCTAGTTTGCATCAATAATTACATTGTGTAAACTATCACAGATATAAACACACAATACTTCATTCTGTCATTTTTATGGCTTTGATTTTGATGCTCCTCATGTGAGATTTTAAGACGTTAGGCTGGATTTCACAGTCAGGGTCACATTTGATTCAAACTCAATGACTTGTGTGGAAAAAACAGACTATATACGGTTATAAACTGCAGTTTAATGTAGAAAATACTCCGCAATGGTGTAAAATAATGAATCCACTCTTCAAAACACCATATAAACAACATTAAAACCTTGATTTTCATCCTGCAGGTGTGTCCGGTTCACGGCCAGGAGTGTCTGAGGAAAAGAAAAGCAAGCGTCACAGGAGGAAAAGAAAGCGTAAATGACTACATTATTTTCTAATCTGCCCAATACTATCAACGCACTTTTATTCTGGTGCTTTTTAAAAATGATTTTCTCATTTATCGGCTCTGATTTGTTCTCAACAGCGCTTGCACAAGCTAAGACATGTGGTGGACAAGAAATGCCCTCAAATCTCCCCACCAGAAGTGCACCAGCTCCTGCACCTCAGTGAGTTGAACAAAACTTATCTCGATTTAGAAGTGCTCGAATTTTTGCAGAAACTGTATTTAAAAAACTGTTTCTTGAATTTTTAGGCGGAAGCATCCTGACTCGAAGTCCTTTAGAAAACAGGACCCATCGTTCAAAGCAGCTGGTCCACCTCAGTGAGTTAAACAAACTGTCTCAACTTCGGAGCGCTCGAATGTTTATATAAACGTGACTTAAAGTACTTTTTCTTGTATTTTAAGGTGTAATCCTCCTGCTTCAAAACCTATACATGACGTCTCAAAACTTGACTCTAAATTGCCTCCAAACACTGGTAAGTTGTGTTACATTTTGTTCTCTCTGACCAGAAGTGTTCCTTTATAAAAAATGTGGTTATATTTGTCAAACTGTTTTGAATATCCCAAATTTTGGTCTTTTATATCAATTATTGGATCGTCATTTATCGGCTTTGATTTGTTCTTTACAGCATTTGCACAAGATAAGACATGTGGTGGACAAGAAATGGCCACAACAGCCTCCACCACCGCTGCACCAGCTCCTGTAGCTCAGTAAGCTGAACAAATTCTCCCAATTGAAAAATGCTTGAATGTTTGTAGAAACTAAACTTAAAGCAGAAACACCACACAATTTTTCCGTCACTGGTAATAAAAAATCTGCAGATGACGGAGAATTTGTGGTAAATGCGACGTCTGACTTAAATGACTTTATCTTGTATTTTTAGGTGTAGTCCTCCTGCCTCAAAGCCTCTTCCTGACGTCTCAAAACTTGAATTCAAATTGCCTCCAAACACTGGTAAGTTGTGTTACATTTTGTTCTCTCTGACCAGAAGTGTTCCTTTATAAAAAATGTGGTTATATTTTTCAAACTGTTCTTAAAATCCAATATGTTGGTCTTTTATATCAATTATTGGATCGTCATTTATCGGCTTTGATTTGTTCTTTACAGCATTTGCACAAGATAAGACATGTGGTGGACAAGAAATGGCCACAACAGCCTCCACCACCGCTGCACCAGCTCCTGTAGCTCAGTAAGCTGAACAAATTCTCCCACTTGAAAAATGCTTGAATGTTTGTAGAAACTACACTTAAAGCAGAAACACCATACAATTTTTCCGTCACTGGTAATAAAAAATCTGCAGATGACGGAGAATTTGTGGGTAATGCGACGTCTGACTTAAATGACTTTATCTTGTATTTTTAGGTGTAGTCCTCCTGCCTCAAACCCTCTTCCTGACGTCTCAAAACTTGAATTCAAATTGCCTCCAAACACTGGTAAGTTGTGTTACATTTTGTTCTCTCTGACCAGAAGTGTTCCTTTATAAAAAATGTGGTTATATTTTTCAAACTGTTCTTAAAATCCAATATGTTGGTCTTTTATATCAATTATTGGATCGTCATTTATCGGCTTTGATTTGTTCTTTACAGCATTTGCACAAGATAAGACATGTGGTGGACAAGAAATGGCCACAACAGCCTCCACCACCGCTGCACCAGCTCCTGTAGCTCAGTAAGCTGAACAAATTCTCCCACTTGAAAAATGCTTGAATGTTTGTAGAAACTACACTTAAAGCAGAAACACCATACAATTTTTCCGTCACTGGTAATAAAAAATCTGCAGATGACGGAGAATTTGTGGGTAATGCGACGTCTGACTTAAATGACTTTATCTTGTATTTTTAGGTGTAGTCCTCCTGCCTCAAAGCCTCTTCCTGACGTCTCAAAATTTGATTTCAAATTGCCTCCAAACACTGGTAAGTTGTGTTACATTTTGTTCTCTCTGACCAGAAGTGTTCCTTTATAAAAAATGTGGTTATATTTTTCAAACTGTTCTTAAAATCCAAAATGTTGGTCTTTTATATCAATTATTGGATCATCATTTATCGGCTTTGATTTGTTCTTTACAGAGTTTGCACAATATAAGACATGTGGTGGACAAGAAATGGCCACAACACCCTCCACCACCGCTGCACCAGCTCCTGTAGCTCAGTAAGCTGAACAAATTCTCCCACTTGAAAAATGCTTGAATGTTTGTAGAAACTAAACTTAAAGCAGAAACACCACACAATTTTTCCGTCACTGGTAATAAAAAATCGGCAGATGATGGAGAATTTGTGGGTAATGCGACATCTGACTTAAATGACTTTATCTTGTATTTTTAGGTGTAGTCCTCCTGCCTCAAACCCTCTTCCTGACGTCTCAAATTTTGAATTCAAATTGCCTCCAAACACTGGTAAGTTGTGTTACATTTTGTTCTCTCTGACCAACAGTGTTCCTTTATAAAAAATGTGGTTATATTTTTCAAACTGTTCTTAAAATCCAAAATGTTGGTCTCTTATATCATTCATTGGATTAGAAGTTTTCTAATTTATCTGCTCTGATTTGTTCTCAACAGCGTTTGTACGTAATAAGAGATGGGATGAACAAGAAATGGCAACAAATCCCCCCACCACAACTGCACCATTTCCTGTAGCGCAGTGAGTTAAACAAATTCTCTCGACTTTTAAGGCTCAAATGTTTGCAGCAACGAGACTTAAATTACTTTTTCTTGTATTTTTAGGTTTAATGCTCAAGACCCTACTTCAAAGCCTCTTCCTGACTTCTCACAATTTGATTTCAAATTGCCTCTAAACACTGGTAAGTTTTGTTATATTTTGTTCTCTCTCACCAACAGTGTTCCTTTATAAACAATGTGGTTATATTTTTCAAACTGTTTTGAAATTGCAAAATTTGGATCTTTACATCGTACATTGGATTAGAAGTTTTCTCATTTATCTGCTCTTATTTGTTCTCAACAGCGTTTGTACGTAATAAGAGATGGGATGAACAAGAAATGGCCACAGATCCCCCCACCACAACTGCACCAGCTCCTGTATTTCAGTGAGTTAAACAAATTCTCTCGACTTTTAAGGCTCAAATGTTTGCAGCAAAGAGACTTCAAGTACTTTTTCTTGTATTTTTAGGTTTAGTCCTCCTGCCTCAAAGCCTCTTCCTGACTTCTCACAATTTGATTTCAAATTGCCTCCAAACACTGGTAAGTTGTGTTACATTTTGTTCTTTCTCACCAACAGTGTTCCTTTATAAAAAATGTGGTTATATTTTTCAAACTGTTTTGAAATTGCAAAATTTGGATCTTTATATCATACATTGGATTAGAAGTTCTCATTTATCTCCTCTGATTTGTTCTCAACAGCGTTTGTACGTAATAAGAGATGGGATGAACAAGAAATGGCCGCAGATCCCCCCACCACAACTGCACCATTTCCTGTAGCGCAGTGAGTTAAACAAATATTCTCGACTTTTAAGGCTCAAATGTTTGCAGCAACGAGACTTAAATTACTTTTTCTTGTATTTTTAGGTTTAATGCTCAAGACCCTACTTCAAAGCCTCTTCCTGACTTCTCACAATTTGATTTCAAATTGCCTCTAAAAACTGGTAAGTTGTGTTATATTTTGTTCTCTCTCACCAACAGTGTTCCTTTATAAACAATGTGGTTATATTTTTCAAACTGTTTTGAAATTGCAAAATTTGGATCTTTACATCGTACATTGGATTAGAAGTTTTCTCATTTATCTGCTCTTATTTGTTCTCAACAGCGTTTGTACGTAATAAGAGATGGGATGAACAAGAAATGGCCACAGATCCCCCCACCACAACTGCACCAGCTCCTGTATTTCAGTGAGTTAAACAAATTCTCTCGACTTTTAAGGCTCAAATGTTTGCAGCAAAGAGACTTCAAGTACTTTTTCTTGTATTTTTAGGTTTAGTCCTCCTGCCTCAAAGCCTCTTCCTGACTTCTCACAATTTGATTTCAAATTGCCTCCAAACACTGGTAAGTTGTGTTACATTTTGTTCTTTCTCACCAACAGTGTTCCTTTATAAAAAATGTGGTTATATTTTTCAAACTGTTTTGAAATTGCAAAATTTGGAACTTTATATCATACATTGGATTAGAAGTTCTCATTTATCTGCTCTGATTTGTTCTCAACAGCGTTTGTACGTAATAAGAGATGGGATGAACAAGAAATGGCCGCAGATCCCCCCACCACAACTGCACCATTTCCTGTAGCGCAGTGAGTTAAACAAATATTCTCGACTTTTAAGGCTCAAATGTTTGCAGCAACGAGACTTAAATTACTTTTTCTTGTATTTTTAGGTTTAGTCCTCCTGCCTCAAAGCCTCTTCTTGACTTCTCACAATTTGATTTCAAATTGCCTCCAAACACTGGTAAGTTGTGTTATATTTTGTTCTCTCTCACCAACAGTGTTCCTTTATAAACAATGTGGTTATATTTTTCAAGCTGATTTGAAATTGCAACATTTGGATCTTTACATCATACATTGGATTAGAAGTTTTCTCATTTATCTGCTCTTATTTGTTCTCAACAGCGTTTGTACGTAATAAGAGATGGGATGAACAAGAAATGGCCGCAGATCCCCCCACCACAACTGCACCATTTCCTGTATTTCAGTGAGTTAAACAAATTCTCTCGGCTTTTAAGGCTCAAATGTTTGCAGCAAAGAGACTTCAAGTACTTTTTCTTGTATTTTTAGGTTTAGTCCTCCTGCCTCAAAGCCTCTTCCTGACTTCTCACAATTTGATTTCAAATTGCCTCCAAACACTGGTAAGTTGTGTTACATTTTGTTCTCTCTCACCAACAGTGTTCCTTTATAAAAAATGTGGTTATATTTTTCAAACTGTTTTGAAATTGCAAAATTTGGATCTTTATATCATACATTGGATTAGAAGTTCTCATTTATCTGCTCTGATTTGTTCTCAACAGCGTTTGTACGTAATAAGAGATGGGATGAACAAGAAATGGCCACAGATCCCCCCACCACAACTGCACCATTTCCTGTAGCGCAGTGAGTTAAACAAATTCTCTCGACTTTTAAGGCTCAAATGTTTGCAGCAACGAGACTTAAATTACTTTTTCTTGTATTTTTAGGTTTAGTCCTCCTGCCTCAAAGCCTCTTCTTGACTTCTCACAATTTGATTTCAAATTGCCTCCAAACACTGGTAAGTTGTGTTACATTTTGTTCTTTCTCACCAACAGTGTTCCTTTATAAAAAATGTGGTTATATTTTTCAAACTGTTTTGAAATTGCAAAATTTGGATCTTTATATCATACATTGGATTAGAAGTTCTCATTTATCTGCTCTGATTTGTTCTCAACAGCGTTTGTACGTAATAAGAGATGGGATGAACAAGAAATGGCCACAGATCCCCCCACCACAACTGCACCATTTCCTGTAGCGCAGTGAGTTAAACAAATTCTCTCGACTTTTAAGGCTCAAATGTTTGCAGCAACGAGACTTAAATTACTTTTTCTTGTATTTTTAGGTTTAATGCTCAAGACCCTACTTCAAAGCCTCTTCCTGACTTCTCACAATTTGATTTCAAATTGCCTCCAAAAAAAACTGGTAAGTTGTGTTACATTTTGTTCTTTCTCACCAACAGTGTTCCTTTATAAAAAATGTGGTTATATTTTTTAAACTGTTTTGAAATTGCAAAATTTGGGTCTTTACATCATACATTGGATTAGAAGTTCTCATTTATCTGCTCTGATTTGTTCTCAACAGCGTTTGTACGTAAAAGGAGATGGGATGAACGAGAAATGGCCACAGATCCCCCCACCACAACTGCACCAGCTCCTGTAGCGCAGTGAGTTAAACAAATTCTCTCGACTTTTAAGGCTCAAATGTTTGCAGCAACGAGACTTAAATGACTTTTTCTTGTATTTTTAGGTTTAGTCCTCCTGCCTCAAAGCCTCTTCCTGACTTCTCACAATTTGATTTCAAATTGCCTCCAAACACTGGTAAGTTGTGTTACATTTTGTTCTTTCTCACCAACAGTGTTCCTTTATAAAAAATGTGGTTATATTTTCAAACTGTTGGAAATTGCAAAATTTGGAACTTTATATCATACATTGGATTAGAAGTTTTCTCATTTATCTGCTCTGATTTGTTCTCAACAGCGTTTGTACGTAATAAGAGATGGGATGAACAAGAAATGGCCACAGATCCCCCCACCACAACTGCACCATTTCCTGTAGCGCAGTGAGTTAAACAAATTCTCTCGACTTTTAAGGCTCAAATGTTTGCAGCAACGAGACTTAATTTACTTTTTCTTGTATTTTTAGGTTTAGTCCTCCTGCCTCAAAGCCTCTTCCTGACTTCTCACAATTTGATTTCAAATTGCCTCCAAACACTGGTAAGTTGTGTTACATTTTGTTCTCTCTCACCAACAGTGTTCCTTTATAAAAAATGTGGTTATATTTTTCAAACTGTTTTGAAATTGCAAAATTTGGATCTTTATATCATACATTGGATTAGAAGTTCTCATTTATCTGCTCTGATTTGTTCTCAACAGCGTTTGTACGTAATAAGAGATGGGATGAACAAGAAATGGCCACAGATCCCCCCACCACAACTGCACCATTTCCTGTAGCGCAGTGAGTTAAACAAATTCTCTCGACTTTTAAGGCTCAAATGTTTGCAGCAACGAGACTTAAATTACTTTTTCTTGTATTTTTAGGTTTAATGCTCAAGACCCTACTTCAAAGCCTCTTCCTGACTTCTCACAATTTGATTTCAAATTGCCTCCAAAAAAAACTGGTAAGTTGTGTTACATTTTGTTCTTTCTCACCAACAGTGTTCCTTTATAAAAAATGTGGTTATATTTTTTAAACTGTTTTGAAATTGCAAAATTTGGGTCTTTACATCATACATTGGATTAGAAGTTCTCATTTATCTGCTCTGATTTGTTCTCAACAGCGTTTGTACGTAAAAGGAGATGGGATGAACGAGAAATGGCCACAGATCCCCCCACCACAACTGCACCAGCTCCTGTAGCGCAGTGAGTTAAACAAATTCTCTCGACTTTTAAGGCTCAAATGTTTGCAGCAACGAGACTTAAATGACTTTTTCTTGTATTTTTAGGTTTAGTCCTCCTGCCTCAAAGCCTCTTCCTGACTTCTCACAATTTGATTTCAAATTGCCTCCAAACACTGGTAAGTTGTGTTACATTTTGTTCTTTCTCACCAACAGTGTTCCTTTATAAAAAATGTGGTTATATTTTCAAACTGTTGGAAATTGCAAAATTTGGATCTTTATATCATACATTGGATTAGAAGTTTTCTCATTTATCTGCTCTGATTTGTTCTCAACAGCGTTTGTACGTAATAAGAGATGGGATGAACAAGAAATGGCAACAGATCCCCCCACCACAACTGCACCATTTCCTGTAGCGCAGTGAGTTAAACAAATTCTCTCGACTTTTAAGGCTCAAATGTTTGCAGCAAAGAGACTTCAAGTACTTTTTCCTTGTATTTTTAGGTTTAGTCCTCCTGCCTCAAAGCCTCTTCCGGACTTCTCACAATTTGATTTCAAATTGCCTCCAAACACTGGTAAGTTGTGTTACATTTTGTTCTCTCCGACCAGCAACTTTAGTGCCCTTTTATTTTGTAAAAACTATTTTGGTCAAATATTTCATATGAATCAATTGATGAACATATGTTTCATTTATCTGCTCTGATTTGTTCTTAACAGCATTTGCACAAAATAAGTAAGTGGGTGGCCAGGAAATGCCAATTTCCTCTCCACAATTGCTCCTTTCCTCAGTAAGTGGATCAAATTCTCTCAATTTATAAGTGTTCGAATGTTAGCAGTAACTGTCAGGGTTTAGAGGGAAACTGGGACTAGATAAAGGGAAACACTAGGGCGAGGACCGATTACACAGGGAGAGTGTAAAAAAAACAAAAAAAGGGTAAATAAGCCAAAAAAAACAAAAAAAAGGGTAAATAAGCCAAAAAAAAACAAAAAAAGGGTAAATAAGCCATAAAACAAAAAAAAAGGGTAAATAAGCCAAAAAAAAAAAAAAAAGGTAAATAAGCCAAAAAACAAAAAAAAGGGTAAATAAGCCAAAAAAAAAAAAAAAGGTAAATAAGCCAAAAAACTAAAAAAAGGGTAAATAAGCCAAAAAAATACAAAAAAAGGGCAAAAAAAACAAAAAAAGGGCAAATAAGCCAATAAAAAAATAAATAAGGGATCTATAGGTTACGTGAATCACTTAGTGCTTGGACAGTTTTAACTTCTGTTTGCGCACTCTCTCAATTGCTCTGCTCAATCTGAAGCTTGTGTTCTTCACGTGACCAAAGACAAGCGAAACTTTCTGCTCAATCGCGTATGCGCTTCGCTTCACGTGTCACAACATTCGAACCCCAGAGCTTTTAGATCTTATTCGGATTTTAGTATCCTGTAATACTATATAGATAATATCGTGTGTACATATACGTGTGACCCCATACTTATACAACATTTGAATCATGAATATTAACTCATACTGGAAATTATTGCCGCACTTGAAAGGGGTAAATGAATTCATTATATTGACCATTCACACACATGTAGCTTTATTTCAACACATAGAATACAAATGAGTCAGAATTTCATCTACTGGTGATTTCTGCACAACGCGTGGAAAATGTAAACGTTTAAGATCTTTTAAAACCATCAAAGGTAATATCGCTGGAAATAACTAAATCAGAGGTAAAGACTAGCCAGAAATTCATAAATGGCTGAATGCATTCACTAAGTACAAATAGTTCAAATGTATTCATGTAGTCTAATACATTAAATAGCACAAATAATACGAAACTTGGACGCAAAAAAACGATGTTATTCAAAAAAGTTAAACCTATAATACTTGTTTTTACATCATTTCTATAATGTATGTAATATATACAGTACTGTGCAAAAATCTTTGGCTACAATTAGATTTCAGGAATGGTGCATGTATAATTATTTCAATAGAGAAATTATAATACAACCAGAAAATGCAGGGCCCGGTTTTTCAAAAGGTTTAATCCGGATAAAATTGATCCGGATTTAGTAATCCTTTTTTTGCGATCCGTGATCACGTAATCCATTTGACTTTTTGAGCCAGTTTTTTTAAAGCAACATCGGATTGGATCAATCTGATCCGGATAGGAACTTTTCAGGATCACCAAATCTGGATAACCAGTGCTCAAACAGGATAGGAAATCACAATGTAGAACTATAGATATGTAAAGTGGAATAGCCAATGTGGGGTCAATATAAGTTTATTTTTATTTGAAATGAAAACAGACACATTTAAAAAAAACTAAAAACAAGAAAAACCCCACCCCATCCTCTTCCAGCAGTCCGCAAATCTGAGACCTACAACACAAACACTGTACATTGAGGATATTTATAAGCAGCATCAAGTATAGATATATTGAATTAAAAAAAAAGACTTAATGTCAAATACTCCACAATAATTTCAGACTTCCTCATCTGATGTGGAGAGACCAGCTTGTCTGAGCCTTTAGGAGGCGTATCTCAAGTCTGGCCTTGGTTTGCTGCAGTTTGGTCAGAGTCAGTTGTTCCTCTGCCAGAACGAGCAAACAGGACGTGCAACAAGGGACGCAATAGTTAGACACTATTTTTGATTCGGATTTGTTTTGGATTTCGAAAATCAGTGATTGCCATTCTGTGCATTTTTTTGGTTATTCTGTAATCCTTGCATGCATCACTTATAAATATTGTAAAAACTAAAATATTTTCGATTGTGATGAATATATATATATATATATATATCAATTAGTGACAGAATAAAATTTATTGTTTTTGGTCAATTTTGACAGCTGTTTGGATAATTATTACCAAACTCTTTCTACTTTGCTTTAGGCCTATACTGAAAGGCTGAATACGTTTAATCACTGTAGCCTGACGGATGAACAAATAAAATTAAAACCTTATGAATAAATATATCTTGTAAGATACTGCATGATCCAAATATAGTATTATTTGATACATTTTTTAAGTTTTCATTACATTTTGGGCATGAAATCCACGCTGAATGCACCCTTCTGATGGGATCAGTTTAATCCAGATATTTTGGATCAAAGTGATCCAAATCCTACAAAAAAGTTCTGAAAAACCCAAACTAAAGGTTTGATCCGGATCAAAACCAAAATTGGATTACGTGATCTAATCCGATTATGTAATCCGTTTTTTCTTTTGAAAAACACATTTTCAAGATCTGATCCAATCCGTTATCCAAAATCCTAATGGATTACTTTTGAAAAACTGGGCCCAGGAGATAAAAAAATTAATAAATAATACATTTCTTTTGTTTAAAGTATTTAGTCTGACACTTGAGCAAAAGCAGTAATCTAACTCTCTTAAAGGCGCAATTTGTCAAATCCGCCAATAGGGGGCATTAAAAACAGATATGTTCAAAATGACAACAACTGTGTAGCTTCATGATAATTAATCAGACGTGAATGAGAAATCACATGTATGGATGATGTAAAGGAAGTCATTTTAATAAAGTAAAATAAAAAAATTAAGTAAAGTTTAATAAATGTTGTGTTGTGACATGATTTTATTTCATTATAATGAATTGAACGCATTAGAGTCATGAAAATAAATGTATTACTATTTAGTCAAATGATCTAAAAACGATAACTTGTTCAGTAAATATATACACGACACTTGTGCTAAATTAAGACAAATCCTGTTGATCGATATAATAATCGCACATTTTCTGTCAGTAAAGGAATCTAAACAGTTGCTCACCTGACTAGTAAAACACAAGCAAGATCACCGTCTCTGTCTGGTTCAAATTTGACGCACAGCTCTCTCCATTTAGGGAATGCCACAGCGATATTGATCCTAGGTTGATCTCTCTCTATTATATCTTCTTGTCACAAATTATTTTCACATTTGGTTTCCCCGTATGTCTTTGTTGACAGAACCAGCTGCAAACAGTAAAGAATAATTGTGCTCCGTAACGACTGCGCAAACAAGATAGTTGCTTGATAAACGCTCCAAACTAATACTTTCATATTTGTCCACGTGACTGTTGTCGTGGTTTCTACGGCAGTAAAAGCGGAAACCGAGGGTAACGCCAGAGACATGATGTTTTATGTACAATGTTCGTGAGGAGCACTTGCAGATAACTAACCAGCCTGGCTTCCTATAACCAAACTCACCATTCAGATAGCTAACCCGGCTGGCTTCCTATAACTAATCTCCAGTCCTCACCAATCCAGGGATTTTTCGGCCAGATTATAAACTAAAAGTCTAAAACTAAAAGTTTATTAGGATTGGGCGTTTAATTATTTAGCCATTTAGAATTGAGGATTTGGGCATTTGAGGATTGAGGAGTGTATGCAAATTAGGAGGCGTGGTCCAAATACTGGAGGATGGGTTTGAAATGGCTGGTGCGCAGAGGCACCTTATGGACAGCAGAGGGAGCTCCCAGTGCTAAGACCACACTGTAATGAAACCAAACAGAGCGAGTGAGTGGCTGGAGCGACGATATGAGACGCCATATAGGGTTTAAATCAAACTGCGCTTATGAATACATATATGAAAGCGTGCATACACACACATACATTGCTCACATATACATGTATAGTATTGGATGTTCAAGCAAACGCATATGAAAAACATGTGCGCACTAATGTGAAATCCATACCAATACATATTATGTTAGTAATGCATGCATGTACACTTTTTCTCGCATACATATAAACTCGATGCGTGCAAACACACCTATACAACAGTCGCACACATACAAACTCTGCACACACACATCTATAAAACACTCGCACATACATACAAACTCTGCACACACACATCTATAAAACACTCGCACACACATACAAACTCCGCACACACACATCTATACAACACTCGCACATACATACAAACTCTGCACACACACACCTATAAAACACTCGCACATACATACAAACTCTGCACACACACACATCTATAAAACACTCGCACACACATACAAACTCCGCACACACACATCTATACAACACTCGCACATACATACAAACTCTGCACACACACATCTATAAAACACTCGCACACACATACAAACTCCGCACACACACATCTATACAACACTCGCACATACATACAAACTCTGCACACACACATCTATAAAACACTCGCACACACATACAAACTCCGCACACACACATCTATACAACACTCGCACATACATACAAACTCTGCACACACACACATCTATAAAACACTCGCACATACATACAAACTCTGCACACACACATCTATAAAACACTCGCACATACATACAAACTCTGCACACACACATCTATAAAACACTCGCACACATACAAACTCTGCACACACACACCTATAAAACACTCGCACATACATACAAACTCTGCACACACACATCTATAAAACACTCGCACATACATACAAACTCTGCACACACACACCTATAAAACACTCGCACATACATACAAACTCTGCACACACACATCTATAAAACACTCGCACATACATACAAACTCTGCACACACACACATCTATAAAACACTCGCACATACATACAAACTCTGCACACACACATCTATAAAACACTCGCACATACATACAAACTCTGCACACACACATCTATAAAACACTCGCACATACATACAAACTCTGCACACACACATCTATAAAACACTCGCACACATACAAACTCCGCACACACACATCTATAAAACACTCGCACATACATACAAACTCTGCACACACACACCTATAAAACACTCGCACATACATACAAACTCTGCAAGTGTTTTATAGATGTGTGTGTGCAGAGTTTGTATGTATGTGCGAGTGTTGTATAGGTGTGTGTGTGCAGAGTTTGTACCAATGTGCGAGTGTTGTATAGGTGTGTGTGTGCGGAGTTTGTATGTATGTGCGAGTGTTTTATAGATGTGTGTGTGTGCAGAGTTTGTATGTATGTGCGAGTGTTGTATAGGTGTGTGTGTGCGGAGTTTGTATGTGTGCGAGTGTTTTATAGATGTGTGTGTGCGAAGTTTGTACGTATGTGCAAGTGTTGTACAGATGTGTGTGTGCGGAGTTTGTATGTGTGTGAGTGTTGTATAGGTGTGTTTGCACGCATCGAGTTTGTATGTATGTGCAAGTGTTTTATAGATGTGTGTGTGTGCAGAGTTTGTATGTGTGCAAGTGTTGTATAGATGTGTGTTTGCAGAGTTTGTATGTATGTGCGAGTGTTTTATAGGTGTGTGTGTGCAGAGTTTGTATGTATGTGCAAGTGTTTTATAGGTGTGTGTGTGCAGAGTTTGTATGTGCGAGTGTTTTATAGGTGTGTGTGTGCAGAGTTTGTATGTGTGCGAGTGTTTTATAGATGTGTGTGTGCAGAGTTTGTATGTATGTGCAAGTGTTTTATAGGTGTGTGTGTGCAGAGTTTGTATGTATGTGCGAGTGTTTTATAGATGTGTGTGTGCGGAGTTTGTATGTGTGTGCGAGTGTTTTATAGATGTGTGTGTGCGGAGTTTGTATGTGTGCGAGTGTTGTATAGATGTGTGTGTGCAGAGTTTGTATGTGTGTGCGAGTGTTTTATAGATGTGTGTGTGCGGAGTTTGTATGTGTGCGAGTGTTTTATAGGTGTGTGTGTGCAGAGTTTGTATGTATGTGCGAGTGTTTTATAGATGTGTGTGTGCAGAGTTTGTATGTGTGCGAGTGTTTTATAGGTGTGTGTGTGCAGAGTTTGTATGTATGTGCGAGTGTTTTATAGATGTGTGTGTGCGGAGTTTGTATGTGTGTGCGAGTGTTTTATAGATGTGTGTGTGCGGAGTTTGTATGTGTGCGAGTGTTTTATAGGTGTGTGTGTGCAGAGTTTGTATGTATGTGCGAGTGTTTTATAGATGTGTGTGTGCGGAGTTTGTATGTGTGCGAGTGTTTTATAGGTGTGTGTGTGCAGAGTTTGTATGTGTGTGCGAGTGTTTTATAGGTGTGTGTGTGCAGAGTTTGTATGTGTGTGCGAGTGTTTTATAGGTGTGTGTGTGCAGAGTTTGTATGTGTGCGAGTGTTTTATAGATGTGTGTGTGCAGAGTTTGTATGTGTGCGACTGTTGTATAGGTGTGTTTGCACGCATCGAGTTTATATGTATGCGAGAAAAAGTGTACATGCATGCATTACTAACATAATATGTATTGGTATGGATTTCACATTAGTGCGCACATGTTTTTCATATGCGTTTGCTTGAACATCCAATACTATACATGTATATGTGAGCAATGCATGTGTGTGTATGCACGCTTTCATATATGTATTCATAAGCGCAGTTTGATTTAAACCCTATATGGCGTCTCATATCGTCGCTCCAGCCACTCACTCGCTCTGTTTGGTTTCATTACAGTGTGGTCTTAGCACTGGGAGCTCCCTCTGCTGTCCATAAGGTGCCTCTGCGCAGCAGCCATTTCAAACCCATCCTCCAGTATTTGGGCCACGGCTCCTAATTTGCATACACTCCTCAATCCTCAAATGCCCAAATCCTCAATTCTAAATGGCTAAATGATTAAATGCCCAATCCAACATACAAAATGCCCTATCCTAAATATCAAATGCCCAATCCTTTATACCAAATTCATTTTTTTCGACTTGGACTTTTTAGTTTCATTTAGACTTTGTTTTGGTTTAAAACTTTTAGTTTTAGACTTTGTTTATAATCTGACCGAAAAAGCCCTCCATACTCTTTTAGCTCTGGAGAAAACCCCAACAAATAGACAAGACACCTTACCTTCATTCTCCCTACATTTTCGCAGCATCAGTGCTCATCAGAGACGCACACGCAAGCACAGCAGCTTGTATGCTTTACATGTCTTAAACTAAACTCTAAGGTTTTCATCAGTACAGGGCGGACGTAAGGTATTTAAAAAAGGGATACTAATGGATTTAAAGCGCTGCACCTGTGCACCTGGGCCGATCTGTACAAGTATGCTAAATATTTTCACATTTATCTTCCCCACAGATTTGACAAACGGCACAAGATGCTATTACTTTTGACTTGTAGCGTAAACGTTAGTTCGCACAAAATGGCTGTATATATATATCGTTCTGCGAAGTGAAAAAAAACATCCAAGGTGAAACAATTCATTTAGTCGTTCCATTCTGTCGCTTATATCAGCTCGAAATTTCAATTTCATACCGCTGGTAATGTTACTATTTTTGTTTTCGTATATATGAAAGCATTCATGTTAACTGTAGCAGAAGCCGTGCGAGTAAAATCTATTTTTGAAGAATGTCTTTAGCTTTATCCTCAGTTCACTCCACACCACCACTGCAGTTAACATGAATGCTTTCATATAGGAAGAAAATAGTAACATTACCAGTGAAATGAATTTCGAGCTGATATAAGCGACAGAATGGAACGACTAAATGAATTGTTTCACCTTGGATGTTTTTTTTCACTTCACAGAACGATATTTTTTACAGCCATTTTGTGCGAACTAACGTTTGCACTACAAGTCAATGTAGTAATAGCATGTCGTGCCGTTTATATAAAATATTTAGCCCCTCGAGCGTGAGATATCACTTGCCAGCACGGCGCACGTGTTCAGCGTCTGTTCTGTTCAGTATGCAGCAGCCAGCCAACTGAAAACTTCTTGAGAATAGTAAATATTAAGGGCGCTTCCAGGAGTGACTGCTGGTTAACTACAGCCTGTCTGCATCATGTATTCAGTGTGCATATGTTTTCTACATAGTGTGCCTTTCCCACTCACGCCTTACTTAAAATAACTCACACAGTCGTTACATCTAACTACATGTGAACAGCAGAATGTATCAGTAGCCTATATCTGACCAGTGCTTTATGAGCTATATCTCATTCGTCTCTTGTCTGCACAACCCAATCACAACTGCATCTCGTTTATCGCCCCAGATGTAAATTAACAAGGCTTATGGGTGGCATTCGTGTTGCGTTCCTAAATGGACCGTCTGGAAACAACACAAGCCGTCCAACTGAATAAACAACTGTCGCGTTCATATCACTGACATTGCCGACTTAAGATTGGATTCTTAAAAGTATGCAAGGTTCACAACATTAACTCATAATGGTTGTGTAAACTTTTGAAACCCCCAGTGAACGCACAACAGTCTGTTATTGCAGTGACATTTCGACGCTCAAACATTTTGCTTACAAAGTTTACAAAGTTCCCAGATCTTCAGCATAAAGGTACGGCCACAGGAGACCATATTTGATCACAACCACGTCCCGATCAAGCCCTCGCTCCTGTCCTCACGAGAATGGGTCTTTGGTCGCAAGGCTGCTGTAGCAGGCCCCCAGCAAGCCCCGGCCGTACCTCAGATCCCTGTCTGCTTCTCCACTCAGCCAAGCCCTGACTGCAACTTTCCCAGCACCATGCTTGCCCACACCGCCACAAGCCACCTCAGCAATGTGAGCAATGAGACCTATTTTAGCTCTTCCTCTTTTAATCCTCTGCCCCGTCCATGGCCTGCATGGCCAGCCAATGTAAGAGAAAGCATGCTTTCTACATTTATTTGGAACAATTATATTCAACGCAAGCACTTAAAACAAATGATTTAAATTCATGCTCTGTTCTCTGAGTTACAGTAAGAAAGGTTGTTGCGACACCACCGTGCTTCCATCTCGTGCTCTGCTGCAGACGACACAACTACTAAAGAAGCCGTATCGCCACAGTGCCCTATGCTTCCACCTCTGCCTCAGCAGACACCACTACTCCAGAAGCCTGTTTCACCTGCTGCTTTCTCCACAAACTACTCCTTCACTCTCCCCGCCAAACTGGAAGAGGTGGAGGCACAGGTTTGCTTATCAACAATAATTGGAAATATGTCCCACTATCTTCATTATGTGAGAACTATTCTTTTGAATACCTTCTCCTGCTCAGCTCAGTGTTGTTGTAGTTTGTAGTCCTCTGTCCTCTAGACCAGCTCGTGCCACCCCCACTTGCCCTTGGCTGTCTGACATCCTCTGTGAACAACGGAGTACACTCAGGTCTTCTGAAAGGAAATGGCGCAAGACAAAGAATCCTGCTGACCTAATGGACTACCAGTCACTACTCTCCTCTTTCTCTGCTAGTGTTACCACAGCTAAAACGTCTTTCTATACCACCAAGGTGAGAAATGCACTAACACCCGGCAGCTTTTCAAGACCTTTAACTCTTTCTTTGCCCCCTCCCCCATCCACTTTGTCTTTGACTGCGCTGTATTTTGAGAAAACATCATCCATCAGCAAACAGTTCTCAGCTCCTGAGACCTAAGTACACTCTACCCTCCCTTCAGACATCGAACTTTCCTCTATCGCCCCACAGACTGTCACTGAAGTCACACAAGCAGTCTGGCTTCAAAACAAACCACTCCACTGAGACTGCACTGCTATCGGTCACAGAAGCACTGCGGCTAGCCAAGGGGGAATCTAAATCCACGGTCCTGATTCTTCTCGACCTATCTGCAGCGTTTTACACTGTCAATCACCAGATACTGCTAGCAGCCCTGTCATCTCTAGGAATCTCAGGTTCCCCTCTCCGCTGGTTAATATCCTAACTCTACCGCAGATCCTTCAGGGTGTCATGGAGGGGCTTGCTGTCCACTGCTCACCACATGATCACTGTGGTCCCTCAGGGATCTGTGCTTCGATCGCTGCTTTTTTCCATCTACACGACATCCTTGGGACACATCATACAGGCACACGGGTCATGTGGTCTCATGTGGCCGTACCTTTATGCTGAAGATCTGGCTACCGGTTGAAGCCCGTATCAGATTCAAGTCACTGATGTTTGCCTACAGGACTATCACTGGATCTGCACAGGGCATACTTTCACACCCTCCTACACTTCTACAACCTATTAAGAACCCTGCGTTCAACAAACGAGCGGTGCCTTGTACTGCCTTCTCATAAAAAAACTACTTAGAACCCAGACAAATGAAAAAAAAAAAGAATGTACACTAACCATCTTTCTCTTTACAGGTAGTGGTCTAGCTTTTGTTAAAACTAGTAACTTTGTATTAGCACCTATTATATTATTGCTCCTGTATGACATATTGCTTATTGCTCCCTGAACTCTTTGTAAGTCGCTTTGGATAAAAGCGTCTGCTAAATGTGTGTGTTTCTACAGCAATCCCGCAGGAGCCTTTTCTATACTCTGCACTACAGCAGTAGTGCCCCACTTCACAAGTCTCACCTTCCTACCTAAACTGCAGCAGCAGGAACCACCGAGCTCGGAGCCCTCTCCCCGGGACAGTACGCCAAATGCATCATATCCGTCCCCTATATGTAGTTATTATAAGAGAGGCGAACTCGTGAATATGTTATTAGGGAGATGCAAGGTCTGGAGAAAGCATAACGGCTTACACGGATCACGTGAGGTACAAACATTTGAGATATTGTAGATACTCAACTAAACAAAATATACAACACTGGCCTAGTGGTTGTTGGATGCTTTACAGCAAAAATTTTACGATATTTGTATTGATTTTGTATTTCTTTTATGCGTGATGACAGGTGATATCACATTATATTATATGCAGCAGCAGTGTCAAGCCCTGTAGAGAGGAGGCTGTGTGTTTAGTTAACTGACCAATCAGAATGGACATTCTGCCTTTTTTAACGGTAGCAAATGACGTATAATTTGAAAGGAGGAAAATTCAATCCTATGTCGTTCCTAAAACCAATAGAACACTTAAGCTAGTCTCCATTGACTGTGACTTTAGCCAACATGACTGTAAGCAAATGTAGATATGTAAACAAAAGAGTAAAACATACTTACCTGAAGCACAACAGCTGAAGAGAAAAGCTCCCGTTGCCAAATTATCATTTGAATCCCTATTATTAAGGACGTCAAAGCGCATGCGTATGTCATGTTTATATAACAGGACCATACATACATTTGTGACAGTTAGGAGCGAAGAATTGAGTCCATCTACGCCAGGTAAGTAGATGTTTGCATGAATGGGGCCCTCCATTCATACATTATTGTATTGGTCACTGTGTGTAACAGAACATCTCGGGAAACCGACCTGAAGTTAAACTGGTTTGTTTATTTGCAAAAATAACCGTGTGGATGATCAGGTAAGAAAAACTAAAAGCCATATGAGAGTCTTTGAATGTCTGAATGATAAAAAATAAAAGCCATACGAGAGTCTTTGAATGTCTGAATGATATAACTGTCCTTTGTTTTTGCAGGTGAAGGAGGTCGTGCACTCAAAGAGAGACTTATCGTGGAGCTGGAGATATCTCGGAGACTGACGAATACACAAGAGGAGAATTTATGCAGGAGATAAATGGAATCCAAACAAACTGGCTAGAAACACATGCGAGACCAGACGCCGACTGAGGGTGAGGTGTGTGCTTATATGCTAGAGATGGGCATTTTGTCAATTTCTTATTTCGATCATTGATAGGTCTCAAAAAACGAGAACTCGAGTACTCGAAGGCCGGGACTTATTCGGCGGAGGTGGTGGGGCGTCCGTCATAGAGACAATGATCACAATTTCATATTTTAGCAATATTTTGGATTACATTAGCACTGATAAACCAAAATGTTATTTTGCAATGTATTGGCTCAAACGAATGGGCAGCAAATCCTTCGCTATCATTTCGGTGATTAGTTGTGTCATCTTTTCACCTCTGGCTGCGTTGCATTTCTGTCTGACTGTAAAAGATGCGATACTACAAATACTAGATGATAACTCATTGTACTTGTGGTAGATTTGTGTGACAGCTTGGCGCTGCATATTTTGCACTGAACTGTTTTTTCGAAGTGAAGCCAGACATCACTACGTGACTTTGAAGCCATTTTCTCTGTTTTTCGGTTTGGACTTTGGACTCTGGCAACGCTAACCAATCAGGCTCAAGGTGCCGCCCAAAATGCTGCTATAACCAATCAAAAAATTTTTTTTAAAACTCAGATCATCGTTTTTATGATCGATCGTCTCGCTGTCATGTCGAGTACAAGAGTGATCGAGAACTGTGCCCATCCCTATTTTATGCAAGGATGGTTATTGCTCTCTGACGAAGTAGATTGTTCCATTCATCCAGGATGGGGTTCTTCTGACTGGCCAGGCTCTGTGGAGAGATCACACCGTGGTGAGTCATATGGTTTTAATAGAGATATGTGAAAAGCTGGGTGGATGTGAGTAAGAGATATGTGACCGGATCAGTCTGTTGGATTACGGAAAAGGGGCGAATGTATCTGGGACAAAAACTCAGTAATAATTATAAGTGCAACAATAAAAAGACATTCAAAAATGTATGTTATTTCTCTTCATTGTTTATAACAAGTGAATTGAGATTTCAATGATATTTTGACCATTTAACTAGGAAATACCCCCCAAAAAATCTGCACTGCACATCGGCCCATGTGTGAAATATTTACAGTGCCATGTTAAAGAAGTGTAGTGCTTCAATATTAAGGTATTACAAATACCCACAACATGTAAATTCGACAATTCTGTCTGTTACTGTTTTGTAGTCCTGCAGATGTCGCTTGTGGTCTGTTAGTTTTGAAACCTAAATGTCTTTTCTGTCTATTCATACTACCTGATAAGCCTTTAAATGTTTACTGTATGTAGCATACTTAACATTTTACACACATCGTGTTTGTTTTCCAAATTACACTTTATTTATTTCCTATTTGTATGTATATTCTGCTTGGACTGTTAACGCACCGCAACCTTGGACCTCACTGTGAGCCTTTGGTAGGTTAAACCAAACCAAACTGCCATTCATTATTCAGGCATTGCATTCATTTTGCGTGATGTAATATGAGGCTTATTTATACAGTATTGAGAGATGCTGTCACCTCTTAACCGCAGTGTTTGAAGATGAGAAAATCAACAGAGAGCGTGAAGTGCTGACTGGGTTTAATAGGATCAAATCATCAGAAAATATATATTGACACACTGTACAATACCACATAACATTCAAACCTTATAACCGTAGCAAAAAGTCCACGGTTGTGTTCCAATTTGCTTTCTTCTTCATGTAAAATTGTGCTTTGCTGGTGATGAGAAATGATGTATTTGTAAATAGACAGTACACCAACATTGGCACATACAGACGTCACGAAATTGTGTCTTTGTTTGCATTTAGCCTTCCTGTTACAGTTTAGAAAGTATTTTCTTACGTTTAATACTTAAGGGGTTAGTTCACCCGACAATAACAATTCTGTTTATACACCTTTGTCATTTAAAACCTTTATATGACTCTCCGTGAACCCCATGAAAGAAGATATTTTGAGAAATGTATTATGCCAATACAATGGAATTCAATGGGGTCCAATGTTATTTGGTTCTCAACGTTCTTCAAAATATCTTCATATTCATACAAATCATACAAGTTCAGAATAACACGAGGGTGCGTAAGTGATGCAATAATGAACATTTTTGGTTAAACTATTCCTTTGAATGTCTTTTCTGCACTTTTCTTTATCTGATATGGTTGAACGTTAAAAACCTATAAGGATTCAATAAAAAAACACCTAGACATTTTAACATTAAACATTGTGATATATATTAGTTGGTAAAAATGTGAAATGATATATCAGATAAAAATGTCATGTTCTGTGACATTAAACCGAGATTTCTGAAATGTCCAAAACGTTTTAGTCAAAACAGTATCTGGTGTAAGACCAACAAACATAAAACCCTGTGAAAAGGATTTTCTTTCATTCTTTCCTGTGTGAATAAAACACTTCACGTTCAGCAACGACAGCAACAAGTGAACAAACACAAAAAACGTGAAGCACAAAAAGAAATCCATGTGTGTTTTAATGGCAGTCCATTTCTCAGTGTCCAAAAGAGTGGGATTTGCTTTAATTCTCTTATTACAGTCCATCATTTGTGCACATAAACTCTATAATGGACGAGACATCGGTCACTACTAATGATAACTGTAAAGACACACACATCATTGTGAAAGACTTCTTTGGGCCAAGTGCACCGTGCTGCAGCGTTCAGGGTTGGAATGTTTTCTCAGTTCCAGCTTGTCCAATGAAGTGCATTTCCTACCAGCGTTCAATGTTAAATGATGGCCTTGTTTTCTAAATAGTTGTATTCCTGTCCACTGGTTTTATTATATTTTCTGGTGCTTTTTGAGCTTAACAGCTCCAGTCCCCCATTTACATTTGTTTTATGGAATATAATGAAAACAAAAATGCACCTTTGTGTTCCATGGAGTTTGAAACCAAATGAACAACATAGATGTACTTTCCCTTTAATATCTGATTGAAAACACTTGCCCTGTGAATAAGACGGCCGCGGTCTTATCATACAGTAGCATGTCTGAAAAAAAACTCCACAGAAAGGAGGAAACTCAATGTCCAATGGCAGTTTTGTCCTTTTCCAGATGCTCATCCTACGTGCTACACCAGCTCATCCAGCCATGTGCCTATACTCTGGTGCTGCTCGGAGGACCCGGATAGGGGTTTATTACACATAGGGCAAACGCAGCGAACCTCCAGCCACTTAACCACACACCTGCAAACACACAGTTTGTTTATGTCAGTCCAAATATCTATTTTTCTATTTTACGGAACAAATGTATGTGTTTGTATGTGAACAGGGCTGTTGTGTTTTTGTTTATACTATTTGAGCCGAGTCGCTTTTACATCATGAACCTCATAAGATTGCGCACCTACTATATGGGTTAAAAATGCATATTAAAAAATGTTGTATAGACAAATGTACAGATATGTAATCTGTAAGTAAACGTCAGTACCAAAAGGCCAATGTTGCAAATTGTCTGTGAATCTGATCCAGAATGAGAGGCTTTCTCGGTCTACACTTCTACTAACAATAGACACTGCTGCTCTGAGATGCTTTATGAACACATGTTGTTACAGCCCAGCTTATTACTCACCTTCTGTGAAAGGCATGTTGGCATGGCAACACTCCCAGCTCATCTTTCACCTTAAAGTCCTCCAAGCATACAGCACATGTCTGCTGTGGAAGGGACGTCACGCACAGACACAGAGGTGTGAAGACGCAAATAAACAAGAAAAGTGAAAATGGGTGAGTTGGTAACAAAAGAGTATTTGTTTCTGCATTACAAGTAATAACCTACACCTTTTATGTACTGTAGTTACAGGATATCTACATCGTTTAATTGTATTATGATGTTAACCTCGGGTTTCAGCTATGGACAAATCATCAATGTGTCAACTTTCAAATATCAAATTAGCATTGATAACTGATCGTTTATAAAGTAAAGATATTAACGTTTTCCTCTTACTGCACCATGTAAATTTCAATGATATGCATTGGAAAATCTGAGAAAGCAATCTCTTACCCCATGAAGATTCAACTTCTTTGGGTCTCCTTTTAAGATGACCTGCAATTAACAAATAAGAGAGCAGTTTTTGTATTGCAAAGAAGAGAATGAAAGAATAAAAACTACTCGTGAAGAGTACAGTATGACCAGTCATAACACATCATTTACATATAAAAGACGTTAAAGGTACAGTGGCGGAAAACAGTCATGAAATAATGAATGATGACTACAAAACATAAGTTGTAAAAAATAGGACACTATATAAATGTATGGTCAATATAAAAAAAATCAAAAAATTAGCTGCACCCAAAAATTCTCTAAAATAAGATTGTTTTTCCTGTTTTTCTAGAAAAATTGCCTTCTTTTTCCGTAATTCTGATGCTTTTACACCGTATTTCAAAAGTAGACTGTAAAAAAAATGAATTTTCTGGCAGCTGGGGTGGTATTTACAGTATTTTTACAGTGTATATAAAATTTTGCACTGCATTATTTGTAGAATTAACTTATAACGTAATGGCAGAAAATGATCAATGCAGTGTAGTCATTATAAGTAAGTAAATATAGGTAAATATCAACAAGATGAAATATTTTAGGAAACGAGTCTTTCCACACGCTCTTACCTCTCTGTATCCAAAACGTTCACTTTGGGCTTGGTGTCTTAATTTACTGTTGAGGACAAAGGGAAGATAAATACAGTTAAAAGATAAAAACATTTTGATAAATAAAATACAAGTATAAATTAGCATTAAATGATACATTAAGACACATTTCTCACTTGCACAGGTACAAGCTTTGATAGACCTTTTGATAAACTTTTTGTATGTTTTCAGTGTGCAAGCTATTTAGCTTACTTTGCTTAGTTAAAGGTCCAGTTTATGAAATTTTAGCGGCATCTGGGGGTCAGTTTGCAAATGGCTCACTCCACCCCTCCCGTTCAAAGCCCTACGGTGACTGTCGCAAAACTAAGATGTCGTCACGTTTTTGTTTCTTTGCCGAAGGAGATAACGTATTTACGAAACGCGCTCTGTAGCGCAGTTTGTCCGTTTAGGGCCACTGTAGAAACAACATGGCGAATGCCATGCCAGGGGACCCGCGGTGTATGTAGATAGAAACAGCTTCATTATGTAAGGTCTTTATACACCTCTGAAGACATTATACGTTATGTATATTATATTGCATTTCTGTATACATATACATCCTCCACAAAATGAAACGCTGGACCTTTAATAAGATAAAGAAAACATCCGCAAAGCATTTTTACATTTATGGCTGCATTGAATTGATTTCCATTATGTGGGTCAGCCATGAACACCATACAGGGTTTAATAGTGCATAAATCCTCATGCTGGTCCAGTATGGTCTATTCTCGTAGTACTTATGTGGAAAACCAGCAATCTGAGTTGATGACGCTACAGTATCAAAAGCATCCAAATGACAACATATGCTGGTCATGTCAGAAGGGGCTGAAATGATGTCTGAATCTGTAACACAACGAAAGGTATCATGATGATACATGATGCAGGCATGAGTCAGTTTCTGAGCCAGGATTGAAAACACCTGGGTTCATTTCTACTGATGATTCACTGATTTACTATGCAATATGAAGACAGAACCAGACGTGGTTTTTCCTCACAACACAGGCTCTGATATTGTCAGATTCTCCGCTCGGCTATTGAAGGGCTATAATTTGCATCTGACAAGATTTACCTGTTGTCCAACAGATAACTGCAGAGGGAGAGACCATAAAATAACCATAGATAAAGGATTCTACTTTTTTCTTGTGAAAAGCACTACTAAAATAAATCGAAATGGAATTATAATTCATGTGATTAAATAAAATGAAACATGATATAGAAATGGATTGAACTGTTGACTTGTCAGACAGATGTTTTCTCACTATACATTAAAAGAGGTCTGAATTGCCATGACAATCCCAAGGTTTCCACTAATAAAACCATATCAATGTCAACTGATTCTCACTCAAACACATGTGACGTCTGTTTGTGTGATGTGAAAACAACAATTTCCTGTTAGCTTTTACCGTCTTCCTGACCATATAATTCACTGGCCGCTCATCAAACTATTGTCCTACAAATATGATCTCATAAGATACAGTACGTGCGTGCTTGCGTTTGTTTAAATATGATAAGATTTACCTTATGAAATAGCAGCAGAATATGAGACTCAGTACGAAGACAAAGATCCCTGTGCCAAAGATAACCATATAGATATTGAGAGGCAGGTCCTGGAAGGTTACCGATGGCATAGCGCAGGTCTTATTGGAGTAGATTAATCCCAAACCGCAGAAGCACCCTACACATCAGACAAAACACACAGTACCAACCTGTCAACAAAGCACAGTAATATTTGAATATAACACAACCAGTGTGTGAACTTTGTGAAACATTGTTTCTTCATGTTAACAGATACACCTTACAAGTGTTAGGGCCGATTCACATTTCGCTTAAGTTCGTAATGTGAACGTAGTTAGAAACGCGGCAGGCGCGTGCAAATAGGGAGCGATGCATCGAGATGGAAATATTTCCACTTTTCAGATTGCGCACAGAATGTGAATCGCCGCTTACTAAGACGTTAAACACTAAACAGGTTTCGTCAAATATTTAAGCTTTAAAGCACTTTTTGTCGTTTGCTTATGGTCACTGATAAAGCTAAAGATTAGGACCCAAAATCAGTGGTGCATGATGTCAAACTTACGTTTTATAAATTGATCCCTTATGTGTACAGTGCACTACTAAAAGGAACGGTTCACCCAAAAATGTTAATCCTGTTATCATTTAATCACCCTCAAGTTCCAAATGTCTTTTTTCTGATGAACACGGAGAAAGATATTTGAACCCAAACAGTTCTTGGCCACCATTTACTACCATGACCACTAAATCACAAATTTAGCACAGCTGGAACTAAAGAAGAAATTCCAGCAACCATATAATCCAGCCGCACACAAGGACATAATGTAGCCTGGTAGTGCAAGTGCAAGAGCAAGAGCACAGTGTGATTCAGTGACACATCTGTGATTGGACGTGTGCCAAGTGTAACTTCCCCACTTGCTGCGTTCCTATTGTGCAAGAGCAGAAATGCCTAAACCTGCCAACGAATAATAAATAGATGCCTGTGACTTGTTTTGTAGACCTTCATTATGCAAACAGAAACGTGTTACGTGTCTGTAGAAAGCAAAAAAAAAAAAGGAAACCTCGCAACTTTTTAAATCGCACGACAATTGGTTGTCTAACATACATTGAAAACCCAAATAAGTTGACAGCACTCATTTGTTTAAGATGGAATTATTTATGGCGTCTCCCTCTTGTATATTTAGGTTCACGTAACTTAAATCTTTAATTTGACTGAACTTTGTGTTTATTTAATGTACTGATATTATAACACAATGTATTAATACATTGACTAGCGTTTTATCAGCCATCAAATGATCTTGGATACGCATGGATATCCACTTTTGACACGTATCTTCATTATTTCGAAATTAAATATGATATTGTTACGTCGCGCTCCTTCCAAAACCTCAGATGTCCAAATTCGCTGTTTAACAGGAAATGGAAAAAAAGCTGTACTATTTCAGTGCTTAAATACTGTTTTGTCAAAGTTGACGAGCACTTTTTTTTGCTTAGAAAATGGCGATAATGACTTAGTGACAAACATAAAGAGTGACTAATAATAATGATTTAAGATCAAAATGACAAAATATGGAGATATGAGGTTTCAGAAAGACAGCAGCGATATGTTGAACAGGGTTTACCAAAGCAAACAAAAAAAAGCAAACCTGGTGACATCACAGATACTTATTTAGACATAAACCTAAAAACACAATATTACTAAATGTATAAAACCTCTTTACCCTTTCATAAACAACTAAAGTACTCATTAGTTCTTATTCTAAACATCAAAACATTCAGGTCCAAGACTTATTCCTCGCTGCATTATAAACTGATGATTTTAGGTTCATCGCACTTTCACGTTCAACGCTGTGCACGCGATATTCTTGTTTTGGGTGTTTTGAGTGTTTTATTTATACACTGCAGTCCCTGTCATCGCTTCACAAGTTACTTGTGCCAATGGAAATCAATAATATTGTCACTTAACATCATTTCTACAGAGAGGGAGCCACGTTCCTTTGGAATAGAGCCACGCTTCCTGGAGAGGAAATCAATACAAAGCACTGCCAAAGACTCTCCAGTTCATTCTCAGATTCACTGAAGAAGAGCCAACTAATAAAGTCACAAAATGCATTAGTTCACGCTGCACATGCATAAATACGGCTGTTTAACGAGAAACAACAATATACTGTTTCATTATAAAATTGTCAAAGATTATCTGAGGATGTGAAAAATCTCTCTTTTCCATTCTTGAGTCATGCAATTGAATCAAAGCCACTCAACCATGTCTCCATTAAATCATCTCACCGTGTGTCCTTCACAACACAGAATAACAGGTTTGGTATAACATGAGGATGAGTAAACAATGGCCGGTTGGACGAAATAATGCTTTCATAATTCCTTCACAAAGTCATTGGGAGGACCAGCCACCGGGGGTCACCTGGAGTTGAGGGGCTTTTCTTGTAAATGAGACGGATCTTTACACACTATCTCTGACACATTTGGCAATGTATCTTTTTGCAAACCTGCTGACCCATATTGCGAGGTGCACTGCTGTGCTCGATGTATTGCAGTGTGTTGAAAGATGCAGTACTGAAACGAAACTGTAAAAAGCAATTATAACAGTATTACAGCTGCCTGAGTATGACCATACATAATATATGCTTAATAAATACCTTAATATAGATTTAAAGTTACAATTATGTCATCATTTACTCAAACCCAAACTGTTCCGAACATGAAAACCTTTTGGTTGAACATAACGGAGGATATTTGGAAGAATGTCAGTAACCAAACAGATTTCATCCTCCATTGACTCTATAAATACTATTGAGTCAATGAGGGATGAGATCTGTTTGACATTCTTCCAAATATCTTCCTTTGTGTTCAGCAGAACAAAGTCATTTATACAGATTTGGAACAACCTGAGGGTGAGTACATTTACATTTTTGGGTGAACCGTCCCTTCGGCCTAAGTACATATTAATATTTTCATGAATTCATATCTGCGCTTAAAAATAACGCTAAATAGGATTCTTATTGTCTCTGCGTGTGGGATTTGGAGACATTAACATTATTAAAAAGAATAGCTTTCTATTTAGCTATTTCTACCTGATCTGACCCTCATAACTATAATAATAATATAGTTCAAAACCATTTCTTTTTTTTCCAATTTTCATACAGTTATTTTTCCATGAATATTAAAAAAAAAAGACATTAGCTGTGTCTCATCTGCAAAGCTTTTTCAAGACAAATATGGAATGACCTAAGAAACAGGGTCTATCACTGACACTGGAGTCAACCTCAAGGCAAATGATCTGAAGGTAAAACCACACCTGTATTTGGGTCTACAAAAGGCTGCAATTTATCACGTGTATGATCAATACTGTCAATATGTTGTCATCTATTCGCCTTTAATAGGTTGTTTGTCATGCAATGAATCTAAACGTTTAACTCTCTTGGACGTTGAAAGTTTGCAAGATGTAAATCACGTGCATGCTGTGTGTGAATTATTATAATGAAGGTCTGTATGCGAAGACCTCATTTTACCCTTCCAGCCTTTATCGTGTCTCTAAACAACAGCCTTTAAACCGCGCAGTATCGCGGGAAGGACGTAACGTGTGATCTTACCGTTGCACCACTGGAACGGGTGCATGAATCCGCCCGTTTGCTTCCTTTATATGCACGACTGTGTGTTTATAAACAGAGAGACGATGCCCTCCATTCAGCAGCACATCTGGATTCATCCGAACGCAATGCTCGCGCGTCTGCAGCCTCCGACTCATCCGAGCCACGCGTCTCCCGGGCGCTTCTGTTTACAGTCGATGAAGAAGAAAACGCTTTACGTGTGAATGTGTCTGTGTGTGTGTGTCGTGTCCGCGAGCAAACAAAGATGTTGGCATCCATTGAGAACTAAACGACGGGTTCAAGCCCCTCCCTGCCGGAGTGATGGGAGCGCGACTGAACCAATCTCCATCCCTGCTGTCGACACCATATGCCTGGCTGGCACTGCCCATCATGCCTGCGATGTTATCACAAGAAACATTGACGACCAATTTATGTTGCTTTGGAAACATATTTTATTTGGTCTTTGGGAGAACTGTAGAATAGTCAGGTTTATATCATTCATTTTATTCTTTTAATGGCAACATTTTATGTTCACAAATGTACATTCTCCCGTAAAAAAACATGCTTTACTTAATTCAGGAAAGAAACTGAGCTTTATATTGATTCACTCCGATTTTCTATGAAGCAAAAAGCTATTAAAACATTGAACATTTGTAAATGCTTTAATATCTTCATGTAAATTAACAATAGCCCCCTTAAGTGCACATCTTTGTCTATGTGTTGTATTTCATTACACGAATGTTTGTAAATAATTATTTTTGTTGATAATAAAAAATAATAAATAAAAAATGCTGTTTATTAAATGTGTATTTAAGAAACTGGTAAATTTGTGTCACAAGAAGACGAACATGCGCATTTTAAGGTGCTGTTGGTTTATAACATCGTCTTTGGCTGGTGTAGGTAAAGAAATACTAATGTTTGTTTCGGTTTGAATTAAAGAGCACTTGTTGATGCCAATAATCATAACTTACCTGTCGAGTGTTATAAAAACTAAATAGTATGTGAAAGATAGTTTGTGCAAAGATTAGGCGTATAGCCTCATAAATAAAATAAGCAGAAATACTTAAAAATATGTTAAACATTAATTACATTACTTAATGTATCTAAATGTGTACTTCCTTTATTTAAATGTATGTTTTAAATATCGAATGTAAAATATTTGTAAATATTTGGTCGCTGCGGGGTCATTGGGTTATAGCCTACTTTTAATTCGGCAGAAATGTTAAAATGTGTAGAACAAATGTCACAAAAAGTGTGTGGTCAGAACGTCATTATACAACGTGTAGCAAAAACAATGTGTAGCATGACTCTCAGATCTCCAAAGAACCAAAAGCCATAGTATTTCGTGTTTTGCTTTTCAGCTTTGTAATCAAATGAATTCGTGGAAATGTATCGCATGCTATATTAAATGGTGTACATTTGTTCTAAATTGTCAATTATATAAGGTATTAGGCATTAAAGGAAAGAAAATAGAAAGTGTAATCAAATGTTATCATTTTGATTGTAAGGGCCTTGTGCAAACACCGCCTCTTCTGGTTCAAATTATGTTCCATAATGGGGACATTTGTTAGTTTTAAAGGGATAGTCCACCAAAAAATGAAAATTCTGTCATGAATGAATCATCCTCAAGTTGTTCCAAACCTGTATATATTTCTCTGTGGTGTTCTGTTGACCACAAAGAACGATATTTGGATGAATGTCAGCAAATTTCTAGGCACTATTGAGTACCATAGTACTCTTGTTCTTTTATACACAAAATATATACTTAAGAATGTAGGAAAACAAACTGTTCTGGGGCAACTTTGACTACCATTTATTGACTACCAATCTCAGTTAAGCTAACATTCTTCTATAAATCTTTCTTAGAGTTCAACTGAACAAATTCATTTATACAGGTTCGGAACAGCTTGAGGGTGACTAAATATTTGGGTGGACTATGCCCTTAATAAGCACATATTTATCTGTTTACCTTTGTCCTCTTAAAATAATAAAGTAAAGATCTTAACCACACCAATGAGTGTCACACTAAATAGAAAGGCAGCATAAACAATGTGTCCGTCTCTTGTAACTGAAATAGTGACACAAATAAAATGTTTGAATATTTAAAATCTCAAATAATTGTATTTCTTTTTCGTTCTTAGTATCTTGAATTGTGTTCGGTCTCTCAGAAGAAATAAGACTGTTCATATGCAGACACATTTCCCACATAAACAGGGTTGTAGTTGTATATAAGGGCTCTGTTCTCTTCTGCTGTGTCGCTGAAGTGATGAAGGCTTCTTCTCCCTACGAATAAACGGATAGATTCATGCAATTCAGGCTTTTAAACATCCATACGTTTAGAATATAATATATCAGAAAACACTCTTATTACCCTCATTTACGAAGAACTCAGCCAGTAGAGATGACACACCCACAGCATTACTTGAATGTGGGAAGTTGTAATGAGGATCCCACTGGAAGCGGTTTACTTCTGGGTGCCACTGTACACCATAAACAGGATATTTTCTGCCTGCAAAACAATACGATTTGAGTCACACACCTTTGACCTGCAAATAATATAAGAAAAGAGAATAGTATTTTTGTTACCTTCTATGGTAGAAACAAAGACGGATCCGTTTTCTGCCACGTTTGTGGACAGAATGGAAAAGAAGAGATTTAATTTCTCATTACCCATGAATGCCTGTAAAAGAGGAAGAATTGGTTTCTTCCTGTTTGTTACTTAATGAACTGAAATGAATATCATTTGTTTGTCAAAATGTACAGTAAACCTCTTTAGTGACTCCAAAATGGTGGAAATTTGCAGTGAGCGGTTCTTGAGATAATGCTTTAAGAAGGTTAGGTGGAAAGTCCTTAAATATGCGACTGGATTGAGCCTCTGGTAAAAGAAACGCATGAAAATTAAGATTAAAATAATGTTTAAGAATATCTGCTTAAAGGGTAACTGCCTTAGTAAGAAAAATATAAATGGTAATCAAAAGTGCCCCAGAACTGTTTGTTTTCCAACATTCCTCAAAATATCTTATTTTGTGTTCAACAGAACCAAGAAGTACAATTTCTTTCCAAATATGGCAGCTAATGGTGCTTCAGAACTGTTGGTTGCTAACATTATTCCAAAATATCTCTCTTTGTTTTCAACCGGACAATGAAATGGTAACATGTCTGGAACCTCTAGAGGATGAGTCATTCATTTTTGGGTGGAGTTACCCTTTAATACAGTATGCTTTATACATTGGAACAGTGACAAATTTGTTGACTCTATGTATTTAATGGTAACCAATAGTATATCTGTATATATATATGTATGTATTTTAATGGTACTTGACTAAGTATATTTCTATAGTTGCTAAGTGGCATCAAATAACACACCTCTCCTAAAAAGGAATGATGTGCATAACGATACAAACTTCACCCTGATAGTACACATACATCTGGCAAACGTCTGCAAGACATCTACAATACATCGTTTGCTCATTTGCAATACGTCTCCAAGATGTCTGCTGTCAGACATCATATAGACCTCCAGAAGATGTCTGTAAGATGTTTATGATTTAGAACGGATGAACAACAGCTCTTTCTAAGATGTTTACAGATCTCCAGATCTTTAGCAGACGTATTGCAGATGAGCAAACTGTGAATTGCAGATGTCTTGCATATGTAAATGCAGACGTCAAATAGAAGCAAGCCAGATGGATTGGGCTATAGGCATGTTCCCTAATAACGTCTCCTTAAGAAAGCATGTTTATTGAAATAAGGAAGGGACCTAAGAATGATCCTTGTGGCACTCAATTTTTTTGTATGACATAATTTATACTTCAAAACACAGGTTGCCAATTCTGAATTCCACTGTGCAATGAAAAATCAGGGTTGTGAGATCTAAGTTAAGATTTGTACTGTAAATCTATTTTAGTACCTGTAGTGAAGTTAAGTGGATATGTGACATTCTCTGCTATTGTTCTGCTCAACAGGTTTTCTCCAGCCACCAGCACAGTGAGCAGCTGTAACCCCAGGCATGTTCCCCATATAGGAAAGTAGTCACCTTTGTCATTTGCCTGAGACAGCAAAAACACTTCCAGTAAAAAAAATCCCTAAACACTTTAACATATTCCCTGTAAATAGCGATATGCCATTAAACAATAGGCTGATGCTTAATATCAACCTAAATAGAGAAAATGTAATTTAGCATTACAAATTTCAGTGTTTTTACACACTCTAACAGTTGCTAACAGATGGCATATCATTCACCTACTTTGATAGCAAGTCTAAAGTAAAATTCAGCAATGTGAGCAAAGTCAGATGTCTCCAGGTTCACCGATCCCCCGATGAGAAGAAGACTGAACAAGACAAAAAGTGAAATATATGTGTAAATACTGTTATTTAACAGTGAATCATGCCCCCTTCATTTGTGTTTTAACGTTTGGGGGGGGGTTATTTAATGTGATACTCAGTACACTGTCAAACTTAGATGGACTATACTTTGCTCAACATATCAAATCATTCATGAGGAATATAGGCTCAAGTTAAAATACTGTCATCATTTACTCACATTCGAGTTGTAGTAAATGTCTGATGAACACGGAGAAATATATTTTGCAAACAGATTTTGTCCCCCATTGACTACAATAGTAGGAAAAAATACAATGGTAGTTAAAAGTGCCCCAGAACTGTTTGCTGTCCTACATCCTTCAAAATGTCTTCTTTTGTGTTCAACAGAATAAAGAAATGATAACGTAAGATTTCCAACTATGGGAGTCAACGGGGGGCAAAATCTGTTTGGTTATAAGCATTCTTCCAAATATCTTTCTCTGTGTTCATGAGAACAAAGATATCTACAGAAGGTGAGTAAATGATGACAACATTTTCATTTTGGGCTGACGTATCACTTTAATGTGAGAAAGTTGAGGCACATACCCATTTATTGACATGAATATCTTCTCATGCTCTGCGAAACTCTGATTTAGCCTGTAACATAAAACATTTGTTTAAATATACTGCACACGACTGAATCAGCTTGCTTTTTACTGATTTGTAAAACATACATGACACAAACAGATAGACTTCGACTTACGTTATTGGCACCACTCTAGCACCCCCGGATTCAATGTATTTCACATAAGATGTGGGGATGTATGCGTTTCCTAACTTTTTCAGATCGCCATCAGTCACCTCTTGAGTTAAAATACCTAAAAACAAAGTCCAACGTAACACCAAACGTGCTTAAAACGAATGAATTTGAAGTGTGAAGAGAAGACGTACCGATGATCGGTCTGTTGTTGAAGTCGTGTCTGTGGTGCGACACAAACGCGCCGGCGCCGTACAGCGCAACACTGGCGCACAAGAGCGCATTAAAAGCGAACATAGTTCCTGCTGTAGGCAAACTGGACTAGACTGTACCAGGTCGACTGCTGCATTATACGTTTCATAATGTACAGCGTGCGAACTGAAAGTTATTTAAATCATGGGATGGGCGGGGTTTGTACTTTTTGAAGGAAGGACATTAAACGTCGCCAACGCCGCAGTTTGTTTGGGAAAACACGCTTTGCATTGTTGTTCATCATTCACATTCACCACAGCTGACCACGAGTTCCTTACAGTTTCCACGAAATGTTTTATTCGTTATTATGCACGTTGCAGGCTGAACCTTGTGTCGGGAATGCCGACGAAAACACTGTTGTTCTTTCGGTCTTCAAAATGTAAAGTCAAAGACTTCATACCCCATATAGCACAATCTGGCTTACGTCGATTTGACGTCTCGGAGATGTGTGCTGTCAGACGTCATAGAGACCTCCAGAAGATGTCTGTAAGATGTTTATGATTTAGAATGGGTGTAAAGCAGACGTCTGAACGTCTTCTAAAGATCCGGAGCGTAAAAACATCTGCTAAACATCTTAGAAACAGCTGTTCTTCATCCATTGTAAATCATAAACATCTTACAGACATCTTCTAGAGGTCTATATGACGTCTGACAGCAGACGCCTCCGACACGTATTGCAGATGAGCAAACTGTGTATTGCAGATGTCATATAGACGTAAGCCAGGTGTATGCGTGCTATCAGTGACGCAACCATGGGCATTGTCCCACCACCTCTTTCAGTGACAGCTTTGATGAGTGATGGCTTCTCAGCATGGTGCCAAACATGACAATGAAGATTGACTGCGACTACATACACAAAAAAAGAGAAGTGAAGAAAAATAGACTTTGCAAACCAAAACACGGGGCTATAATAAGTTCACACGAAAACGAGACATTCGTTTGAACAATGAATGTACAAAAGCAACTCAGTTTAAAGGTTCATCTTTGTGTGTTACAGGGATGATGTTCTCTTTTTGATCCAATAAACTTTACTGGTCTTCAAAACCAGGTCCCGTCCAAACTTTGCTTTTCCAGCATCTTCCGCATATGCAACCCCTGCCCAACAGTGGCTTTAGGATGTTGAGAACCACCTTTTTACACGAATGGGAGATTTACAAAAGGTGCAAACATTAAGTAATGCTCAAAAGACAACATTATACACAAAGATACGTGTGTGTCAACCTAACTAGGTGACTGGAAAAGCTATTGGAGCTTGGCATCATCTTCCAATAAAGGCATCAATTACAAACAAAGCCATAGAAATTTTTTATTAACTTAATATTTTACACTTCAAACCCAGATTTTTGCAAAACGTATTCATTCTACCCTACAATATTTACATACATGTTAGTGTCTTATATAAAGCCCTGTTGGATGTGACATAACCTGTAAACTCTTCAGGTAAATTTCCTTGAGCATAAATATTTTCAGTCACTTCGACTTCCCACTGGAACATTTCCCCACACTGTTCGGAGTATGCAACCGTTTATTTTACGAATAGAAACATTGGCAGTTTCAGCAGCAGATTCTCAAGCTCTGTTTTCTAGAAGAGCCTGGAAATCGGGTGAGCAAACCAGCTTGTGTTTAATGTGGCCCAGGACAGACATATCTCCTCTTCTGCCTTCTGTATTGACTGACACTAATTCCTACAAAAACAGACAAAACAAAAACATGTTAAAAAGTCATTCAAATGTGTAAGCTACAAAGGAAATTTATTGGCATCTAGCGGTGAGGTTGCGAACTGCAACCCACGGCTCACGCCACCCCACCCCTTCCTGACATTTCGCTTCTTTGCCGAAGGAGATAACGTATTTACGAAACGCGCTCTATAGAGCAGTTTGTCCATTTAGGGCCACTGTAGAAACAACATGGCGAATTCCATGTTACGGTACCCACAGTGTATGTAGATAGAAATAGCTCATCTTTTTCAAACGCTTCATTTTGTTAGGTCTTTGTTCACCTCTGAACACATAGTTTTGTATATTATATTGTCTTTGTCAACGGATCCTCAAAAAATGACATTTAAGTACTTTATATGTAGCATTAACCTTTCGAATCCTCCATTCTTGATGAACTCTTCCAGATGATATACATGAAGCGAAACCTTTACGGAAATAATGGTGAGTGTAACCTACCTGAAGGAAAGCGCACGGGGTTCCCAGGGCCACGTCCAGGGTTACGTTTCCCAGGACAAGCTGCACTTTGCCCGACTTTCTAATGAGCAACTTCCCCACCAAACCCTCCTGCAGATCCTTAAGATAACAACTGTTCTCCTCTTGAGAGTCCTCCTAAGACAAACACAAAAACATGCAAGTAAACGCAGAAAAGCAGTACAGTTTTAATCGAATGGCCTACTATAAAAAAGAAACCAACCTGGTTCTCAGTCGTCTGCAGCATAGTCTGTCCATCACTCGACTGCACCTCTGTTTTTGAAGGCCTGACATCACTGGTGGGTGGTTGCCCTGGCAGCGAATCAGGAAGCTGCATGAAGAGAAGCTCCTCCTCTTTGCAGTGATTCCATACCTCGAGTAAATCAGGTAGCAAATCAGGCTCGGGGAGGGGGGGTTGTCTGAACATAGTCTCTGCCTTTTTCGTTTGCGATCCTTCCAAAGGCTCCTGCTTGACTGGAGAGAGACGAGTTCGAGTGAATAAAATAGAATGAGCGGGGAATCAAAATCATGGCATGTTTGGGGACCCATTTCTGAACCATGATTCTTGTCAAGCCCTACAATATCATACATCACATGACACTTGCTAACCCACCCTTCACTTCAGCTCCAGTGCTGTCTGTGATCATCGGTTCAGTTTCGGTGTCCTCGGCCTCTTCATCAAACTCCTCTTTGAAGATCCATCCAGACACGGCCAGAGGGAGCTGTACCGGACAGCTTCCACTTTCACCTCTCAGATGAGGATCATCCAGAAGCTGTGTCACACAGAAACAAAGCATTATGGGTACCAGAGGCGAGAGGTTTAAAATATGTCTGATCCATTTTGAACAGATTTTGTGAATTTAACCCCATTACACAGTTTACTTGCCAAAAACAGGCACTTAAACCTACATTGTCCTTCTCGAGTTTGCGCAGAATCTCTTTGGTCTCCTCTTCGGTCTCTCTCTCCTTTTTGATGTTGATAATGGGAGACGGACCGCTGTTTGCCGTTTCTCTGACATCCTCATATATACCTACACAAATAAAGGAATAGTAACATGAAGCTGTGGTGTAAGCGTTATTAATGACATCACCTAGCCCTTTTGAAGTACTTGGCATAAAGAATAAACAAATGTGGTACTGATCTACGTTACCTCTTTTTTTGGCCATCATCTCTGCAGGACCCTGCTCAAAGATGGAATGTGATTGGATGACCTCGGGACGACCACGGCCTCTCCCACGGCCATCTCGCTGTCTGCCTCGATCTACATCCCTTCTTTCTCGCTTTTTTCCCTCATCTACTTTTAACCTGTGACAGAAGAATATAAGCAACACATAAGTTTAAATACCATATTGTAGCAATGAAATAGCTTCCTAAGTAGCACTGATGCGTATGGGTGTGATGGCGTCGTTCACTTACTCTTCTTTAGACTTTCGGCCAATAATATTTGGGGTAAAGGTTTTCTGTGGAAAGCAAGGAGGACAGAAATTTCAAAAGTGAAGACTTTTTGGTGTCTTTAAACTTTCCTACATGTTTTTAGTTGTTTTTATATTTAGGGTTACCTTTTTGACACCACCTAAAGTGAGATCTCTGGAGCGCATCGCAGGGAGGCGTCCTGGAGTGATGGAAGCAGGCAGTCTTCGACCCATCACCATCCCTCTGCCACCCCCTACATTAGATCCCCGTGGAGTTCCACTGGGGTCACCGGAGCCTGCCGTATCCATTCCCTCTAATTTACGACAAACTTTTATTATTTCTAATTCACTTTGTAAATGTCAACATGACAGCATTTATGAATGTAACACTTTAACGTATTTTGACTTTTTAACGTAGTTCTCCATGATTACAAAATAAGAGTTCTCTGTTATAAAAACATTTTATAGAGATTTAACTCTAAATAAAAAAAACGAACTAGTAGCTCAGCGTTAGAACAACAATTATATATACTACAGAGATGTCCATGACTTTAGCAGGCCTAGAAATGATTATTTCGTCTGTACAGTACTTTCAGATTTTTTTGCCTTTATAATAAAATACGCATAAAACCCGTACAAGGATAAGTAACCTTCGTGAAATGTCATTCAATATTTGTACACATGACAACGGCCAAACAGTTATCTTCCGCTTCCCAAACACATGGCAACACGTGAGGGAAACGTGGGAGAAACAGACTCATGTCAACACACTTACCAACGCGTCTCCGCAGATGCAGATGTGATCTAAATATCGTTTTACCGAATTAAAGCTGAATTACAGTCAAATGTTGTGTTTTTGGTGACGGTGGCGTTGTGAATCGCAAGTTTTTGTAAGGCGGAGTTTCACGAGTGATGATACTTTGACCCTACCGACGCACGCAATAATGGGATTTCTGAACGTCAACCGTGCACCGCATTTGCGCATATTCCAGCGCCGAAGTCCCCTTCCCTGTTGTCCATTCCGAAGGGCTCATCCCTAAGCCCTACTCCCTATTGCTGTGTGAACTCCGGAGGGAATAGTGCGATTGCATATCCTAATGTGACCGTTTCAAATACACTTTGCGAAAAACATTTGATCTGTAGCGAGTTTTTGTATGGTGTCGCCTTCTCTGAGTGACCTTCGGGGGGCGATATAGCCCGGTTGGAACGCACCGTTTGTCTGCACAATGATGCAAAAATAAACGAGATTTCGTTAGAAACGATATTATTAAAAGCTACAAAAACTATTTTCAAAATTGTGATAAATGTAAACCTGAAACGATCTTTAAAGATGAGGAAAAAACGATTTTGTTCATCTGTGTGGTTCATAAGCGAGGAATTAAACTCCATTTCAAATAAAAGAGTAAGAGACGAGAGTTTGCTCTGTTGTCTTTATTAATAAACAGTATTTAAAACCATAAAGAAAATGTAAATTAAACACTAGAATAAACACTTAAATAACAAATGGATCAAATCATCCAATAACTTGTAGGTTCAGACTCTCTTTTACACAATAAACTTAACTTGTATAAAAGCACTTAGGTTAGTAACACATTAAAAGCAGTACGTTAAACATTTTGGTCAATTTTATTTTATTTGTTCAAATGTAACTTTTACTATAAAAATGCAACACACTACAGTGAACATCTTTCTGACATAACATCTATTTAAGATAATAATAAATACAAGAACTACTCAAATAAACATTCGTTTGACATTAAAGCATATGAATGAAAGATTTGATCTCAAATTGACTCATCTTTTTCAATAAAAGAGCAAGAGAACCGAGTGTTTGCTGTTAGTACTTAATAAATGCCGCTCTACACTCTTAGTAACACTATCTATCATTGCTATTAAAACAATCTCATACGAATGTCAATATAAATAAATGACACATATATACACATATACAAATCATGTCATGTCATTGCGACCCACACATAGCAGGGGTCACAATAACGCATTGCATGACGTCATGGCTTTAAAAAAGCCATATACAAATAATACAACTTATGGTTGGGCTTACTTTATTAATACTAGGCCTATTAATACAATACAATAGAGTTACTTGAATAAAGTTTATAACAGAAAACTAATGGCTGCTTTCAGACAAAATAGATATTTTGAGAAAAATATGATTATTGAAATGTCACTGGATTTGTGGTGTTCATACAATGGGGCATCTTCTTTTGTGTTCTGCAGAAAAAGCATGTCATACAGGTTTGGAAAGACAAGAGGCTGACTAATAAAGTATATGTCAAATGTTAAAAACAATATGTATTTTCTTGGATAAAATGTTTTAGCAAGAACTCTAATCCAAAAGCTTTAGATAGTTTTGTACCACCTCTCCTCTGGGGTTGTCCTTGCATGCCTGTCAGGGTCTGTTGTATTTAAACTACTCAATGTATTTTAAACACATTTCAGCTTGAGAGAAGGAAAATCATTAAAAGCAACCAAGCATAGGTATAGAAGCACGAGCACGTAACATCATTCACAGCCATGAACAATGAAGACAATATTGTCAAGAAACAGCCTTGAACATTTGACCTTTAGAGGGTTGAGAGGGTGAAGGAGTGTGTTTTCATACTATTTTGTGCTGTTTTCGGTGATCATAAGGACAGGCTGTGTGTTGGCTTTGTGGGAGGACGCAATGTTTGTGACCATATGGTCCAGCAGTTGGTTAGGTCCTCTGTAGGTTGTAGCTTCAGAACGTCCTGTGCTTGAATTACACCATGCAAGAGCGGACAGAAATATCATGAACACATCCAGCGAAATAAACAGGTAATCCTGTTATAATGAAATCTGTCTCCTAATGCAGTGTTGACATTCTCTAATGTTATAACAGAAGTTTGAATAAACGTCCCTCTTTTCTTTATATGGATCCCATAGCCCTGCAGATTGAGAGCTTTGTTACGCTTCATGGAGCACACGGTCTGACATGAAGCGTACTTGATGCCTATTTTTCTGAAATAAAGATGCCGACCATCTGCAACACAGAGGGATGTGTAAGATACACATTCAATGTCACATCAAATTCTCTATATAGGGAAATATACAGTTTATAATTGTATTATTAAACTTAATACATATGTGTGTGTTTATTTAGAGGAGAGACTGAGGATAATTGTGACATTTACTTTATAACTCACATGATTCTATATATACATTGTCATCTTTTCCTACAAAAAATATGACCGATCATATAAGGATTAATATTACTGAACAGTTTTACCTTTGTATACCGTTCATAACAGTCAGGCATAATGTGTCTCAAAAGCAAAAATCTCTTTCAGATGCTATGCATTAATGTAACCAGTGACATTGCCACAAAAGATGCAAACGCCATGCTTGAAGAAATACTCTTAAAAGAAAACTATTGAGAAAGGTGCTACTACTCATATGTATGTTTGAGTATTTCCCATAGTCTGCTCTGTCTTAAATAGTGGTCATATGCGATGCAAATTCAATTTACACTCCGGGACATTAATGTTGAGTGAATATGCCTTGGACTGGCTGGTCCGTGCTGGAGTGCTAAAGATATGTGTGTTTGGCAGTAGCAAGTAAGTAGCTTGTTATTTCACTTTTATGGTTCATTGACGCTGCACTTTTTCATGCTTGTTTATTTCCCATTGGCATATACAGCCGTGGAGCAGAGAGAGAGAGAGTGAGAGAGAGAGAGAGAGAGAGAGAGAGAGATGGTTAGTTAAAGTGAGCAAGCGGGGGCAAACCAGATTCCCTCTCGCTCAGTTTTCATCCTCTTTAAGGAGCTGGCAGAGAGAAATACGGAGAATCCAAGGCAGAGACTGTGAAATCTTTTCTGTTTTGTCACAGCTGCTGCTGCTGTTAGTGCCGCACACAGAGGTAAGTCTTCCCTTTTTAATCATTTTCTGAGGAATCTGTGTGTCGTGGTATCTCTGCATCTCTTTGTGCCGTATAAGTCCTAAATCGAATTATCTCCATATATTTCCATTACACATGTCTACTCATGGTTTTAATATGAATGTTATATTATCAGTTGCATATATAAGCAAGAATATCTTCAATTGTCTATTTACAGGATAATGTACCGTGTTCAGGACTTGCTGATACAGCATCCTGTCAAATGTATTTATTTACAGTGCTTTTGGTGTGTTTTGAAACTGACAATAGAACGGCTCACTTTTATTCATTGACCAAGGACGATCATTTTTAAAGAAACAAATGTCAGCCATCATATCAGCAGGTGGGTCAGTCTTTTATAATACAATATTATCATGCTTTTTTCAGCTCTTTTCCTCTCAAATCTCAGCTGTATTGAATTGAGGTCAGGCCTGCCTTGTAGACTTCCACAAACCCAGACGATTTAGTGGAAGGACGCAAATAATTGTTATTGCACATTCGAGAAGTGTGATTTCTTGTATCTGGGGCGTTAAGTCTTGTGTAATTCATATATTATAGTGAATCATAGAAGACCGATTCCTTTACTAGTTTTACTCGCAGTAGGGCTGCATTGCAGATGCATATAAGATCCGCTCATGACCAGAAATTTGAAGCGTGACAGAGTCATTAATACTCTGAGAATCATCACAGGGTCTTGTAGTGTGTGACAGCTCATTCCAGAGGACAATACCTCAATGGATTCCTCACACCGCACTTCCACACACCACTCTTTGTGCATGAGCCCATTCTGAACATCACATCATGTGTAAATGTTTCTCGCTTCTGTGTGTTTTACCCAATGAAATGTTTGTTTATGCTTGTTTATTTCGTATACGTTTATATATGTTCCTCTTCGCATACATTGTAAAGAATCCAGTAAAAACGTCATTTTCCAGCAGCTGGTGTGCAAATAAAATACCATGAAATTAAAAAAAAATCCAAATGTTATAAGGTAAAATATGATGTTTTACATGGCTTGCGATTTTTCTGTGATTATCTGTCATTTGATGGTTTTTACTATATTTCAAAACACCAATGTATTTTTCCAGCAGCTGGGGCACCAATAAAATACTGTAAAATAGCAGTATTGCCACTTTAAATGACATATTCTTCTTCTAAAAATGTGCAGTCTTGTCCTGTAATTTGACGTGTTTTTCTCAAATACGTGAAAGAATCTGGAAAAAAACATAGCAAAACTCTGTAAAATCACAGGCTTTTACATTGCATGTATATTGTAAAATGCCAAATGTACAGTTCAATTGTGTAAAATCATTTTTTTTACAGGTTAACAACAAATAATTTTCCAGTTGGAATCTGGCTATGGAATGTATTACAGAAATGTCAAATTTACCGCAAGCATAATACGTTGGGTGTAAATAGCATGAATAACATGTCATTTACTTTACAAAATAGTATTTCACAATTTTTCTGGCGCCTCGGCTGCCGAAATATTAGCGTTTTTTATAAGTATGTTCACAGAAAACCTGTTAAGATCAGGTCAAATTTCACCCCACAATCAAATGAAAGAAATGAGAAATTATGTTATATGAAAATGAATACACAATAAAAATGTTAGAATAAGAAATACTAATGGTCAAACAAATGTTTTTTAATGTGACACCGTGGTCTCTTGAGGAACATAGAGACTTATTCCAAAACGTTCAAAGATTTTCAAAAATAGAGGAGGTGTACTGCAGAGCTCTCACTCTTTCTCTCTGTGTGTGTGTGCGTGTGTGCATGTGTGTGTGTGCGTGTGTGTGTGTGTGTGTGTGTGTGTGTGTGCATTCGTGTGTTGCATGTGTGTGTGAGTGAGTGTTTTGCAGCTTTGAAGCATATCCTGTGAGGATATTCATCATGCCCTACATTCCCTTTGAATGAAAGACGCCAGTCTCGGGACCATGGCATTAAACCTGTATTTCATTGGTGCTGTCATGTTATTGTGTGACACTGGATGTAAATAAAACAATAAGGCAGTGTAAAGCTTCTAATCTTTAATCAACGTCTATCATGAGGTAGACCAGATGATCCCCTCAGGCCACATACACATGCAGTCATGCGTAAAATGCTTGCTGTAAAACATATTCTCATTTTCTGGCATGAATTTAAGCCCACACATTGTGCTGTCCAACACTTGGTTGCCAGTCTTTTGGCATCAGGGCCGTGAAGGAATACGTGATGTCAGCACTCGTCCATATGGAGGACTTTCAACAAATTGGCTTAGGAATCTTTAACACAGAAATTCTTTCATTGACTTCATGTCATTCCGAATTTGCATTACTTTGTTCGTTCTGCAACACACAAAAGAAGATATTTTTAAGAATGTTGGCATCCAAACAACATAAGTGCTTCCATTGTATGAACGCAAAACCAATGAGACGTTTCTCAAAATATCTTTTGTGTTCCACAGAAAAATGGTCCAACGGAGGGCAATTGATTGAATGTGAGGGATGCGAGCTGTGGTGTAGTGATAGGTGAAAAAGAGAGAGAGGTGCTGATAAATCGTCTGCTCGCTCTCTCAGAGTTATAAGGTCTTGTATACGAGCACAAGGCCAGATAATAGGTTTTGTGACTTAACATTACTCTGGGGTCACCGGAGCAGAAAGCGACAGCTCATCAAACACACACCAGTCCACTTCACACATTCTCAGAGCGCTAATCTATGAGCGGTGGCTTAGACCAGCCACACTTGACCAAAACACAAGAGACCTATCTGCTAACCTCTGAGATGCACCAACAACAGTACATGGTTTCTGTCTAACCCTCCTGTCATTTTTCACTACTTATTCTTGTAGGTGATGGCCGAGCTGGATCTCCTCTCCACACCCCACAATATTCAAATCAGCGAGTTGACCTGCGACTCGTTCCGGATTGCCTGGGAAATGGCCCATGAAGACACTACACGAGTGACGCATTATTTCATCGACTTAAGACGTAAAGAGGGCGGCGAGCTGAATCGGTTTAAGCACAGAGTGAGCGTTTACTTAAATTTTTTAGATCTACATCATTGCGTCGCTCTTCCAGAACACAACAGAATCTTTATTTACTCTCACACAAAAAGGACCTGTTTCTGTTCATTGAATTTATGAAGTTGTTACAAAACCAATCTTCCCAGGGCAATTTGGGGTGAAGCACCATACGAATAAAGATCCAACGAGGCTTGCTCCGTGCGGAGATCAAACCTTTCAGCCCTGAATCTAAACCAAAATAATGCACTGTATTATCGCACTTATCAACACAAGACAGGGAGGTGGTGTTAAAGAAAGATAGATCTCCGCTAAGATCATCCATCCATGCTTCCCGCATGATGGATAACACCTGCACCCTATTATTGTGGTGCAGTTTATTGCCCCATAGAACTCCATTGTAATGTCATAAAATAAAAATAATAATGTATATTTCTAAGGAAAATAAATATATCGGTACTGAAGGGTATTACAATTTATTAAAAATCACATTTCCAAATTTTGGAACCAAGTTCTTATATTTTACAATATATGAAAATAACGTTCCAATAAAATTTTTCACAATTGTTTTTTATGTAAAACAAAATTATTCACATTTGATACTCGCTCTTGTTGTCGTTCCGTACTTCAGCATAACACGCAGATTCACTTAATGCACTCGTCGCTATAAAACCTAAGGTTCTAGAAATGCGTAGCCTGAGAAATGCGGTCCTAAAAGTGGACCACCTCCCGGCTTGCATGCAGATGCTACTCAGTTTTTCGACATTCTACATGGAAAAGCTGTAAAATGTTTTAATTCAATGATTTAATATATTAACAGTTAATAAAATAGAGGAAAATATATATTTTATTTGTGTATGATGAGACAAAAATGACTTTCTGTGTAAAACACATGGCATTAACTCAATTCGGAGCCATTTCTCTCCCTTGTTTTCCTATTAATATTTCTGTAAGCTGAACATTGACCTTTCATACTGAAATGTGATTGTTTTTCGAGGCTGAACTAAACTTGATTTCAGGCAAATGGGGTTGAGGGGGCATGAGGCGGCTGTAGGTGTGTTTGTAATGAGAACATCTGACAGGCCCTTCAGGCTTCCCTGATGCTCTCGTCACTTCTAATAGAGGAACATGACAAACTCCTGCTGAAAGAACTGCTGTAAGCTGATGACTCATCGTGAACCAAACCATCCGGCTCTAAAAACTGGGATATTGCGGTCCAATTTAGTACACTCATGCAGCTTCATGGTCAACTTGTTGTATGATTCGCAGGTTGTGATATACTGGACGGACATTAAAATCTGAATGTTAGATCTGAATCGGTAGATTTGGGATGCTACGTGATGTGAAAGTGTTTCCCAGCACAGCGTCGGTCAAAATTAGAGACACAAGCTGCTACTAAATACTGTTAAGAAGACTACATCCGAGATTTCAGCATTCACAGCACTAATATTACATTTCAGAGAGATACTAAAGGGTTTCGGTAGGGTGTTGCTATGGTTATGCCCCTTCTGAGCGTTTCGTAATTGGTTGTGCACAACAAGCACAATTAGAATAATTCATCTTCCTAATGTTTCACTTTTCATGCTTGTAAAATAATACAGAAATGACGCGGGCCTGTATAAGAAGATATTTTGAGAAATGTCTCAGTTGGCAATGGGGGAAGAAGAAATGTATGCATTAAAAAATATTTTACACTTTAAAAACATAGTCTACACAACATTTAGTCAACTAATAGTACTCGCCTATAGGTGTCTGTCACAGACTACAATTTGAGTCCTAAAAACATATGACATTCACGTTTGCAAGCATTTTATGTTGCTATGTAACTTTTTATGACTGTCAGTTTAAGTCGGTCTGGCACCCCATTACTGTATATGTCACCATTGCAAACATCTATGACTACAGCTCTGGAAACAATTAAGAGAATTTTTTTTCTCTTAATTTACTATTTAGAGGTGCAATGTGTTTGTTTTATTCTGTCAACTACTAACAATATTTCTCTCAAATTTTAAATATAAATAGAAACGGGTCAGAATAAAAGAAACGATGCTCAAATATTCACACACAACAACACGACAGTAATATTTGTACATGTAGGAAATGTTAAAAATAAATATTTTTTATGTGATAACCTTGATATTTATCACTTTTTTTCATTTGTTTAGTCAAGCTGTCACTCTTTTACATTGCTGACTTTATGTCACTCCTGAGGTTTGATTTTGTTGAAATTTAACAAACACTGGACAGGAATAGCCACAATACAAATGAAAATTTAATGAAAATTTTGAATTCTTTCCACGGCCGTATGCAAAATGAATTGTAAATATAAAAGGAATGTAAATGTAAAATGAATCCACCTTACAAGTTGTGATAAACACGTCCGTATCACTATCAGCTACAACCATGAAAGGTTTTATCCTTATCTTATCTTTCATAAAATGGTTCATTACATTTTGTTTAGCACATTGCTTTAACTCTCAGTGCTAAAAGTATATAATTTTAGGCCATATTGTTACTGAAACGTGTTACAGAGGATGAAAGGAGTAACCAGATGAGAGAATTTGACTGACAGCACACTCTCGTGTTTGGTTTGTCAGGATGTCCCAACCAAACTTGTGGCGAAGGCAGTGCCATTGCCAATGGCTGTCAGAGGCCACTGGTTCCTGAACCCTCGAACTGACTACTGTGTCGCTGTACAGACTGCCATCAGACAGCCTGATGGAGACTACCAAGTGTCTGAATGGAGCCAAGTAGTGGAGTTCTGTACTGGAGGTAAGTCGAGATGGAAAAAAACAACAATTCATCATTTAAACTCTGACATAGGCTATTAGCTACAATATTTCATTTTTCAATAAGGCAAATTATAACTGTAATGACACAACATCTAAAAATCATCATTTGCAACAAGCCTCAAATCAGGCCCCACCCCTTTATTTGTTGGGGTGCAAGTAAAGGGTACAGGTCTCGCAAAACAAGGAAATGGTGATTAGAAATTATTGGGTTTTTACAAACTGGGATAGGCTTTTTCAACCCATTCATCAGACTTCAATGGGAGAAAGGAATTGGGAATCTCTTACTTGATTTTTACCAATCGATTTGAGAGATTGACAATGCCCAGTAATTGAAAAATGCTTATTTTGTTCCACAGAGAGCCCAGTCTCCAAATAAGGCTGAAAAGCAGGATTAAAATCTTCAAATGTGTCTGAAGTCCAATAAATTGTCAATGGATAAAACCAAATTCCTGCATTTGCTTTCATAGAATTTGCAGTTTTACTGGATTACATTACATAAATTGAGTGCGTAACCAAGTGGTTCTCAACTGGGGCCACACATTTTGTGGCAATTTATTTAATATAGAAATCTATCATAAACTGTATGCAAATGTAAACATAAACATATGTAAAACATAAAAAAATAAGACCTCGATCAAATAAGAATTGATGATCCAGTATTATATAACGGAATATGTTTTTGGTTAATAAAATTCTAAGTTTAATGTTATAAGTCTTTATTTGGGGGGCCGCAAAATGATGCACTCTGCACAAAGGGAACGAAGGTACAACGAACAAGTTTAAGAACCACTGGCTTAGCCAATTTAGTAGATGGGGAGCAAGAAAAACAATATAAAACAAAAAAGAGTACAACAAGTAAAATTACATGTTTTAAATATCAATCTACACCCAATTTATAAATATGCAGTCTATTTCTGTAATTTGACACTTTTACTGTAATCTTTACAGTATTTCAAAATTTTGAAAAAATATTTTGTAAAAAGTAGTTTTTTAAATTGTGCAAATTTTGTTTCATGTCTAATTTATACACTTTTTATGGTCTTAATTTTGTGTTGGTTTAAAATGCTTTATTACTTCTAGATTTTCATATGGTTCTTTCCTGTAGATTATGCCATGGAGCATCTTCAGCAGCTCTTAGACAAAGCTCAGGCGACTGCTGGAAGACTTCTCAGGTTCTCTGTGTTCTATCGCAATCAGCATCCTGAATACTTTCACTACGTGAGGTCAGTGTTATTCTCTCTACTGCCTTGACAGATCACAGACGTCATTGACTCCACCTTCAGTCTTTGCATCATGTATACAGTATATACTGTATATAGTCAAATGAAGAATGGCCATCGGTTTTTAAAATGGCCAATGTTTAAAATACCAAGCTATTGGCCGTGTAATCTGAAGCGCGGACCTGGACTGCAGTTAACTTCCGGTCTGTATTTGTTTATCGGACTGACTAGTGTATAATAATATAATTATTTGTATTGTATTACATTTATGTTAATATTGCTTTAGATGAAAAAAAATTATTTAGTTGTATGTTAATTTGATTAAATAAACAATTTGTTGAATGGGTAGTGTAGTTTCTGTAGTTTCGTCCCATTTAAAGAAGCCGCATGTGACATACTAGTGGTTTAGGTTGATATTGCCGTCTAAATTAAAATTATTGGATGTAATGGTTCATCTCGGTTTCTACAGTCACTCTATTATCTGCGAATGTGTACCGGAAATGAAGGGCAGTCCAGGAATGCGTGTATGTGCAGTAACGTTTGTTTATGTTGTTGCTTTGAAACCATCTTTAGGGTATGCATTCCACGTTCAAGGAATTGTTCACTTTCAACATACATTTTCATGATAATTTACTCACCCCTGTTTTCATCCAAGATGTATTCTTTTCTTTAGTCGAAAAGATATTAAGGTTTTTGATGAAAACATTCCAGGATTATTCTCCATATAGTGGACTTCAATGGACTCCAAAAGGTCGAAGGTCAAAATTACAGTTACAGTGCAGCTTAAAAAGGCTTTAAACGATCCCAGATGATGAATAAGGGGATCTAGCATTTACATTTACATTTCGGAATTTAGCAGATGCTTTTATCCAAAGCGACTTACAAAGAGTTGAAGGAGCAATAAGCCATTTGTCATACAGTAGCAATAATACAATATAGGTGCTAATACAAATTTCTAGTTTCAACAAAAGCTAGACCCATACCAGTTGACTGAAAGAGTTTGCTGAACCCAGGGTTCTTGAAGGGGTGTAGGAGTGTAGGAGGGTGAGAAAGTATGCCGGTGCAGATCCTGTGATAGGCGGAAGTGCCGACTCAGTGTTTACAAGTTGAACGTTCAAATACTAAGTCAAACACTGTTTACAAAATAAGGGAGTTAAAGGAAAAACAACGATGTCGGACGATTTTGAACTTGGAGGAGAAGATGTGAGACGGATTTTTTCGCCCTGCCCTATCAATGTCAAGCATGACCTTTTCAACCTAATTACGTATTACGTGAAGTCGTGAGCACTCTTTGCAGAACATAGCAAGGCCAGCATTTCTGTTTATAAAGCATATACATTATTATTATTTTTAGAAAATAACCGATCGTTTTAATAGATAAGATCATCATCGTTTAAAGCCCTTTGAAGCTGCACTGAAACTAAAATTTGACCTTCAACCGTTTGGAGTCCATTGAAGTCCACTATATGGAGAATAATCCTGGAATGTTTTTATCCAAAACCTTAATTTCTTTTCGACTAAAGTAAAAAATACATAAACATCTTGGGTGACAACAGGGGTGAGTAAATTATCATGAAAATGTATGTTGAATGCAAACATTTCCTTTAACACCTAAAAAGCTGTTGGACTCAACAGTGATTCTTACAATTTACAAAGAAACCAGGTATCCTTGGAGACTGATTTGTTGCAGGAAATAGCATTTCCTGATATTATTATTGATATGAGTGTTTTGCCACTCAAGGGAACGTGTTTTGGCGTGTTCACGTGGAAATGTGACGTCACGTGCATGCCCTCTTTTGATTATTTAACATATTGTAGGTCTCAGTGTGGGGGCGCAATGCTGCCATCTTTCAAAGACAACAGTGGAAGTCACGGCTCCCCCATCAATGGCAAGTTGCGAGGCGTCTTCCTCAGCTGCAACACGGAATTTGACACAGGTCTCCCTCCAAAAGACTCACCATACGGCCCTTTGCGCTTTGAGATTGCCGCTGAACGCCTCCTCAACCCGAGCACTAACCTCTACTTTGCTGACTTCTACTGCATGTACACAGCATACCATTACGTAGTGGTGGTGCTGGCCCCTGCCGGATCAGAGGGGGATTGCTTTTGCAAGAGTCGCCTCCCGTTACTGGACCTCAAAAACAATCCCTTCCTGACATACACTCCTGGAGAAGAATCTGTGTTCGGCCATGCCAGTGATGTCATACTGGAGGTGTTGTTCACAGAGCCCATGTGTTTAGAGCACGGCAGCTTGACTCAGATCAGTGGACACCACCAGCTCATGAGCCTTTCTACTGCTGATGCTAAAAAGGACCCGAGCTGTAAGGTGTGCAATATCAGTGTAGGTCGCTGAACTCTAAATGAAAGCGTTTATTGAAAATAGAACCAGATAACTGGATCATGAATAAGAATGAGGACTTCGGGTGGTGGTCTAAAAATGGAAAGTTCTTGGAAGAGTGAAGATTCAAATATAAAGAGAGTGGTGCAGTACCCTTTACTTCAAACAGTGCCAAAAGGTTTTGCACTGTCATAACATAATTCATTTTTTTAGTTCGATTAAATAAGGTCATGGTCCAGATTGTGGCTGTGATTTTATGAAACCAAGCAATGAGAAATCTTAAATACTTATTCATTAATGTGAAAGTCTTTCATTTCCAAGGTTCATTCTCATCTTCATATAATTCTAGATAAGTTGTTATAGTGGATATACAATTTAATGAACCATTACAATTGTATTGTATAACTTTTAGAATATTTAGTTATTTTGGGAGTTGATAGTCATACACGTGCTTTCTATCTGTTAAAAGTACCAGCAATAAATTGTGCAGAATCATATTAAAAGATACAAATATGAATATTTTTCTGCACGGTACGATCTCAGGTGTATATAGTATTTGTCTGTGTGTGTGAATGATTGTTCTCTACACACCTTACCCAGTCTCAAAAACATCTCAGCTGTCATTTTGAAACATTGAAAGAGTATGATTCAATGAGAAAGCATCATAATCCAATTTCCATCCATATAATTCATTGCTTTCAAAAGACAATTGTAAAAATCTGTAATCAAAGTTTATCCCTTCACTGTCACCGAGACTAGACAGCTCTCATGTTACCGGTTTTGTTGGTGCATTACGTTAGTCTAATCCAAAACTAAGTGAAATGTCTTAATTTACAAAGGCATATCTTAAGAGTGTGATTGGTTTGTCTCTAGAATCACAATAGTAATGTTTATTTGGAAAATGCGTTACAACTTAAATGTCCTTATTTAACTAAGGTTTAAGATAATCCTTGTTCGGGAGACTTTCAAAACATTAGATATTACGACCTTTAAAGAGTACAGTCTAAGAGAAAAGTAACATTTAAGTATTGATAAGAAAACACACAACGATAAAGAATTAGTGATACTATAAAAAAGGGAGGCTGTTACATAAAAGGCATTTATTTGATAAAACATTTGACATTAAATAACATTCGCAGAATTCAACACTTCATAAACCATTTTAAAAGGGCCAAATCGTACAAAATAACAGCAAACTCCTACAAATCTTGAAAGTGAGATTTGTGAACACCACACATTTCACTTACTGATAAAAGGTCACCGTTTGAAACACGTGAAAACAAGCTGGTTCGTGAATAGATAAAGTGCAGTAGTTAAAACAGCAGGTTCAAAGTTCAGTGCAGAAATCCAGCTTGTTGGCATGCTTAAACATCACAAACATGAATGCAGTAGTTCTTGCCATTATTATTATCCCATTCAGCAGCACTGAATCCACCTGGCAAATACGACAAGCAAAACTCGATCCGTCCCCCCGTCTCCAACTGCTCAGGAACCGTCACGTTAAACTCAAACGAGTCGGTCCCCGGTTCCCCATAGCACTGATCCAGGTAGGTACACGGCACGTCCAGGTAACTGTGCCAAGCGTCGAAAGTAACACGGATATGAACAGCTTTCTCAAAGCAGATGTTCCTGACGCGCACTGTTCCCAGGATGGAGCGTCTGGTGACCTTACAGCTCTCCAAAAGCACCGTGAGCTCCCGCAGGCGACATCTGAACGCCTGGAAATCCAAGCAGGGTTGCTCAAAGCCCAAACGCAACCGTGCGCGTTTATTTACGGTTTCTTGAAAGCAGTTGAACTTCTTGATTCGTGGCTCTTTTGCGGGTTCGGGCGTCTCGTATTTCTCGGAGAACAGGCGCACTGTGATCAGGGAGAATCCTTTGGAGTCCGCGAACGCGACGCGTTTCTCTCTTCGGCCGGTGTTGGAGGTAGCAATACGAGTGTGTTTGTACTCGAATGCCGGGTGATGGGTGATGCAGGGCCGCAGGGGTTTAGGGGAGGACCCCACGATCAGGTGGCCGAGGTGCTGCGGAGAACTTCTGCACCTAAAACTCATGGCCATTTCCATAGACAGGACTGAAACCGGCGTGCCCAACCTCGTCAACACACTTGGGGGTAAAAGTGGGAGAACATGTTTTGTTAGCAGGTCGATGTAACCATTATACTTTAATATGGGCTGTTGGTATATGGGCTGTTGGTATATCGGAAGACTTACTTTGCGCAAGTCATCTTCAACTAAAACGGGCCGCCGCCCTTCTTAACACTTAAATCACAAGGACCTTAAAACGAGCTGTTAAAACGAGACATTGCATTTAAGGTTAGTTTCGTCATCACACTTTTAACGTTACGAGTTGTTGTAAGTCAAGTAAAACATTGGCTACACATCTTAACCCAAACAAGTCTAAACAATAAAAGTAAAGAACACATGAGCTTACTTTCAATCTTTTAGTTTGAACATGGAATTCCTCAAGTCTTGTTTTCACGTTATCCTTTATATTTGTGCTATACGTTACGGACGCGATGTGATCTTTATGACGCACACCTGAGTTTTATGAAGCTTGTCGTAACTCCCGCGTGACGTCACTTTAAATAGCCGCTTGATCCCGCCTCCAAACTCAAGCCAATCAGCTTTACACAGACCGGATGCGATTAACCAGCTATTTACAGCCTATCAGCTATCAGCATGACACCAAACACTTAACAGGTCAATTATATTTAGATAACATTCAAAGGTTATAATGTATCGGAATGTATTGTAAAATGAAAAATGAAAGACTGTATTATATATAGGATTATCTTTTATTTTATTATGAATACATTTAATATTTTTATTGTATTGTGAATTTGCGTCAAATAATAATAGCCTGTCATTAGTTGCCTAAAAATAAATAACTAAGTAAATGAATAAAATTATAATGAATAAATGGAATTGAGTAAATACATAAAAATGAATAACAAAACCCATAAATGATAAATTTGCATCGTGAACCATTCTATATAACAGTTGCTCTGTTTTTGTGTTTGTGCATTGTTCTCTTTCAATAAACAATACTGTGTGCATTATGTCTTTTTTTCTCCGATGTGATTCATGTAACTGTGAAATTGACATAATTATGCCTTCGAGTAGAGAAATGCCAGTGAAGGAAAGCCTGAGGGCTGGTTCCCCGTGAAACAAATGTGATTTCTAACCTCAGTAGGCTTCAGACGTTGCGGATGCATGAATTTGCTTTATTCACAAACAGAGGCAGAGAAAGAGAGATCGTGACCATCACTGTCATATTAGACTTGCAGTTTAGCACGTAGCAAAGATGAGTGTGGTCTGGACACTTGCCATTTATGTCTCAAGCACTGACTCATAAATGATGCAAAACTTATCAGTTGGAGTCGCATGACACAACAGATCAAGTATAAACCGTGGCCAAAAGTACTGGATGTATATTGAATTTAGATTCAAAACCATACGCAATAATATTGTTACAAAAGTACTTTGTTGCTGCAACATTTTGACTTGCCTGCTAATGTTTTCCAATAGATGTTTTTACAGATTTACACATGCAAGACCATCACTGTGGTTTGGCTTGTAGCAGGCTTCTCAGTCTCCTGAAGATGTTTAAGATCACATGACTTCGTGTGTCTTTTAACAAAATGAAAAGCCTAACAAAAACGTAATAATTTTGTAAACACTTGGTAGTCAAGGATTCAGTCAACCCATCTTTTAAAATTACAGTACAAATATATTGATGAATGAATGTACGTGTACATTAAAAATAACCTAAAAAGACATTTAAAGATAACTTACATTTCAATAATTTACCATTTACCAATATGAACCCAAAGAGCAAAGCTCAATGAAGGAGGATTGAGAATTCACACCTCAGCTAATCTGTTGCACACCTCTTCTCAGTTTAAAGGCCCCTAACACAAAACCTTATGTGCATAGAAAGTAGCACATTCAATGCAAATAATCGGAATACTCATAAATATAAATAAATGCGACCGCCTAAACGTGTTTTCAATGGAAATGTCTACAATGGCGAAACAGGAATTTAGAATAAAGGATGAAATGATATAAAGTGGATCATTGAGTGTATTACATGAAAATCATGATCTTCTGAATAATTTAGGTCAAACCATTAAGAAACATAAACAATGTTTGGCTTCGAAGTAACCTCTTGCTCCCTGTCAAGTTTACAGGAAAGTTTACAGGTCAAGTGAAGGTGTGACCACTTCCTGTGGCTTCATGTCAGAAGATTCCAGTCTTTGTATCAGTGTGTGCAATGCATTGGCCAACAGCTTGATTGTAATGTAATGTTTAAACTTCCTCTGATTCATGCCAGACTCGAACAGTTTGGGCTTTCGGTGTCACGTCTGCTAAAAGGAAGCTAACGTAATACCGGAAGCAATTGTCATAAAGCCCAACATTTACAAAGAACTGATGGGCAGTAGACAATACATTTGTGACGTCAGTGAAAGCATAGTACCCATTTTACTTATTCACACAGACTGTTCGAGTGTGTTTATTTATTAAAGTTGAACTTATTGAAAACATTTTCAACAAGTTTTATGCAGTGAATGAGTCTTCTGTCTGTCATAATTCATATTGCTGGAACAACAATACAAAATAAAGCGTGATAAAATGTATTTGTTTTGAAGAAATTGAGCAACGGGATAGGATGTGAGAGGAGGTGAAAGGGTAAGATTAAGGAATTGGTATCTGGCAAAGACAAGTCAAAAAGTCAACTGAAGACATGATGGGTTTTGTTATCCTCACGTTAACCCCGATAAGTTAATATACCTCAAAATATTTGTGGAAACTTACTACCTAAACACTTTTAAGTTAATAAACTCTCACTACTTTTGAGTAGAGAACACTAAATACATAAGAACATTAAACACAAAACAATTGAATAAACTTCATTTTTCATTTACTTGAGTTTCAAGTTAAAGGTTGTTTATGCTGTTGCCTCTGAAGCCTTGACAGAATCACATATCTTTGCATACATTATGAAACACCAGCAACTTAAAGGGATAGTTCACCCAAAAGTTCATATTCTGTCACGATTTACTCACCCTCAGGTTATTCAACCTGTATAAATGTACTTGTTCTGATGAACACAGAGAAAGATATTCGGACGAATTCTTGTAACTAAACTTGACAATGGTAGTCAATAGTGCCCCAGAACTGTTTGCAGTCCTACATTCTTTAAAATATCTTATTTTGTCCCTTTCAAAATTAAGATGCTACAAAAGGGTTTTCAACAGAACTATTTCTGATTCCTTAAAGACCCATTCACTCAAACATTCTTTCAAGAACCGTTTATTTCATTTATTAAAGTCTAAAGAAAACATTTTCCCACTACAAATAACTTTTTGTGAAGACAAAACTTTTACAGCATAGTTTACCACTTTTTATTGAGTGTGACAAGCACAAAGCGTTTCATTTAAAAATAAGCGATTTATGTTCAACAAGTGGAAATATAAATACAGTTTTTATTCCAGCACAACCCTAATGACCAGTGATCTAAAAGACCTCAATGCAATCCAACGACTTCCCATTTACAGAGAAAACTGCAGCTTCCGTTTCAAAGGCAAGTTCTCAGGGGTCGCACTGCATTTGTCAGAAGGCATTTAAAATGGTACTTTTTTCCCAAATCTTCGAGAACAATAATAAGAGAATTGAATGAGAATTTGAAGAAAACTGTTTTGGACATGCTAAGGAGTCCAAATGACAGTAAAGTGATCCGACTAGCAACACTGTGATCCAGCCAGACAGACGTTTAGATGGAGATGAGGAAACGAGTACAGAGATCACTGGTTTCTCTCTGAGGTGTTCATTCTGTTCCTGAGTTTCTAAATAAGTTGCACTGCACCGTTAGCCACTAGAGGTGCTATAGTACGGTAACGCATGAGATGCTGGGAACCTTCATCCAAGTCCACAACATATTCCCTGAAAAAAGAAAGATGCACTACATTTAGGAATTCTTCATTTTACAGCAATAAAACCAACATAGCGTTTTTCGAGAAGTGTTGTTTTTGTGTTGCCGTACCTCTGCTCATCAGTCTCAGGTTCCACGAGGATATTCTCCTGCGTCTCTTTTACTCTCAGGAATACGAACGAGTCCAGGCAAGGCTCAGGAACTGCACAACAAGCAAACATATAAAAACAGTCAATCATTCACTTTAGTCTGATAATGGATCATTTCTGGTTCATAAATATACTTATGAAAGCAAATCTAAAAAGTTAATTGAATTATATACACTTTTGTTTCAACATATTCTTGTACGCTTTTGCGGTTAACCGTCAATACAGATTCAAAACAATATCCACAAATGTTCACAAAACAATTATTTCTTATTGGTGCTCACCAGCTTTCAGCATGTCAATGCTCTGCAAATTTGGTGGCATGTGTTTTAAAGCCACAGCACGCAAGTACACCTCTGTGTTGGCCAAATACCTAAACACAGAAGAAACAATTCTTAAACACCACAAACTTTGCGCCACGTACGTTATTGGAGAGAGAGACAGAGACATTAAGTAGATCCCGTTCAGTTTTGAAAATGGTTCTGAACGAATTCTCTCACTCTTTAGCGAAGGCAAACTCTTCAGGAGACAAAAACGAAGGGTCCCCGTCTGCACGAGACTTCTCCTTTTCCAAAACGTGAGGAAAAAACTTTTCTATCTAAGGAGACAACAAGAACTGTATGTGAGATGAATATAGTTTCCTGGCAAATGCTACTAATGTGACTACCAGAGCATTCGGGCTTTACATGTGAGCAAGACACTTAACTTACAGTTAGAATGATAAAATACCTTCTGCAGTCTTGAGCGGAGATAGCTGCTTAGAACAAAGCGGATGCGATCGATCTCCATACGGTGCATGCTGGCCTTCACATCACCTTTTCTGACTCTCTGGAGATTTTCTTCCTGCACACACACACACACACACACGTTTCACCAAAACCCTGTTTATAACAGTACGTGATCTCTTATGCTATTTACACCTACCATGTGTGTGAGCTGCTCCATCACACATTCCACCAACTCGGACTTGTTCTCCAACAGTTCTGGAGCAAACTTCTCATTAAGCCAAGCCTGAAACACAGCATCAAAGTTGACCTCTTGATAAGTGACACACATTAAAGCTTTCTAAAAAGCACATTACTAACCTTGACTATGTCATACTTAATTATCTCATAATTAATAAGTGTAACCTTAGGTGGTGGAGTGTGCAAAGGTGTAATACTGTACATGCAAATGTTTACTTCTTTGAAGAATACGACATGATATCAAGTTAGGTTCCGATTTCTTACCTCCTGCAATTTGGAGATGAGCTCCGCTGGGGTCATCACATCTTCCTGACTCTCCTCTTCTCCGCTGACCTCACCGGCATCTGACATCGCATCCGCCATCGCGAAACAATGCACGAACTGATCCTAAAATATCAAATAAATCCAAAGCTGCTACGGTTGATTCAAAGAAGAATTAAGTCTCGTTCTTTCTTTAGAGGTGCACTCCGTGTATTCGCATGCACATACACATAGTGTGGGCGAAACCTTTTTAATGTAAGCGAAAGTATATCATGTCAGACTTTCTGATGTTTACATTCTCTTGCGCGATCAGTGCGTGATACAAGCGGTACGGAATTTAGCGCCAAAAAGACCACGTGACAAGGCGATGACGCCACTGTGTGTGTTCGAGCTGGTTGAAGTCGCGCGCGTTTACGCTTAGATAAGCCTTAAAGTATTTTCGAGACACCGTTTATAAATATGAATGCAAAATAATGTTTATGTCAGATTGGTTTAATACAGATTTATAAGTATAATATTGTTATTAAGAACATAAATAGTACAATGTACAATATAATATCAAATTATATTATACATAATACTATATCTTGAAATATTATTGCTTTAAAAACGATTTTTTTTGTATTGGAAATTGTTCAAGAAATAGTGCCGATTAGAAATAAAACGAAGAATCGATTTAATCATTAAAACAAAGAAACGTAAACGAATAAATAACTTTTTAATTGAGGAATTAACAGACTTATTTCAAATGATTTATTTAATTTGTGTTTTAACATGTAGTTTAATCGAACAATAAAACGATAAATAAACAAATCATTTTAAATGCATAAATAAATACATACATTTAAAACTGTTCATTTGATTCATGCTTTAACACTTAAAAAATAAAACAATAACAAGTTTTAAATGCACATTTTAAATAGCTTTTTATGAAAAGCACAAATGCTTTTTTCAAAAGGATAGAAGATAAAAGTATAACATTGAGATTTTGATCATTCATCCAGGACGCTAGATGTCAGCATTGCGCTTTTCTTGCGCTGTTCTTCATATCAGACACACACAGCAGCTGTATGAGTGTTTGTGTCGGAGTTTGTGGGCACCGGACAGAATTATGGCAGGCAGGTAGGCAGGCAGGCAGACAGACAGACAGACAGACAGACAGACAGACAGACAGACAGACAGACAGACAGACAGACAGACAGACTCTTCATCCGATAAGCAGCTCGTGTTGTTTACGGTCGACGAGCTCAGCGTGCCATTAGAGGGCAGGCATCTGGAGGTTAAAGGCAGTGTAGGCAATCCTGTCCCGTTTTTGTCATGCTGGTTGGAAGTCTCTTAACATCATGATAGAAATCAATTAGTAAAGGGAAACATTGGTATTTTATATAATTATGTGTCGTCTGTGAAAGGCGTGGGGTCAAAAAATGTGGGACCAATTACTGCCCGAGGGCAACGATACGACGTGTACGTTGTCAGTCAGCCTATTTTGCGCCCCTCACTGCGCTCCCTGTTCACGCAGACATCATACGTCATCAGCGCACTCATGTGCGGGCAGCGGGACAATGGCGGATAGACGGAGAGCAGGTACCTGGAGATGTTGGTTATTGTTGTCGTGTAATTCATTTTGTACTATATTGTTTTCTCACAGGCTAATGTGACACGACTTCACTGGAACCGCGAATGTGCGCGCGCTCATTTGTTTTGGAGGAGGCGTGGCTATCGATGACGATTCGCGAGAGGGAGGGGTCGTATGGTTTCACTGCTAGGAGTCTACTCTGCCTTTAAAGGGTTTCATCTATAACTCAATACTGCAGATCTTTAAACTTTTTGAGTAGTGTTTCTCTGTCACCTTAAACATCAGTTAATCTTTAGTGCTTTTGCGCATGGCATGTTTCATATGCAAAAAAAATATGCACATTAAAGGTCATGGACGTAAATTAATGGAGAATTCGCTTGTGCATATTAACCATTCAGTCTTCTTACTGTTGTCCAAGTACTGCAATACCAAAGAACGATTTGTATTTCACGTTACTGGTAGGAATAGCAGTTCTTGTAATGTTAAAGTTTCAGTTATAAACTTCCGTTACTTCTCGAAATGACTGAATGTAAAACAAATTTGGCGAGATATCAATATTAATTGAATGCAAAATAATATTTATGTCAGATTCGTTTTATACCGATTATATCTATAGATACGGTAATATAAAGTATAATATTTTTATAAAGAACGTAAATAGTACAATGCACAATATAATATCAAATGATATTATACATAATAGTATGTTATCTTGAAATATAATTATTATTGCTTAACTGCATTGTAAAGCAGCAAACACATCTATTCTTGTGTACCCGTCTATATTTTATTTTGAAAACAGGGGCAAACATCATTAAAAGAGTTTCCCCCGTAACTGCGTTGGGACTGAAGATTATGAAAAGGAATATAAACGTCATTTGACCAATCTTATTTAAGCATGCGAATGTTTCATGACAGCTAGAATTGACATTTTGTCATATGTATCATAAAATGTATGTTTCATTAACTAAATTGCATACGTTTGATTTGACTGTGATGTTATTTAATAAATACAGTTGGATGGACATACAAGTACAATATTTGGTGAATCTCAGTATAGTGCTGCTTTGTTGTCATATTCACTTGACTTTGCGTTCAGGTATTCCGTCAGATGAGGAGCAAGCCACCGGTCTGGAGAGGATTGTGTTGCAAGCCGCCAAAAAGGAAATAAGTATGTTGTATAATGTGACTTCTGATCAGATAAAGGGTATAGTGTGAATGTAGAAGAATGACTACCGTCTTTCTTCCAACAGGATCCATATAACATTTTGAAACCAAAGGAGTATTCAGGCTCCGAAGAAGACCCTCATATCGTTCCCTCAATCACCAACAAGAGGATTATTGGTTGTGTTTGTAAGTCATAGCACAAATCTATCAACAATCATTTAATATGATCAACACACTACAACATTTCAACTCATTGCATTTGACTGGAGCGGTTTGGTGTTGTTGCTTTATCTTTTACACTGCAAGATTGTGTGCCAATGTTATCAAACGTGACTTTAAATGTTGAACCGTCTGTGAAAGCTTAATAGGTCCTATTTATATCTAGCCAACTACAGTACTGATATCGCTGCAGTTTAAGGCTTTTGTCACAGATCTAAAAATCGTCTGCAACCGTGAATCCTATTACTTCTCAATATTCACCCATTCAACCTACTGACCTACAGTATGTTTACTTAAAACAACCCTCAAGCATAAATTAAGAATTAACAGCAGTCTAGATTTTCACCATAAATGTCATAGGTGTGTTGTAAGTGGAATGCATTATAACCCAGGCTTTTCTGGGGACTGATTTACGATCTTTGGAGAACACTATCAACTATTATGTTTTTGTGTTGGTGAGGAAGACAACACAGCGGTGGTTTGGTTTTGTTTGCATAAGGGTAAAGGTCAGCGCTACCCATCATGCGGCGCATACTACAAACTTGTTCCACATGAATTACCCCATTAAAATCACATCTGTGTTGTACAGAAGAGCTAAAACACTCCCAACGGACTATTAAACACCATAGATGTATGGCAAAGGCATAACGTATTTCGTTGCTGTTCCCTATTCTGCAGATTTAGACATGAATTGCACTATTTAGGGACCCATTTAGGTCTTTCTCACAAGAGCACATAAAGCGTTGTAATATTTATATTCTGAAAATAGACCCCTGTAACATTTTCCTTTGGTCTTGTTTGTAATATTTTAAGAGTAATAGTTTACATACCTTGAAACAACATTCCAAATTTGTGCCAATAATAAAAAATGTTCTTGTTACATAAGATGTTACTAATAACTCGCAGCTACAGCGTTACAAAAGCAAGCGAGGTGATTTGACCTGAAGTTGACCCTGCTTTGCTTTTCAAATGTAGAGAAATTACATTCCCTACACCCAAGTGCATATCCAGTCAGTAATCTGCCGATTCAGATCGTGCTGCGAACTGAACAAATCATTTGAACTGATTCGTGAACCTATTCAGATGGTTTTGCCCATTGTTCAATTAATGCTTACAAAAGAATCCACTTAAAATAATCAATCACTCGGGAATGCCCGTAAAAAGAGACAACAACCTTGAAATAAACGACGCATTTTATAGTGCATATTTTAAAAGGAAGGAACGAAGGAACGTCACGCAATGTAACAAAGTAAAAGTACAGATTTTCTATTAGAAATATATTCAAGTAAGAGTAAAAGTACCCACTTTTAAATTTGCTTTAAAAGTACATATTTTCCAAAATGTTACTCAAGTAAATGTAATGAAGTAAATGTAGCGCGTTACCACACACCTCTGTGAACAATCCCTTTAAGTTACAATTACTCTTAGTTGTATCTGTAACAGTATAATCAGGTTTTCTTAAAAACAAGAAACATATATTGAGAAAATAAATAAGGTCCATTTTTATTTCAAGTCCAGACAGTAAGGACCAGCAATATCACACCAGTATGGATCAATAAGGTTGTAGCCCTGCCATGCTATATCCAGCAGGTGGATGCCAAAGTTGTAACGGATACGGATAGGAAGGCATGGTGGCCTCGTATGAACCGGGAAAAGACGTGGCCAGTGGTGGGTAATGCATAGTACGGGTTGCTGGTGGGATAGGAAGATGTGTAGGAAGAAGGACATGTTGTAGAGATTTCAACTGTTCACTTAAGTCTGCTCGAGGTCTCTCCAGCAGGTGAGGTAACGTCAGACTTCCATGGGGGGGGTAAAAATACTGTGGAGTTGGCAGTGGATTGGGCAACACTGTCTTTGCCTTATCCTTCTTCTCCGTAATAATAAAAGGAGGTGCCACTGTAATCTTCCTCAAGTAGGGATCGTCTGCGGTGGGCCTCTTAAGGACTTGCTGGTGGTAAGACATGTGCGGTTTAAAGACATGCTGGATTGACCTGCATGGATCACTGCGTGGAAGGACTTTGGAGAAGCTAGAGGCATGAGGGATCCAGTAGGACTTGCTGTTGTATGAGGCTGGCGAGGGTAGCCTGAGGGCCGAAGGTCTGGCGCCGGAATTACCATCCAAGCTCCATGACCCAAGACCCTTCTGGGACTTCTCAGAGTGTGCTGGCCCAACCGCCAGGTATTCCCGGGAATGGTACCGATGGTAGTTGGCGAGATCTTTGATATTCGGGTAACAACTCTGAGGCTTGCACAATGCGGTGCTACTAGCCTCTGACATGGGAACAGTAGATACACGGGATGGCGTTTTACTCTCAGTCTCTATAACAGGGGACTTTTGGGTTGTCACAGCTATACAGTCTTCAGAAGAGACTGAGTAAGGAGAAGGGCTGCGGGAAAAGGAAGAAGATGGTGAAGAGACGGGGAGAGGCGAGCCATCGGATGAGTGGCGGGTGCGAGTCGAGGACTTACACGAAGGGGACTTGGAGAAATGGGAAAGATGTATAACTGAGGGTCTCTCTAGTTCCGCCCCATCTTCTGTAGTGCCAGACGCAGGCACGTTGAGGCTGGCCTGAGCCAGACGCTTCTTTTTCTCTAAAGGGGAGATGACCTCAGAAGGGGTGGGACTCTGAAGAAGAGGGTTCTCCCTGGAGCAGGCTCTGGGGCAGGCACGATGGACTGAGGATATTGATGACTGGTCAGCGTCTGAACGTTCGGAGGATGTTGACGACTGGCAGCGATAGGAACACAAACTCCTATTACAGCAATTATCTGATGCTAATTTCTCCTAGAAATACAAGCAGACAACTTTTTTACCAACAGCATATTTTGTAGTACATGGAAAAAGTATTGGGACGCTCCTTCTTATGAACAGGTTTGACTACTTTGAGCACAAATCTTGATGCTTTAGCATATAATGATATTCAAGAGAATTGTGTGCTTCTAATTTTGTAGCAACAGTTTGGCCAGGACCCTTTTCTATTCCAACATGACAATGCCCGTCTGCACAAAGCAAGATTAAAAAATAAATGATTGATTCAGTCTAGTGTGAAAGAACTTGACTGGTCTGAAAAAATCTCAAACCTGAACGCGCTTGAGTCAAACACTCATCCAAACCATTATTGACTTTGTTGCACACTGGGCTACAATGATTTTAGAACAGAGAAAGGCCCTTCCAAACTGTTGCAAAAAAGATGTTTTTTTACGTGGTATTATTTGGTATAGCATTTATATTTGTTTTGATTGAAATTACTGGAATAGATAAGGTGGCGTCCTAATGCTTTTATCCATACAGTGTATCTTAATGCCATAAAAAAATTCATAAGGCTCCAAAATATACCATACAGAATAAATCGTTCTATTATATTGGCCAGCACCACTGACACAGGAGGTTTTCCAGAAGGTTCTTCACACTCACCTCACATTCATCTTTCTCCATCTTTCTCTTCTTCTTGCTCTCTGGCTTGCTACCCCTGTTCTCTGGGTTTCTCTTGTATTGTTTGCGAGGTTTGGCAGGTGGCAGCGGTTTGTCCTCCTCTCCCTTCATTTGTCGCTCAAAGGGCAACACCAACCTGCAGGAAATAAAGAGTTTTACTGTAAGGGCTGTGGCTGACACACTGAGCCATGATGCTCATATCGGCAATGTGAGTTTGAATCTGGCACTTGTGTGTTAACATTGGTTTTCTGGGTGGTTGCTATTTAAGGGTGTACTGAGTGGTTTATTTCTGACTACATTTTTTAAAATGTCCACCCACAATACGCTATTTATAGCTACTGAAATTGGTTCGTAAAAATTATCGTGACTTATATTGATAGTAAGGTTTAAGTTATACTGTCTATATAATACATGGTTATGTATAGGAAATACTGTCAAAGTACATAGTTTTCACTTATGTATACACAAACACTTGCATACAGTTAGAAAACTGATTGGTCTATTGTCACTTTAACATAAGTTTACCTTTCGTAATGTCTGCGTGTGCAGGTGGCTGCGCTTGTACTGCCTGGACTTCCACCCAGCTCGTCGTACACATTCTTCCACAGCCTGCGTGCTGTTACCTGGAAACAAACATTTACATTAAGCCTTTTAACTCTAAATATGACCAATCAGAAAACACCCTTAAAAAGATCTATGAGTATCTGTGCTAGAAGTTAAGCATCTATGCTGTAGACCACTTCACAAGTTTACAAAAACTGGTCAGGAAACAATTCCAGTTTTAGTTTTTTTTGTCAATTTTTGGAAATCTCACATATAATTACAACGTAAAATATATTTGTTTAACATTTTGATTCGGCTATAAATGTTCTGTTCAAAAGTTTGTGTAGCGTTAAATATCTGAAACGGGAAGTTCTTCTGGACAAGCGTTGGACCAGCGCTGTTTACATCTTCCGAAGTTGTATTTACATTGATGTTGGCTACCATTTAGTTTCTATGGGTCTATTATGCTATGGGTACATCATGTGCCATTTTGGAACAGTAAAAGTCATGACAACAGAGTTCACGCATGGTTTCATCAGACGCACACGCAAGTTAACTTCCGGTCTGTGTTTGTTGATCAGTCTGACTAGTGGCTATTTTATATTTTATTTCATTTATATTTATATTAATTTATATTTTATTGCATAGTAATTGTGTTACATAAACAAAATTGTTGAATTATATTGAAATATTTTTTTTTAATCTGTTCTGTAACTAAAATTTAAGTTTAGCCCAGTACGGTTCTTCTATTGGTAAGACATGCTTTTAACTTGCCAGCTAATGTCATTTACTTGTTATTTGTTTCGTTATTTGTCATTTGTTCGGATTTGAACCGAAAGTTACGTTTGGGCCACAAAAGCGCGCAAAAACCTGTGCAGTGTTATGGCCAAATTCCATGTTTTTTTCCGTGAATGAGGACAGCAACTGAAATGTTGACTGTTCCAAGATGGCAGACACGTCGATGTGTCTGGAACATATACATATCGTCACTATTTGACTGAAACGTTGTACCTCCATTTTGCATTATTTTCTCATAAATCATTACTTTCAGTCACCCTTCATATGTACGTATGTCTGTGGGTTTCGTAAATGAGCAGTTGAACACACTGAACGAAATAACTATTGAAAAAATGCAGTGTATTTCCTGTTAAGGGACAGTTTGGTGGTTACAAGATTTCAGTCTGGCAGCTGTGTAACCTGGTATGTATGGTTCAAGGTAGATGCTAGCTGACCCAGTCTGTGGCCCATCCCCAAGTCTCTTTAAATATGACCCGTAGATAAGGCTCTGGTCTTATCTACAAGGTGACTTTGTGAGTTTTATCATGAACCAGGCAAAAGTCACATCGCAAGTGCATTAGTAAGCACCAACAAGGAAATAATTGTGCTTTGAAAAAAAACACATTATGTTGTGTGTATTGCGTGCACTGCATTATCAGTCTGATCAGCTTTTGTCATAGTGGAACTTCACGATTAGTCATTATTTAGTTTCAGAGGTTGTTCGCTTGTGTCGAAGAACACACAATGAATTTACTTTCACAGGCTTTTGAGCGTTTTTCACCTTTAGCATGTTAATACCGTCCTGACTGTTTGCTAAATTCAGTTAATAGCTGGGTACTTTTATCGTCAGGTGCCATCTCAAGCCTTTGTTTATAGCAAGCGTTATGTATGTTTATGTATGTTACCGGACTGATGCAATAAAGTATTTTTAGCACAGCTTTTTTTCCACTTTCCACTCCCAGACCTTATTAACCCACACAAACCCCCCCCCAAAAAACATAAACGGCTTCGGACTGTAATCGCACATGGATAAAGCATTGTTTGATCAGGCAGGTTTTACTGACCACACGCACGCTACAAAAATACAAACGCTTTAGCACCTCACACTGAATGGAAACTTGAGTGTGAGAAAACAAAGCTCTGTAGTAGCAGATCTGGGCAGAAAGAGCTAAATGAAAGATGGACCCTCTGTTCTCATTGTGGTCGTAACGGTCACTGCTATATACGATGGCGTGAGCCAAAACCATCGTAGTTTCCACTGTGCAAATGCACGACCTTCTTCTCAACTTCCTCATTGGCAGCTGAAGTGTCGTCCAGCAGACAGAAGGTATACATGCACAACGTATCGGTAAGCTATGAATGAGAGACCTATTTTACAGATGGCAGGTTGTGAAAAAAAGCATCTGGAGGTTTGCGTGCTCGAGGTTGCATGAGGGTACTTACTGCATCATATCCTCCCAGCGTCTCCACAGCTTTGTAGATTTTCCACAGGTTGACTGGAAACAAGAAAGTGTCAACACACATCTCAAAATCCAAGCAAGTCTCAATATGTTTATAAACATTTTAAACCAAAAATCCGGTCTGTTTTGATAGGCGTCGCAGACGACAGGGAAAAAACTGAATGCAAATAAAACACAGTTTAACCTTTTTTTCCGTATCAGACCTCGGACCCTAGTTTGAAAACCACCGGGCTAAATGATTGTTGCATGCAACAGTATGAACTCACTCTGTTTGAAACCAAGATGAGGAATTCTTTCTATAGGCGTCTCTCTATCCTTCATAAAACGATACAGATTGCTCACGAAGGTCCTCTCCTCACTCTCCGATTGGTCGGGTCTGAATCCCTCTTCACCGTTGTTGGTGGATACCGAATTCTCCATCTCCCTGCTGGTCTAGTGACGACAAAAATCGTGCGCTGTTAAATTATTCATTCACATGCAATTCCTTTAAACAATTTGCGTTCTATAATAGGTTCACATTATACGTTTGCAGTATTTAGTAGCTTTAGCCTCACATGCATGCAATTCAGGGAGTTTTTTGTCATGGAAAACAACACTAGCTTTCTAAAGCACATTCCCCCCTTCCTAAATTAAATGTTCATATTAAAATAATATAAATATTAACAGAAAAAATATTCACATAACTATACTGTTCACAAATGTTCAGTGTGTATATATATATATATATTTCTATTATTTACATTGTAAAATCTCATGATAGTATTTCATGTAGGCCTACTGTATTTAAATTAACCTAAAAAGTTAAAATCAATGATATTTTCCCTTTCCTTCTTAAAAAAAAATAAAACTTACTAACCTCACTATTCTTAGCTTTGTATACTGTGCTAGGCTTTAATGGACTAGTTTTTTCACTGATGTATTTTGTTGCCTATGTTGTTATAATTGCTTCCAATGTTTCCTCGTCTGTAAGTCACTTTGGATAAAAGCGTCTGCTAAATGACTAAATGTAAATGTTAATGTGATTTTTTTTACCTTAATGCAGTAAAATTGTTCGCAATATTACAGCTGAGCTGAGAGTCCTTATTAACAAAATACAAAAACTATTCATTCATACCCTCAAAAATATCATCAATAGTAAAACGTTGCGATACATCACAGCACAAAAATCATTACTATGAATATTTTGGCCAATATTGAGATCAGGAAGTAATAGTTTCACCTCGATTATTTAGTTTTTGTCTTTGTTGGAAGCTAATTTTAATTCATTTTAAAGGATGACACGAAGGAAAATCGACACTTGTCAAATGGTGTGCAAAAGCAAAAATCTTTTAATTTTGCTATGTGACCTATTATCTGAGGTTCACACAGATAATATGGGAATAACATAATGTCCCACATAATATATGTTTCCCATTTTTGTCTATTTACATTTACATTTATTCATTTGGCAGACGCTTTTATCCAAAGCGACTTACAAGTAGTTTTATACAGTGGCACATTACTGCAGAGCAATCAGGGGTAAGGTGTCTTGCTCAAGGGCCCTTCAGTCATGACCTGCTGGCACTGAGATTAGAACCGGCAACCTTCTGCCCAACGCTCTAACCATTAGGCCACAGCTGACCCCTATTTCAGGAGTTCCCATCATAGTAGTTAGAATAAATAAACACGCTAGCCAATATAGTCAATATATGAATAAATGTGGGTGAGTTTGTGTCATTTACAGGAAGCAGTGTAATTCGAATTTCACTTTCACACGAACACAGTCGGCGAAATCTCTCACTGATTCATTTTCTCAGAGCCTCGTGCAAAATTGCAGGTGAAATAGGTGCTCACGCACCTCCGTTCTGAGAGCAGTCATATTGATACTGTGTGACACTGAAAACAAAACAGCTTTGGCTTTCACCACTACTTTCAATAAGTAACCAGACATCCTGTTTGAAGGGAAACCGAACCACTGGTGGGGTTTTCACAAAGGACAGACTATACTGGTGCTGTACTACACATGCTGTGATGAAGAATCAAGTGGTGCAAACTTGAGAAACTTTGCAGTTACTGCAAAAGAAGAAAGAGGCAATGGGTGATAGCTGCGGTGACAGATGCCCACAAATCGTATGATTTCCGGTTGAAAAAAAAATGTGACCAATGTCCCAATAAGCAAACTGCTAGCCTACTTCCTCCTATCAATGATATACTTGAGAAATTGAAGCGGGATTATATCATAAATTCTCAGTTGACAAAAAACTACCCCTGAATAAGCTTTCTTTCAGAATAAGTTTGAACACCCAGGAATGTGAGAACCTGCTCATAGTTTGTGACTATTTTACGAGGTGGCTTATTCGTACGAATCCATACGATGTGAATGTACGATTGTTAAAAAAGCAGTACAGAAGCCCCTCCCCTAACCCCACAACTATACCTAACATTGCTCAAGCTAAAGCGAATCAAACTAAAATATACAAACATCATCGCACAAATGTATACGATTCAATCAAAAAAGTCTCTACTATAATCTTGTCCCGACATAAGACATCAACGTCATAATGAGATTTTCTTTGCACCTTTTACCATCTGCCATGTTAAACATATAGAGGATTAGAAAGCACCAGATCTTGTAGAAACGGAAGTGACTGTACGGTATTTACAGAAAAAGCATATTCACCCTTTGTGGCAGTAAATACCAAAGTGGAAGTGCTAACATCCAACACCCAGGCACACAGGACAATGACCCATGGTTGAAGACAGGCCACAAGAGAGAAATGAAAGACTGAAGACTTGCAAAAATAAATGAATGGAAACTGTCACAGGATCGACCATGCAATATCTTCATCTTCTGATCATCATCTTCACATCACAAACCCAGTCTACTAACTGAAATTGACAGCATTACGACAAAACCACTCACGCCAAGAGCACATTATCATCTCTCCCACATTTAGTCAACATCGGATCGGCCAAACAGTGTATTGACAGTATATAATACTAATACAAGGTGGTTAAAGGGATAGTTTACCCCAAAATAAAAATTCGGACATCATTTAATCACCGTCATGTTGTTCAAAACCTGTATATGACTTTTTCTTTCTGTATACGGGTTCTGTAATACACAAAGGAAGATAGTTCGAGAAATGTCTTAGTGGTTTTGTGTTCACACAATGGAAGTCAATTGGGGCGATGTGCAGAACACAAAAGAAGATATTTTAAAGAAAGTTGGTAACAGAAAAACAAGACAGAAAGTCATACATGTTTGAAATGACATGCGGGTGAGTAAAGATGAAATCATTTTTATTTTGGGCCGGACTGTCCCTTTAAATCGAATTATTTGCACATAGAAGCCTTAAGTTTTCAAAAAACCTTAACAAACATTTTAACGTGCTTAGAAAACCAAACGCACCAAATAATGAAAAATATGGTTCACGTGAATGTTTATGTAAATTACTTTCTGATGCATATACACCTACTGTACACTGAAAGCAACCGATACACAAAGATAAAACCATTTATACCACTCTGCATATGAGAAGCGAAATTCCCCGCCGACTTCACACAGAAAGCTTTGGATTTCCATTTGACGACTTTAGTGGTTGTGCTGGCGTCAAGCCATTCGCTACCAAAGCAGGGTTGAGTTAGTGAGTTTCAGACTGAATAGAGTTCCTCAGACAGGCAACTTCTTCCCAGAATAAAGCCTTTACAATGACTAATATTGAACATATCAGGCTTTATTCTTACCGCTGAGCAATACAAGAAGACAAGAGGGCCCTTTTCAGTGTACTGATATGAGTAAACATCAAAACCTCCTCTGTAAAGGGAATAATATTGTGCACGCAGGTCCAGAAGCTGGGGCATCTAAAAGTCAGCGGTTGATTCATATTTTCCCTCGCTTCAGTGGTGAATAAGTTTCTTTTGCTGTGGGCACTGCTGATCTCCAATCTTCATCTTTGAGTCATCTTCACAGAAATTTCAATTGGCGGTTGATCTGATTGGCATCTACTCAAACACTTCCTGTTATATTGACAACACTGATAAGCAGCTTCGAGGAACGGCGCGCTAGAAAATATTCTTGGAATAGCTTTTGAATAGCTTCAAACTTCCAACAGCAGAGGGAGATTTTAATATTGAACAACATCGGCTGATATACAGTAAAACACAGATAGAAATTGTCGAGGAAATGTTCTTACGATAGAGCAAACAATTCAGTCGGTTTATACATTTTTGTATATAACACCGGTACGCATCTCATTCCACAGCCGCAACTTAACTTAACCACTTGATCAATAACACACATATTAAAGACCATTTGTTGCAATTCAAGACCGCGGTGAGGACTGAGCTCAGCACTTAAACTCTGCACTTGAGTTTCACACAGGAAGAGGTTTATTGTGCGTCTATAGCAGTGCCCCCTGGTCCCTTAACCATGACTATAAGCATAGCTCAGACCCCAATGTGAGAGACTTTCTGTGAGCTACAGCTCTACAATTTCCACCACATTCAAATTTCGGAAAAGTGCGTGGGTTAGTCGGCTGTGGCTCTGTCAATAACACTCTCAGAATGAGAGTTTATACGCGCTGATGAAGTCGCAGCGGGATGGCCAGCGCTCGCCACCAAAACCACATGGCTTTCAACTTCTGACGCCACCCTGGAAATATGATGCATCTTTGCACCAGCAAACAAAGGCTGTTCGTGAGAAAAAAGCCATCCGTGATTGTTTACTTGCGTATCTGTGTGCGTGCGGCCCAAAAGAAATGACTACACATGTCGCTTATTACAAGAGAATGAAGCACTCAAAACTCCCTTGTTCGATTGTTATTTTGACGAATTGGCGTTGTGGGGAACGGTACGACGGGTTTGAGTCAACGCGCGTAAATATACTGGAATGCCTGTTTTTCCTGCACGCAGAAAAACATATTTCTTACTAAATGAAAGTCAGATGAACATCGTAACCACAGACTGACACTGTCATGTGTTACTGACATAAGCATTTCTGTGTAACTGAAATATTGCAACAATACCAGAAAACCATTTGGCAACAGTTATTATTCTGAAAGGGGATCTGAGAGGTTATTATGATCAATTCCCGAGGATGACATTGAGAGAGCTCTCATTCGTGTCGTGATCACCCCTTCGTACAATAAACAAATCAGCCGTGTGACATTTACATAAAATATGTAGATGTTGATTTAAAACACAAAGCAGACTAACATAACGTGCGTGTTTGAAATGATACAAGTGTGAGAAAATAATCTTCCACTTTCTTACCTGGCTTGGTGAGTTCAGCTCCTGGCTTGTGTTATCACACACTTCTATTTGCTCGTCGCTAACATCCATCTCTCCACTCGGGTCCAACACTAAAACAAAAGCGATCGGCGGTTACACACATACTGTATATACGGGCAATGCACCACAACATCAAAAGCCATGTATACATGCACACATCGATATATATTTTCCACTGGTTAGGAGATATGGGTTTTGCAGTTGCTAGATATTTACAGACCAGTGTGGCCGATGGCCTACAGATAAGGCAGATGTTTATACAATAAGCAAATAAGACATCCACAAATATGCAGAACATTTCTTTTACGCAACGTGTGCTTGAACATCAAAACTGAAAACGGGAAAATGCAACGTTTGTTAGCAAGGCTGGTGGATTTTGAAACTGATGCGAAAGGCAGAAACACAACTTTCATTAGCCGAGTAATATTTCATCCCTGTTAAAGTATTAGTTCACCTAAAAATCTCAATTCTGAATGACTTTCTTTCATCCGCAGAACACTAAAGAAGATATTTTTAAGAATGTTGTTAACCGGCACTTATTCACTTGCATTGGTTTTGTGTCCTTACAATAGAAGTAAATGGGTGCCGGCGCTGTTCGGCCGCCAACTTTCTTTGAAATATCTTCTTTTGTGTTCTGCACGGGAAAGAAAGTCATACGGGTTTGAAATGACAAGAAGGTGAGGAAATGATGACATCATATTCACTCTTGGGTGAACTATCCCTTTCATTTCTATCACTTTTTAAAGGATATAGTTTTGTGTGAGCTGAGGTGACTGCACTATTATAATAAACCAAAGGAAAGATCTCTTACCTTAGTTTGTCAGATATAAATTTGCCCGTATGAGTTATTAGGCATGAATAGATCAACTATCTCTATTTAGAGAGCTGCTTTATAAAATGCAGTTTTCCTCTATTAAGTATTGAATTAAATAGAGAGAGAGAGAGAGAGAGAGAGAGAGAGATTCTAATATGAAACCACATGATTACAACACTATTTCCTGTCTGTATGCATAAACCACAGATATGCGATACCAAACTGAATAAAACGACATACGTGTGCAATCCAACAGTACATGGACGCTTCAGTGTATCATCTGGTCATCTCCCGCAAAAGTGTTTATTATGCAATCTGTTGTCGTTCTTACATTTCTCAACCCGGTCGAATCTGTTTGCAGAGGCTAATATGATGCAATGGTTTCATAGATGGAAACCGTATCAAGCAATCCTCCGTTCAAGCGTTGCTCAGAATCAGCACAATGTGTCCAGCACCTGATCCTAATTACAAACCGCATTGAATTATAGACTCTCCCCGGCCAGTCTGTACCTCAAAGTCTCCACTTCCCTTTCTCACAGCCTTCTCATCACTCTTTACACTCACATCTCTGTCTGTGACATCCAGCTACGCTTCACTTTCGAGATCAGACATTTCCTGTGCTAGGGCACAAAACACTCTTCTGTTATTTTACTTCCCTTTCTGAGCCACAGCGCAGAAAGGTTGGTACAAGTTTGACTGATATTATCACTGGTGTGAAAGTTCAAGCACATTGTCTCATATTGTCCAGGCATTTCTGGTTAAAGAGGGAGTGTTATTAATACCCAAAGATTACTTAAAACCGAGTTAAGTGATGAATTTCCTTAACAACGAACTGAATGGGATCGATATCTTCGCAATTGTAAAATAGGGCGATAGTTACATCATTACGCAACATTGAGATAAGAAGGATGTATGCGGAACAATGGTTTCACTCACAATATTAATGCAAAAAAGTGCAGTTATAAAAAGAAGCGAATGCATATATTTGAATGATGTTACCGTAAGTGATAACCATTTGAAATTTGCTCCCCGATCGGACAGAATCCAGCGTGATGCCCTGTGATGTCTTGTCATTATCTGTGTCTGTACTTTTATCAGATGAGGGGTTTTACGCTTTAACAGCACTGTGTTGCTATTTCTCTAAACCACTTCCTCAACCAGCACAACTTGTTAAGGTTATTCATATCTAGCCGTCATTACTGTCACTTAAATGACTTTAGTTACAGAAATATGTAACCCACGTTCCTTTATTCTTGCCAGCTGTGCATAGCTTTAGTGAATTTGTATTTGCATGATGTATTTGCCTATAAAGAACTTTAGCCTATATGTTTATTATATAAATAAACAAATTTAGAAAGTAAATGGAAACCTGATACATCTAAGAATTAGTTTTACAATGTATGTTCAAGAGACGCAATAGCTCGTTTTAACACTTACAGTAGTAAACCATATAAATTACACCGTCTAACCGTATATATTAAATAGTTATCAATCAGAGATTGTTAGTCGTCATAAATTGTCATAGAATTGCTGGAAAAGACACTCACCCATTTTGGAAAGACGCTTCACCGGCAGAGTCCTGCGCGTGTGACAGCTAAATCGCGTTTGATTGACAGCTCACCCCTCAGCACGCGCTTTTCTTCATGACTTCCTCATTCTGTTACAGGAGGAACCTTTTGGGACTTTGAGTTTTGCATGAATCGTTTGCGAGTTAGTGAGCTTTTCTTTGTTTATAAACATGCTGTCTTAAAAGTTTTTAAAAGTTATGGTAGGCTAATTTCAATTAAATGTGTCAACATTTTAGAATAACATCAAATAAATCTAAACTGTGACATGCTTTAGCCTCTTTAAAGTGCAGCCTAATTTGCAAAAATGGATAGACCCATCGATTTATCACTTTTGTCGGAATACTTGACAAATAAAAAAAAATAAAAAACACTCTCTTTCTCTCAACAGGTAGTGGTCTGGCTTGTGTTGAAACTAGTTACTTTGAATTAGTAATATCATTTCTCCTGTATATGACGTATCGCTTATTTCTCCCTGAACTCTCTGTAAGTCGCTTTGGATAAAAGCGTCTGCTAAATGTAAACGAAATGCTCAAAGGAGTTCTTATTGGCAGCTTTTACTTTATTATTTGGCGCAAGCCATTCATTTCAAACATGTATATCGTGTAACGTTTTGGCTTTATGATTAAAGAAATATAGCCTACATTCGTAGAGTTATATTCCCCCACATATATTTTCAAACATTCAACATATCAGAGATATCAAGCTTCATAGGTTTGCATTCCATTTGACTTTGGGTAGTTTGTTCGTTTAAAAATGTACACAACGTTAAAGAAAAGACATTACACTATGTAAGTAAGTTGCCTCAGAACAAGAATATGTGAATAACTCAATGTGGGCAAAATGGTCAGCTAGACCTTATAATTTTTAGCCTAAAATTAAATATTTGTCACCGTACTGAAAAAAGACATTTTAGATTTTGATAGTCAGTTCCTGTACGTGCAATATCTTACTGAATTAAAATTACGAAAAGTATTTGTCATCAGACTCATAGCCTATACTGGAAATGCACAAAAGGGGTTTACCCTGGTGTAGAGGCAGAGCTCATGGTGAAAGTGTTGTGCTCAGATTTTCCACTTTGTGTTTATTATGAAAATGATAATCAGGGCAGAGAATTGTGCCAAGCAAAACCTCAGAAACTATAAAGGGGATATAAGACGCACATTACCATTACAACAACACAGCATAAAACGTAAAATAGGATTACTTTTAACATCAACATCATGTTTTTAACTCAAATTTATGTGATATTAAACTGATAAGGTAAAACCAAGTTATACATTCAATTGTATGGCAGATGCCGGTATTCAACGTGATTTACATGTTACGAGTAATGCATATGTGTATTTTCACTGGAAATTGAACTTCTGACATTGATGATGCTACTGAAAAAGGGGAAAGCTCATCCAAAAAAAAAAATTCTGTCATGATTGATTTACTCTCCTGTCGTTCAGAACCTGCATTGGACTCTTTTTAATGTGTAACAAAAAATAAGATATTTTGAGAAATGTCTCCGTGATTGATACAATGGAAGTCAAATGGGGGTTTGGTTGGCAGCATTATTTCAAATTTTTTTTTTGTGTTCTGCAGAAGAAAGTCATACAGGTTTGAAAAGACAAAATCGTGACAGATTGTGAACTATCACTTTAATAAGACTACGTGATGTCCTTTTTAGGTTATTTTTGCGTACATGTATCATGCAAAAAAAGTCTTATTTGAAAGTGGAGAGAATTTCTGTTTAACACACAAGCATGAGATTGAGAGGTCATTCATCTTTCTAGCCTTATAGGAAATAGGAAATGACTAAATTTCACAGCTATTTTTATTCATTGAACACAACAAATCCAACATAATGCAGACCATTCATTCACATATATAAAGGAGTGAGCCTATAGAACATCCTCAGTGTGGCCGGCACTCACACACAAACATACAATTTAATAAACATATAACAGAGACATTTTTCTGAATGATCTGAAACAAAAACTGACATTCACACATACACAAACAAAGAACTGTGCAACGAACGCACGCACACACACTTCAATGTGAGATAAAAGTCCCACTGCAAGATTTGTCGATGCTTCCAGACAAAGCATTGCTGCTACCTCTGTGACAGTGAAGATTTCAATCCATTCTGTTGCATAACAATGGCAGAGACGTTTACTATAGCAGAGACCATCAATCTTTTGTAAATTTGATTAAAATTAGTTTCTAAGCATATTTTGGCATCTTTGCACTGTTTTAACAACCTCAATTGGTTTTAAAATTCTACACCATAAGATTTTAAGTTTGTTACCACTTAAGTTTAGAGTGTCGGCCTATGCAACCAGTGCAGCCATTGAAATTACATGTACATGCTATTTTGTTTCCATCAGGTCACTAAAAAACAAAAGTGAGGGGAAGTTTGAGGGTTTCCACTATGTTTTAAGAAAAATGCAAAAGCATTAAAATTTTTTACTTTCAAATGAATGGAGTTAATACGGTCAAAATTCATATCTCGAACATTTTTATATTAAATCCAAGATATTCATGTAAAATATGAATGTAATCACAAAGTGCCCAAATTTGTCCACTAACAGAAAATGAGTGCAGTTGTGATGAACAGCACTGGAAGGTTAAAATAAAAACTCCATCAATTCACACTTTGATTTCTCAAAAATGAGCTGTGCGTTTGTCATATTAAATATGAGTTATAAAAAAGAACACTGGAAAGTCCCATCATGATTTGAGAGCTGAAACAACAACATGCGTCTTTGTTTTGAAGCTGTTAGATGTTATGCACTGTTGTGATATTCTAAGGTTGATGATTAGAGCAGTTTGAAGTCTTTCTGTTGAAGTTTCGGATGTCGCGTCTATGGATGGGGCCTCTCTGTGCCTTTCACCTGCCCGGATAGTCCCTGACATTTAATCATATTTAACCTTTAAATGTCACAATAACAGTGTTCAGCCCAGAGCCAATCGCTCGGAGGGAGTTTCTCAGGTGAAATATTAGACAAAACATCCGTCCTGCGCGCTGTTGGGAGCGAGAGTATGAACGTCTCAGCCGTGCGCGTCTCCGATCTTAAAGTCAAATTATTTTTAGCAGTGGTATGAAATTGCCCGTGTTGATATCAGAAATGGAAATTAGGGAATTTATGACGTCTCATATTCAGTTTGCAAGGTTCACGTTTTACTCAATGTGAGATCACACCACAGTTTCACAACTCGTCAGAAGGTCACCATAGTTACTGTTGGGTATCAGACGGACTTGACTTCAAATACGTTTTAAAAAAAAAATGTAAAACCATGGATGAAGAGTTTAACAACATTAAATCTTAGTTTATGCAAATGTTCTAAAATCGAGTTTTTAATTGTGCATTCCAATTATTATCACTCATGATAATTTCTTTGATTAAGTCATAACAACTCAAAAATACAGCTAACTAACACAATAAAAACAAGATAACACACCATAAAAAACACGATAAAACAATAAAAACCACGATAACACAATAAAACCATGATAACACAATAAAAGCACGATAACACACCATAAAAAACACGATAACACAATAGATAACACAATAAAAACACGATAAGACAATAAAAAACACGATAACACAATAGATAACACAATAAAAACACGACAACACAGTAAAAATACGACAACACAATAAAAACAGGATAACACAATAAAAACACAACAACACAATAAAAACACGGTATCACAATAAAAAACACGATAACACAATAAAAAACAGGATAACACAATAAAAACAGGATAACACAATAGATAATACAATAAAAACATGACAACACAATAAAAACACAACAACACAATAAAAACACGATAACACAATAAAATACATGATTTGTGGAACATTTGCAAAAAGAAGATATCTGTTTTTTCAAATCAAACTAAACTTACATCTAGGCATGTTGCTGTAATGCAAAGCAATTTACAATAGTGAGGAAAACAATAAAGCAATTAATCTAGGCAGAATAATAAAAGTAAGTGTTGCTAAACAGTACAAAATTACAAAGTTTCACACATTTTTAGCCAATTGTTGGAGAAAATTAATTATCAGAAAGAGCATTCGCCACATTCATGTCACACAAAAAGAATTTCATAACAGCCAGTGTTTGTTTTGTATGCGAGCATGTCATGCACATCTTCTGAAGTGTTTGCTGTGTAATATATGAAGTGTATATGGTATTCATTAACACGATAAAAAAGTTTGTATTTGTTCAGGATAGCTCAGTATTACTGTTGCTGACACTTATACTGTAGATTTGAACTGTAACCCTTAACATTAAACTTACAGTACGTCATCCTGCACAGTACAGAAATGAATGCTTGTAAAGAACAGGTGTGCTATTATACTTTTCTAAAATCACATGATTATATGGAAAAATGTGTCATGATTTGAATAAAAAGGAGGGGCCCTAGCAACCACCCAGAATTCCCTTGCAACCTCATAGCATCATCTCAGAACACAGTGTTCTAGTAATTTTAATACTAGCTCTACAAAAATAAACAAGCCTTCAGACTATCACATGATACCAGCACATTACGGCCCTTGCGCTCCACACACTTCTCGGGACAAACGTCGCATTGCTGTGCTTCCTGTATGGTGTTTTAGCTCAAGCTTCAATGTCGCACACTGGCCAGGCTGTAATATTAAAGTGTGTTGAGCGTTATATTGGTGACTAGAATCTAAACCTGTTTAACTGTCGAGTGGGCAGATGTGAGGAAGCGTCAAAGTCGAATGAGTCACCTGGAGTAAACCTGAAGTCAGAGCTTTAGAGAAGAGTGGAAGATCAGAGATTTATAGACCTTACTCATGACAGAGATAAATAGTGAAAGACGATACAGCAGAGATGTTGAGGGCCTACTGGACCAATCTAACCGAAAACAGTTAACATGAAGTGCGAAAGGTTTGTCGTGTTGGTCTGAAGCCCATCGGGTATGATTTGACTCATTCTCTTGGGAACGGTGGTGCAGATTTGGCCACAGTTGTAGTTGATGTGATATTTTAAAGCATATACAATACAAACTACATCAGGGAAAGATCACACATACTTGTACACAATATGCATTTTTTGTCCGGCATCAATAATTGTTTTATAAAATCAAATAAAGCACTTGAAACATCAAACCAGCTTTACCATGAGTATAGAAACAGCATGAGCCCTATATGTTCTTCAATAATAATTGTATTATTATTATAAATAAATAGTATTCATCTGCATTGTTATCCTTTACAATCATACAAACAAGCATTATATGGATTATTTACTCATACTTTCATTTTAAACCTGTATGACTTCTGCAAATCACAGTCTGTAAACAAAAAAACTTTGATCCCCTGTCACTTCTATTTTGTGAACAAAACCATTGTAAGTCAATGGGGACCAACGGTTTTCTGTTACCAACATTCTTCAAAATTTCTTCGTTTGTGTCCTGCGAAAAAAACAAAGTCATAAAGGGTGAGAAAATGATGACAGAATTCTCATTTTGGGGTGAACAACCCCTTTATGCAACGCCTGACTGAATTCATCTTTAGAAGATATTAGGCTATGGTACAGATATGACTGAACTAGGCTAAGTATGATTCAATATTGTAAGAACATAACCCCTGTGTTAGGAGTTAAATGAATAACACGCTAGGTGTGGTTCGATTTCTGCAAAGAGGAGTTTACATTCGGTTCAAAGAACATATATGCTATAGCAAAGTCTCACGGGACACACACACACCACATTTTTATTTAGAAAATAAACATTTGGTGTCACACAGCTATTCTCACAAAACAAATATAAATCAACAAATCAATCAATAAATTTAACCTTTGACAGAATTTAACTGAACATATTTCCAATGGTACGCTATATTAATCGCATTTATTTTACAAAATGTAAAATTTAAGTTTTTTTTTTTTTTTTTTAAATTTAAGTTTCTGACAATACTGGTGTACATTGCATAGAGAAAAACTTGCAATAATACAGTTTATTCTACCGTATAATTTCCCCCCTGTTTTGTTTTTTATATTAAATGTTTTATGATGTATGTTAACAATTCATTTCCCTTCCCTTATAAAAAAAATACTTTGCGCAGTCAGAAATGTAGCAGACATTTATTAGGCTTGGCTTCTTTTTTTGCAGAAGTGAGCTGATATTTTCCATCAAGACATTTCTTACTTCCCATTTCACAATAAAGTTAATATTGTGCTCGAATGCAGTCATGCCATTGGCCCACAGTCACCCCAGCATCTATTAATAGCAGTTTTGAAATAACATTTGGATGGAACATATGGGATTTGAGGCAATGAAGCGTTATCTGGAGGTTTGAGAACATCAGTTAGAAATTCAGTTAAAAAACAAGATTGTCATCTCTGAACGGGGGAAAAGCACAGTCGATTTTTTCTGTTTTCTTCTGAAATTGAAACTGGGGGTGATCAAGCAAAGGAAGAAAAATCCCCAAACCGTCATGTTGATTTCTCTTATTCCAGGAAACTGGGTGTGTGTGACACATGCAGGTTACAAAATGATCGAATTTGACATGAATGACAAGGAAAATGGCATGATAAGACTTGCTTGCCCAATGGCACAGCTACTTACACTGAATAAATAGGTGTCACGTTCAGCATCACATAACAGTGCAGACAAACACATTGCCTGTTTTATTATGATTTCAAAAATGTGTGCGTTCAAGAGAACTTTTCTTCAAAATGTGCACGTGACAAACCTCTATTTCAAGCGGTTTCTAACCACACATAAGCAACTTGTTGAACATTGAAAGAGGAACATTGAGAGAAAATGACCTTCATAATCTATGGTCAGGAAGAGTGAAAGTGAATGTTAGATGCCCGCCAGAAAGAAACTTACAGGGTTGTATTTGTTAAAAGCATACTTCACTAACGTTTTTTATGTTTGTCAGCATTTACTCATCCTCAAACCTGTAATGCGTTCGCAGAGAAAGATATTTGGAAGATTGTTAGCAACTGAGATTTCTGGGACATCATTGACTACCACAGTAGAAAACAATATTGCAACATTTGTTTTGGTTCTGTTGAACACAAAATAATATTTCTTTGAGGATTAAGGAAAGAAAACACTTCTACAGTATGGTTGTCGATGATATCCCTTAAATCTCAGTCACTCACATTTCTTCAAATATGAATCATGGGCAGTAATTCATGACAGAATTTTAATTTTTGGGGAGTGTATCCCGTTCACAATTATTGCATTTGCTAGCATGAACTAACGGGTAACAATACTTCTTCTGCATTTAGTAATCTTACTTTATGTTCGTTTCAGAAATACATTCAAAAGCTGTATTTGTTAATGACACCCTATGTACCATAAACATAACATTAACAAGAACTAATAAATGGCGAAAAGCTATATTGTATTTTATGTAGTAAATATATTTATTAATGTAAAAAACACAACCTTATTGTGAAGAGGTACAAATAACTGTAATATAAGTGGACATTTTATAGCGTGATCTGTATCTGGGGCACTGAAAGGCCTCTTGTTTTGAATATATTAAAAGTAAATTGACATTATGGTTATTATAGTGAGAACGCTGCCAATTTCTCTACTTGTTTTCCTTCAAAACACTAGTCACTAAAGTTAAACCATGGTTAACTTTTGTATTGTCAAACTGCTAAACACTTTAAAGACATACGTTTCATTTAAAAAAGAATTTCAAGAAAATAGGAAGTGCATGATAGGCGTCTTACTGCAATTGAGGAGATGCAATGCGAGCAAAAATAATAACTGCAAACTTTGTAGTTTGTGACTAGCGCTTGTACCCTTTACAGCCGATGGACAAACAAAAGGAAGCGGTTTTCGTTCCATTTTAAAACTCTTTAATTTATTCTTTTAATGGAAGTTACAACATTGTTCAAACTTGTTAGATATTCACAATGACCTCAAACAACGTGTCTAAAACCATACTGTCAAACGACTTTATGATCTTTTGATATAGGTCTTTATTAAAATAAACCTTGAACATCTCCTCAAAAATACTCTACCTCCTCACTGACAGTATACGCAAGTACGTGATTAATAACAATGAAAAGGGGCGATAGAACAACTGATTCGAGGCGCATTCACTCGGCATACATGCGTCACACGGACCCAACATGAGACCCCAAGGCAGTACGATGACAGAATGAAGGATCCCTGAAACCTAAATATCACAGTATTAATATTCTCCACATTTCTGAGTAGACAGGAAAGCTGTGGTATACAAGTCTTAAAAAAATGTTCAATCCACGTTGATTCTTAAGCACTGAAGATAACAGCTGTGGTGATTATACTATCAAAACCAAAGCTGACTAAAAGGAAACAGCACATCAACTTGTCACGTCTATTTCTCAGCAAACACTGTACCTAGACATCTGTGAACAAAACTAAATCAAGGCGGTCCAACCCAGTCTTGTGGAGAGAAAAAAAAAGGCAAAAATCAAGGCAAAACAGGACCATTACGTACAAACTTAGCTGCGCTGAACATCTCTAAAACAGCTAAATGTTTCACTTATTATGTTGAAATCTTAATGTCTGAACAGTTTAAAAAAAAACAGCACAAAGGTTGTGACAGGAACAAGTTCACTAGCATGACTTTCATACAGTTCATATTACAAGGTTTCCTGCAACTATTGGGTGGTCTCTGTTGAGGGCGTCTGCCAGCATCAGTATTTTGTTTGTGAAATTAGTGGACAGCTTGAAAAGAAAAAACGAACAAACGAAAAACTACCAATACAGTATATAGAATATCATTTTCAAGAGTTTAAATACCCCCTGACCACACAATTACCACTCTTTTGGTCCATGATTTTAATTTTGGTCTTTTCAATAAAATATACGGATCCCATTTTGCTCAAAGCACCCGAGATCTGTTGAATCTGCGCAGGCATAATCTATGCAGGCCGACTCTGACGGAGGGTGCGGGATAGGTTGAGATGTGTTAGATCATTTCAACGTAATTGGCCGGAAACATCCCAAAATGACCGTCCGGACCGTATCCTCGCCACCAGCCGTCATCGATCATCTCAATGCTGGTAATGATATTATCAGGGTCAAATGAGATTTCTGTGTCATCAGCTGAGGAGATCAAACACAAATGACCAATCACAATCGCTTTAAAGGTTTTAAACACACATTGTACATTGTTGCGTACATAATGATGTAAATGAGAGAGAGAGAGATAGATAGAGATGATAGATAGAGAGATGATAGATCGATAGAGAGAGAGAGATGATAGATCGATAGAGAGAGAGAGATGATAGAGAGAGATGATAGAGAGAGATGATAGATCGATAAGAGAGAAAGAGAGAGATGATAGATCGATAAGAGAGTAAAAGAGAGAGAGAGAGAGAGAGAGAGAGAGAGAGAGAGAGAGAGAGAGAGAGAGAGAGAGAGAGAGAGAGAGAGAGAGAGAGAGAGAGAGAGATGATAGATAGAGAGATGATAGATCGATAGAGAGATGGATGATAGAGAGAGATGATAGAGAGATAGAGAGATGATAGAGAGAGAGAGAGAGAGAGAGAGAGAAAGAGAGAGATGATAGATCGATAAGAGAGAAAGAGAGAGATGATAGATCGAGAGAGATGATCGAGAGAGAGAGAGAGAGAGAGAGATCGATAGAGAGATGATAGAGAGAGAGAGAGAGAGAGAGAGAGAGAGAGAGAGAAAGAGAGAGAAAGAGAGAGATGATAGATCGATAAGAGAGAAAGAGAGAGATGATAGATCGAGAGAGAGAGAGAGAGAGAGAGAGAGAGATGATAGATCGATAGAGAGATGATAGAGAGAGAGAGAGCGAGAGAGAGAGAGAAAGAGAGAGATGATAGATCGATAAGAGAGAAAGAGAGAGATGATAGATCGAGAGAGAGAGAGAGAGAGAGAGAGATGATAGATCGATAGAGAGAGAGATGATAGATCGAGAGATCGAGAGAGAGAGATTCCCAGTAGTACTTTAATACTATTAATTTAAATGAATAGTAATTTATATACACATTGTATTTGGTATTTATTTTATTAAAAGCAATTAAAACTACTCCACAGTTATTGGTTCTTTGTTAAGTTTGGGCCAAATAACGTTTATTTATGTGTGCAGCATTGTTAATTATTTTATTAATTGTGCAGCATTGACAAAACTGCAGTGTAATAATACGAGTTTGGAGAATGGGGAACTGTGGGTAAAATAGGCATGTCAGCGGGTTCAGAATATACTGTTTAAGTATACATGCATATTTCAAAACAGTTCCTGAATCTGCACAGCAAACTCACATTCACCCTCAGCAACACTCACCAGCCTGGTAGTCATACAAAGCCCTGGCACAAACACCACGGTCACCAGCCTGATTCGGTTCTTCCACCTGTTAAGAGATCATGAACCCAAATCATTTAGACATACATTTGTTTTCATAATATTTTCTTCAAAATGTAATCTGAACCATGAAATTACTTTCCAGCTGATTTTATCAAGGCTGTGTGGGTGGGGAAAGTAATATAAAGCAGTAATATCACAGCCTAATATCTGCAGTGTATTTAAATGTCAACAGATTAAATCAAGTGCCACGGTATATTATTTTTCTACTAATCGGTTTCATCCAGAAATGCGTTAAATACCGTGAATTGGTGGTCTAAGAAAAACAACTATTGTAAGGTCAGTAAGAACTGTGGGGTTCTGGTTCTGTGTGATGTACCAGTGCAGGCTCCTCATAGATGTTGTCTGGTTCCACTGTTGCCTCATACGGCGGCTGAGACACTATGTGCGTTTCATAATGATCACTGGCTACTTGAACATCTGAAACATCAAAAACAATGAGAGAGAGTCATTAACTTTGTCTTTTGTTATAACACAATATGCCCAGACAGTGGTGCTGTCACATAACCAAACTCAATCCGTGGGGTTGAGGATGAGTAATGAATCAGATGAATAAAAACACAAACCCAAAAGAAAACATATTTTGTATAATTTGTAAATCTTTAATTTATTTAATGTTGTAAAAAAATTTTACGAAAATTAAGCATCTGGGCTCGGCTAAGACTCAATACATCCCAGTGACTGTAATCCAGTTAAAACGTCATTAAAGCATAAATTAAAACCAGTACAACATATACTGGGTGTTTTATTGCCTTAAACCATAAAACAGTATTTGACAAAATATACTTTCTTTTAAAGATTCTTTTGATTTTGGGATGAATTATAAGCCATCCACATTCTTGACAATATAAAGGAATGCAGCCACCAAAATGGGAGGAAAACTGAAAATAAATCCCACCATCGTATTCCGGCTCAGGTTCGGGTTCAGGCTCTGGTTCCACATACCGAGATCTGGGCGGTTCCTCAAAACTGGGTTCTACTCAAAAACACACACATGCATGGATACACAGAACACCCACATGCATCGTAACAAGCACACACTGGGTCAGCTAGATTTGACCCACTGCACCACAGAGGGGTGGAGTCAAGGGTTCAAGCTAGGGGTCAGCGGTATGACCACCAGAATCTTAAATAAGGGTATGAAAAATGTTCTCTGGTCATGCTGTTGGATGACTTTATGTCAATCCTGAGGTTGAAATGAGGTTCAACAGACACTAGACTGAAATAGCCACAATACATCTAGAAATGCTGACTAAACGAAAACTTGAAATGGTCTCTTAATTTTTTCCGAGGCTATACATACATATTAATGATAAGCAATGATTATAAATCTGACATGTCCGAGTCTCGTTCAAAGCTATTACAGATGACATGCACACCTGTGATTGCAAATCTATTAAAGGGGTCATATGACGCGATTTCGTGTTTTCCGGTATCTTTGTTGTGTTACAAGTTGTTCGTGCATATATTAGACGCGTAAAATTGCTAAAACTAAAGATGTTTTATTTAAAAGCAGAGGCTCCTCCAAACCTGCCTAAAACGCCTTGTTTAAACACGGCCCCACATTTCTACCTCAGTTTGCGTATTTCATTGACTTTGTCGCGTTGTGTCGAGACACAGCGTCAAAGGCTGCTATCGAAGTTAGCCATAGTAAGCTAATTGTTAAACCTCATAAATTTGTAATTAAAAATCTGTTAAGCTCTGCTGGCAAACTTGAGTAATCCGCCTGGTCAAAAGCATTTTCTGGATCATTTATGGGCTTCAACTCATACGCTACCGGTGACATTATCAGCTGTCAATATGCTTTGAAGGTTGATGTTCCGAATATGGTAAGCGATGTTACATTTCCGCCGCATGGTTGATGTATTCAGTCAATCACAACCCACTTGGTAGCTGGCCAATCAGAGCACACAGCGCTTTTCACAACGATGAGCGTTGCTAAAAATAAAGATGTTTCAGAAAGGCGGGGCACAGGAACAACCTAAATGCACAGTGTGTCAAAACGAATGTGTTTTTTAACCGTAAACTGTGTAATCACACTGTATTACACAAAATACACACAATAATGTTCGTTTTAGCCATCCAATATGACCCCTTTAAAGTTAATGTTGTGGTGGCAAGTCGTAATGTTGCATGCAGCTTGTTGTGACGTGTCAAAACGAAATCACACATTATACAAGTTTTTTTTAACGCTGACTTTACTGCAGTTTATTTTGGTATCTAAACTAGCTCACGGTGTATCCTTTCACACTGCCCAGCCCCATTTTGTGCAAATCTGTGACTTGAACAAGTGCACAATGCAAACACACACACACAAAAGCACACAGCAACCCAGGAATCCAGAACATCAATGTCAATTTTCGAAGATATAAAGCAATAGGTCCACCAAAATGAGAGGAAAGATGAAAATGTTTGTTTTCATGAATCCCACCTTCGTATTCTGGCTCTGGCTCAGGTTCAGGTTCTGGTTTTGGTTCCACATACCGAGATCTGGGCGGTTCCTCAAAACTGGGTTCTACTCAAAAACACACACATGCATGGATACACAGAACACCCACATGCATCGTAACAAGCACACACTGGGTCAGCTAGATTTGACCCACTGCACCACAAGGGTTCAAGCTAGGGGTCAGCAGTATGACCACCAGAATCTTATATCAGGGTATGAAAAATGTTGTCTGGTCATGCTGTTGGCCTTCCACGTTGCTGTTGGATGACTTTGTCACTCCTGAATATAGTTGAAATTCAACAGACACTAGTCTGAAATAGCCACAATACATCTAGAAATGCTGACTAAACGAAAACTTGAAATGGTTTTTCCCAGGCTATTAACACCTGGTTGTGCACAAAGGGTAACACTTTGGTATCTAAACCAGCTCACGGTGTATGCTTTCACACTGCCCAGCCCTAGTTTGTACACAATGCAAACAAACACACACACAGTAACCCGGGAATTCAGAATATCAATGTCTCACACTTCTATTTTAAGGTGAAGGATAAACTAAATCTTAGAGCAAGCACAAAGAATGCGTGAGTGACTTGGTTAGTTGTTAGTCTGAACAGACAAAACGCCACACAAAGAGAGGAAGGGCAAAAAATGAAGTATGGAGACACGTTCTGAAAGTGAGATAAGGAAGAGACGATAAGGTGAGGGTGTGTACCTCTGGCTCGTAAGGGCAAGGCGTCAGGCACAGGAGAACGCAATGGCTCTGGATCACATGACTGCTTGGACAGAAAAGGGCTGTTCAACCGCCCTGAGATACAGAGAACAGAAAACGACAAAGAGAAGTCGAGCTGACAGGTGGCTGACGCAGAAGAAGAGACCACGAACATTGTATTAGACAGAAGAACCGCAGGCGTTTAAATGACGGTCACGTTTCAGACAGACGCACGCGGAAAAGAATGAAAAATACCACAGCAGAGTCAACATTGAAAAGTAATGCCGCATGCACGGAAAGATACCTCTGAAAGTTTGAACACATTTTAAAGTATACAAAGTGCCTTCTTTACATTATGAGTGACCCCACTTGGACAAACTCCCACGTGGAAAAAAGGTGAAGCTATATAAAGCATTCAAATACACCCGCATTTAAATAAAAGCCTTCATACGGTGTAAACTGTGTGTGTAGAGATCTTATCAGGACAGAAAACCAGCGAGCTTTCAGTTGAACTACAGGAAAGCTATAAAGTCAAATGTAGTATATATGAATCAGCACATATAGTAATGGCCAAAAGTGATTTATACTGTATATATTTAAGAGAATGAGAAATTAAATTATAGATTTTTTATTTATATATAAGCATATACATGTATGTGTTCAGGAAATATTTACATGTATAAAATATGCACAGTACCCATACATATTTTATGCAAACACAAACTTTTATTCTGGATGCGATTAACCGTTTAATCAAAAAGGTTCATTTCGTACGACACCTTCTCATATTTTGATGGCCTAACCGAACGTGTAGGGCCAATACAAGCAAATTCTGTGCAAATATCCCCCTACGGCATCACTGTTGGCCACCACTGTATAACTGTAATCCTTTATAGTTACTTTCTGTTTGACCCTCCAGAGCAGCAGTAACCATTCGTGCTCCTGAAGGACTACACACCTGAAGAGATTTTATCACAAAAGTGTGTTTGCATACAGAAAACATGTACCTGGTTTTGGACTGGATGGAGAAGTGTCTGTGTTAGTCGGTTTGATACCCATCTCTCTCTGTTTGAACATTTCTCTGGGATTAGCGGAGCGCTGGGAGATGAGAGATGCCGCTGCCTGTTACAAATACACACAAATGTTACTCGACTGATAATGCTTAGTTATCGACTGATAATACATCGAGTTTGTCAGAAGATAGCAACAAGATCCAGAGATCCAGAGAGAGTGCTGACATTAAAAACAGAGAGCGAGAGAGAGAGAGAGAATTAAATCATGTTCATCTAATACTACCAGATCTGGATTAGTGCTTTGCAAAATGTTGCATAAATATGAAGCAATATCTTTAAGGTGCCTAGATTATGTAACATTTCTGTTGGATGTTTGAAGTTTGCACGCTTTTAAGGCTGTTACTGACAGAAACAAATACACTAGAAGGCGACAGGGCTCTTAAAGGGATAGTTCACCCAAAAATGAAAATTCTGTCATGAATGACATACCCTCAAGTTGTTCCAAACCTGTATACATTCTCTGTTTGGTTGAACACAAAGATATTTGGATGAATGTTTGCAACTGAGATTTCTGGGGCACCATTGACTAACATATGATTTTTTTCTACATTGGTAGAAAGGCCCCAGAAATCTCAGTCGCTAACATTTTTCTAATAATCTTTCTTTGTGTTTAACAGAACACAGACATTTTATACAGGTTTGAAACACCTTGTGGTTAAGTAATTCATGAAAGGAATTTCCTTTTTTGGTCAACTATCCCTTTATTGCAGTTGTTTTATGAGGATATTGTATGCTCAAATACTGGTGTACTGACTCATAGTTAAAAGTAGCCAACTCCAGAAGGTACGTGCCTTTCATTACCAGCTCAGTGATTATTAAACCTAATAGAAATATGAATTATTTTAAATAAAGAACAAAAAACAACAACGAAAATTAATTGAAGATGCAATGCGTAACTCTGACTCTCTATCGCCATCTCTGTTTAAAATATAAAACTGCAGGTTATGTGAACATCACACCAAGCGTGAACAATTGCGTTCGACGCTCTTTGTTACTCATAAAGACTTCATTATTTTTTTAGCGAGTGACACGATCTGGCAAATATTTTCAACCTAGAAAGACGAGATTGACGTGCATTCGCATCTATACACGTGTTTGCATTGACTTTGAATGTAATTCACTCGCGCAAAACTCTTAATTCGCATTTGGTGTGAACCCAGAGTTACAGTTTTAATCTAGAACGAATTTTTGTTCATTATAAACAAAAAGGTGACAGATTGCATCTTAAAAAAAACAAATATTCATTAGATTATTATGTTATTCCATTAAATCCACTAGATGATGCGTCATTAATAGCAGGTCAGTAACTGGCCCCCATGGATGCTGCAACCAATCATCATTCAGCACTACAAGTATTTGTTTTATAAACTGCGATGAGATCACAGAGAAACAGAGCAGAGGCTCGACTGAAGCACTTGTCTGGAATAAAACAAGCAGTATAGTGTAATAAAAGGCAGACAAAAACAGTGGAAGAAAATCAGCATCAGTTGTTTTGCTGTCCTGAGTCCAGAGGAGAATTTTCGACCTTCTCTCACTCACGTTAGCTTTTTCCACAGATTCTCCGCGTTTAAAGGGTTTCTGCTGTGCGGTCACCTCCCTCTCCTGCTCCTCCTGATGACATCAACACATTTCATCTCATACATGCGTCCTGAGTCTCAAAACACAGTGATCAGACTGGTGCTCAAAAGTGTATGAAATACTCAGAAGCTGAGCATTTTTGTGCACGGCCACAGAAAACAAGAGTCATCTAGGACAAACTTCACATGCGTGTCAGTGTCCCCTGTGCATATGGCCTACATACAAAACCACAGATTCTGAACAACATCTATCATTTCTGTCGCAGCTGCTCGGTTGAGCCGTCAAGGGTGTATTTTGGAAATATGGTTTAATATGGAGGGAGAAGTGTTAAACTGATCTTCAAATGCAAAGCTAGAGACAAAATGACTGTGCTAGGAAAAAGAAACCCAACATGACCTGATGTACTAGTGTTGAACCAATCACTAGTTAAGGCCTTGGATGCATGTTGGTAAAACATGTCTGTGAAACCGGGCCTTAATGTTATAAATAAGAAGTGGTTCAACATTAGGGTAAAACAAACACAGTCCTGTTTTTGTGCTTGCATGAGAGCTGCAAACATATGGCGATGTCTTCAGAGGAACTGTGTCAGAACATGTCCAGAGTTAAGAAACCACACAAGTGTGTGTGTGTGTGTGTCTGAGAGAGAGAGAGAGAGAGAGAGAGAAAGAGCGAGCGAGAGCGCTGCTTACCCACTGCTGTTTCTCATGGGATTGAGTGTCCACCTCTTGCTGCTGTTGGTTCTCCCTGCAATACAAATCAGACGATTATCGATTGCCAAATATGAGTAAATAGACAAAAAGGTAACTTCGATATGTTAAGAAGAGTAAGAACAATAGTCTGACCCTTGTTGATGAATTGCAAGATTCAACACAAATATGCAAGATCGAACAACTTCGAATCTGACATACGTAGTACTGTACTGTAAGTTCCCAAGTACACATTTTACGATCAGCAAACCCTTACGAAACTTAATATTTTCTTAGATATTAACTGTCAATATATTAGATCATTTATTATATTTGAAAATATAAACAATACATTGTTAATCCATTACAATACATTGAACAATACATAAAGAATGACCTCTAGTACTTGGTTTCAATATTTGGAAATGTATTTGGCTGCGGTCCTAAAACCTCGTATCTCCATATTTCGTGATTTGTATTATTTCTTGCAATAATTCGTAATTTTATCGCCCTTTATGTTTTTCACTGGGTTTTGCAAATATCAGATCAATATAAGGTGCTTGTCAACATTGACAACACAGTATGCGATCATTGAAAAAGTCCAGCTTTTTTCCATTTCCTGAAATACAGTAAATTTGGACATACTAGGTTTAAGAAGCACAGTGATAATTTAATATACTGCATTATTTTTTCCAGAATAATCAAATATTTTAGTTTTGTAAGAGGTGGCGGACTAATTCAATATAGCTACCAGGGCGTAACATTATGGTTTTTGCTCACCGGCGAGATTAAGGTTGAAAGATGTACACACCCAATTAAAGACCATGTGAAATGTTTAACAATCTTAAGATTTGATAAGGTTGTGCAAAGCTTCTATTATGACATACAAAGAATAGCTTCAATATCTCCACAATTGGCCGGTATGGAAATACTGTTTATTTTGGAACCTGCCAATAAATGGTTATCAACAAAGAAGCAGACAGTAAAGTTACTGACCTCTGTTGGTCTATCTGTGACGCTCTCTCTTTAGCTTTCCTGTCCCGTAACTCTGCCTCCTTCATCTCTCTGTCCTTTCTTTCTTTATCCATCCTCTGTCTCTCCTGCTCTGCCTTCTTCTTCTCCTCCTGAAGACGTTTCTCCTCATCTTTCTGAAGAAGAGACAAAAGCATTAAGCCAACCAGGGATGGAAAAAAAACTAAAGATCGCATTCGAGACAAGCAAATGTGAATTTGTCCAAAAAATGCTCATGCATATTACCTCCGTTTGGGCCCAGAAATTGTCTTTGTTGGTTTTTTTTATTTCCGACATGGCATTAGTTTTCTGGTACACTGATCCCTGCATGGGAAAAAGAACCGTGAGTAGTAAAACGTGACCAGTATAGATATAGGACAGGAACATTTAGTCTTATTTGGCATTTCTGTGTTCCTTTTGGTAAAAAAAATGAAATAGTAAATTAACAACATATTAATTTAAAAAGATTTCTTATTATTCACTGTGTTCAACTGAAGAAAAGAAGTCATTTTAATCTGGGATGGTATGAGGGTGAAAAATTGGGACATAAGCATCAAAATAGCATAAATGTGCTGATTCAACTTTTGAGGTTTGTGGATCTTTTGGGAGTGAGGCAGAGGTATAATTCCAACATGTTCCACATTCGGAGCATGATGTCTAATTCGCTGTGAAATTCCTGACACAGCACTGTATAAACATACCGCGGTCTGGCACTGACCCTGGCACCATTGTCCCATTTGCCGACCTGTGAGACACATTCTGTTGCTTAGACAACAACATTAAACTAGATTTTTCTGAAGAAAATGTTAGTGATCTTTGTGGCAAGCCGTGGAACTGGGCTCTAGGGTGATAACACATTAAGCCACAAATGAATCTAACCAACCCCCATTTCTCTACGATGTTCTTATGCTGAGATATAGGTATTGCTATATAGTTGCTAGGCTAACCTGTTTGGTTGCTATGGGCGTGGCATCTGCAATTGATAATACTCTAACCCAGGGATTCCCAAAGTGTGGTGCGCGCACCCCCAGGGGTACGCGAGCTGCCACCAGGGGGTGCGCGAGAGGAAAAATGTAATGGCGATCTGTTTTTTTAAGTGGGATTTTTCCATACAATAAAAAAACATGAACAGTAAACATTTCCTTTGTAATCGCTTTTATTTTAAATAAAAAACTATAATTTATTAGTTTTTGATAGAAACGTAGAAGAAGACAGCAGCTGTCTTCTTCTACGTTTCTACACTGCTCTTATTGTCGCACTTGAAAAGTTTCAGATTGATCCTCGTTTTTATTTAGCCTAGGCCTATTTTATCTATTTCGGAGCCTATTCTCTTTAATGTTGTGGATCGTTTGTAACTTCATTGCAATGTAATTCAAGGTACCGTCATTCTAATTTCCATAACAGTTGTGTTATGATGATGATGATGCTAGCTCCACGGTCATTTAATAGGCCTGGCCTATTGCTGCAATGTTTCTTTTACGCGGCTGAAAATAACCGTGCTTTCTGTTACTGAGCCTGTGTCTGTCACTCGTCCTCTTAAAAGTGGAAGCTTGTGCGTAGCTTTGTTGTATTATATTGAAATTTTGTTGATGTTATTGTCATGCGTGTTTTGTTTTTTTGCGCATGATTAAACATGAGTCTTTATATGGCGATAAAACAAATCTTTGTTGCGTTTTTTTTTTAAGTGGGGATTGGGGGTGCGCCAACCCTGTTGGGACATAGAAGGGGGTGCGCAGGAAAAAAAGTTTGGGAACCGCTGCTCTAACCTATGAGTGAAACGAACCACCCCTCATGTCTCTACGATGTTCCGATGCAGAGATATAGGTATTGCCAAATTGTTGCTATCCTAACCGGTTTGGTTGGTATGGGCGTGGCTACGTGACCTAATGAAGTTCCTGGGATACTGATTGGTTGCCTGAATAAAACGAGCCAACCCCCTTGTCTCTACGACACTTTGTTGCAAAGATATCCACATGGACTTTTTATAATGGGAGTCTATGGGATAGTTTGCTAGGTTGCTGTAAATCGTTGCTTTGGGCGTGGCTTAATAGCTTCATGGCGATCATGTGACACTGATTGGTTGAGTAAAATGAGTGGTTACAGTGCGAAGATATTCAACACGGGACAGTTTTACGCCTTATATGGGCAGGTTTCCTGGGGAATTTTGGGTGGCTCTTTCACCCCGGGGGTTAAACTTACACCCCATTGTGATGTATTCTTAAGCATGAATTTGGCCCCCTATCGAACACCCCCCACCCGATCGCTTCTTAAAGTCATTGCACACCATTGCACACCAGACGCAATGGAAAAAGTCTTTCTTTAGCAAAACCCACTAATAATAGTGTATATCTGAATTGCATACGTAATGGTACAAGGCTTCGAGGACTACAGTACTTCTTACACTTTTGAACTCCACATATAAAGTTACAGAAAATCCTTTTTGAACAAAACTTGAAAACGCTTCACCTTTTCTCTTATACGGGTGTTTTTGCTACTTGTATGTAAATGTTATGGTATATAATATAAAGAGTTCGGTTCCAAAATGAGACATTTTTAAACATTCATATCAAATATCATGTTTTTTTATTGTGTATTCCAATTTATATCAATCAAACTGCAGTTGGTGTAAGCCATAATCTCACTAACACAATAAAAACATGATAACATGATTAAAAAAACATGATTTTGGAAAATCTCATTTTGGAATCCATTGTGTGCGACACAAGGTTGAGTTTAAAGTTACACGAAATGTGTTGTTCTTTAACTAGACAATGAGACAGATTGTGATGTTTTTAAAGTGTAGAGAAGGATGGTTGTGTGTGTGTGTCACTGACCACAGGCCCCTGGGGTCCCGTGTCTCTGAAGCGATTAGTCTCTTTGTGAAAGCTGTAGTTGGCTCCTGAGGCTTTCCCCACTTTCTGAATGATAGCATCGGGCTCCACGTCTTCCTCCGCACGTGCGTTTATCGTCACGTGAGCTCCCTGCAGATACACCACGGCACATTGAATCTAATATCATACACAGACGTGTTTTCTACATTCATTTTAAACGTCAGAGCATCAAGACTGACACGCTTTTCAAACTAAACATGCCCACGCAGACATGCGGTATTTCTGTCTGTTTATTTATTAGCGACCATGCTTTAATCAAACATACACAGCATAAACAACGTAGCAGCGCAGTTAAACGATACAGCTTGTGTAGCTAGACTACAAAATAAAGAGTTCTTCTGTTTACAATCAAATATCTGATCTAAGCAAGTGGCTCAAATATACGGCAGAGAAAAACAGTCATTTCTTAATCTACGAATTCTATTTTTCGGACACTTAGGTAAGGAAAATGAACAGAAATATGTCGATTGTGGTCTAATGAAGTCACGCACTATACAACTACACTAAAAACAAGATCAACAGTCTTGATATTGCCAAATTCGTGATGTCACATCCTGTATTGAGAGAAAGATAGCTGCCATGTCAGTCATACTGGAAGTTTACGTAATGTTCGCTTAATCACAAAAAACAAACAAACACAACGATATTTCTGTACACAAAAACACACTGAAATAAGAAAAAAAAGCCAGTCACCTTAAGAAAGTTTGCCATGGTGCTCACATGGTTTGCACACTGTCCTTTTCTGGCATCTTTAACACCCTCCCCGGTCTGAAAACACAGTGACAAAATGTAATATTAACAAACCAAATGAAACATTTATGCATTTGAAAGACGCTTTATCAAAACAGTGTATTTCTGGTACAGTATACATTTGTGTGTGCCTTGTTTGTGTAGGCCTAAATATTTTTTTAAAGGATTGTAAACATGCATCTATAATATAATAGTAACTATAATAGTATAACAAGTGTATTATCAAGATATAATTATAATGTCAAATGACAAGTGTCTCCAAAACAAAATGCTTGAAAATATTAGCTTAACACCCTTTATTAAAAATCATTTCATCATAAATGTATTCTTAAGCATGAATTTGTTATGAACGGACCGGAGTCCATTATTCCGCTTATACTACGGCTACCACACCACAGGATGTTATTCAAACGTTTAATTTCAACGTTTGTCATGTTATCGCCTTTAAAATGCTCTTGATGGTAGGACTACTTTCTTGCGCATCTCATTTCAAGCGTCCGTTACAGCGAACGCTGTGCGCTGTGATGTCCTGTAGTCTACACTATATAAAACCGTTGTGTTAAAACTTGGCGAAGTGATATGGAACTGTAATGCGGTCAGCAGACCTGGAACACCTTTACAGTTGTGCATTTACTGAAAGTTAACGCATACCCGTAGAGCGTTTGTCAACCAATCATATCGAAGCATTCAGCCCAGTGGTATAAGTCCAGATACCATGACAGCATTTAATATAAAACTATTAGTTGGCGTTAAGCTGAAAAAGGGATTGTATTTTTATATTTGGGTGAACAACTACTGTAATTGGGTGAAGTGATGTTGTATTCGTCTTCCCTTTAGATTTGTGGATCTTTGGACTTACCCAGTTGATGAGGACGTATTTGGGAAGACCGGAATTGGGGTCTTTAACGCGACAGAAACCGTACATGACCTTCCCGCTGTTCAGCTCCTCGACCATCTCCTCCAGACCACCATCTGAAAATAATAAAATATAAACACACGATACGATCACACACCAACATTACGAGCGAAGCCAAATCAAGTTCTATCAAACATGATGCTCATAAGTATTTGGATGATCTACAATAATCAAAAACCGAACAAGTTCTGTAACTGGCAAACGTAAACGGTCAACAGTCACGCTGATGGTTATAGGTTTATGCGTTCCGTCATCAGGCCTTATTCATGGGCTTTGTGTTCTTGGCTGAATTTCCATCTCAAATGTCGGAAGTTTGAACAAATCTTTAGATAAATCTGGCTCGGTCCTTGATAGTATCTACTCGGTTCAAAAGATTTCTCATTTAAATTATTCAAATAAAGTGTCACCCTGCAAAACCACAGCTGCCAGCTACAGATGGACGTAGACTGACACTGTTTGCATTAACCACATTGGTATTTTTGGCATCCTTGTTATGTCTAGAAGCTTGTTATAAACTTAACATAACAGGCGTAAGTTGTGGTACATACGGTTATCCTTAAAAAAAATGATTAGCACAGAAATAGAAAAAAATGCAGAAATCTAAGGGAATAATGAAAGTAATAAAAAATACATGCGTGTGCGTGTACCAGCTGGCACAAAAAAACCTGGAGAGAAAGTGCGCCCAAGGGCACACAAGGATATACAGCTGGCAGATTGGTGGATTAAAGTTGCCAGCCCTTGCACCACACAGCAGAACCAGCATGTGGATAACAGGCAGGTTTAACATTCCACATATATAAAAAATACCATTTGTGTGTGTGTCTATACGATCAGTGTCAGAAGAAGCCTAACCTCCTTTTTCTGCCAGTCGGATGTCATTGGTGTTGCCCTCATATGTGAAGAGAACCCTGGAAATAAAAAGTAAATATATAAACAGGCAACCAATCAAATGTTTCATTTCACCATTTTCTTTTTCGTGACAATGAAAATGATTTTATGATGAATTACCGTAATATAGTTAAAGTCATGGCAGATGCCAACAAAAAACAGTTGATGGCAATATTCTTAAGAAACGGATTAAAACAAGATAAGATAAAATGCACTTTGCAATTTCTTTTAGACTGTGATATTTATTTGTGACGTTATGACAGTTCTTGCATTGTAAATGACTGTAATGAAATTAAAATTAGCCTAAAATGTTTTCACGACGATAATATTTATGTACGTACATGGGTTATATGAGAGTTGTGCGAGGATGGAAATATTTCTGTAGAAATAAATCTTATTGGTGCATAAACAGGTTGTTATTTTGGGCTGAAATATGTCCTGTGGCCTGTACACAAGCCGGTTTCGGTTTTTACTCCGGTAGGTTTGCGTTTAGTTTGAACATAATCCGAGTTTTCGGGCTCAAGAAGGTGGATTAGTTTTGAGCAGGATTTATTCTAGGGTTGGAGATCGCAAACCTAAACTGGACCAATTAGCTCGGAGTAAAATGACGTATATATGACGCAGTGAAGCCACTCCCCTCGTATCTTTCGCTGTGATAAGTGATAAGAAAATATTTAGCTGCAAAGCGTTTATTTGTATTGTACATTTATTATAATTTAAAACACATTCATAAAATGATCATACGAGTTGACAATTCATATTTAACATAGCATTTAAATTAATATAACTATAATAGTATAAAAACAAACTTTAATATATAAAGCACTTTAAAGTAATGAAGCAGACATATTATCTTTTGATCTTTTTGTCAACCTATATAGTCAAACTGATGACGCTTTCCGTGTTTTGTGTGATTGGCTGTTTGTCGCACGTGACACGCTTTCAGGTGCACGCGCCTCACAAACTCTGGATCAAACCGGAGTTGACAGAGAACGTTCATTCCAAGCGTTGTGCAACAGCTGAACCTGATCTAAACCAGGTTGGGTTCGTCTGGTTTTGTCAACTCAAAACTGTTTGTTCACCTTGCTTCGAAAAGTCATACAGGCCACTGGACGTAATGTTGTGTTCATTACGGACTGTGAATTCTGCTGTGGTTTACTCAAAGAAACTTCCTCTTTGTTACACTCACTCTTTCAGCTTTAGAAACAGGAAGTGTAGAAATGAGGAATAAGAACTGCAGCTATATTACATTTCTAGTAAGGTCTATGACAGGGCATTTTGTCAAATGCTGTGGTTTATCAGGGAAATGAAAACTGCAGTTGTTACAATAGAGCTGGTTCTTTATTAGCAATGTTATGTTGAGTTATCCTTGAAACGTACTTTCTGTTGACAAATGAAAATTGTTGACTTCTTCGCCTGAGTATTTTCAACCCTGGGATACCCGTCTGCCTTTCATGTATGCAAATACGAGGCCTGAAAGATGCCCTCACAAACTCACAAAGCAAGGGTAGCCCATTATGAACAGACTAGTCTAGTAGCAGCTAGTAAAGCTCAGTTTATACTCGCGGGTAGGAGCATCCGCCATTGTTGTATTTGTTTCTTCTTCTTCGTTGTGTTTTGGTGTACACGCGCATACCACACCTAATACGCATCGGCACAATATCGTTTTCTCATTCTTGTGTACTTCGGGGTTTACACAGAAATAAGAACCCCTTGGTTTTTAAAAACTTGCACTTTGAAACCCGTTTTCAAACGTTTGCGTTATCAGTCCCCTAAAATGGCGTTTCCACGTTAACGGACAGCAAAATCGCATAAATTTTTTGCGCTTTCATTTGAAAACGGTCTCGTGTAAACGGCCCCAAGTTACAATTTCGTTAAATGTTTCAATGACAGGTCCATTTAATTGTATACATTTCCATACAGACGTTTCAGGAAACCTTCAACGTTATCAAGTCTATAACAAATTGTTTGTACAACAAAAAGTGTTCTGGATGTTTTGGAATGAGAGCTTCTAGATCATGTCAGAAATTTTGAATCATGATTATTTTCCCCGATCCTTGCGGCACGGTAATTGTTTTACTTTAACGCTTTGGTTTTCATAATTGTTGGAAGCCATAATTGAAAACTGGTTACCCTTAATTCCACAGGCCTAGTTTTTAAACATTTTCTTAACATTGTTGCGATCCTATCGTATTAAAATCCCTGATATCTTGTATTGTAACAAACAATGTGCCGAGTGTATCATTACACCCATTCTATATAGTGTAACACAAAGAAATCAAACCAGACTGCACAACGCATGCTATTTCTGCCCACTTTATAAAAGCCCTATATCTGTATTTATGCCATTTCATTTGAACGGTGAAAAGAATCCTGAATGTAATTAATTCATGTAGGTCAATTATAATCACTCCTACTAAACTCATCTCATTCTCTCCCTCAAGAGTTGAAAACGAAACTCCCTACACATCGAGCACAAGGCCGTAGAACTTTGCTCACCAGTCAAATATTCATATTGTTTCCTATAATATAAAATAATAATAAAGGCCTTCCTCTTGTGTCAGCCCCAGGAAATGGCTCACAGGAAGTGGCTTCCAGTGTCCTCCCAGTTGGCAACACTATACTTGTGTTCACAAACTATTCGATTATCGTAAAACAACTTGATAATGAAAATAAATGCTTAAAATCACAGAAACTCACAGACAGGGGGCAGGAAGTGTTTTGGCCATATATGGGCAAGGACTATTGGAAAATAACAGGGCAGCAGAGAAACTTCTCGAAAGTTCAGATGCTTCCGAGCAGATCAAGTGATCTCACACGTCTGATCTCAAAAGGATGCAATGCAAAACTGCACGTGCATTACGGATATGGTGTCTTATTTGATATCTGACCTGAGGAGGAAATAGTATTTTTGTACATGTTGTAGCAGACGACTGTAACATGTTTAGAGAATAACCGCACGTGATGTGACCATCGGATCTTTACTTTTCGCAGGTGATCGGGGCGTTTAAGAAGCGCAGGCAGCAGCTAACATGCTAAACGTGAAGATGTCAGTGTGCGTAATAAAGACGCAACCATTAACTCACCAGTTAGTCTCTGATTTCTCATCTACCACCTTGTTATAGGCCGCGGTGAGGGTCGGGCCGTTTTTGCTCAGGTTCACAGCCATGATTTGAAATCGGTGCGTTTTAACCGTCCTGCTCCGGGCACAGACGCTGCAGACGACTCCGGGGGTAGATGGGGATCTCTGGGCTAAACGCAGACAGGAAGCGCGCAACGTCAGATCACGTAGCGCCCTTGTCCAAACCTACTATGGGCAAGGTTCGTCTCATGAATATTAATTACGCAAAATTGAGGTTGGCGCAACGCACCCGTCTGATTGGCTCAAAGACTGACGTCTGTACGAGGGTGGATGTCGGTTGGCGAATAGTGCTTGGTTTTTGAATATTAATTTGTGTTTGATTGGTTGCACGAGCGGACGCTACGGGGGGTTACCAAGCAACGTCAGCTGAACGCGTTTAATATTCATGCATTGTAGAATTCGTACAGGCGAGAAGAAGCGGCATCTGCTGGACATACACGGAACTGCGCACGCAATAACGCAACGCAAAAGCTTACTTGTTTAAAGTAACAATATAATACACAGTTTTTGAGTAACGAAATTATTTACACTTTTTTTACACTTATGGAACCACGCTCTTACTTAAGTAATCATGTTTTTTTATAGTAAAACACACACGTACTCGAGACCGGACTTCGGTGGTCTTGGTCTCAGACTTAGTGGTCTTGGGATTTTATTTCAAGACTAGTCAAGACCACAACTGTTGGAATTACACTACATTGGTGGATTCTCTGATTTATGTGTTAACATCATTAATGTGATTGGATGTAAATCGTCTGGCTTTCGTTACCATTGTAAGAGATGAAGATAGGATTGTCCAAAGAAAAGTGTGTTACGAATCTCTACAAAATGAATACAAAGGCCCACAATATCTAAGATGTGATTGCAAAAAATGAACTTTTATGAGATATTGTTTATATACAGTACTGTATATTACAACATCTGACGTGATCTGAAAACGTGATGTTGATTTTATACAATCGTTCAATAAACCAGGACTTAAAGTGATAGAAATGAAAATTCTGTCATTACTCACCTTCGAGTTTTAGTCTCATATTTATTGAAAACAAACGAGTCATGGAATTCATAATTTCATACTAAATAAATAACACTTTGTTAAAATAAGAGTTAAGCGACGACTATAGATCTCTCTTATATTTGTATATTTTATTAAGAGATTTTATTTCTTAATTTTTGCCATGTCAAAGAAAGACATTTGGAAGAACGTTGATAATGAGAAAGATTTTGCCCCCCACCGACTCCCATAGTAGGAAAAATTACTTTATCATTTTTGTTTGAACACAAAAGAAGATATTTTGAAGAATGTAGGACTGCAAACAGTTTTGGGCCACTTTTGACTACCATTGTATGTTTTCCTACTATGGTAGTCAATGGAGGGCAACATCTTTCTGGTTACAAGCATTCAGATTTGGACTCAAAAGTTTTTGGGAGAAGTATCAACAAGAGACTTAGATTTTAGACACAATTACAAAACAAGTTTGTTTTTATTTTGGCTATTCCCAAACAAATCTGAACTTTTGTGCATTTATGGGCAAAACACAGCTATCTTTCTACTCGACACCCTTTGGTTTTGGTGTTGTCTTGGTCTTGACTACAACACTAAAGGTCAATGAAAATAAATCACCTAAGACGGTTTCATCAGAAACATGCGCTTGGCCCGAAGTTAACTTCCGAATATAACAATTTATTTTATATTTATATTAAAATGATTGTAAATTAATTGTATTAAATTAAATACAACTACTCAAAAGTTATAGATTCTTTACGGGGTCTTCAGGAAGTTAAGTTTGGGGCATTTATTTATGTCGTTGTCGCTGAAACTAAAGCCATGATTCATTTGAGTAAGAGATTGGGATCGACAGAAATGGTACATTAGTTATTGCATTAATTTTAACTTTAAAAAATTCAAAAAGTAAAAAAAATTTATATAAATGAATAAATTCATAGATAATACATTAAAATCTAAGATGTAGAATCTAGCAACATTGTCTATGTCACTCATTCAGTCAATCAACGTGTCACTGAAACTGTTATTGTGTCTCACACAGCATGAAATTCCTTTTGTCTCAGCTATTCAACATATAGTTTTTAATAAATTAGAAAAAAATATATTATGGGGTGTCACACCAAAGGACAACATAACGTAACACTTTTCTAGTGGTTCCAAAAGAGTTTAACATTTGAACAATTTTGAGACACAAACACCATTTTGAGATTTGGCTCAAAATAAAAAAATCTACATCAACAGGTCCATGTAAGATAAAGATAACCACATAGTGCATTTGAAATAATTATATTAATTTTTATCTTGTGTCTTCTCCAGCACATCCCAAAGATTCTCAATGAGGTTAAGGTCTGGACTCCGTAGTGGCCAATCCATGTGCTCCCAGATCACTTTTTCACAATTTCAGCCCGATGCATTCTGCCATTTTCATCTTGGAATATACCCGTCCCATCAGCGAAGATTAACGGAATAACCTGGACATTCAGTATATTCAGGTATATCAGCTCATGACTCAAGTATTAGCTAAGGTTGGGCCTTTCATGGCCCTGGCCAGGGTCTGAAAAGGGAGGTCCGTGGTGGGGTGTCAATAATTCACATATACAGTGGAGTTAGAGCATACAAGTATTAGAACCTCATTATTAAATAATAAAGAAACGAAAAAAAGGGTCCACTTTGTGAGAAAAATAACCACACCTTCCAAACGGCTGGCTATGGTCCTGGTTAGGCTATATCAATGATTGTATACAGACACGAGGAATTAACAGAAAGTAGCACGTGTTCAAATTATTTGCATGTATATATGTGTGGTTGACAAATATGCAGTAAAAATTGTTTTTTGGTAAAACAACGTTTGACGGTCCAAAGTGTTTGTCCGCTACATGGCGTTGTTCCGTGGTGAGGAACAAATACACACATGTATGCACATTAATGTCTTTAGCATTTTTACTAAACTGTCCTATGGTGTGAAATAGCAAAAGTTAAGTAAATCTCTAAATAAAATATACAAATAGAAGAGATATCTATAGTCATCACTTAACAAAGTGTTATTGATTTAGTATGACATAATGAATTGCATAATTTTTCCCCATGACTCCTTTGTTTTCAATAAATATGAGACAAAACTGCAGACATGCCGAAAATGATACTACTTTAGAATGAGTGATGACTATACCCAAGATGTTCTTCAGGATATTATGAGATCAAAACAAATTTGTAGTTCTTTTACGCGAGTCACAGGTTAGAATTTCTTCACCATTTCAATAACTGTACTGTAACATAATATTTTGACAACTAAACAAATTCCGCAACAGCATATTACATTATTGCTGTAAAGAGAATCACTAGGCCTATTATAATGGTGAATGACCAAAAATTGGGATGCATTTCTAAACAAATATTGTTGGGCGAAAGAGGGCTTTTTCAAGTGACAAAAGAAAATGTTACAAAGCCCAAACTCTTAACAGGATTAACAACTGACTTCATTTTCTTTACACAATATGTAATATTTAGAAATGTTTTTAGAGATTAACAGACGCAATTTTAATTATTATATATAAAATACAAATATGCATTATAATATACCAATATTGTCATTAATATTAAGTATAACACATATCAACAGTCAATGATATGAAGTATCACAGTTAAATTTACTGCCTACAGAATATAGTGTACATAAAGTATAGCTTCAGAAACCACTGCTTCTGTTTGCACAATAAACACAAGAGAGCGTATAAAACAAAAGGAGCTTTATTCACTAAAGTTGACACCTTGGAGGTTAGTCTCAGCTGTACCGAGTCTTGTTTCCATGAAGGGAGAGTAGGTTAGATGACAGGTGCTTTCTAGCACAGACGGTTAGCAAGAAATAATTATGGCTCTGTGTATGCGTTACACAAAGAGAAACAGTACCGATCCAAGTGTTAAAACCCAAATCCAAAAGGTACAGTACAGATGCTGCTTATACAGTGCATGTTAAGGCTAAGGTTTTATTGAAGGTATCGGGGAGGTGAATCGAAAAATATCCCTGATATCTTGCAAAAAGCTGCTGAAAGGTTGTAGCCTGTAGAGTGCAAAGCGTGCTATATACTGCCCAAGCGCAATCTCACGTCACATTGCTCAGATGAACCGTTCGGGAGAAGAAACGTGTATATCCAGACTGCACTGAAGCCGACGACAAATAAATAATAAAATAAATAAATAAATTAAAACCTTCCAATACCAGCGAGCCGCATTTAGCAATGAAAAAATAGCAGATAGGATAACTTCAGCCTTTGAGTCAAGGTAGACATTCAGATTAAAAAAAGAATCATTTTCATTTGTAGTGTCAAATAAACCCTTAAAGCAACAGTTCACCCCCAAAAATGTTGTCATTTACTCCATCTCATGTAAGTTTTATGTCGAACAGAAGGAGAATTGTTTACGCTTTCGACATTTAATGGTAGTCAAACGCGATGTTAAGCGAAGTTCAGTCAGTTTCTCGAAACTAATATACCCCCAATGCACGCGCTATGATGCTTTCATCGATTTAAGCCGCGGTCAGACTTAACTTTGAGCATGCGAAGATCGTTCGGTGGTACGAAAATGGCCGGGCGTGATTCTTCCATTTTTTACATTTCTTTACCGTGAGGTCTTGCTGTGACGTTTTGATTATTGGTATCACACGTGATGCGAATTCGCAGGCCAGAGTTCAGCAAACTTAAACTTTGCTAGGCAGCGAAATACCGTTGGAAGGGCTTGCGTTTCCGGTCGGTCGCATGAATGGAAGTCAATGGAAAAAAAAGTCAAGTGTGAACGCGGCTTTATTTGGAGATTGACAGCTTCTCACTTCCATTGTTGGGAGCAACATGAGGTTGAGTAAATGATGAACTATCACTTCAAAGACGCATTCGAAATAAAATGTGACACAAACATCTTTTGCAGCAGTGAGAGTACACAAATATGCCGCTGAAAGTAATCCTGACAATATTTAGCCCTTTTCAGGGGTCTTCAGTGAAATGGAGGCCTGGGCTTCTAAAGGGCAGCACCTAGTGAAGGTGAGATGTTCACACGGACAACCGGGAGCTAACCAACAGTTCAGGTGTCTCCCTGCAACGAGTAAACATCTTGATCGTCCACTTTAATATAGGCAACCAAGAGTTGTGAGTTGAGAGCAAAAATAAAGAATACATTTACAATACAAGTACTGTAGTCCAGCACCTGTGCCGGTGGTCACACATCAAACGCACCATCTAGTCAATCAAAAGGTTAGTTATATTAGTATCTACAGTAACAAGAGTGTCTAAACATTAAGAATTACACTCTTGCAGAAAGATCTGTAGAAGAAACGCTAAGTAGGTGAAAAATATTGCATTCATACGCTAAAGGGGGCATTATCACATTTGGCAGAAGTGGCGGCGCCTTTTCTTACACACTGCTCAGCATTTTTGCTCCCCTATTTTTATTTTTTCGCAAGCAAGTTGGTTGATTTTTTAAGACACGTATAAAAATACGCCATGGTATCTAAAGCAATTAACAATACTTATCAAAAACACGTACACATATGCCATATCATGCACATGCGGCTGAGGTGAATTCCAATCTTAAAGGGATACTTCAGCCAAACATGACAATTCTGTGGTTATTTACTCACAGTCTTGTCATTTCAAACCTGTATGACGTTCTTTCTTCCGCAGAACACAAAGGACGATATTTTTAAGAAAGTTGGTAACCGAACAGCGCTGGCCCCCATTCACTTCTATTGCATGGTCACAAAACCAAAGTGAATGGGGTCCAGCTAACAACATTCTTCTAAATATCTTCTTTAGTGTTCTGCGAAAGAAAATCACCAAGGTTTAAAAAAGACAAGAGGGCGAGCAAATGATGACAGAATTTTTACATTTGGGTGAACTATCACTTTTAAAAGCACAAATGCGTAAAGGAGATCCTAACCAAATAAACAACACAAACGGTGTAAACAAACCTTCAATTAAAAATGTTGATTTTGTCCCTTTTTTACAGCTGTAGTTTGTAAAAAAATTCCTTTAGCTTCACATTCATAGTGTTTTATAAAATAACAAGGACATGACATGAAGTTGGCTGACAGGCTCTCAAGCAAGGTCCGATTTCCATAATCGTTTTTCCCCTCCTGAAAACTATTTTTACATTCCTTCTCAAACTGAGAATATGTTGAACCACGTCTATTGTCAAATAAGAAAAATTGTCAGTTTTAGTGCACACATGACAGTGGTTCCCATAGACTCCAATGAGATGACCGAGCCTGTGTCACCAGTATTCCAACTTCACCCTGACATTTCCTTACGCAGCAAAACATGACATAGATAACGGCACACTGACAAACGGAGGTGAGAAAGAATGGCAACATTAACACACAATAACAATAAAACAATATCACGATAACAATTAGAATAAAACTAATAGTAGTACAAGTCTAACTTCCTGGGTTGTGGTACCCCGAGGTTTGTCCGGTTTTACAATTTCCCTGGAATATTCCAGGCTAAGCCTTTCTGACGGCGGGTCTGGGAGAACGGCCCGTGACTCCTCGCCTCCTCCTGCCTCCCTTCCAAGGGTTTGTTGTTTTGTTTTCCCCACCCGTCAACATTAACTTCTTTTTACTCCTCTTGTTAAAAGTAAAAACACATTTCTTTGTCCTTTTGCTTCTTTAGTGTTTTAGTCACAGGCACTCTCACATGGCGTACTTTTGCGTCCATTCTCTTGCTAGTCTGTTGTACCTGAGTATGAAAGAAAGGACACATGCCCTCGTGAGGTCATACTTAATTTTTTTAAGACAGGATTTATAACGTGCACTTAAATGGATGGATTCACAACGTTGTGTATGACGTAATTTGTGACAAAAGCAGCGTGTACTGTATGAAGAGAAGAGTCACTTACTTTTCTCTGTCTGCTTTATATGTATGTGCGATCTCAGGTACGAGGGGGTCATCTGGGTTTGGATCACATAACAGGGAGCAGATGGACAATAGGACTATTAAAAAGCAATGAGAACGGATTAAAATCAGAAAATCAAAACATGCTTATAATCGTTTTTTTTTAACAGTTGTTGAACCAAATGATTTCCAGGTATTGTGCATCCCTTCATGATATTATAGTTTTTTGTCGTAAAGCTTTCCGTACTCTCTGCTTGTCTGTCGTAACACAAACAGCTTCCCGTAGAGCGATGCAAACTGGGTCATTGTTTAGAACAAAGAGTAATCGCCCACACTGGGATCAGCTCTGTTAGTAGTCATAAATGCCAAAGGATTTACAGTACAGACAGCAAAGCGTTTCCAACAAAAACTCACGTTGCATAAGAGTATTACAATCGTGGAATATTACCTAGTAAAAATATCCTTACTTTCCAGAAAATAGAACTTAATATACATGAGTCTAATGACGAATGTATCGGTATGTTTCACTGTTTTGTAATAATTGGGAATAATGAAGTTCAGAGTCAAAGGTAACATTATGAGATTATGTTATGAGATGACTAACTGGTCTTATTCCTACATTTTTCGTACAATTAGAATTTGTGCCTGTGACTCTTATAGAGTGTTCAAACCAAACGTGGTAAATCGCGCTATTCGTGTGTAGTTGGACGCTTGAACATTAAGTTTACTCGCATCATTCACGTGTGAAATTCACTACATTACAGACGTGAATTCGCATCATGGGAGGGGCTTCTGCCGCTCACGGCCCTACTAGAGCAAGATAAAACAATTACAAATTAAGGTCACACTGATATTTTTTGGTCCACAAAATAAACCGCTGTTTTTGCATGGCCACAGTCTTTATACATTACTGTAAATCAGCATTGTATGATTTACAATTGATGAATTGTTGAATGATCAATATCTTAAATCATCTTTTTTAATTGAAAGTGTTGAATTTGCATTGGGTTTAACGATGTAAAACCCAACATCAGATATGAATGCACAAAATGTAAAATATGAATACCAATGAAAATGTATTTTACTTTTTACTTTACTATTTTAGTCTTTTTGTGAATCAGGTCCAGTGGTTATCCAGGTCCTACACCGAGAGGCCGAACCAACTAAACATCTACTATTTTCACTTATCTCTCCCAGTTATTTTTTACACTAAACTGCTTTTTCGTGCAGTCAACTGTTACTTACCTTTGGATACAGTAAGTGCGGGTGACCACTGAGATCGTAGGATGTCCAGGCAAATACTACCATTACTGTTAATATTGGGGTGGTAGATTTTCGTTGTGAATGCGACCTGAGGACCAACACAGAATACCGTTAACTATGGCAATTTACACACCATTTACACTTGATGTGTGGGGTTTACAACAAACCTAAATGTCACAAGCAACTAACCTTTGGTGGTTTAAAGGGGTAGTCTGTCGGGAAATGAATTGTCAGAAAGAAAACACCTCCTTGATACGGACTGTCATTCTTAAAGACAAGCATTTTGTTTCAGTATTTTAAGGAATTGCAATAGAACATTCACAATAAGTTGAAATAAACGGCTAAAATACAGACGTGCTCAAATTTGTTGGTACCCCTCCACAAAAAAGGAAGAATGCACAATTTTCTCTGAAATAACTGGAAGCTGATAAAAAGTAATTGGCATCCACCATTGTTTAATCCATATTTGATAGAAACCAGACTTTACTTTTGATTTTATATTCAACACAATATTGTAAATAATAAAACAACTGAAAATGTCATGGACAAAAATGATGGGACCCCTAACCTATATTTTGTTGCACAACCTTTAAAGGCAATCACAGCAAGCAAAGGTTTTCTGTAGCTCTCAATGAGAACTCTTCACGTGTTAACAGGAAGTTTGGCCCAGTCTTCCTGAACAAACTTCTCCAGCTGTCTCAGGTGTGATGGGTGCCTTCTGCAGACTGCAAGTTTCTGCTCTTTCCATAGATGTTCGATAGGATTCAGATCAGGACTCATAGAAGGCCACTTCAGAATAGTCCAATGTTTTGTTCTTATCCATTCTTGGGTGATTTTAGCTGTGTGTTCTGGGTCATTATCCTGTCGGAGGACCCATGACTGAGACATAGCTTTCTGACACTGGGCAGTACGTTTCGCTCCAGAATGCCTTGATAGTCTTGAGATTTCATTGTGTCCTGCACAGATTCAAGGGACCCTGTGCCGGATGCAGCCCAAAACATAACTGAGCCTCCTCCATGTTTCACTTGGTATGGTGTTGACTTGATTTTTTCGTCTGTGAATATACAGTAGCGCTGATGTGACTTGCCAAAAAGCTCCAGTTTTGACTCATCTGTCCAAAGGACATTCTCCCAGAAGGCTTGTCAATATGAATTTTAGCTAATTCCATTCTGGCTTTTTTATCTTTTTCTTTCAAAAGTGGAGTCCTGGGTCTTCCATGGAGCCCACTTTTGCTCAAAAAGGCAAAACAACCTTCAGCTCCTTGGAGATGGTCTTGTAGCCTTTACCTTTACCATGCTTGTCTTTCCTATAATGTCTTGTTAACTCTAGCCTTTGATTTCTCTGGTCCATGTTCAGTGTGGGACCCACAATGATACCAAACAGCACAGTGACTACTCTTCTCTGTTTTAATAGGCTGAATGACTGATGACAAGATCAGATACATGTGTGATACAAATTAAAGAACCTATTAGATTGAAGCATCACTACAATCCAATGATGTATTATCTTTTCTAAGGGGTACCAACAAATGTGTCCGGGCCATTTTAGAATATTTTTGTAGAATAGACAACATTTCATTTCTTTCCACAGCTTCTTTGCTTATTTCTATCAAACCACATGCAAGTATACAATAGCTTTTCATTTCATCACTCTTCAGGAGGAATGAAGCATTGTTTCAATGAGCTGTAAATCTGAGCACGTCTGTATAACAGACAAGAAAACTATTACTATGCAAAGGTTAGCCGATCAGAACAGAGATTGTTCACATGTGGATTGATAAGAAAATACATGTCTTTTCAATAAAAAACAAATATTTGAAAGATTTTAATTTTGAAAGAAGAAAACAGAGAGAATTCAGCTACTTACCGGCCCCATTATCGTTGCCTGCCAGTGAAACACTAAAAAAAAAACATGTTTGATTTTATACGAAACCAATAAATATTTCTCGAAAATTTGTAAATACTATGCAAACATCCAATTTGGCTTCTGTGATTTTACTGCAAAACGATTTCAATATCAGGATTAGACATTCAATTCTTTCTAAATATGTTCCAAAGAAAAAAGTCATACGAGTTTGGACAACATGAGCTGTATTGTGCTTATAGAGTAAATCTCTCGGTAGTAAACACTATCTGATATAAGATCTGACAAATTCAAGCAAAAAAAACATTTGTAAACAAAATGTAATCCGTTCTTTCCATTACTGTACTTACAGTCTTCTCCGACTGGTCCTGCTGAACACTGAGCTGGCGGATCTCTCTGTAGGTCTGTTAGTTCCTGAGAAAAAGACCATAAAACATATTCGTGAAGTCATGCATATCTTTATTTCTTTGCTAAACGTATCTGCTTGCTTTTTACTTTACGTTGCTGGTAACATTATCTAACTTGGCAATATCCAATCAATCCGCAGTGAAAAATGCAAAGCCCTGGCAGCTACTTTAAAAATCCTCTTCAATCGGAAATGTGTCAGAAGACGCAAGTAAAAACGATCACAACTTCCAGGGACTTTAAACTTAATGTATTACGTCTGCCACGATGAGAATGAAATGTCAAAAGGAACGAAAAGTGTTGCTTCCAGTTTAACGTTCAGATCTGTGGGGTAGGAAAGAGTAACCTCTACTATCCGCAGCATTTAAACAACCACAGATAAAGGCAGTATCTGTGAGAACAATAAAGCCTATTCCTCTAATTCGACAAATAAGTGTATTCGTCTAATTGTGTCTATGCCTAAAACCAAGCTGCCGCATTATTTCAGTTTTTTGATTACGTGACATGATTTTAAGAATAACTTACTTTTTTAAATGGTGGATTATAAGAAATATATTTTGTGCTGATGTATGGTATTTCTGGAGTGTCGAAAAAACAAACTTTGTATACCGAATCAAACTGAAAACCGTGACCACAGAACCGTAATACAAATGGAACCGTGGATTTTGCGAACCGTTCCACCCCTAGTGTACATGTGATGTCAATATTAAGTTAACAAATAATAAAAATGCTTACAAATAGTAAATAAACCTAAAGGCATATCTTTCTCAAAGGCAAAGAGTGTTTGTGTGCTGAATGGAAACTGATGCTGCATGTTGACTGAGATCTAAATCAACACTGCGCAGTGTGCATACTTCAACACTGGAAAATGGCCACTAGGCGGCGGCTAAACACTAGATAATGGGCATTACACAAATGTATGAAAGTGAAACTGTTGTCAGTGTCTCTTTGCAATGTACTTACAGTGCTCGCGGTTTACAAATGACAGCGCAGGATTTAGATAAAAGAAATTGCTATGTAAACTTGTACAGTACAAGTTACTTTACTGCCGTGTGCAGTAAACAAACGCATGTTTACATTAAAAAGACGCAGTGGGGCCTTGTGACTCTTGCCTAATCCCGGCCATGCTGATATAAGAGCACTTTCACACTCCTACTCGATTGATATTGCATGAACACATATGCCAGAATATATATCATAATATATTCATAATCGCTGTTGTAGTCTAATAATGATCACACTATAAAATATAAACATTTCTAAAAACTTATGTTATTCTATGGCTTTATTCCATGTATTAACCTTTAATCTACTTTACAGAGAGCTGACTAAGCACCCACAATGACCCGTCTGCTATTCTTCATTTACTCAAAAAAATGGTTATGATAGTTTACAGATGGTTTTCTGCCATTATTATTGTGGGTGGGTGTTGAAATCGGGCGGATGTTTGCAAGTCGTGAATCCTATACCTTGAAATCTCCCCTCTCATTCCCATGGCCATGTTAGCTCTATAATTTACCTCTCGGGGGCTTCTGTGCATTGCTAGAAATTGCTGTCTGACTCACAGTGCCTGAAAAGGCTCTCTAAAGATAGATGCAGACCAGTCAGCTGTTCACCAAATGCACTTTCAATAATAACACACAATTAGTGACCCTGATGTTTCGGTTTATTCCCTTGAGTCTAAGCCTATCTGTGCATGTCAATTGATTAGTTTTCTGTTTATTTAACAAATGTAAAAATGTGTTTAGTTCTAGTGTCTAACACTTTCTATGAGAGCTATTACTATTTACTCTTTATATATGTACAGTATTTCACACTCACTGGCCACCGAGCATCAGTGTTGGGAAGAAAGTTGACTTACTATGAATACGGTGAACATTGGAGTCAGAACAACTTAATCTAAATGAGATTTGCATCATGAACGTGCAGCCAAATGTACCAACTGTATGATTCTATGATGTCATACGGACCAAAATCTCTAAGGCGTGTTTCTAGAACTTGAATCTATCATTTATGCTGGGGTCACACCAAAATATAATTGGGCCGATTTCTCCCCTTCCGACAATCCTAGGTAAAGTCCCGAATGATCTTAAACGGCATTATAAACACTACCATTGCAATTACGAATAATTTCAATACAAAACCAGGCTATGTGCAAGTGACTGCAGTGGTTGGGAGTCCGAGTGTGCGGATGCTTTAAGGTGGGATATATGGGGGAAGACATTTTTCCTTAACCTTGGATTAGTTTCTACAGAAGAAATAAAGACATGAACGTCTAGGATGACATGAGAGTGAGTAAATGAGCATAACATTTTAATTCTAAGGTGAACGATTCCTTTAACCCAGTTCAGAAGACAAAAGGGGGTTAAATACGACACTATAAAAAGTGGGCACAGAGTAAACTGCACACAGGCTGTTCGTGAAATCTTGGCAATGTTGTATTAATATACAATGTGTGATCATATTTTTCCTCAGTATTCTCTACTTGCTATTTTCTAAAGTGAAACTAGGAAGCAGCAATAGCAATAACCTAAATAATCTTTGTTTTTAATCAAACTAAAGCTGCTGAGTAACATCGGTGTTGTTTTGTTAAATAGGGCATAAACTTTACTCTGCGAAAAAAAACAGACTTAAAGCTTTTCTATTACTGATGGCATTTTAATGGTGGCTTCAATTCACCCCTGATCAATTTACAAGTATTTGGTAGTTGTATTATTGACACGTAAAAGACTACACCTTAAAAATGATGACCCCAATTTTTCAGATGTATTTCCAATAGGGGTGTAACGAAACACTCCGCTCACGATTCGGTTCATATATCAATGCTGGGTTCACGATACAATACACATCACCATATTTTGACAAAATGAAAAAATGAAACTGAAATTCAAATCACATTTTTTTTTAATTTTTGTAACGTTTTTTGTTGCACGTACAATTTAATTAAGAATTTTTACATTTTAAAACTTAACTGAAATTAGAATTTAGTTTTAGTCATCCCCATTTATCTTAGTTTGCGACCAGTCTAGTCTTAGTTGACGAAATCTACATTACATACTAAAATCTATCTGGATTAACTAATTGAATTCCCGTTATTAAATGTTCCATACAAAGATACAACCGTTTTGCTAACTAACTTTACCTGAGAAATTAAATTTTGCCTTTATTTTTCAGAAAATTTTAGTAACTCAGCATATGCATTGTTGCAACACAGAGAATATTAGACCATGAACGACATTGTACCAGTTCATTCAGTTGCATTTTAACTCAATTGACTCGTTCAATATTCGTTCAGCGAAGGGCGTATTTATTCAGTGCATTCAACCAATGAAACACTCTGACAGAGCTCACACTCAAACACCATTGGCTAATGTCTTAGCTTGAGACGGTAACGAAATTACATTTCTTCAATCATGCAAATCACATACTTGCTTTTTAGTATGTAATTCAATCTTTTAATGTACAGTACGACTCACTTCATCACTTCTCTAATTGGAACAGCGCTGGATTCTTTTAGCTTACTTTATGTTGAATATCATGTTATGCAGCAGCTCACATTAGCGGATACATTTACATCGGCATATAAAAACGTTTGTGCTGCCTTGGTAATGAGTTTCGGGGTGAATCGCCAGCAGCCACGCTTTAAGTTTGCTGTGTCTTGTGCGATTGTGTAGGAAAATATGACGCTTTGTAAACCACGTGGAGACACAGATTGTTTCTTGTGCTTGCCCTTCTCCCAGAGACTTCTCTCTCTACTGCATATGTGAGATAAGCACACGTAAAGCATCTTGACCGTTCAACGACCTTCAAAAAACGACTTAAAACACACATCTTCTGTGAATACTTGAAAGAAAAGAATCAATGAAAAAAAAAGTACACTAACCCTCTTCTCTCAACAGTTAGTGGTCTAGCTTTTGTTGAAACTAGTAACTTTGTATTAGCACCTAATGTACTATTGCGGTTTTATGACATATCGCTTATTGCTTCCCGAACTCTTTGTAAGTCGCTTTGGATAAAAGCGTCTGCTAAATGACTAAATGTAAATGTCAACGAATAGAATTAAACATCATAACGTAAAATTTTCCCATCTCTCTATGGTGCGAATCGTAACATTTTTGCATCGCGAAATATCGTAATACGAAGTATCGTTACACCCCTAATTTCCAAGAAAAACAGCATATTCGGAACAATACGGTTATTTCAAAGACGAATAAAAAATAGCCCTAAATCATAACTAATCATCATAATCACAATGATTTATTAGGTAATTTGCTCACGTCTACGTGTTAAAAGTCGGTCTGCAGCGTTTTGCACCAACTGGAGACGACTGTACGACACCAACATACAACGCGTTACAATCATTTATTTCATCTATTTAAGTCGGCATCAATGCACAAACCGTAGACATTGTGCCCTTACTAAGAATCTGAATAAAGCCATTTTAAGTTGACATTAAACAGAAGTTGTGAAGGTGCTTTCTTACGGATATCTACAACAGCATCTGGACTGGTGGAAGTTGGAAGCCCGGCCATTGGCCAGTCAATATAGCCCCACCCTCAAGCCAAAACATGCGTCATGTACAGAAGGGGTAAAGTTTCCAAATGTGATAAACGATTTTAAGGCCAAGCGGATTAAAAAACAACCAACACAGGTCATAATAAACACTGCAATATTACTTTAAACAATAAGAATTGTTCATTTGGATTCTATGGTGACTTTAAAAGCTAACGGTCTCAATGCTAGTCAATGTTTTGAAGCTAACTAGTTTATAAATAGATCCAAACGAAAGTGGTCGAGTTCCTTATTCCTTTCATATAAACACAGGGACAGGTAGACAGAAATCACCAGCAATAATCGCTTTCAATGCGTTTAAAGTGTCCCGTTATGCGGGATCTGTTAAAAATACCCACCGCTGTCCCAGTGCCCTATTTGCAGAGCCATATATGGACACATTGACATTGGGGTTCAGCGTTTGGCAACTTGAAGCGGTTGTCGTCCATCACGCATGCGCATCGGAGGCGATTCTCTCATTCACGTTCATACTCGACAACTAAAACATAGGCTATAACACCGTTTAATAACCCGGCTCGTTTACACACCCCAGGTCACGACCCCCCTCCCCCCCCGTTCGTCTGTATATGTGCATGCAGATGTATATTTCTCGACATCGCATAACAACATGTTTCATACGCAGATTGCGCAAAGCAACGCGATCAGCCTTACGTAACGTGAAGTAACGGCGGGTGTTGCTAAAAACACGCATCGGACATATAATGTGACGTTAATGGTCCGATAGAGAACGCGCGCTTGTCGAGTGCATGCACCCACCATTCGTCTTTGTCTGAGCAGATGGGGATACGGCCAAAAAGGTGCGACTGCGTTCGTTTGGAAAAGACGACACCGAGCACAATGACACTGGGAAACACAAACTCACCTTTTGGATTCGTTTCAACGCCATTTGCTCGATTCACACGCGCACCGTTTGATCCGGTTCAGATACTGCGGGCCTGAACACTTCGGATGAGACCGTCCCGGTTGTCACACGTGCCGTTTGGAAAATCCACAAATACAAAAGCCTGGATTTGTGCATCCACGCGGCCGATTAAAAGGCGGTCGCCGATTTGAACAAACGGTATCCGCTCTAACCTCGCTGACACCTTCTAGTGCTGTGCGAGACATCAATAGAGTCATATCGCGAGAACTGTAGCGATCTGTGGCAACGTCGTGAAGACCGCGCGAGGGATTTCGGGAAGTGTAGTCCTGCTGGCGTCACGGCATGTTTTGCTCTGAGAAAGTTGTGATTCAGAATAACTTTGCGACACATTTACGAGACGACTCGAACTGTGTTAAAAATAATAACAGCTGCAAAAGGAAACCTTACGTGAACGTGGTTATAAACCTCATTAAGACCAGATGATTCCTCCCAGCTATCCAAATTGGCAGAGCGCATCGGAGATGTGCACAAATATACAAGATGACTTGTCATTTCCTTCTTTTAAATTCTAATGAAACCACGTAAACCGAATATTTAAGTTGAAGGATATATATCTATACTGTTACATCAACAAATACAGTAAAAGATCTAGGCGTTATGCTATATTAGACAGCAACCTGTCATTTTGAAATCACCCAAATGTCACAAAAACAGCATTTTTTCCACTTAAGCAATGTTGACAAATTAGGAAATATTCTATGTGTTGCCGTCGCGGAGAAGCTTATTCATGCATTTATGACCTCAAGACTTGACTACTGTAATGCACTACTTAGTGTTTGTGCTGCATCATCAATAAACAAACTACAGTTAGTTCAGAATGAGAGTTCTAACCAGGTCCAGAAAATACCATCACATAACCCGAATGTTATCAACCCTTCACTGGCTACCCATTAAGTATCGTATTGACTTTAAAGTTCTTTTAATCACTTATAAAGCCTTAAAGGTTTTAGCTCCTACCTACATTTTCAGCCAAGCATTCACAAAATACGCTAAATAAGCCACCGGGAGAATGCATTTATTAGATATTATTGACTAGAATCATTTAACTTGTTATAAAAACACCATGTAGTGTGTTTTAACTTACATTACATTTACATTTGTTTGCGTTTTTCTTATTTTCCCCTCCCTGTAAAGCTACTTTGGAACAATGCTACAGAAATACAATTGAATTGAATTGAATTGAAAGGTAATAAAAGGCAATTTGCAGTATTTATAACTCTAATTTGAGAACTTAGTAGCAATATGAAATTTCGACACTTTTTAGGTTTATTCAACATAATGGTGTCCTCTGTCCACAAGATGGCGCTGTTTTACTATTTACCAGACTGCGGGGAGCTTCTTAGCCAAATGCGGTAGGCCTACACCAAAATAACTATGATATTACTATGGAATAATTTAACTATAAAGACACTTCCAAGGGAATGTACACATTTAATTATGTATTATCAATATTTATGTATTAGTTTAACGTTGAATTTATTGTGACATCTATTTGTTTTTTGTCAGGAAGGGGTTTGTCGTTCCTTTTTAAAATCGTATTTACTTTAAAGAAAAGATATTTTTAGTGAAATTTTCCAAGCTAAAGTTCCAATTTGATATACCCATATGACATTTGTGTTATAGCTTGAGAATGCAGTAAACCCCTTCATACATCCAGCAAAGTGCCTAACTACAATGAAGGCAGATTTGAACTGAAACACTTTTTAACTGGTGGATTAAAATGTCTGTTAGTCGAAACAATGATCTTTTATGTTTCCTTTTCAATTCATGATCGATTCATTTGATAACGCAACTGCAAAAAAACTGATAAATAAAATATAAACGGCAATTACTTACAATTTAGCACAGCATGAAATATTGCCTTTTGGGTGTCTCATCTTAACAACATCTATGAATTAAATTGTTATTAAATGAGCTAATTGTGTTAGAAATTCTTGGCTCTTATTTAATGTTAGACGTCCATTTATTAAGGCTTTTACTTGTAGGCTTGACAGGCTCGAGTCAATAAAAATGTCCATAAGCATCAACTATAGCGTTCATAGGATTCCACAGACAATGCGATTTGATTCATACATTTGCGAATGATATGCGCACATATCTGAATGGGCCTTTTCAGATCTAGTACCGCTGATAAACAGCACACAGATGTGTGTGTGTGTGTGTCATCTCTCGCCCGGCGCAAATAATAGGCCGTCTTCCATTAGTTAGTGAATCTAGAGATGCTTCATTTCATTATCTGTTTAGCCTAGCGGAGCAGCTCGCAGATAAACCGGAGGATTGTGAGGGTGATTACTTTATCATTGTGCTGCCTCTATTCATGTGCGAGTCAGCTGGCTGCTCGAGTTTCTGCGCTGCCTTGTCTCTCCGACCCTCATGAGTTTCTCTCTCTGTGTTTTAAACAAGGCGAGGACAGAAGAGTGGCCATTCTCTTCACAGGCCTGCATGAATAGATGCCACTATTCAGTGCTCTTAAATGGCTCGCCTCAGTGTCAGGTTAAGGGATCCTCTCTTCGATGTGACACTGAGACGGAGTATTTTCCTTTTGCAGACCTAGAGATTCTTGCTGATAATATGCCATTGTCAGGGCTCATCCCTGCTCTTTGAATAAGCCCACTGTCCTGGACGAGTCTGATGCGGTGTGGCCGAGGAGAGTCGGGATGGGCCGGGCCGGGGCGACGGGGCGCCAGATCAGGAGCTAGACTTTTTCCGGGAGTCCCCATGAAGGATCAATAGTGATCAATCGCTCTACAGGAAAGACCAATCACAAATGACATCACTTTTAAGTCACAGCTGCGGACAGCAATGAGATTCAACGGAGAGCCATTTAAGTCTCCTGATTATAATTAGTCTCATGAGATTACAAACCCAGAAAGTTTCAAAGGAGATCTCAACCATGTTTCAAACCTTGCCAAGATAACAAAGTTTATGGTGTAATATTTATACACAGTATATGCGGTCAGTTGTGTCCAAAAATACTGCCAATAGGCAGTTTGAGCTCTTTTCAGGTTGTTTATGTAGAAAAATGAATTTTAAATAACAAATCAACTTCGAAATTAATATTTACATGGCACTAAGAATCTAATTTGTAGCTCAAGAATTCAGATTTTTGTTGCTTCAGGTATTGATAAAATACTAAACTAAAATAGAATTATGCTGCTAATATAGCATTTGTAATGGAAATGATCCATTGTATCTCGATTCAATTAAAATAATACGTCATAGATTCATGGTGAGACATATGGATATTGCATTTTGTGTATCGTGTGTTCGTACTGTTGCAGATATTGTGCGTGTACTAATACATTCTGATATGTGTGTTACTTATGTGTCGCATTGCGTAAATGGCAAATTGTAAATACTGATATTTATTTTGTATGTCGTGCTTTTGATACATACTGCTGTATAGACATGGTGAGAATGGTGATTTAGATTTTTGGGAACAAACGTGAACTTTAGACTCTTAACTTCATCAAGAACAATAGCATATCCCGTTAAAACCATGTCCTCTGTTTTGCTTTGGGCGAACGCGGCTGCCAAATAGTAGAGTGTTGATAAGACAGCCATTATGTAATCAAAACAGATAAAGAGGCTAAAGAACCTGCCAGGCTTGTGTCGAAGAGGGAAATGTTGCTTATGGCAGATTTCAACAACACTTCAGGCATGGGCCATAGGCAGTAGATGTGTGTGAATGCTCATAAAATTAGAGAGTCTCTCTCTCAGTGTTAGGTTTCCGTAGACCAAACACGTTGCAGTATTTTAGAGTGTCTACTTTCACCACCCTAGTAATGATGGATGCCCCCAGGTCCTGGGGTGCTGTATGAGTATGTGTGTGTGTGTTATAGGAGAGGCCTGACCTCTCTCACACTAAACACAATTGAAAGTGGCACTGTAATGTGAGCAGAAAGGCCGGTGGGTGATCTTGGCCCAGTGGCTGTATTTGAACGAGAAAGCCCCTTAAAAGACATACAGAGACCTTAAACTTCTTGTATTTGTGTGTTTTCATGTACAGATGAATAACACGTTCATTGTATAGATGTACACCATCTGTAGTGAGACTGGCTGTACATTTTTCTGCTTATCACACTGCTACTTACCGCATGAGTAAGTTATTAAACATGAAATATTGAAATATAGCTCATATGTAATGAATGAATGCGGAAGACACAAAGTTCACGAGATGAACACACAGATTGAATGAATCATTTGTAAATATAATCTCATGTACGATGCATGTTTATATCAAATTTGGGGGTGGTAGTGAACGGCATTGCTCTAGATGACTCAAGGAACCCAGATGACCCTTTGTTATTGGTTTGGGGAATGACTGACCTTGGAATGTCTAGTCAGTCAGAATCAAGTATTTCGGAGCGGTTTGTAAGAAAATGTCATAAAGTACAGCATCAAATGTGTCTTTTTTCTTGGCTTCAGAAGGAAGATCACGCAGGCTTTGATGGAATATTGCAACCAGAAAGTCAGTCAATGAACAAGAGCAAGTTGACTGTCCATCTGCAACCATAGTTATGCATGTCAATATCAAAAGTTATGTGCTGTTGCATAGACCCAAACCATTAACTAAAACAAACAATAAAAAAACTAGACCACCAGAAATAAACTGTAAAATACATATTTTTTCCCTGTTAACATACACGTTCCCCCTTGTTTCTTGTAGTTTTGCAGTCTTTTCCTGTAAGTTTACGGTATTTTTTACGGTAAAACAGCAAAACATTTTTATTTTACATTATACATTGAAAATCTGTAAAAAATATAACAGAATTTCTTTTTTGCAGTGTTACCTTTTAAAGTATACATTTTTTAAATGAATTAAATGTTTCATTAATACACAAAACAACACATTCTCACGAGTAAAGTTAGTATAGTCAGTGGGTTTTTTTTACAGCTAGAGGTTGCGCATTACTGTGGCATTTTTGTAAAACTCGTTGATTTTTACTATATGTGATGACAGCAATTGAAATGAATGCTTCAACAAATTTCAACGCTTTCTATTGTGTCCTATTAAATGTAACATAATACTGTGACAAAACCCACCTACACTCGTGGGAATTTGTAACTTTACGAGGTGGCTAATTCGTATGAATTCTTATGATATAAAGTACAAAAATGTAGGAGTATTAGAAGCCCTAAACCTTACAAAACTGTAGCAAAACATAGAAATAACGTATGCATTCATATGAATTAGACACCTCGTAAAATAATTTCGCATTCCCGTGAGATTGTAATACCGTATGTTGCAATAAAACTCGCAATGTGAAAAATGAACACCGTCTCGTATAGCAAGAAAAGTATAATTGTAAATGGAAAATTGCTTTTAATTTTCACATTACTTTAAACAGAGCACACATGTTCGCAATATTCTTAAATTGAGCCTGAATGATGCAGTTTGTGGTGACAATTGTCCCTTGTGTATATTTCTCCATTTAAATGTGTGCCTTTCTGCAATCTTTCCAGTCCACTCTTTGACCACTCCGTTAAAGCCCTCCGCATTAAATCTGATTAGGTTAAGCAAGAAAAACTGTGGGAAAATCATATTTTGTTTGGCATGTTGCGCATTCATTCTAATAGCGGTTTGATTAAATTGGGCCTATTGTCATGGCAGCAGAAAAGAGCAGCCACAGCTTCTTTGTTCTGCATCCACACTAAGAGTTTTGTCCACAGCACTTATCAATGAGACTGATTTGATTATGACCTCATAAGAGCGAGAGCGATTCTCATGTTTATGGCGTGCTCAGCAACCCACGGCACAATGTCAGACTGTCTGCAGCCGGGTTCATGAAGAGGAGGCATTCTGTGAACCGCAGTCATGCTTGTGCAACCTACATCCTTTATCTGTGATTGAATTGTGTTTTGGAGCTTGCGTATGTCTAGACCTTTGTCCCATCTAAACGGTATTGATGTCGTTCACGAGTGTACATGGCTACGGGTGGACACACAGGTTTGTTTGACTGTATTAGTGTGGACATCTCATAGACTTTACCAGACTTATGATTCCTATTTTCTAATCGTTCTCGTTCCCTAAAAAAGTTTTGCTTTTAGTGATCGTGTCTGTACACATTTTGATTTATTAGATTGACTGTTGGCTAATCTCACAGTGTCAATAAAATCATTAATTTTGGTATATTATAAAAAACATTTGAGAACTTGTTTCTGGAAATCTATCATGCATCTATCATATTTAAGAATAAACACTTTGTAGTGAGGAAGGCGGGACGAGAGCCGGGATTCGAGGTCTCGTATCACAGAGGAGATCGGGAGCATAAGAGGAAGAGGGACCAGACCATCAGTGAGAGAGGACCAGGCCTGGACTTTATGTTGTATTTTACCATGGTTGTATGGCTGGCAGTCTACCGTACGGGAGCTGCCGGCATTTGACTTTGTTTGTTTATTTTATTAAAAGTCTTTTAACGTTCGCCGGTTCCGGCCTCCTTCCTTCCTTTTATTGAAACTTCAGGGCTCAAATCCCGGCTCTCGTCTCGCCTACCTCACTACACACTTATTTTCATCATTTTTGTGGCTGTGATGGGCTATAATCTTATGAATAGATTATGGGACCCTTAAGGGTTCTTTTTGAACCTCTAAAGGTGTAATATGATGTTGTTTGGGTACATCATTTTATCCTAAAGACCCTGATGTGTACCTTGGTATTTTTAAATATTTGGAAAACAAAACATTTTGCTGTGTAAATGGATGTATTGTGGGGTAGCAAACGTCAAAGCTGTCTGATTTCAGAGATGTAATCCTTACGAGAAGTCAAAATAGCTTTTACTTTGTTCTATATGAGCAAGTGTCAATGTCAACCTATCGGTGGATGAAATAACTGCTACACAAACCCACTGATTTTGATCCAACGTTTGAGGCCAAATGCATGCTGGGAAATGTAGTCCAGTACTCCCATGTGCTTCAGTAAAAGTCAGTTCGCAGCATGCAGATGAGTCAATCCAATTAAACGTGTTCAGCCCGGGGCAACCTGCTCAGTTAAACCACATTGTTTAGCTTTAACAACCAGCAGAAGCAATTCTCCCCAGCACTTAATTGTCCTAAGTGATTCATGGCTTACAGAGGGAGCTGAATTAGCGATGGGGGGGGTCGCCACTTAATAACTCTTCATTTCCTCCATTTTCCACAATTAACACAAGTTACGTGATTTATATGAAGCCGACATAGATGACTGCTCTTTCATAAATGCCAGCACTATGGTGGAGAAGCTTCGCCAAGAATTTGTCCCCTGTGTTTAATAAATGACTTAGGGACGTAATAATTGTGTACTGCTCGATTCCGCATCATAGTTTCCGACGTACATGTGATTGGGTGTAAAGCAAAGCTGTTTCTATGTGTTTAATAAAGGATGTGTTGTCATTGCCGATTGGCTGTCAATAACCCTCATCGCTCTCTGTTAAAGGTGCTGTGTGTAATTTTTTGGAGGATTTATTTTCAGAAATCCACACTGCAATGTCTGAAGACATGTACATTCATCCGCACACGAGTAAAGGTAACATAAACGCACGTAAAACACATTATGAAAAAGTCTCCCTTTTGACAGTTCACACAACAAGAAGGTTAAAGGTCCAGTCAGATATATATAGCGGCAAGGTTGCCAATTGCAACCAACTGCTCACTCCACCTCACCCTTTTGAAACACTGCGATGGCTGATAAAACATGGTAAATTAAATTCAAGGGGACCGTGGTAGATAGAAATAGCTCATTCTAAGGTAATAAAAACATAACGCTTTATTGCATAAGTTCTTTATACACATCTGAAGGCACACTTGACCTTTAAATTCACTTTGGAAAGTGCTTTCAAAAGCTTCATTTTTGTTGACGTGTGTACTGAGGCCACAATGGAGAGAAAAATATGCATCTTTAAACGATAACATTAGTGTGGACAAGGCCTGAGTTTTGACGTCTCTACACGCTACAAAATAAATGAGTTTTCGTGTACATTTATCAATTTTTTTTACAAGTTTAGTATGGGGCTAAACAGTGCTATAGGGAAAACTTTTAACACCTCACCGGCTTTTACAGAGCTCTATTGTCTTGTAAGGCGTTACATAATCATTGACATCATCAAGAAGAGATGATAATAGCAGTCTGAAACTTTTCTTACACACATTATCGCTCATTAATTTGTTCACTTTGTGCACTTAATGACACATGAACGGTGTGACTCACAGTGTGTGCAGGTATAAACACATGAATCAGGAAATGCAACACTTGAACTTCATTACGGCTTTCCCCAAAATCTGTAATGATGTGTGGTAAGAGTACAAAAGATGGTAAATTAATATTTTACAGCAGAGAGAATTAGGAAGGGTGTGTGTTTGTTTTCCAAAAAAGATGTTTATTAGATTATTTGAGAATTTGTTCAAACAAGTCTCCCATACACCTTCATTCTCCATGAAATCACCACTGTGGCTCCTCTTGTACTTGAAAATAAGTTCTCCTTGAGAATTTTGTGGGTCTTTTTCCTTGGTGACACTGGTGGCCAATAGAAAGCTTTATTGGCTGTCCCGGTCAAAGAACTACCTAACTGTATCTCCTCCACTACTTACAATTATACCATAACTAACCACAGTATCCAAAGTGAAATGTCATGTTTATTACATCATTCTTAGGTAATAAAAATATAACGCTTCATTATGTAAGCTCTTTATACACCTCTGAAGTTATTAGGGCCGTCTTGGCAAGGGCCTTTTGATACGATGCATATCACGATAGATACGTTACAATAGAAATATTAAATACATTTTGATACGATACATAATTGCTATATATTGCAATACTTTTAAAATAAAAGATGATTTTAACATCCCAACCAATAGAATCCATCACATACCAATAGACAGCCTTATTGTTTTAATTAAAACTAATACAATTTCCATTACAATCATTAAATATATTACATTTTCTGTTGTGGTTTGGGCAGAGCTCTACAGTTTTCGTTCAGTAAGTTTGTTTTTTCTAATCATCACTTTGATAGCATTAATGTCAGTTTGGCCAGCACTGCAGAGGCTGCAGCTGACTCGGCCTCTGGAGAGAACTCAGGAGAAGGTTGAGGCAATTTGGTTTTATCATTTGTAAATATAATGTCATATATGTTATTAAAGAGTACATAACATTGGATTTTTAAGGTCCTACTTTGGTTAATGGAGTGTCCAACAACAAGTTTATGTACATACAAGGAGTAAAAACACTATTATGTCGTAAAAATAGGCAGTTATCCTCACCATACTTCTTGACTGACTCTCAAATTATTCGTTCCGCGATTCATCCGTCTAATCCCCTCCTATCCGTGAGCCTAGTGTCATGTGGAACGGAACGCCTATTATCATTACGGCAGTTTGCTGTGATTGATCAAACATGTTCAGCATGTGTCGCAAATGGAACGCCTATCATCATTACTGGATTACGGTTTACAGGTGGTTGGATATTATATACAGTGTATAGATAGCAGTTTGAGGTCGAGTCTGACGAAGAAACATCCATTACAGGTCCAAATAAAGTATTTATATAAGGTATTTCCTCCTCTTTCAAGCATAGTCCTGCAGTGAACGCCGAGATTATTGAAGCAATCTTCTGTGAAATGACGCGCACATTAAAAGCCTGGGGTCATACAACTTTGGTGTCGTTTGAAAAATGAATTGTAATGTCCATTGTTTCCTCGGAAGTTCTTCTTTTGGTTGTTTAAATAAGACGGGAGTCGACTCCCTTTTTTACAAGCCAATAACTTTGTTTATTCATTTACCTTCGGACTTACAACTTGGCAGACTTTTTACTTTCAAACACGGCAACATAAGACACTGCATGAAATGTCGTTTTCATTATCTTTTTAAAAGACATATTTATATTCAATTGTACCAAAAAAACAGTAAAACAAGTTTTATATTTGCTGGGTTACAGTGTGTTATTAGTTTTCAGAGGTTGTTATCTGGGAATAACGAACCTGCAAATGTCACGACTGGCCAATCAGAATCAAGCATTCCAACGAGCCGTGTGATAATCTTGAGATAACAACGAGCTGTTTGTACATTGTCCCTTGCACAACTTATACTTTAATAATAAATGATGTTGAAATTACAGTATTACTAGCAGTATTACTTACTGTAGATTTAAATTGATGTAATTTACTACCAATAGTTTGTTCAAAAATAAATTAACAGTAATCTTCATTAAAACATTAAAAAAGTCTTTATCTTTACAGGAAAAATATAATAACTGCCTCATGCAAAGCAATCTGACTATTAAACATGTGAGAGGGTTATTCAAATGAAACCATTCTCAATCTGGTTGGCATTTCTGCCCCTCAGTCGTTTGAGTGACAGGTCATCCAGAGAGCTATTACAGTGGACAAGCTTCCTTAAGAAACAAAAGAGGGATATCCTCCTTTACACACAACTCTGGCCAATGGACAACGCACAAACACACAAGATGAGGCAGGAAACGTCATCAAATTAATTGTCATTGTATTTTACGTTTTTACAGTAAAACGTGTGATTTAATGTTCACAGCCCACAACGTGTCGTTATTTGAGCAAGACACACAGATTATGAATATCAGGTTTATTGAAATGAAATGTCTGTCCAATGTAATGAACTCTGACTGGTCTCATGCTCTAAAGGAGAGTGTGTATGTGTCCTGAAACTGTACTTTAGTCAAAGGCAGCATTTATGTGGTACTCTGTATTCTGAAAGGCTTCTGCACTGTTCCTTTCATCAGAAGGAAGAGAGGCTCTGTACAAAAACAAGCTTTATGTGTGGATAAAAGACATGACTACCCTTTTGACTGTGCCCTTGAAATCCAGAATGGATGGAGAGAGAGACTTTTTGTGCTTTATTAGATATAGTCCACCAAAGAGAGAGATGGAGAGAGAAAGCGAGAGAGATTTTGCTCAACAAATCAATCAAATCAGAAAAGGACTAAAAGCAGCTGAATTATAAGACAAGAGAACATACTGTATAGTCTAATTCCAACACATAATCTAAAATACCCCGTTTATTTTCCTTACACTTGTTGCACAGTATTCTAGATATAAAATGTTGGATATTTTGTATTTAAATAACCAAGTAATTCTTAACATGTGTAATGTATATGCGAATATCACAAATCCCCCCTTATCAGCCGCTCTAAGTAACTAGTAACTAGACACATGACAACCGATGAGAATTCAAGTTATCAGCATGCCGCCATATTTGACGCATAACATAAAAACATATAGAGCAAATTAAGTGGCAACAATGGTCACAATATTTGATTGATAATCTCATTACAAAAGTTATGATTCATAAATAAGAATAAGAATTTGGCTCTTGGCCTTTTTTTATTACACTTACTAGTTTTGTCATGGTTTTTTACTGCAGTGAAAGTGGAAACGAGTAGGACATGTTGCGATTGTTTGAAACATTGCTGGACCAAGGTTGTTTTAGTTTAATAAAATTTAAACTTTGAAAACGTTTCTATTCATTGAAATTAAATACAATATTGATCTAAACAATATTTGAAAAATGTAAATCTTGCCTCAAAAATAAACTGAAATAAGTTTAAAGTGCTAGAATTATAATAATGAACAAAAGCGTAAATAAAATCAAATACAAATAAATCAATCTTTATAGCAACTACATTTGTATGAACTAAAATTAACATAAAATGAAAACTCTAGAAATGCAAAGGTCATTTAAAATATTCATGTAACTAAATAAAGCACAAATCAAAACTATAGTTCCGTGCTGGCCACATCAAACATTTAACATTGTGTTTACATAATATACTGTATATATCTGTGTTCTGTGCATATTCATTTTATATTTACATACATGTATACAATTTTAGAAAATATTTACATGTATTTACCAATCATTTATAGAGTATGTTTATAAATGTTTATATTTTTCTTAAATATATGCATGAATGTGTATGCGTTTGTATAGAATTTAAATTACTGGTAAATATAAATAAATACATGTATATATTTTCTAAATATGTATACATGTATGTGTTTATAAATACAAAATGAATATGCATATATTAGCCTATGTAAACACAAACTTTAATTCTGTTTGCGATCAATCTCGATTAATCATTTGACAGCCCTAGATATTTTTCAAGTGAAAATTTGACATATTGTGCCTTTAACCAATTGGAATCATTTGGATCACTTTAATGATGGATGGATGTGTTTTTAACCTTGAGCCTAAAATGTAGTAAACAACAAAATAACATGAAGGCATTTCATTATCAAACTGTTTGTGTTCAGTTAAAGAAAAGAAAGTCATACACAGCTGGGATGGCATAAGGGTGAAATGATGGGATACTTTTTATATTTGGCACTATGTTCTGTTACATTCAATTGGCTGATGTTTTACTAGCGACTGTATATTGATATTTGAATGCGATTATTAGATGTGTATGTGTGTAAGTGTGTGTCCTAGAGGTCTCCTCGCATCCTGTTCCACGGTAAACAGTTGCTTTCCCATGAGCACCCTCATGTTCCTGTTGTTGGCCAGGTTTGCGCACACTGGGAAACATCCCGGTCCCTATTGTCCTGAAGGCCAAAGGTCACAGAGTTTCTCTAAAGTGCTCAATAAGTGAGGTGAGAGGTGGGATGCAAGTCATGATAAAGAGGCCTGTCCAACCCCCAATGGAAAAAAAAACACATTAAATGTATTCATTTTCTCTCACCCTTGTCTTTAGTCTTTTCTCTTTCTCTTTCATTGATTATCAGATTCGGGTCCCTTAAGAGGGGTTTTGGAAGCGCACAAAAAGAGGGTCTTTTCTGACACAATGGCACAACTCACCAATTCACCATAAACTTCCTGACTGGCTGCAGTCTATCCTGACTTTGTATTGGTTGTCGGATATCTCTATTATAGTACACAGGGACAGATATCAACTTTCCCACCCAGAAACAGGGTGAGTAGATACAGTACGGATAAATAAAACAAATCTCGACCGCTCACTATATCTTCTATCAACCTTCACCACTAGTGGTGCATATGAAATTGAAAATACTAGTTTATAATACCAATAGTCTCTTTTATATACATCAAGGTTTTTGTCTTATTCACAAATGTGACAAATTGTGCCGTGGTTACATTGAAACACTGAAAATAAGGGTCCGTTTATACAATTTATACGGCAACAGCACCGTTTTTGTACACAGTTTGTACACCGTTTATACGACAACGTTTTCAACTAAAAACAGTTTGGCTGTTCATTTACACAGCAACTGCGTTTTTGCTGACTGAAACGCAAACTTAAAAAAACACATCTCAAAGTGCACGTTTTGTAAAACGACTCTAAACCGTGGAACGCAAAATGCTGACATCATGTCCATTCATATTACATGTTCAGTCTGTAGGCATGCATATGAGTGTTCCCAAAACAATAGAGGGTATGCACATGATGTCACCGCAAACGAAAGGCACACCCACTGAGTGGCAGAAAGACAGAATACAGCAGTGTTTACCGTTATCTGTACTCTATTTAAAAAAAAAAATTCTTGTGCGGTTGATTGTACAAAGCACAGATTTATTTTAAAACCCTGACGAAAGAAAAAAGCAAATGAAACGTGCAATTAGCTGAAAGAAATGTAATACAGAAACATGGAAGTTTGCTAGCCATTTCATATCAGACTCCACCATACCAGCGTTACCTACCTACTTTCTACACCTTTATATGCTACGTAAATTTCCCAGCGTTTTGAAAGAACGTCAGTTGCTAAACAGTTCTCATCCCGCATTTACTGCAATAGTAAGGAAACTACTTATGATGACAGATTTTAGATTTTTTGGTGAACTATCCCTTTAACTTCCAGGAGAGCCATGCAAAGAATCCATAACTGTTGAGTAGTTTTAATTTAATAAAATTCATATACAGTCAAATATTTATATGAATAAATGTTAAAATAAATTAAATTTATAATGAATTGTTTTATTATAACCAAACACAGACCAGAAGTTAACTCCAGAGCATAGGTTGTAACATTACAAATGTGTTTATGCTTTTAAGAGCTTGAACTACAATATAATTATTTTTGCACAATTTTGTTGGTTGCAAAGAAATGTAGATAAGGCTTTACTTAAAGCCGTATAAAGGCTTATTAAAGGATAGGATGCATTATAATTGTTCATAATGTGTTAAATGTTGTTGCAAAAAATTATAACCAAATTAAAAATGCAAAGCGTGAAAATAAATTGACAAAGGTTAAAATGTATTAACTACAGTTACAATTATTCATGAGACATTACATTTCATTATAAATATAATTAATACATTAAAACAACTTTTTGTTGCAACACCCACAAATAGCCAGCGGTCTAATATCACCAACTTTCGTTGGAAATACATCACTTTGTTTAATATTACACAATACAATACGAGCTGAATGATAATATGACATCCTACCGTACTTTTAATTTAACAGGCGTATTACTAGAAACATTTTGTATCGTGTCCTAGTTTGGATATTGAGCCATGACAGAATTAATTTCATATTTACATTATATGCATTTGACACCAAAGTACATACACTGGAAATGATGATCATACTCTTATCAGAGCCATGCTCCATCAGGCGCGATACAGAAACGTTTGTGTAACACACTGACAGATTGACAATGCCACACACAATGAGCTGAAGTAAACAATGTACGAGTATCACACATAGTACAACTGACAAAGACTACAACTAAACAGAGGGTTATATAGTGTCCAGGGAATGAAGATCAGGTGCGGGTGTAATGATGGTGTGAACAAGTGCAAAGGATTATGGGGAGTGTCGTCCATGAGTTTAAAAGGCTGTTGAAAGGGAACGGGTGAAACTGGGGGAAGGCGCTGATGAGGGGGCCGTGGCTGGAGAGCTCGTAACAGTTTGCACATACATAGAAAATACTTTACAGTACTCTGTCAGTACAACATTTTATTTCTCATTTAACCAAGACGTTACAGCTCATAGATCAGGGGTCCCCAAACTTTTTTTTGCAAGGGCCACATAATTCTCCCTGTCTTTAATGGGGGGCCGGGTCGTTTTGTAACAGAAAATTACACGGGCCGGAGGTACTACTTGAATTATTGTGGAGATTTAATTATGATTTGAAATGTATTTATTATGCCTCCTTATGGTAGAACAGTTTATTTTGTTATGCACCGTACAGACAAATGGTTACTTTTCAATAGATATAGCCTATTTAAAGAGCATTGTTATAAACATTTACTTATGCATATTAATTAACCTTTCTCTTTCCCAACCGCTTGGCCATTTTGTCGTCTCTTTGAAATGTTCTGCTGGTTCGCACGTAAAATAGCTTAATTAGAGACGCAAATTTGCGTCATGGGAGGGGCTTCTACTCACAGCCCTACTAGAGCAAGCTCCTGATTGGTTAACGTGGCGCGAATTTTCGCCAAAGTTCAGATTTTTCAACTTATTTCGCGCGATTGACGCCGCAAAGTAGGTCATCGCATCTTTGCATTGACTTAACATGTAAATCACTCGCGCTTGACACTTCATTCGCCTTTGGTGTGAACATACTATAAGGCATTGTTCAGAGGGCCGGTCCAAATCTTTGGGTGGGCCACATTCCGCCCGCGGGCCGTAGTTTGGGGACCCCTGACATAGATCATATTTATAAGGAGAAAAGGTTCAAAGCAAGTGGTTAAGAAACTTTGAGCAAATGTGCAACACAAACAAAACGCACATAAGCGGCAGGATTCTTCTCTCCTGCCGTGAAGGGATAGCTCATCAAAAATGAAGAATCTCACCCTCAGGATGTTTCAAACCTGTATAAATGTCTTTGTTCCAATGAACACAGAGAAAGATATTTGGAAGAATGTTAGCAATTTTCAGTTCTGGGACATCATCCACCAGCATTGGAGGAAAAGAAAAACATATATTTTTGTTCTGTTGAACACATAATTTTGAACTATTTGGACTATTTTGAAGAATTTGGAAAACAAAGACTTCTCGGGCACCTTGGACTATACCATTTAATTCCTCCCACTATGGTAGTCAATGATGCCCTGGAACTGAAAATGACAAATATTTTTCTTAATTACTTTCTTTGTTCATCGGAAACAAAGTAATTTATTCATGAATTAAATATATGATGGGTGTGAGTAAATACATTTGTTTTGGATGAACTATCCCTTTAAACATTAAACAATCCCATGTGTAAGGAAACCTCTGCAATGTAGTTTATTCACCTTCCAAAGTGTCTTCCATCATAGTCATGAACAGACCAGATCATCATTTGTTATCTTTGCCATGAATGTTGTCAATGTTGAAATGTATTGCTTCAAGTGTGTTCATCGTTTTAGCTGAAAGCACACACAGAGTGAAAACACACTGCAGAATGACTTTTTCATGACAAAATGTTCACTCAATGAGAATAAATAATTGAATAAATAGACGGAACAGCTCCAGCACGTTGCCACGGATTGACAAGAGAAAACTTTTCTAGTGTGATTGTTGTGAACTGGAGACTGCTGGGACCTTTTGCACCAGTTCTGACAATAGTCAAAGACTGTGTGTTACTAAAAGAGCTGTTATTGCTCAGTGGTTGCTCTTTCATAGCTCAGGAGACTTTGAGTTCTCATTATTCGAATTAACATGGGCGGCTCCAATCACTTGGTTTGGTCTTAAAAGACTTAGATGAAGATAAGAAATGTTTGTCGGATATCAGAAGGCAGGAGACATTGGCAAAAGTGTACATGTATATTTGACCTCCATTTAAAGGGGACATGTGATGGAATTTATCTTCTTTAAATGTAATAAGTGAGAAGTTTAGCTGTTTGAGAATAAACAACATCCGCCAAGTCGCAACGCTCCAAGTTTACAGAAAAGGAAGATCATTTCTTTAACAGAAATCACTTTTTTAAATACTACTATGAAAAGCTTGTTGGGACTACAAACATTTCTCCTGGGAAATCATGAATCCCAAAATGTACATGGGCCCTGCCCCCTGGAACACGGGTAGGATAATGGGAAGGAAATTTCTGCACACACTATAAAAAGGAGACAAATCAGAAAAGACTGGCTGAGCTTGACCAATCAGAGCGTTTCAGAAGGAGGGACTTCATAGAAGTAGTAACTCAACAACCTGTTTTCTGAGAATCGAGAGGATGGTGTAAAACACAGGGGAAATATTTAATACTGTATATACATTTTGATTGGAAAATTTAAACATGAACAACCAGTGTTTAGCACATCATAAACAAAGTTAAGACAAATAGACAAAATAGGACCCCTTTAATCTTAAAGAGAAAGTTCCCAAATAAAACTTCTGGCATCATTTACTCACCCTCTTGTCAAACCTGTATGACTTACTTTCTTCTGCACAACACAAAAGAAGATATTTTGAAGAATGTCAATGGGTACAGCCGTGGTTTGGTTGCCAACATTCTTTAAGGTTAATGTTCGACTGTTTATTAAATGCCTTCGCAATAAATCCTACTCTCTGAAAAATGTAATGGAGGCCAGCTTTAGTAAACCTCACTCCCTGACCTCAAAAGGTGACACGGAAAAACCCTACAGTGTGCAACCTACTTTCGTCTTATTGTATTGCTTTTACATCTTATCCTAGTTGGTGTATTGTTGGCTTTTTGAAAAAAATCACACGTTTGTGCTGTGACCAAATCTGCGCAATACATTTAGTGCAGTGGTCTCCAACGTGGTGCCCGTGGGCACCTGGTAGCCCGCATGAACTCTGTAAGGTGCCCCCTAAACACAGGGCTCACCAATAATAAATCTGTGACTATACCGATCAGCCAAGTGCTACATCGTCATGAAAGTCCTTATAAGCAAGTGTTATAAGCTTTAATATATTCTTAATATAAGAAAACTGAATTTGATTCTGTGAGCGTAAAAATAAGGCATCACATGTTTAAAGTTTGAAAGTATGTTATCAACAAGTAGCCCTCTATATTTTATGGTAGCCCTCGCTTACAAAAAGGTTGGAGACCCCTGATTTAGTGTATATGAACCACAGCATGTGCAGAGCGCTATCAGCAATCCCGGCTCGTTCAGAGTGTACTCCTCCTGAATCCCATGATCCCTCGGGAGTGAGATCGCTGAGCAGCTTCTCACTCTCTGCTCATTTCAATCTGGACATTCTCAAAACCTCATTTATCTTTTTGCGGGCGAGGGGGGCGGTTGATGTCCGGATGCAAACTGGGAGCTTCCTGTAACAGATACTGGTTTATCCAACCATCATTGCAACACCTGCCCTGTGTGGCTTCATCTGGTAGCTTTGGCACACAACAAGAGCCACTATAGTTTTGAGTCGCTCTTAACTTCTCGTCTAATCTTGCTCCGCTGGCATCTGATGCTAATGGTGTGCGTGTTTGTGTGAGTTTGAAGACAGCTGGAAGTGGTTTGGTGTGCTGCAGAGTTTGTTTTCACACCAGGACTGAAAAAAAGATCAGGCTGTCATCCAAGTATTGGTGTGACTTGTTGCTGACAGTGATGTATATTTCATAAGACACAAACAAAGAACGTGTCTGTTTGCACGTGTATCTGGCTCACCTTACATTCAATTATCACTTCATTAAGTCACTGACCGCTGTATTTATCATCATACTTCATCTGACTGGATGACCATTACATGAGTCATTCTATAAACTTGTGTTAGTAAATTGCGAATGAAAATAAAAACACTGGAACGTGTGTGATTATACCTTGCATATGGGGATAGACAAAAACATTGTTGACGTTTTTACAATTCAAAATCACATGAACTTACGTAACAGAACTTGAGATAAAGTGACTAATGATAGACTTTTACTTATCAATGAAGCATTTGATTTATAAAAGGATGATGTCATCAATGTTTGTTCATTACAGATTAATAGAATAGTTCAGAACTAAAAAATAAAGCTATATAGGGAAAGGGATGCTGTTTCTATAAATAATATCTACAATAAAAATGGAAAATATGATTAATTGTACTTTGTGTCTATTATAATTGTACTAAATTAGATATATATATAGCCTAACTGTGTGTTTATATATATATATATAACAGTAAAATATATTTATTACTGATATAATAATAATGTATTATTAAGATAATGACATATTTATATATTGTATATTTGTATACGTTTTGTATAAAATAAAGTTTGATGGAAATACAGGAGTGTTACAGCCCCTCCCACAATTCCTGCATTTGTATGTAATAGATAGTAAATGTGGTATCAGCTATTCACTGTTAGTTATTTTTTACACATAGTACTGTGCAAAAGTCACATTACTGTATTAATATTTACACAATTTACATGTTTGGGTAAAGCAACTTGTCAAATGACCCATCACACTTTATGTGTTCCTGCTTGAATGCTGTGACATTGCAACCTGTTTTTTTTTCTCCATCCCAAAAGCTACAAATTGTTGCAAGGGGTCAATTCCTCTACCGGCCCCTCTCCATCGCCTCTGCTTCACTGTGGACGGAGTGGGTGATTTTCTTCTGCTTTTATGAGCACATAAATCTGACTGGTGCCAAAGAACAGAAAAACAGGGGATTAAAATTCCTGGTTTGCCATGTTCAGGGGTCCAGCTGCACCGGGCTGTTTGTTTAACACAGCTGCACTAGAGCAGAGAGTGAGAGAGAGACAAAAAGTGAGATAAAGAAAGAATCCAGTGAAAAAAGAGCTTGTTTTCATTGGCAGGTACTTGAGTTTCAAAGAATGACAGTTGTGTTGTATGATATATTGCTTAAACCCCAAAGATAACCAATGGAGAGCTTACTGAAATATTTTATTGAAGGTTGTTTTCGGAAGTTTTTTTGTTATTAATATTTGCACAACCACCTGATGGAATGACATCCTACCAAAATCCCATCTTACACCATTGGCTGAGGCCGTTTCTATGTCAGGCCAGGGGCGGCACTAGGGGTGGGCTAAGGGGGATGAAGCCCCAAAAAATGTCATTAAAGCCCCGGATGTTTTATTCCCATGCCTTATACGAATCACTAAGGGGCTTTTCAGATCTGTGTATTTTGGGCGTCTATCCATGGACAAATGTGAGTGTGTTCTTCTCAATAAAGCAATTTAGCTTCTGTGGCGTAGTGAGTAAGACACGTGACAAATAGCAGTACATATGAGTGCACGATTGAATCCTTGCCGGAAAAATAAAATTTTCAATGATACTGTTTAGAGTCTCATAAACTTGGGTCATTCGGGTTGGAGTGTCAGATTTAAGGAACCGATTCAATCGGTTGAATATTTTTTTCTCCATGAAATACGTTCAAGCCACTTTTTGGGACGGATCCACAGTCTTAGCCTTTTTAAAATGTTGCGCGACAGGTTATTGTGACACTAGAGATGAGCTGTGTGAAGAATTTGCCCAAGGAAACAAGGAAACTCGACACTATGATACTTAATTAAACTGAGACAAATAATGGCAAATCTGACATTTGATAATCTGCTCTCTGACAATATGTCAGCCAAACCCAGCATGAGATTCAGATACTCTTTGTGCAGCCGTGAAAATCTGTGTGCAAGAATGCAGATGAACAGGCCGAGCATGCTTGTCTATCGCAGTAGCATCGGTCAGTTAGCCAACATGAGGGTGATGTGTGTGTGTGTGTGTGTGTGTGTGCGTAAGTTCAGGTAAGGTAGGAGTGGTAGACATGGGTGTGAATTACATTTTGTAACTGACAAATTAGAAAGGTGGGGTTCAACAAACCACCCACTGCTATATTATCACGATACTACAATTTTCCTGCTAAAACAAATATAGGCAGGTGGATCTCTTAGAAATACTGATTTCTTTTATGAAAATTTGTCTTTTATTCAAAGCGACTTACAGTGCATTTAGTGTATAAATATATTTTTTCAGTATGTGTGTTCAAACACACAACCTTTGTATTATAGTGCAGTGCTCCTCCAAGTGAGCTACAGGAACCCTACAGGTCCATTTTTGCCATAACAAATATTTGACCTTCCCATCCAAATATAAGGATAAGCCTTAAAATTAAATGAGATGTATTTCTCTATGCACGTCCATTTCATTGAAAATTTGATGTATTTGTATAAAGTAACCCAGTCATCTGTTTAGACAATTATTATACTATCATTGATCAGTTATTATTATATTAACATATTAATCCAGCCCAAAAATGTTGTACACAGCACAGTATTATGAAAACAAATGTCCAATTATGAAACTTCAATTAAAGGGATAGAAATGAAACCTCTGTCATTGTTTGTTTCGGTAATAAAACCTGTATGACTTTCTTTCTTTTACTGAACACAAAAGAAGATATTTTGAAGAAAGTTGGTAACCAAACAGCACTGGCCCCCATTCACTTCTATTCTACGGACACAAATGTAATGTAAATGAATGGGTGCCAAAATCTTTCAAAATATCTTCTTTTGTGATTTGCGAAAGAAAGTAATTCAGGTTTAAAATGACAAGAGCGGGAGTAAATGCTGTCAGAATTTTCCTTTTAGGGTGAACTATCACTTAGTTTCGTCTGTGTATAACGTATTGAGAATTGGATTTCCCCTTCAGTCGGTCTCTCGATGTTGTGGAGACTGGCGTGCATGTGCCATTCGCCAAGCCCATTGGCTTTTTTAAATTCCTCTCGGAGATGATAGGTTCTCAAGATCAAACCCCAGTCTGTCTCTCAACACAACAGTCATAACCGAGACTTTCTCTTTACTACACTGACTACTGCCTAAAGTATGAAAAGCTGTTTTGCAATGATGCAAAATGGTGAAGAGTCCTATACAAATACAAAATTAATATATTTGAATTAATATCTGGCATAAATTATAACCCAACTTTTGTTTCTGTCCATAATGTACCATAATATGGGTTGAAGACTACCCAGCAATTTTTTGAGTGAATAGATGACTTGAATGTATAAATATCATGAAATGAAAAATTGTCCTTTTGCATAGACATTTGGAAAGACATGAAGGTGGATAAACAAGGCCAGATTGTTTAGTCTCATAAAAAATTTGGGTTATTTTCAACCCGTGGTTAAATCCAAATGCACAACCAACAATTGGATTAAATGAATTTAGAAAATGTCCATATTTGACCCAGAAGGGGGTTGAAAATAACCTACCATTTTGTTAATGGTCTAAATATGAACTCACTTGAACCAAAAAATAATAATTACTTTTTTGTTTCCTGAGACCTTTTGTGAGCTTTATCCGTAAGGGAAACAAATTAGCGTCGCTTCTTGCACAAAAGCATTTTATTTTCTCCATTCAAAAATAGCCCTCCTGATATAATCTGAACTGTACCCACAGCGAATGTTTGTTTCCTGTGCTCTCCCATTACTGTTTCTAGACGATGACTCCAAGAAAACAGAGAAAATAAAAGAGGGAGAGGATAGTGCTGCTAGATTTGCAACAGGTTAGTACTAGTTTACCCAACTCTGACCCAGAGCCCACAGAAACAAAACGTTTCTTCAGAAGAGAACTAGGCCTCAATCTACCAAAGGCCTGCAAAGGTTGTGTTGTAATCTTGCAATTTTATGGTCCTGACTTTTAACACAGCAGCACATAAAACTGATGGTTTCCAGACTCACTAGCTTTATAGGAAAGGTCTGTCTGTACGTTGGGAATGATACGTTGTAAAATGGAGCTGCTGGAGAGAGAGAGACTGCATGGGAACAGGCATTGAGCTATGATGGCTCAGCATTTCCCAAGGCCAGCGGTAGGAAACAGACCGACTACATCTCTGTGACCTCCTCAACTGGCCCCCTGACATCCTCTGAACTGGGCCCTGGGGGGTTCCTGTCTCAATGTTTAAAACAGATCATCCAAACACATCCAGGAAAAGCTAAAGCCAGCGTAGGAGCGAGGAGAAGAATAGACGGTCGAAGGGAAGTTAAGCTCGGTCTAAAACAGCACAGTGGAGAGCTAATCTGAGGACCACACAGAATAGGACCAGAGTTCATTGTGTGCTCAAGCAGAGAGGCCTGGCGGGTGTAACCTCTGTATGTGCGTGTAATGAGGCCAGCTGGGAGGTGGATGCTCTTCAATGGCTGACCCGTCTCTATGTTGACCTAAAGGGCAGGTGCAAGACCCTAATGTGCAACATATATACTTACATGGTCCTTCACCTTACCATTCTAGAATCCTTTTGACATCTGATTTCAGTTAAAACACAAGATTTTATGAGCAATTTAAGAGTGGTCACCGCACAAAAGTAGTTAGTTTTTGGTCGCTATGATGTTCTGAAGGTTGGAGGTAAAAGGATTATTTGTGCCACCAGTTGACATTTAGTGATAAAATTGAGTGGTTGGTGTGTTTATATAATGATATCATTGTTTCATAGGATTAAATCAAATCAAATTGTGGAGCAGTCCAGATGGTGAAAGGTATAGTTCTGCCCTTTGCTTTTTAAACACAAAGGAAGCTATTTTGAGAAATGCTTCAGCGGTTTTATTTCCATACAATGGAAGTCAATGGGGGCCAATGTTGTTCTTCAAAATATCTTTGTTTTCTGCTCAAGAAAGACTTTTTTCCCAGAAAAATGTTCGTCCTTAGACCTTGCTGTCTGTGTTTCCAGCGGGGTCTAAAGTACCCTGAAGATTAGGCCAATTAGTCTGGTGACGTCTGACTGCACGCTCCCAGTCCAGAAGGGGGCCGTAATGTTGAACAATGATAACGTCGTTGAAAGCGGCGGACAATCATAATTTTTGTGTGACAAGGCTGCGTAGAGTCAACCAATCCAAATGCTGCGTGAACTCAACCAATCAGCATGTTCAGTGCCAAAATCCCACCCCTGAATGGTCGGGAACTTTGAAGAAGTACTACCTCGCGAGCAAAGAGGGGCAAACTTTTACCCACCAAGTGCCACCCCAAAGTGGGGCAAGTTCCCGTGGTGGAAAAGTGGCATAAAGCATTTGTCACTTCGCGTGTCAATCAATCCGTCATTTGTCTTGGTGAGCAGGTGAGAATAAGCTTTAGACTAGTTTTTATTCCATAGAAAGAATCTGCTAAATAGCAGCTTACAAATAATTTACATCTACATCACACAAAAATTGGAAGATGATGGTCAGCCAGAACTAATCAACCATACCCTGCATCTGTCTGTAGCCATTACAGTTTCCAAAAGACAATGGTTGAATTCACAAGTGTGTCAATGGGAAAAGGAAAGTGGCAGAGCAGGGGAATGAGGAGAGAGAGAGAGAGAGAGAGGTATAGAGTTGCTCCCAGCTGTCCTCGATCATCCATGCTTTCGCTCGAACATATGGCCACCGGTTAATGCCAAACATCCTGTGTATGTCAGCCTCATGAGGTTCTGCGCAGGCTTCAGATAAGGACGAAGACCTCTCGAACAAGCGGCTGCTCCATCATCCCGTGGCAACTTTCAGACAGAATGAGCTCAGCTGAGAAAACACAGATGTAGCTGACGCTGAAACAGACAAGAATATTTACATCAGTACTGTCTGTGCTGACAAAAACTGTGTGGTGACCTGGAATACTGTCAGTTAATATAATATAAGACATATTAAAAGTCCCTGAAAATGTGCATTTAATATAATTAAAAAGTAATATTTATTAATAATTATAATATATTAACAATACTAATAGGTTTAACACATAGACATTAAGAAGAATGTAAATGTTTATTACATCCAATTAAACACTAAAGTGACTTTGTTAAATTGACTCTTTTTGCTTCACAGCCCACGTTCACTAATAAATTATAAAATGTGATCCTGGACCGCAAAACCAGTCATAATGGTGATTTTTTAAAATATTGTTATCATATTCATATTTAAAAGCTGAACAAAGAAGCTTTCCATTGATGTATGGTCTGTAAGGATTGGACAGTATTTGGCCGAGATACAAGTATTTGAAATTGTGGAATGAAAATGTGGAAAACAGAAATTCTAAGCTTTACATAGACCAACTTGAGTGGGTAATTCTTAAAGAGCGGGCAGCAGCGAGTTAAGTCTTGGGGGGGTTTCTGGTCATTTGTGTTCGTGATTTTCCGGCATCCACTCACAAAAATAACACTTTGATATATTTACAGTTGGAAATTTACTAAATATCTTCATGGAACATGATCTTTACATAATATCCAGATTTTTGGCATAAAGGAAGAATCTATTGTTTTGATACAGATATTGTAAAAATTCTGCTTTTAAATTTCAACATACAGATAAAGAAATAATGACAGGATTTTCACCTCAAGTGAATGTATTTCTTACCGTGGCCGAGATGTGCACAACAAAACAACAAGTTGCAAAACTAAAAACAAATCTAGAAGCAAAATAAAACATCCAAAATCAAAATTTCGAATAGCAAATCTTAAAACACAACAACAATTCGGAAAACAAAATAACAAGTCAGAAACCACATCGACAAGTCAGTCAAAGCAGAAAAGGTATTTAGTTGGAACGGGAACACTACTGCTGATTGGACGAAACTCCTTTCAATCAAGATATCCAGGCTTATGTTCATATTTAAAAGCAAAAACAAACAATCACGTCAGTCACTCTCTCACCATAACATTTAAAGTACATATCATATTATATGCTTATATTGTATGTATCTTCTTACGGGATGACACAGGCTGTCGCCTTTCAGCTGCACAGTGCAGACACGCATATACAACTAATGAAAAATGGCCGTCAACTAAATTAACTAAATGTGGCTTTTGAACCTTAATCAATGAATACGCGTTGTATAACATGCATGTCCTTTCAAACAGTAACATTGAGCGTCCTGGATATCTTGATTGACAGGAGTTTCGTCCAATCAGCAGTTGCTTTCCCATTCCAACAAAGTACCTGTTCTGCTTTAACTGATTTGTCGGTGTGGTTTTTGAATTGTTATTTTGTTCCCCGAATTGTTGTTGTTAAATTTTTAAAATTCTTAAATTTTATATTGTGTTTTCAGATTTGTCATTTTGATATGGGGGGTTTTTATTTTGCTTTTAGGTTTGTTTTTAGTTTTGGGATTTGTTGTTTTGTTTTGCACTTTCCGGCCACCGTAATTTCTTGAAAGTTACTTATTTGAATCATAAAAGACGCACACAAAAAGACCAACACAAACATGTTTTTGTTTATAGAGTCTCAAGTGGGTTCTGTTTATTTCACATGTTTGCAATATTTTAATGAGCAGTCTACTTTTACTCAAAGGTGGATTAGGAATTTAATAGAGGAACTCTGGAAAATGAACAATAAGCTGCAAAGATGACAATGTTTGAGAGGGGACGAGATTTCAGATTTCAGCACCCAAACCTCTTCAGGTCCATTTGGAAAACAAGTGTCTTGTTTTCAAGTGTCTTCGCATTCGCACACGGGCTGCATTTGGAAGCTTTGAAGCCTTGGAAAATAATGTATCTTAAGAGCAGCACATGGCCTTCGAGGAGCACAAGCTGCTATTTTAATCAAAGAGGACATTATGTCACTTTTCTTTTTTCTTTCTTTCTTTCTTTCCTTCTTTGTTTGCTCCGAGTTTTATCTTGGTTTAACCTATTTGTCAAATGAAACAAGCTTTAGTTTTACATCGTAATAATCCCCTTCACCATCAAACCCATTTCGGTCTTGATGTAGCTGATCTGTCGGATCACAGCATCACATTTGTGAGTGAGAAACAACAAACACCAACAAAAAAACACCCTGAAAATAGTTATACGTGAGAAAAGAAAACTTCTCAAATTAGCTTTGTGTTCCTGTTAGGAGAGCTGCCGTCTAGTATGACATTTGTAACAAGAAACTCCATGCGCCTGGCAGGAGAGCGCTCAACTGAGAGTTAAACACATGCCATGTTATTAAATATAATGCAGGTCAGTGTTGGGACGGCTGTCAGACTGTAGAAGGAATCTTTAGGTTCTGGATTGTTACGATTTGACACTATTTGTATTGGATTGGTTTAAACTATTAAATAGGATTTCAATAATTTTCATGATTATTACGAAGGTGGGATTGTCTGTTGTTTGGATGTGGGTGTGTCTCACCTATCGACATAAACAAGACTGTTGTGTATCATAATGATACCATTATGTTCATCATTAAAGAAAGGAATTAGTGGAGATGTGAATCATACCTGACACTGCTACAGTCACTGGTTTAAGTCCGTGACTCTTCTTATTGCATTACATAATGTTGGATTCGATGCATACAGTCTATTTTTATCCAGAAAGATGCCAAAAAGTATCTAAATACTACAGGCTGTCTATATTAATTTTAATTTCACAGCCTTTCCTTGGTGTTCCTGTAGTACATGAAAACTGTATACCTTGAATGTATCCAAAGTTGCACAAAAATGATCCATTTCTTTTCTTTGGGTCACAATCAAAATGCACACAAACAAGTGTCAGTGGATTCAACGAGAATGATAAACATTGCCGACACAGAGGGGCAGAGATAGAAACCCTCATTAGAACTGAATTAAACAGAGCTTTGATGGGAAGACCTAAATCGGTTCATCCTGGCAACACATGAAACAGACGCAGGGATGCACAGCCGTTGTCTCTCACTCTCGCACACATTTCATCCTTCATCCTGTCTCTCTCTCTCAGACACACACACACACACACACACACACACACACACACACACATACATTGACAGTCACATCGCTGCTGCATGAAACACAGTTCTGCCCGGTCACAGGAAAGATACTTTTGTATACAAGTTGTACAGGGCCACTACAAAGCAGGGCAGACGACCAAAGTCAATAGAAATATTTAGCGCCGGATCAGCCCTAATATGTCTCCACTGACCTCTTACTTACAGAAACAGAGGAAAATGTTCATAATTCAGTAGATTTGATGATGCTTTTTACCGTCAGAAAACATTCAGCTGTTTCTTTAAAGGTACAAAATAGGTCTTTATGGTACGATAATGTAACCAAAAAGGTAGGACCTACGACACTTTGGGACAGGAACAATTTTAAGCCAGGACTTGGCATATAGCCAGCATACTTTACATATAAAATGACGGTGTGCTTCTTGAAGCGAAACAATCCATATATTTTAAGATATGTCAGTACAAGTACATTTACATGTTTTCGATCAAGACATCTCTTCACCCACAAATGAGAATTCTGTCTCACCCTTAGATTCTTCCAAAACTATAAATGTATTTTTTCTGATGAACACAGAGAGAGATATTTGGAAGAATGTCAGTAACCACACAAATGTCATCCCCCATTGACTCCCATACACTTAATAGAGAATATATTCAATATATATATATATTATTTAAAAGTAAACAAATGTCTTTGTCTTGTACTACAATTGTACGTGTTTTCTGCCTCAAACGGACCCAAACTTTATCAAATAACTTTTTTAACAGTTTGTGTTGACTGCATTAACACCGGTGCCATGCACCTCAATGTTGATCAGAATCAGAATCAGAATCAGAAAGAGCTTTATTGCCAAGTATGCTTGGACATACAAGGAATTTGTTTTTGTGACATAACCTTCCAGTACATAGAGACAACAACACACAGACAAAAAAATAGGCAAATAAATAAGTGTATAAACAATTGTGCTAGAAATTATAATGGGATAGGATTAAGTAGATGCAGGGATGTACTAGGATGGAGGGGTAACAAATAAATATAAGGATATTGCACATTTTTATTGCATAAGTGGGGAACATTTAACGGTTCATGAGGTAGATTGCCTGGGGGAAGAAACTGTTCTTGTGTTTGATCACACAGACTTCAACCATCAAAAACCATCGTTCATTAAAAACACTTGTAACTCAACAGATAACTAACAGTAACAATGATATTAAAGCATAAAATAAGCCTCCAAGACCTTAAACACTAAACTTTAAAAGAAAACAAATAAGAAACACACAATTGAACATCAATGCATCTTGGGAACTTCCAAACTCTTGCAATATTGTTTGTTCAGAATACACTGTTTTGTAAGTTGGGCAAGCATTTTGGACAAAACTTGAGAATCTAAGTCCAGTCAGCAAAACACACTTTATAAGAAACACATTTATGCTCATTTTGTTTAAGATATTAGGAAGAATGCTTAAAACCAGATTTTCTCCCCTCCCCAACGGCTACCTTATAAGGAAAACATTGACAATGGTAGTCAAAAGTGCTCCCGAATGTCTTCTTTTGTGTTCAACAGAACAAAAAAATATAAAGTACTTGGGGGCAAGATCTATCTGGTTATAAGCATTCTTCCTAATTTCTTTCTCTGTATTCATCAGAAAAAAGAAATGTATTCACATCTGGCACAACTCGAAGGTGACTAAATGATGACAGAAATTTCATTGTTGGGTGAAGTGTGCCTTTAACAAAAAATAAATGTTTCATCTTATTTATCTTTGTAGGGAGAATTTTTTACAGTGTAGTATTTATTTTACCTACTATAGCAGTAAAACATGTCTCAAAATAAATAAAAGGGGGACAAGTAGAAAAAGGAACAAATACGACAATTGTTTATGTAGATTAATACCCGGTTTCACAGACAAAGCTTTAGACCCGGACTAAAATGAAAGTTTGAGCTGTTTTAACTGAAAACAAATTGCCCTAACATATCTTAAAATATGTTATTGCCATTGTTTTGTCTCAAGATGCACATTAGTAATGTTTTCATCAATGGCATTTTAATAAAAGCAAATTAAATGTTCTAATTTAACTAAGGCATAGTCCTGGCTTAAGATAAGCCTTTTCTGCGAAACCAGGCTTTAGAGTTTTTATCTGTAAAATGTATGTAAAATATGTAAAATAATCTGGATTTGGGTACGTCTGATGACAAAGTTTGAGTTCATATAGAAATCCTCAATGCCATTTTTCTAGTAATATTTAATATACTTTTCTTCATAAGAACTATTGTTAAATCCTCAAGCAAAGGTTTCCAATGTTTTTAGACATCTCATTAATTTCTAGGGGAAATAAGTGAGTTAATACAGAAATTGAATCTGTGATTTCTGAGAAAGAAAAAGGTTTCCTCTTTCCAAGGATTATGGTGCGTCCCAAACCGTGCACTTATGCACTATTATATATCATTTTGTAAGATTAATAGTGTGGATAGTAATAGGTAAACTTTATAATAATGATTTTGGGCTTTTATTTATATGTTTAGGACCGTGGACTCAAACCCGGGTCCCCGTGAGCCAACAGCTCATATGTAGTGGATTGGATGGTGTAGTGCATAGTGCACAGTTTAAAGGCATATTGTATATAGTATGTCATTTGAAACTTTAGACTGTGTTGGGAACCTAAAAAGTACAACATAAAGCATGTAGTTGTTGCACAGATAGGGCATATATGTTACGAAATGCCTCGTAAACGGCAATGTTTGCGAATACTATATTCTTGTTCGAGGAAAAACCAAGCAGTCGGATATGTGGTATTAACTTTAACACACTACTGTCACTTCACACCAGCACATTATTTATTCTCTATGAGGACGTCTCTGGCCATGACGCAGGTGTGTATTTCTACTGGTGTGTGTGTAAAAGAGACAAACCAGACATTCATAATTTAAGGGCAATGTCTGTTGAATGAGTGACTGCCTGAGAGGAAATAAAACATTGGGTTTGTTGAATAAAATATAAGTTTCAGGAATCCTCGTGTGGGTTCGAGCGTGCTTGTGTGCGTATGCGCATGCAGGTAATGATGTCAGTAGGGACCGAATACGTAATGAGCATGCAAATGTACATGTTTATTTAAACATACACACACAAAGACACCAGCCATTTCCCTCGGTTATATCACAAGCACTTGTTCCTACAACCTGCTTCTACCTATTCTTGTACTACTGTTGTTCTTCTGACCTGACGCCGATGTTAAAAGCCCTATCATCACCGTCGGTTTTGCAGAGTACGGTTTAATGGAAATGATCTGGTCTAGTTATGTGATCAACAACATTAGACAACAGTCAAAAATGGACGGGTGATCCATTACGCTTACAGAATACGAGAGCGTGGTGGTTTGACGTTTTGAATACAATGAAAGGTATTAGATTTTCAGCGGATATTGGAAACTGTCCCTACAGGCAAGTTTTCACATATCTGCAACTTAAGCTGGAACTCATTTCTATTGTTCAAGCAAACGATCCACCTTGGGCAGAGAGGTGTGAGCGTACACACCTGCCAGATTTCATCAAGACTCGCACACATGCACAATTGCATGTATACACATAATAAGACACACACACACACACACACACAGGGGATGGTGTCCTAATGAGGCCCTGAGAGGCCCTGCTGGTCTGTCAGTCAGACTGCACCATGCTGCCACATGGCTGACAACAGCATTGAGCTACTTCTGTCTCTCATTCTTAGTTTCATTTAGCAAAACCACTGACAGGATTACAGACGATCTCATATTAATTGAATTAATAATGTGATTTGCCTTGGTCCCTCACATGGAAGACGGTCACAAACCCCGGTTGGTGCGGGAGAAGCGCATCATGATGTGAAAGCGACTCTGAGGATGCTGCGTTCTGGATTCTTTTCAGAAACAGAGGTTGTTGACTGGTGCTAAGACCTAGAAATGTGTCAGAGAGCAGAGAAACATTTCATACTAAATGCATGCGAATGAATAATAAAATACACATATCCATATTGTGCATAGTGATATCTTATACAATAGGGTTATCAACGCTCATATAGCTGAAAAATGCAATTTCCTCCCATTTTTATACGCTTTATAGGTCCAGTGTGTATGTTTTTTTAGACTCTATTGACAGAAATGCAATATAAAATACATAACTATGTCTTTAGAGGTGTAGAAAGACTTAACACAATGAAGCGTTATGTTTTTGTATTTTCTTGTAGCACTTTGAGATTTTTTTAAATGTTAAGTGCATTACAAATCAAATGAATTATTATTATTAATATTGTATTACCTTACAATGAGCTATTTCTGTTTACATACATCGTTGGTCCACCTTGCATGGAATAAGCCATGTTGTTTCTACGGTAGCCCTAAATGGACAAATTGTTTACTGTTTTCGTAAATACGTTATCTACTTTCGCAAAGAAGCAAAACGTGATGACATCTTAGTCCTCTGTAAGAGCTTCGAAAGAGAGATGTGGAGGTAGCCGCGGTGTGCAATTCGCAACCTTACAGCTAGGTGCCGCTAAATCTCATACACTGGTCCTTAGAGACGAATTTGTATAGCAGTTTACATAGTGCATATCATTTAAAAGGTACTTTACAGGAAATGTTTGTTTCAATGTCACCAGAATAGTCATTATAGGTTTGATATCTGAAATGGTTGTAGAAAAGTATACATTTTTGTAATTACAGCACGCCGGATAGCGGTTTCTATGATTAATTTGACAGATCGTTATTTAATAAATAATACAATCAGAGAAATATGCAATGTTCAACATTTAGATTTGCCCAAGGAAAGTCTGGTAGGCAGTTCTCCCCTAGATTTTGGCCTGATTTATAGTCTGGAAAACTGCAGTGCATTCTAAGCAATGATAGCGTGATCAAAAAACTAAAGTAGTAGTCTGAGCTGATGTGATTGACTGGAGGCGGATAGTATTTGCATATGAATTTGCAAATAGGCAATTCCATACAAATGGCAACCTTAAGATAAAAAAATCGGTCGGTTTTTACCATACTAACAGGTCAGACCGTCAATATTTGGTTGTAAAAATGTATGTGAAGACTCAAAGTTTATAAAGCATTTTTTCCATAGTCATGTAAGTGAATTGTTATTTCCATAATGGTCCATATCCTGCATAAATGGGCACATCAAAATCCAAATATATTATTTTATGTTCTTTGAAGAGCCATTATTTCTTTATTTGTTTGGGTATTTTTGCTTCTGGCAAATTTGCAAAAATCCAACAAAGTATGTTGTCTCTCAAAAACGTATGCCTTTTTTGTCACATCCGTAACACTTACAGCTTAGACTGATATTTTGTCTGGACTTATATTGGTAATAAATACATTCTCTGAGAATTTATATGCCAAGTTCTTGCTCAAAATGTCACATTCACAACGCTGGAACTGCGTAAATACTAAATCAAGAAATTCAGGCTATTTAAACAAAATGAAATTATTGTCATCGAAATTACGAAATTGTGATTATTCTTATTAAGTCAACGTAAACTTGTTACAAAATTGCCTATACGTTTGGTGGTAATATTACATGAGACCGATAGTGTTCTAGCTTTGTTTTTATCAGCATGTGTATTTTAACATTTGACCTAAAATCATGCTCTATCAGATGAACAAGGAACATATTTCACAAAAACAAAAAACAGTTGTGATTGGTCGCCAGTATACACGTCTGTGAAAACACCATTCTTACGAGAAAGCAAAACCCTTGTTATTTCATTTAAAAGTCATCAAAGGACTTATTTTATTCTTCATGGCCTAAACCTGGTGAACCGGGGCTACGTCTACCGAAGCCGCACAATGAGCTGTGCACTAACGGCTCCTATTCGCTTAGGAAGCACTCCGCTCCGAAAACTAATGACCCGTACAGAGTAATCACCTCAAATAAACACCTCATCAGCAGAGAGAAAGAGAGTTGAGTCCCGCATCTGAAGCAGAAGTGTGTTTCGCAGAGCGCCAGCGCAGATGTAAACACTGGAACATGCAAATACAATAAAAACACAATAAAATACACAGCCACCGACACGTGTTTGCGTGCGCGAGCTCTGACGCTCCCCGGTGGTCCTCATTTGCGACAGTTAGTCCAATCTAAGCCTGTAGTTGCATTCTTTGCGAAAGACATTTGTTATACTGGCTTGTTTTTCATTTTTAGCCTCTTAGCTCAGGTACCAGCAGATTTACTTTCATAAAAAGCAGCTCAGCATGCTTAACCTTGCACATTTACATTCTATCATGGACCTGAATGTATATTGAGTCACAGGTGTTCTTAAGCAAAACGTTGTTTAATTATTTGAATTATCATCTCATAGTAGTTTTGTGCATGTTCAGTACACGTTTATGGTTACTGGCCAGCAGGTTTAAGTGTACCTGAGTTGTTTGGGGACTGGCCCTCGGGCCGTCTCTTGGTGGGAGGTTGGCGGATCAGTGTGTTCTGAGAGGGGATTTCTTCACCCAGTAGAGGTAAAGCCTCCACTAACATATTTATCCTTATGACAGCCCATACCATAATATTCCACTACTCTCTCGCTGCCCGACACATCAGCAACCTGCAATTAGGAGAACACCATGTCATTAGAGACTTACACAGACTGCTATTATCACACCCTCGCAGACAGGGAGCATTAAAGGGAACTGTGGATAAGAAACGGCGTTTATAAGCAAAACAAACAAATAAAAGCACGAATAGTGCTGCACAGGGCTCTGTGTGTGTTTAACTGCGGTCAATTTTGTATTTAGCAAATTGACCAAACAAAAACGTTGAGCTTCTCAGTCCAACATGAACCTGAGTATTTCAGTTTGAAAAGAGAATCCAAATCATCATGTCAACGGGATCTGAACGTAATAAAAAGAGCCGTGAATTACTACCATTTCTAATGACCAGGCCCAAATACATAATGCAGATATTTCTGCATTGATTTGTGGTGAAAAAATAAAAAATTTGTGAAATGGAACCTTGAAAATTTTGAAAACTCCTGAACTCAAGGATTGTGCAGTCAAATGCACTTCAGAATGAAATCCCAACCTCCCCCTATAACATTAAAGGAAAAGTTTACCTTCAAATTGTGATGTTTTTATCTCATCCACAGGACATGTAACATGTTTAAAGACCTCCCGGCGTCTTCGGTACACAAATAGAGATATTTTAGGGACATCCGAGAGATTTCAGGGCCTCCTCATAGACATCATGGTTATAGTTGTTGTCAGGGTCCAGAAAAGTACTAAGGACATCTTTAAATTGGTCCATCTGCTCATAGGGGCTCGATTGAAATTTCTTGAAGCGACAAGAATACTTCATGTGAGAAAAAACAAACCAAAGCAAAAGTTGAATCGATATATTTTCCTCTGTCATGTGGCGTTCGGCGGACAAACCGAATCCGCATGCGTCGAAGTGCTCTCGTGAACGCGCACCATAGACTGACAAGAAAGAGGAGAGTAAATCGATTAAAGTCCTTATTTTGGTTTGTTTTCTCGCCGCTTCAAAAAAATGATATTCTGTCGGATGGACCCATTTAACAAAGGACCTTTACAAAAACTATAACCACGATGTCTATGAGGAGGCCTTGAAATCTCTCGGATGTCCCAAAAATATCTTAATTTATGTTCCGAAGATGCCGGGAGGTCTTAAAACATCTGGAACATAATGTGGGTGGGTAAAATAACACAATAACACAATTTTGAATTCGAAGTGAACTTTTCCTTTAAAAAATATCACCAGCCGCCGACCAGCGATAGCTTTGTCACTGCAACATTTTCGAGGAAATCTGTCAAGAAAGAAAACCGAATTGTTTCAGAAGTAAATAGGAAAATGAAATAAAACTTAAATTAAAAGTTATTTTATTGCAGTATTTATTATAAATCATATACCCATTTAGTTCTATTTTTTTCATGTGCCTTCATAATGGCAGGCTTCCAACAATCCAATCAATTCCCAAAAGACAGAATCAAGTCCCTCCCCACATTTTTTCTCATTCCAGATGCCGTTTCACGTCACAATACCGAAAAAACAAACAACCTCTGTGACTTGGTCAAAAATGAAAGTGCTGAGAAAATGATACTGTTAAGGTATAGCTGAAATCAAACAAGTCGAAACATTCAAAGAACAATGGGAATGACTACATTTACTAGATTTGTTGGAGGTCTGGTTATGTCGGTGTAAGCCGGGTGCAGCATTTGGATGGGGGTGAACGTTAGTGTGTGGCCCCTTCATTGATGGTTACGCCCTAGTTGTTCTTTTGTGATCTGTGGTGAAGGGGGATACGAGAAGCACAAGAAGTGACAGTCTGGGAAAGCACGACATCATTGATTTCTCGACCAAAATTCAAGGACCGCAACAAAGGACAAAAAACGCATTTGATGAAAAAGGTCCATCAGAACTAAATGTTGACATATTCCAAAGACATATGAATGGTGATGAGTGCTTGGTTTCTAGGGTGTTGCTATGTGGTTCTTTACCAGGTCAAGTCAAAACTCAGGTGCTCAGGGTTTTTATTGCCGTGATCCTCCTTAATTGAAACTACGTAGCCGGTTTGATACACACCGCATAATAGCTTTGAGGCTTCATACGGTGTGTAGAGATAAAGATGTGCAGCATGTGCCCCAAAGTTGAACATTTCGTGAATCAATCTTCTTTAATTGTACATAATAGAATCTGCAATGCAAATGTCACTAACTGGTTACAGTTTATAAACTATTTAAACATGTAAATAGTCCAGAACCTACAGGACAATGTTATGGGTGCCACTTCAGAACATCACCTCCTGAAATGCCTTGTAAATATAAAAAACGCAATCCAAGATTTTCGAGAATCAAGCCCTGAACAAACTGTTCCTTTAAACATTTCTGAGTGTGTGTGTGTGTGTGTTTGTGTGTGCTGAATGGAGTGTCGTTTTTCAGCTCTTAACTCCTCCTCTGCATTTTGCTCCTCCAGCACACACACACACACGCGAGCGCGCTCCGCTGCTTGCGCATTCCCCATCAGCAGCTAAACGTGGAGGGAAACGGCGCCTCTTCGCGTCCAAACGAACCCGTTTCGATCGTTCGCGATTTAGTTTACGAAACATGACGCTTTCAACAAGCAGGCTGAAAGACGTACGCGGCTGATCCGGGAGGAATTGTGTTTCGTTCGAGTAAAACACCCTTACGGAGTACGGAGACGACGCGACCGCAACTTTCTCCGCGCAATCAGTGCGCGTGAAAGGAAAACTCGCGCAACTTGTGCGTCCCGCCGGTCTGAGGGGGTTTGAACGTAGACGCGGATTCAAAACTACGCGCGAAGAAACGGCGCTTCGCGTCCGGAGCCGAGTTCGCAAAGTTTGTGCCTCTGTAAAGTAATCATGGACAAATTGGATTTAATTTCACCCGCCGAGGATTATCTGTGAAGCCGCAAGGAGACTTCGTGTTTACGTCGCGCGTGTGAGCATTCTGTTGCAGTTCGGCCGGTAACGCGCACTGTCTTTACGCTGCGGAACAATCGCAACCATGCCACAGCTGAACGGAGGCGGAGGAGACGAGTTGGGGGCGAACGACGAAATGATCTCGTTCAAAGACGAGGGCGAGCAAGAAGAGAAGATCTCCGAAGACGTGTCGGCCGAACGAGACCTGGACGACGTGAAGTCGTCTTTAGTCAACGAGTCGGAGAACAACAGCAGTTCGTCGGATTCGGAGGTAAGTCGAACGCAACCGCACGCTGTCATGACCCGTGGATGTGGTCGGAAAATAACTTTTCTGTTTCTCGCGTCAGCAAACCGAAAGGCGCAGTCAACCGAGAGCCGATCACGAAAGTTACGAGAGAGCCCGAGAGTATTTCACCGAAGGTAAGAGCTCGCTCGTGCTCAATGAACTTACGCTGACGCGCGCATCCCTAATGTTTTCTCTGTCTTATCTTCCGCTGTCAAGCTTTGAGAAGACAGCAAGATGGAGGATTGTTTAAGAGCCCCCATTATCCAGGATACCCGTTCATAATGATCCCAGACCTTGGCAACCCTTACTTGACCAACGGCGCCTTGTCTCCCAGCGCGAGAACGGTGAGTGCCATTACAACACTGTCTGAACACGATAACTACATGTCGTCTTGAAACGCATCTGTATATTTGTGTTTAGCCTGGAAGTGGTAAAGCTTTGTGGTTTCTCGGTTGATAAGCATCACGATTCCATACGAACTGTAGTAACAAAGGATGTTGAACTTTTTGGTACAGTAGAGTTAGAATTTTGTTTCCACCCCCTTTAAAATCTGTGGTTATCACTTTGCGTGGTATTGCTTTAAGTCACTTTGAATACGACTTTAAATGCCGACTAGTGAATTCAATAGGATTAAAGTTCTCTCCTCATACACGTAACATTGTGGATGCACGTTAAAGTGACAGTCCATCCAAAAATGGAAATTCTGCGTTTCTTACCTGTATAAATGACTTTGTTTTGATGAACACGGAGAATAATATTTGCAAGAATGTTATCAAGTTTCAGCTCTGTGACGACATTGACTGCCATTGTAGGAAAAATTCGAAGTGCCTCATTTGTCTAAATTCTTGAAAATATCTCACTTTGTGTTAGACAGAACATAGAAATATACTATCATGTATGGTAGTGGACGATGTCACAGAATGGAAAATCGCAAAAATTCTTACAAATATCTTTCTTTGTGTTGAACAGAACAATGAAATGTACATAGGTTTGAAACAACCTGAAGGTAAGTAAAGGATGACAGAATTCTCATTTTTGAGTGAACTGTCTCTTTAAACTGTGTTGCTTTTGACTTTACTGATCCAGTGTGTCCAGTTTATTTGTCCTTGTAACATTGAAAGACTTTGAAAGGCTGTTTTGTATCAAACACTCAAGTGGATTGCCATGGCTTGCTGTTTGAACTAAAATTGGTTGTAATGGTGTGCTTTAGCTTTTTGACAGATTCGTGTTTATTTAAATCGAGAGAGTCAATTTACCGTTTACCGGATCAGATTTGCTAAACATTTTTGTGGCATTTCGCCTCCCTCAATTTTCCAGTTTGAGCCTCTTAGGCCAAATATACCCAGAAGATGTTTCCTCCTGTTTGTCCGTGAACCGTTCGGCTTATTGAGCTAATGCACAGTGAATCTTATCCGGAGCCGTACGCCACTTCACTGTAGTTACGCATTTTCTGCCGCTTGTTTAGCTCGCTTTAAATAAGTTTAGTCCGACCAAAAGAACGACTCCGTCAAACTGAAATTCTGTCTGGGTGTTCGTTCGCTCTTTTCGTCGGAGGGCTGCAGAGTTTGCCGTTCTCTCCCATTAGATGTGTTGTTAGTTTTGTGTTCGTGTCTGGGAAAGGTTGACTGCCCTTTTAGCCTCAGCATTGGCTCTTTTCAGCGCAGTTTACAAAGAACCCAGCGGGCATTCATGTATGGCTTTGCTGCGGTGTTATGCGTCAGCGCTCTGAAAAAAAGAGAGAATGAAAGTTTGGGTGTCTGTAAAAAAACAGAGCAACTCTCCCGATTCAGGCTTTCTTGAACTAAACTATGAGCTAGCTACCCAAATTTACAAGCCATTGTTTTTCCGATGCACAAATCTTTCTTCTCACCCTGAATTGCAATGCGATTTGATTGGACTCGGCCAAGCATTTGAGTGAAAAGTTATGATCCCCACATACACGCTCGCACAAGTTTTTCTTGGCCTCTCGGTTTCTTTTCACTTCTCCCTCCTTCCCAATCCCGTCCATTCAGTTCCTGAGGCGTTAGTCTTGCATTGTCATTCTGAGTGAATGCTGATGGCTTCATTGGGATCTCCATAGGCCCTCATTAGCGTAATGGCTGCTCCTTGCAGGCTAGATGCATAGTCGTAGCGCTCAGATTCTCTTTTGTTCCTCAGCCTATACAGTTTTGTTGTGGGGAGAGCCAATTGGCTTAAATGATCTCGAAGCAACATGGTTCCCTAGTTCATCCCACCCTCAGCGCCTCAGGCTGTACATGTGATTATTTGAGTTTTAAACTTTTGCAAGTTGTTTTTTATGATTCGTGTGGAGTGAGTATTTGCAGAACTAATCTATTGCGATCTGAACGTCGTATTTACCCGATCTACTCAAACTTTGGTGTAAAAAGCCAATGTCAGGCACATATTACGGCACCAACCCCTGCCCTCTGTTATCATTAACCTAATGCGCATTAAAGAGCCAAAGGCTAATACATGTTTACTAGCGAATATTCAGATGATGTCATTCAGGATAAGGCTTACTTTCTCTTATTTAGATTAGCTGATCGGGGTAGATAAAGATTTTTGTTCCCACAGAAAATGACCCAATAACCAAATCCATCCATTTGTGAGACAAATACCCACGCTGGACTCATCTTTCCATCATCCTGTTTTGAAAAAGAGGCAGCGTCCACATGCAACTCTTTTATTATTCCTCACAGTATTCCAATCGCAGAAGTTCGTAACCTCCTGAACCCGAGTGGATTGGAGCTCATATTTTAGTCCAAAGTTTCAGGATACAGATAATCCCAGAGTAAGATCTCACAGATGCTTTTGTCCTGAAGTCTATCAGATTTAGTCAAGTGTGTGCGTGGTCGGGAGGGGGTCACCGAGGCAGATGAGCTTAGCCTGTCATTCGGCACCTCTAGACTGAGCTGCGAGTCAGACAATGAGAGGTTGGCATACTTCAGATATTTACACACTAATCTTAAGCTCGCGCTCAGACAGCCTCAGTCACAGCTGTCAAAATCACATATATGGAACTTTCCAAACAAAGCTGAGGAGCCCCTCAGAATCTGAATTATCTTCAGTCTTGCCTCCAGCCTTTAAACGAATGCGCAAATGTGGAGTTTGTTTGCCATGAAACGAGTAGGTCTGTTCTGTTTTCCCATTTTTTGTTCAGAATTGATGGAACAATTTGACACTGCGTTCGGTTTCAATTTGGCAATTCACTAGGCTATGTATAGCATCTTACAGTAGAACAAATGTTTTGATGCGGGGAAGGTGGACAACCTGTGGTGTCGTTATAAAGAACATGCGTTCTGAGGATTGACGTTATTAAAGGGCTATTAATTTTTAATATTGAGTCAGTTTTTTTACAATATTTGTTCTTTTGAATATATTTTCCGGAAATAAATTTGGCCAGTGGAAAGATGATGTGTTTCCTATAGGGCACATTCGATTTTTGTAGTGTACAAAATTCGTCAATGTGCTTCTGGGTTTGCTAGGTATGGCCTTACTACATTTCACGTTTACATCTTTACATTTATTTTCTACACCGACTTGTGTTAAAGTGCACAAAGCACATTACAGGTAGCTGAGAAGATGCAACGTTTCCAATGGGAAGCCTGAAGCTATCGCAAAACATGTTGTTTCTAAACTAATATGTAGGTATGTTGTGAGCAACATCGATGATATCCCGGAGGTGGAGTTCGCCTTAAAATTCTGGCGTTTCGTGCAATGTTTATTGTTTTTATTTGTGTTGACGTTGGCTGAGGGAAAGCAGGTGAAACCGATTCTAATTCCCTGCAATTTCTTAGCATGGAACTGCAACATCGCACGCGTGGTCCCGCACTTGCTTTCTTCTGAGCTTGATCAGATTGTTATTGTTGGGGATATATCCCTATAGGTTTTATATTTTGCTTTAGGGCTTTATTGGGTTCAAAGCTGTTTCAGGTACGTGTTTGCGTAAGTGTAGGAATTCAGCTAACTAACCTTGAATGTGATTGGGAGCTTGTGAGAAAGCCTTTCAGCACAAACCGGTGAATTGTACAGAGGAATGTGACGGTCATACTCATCATCTGACATTCGACTAGTAGGGGTGTTGGTTTTTTATTTTGGTGACCGTTTTTGTTAATGTCAACTTGCTGTGTGTTATCTGTTTCAGAATATAATTTATCATCTTTAAACCCAGCCGCTACCACCAATACACAGTCAGACAGGTGTTTTTGACGGTTGCGGTACGTCTTGCATTGTTTTTGGGAAAATAGCCTGATAACAAATGCATCACTTTAGTTATCAGTTCTGACTTCAGTAAAGTTACATTGGCTAAAGCCATTGACGATGTCAGATTTCCATTCAGTTAGCAGTGAAGGCTTCCATTCTGATAACTTAAGTAAGAGACTTTCTGTTCGAAAACTTTAAAGAAAAAGAGCTGCGAAGAGGACAGATATGAGAGGAAGATGAAGGAAAAAAGAGGCAAGAAGCGACGGAAGCAAAATGTGGGGAAGTGCAGGAGTGCACGTTTCTCTCATGATTGATTTAAAGTCTGCTCAAAGCTGAAATTCCTCTGATCCAGTGGGACTGTTTTTCAGGACTGTTTGTGTCGGCCAGTCATCTCTTCGGCTCTTCTCGGTGGTTGTCACAGAGATAAATGCTTGCGGCTGGTCTGAAGAATCATCTGTTCTGAGAGACCGTTGTTGGAAGTTTAAGAAGGATGGAGAGAGAAACGAGGAAGAAGTTACTATACTCCTACTACTACTAAAGTAAATAGGGTCTAAAATGAAAGATGAAGTGTTTTATCAACTATTCAACTTTTTTAAAACAGCGGTTGCTAAAAGTGACTACCTTCTTTGGCTTTTTACTTCTGGCGATTTGTATTTAGGCATCAACAGCAAATATTGTGTTCATCTGTAAAGATTATCTTGATAGACAGACGCGTAAATAAATATCATGAACATTTGTTAGTCACAGATCTTATTTTTTGCGAACTTGCAAAAGTCTATGGGAAAATGCATAGGCTTTCGGGAACAAAGCGGGCTGCTTGCTTCTGGGTTAACCTATAAAAGTAAGTCATCTCTGAGCCAATCCATTGGTATATGTGATAAGTGTTTGTCACTTACATCAGCAACATTCAGATTGTTCTTATTACAATCTTGTTTAATTTGGTGGTTTAAGTTACCAGCCAAGACCATTTAGTTGCCTGTTGTAAAGCTTTAAAAAAGAAAAGTTTGGGAGTTGTGGGTTAGCGGTTAGCGTGTCCTGGCAGCCAACTTATTCGATTCTAGCTCGACACATTTCCAGTTCAAGTTCTGCTCTCATTTCCCCAGTGTTTCCTGTCTTCGCTGCTACATGTATAACAAATGGCAAAAAAGGCCAAAAATAAAGTTGTGCGTCAGTACGGACCGTTAAAGATAATCTCGTAACAGTCACATCATTTCCTGTTTTACAGGATGTTTCCATTACAGTAATACCTATTTCCATTTTGATGACGGGTTTTGACATGTTGGATATTAATGAGTTGAGAACATATGGATTCAATCCTAAATGTTAGTCAGTGACCCCTGGCGGTTCCTAGCATTGTACTTATGTTGCACATTTACATGCTGAAAAGATTTTCTGGTCAAGTCTCAGCTCTCCTGGAAAAGCCATCGAAACTCTCAGGCATAATCTGTTTTCAGGCTCCTTTTATTCAATTTTGGAGACGGTACCTCCCAAGGCCGCGAAACCTTTCAGCAGGAGCTTGTGTTGTTTTAATGTAGTCGGTCGGATTTGAATGTACAGAACAGACATTGCGAACGGAGTCACTCGGCAAACCTCGAATCTCCTGCTTTTGTATCACGGCGCCCACGTCGGCAAACAAACACACCTCAGTGGAAGCTCATTTTAAACTGTTTAGTCTTGTCTCCTCGAGAAGAATAGCGGCGGGTATATTCGCACCCGCAAACACACACGTTTGTGATGCCTGAGCATGTCATGGTAGTTCAGGCCACATGTCTTTTAACAGAACTCTGCATGGGCAATTTTCCACATTCATGTGTTCTCACTTTGCCTGCAGGTCTCAAGATCTTCGAGACTGTTGAGTCAATAGTGCTATTGTACTTGGTTTTTTAAGAGCATGAGTAAATTGTCTGTGTGTATTCAGGAAGACGGGCTGTACCTGTTTGGCTCTTAAGCCTCTCGTCTCCTGCTGCTACATTGATGAGTAGAACTAAGTTCAACAGAGTGAACATTGTGCCTACACCCTAAAAGTGTGTTTGCCCGCCGTAGAACGGAAAAGAGAGAGAGACACAGATACGTTGCAGGCAATCTAAAGGGTGGTTGCCAAATGTTCACTCTGTTGATGCTGTTATCACAACTGTGTAAACAGTCTTGACTGATTTCTACATAGATCTTTAAGAAACGATTTTGCATTTAATAACAAGCGCATCTCTTTCAGTTAAGACGTGACGTACGACTAAAGGTTCATGCATTGAAAGGATGTTTTTCGGTTCCCAGCTAACTTAGGTATTTAAAATGTTTACGTTTATTCATGCTGTTATTTATTGAATTTAATTACATTTCTGGACAGCTCGGAGGCTAAAGAGCATATTTTTTACTTAACGCAAATGTAAGAGATATAAATACTAGAGGTTTACGGAAAAGGCTTGGAATATCTTGACGACCTCTTGCATTCAAAGTCGCTTTGTGTTCGGGAAGTAATTACACCGAAGGTTCTTGTCAAACGTGAACGGCATAAAGCCAGCAACCACTCAACTCGTGTCCTAGAAAAAACACATACACGTTTGCATCGAGCATAAGGATGTGCGGACGTGTTTGCACTCAATACGCTTTGAATTGTGTGAAACGCTGCCAGCCTTGGCCTTCGCCCCTCCTTCGTTTCTCTGAGGAGAGCAGGAGTTGGCATCGACCCCCCCCCTCCCTCTGCCACCCATCGCTTGCCCGTCATCCCTCCCTCTATTCCATCCCTGCCATTACATATTCTGTTTATAGCCTTCTCTGGCTTTTCAAGAGCAGGGTCCTTCAGGAGAGATTCTACCCCCTGTGAGGCCTGGCAAACCATCCAACCCTTCACACACTCCCGACTCCCTACGTTCTGTGACATCAATGAAAAGGCCTTTGAAGCTGCTCGGGATGAGCGTGTATAGAAATGTATTTTTTCATCAATTTATTAATCTGAGGCAGGCGGTTTGGTGCGGGCCAGGTTTAGACAGAAGCTCAGCGCTTTGAGATGCCCACTTTAATTCCGCGCTGGGATGTTTTTGACAAGACGCAGAGCTGTTTACCCCGATCTTTAAAGACTTTTTTCCAACTCTCATTGGAATGTTTTTATGGTGCTAATTCCCAGTTATGCACACACGAGTGACTGCTGTAGAGAGTTTTTTTCCTGGTCTGAAACCAGCTGTTCGTAAACAAGTTCGTAAACAGGTTATTACCAAATCTCAAGGTAGTTTCTTGTATTTGCGAATGGGTACTTAATGTAGTTATCTCTATTTTGTTTTCCAGCCGTCTGTAAACATGTTTATGTTTCCATAGTTGTCTATGTCATACAAAGTTCTAACTAGCCAAGGGTATCTAATACTTCGTTACCTACTTAGTATCTAGTAAAAGTATTTGATTTCTATTTGACTATTTTCGAATGTTAAATCTAACAATTGACTTGTCTGTGGTAGCTTTGCTCGATTTAGGGGGACCGCCCAAAACCAACATTAGCTCAACAAATACTCTCACTGACTACTGTGATCTAACATTATATATGGGTGCCAAAAACAGGAAAACCGCAAAAAAATATGGCGACTTTAGTGAAGCCCTCATTACTGTGGGAGTTGATTTGTTAGTTTAGTTTCTATATTTGTTAGCCGGTGGTGTGGTGGCTGTTTCAAACAGCTTAGCTCTCGTGATCGTGTTCTTATGGTTTCAGCTGTCCTGCATTCACAAATGGAATATTCCAGATGTGTTTCTGTATAATGGCCTTTAAAGACTTTCTTATAGTAGAAAATCATTTATAATTTTTTTGCATTGAGTGTCTCTAGACTCTTGTGGGGGTAGACGGCATATTTAATTTGATTATGGAGACAGGGCTCCAGACTGCGACTAAAACGGTTGCATATGCGACCAAAAATATGAATTTGCTTAAGATTATATAGATTATATCTGTTTACAAATGTAAACACATTTTAAACTATTCTGCGGAATTCTGCAGATTTTCCCCAAATTTTAGGGCAGAATTTCTAAATTAAATTGTATTTTTCTTAAACATGGAAAATAAACTTAAATTCTTATGAATTTACATACAGAATATTTTCAGTTTGAAATATTGTGATGAAACCATATTGCGTATTATATCATTAGGTGAATGTATCGTTACATCCCTTGTATTTATTTCTCATTAAATATGGCGTCTCTTGGTTTATTAGCTCAATTGTACATAACTCAGTTGGGTAAATGTTTGAATGTGAGAACTCAACCCGAGCACTAGCAGTATATAATGTGGAAAACACTTGTGAAAACAATGCGCTGAACTTTTTGTTGGTCTGGCAAAACATCACAGCTGCTCACTGGTCAAAAATAAAGAGATGGCCATGATGAAATCTAGTCCTGTTTGTGTGTGTCTGCATTTTAGTCAGTTCACACTTGTTGTATGTCAAACTAATACGGACTTGTCACATGTCTAAGTTTACAAGTATGTGTGTCTGCACTTATCATATGTACCATTAATACCTACTGCCCCTCTAGGCTTAGTAAGGCCAGCCTGGTGCCCCTACCCCCCCAGCCGGTGGGCCAAGGTTAACCCCCGGTGGGTTGGCGGGTTGTGGGGGTCATCCATCTCTCTCCAGGGTGATAAGGGCTCTTAGGCTGATTGATAGCAGGGCTCCGCACACCCTCCACCCCCTCGACTACAGCGGGGCCCCTTCGAATCATGTGTGGCCCCTCATGTGGAGACTAGGGTTTTATTTCACATTAAGAGCCATCGGTGCTCTTAAAACCAGAATGCTAAGTGCTAGAGTGTACGCTAATAAAATCTGATTGTGCAGAGAGAGAGAAATGGGGGTGGGGGGAACTCCCAACCAGACCTTCATCAGTCTGGTATTCCAAGCAGATGTTTTTAGTTAAAGCTTAGCAGAGAGCGAGAGAGCCGGAGAGAGGAGGTAGACCGGGGGTGACATGTTGCACAGTTGGTGGGTGGAAGGAGAGAAAAGTGATAGTGATGATAAGGAAATGAGTAAAAGGCAAAAGGGGTTGGGATAGAGAGAGAAACAGGAGTGTGCATCGAAGAAAAGTTGAACTGGTTAGTTTCGGAACGTGATGCTTCACGCTTCACATTATTAACACTGTTATATAAGTTTACCTTGTAACAGGGAAGTTTGTGATTCTTAAAGATGTAGTTTCTTGAGGGTTAGTTTAAGTAAATTCCTTCATCATTTCTTCACCCTCATGTAATTGAGTTTCACCAATGAGTTTCTTACTTCAGCAGAACTCGAAAGAAGATTTTTTTGGAAGAACGTTGGGAACCAAACTACATTGGCCCCCGTTGATTTCCATTGTGTGGACATCTCTGAAAATATATTTTGTGTTTCACAGAAGTCATATAAAAACTTCCTCGGTGGTAGTGTGGGGTAAATAATAATTCAAGATTTTGTTTGTGTCATTCGATGACCAAGCACATCTGGGTAAACGTGACCTTTTCCTACATGACCCTCAGACCCTTGCACACCGTCGCATCCAGATCTGGATCTCTGATCACTATCATATTTGTTTTAAGGCCCTGCCTCACACTGCAGGTCAGACAGAGGCCATGAAAACACCCAAGAGTTACGGGACTGATATTTTTGTGCAAAGACAGCTGAAGCACAGCAGTGCAGGCATACTAATGATAATACGACACCTCCCAACGCTTCACATGGACGAAAGAAAGAAACAATTTGGTAGGTTCTGTTGGTTTTCAGGTACCTAATGTCCCTGTGCATGAACATCCTCGAAAAAGTTTATTTTCCTGCTTCCCCTCCCTCCGCGAAACTCCAGATGTAAACGATTAGCTCTTTTACAAGGCCGCTCCAGGCAAGACGCTTCGCGGCAGCACCAATCCCAAACAGTGTTATTGCACTTTCTGTGCCACCTTCCACAGCATCAAATCGGACCAGTCACCGTTTCCATTGTGATCTTGGGGGAGTTGTTACAAAGCTGTAAAATGCTTCTCTTCAAATGTTCAAATAATGTGCAGTAGCTTGGCTTCCTGGAGAAAGAAGACTTTGACGTTTTGGTGCTATTAAAACTTTGTAAATGCAGTCCACGTTCTTGTTTAGCTTGGGCCGGGACTTGCTGTTTGTCCAAGCAATTGAAGAAAGGGGCGAGGCGGACGGCATGTTTAAAAAGTGTTTGCATGCCGTCGTTTTTTACACGTGGTTTTGGCATTGTTTTTCTTTTTCTGCTGTGAACACGGCATACAACAACATTGCAGAACTCCTGAATCAAGAGTTGCGGCACACCTCATGGTGGTTGGGTTAGAATACTTAATGTCTCATACTAAGTCAACTGAACTTGTAAGGGAGTCACAATAATCGGTTTAGCATGTGCCGGAATCCCTCTCACGTGATGTTCAGTTTCTAAAAAGGATTTAGCTTTTGAGTTTTCATAGCCCATTTCGGCTAAACGGCAGCGAGTCGGCTGTGCCGTGTTCTGCACTCAGCACTTAAGAAGGAATGCGTGTGTTACATTGGACTGTGTGTTACAGAAAGGAAAGGACGGTGTGTGTGTGTTGGCAAGTGCAGCCATGGTGGTGAATGGGCTCTTTGAGAGTTGAGACTGGCATGTGTGACAGGACAAAGAAACCAAGAGCAGCAGCTCAGAATCCTACAGCTAACACACACACACACACACACCTTACTCTCATTTAAAGATCTTTCACACACACAAACTGGAACCACACCTACATGCTCAGTCGTATACTGATTCTGTGCTATTATCAAATGAGCATGCGGTCAGAAATCAAAACTTTTAAACCAATAGTTCACCTGAAAATGAAAGTTCTCTCAATGTACCCTCATGACATCATTGATGTGTGACTTTGTTTAATTGTATGAATACATGAATCGTTTTCCACAAACGCTGAAGACATTTTGTAAACCCGCTGGAGTGATTTGGATTACTTGCATGATAAATGTATGTGCTTTTTAAGTCAACGTTTTGACCGATTTTTGTGTTCATCTCTGTTTGCCAAAAGAAAGTAAGTCATATTAATCTGGAATTGCATGAGGGTGACTAAACTATGGTATTCAGAAGAAGCGTCGTGATTTAGTGTTTTTTAGCTATAGTTATTGTATTTTAATTTATCATAGTCATGGTAAATTATTGTGTTTATGGAGGCTGCACAAACTAGAAGCACATCCTCAATGATGATATTAATGAGGAAAAGTATTTTATTCACCTTAACAAAACAAGATGCAAAAAACAATTGTCACAAACTCAACTGACAGGCAGTAATATCTCAAACTTTATGCTTTTCCTTAAAGGAATTGTTCACTTTCAACATACATTTTCTTGACAATTTACTCACCCCTATTGTCATCCAAGATGTTATGTTTTTTTTTCATTAGTCGCAAAAAGATTAAGGATTTTGATGAAAATATTCCAGGATTATTCTCCATATAGTGGACTTCAATGGACTCCAAACGGTTGAGGGTCAAAATTACAGTTTCAAGTGCTGCTGGCAGTGCGAATCGGCGTAAACACTAGTGCTTATGCATTTCTCGCTGCAGACGCGAGAGACGTGTATAAATGTTGAAACCCATCCATCTAGCGCGTGTTTATATATAGAAACGGTGGGAAAGTAGCAGGATGAAAAATCACGTTGTCTATATGAATAGCCGGGCCAGTCACTGTTGCTCACAGCACGCACATTCTTTGTGCAGTTATTAGCGTGTTCTGTACAGTAATAAAAACAGGTTGCACCACCATAAAATGCTCTCACAAAAATGCTCCCAAATATATTTTGGCACTGGTTCAATATAGGGTGCATTTGCGACTAAAATGGTCGATTTAGCAAATTCTAGCGCAGCACTCACGTGAGGATATTGTGTTCTCGCTGAATCCAAATCGCATCTTCACATCTAATGTTTTAGTTATTTCCTTGTTTTGGTTATTTGCTTCCTGGTCTTTGTTCAGATAGTTTTGTTCAGTTGTATTGTAAAAACCATATTGGACTACCGCTATTATTGACAAACTATTACAGTAAACACAGCTCTTTCAGATAAAATGAATGATTGTTTTAGAAGAATATAGCACTTGTTTATTTGTGTTTTGGTGAGAGAGAGTGTGAGAGAAACGTATGTTTAATAGTTTTTCCCTTCAGTCTCCTGCTGTGGTTTTATTCATTAGTTTGAGCTCCGTAAAAGATCCTAAACAAGTACCAGAACTCTCTCTCTCTCTACCCATCCCTCTCTTTTCCATAGTTGTTAATCTCTGACATGATTCGGATAATGTGGAGGTGTTCGCAAACAAATGTGATTAAATGTCGGAGAGACTTTGACCCAGAATTAGTCTCACCGGGTGAGAATTCACTGCTGAGGCCACAGGGTAATCGTAACACCTCATAGAGCTTCAACACGCTGCTCCGGTGCCAAGGGGTCAGTCTGTGCCTGTGTACACACACATACTCCTAAAAGCTGACTCTGCTTCTCTGGTTTAGCTGTCACTCACTACTTTATGTGCCCTTTAGGTTAACGGTGAAAGGTCAAGGGTCATAAAGCTGAGTGGGTTTGTTGAGACGTGTTTGTTTGTGTGAATTAACGCGATTTTTCAAGCCCGAGCTTCAAGATCTTCACAGTTCAAGATTGAAGATCAACACACATAAATGATTGATATTTGTCTTCCTCCAGGCCTGTTCTTCAGCACAAAGCATGATGGGTAGAAATGTACAATACATCGACTAGATCTTTCGAAAACCTTTTATTAAATCACTGCAATGTTGTTCATTCACACTTTTATAGTACTATTATAACTTTTACGTTTTCCAATAACAGGCGCTAGACATTTAGGATTATTGAAAGTTGCTTATACAGGCTCTGTATTTACATGCATATAGTGTTTGTTTGATAAGGTTTTATAACCTGTATCTTCACAAACTTCAATTTTCTGTTCTACTAACATGTGTCTTCATGTTGTTTAGTTGCTTTCAATGCAATGCTTTCACCTACATGGGGTTTTGATGTTCATGTCACAAGTTCACATGAAAGTATTTTGAGACGATTGCATTCGTGTACATAACGTCAAATTAAGGTTTAGGAGAGTTAGCCAATCTAATTTGAATATAAAAGAGCAAATGAGTTGAACTTTCATATGAAGGTGTCTGATGAACTTTGTGAACTATAAGATGTCTCGCGCTTCCTCCATTCTGTTCTTTCCGTCTTTTCTTTGGCTCGTTTTGCTTCAAGTTAGTTTAGATTGAGCGATTATTTTATGGATGAAGACTGCACAATTGAAAATTAATAAAAATCACGACGTGTCCATGGATTACTTAAAGGGATAGGTATCAAAATAGTTTACTCACCTTCGTGTTGTTCCAAATCTGTATAAATGTTATTTGTTCTGATGAACCTATTTGGAATCATGCTTCTAATCATACAGGTCTCAATACCCATTGACTACCATATTAGGAAAAATACAATGGTAGTCAAAAGAGCCCCAGAACTGTTTGCTGTCTTACATCCTTCAAAATGTCTTCTTTTGTGTTCAAAAGAAAAAGAAAATCCAACTATGGGAGTCAATGGGGGGCAAAATCTGTCTGGTTATCAGCATTCTTCCAAATATCTTTTAAGACATTCATACAGATTTGGAAAAACTCCATGGTGAGTAAATAATGACAGAAATTTCATTTTGGGGTGAACTATCCCTTTAATGTGCACTGCCAGTACAAGGCAGTCACTTATTATGTTTCAAGCATTTTTACTAAGGCTGTAAAACGATTGCTCTCATCCAGAATAAAATTTTGTCTTTACATAATATAAAATGGCTGTGTACTGTACATATTAATTTTGTATTTATAAAAACAAACACATACTGAATAAATGAATTAATATTTATATATAACTTAAATTATTTGTAAACATGAATAAATACATGTACATACATGTGTTTATAAATACAAAACATATTATATGATGTTTACAGTTCTTTTTTAAGAAATATCTATATGATGTTTATCTGTATGCATTGAAGATAAATTGAGAACCGAAAAACAAACTGGAACATCTGAATCAATACCCAGCCCTAGTTCACACCTCATTTAAACAAAACATTACGCATTCTGGCTTTTCTGGACAAAAAACGAATTCACACTTTTCTTGACGTCACCCTGTAAGCATTAGTCAGACTAAACAACCGCAAGCCATGTAAATCAGGTACGATTCATGTGCGTTCGACTTTAAGTGACGAAATGTCCTAAAATAACTTAATTTCCAATACGTTTACAAAGTGTTACGAGCTTTTACAAGACGTTCAAGACGCCAACGCGCTGACGCAAATGTGTTTAATAGCTGTTTACAGTTTATGGCGTGGATATGTCTTATCCTTGACTCCCGCTTTATTTTTGCTCCCCGTTGAAGAGAAAATAAGGCCAAAAAACATTTGTGTTCCAAACCTTCACCTCGCGACACAATGAATTTCCATGTAACCCCAGGCTTCTAACCCCATTTAAAGTCTTCGGCAGCGAATAAAAACAATGGATTTTGTTAGCTTGTTAGTTTAACTTGTGTAGCTAATTTCTCAAACGTGTCATGCACGCAGTCGGCTCCATTAGCGCCTTGCATTCTCGGACGCAGTCGAATCCGGCTCTGTTTGGTTTCCTTTCCATTATCCGGATCTCAAGGAGAGCTTTTCAACCGTGTAGAGGTGTGAGGGCTCACGACCCCTTCGGACCCTCGGCGTAGTCCACGTCCACACTACGGAGCTCCACTGTGGACATCACCAGAACCTCACACAGCGAGGCCTGGACGCTGTTTGCTTTTCTCATTGTGTGGTGAGCTTTCCTGTTTGTTCTGTCCTGAAAAAACACAGATGATGGAACATGTTGTGAAGGAGGCTCACTGCTGTTGACAGCCGAAGAACTTCTATTGTCGCATTACACGTAAAGGATGTCTTTCAAATGAATGAAGAAATCAATGAGTGGCACGTTAAAGGAATAGTTCATCCATAAACAAAACACAAAAGGCCTTTAAAACCGGTATGACTTTCTTCTGTGAAAACTTTTCAAACTCCTAATGTGTTCATATAATGAATGTAGAAGATGCAACCTGTGGCTTGCAAGATCCAAAAGACAGAAGTGCTGAAGAACTATTTTAAAAACGTATCATAGATTTGTATGTGAACCAGACTGAAAGTAAATGAAAGACACTAAATAAGTTGGGTGACCCGTTCCTTTAACATTTGGCCTCCCTGTCATATCAAATACAAATTGTGTTTTTGCACTTAAATTAAATTAATCCAATGAGGCAACAGTTCATTGGCAACAAGCTTTTTGCATGTGTGCATGTTTGTGTTGTCTGTCATGAAAGCTTGTGTTTGTGCCCTTTGTGTACGCTTTTGCCCCCCTGTGAGCCAGTAAAAGAGCATGGTTGCTACATGTGTGTGTGTGTGTGGGTGTATTTCATGGTACAGCAGGATGTGTAGACTGAGTATTGGATTGTAAAGTTGAGTCTGAGCTCAGAGGAGGTCTAGGCTTGTCTCTATATGCTTTCACTGCAGAGGCAAACGTACACCCAGCTTTCTATAGACTGCTGTGTGCGGGCATGTGTGTGTGTCAGAGGGGCTTTAGTGTGGACACACTCAGCGCTCTGTTTTCATAATACTTGTGGTATGTGTGTGCAGAAACAAATGTGTTTAATTTAGCCTCGTCTGTTCTTTCCACCGTCTCTCTCTCTAAAATGATGTGTCATGACAGTGAAAAGGCCAGTTTAAATGGTAGCAGTATATGTTTAGCCTCTCGTTGCACAAGCCCTTATTGAGAAGCCGCACGATCAAATTTACACTCGAGCAAATATTTATTTTCTCTTTTCGGCTGCAAAAAGAGACCTTAAAGACCTTTTAAGCCTGGGCGTGATACATGTGCCTCATCTTGTTATGGCTGTATAATTTATAACATTTTTTGAATTTATGTTGCCAGGGAAAACGTGTCTGTCGCATATTTATAAAAGTTACGGCGTCTCGTTGTATCTGGCCCCCCAAATAAAGACTCTTAAACTTACCATTTTCATTAAACCAAAAAAATATCCAGGAATATCAATCCTTTTGGTTAGTGGTGTTATTTTTCTGATGTTTGATTGCATAAAATCTATGATAAATTTCTATATTTCATAAAATGCCACAAAAACTTGGCTCCCCACCCGCCAGTTTGAGAACTACTGTCGTAGACACAATTACTGACACATATTCTGCCGTTTATAATAGAAATGTTTGAGTCTAATATCTGTTTGAGCTTGACCGATATGTACGTGTATCTCCGCATCAAGGGTTAAATCAGTAACAGAAAATGCCAGGTAAGAGCAAACTCTGAAGACAGTGGTAATTGACTTAAACAATATGGCCGCCTGCCCTCAGCGCTTGAGCCGATGCCAGTTCTTGCCAGATGCCCCGATTATTTTCTTGTGGTTCTAATTATGCGTGAGGTTTCGATTGACCTTGCGTTGTGTTGTAGGATACAATAGCCCAATTATTCCGTAGTGCCCGACTCCATCAGCTCTCTCTCTTTCTCTCGTTCTATGGGTGCGGTGCGAATAATAAGCTCTTCCATGGTGAATTAAACCGTATTATTCAAACTGTGCTGTTCTCCATTAAAAAACATTTTAACAGTCTTCTCTGATTCCCGACTGGAGGAAGTCGTAGATCACCATCAAGTCACAGTCACATTTCAACCGTAACGTACCGGGCATGACAACTGCTGCGCGGTGGAAGATCCCGCTGTGCAATAAGAAATCTTTAATGTTAAAAACAAAAGGGTTTTTAACGTTTTTAGAGTATTGAAAATAAAATGTTATAAGACAGAAAATTGTGTTTTTGGGGGCAATCGTCCCAACTGTGCAAATTCAACTAAAGTGGATTTTGCTATTTATTATTGTTTCTTATAGCACCTGTATTTAAATAATTCATCATACTTCTTCAATATTTGTTAGTGTAACCGGTTAGTGTCATACCAAAGTGTATAGATCAAGTGTTTGCCATAATGAAAGCTTTTTGAAGGGCTTTTCTCCGTAGCTGATAAACAAGAGTGGACTTCAATAGAGTTGGCAATGCTGTCCTGGCCCGGTCTGATGGACTGTTGCTTACCTTAAAAGCCCAAACCATCCATCAGTCCCGATCAGACCTTGGAATCTCTCAATTGTTCAGTTAAACCTTTGGCCCGCTGCTCTTTCCCCTTACGCTCATAGAAGCTCACACGCATCTCCATTTGTCCTTTCTTACTAATCGTTCTTTTGTGTACAAGAGCATGTTAAGAGGCCCATGAGCCCTGCCTAAATAGGACCACATTGCCATGGAGATGTGTGCACTCGGGCAGGTTGGCCTTTGACCCATTTTTTAGTCTTGTCAGGCAATGAATGGAAGTGCAAGAAGGACGCCCAGGTCACAATAGACGCCCCGGTGAGAGCAGCAGAACCCTGTCAGTACCTCTTAACTTCAGTCGGTCCAGAGAGACTGAGAAATGCTTGAAATATGCCAGTGGTCTAGGGCGTATATGTCCAGGATGTATATGACTATTGACTAGGCACCTGATTTGTGTACTGTTGATCTCGAGTAAACAGTTGGGGTCTGTAGGTATAACCTTTTCATGTTTCCAATCTCTATTTATTCCTTTTTGGTAATGATTTTTCAGAAACATGTGGCTTAGCAGTTAGCGCACGACTGTGATGCTCATTTGGGCAATTCAAGTTTGAATCTGGCTTGCAACATCTGCCAGTCATCTTCATGCCTGTACGTCTCCGAGAAGTCCGCCAACAAATTACTCGCATACAGTAATTGATGTTAAGAGAGTGTACCTTTGCATTTTTTAATATACTTTTTAATAATATATATTGATGTCCAGCTGCAGAAAAGTTTATTTCGGTTCATGCAAGTTACATAAAGTCTTATCAGGTTTTCGCTTGACAAACCCAAGAACTTGTTTCACAGCATGTAGACAAAAGATAAGTAAACTGCACAAAAAGACTCTCTTACTAGCTTCTTAGACAGAAGGAGATTTGGTTCGTGGATACATTTTACATAATGAAAGTTTTCTAATCGGTTGTCTGTGCAGAAGCACAGACTCCGAAAAGCTCAAATAAATAGTGCCATTGAAATGTTTCGTCTAGCCGCACTGTAAACAACTCGCAGAGCCAAAACAAACATACCTGCATCTTGAGCAGACTTGTTAATGTGGCCCAGTTTGCCTATGAGAGCGTGTCGTCGTCCAGCCGAGGGGACGGAGGAAATCACGCAGGGATGAGGGTCTATAGACATGCTGACTAACTTAGCAGAGCTGCTTAAGAGATGCCTTACATGTATTCATGTTAAAGGATCAGTTCATAGAAAATGAAATACCTTTTATTATTTACTCACACGTGTAACTCTACTGCAGAACACTAAAGATGTTTTTAGGAACGACTTTACTTATAAAGAGACAGAACCACTGAGAGATTTCTCTATTTTCTTATTTAGAAAAAGAGAACACGAGGGAAACCACATTATACTTATTGAAATAGTTTTCCAGCTAAACAACCTTCGGTAATGCGTTATTTAGTCATTGGTTACCAATTGGGTTCATATTTAGGCCACGCCCCTTTGGGGTATTCTTACACGTATGTGAAACTTTGAGCTTTTGATGAAGTGTGGATAGACCTTTCCACAAACAAGGTCAGTTAGGGACTTTTTAACACGTATGTTTTTAACGCATGTACGTTCAGCAGCGCTCACTTGACATTTGGGTTTGCTCCTCTTATTGCTCGTCATATCTCTCTTTAAATGTTCGCTGATCTCAATAACGGAGCGCTGCTGCGGGTCCACCCAGTTTGAGTCATCATGGCGAACCTCTCCCTCCAATTAGCATGATTGCATCTGTCGTTTGCCTAACAATGACTTGTATAATTATTTAATTACCCACAACGCATCTAAACAATGGAGCTTAGTTTGAACTAGTCGGGCTGTTCTCACCTCTTTTGTGTGTGGTCAGTGGTAGGTGGTGATTGTGTGGTCAGGTTGGACTAACAGTAGGTGTTAATGACTTGCATTAGGATGCCGGCCTGTTCTGACAATAGGCAGTCGTGTGGGGCAGGACTGCGTGTGTTATCAGTGATGGGCTGCTCAGATTGAGAGATGTGATTTAACGCTTTAACACACCGGCCACTGGGAGGCCCAATTGGCTTCACCAGGGGGTCCTACATAAATACAGGCCACACGCTGGGTGATTGGCGTTATCCACTTGGGCTGAGAGCATGTATGGGGTTGAAGTGAGATGTGGTTATGAATAGGATGGCATTCTGCAGTCCTATCATATAGAGCTGGTTTGAATCAGGGTTTCAAATTATGGAGAGTGAAAACGAACAGCTTTTCCACCAGATCTGTTTTTTATAGGGACCTTCTCTTATAAATGAAAACTGCAGTTTCTACCAAAATACAATAGTTACTGAGATCAAATTGGCAGGAAAACCTGCACATTACTCGCGTTTGCAAGTTCTCTGTTCTCCAATTGGTTTTGTTGTCCTCTTTCTGCTTACGTAATGAAACAATTGTACTTTAAAATACGCAATTTTTTACGCAATCTATGTGTTTAATATATTTATTTATATAAACGGAGCCACGTCAAGATGTTAATTTTGTGAGATGTTTTATTTTGTGTTTGGGATCGACTGTTTTACATAATCATGTTGATAAATGTGCCTTGTATGCTTTGAAATAGTGTCTAAAACTTCTAAATTGACAGAATTACATAATAATAAGTGATAAAAAAATTTTTTTTTATTTAAAAGCAGCAGATTGCAACATGTTATATGAATTATTTATAATAATATGTAAAGAACTTCTAATCGGACAAAATAGTTGTGATAATTAATTGTGAGTATTTTCTTTTAGCCAAAATAATGATTTGACAGCAGCAGATTGGAGCATTTATGAATTTGCTGTAAAATGTAAAAATATAGCAATATTATTATGAATTAATAATAATATGCTAAAGTGAAAAACAGACATAATAATCGTGATTATAATTTAACCCATTATACTGCAGCCCTTAAAAAATTGTGTATTGCACTACAAATATTATTGCAACTTTACATAACTGTGACTCTAGTAACTGTATTATTTAAAAAGACATGGTTACCATTGTGTCTCCGATTCCATCATCATCTCAGAGTTTTACTCTCAACTTTTTTTAGCCTACAAACTCATCTTCCTACAGAGCGCGTCAGCCCCTCATTACCTCGACAGCAGAGCCGTAAGTTTGTCAGGCTGATTCTATTTGTGTGCTGCTGGCAGTCGCTGCTCACTCCCTCAGTAACAAATGTCCCTCACATCTGCCTCGCAGCATCCCTGGCAGTGTTGCCGCGGCTTCTCCGAGCTGACAAAGATCTCTTGCCCCCCCTCGAATTTGCTTCTGTATCAATGAAAGGGGCCGAACAATTGGACTTGGCATTGGCACCCAGCGACCCCAAGAGCATATGCCATATTCTCTCTGTTCACCAAACCAAAGGCCTCGGTGCTTGGCTTTTCTCTGGGAAATTCTCAGCCACCTTTTGTCGCATCTGTGTCCTCGCTCTCATTAGGAGGCCGCTTGACTGATGTTCGCAGTGTTCGTTGGAGACCGAGGCAGAAAGCTGGAAGAACGTTAGAGACAAGAAAAATGGATCAAATAGTTGGAGGTTGAGTGTCTGTCGGAGGCCCAGTTTTGAAGTTGAGAGACTCTATGTAGGATGAGGAATGAGGGACTTGATGCACAGTCTGTGGAACTTGGCTGGAAAGTTTTATAGCGTGATGTAGAGTCCAGGACATGTCTCTGACTCTGTAGGGTGTCTAATACAGCAGTTGAGTGTTATCCAGCTCCAAATGCATCTGTAACTACAGACAAAAATGGAGATATCCTTTCAAATCTTACCCATTGCACGGCTTGTGTGAAACAGATTTTATTGAGTAGAGTGTGACGGTAGGTTCATTGGAATATTGTATCATATTCCCTTTTCTGTCTTTTGAGGGGAATAAACCATTAGGGACTCTTTGTTACAGTAAATTTACCACTGTTAACGGGATAGTAAACCAAAAATGTAAACCTTCATAAACCGTATATTACTCCATCCGCTGTGGAAGATATTTTGAGAAATGTCTCTGGAGTTTTGTGTCCATACACTGAATGTCAACGGTTAAATATCTTCTTTTGTGTTCTGCGGAAGAAAGTCATACAGGTTTGGAATGACATGAAGCGGGTGAGCAAATTTGTGTGAACTATCAATTTAAAGGCATTTTAACTTTCTGATTTAATAACAGTTTGGATGTTAAGCCATCATTCTTTTATAAGTGTAATAAAACATTGCCTCGTTTCTGTGACTGTTGTATATTAAAATATTAATCTTGGAATATTTAGTATTTTTTCCAAAGATTTTAGGTGTTTTTAAAGTCTCGTACTTAACAACATAAACATCATCTAAACACAACATGAACAATTTCATAGTCTTTATTTTACGTCTTTATTTTACGACTCTGTTGCTTTGTTTAAGCTTAACTCAAGGGCACCTGTAATGCATTAGCACACTGCCTGATGTGTACTGTAAAGGGTAATTGGCAAATCGAGTTTATGTGTGTGTTTCTACTCCTGTGTCATTGTAAACACTTACAGGGCTCCATTGAAACAGTCCGCTCTCTTGTTCTGCCCAAAGCACTTCTCAAATTGTAACCACCCTTGTCTTTCGGAAACAAATTTTTGCTGACCAGCATAAGGTTTTTCATCGCTGTACTTCTGTGCCAGCGTGAGGACAGTTTTAGGGGGCCAGGCCCTGACCGCAGTGGCGTAGTCGGCACCACTGTTTGGATAGAGCTGAAGTGCTAAATGGACAGGATGCCAGCACACAACAGCGACAGGAATTGTGTCAGGTTGAGGTGTTTGAGAGGGTTGAAAAGCCAAAACAGAGAAATCATTTCAGGAGTTTATGGGGAGTGAACTTTACAGTTGTGATGTTGGGTGGTGAAGGTTTTCCTCATCTTGGCCGGACACACTACCAGCTTTCACTGACACGCCAAAGTCAACTGGCAATGACATACAAGCCAAAGTGGACGTAACTGACCAGAAACTACTGTTGCCTCAAGACTCCTCTTAAGATCCAAACAAACAGACAGAGGCATAAAGAGATGTTGTTGTTCGAAAGGGGTTTGTTAAGAGTGACCATTTCAAACTAGCGCTCATTTTTGTCAGATGAAATCAAGACTGTCGCTGACAAAATGTCACAATTGTATTTAAATTAAAGCGAAATAAATACACAAATAAAATGTTTCATTTACATCCATAGTAAATACTGAAATGAACTGCTATTAATAAATGCTTGTTTTGTGTTAGTTCAAGTTAGCTAAAGCATTAACTAATGTTAACAATTACAACGTTATTGTAAATTATTACTGTAAATTTGAATTAAAGCTGAAGCGCGTTCAATTATACACTTATGATAATCATAGTTTATAAGTTATGATGTCAGATAAAATATTGTGGGAAAAAGTTTTTTTCAACACACTTCAATATTGAAAGATAAGTACGTAAGGTAACCTGATATTTTATGTTTTAACAGAGATGGCGATAGAGACGTTACGGATTGCAGCTTTAAAGTCATTAAAGCTGTCTTGTAACTACACCATGTGTTCTTAGGTTTGTGAACGTTAAACAGGGGTCTGGCAAAAATCTTTTTAAATGCTAGGAGACAGATCTAGAGACCTTTACTGGAACAAGCTATCTTTACTGGAACCGATTGTATTGTTAACAATCATTTTCATGGCTTAATATGCAATTCTGTCTGTGTTTTATATCTTGGCCTGGAGTCCTTTGGTGGAATAATACATGTCCAACTGAAGAGTAGCAATGGCGGCCTTCTGTTTCTCTTTAGCAGTTGTGTGGGCCCAGTATTCATACTCTAACATTCAAGCTTTAGGCTTGTGTGTGTGTGTGTGATGGGGGAGATGACTGATGTCAACCCCAAGAATTTCCTCTCTTTCGGATGGGAATGAGGGGCCCACTCTGAACCCCCCTCAGTCACCCAGCTGTCAGGAAACAATACCCTTGGCCTGTTCAGACAAAACTCATTCCTGAAAGTGTTTTTTTCTCTCTCTGTTCCTCCCTTCTTCCTTTTGTGCTGTAATGTCTTTTCAATTTTTAACCATAGCCATGTAAACTTCCTTCCTCATAATGCTGCGCTTGAAACAAGGTCGAAGGTATGAAAGTTCAGAAGTGGAGCGGACCCCCGCATCAATTCATTTGTCGTCAGTGGAGTTGTTGAGGTCTCCTGGGGCTATCATTGAAACTGGCATTTAGAGGATTTGGAGGAGTTTGTTGAGAGAAAAGATGTTGTCTAATGTAAAATAATCTGGTGCTGTGCATTTTTCTTATTCACGCTGAGAGACAAAGCAGGCGGACTGTCAGATTCCAGTGTTTTTTGGAGAGTTTGTCTCCAAGTCAAATGTTGATTGCAGTGTAGACAGTTAGCCAAACAGCATAATAGAGAAAAACAATTGGTCTGATTTGAAGAATGCCATCATCCAATCATCACATACCTATCATTTCCAGTGTGATTGTATACACAGCGAAAAATGTTTTTCGCTCAGTATTTTTGTTTTCAAAAACATTCCTAAATCCGAATGAATTTATCTGAAAAGCGAAATGCATATGTCATTATGTTTTAAGTGTACAGGATATTTTGTTACTTGGGTGATCCGTTTTCTTTCTTCATGTTGGATTCCCCCTCTGTTTATAGATTTATATTAAATAACAAATGTGTTCTGGTTGGTTCATGAAACTGTTTTGAGGATAGGGCTGTTAAACGATTAATCACGATTAATCGCATCCAGAAAACAATGTTTGTTTACATGATGCATGTCTTTCTGCATAGTCATTTGTATTATAAACACATACACATGCATGCATGCATATATTAAAGAAAAATATCAAATATAAAAATCACTAAAAGTTTATATATCATTTATACATCAATTCTGAATGCGATTATGTGCGATTAATCGTTTTCCAGCCCTATTTGAGGTTATTTTTGCCACTGTTATCCTGCGGCTGCTTTGGACAGGATTTGGTCGTGGTGTGTTTTTTCCATTTAGACTGCAAACATGATTTACATGGATGCATTTGGCAGACGCTTCACTTAGTATCGAACCCGAGCTCTTTTGCACCGCTTCTGCATTGCTTTACTAGTTAAGCTACAGGAAAACCGATCAGGGCAAAAATATTTGACATGTATAACCATGCAAACGAGATGTGTGGAATAGATCTGTTTAGTTCTGCAGGTGCAGATTCCACATGGAACCGAGTACACAGTGTTGTATAAGATCACTGGAAGATCACGCTGTAAATCATGGGAATTGATCGATGCTGCAGTGTAATATTGAGGCTTAGGTGACCTAACTCTGGTGAAATAAACTGCCGCACTCCTTAAAATATAAATGCGAGTTTTACATCAAGCGAGATGTGTTTTAAAAAATTGAATTTTCTCGGGCAGTCCAAAAAATGCACATAAAAACAAGAGTTTCCGGGCTGTTAAAATCTGATATTCAAACCAGATGTCTGAACTGAGATTTCGAACCACAACTCCGCTGAGACTCCAGCTATGAGCTATGAGTCGAAATGGAGCGAAACGAGAAGATCTGATAAAGATAAAAAAACAAAAGCTTTGGATTTATTATTAAAAATGGCATTGTACAGTAGTGAACATCAACACACCTGTTTAGCCCACGGTGGAATTCATGCAGGCCACACAGAGAGAGTGAAGCGATGTTTGCGTGATTAAAACAAGTGACCGTCACGCAGCGAGAGGTCAAAAGTGCAGGTCTGTTCACTCGAGCATTATATATGTGCCTGCGTTTTTACCACAGTCCAGTTTTCCCGCCTCTCTCCATGGGACTTCCTCTCAGCTGTCCCCTACACACAACACACATAACATCCCTCGATAGGCACCCACAGCTGGACTCTTGTAGGAACACATTCCCAGACAAACACAGATTTCACACTCCCTCTCTCCGCTGTGCTTCCATTCCTCACGCTCGATGACTCTCTCTCGCTCTCTGTAACGTACACACAGACACGCAGGTGTCTGCTTGTAGAATGGCTCTCCGCTGACCGCTCCGTTATTTATGACTGTCTGTGTATCTCATGCTGGAAGATTCTCTTAAAGAGATTGATCAATTCTGTCTTCACTTACTAACTTTTGCACGGGTCTTGCTTGCTGTATAACAGCAGCTTGTTGTGGCCGAGAGATGTCAACATCCATAAACAGGAAAAAGACTAGTGAAGAAGTCCATACGAATTCTTTTTGGCTTTGCATATCAACCAACAAATCAAATTTAAAGGGATAGTTCACCCAAAAACCTCTTTCCTTTTTTACTCATCATCATGTCATTTTAAACCTGTATGAGTTTCTTTCGTCTGTAGAGCACAAAAGAAGATATTTTAAGAAATTTTAGTAACCAAATAACCCTGTTGTATGAGTTGACTTCTATTGTATGACTCAAAAATATCATCTTTCAAAAACAAGTTTTGAAGAACAAGTACGGTGGGATGGAACGATCTCATAATGTTAAGTTAATATTCATTTAAAGTTTCTATTTAAGCTACGTTGTGGTTTGTTGCACAAGCCATATAGAATGACGTGTTTCTTCATATGCATTAATATAAAGAAAATTAAAATAAGTAATCTTCTGGTTTTTAATAGTTTTAGCTTATTTGAATGCATGTTTTGTCTCTTGAAGATTGGTTAAACCCTCTTAAGGGTCCCGGCCCGCTGGTTGAGAAACGCTGGATTAGACCCGAGTGACTCAGGAGTGACAGTTTCAGTTTTGAGTGAACCGTTCTCAGTGCGCTGTTTGTTCATTTAACATGAGTCATGAGAAAAACCTGTCTAGACACAAACACGTTGTATTCATAAAGTGCTATTGTAAACAGGTCTGACAAAAACGCATTGCCACCCACTGAGGGGAAGCGTCTCTTAACCTGTTTTATGCCAAAGCCTTTCAATTGACACAAGTGAAAAGGGAGATTTGTACCTTTGGCCCGTCTGTATGTGTAATTGAAGTATAATTAGTGTTTATGGTGTCTGATCTGTGTGGCGTTTGTGTGTTCACAGTATCTGCAGATGAAATGGCCCATACTGGATGTTCCAGGCTCAGCAGCACTCAAAGACTCACGATCACCAACCCCTGGACACTTAGTGAGTGTTACACATCCACACACACACAGTGTACAACATCTTTGGACATATAACTTACGAAGGATTAAACTAAAACAGAATGTTCACACTTTTAAAGGAAACTATAGAAATATACTTTGCGTATTAAGTATTTTAGATTTTAAAGTATATTTTCGTGGTAATCCATAAAATAAAAAAAAGTCGGCTTGTCAAACTTGCTCTACAAAGGCAAGAATTCTGATGTCGGCACTCATGGTGCAATGTATATAATGCTGATGGGGGTTTAGACTCGAGTTTGATGTTTGCTTGTTGCTAAGCTGAGGCCACAATACCGTATGACACAAAGAATATATAGCGCACACACACAATGTTGTGTAAAATTGTCTTTCTCGCAATGCATTATGGGATTGTGTTCACTTATGTAGGTTAAAATTGCAAAATCGGCTCATAAACAATACGAATTATGACGATATTTATACACTGTGAAACATTGAATCTATTTAACGTAACGTTTCCAAAAAGGTTTGTGTTGTTTGTGTACTGAGCATATTTATTATGTTTGTATTTATTTTCACATGTACAAACAGATATATAAATTTAGGAAAAACGTACATGTATTTATTTTTATATTAAATGTCATTTAAATTATAAACATTTAAGTTTTTAATTTTGTGTTTGTCTTAAATGTAAAGATGTACATGTATGTCTTTATATACAAATTTAATATGCACAGTAGACAGACTTGTATTATGTCAACACAATCTTTTATTTTGGATGCGATTAATCGTGATTAAACGTTGCACAACCTTACGTGTACTTAAACATTATAATCAGCTTTTGACCTCATATTTTCACCTAACAATTTTACAGTATTCAAATATTGTGCATTATTGTTTGGAAATTCCACTTTAATTATTGATTATTTAATAAATATTTGAATTTATATATTACTCTCCAATGCAATGAAATACATTTATGAGTGTTGCATAAGTCTTAAAACATTTTTAGTATACACACCTCACACTCAACAGCAGGTTAAACGTAATGGACTCATGGGAAGTGTTTTAATCAGCGGTGTCGGGTAGACCTCATTGAAACTCATAAGCATGTATTGATCTTGTAATTGATGTAGTTGTCAACACTCACAGCATCTGTTAGCTCTGTCGTGGTCTTTGCATTAAACAAATAGCTCTGCGTTTCTCTTGTGACTGTAAAAGCAGTAAAATAACCTTTACTGAGCAGATGGAAATATTAACATTTGTACTTTACAGACGTGAAGGTCCTATACATCTCATCGGTTTGTTGTATTGACTTGTTAGCACCAGTTGAGTTTCAAGAACATGCCACCATGGACAGGACTACGCCACTCCTTAGATAACAACGATCGCTGTTGGATAAGAAGTGACTTTCCTGTCGAGCAGATATGTAGACAGGCTGGTCAGCTCGGTTTGGAGGTAGTTTGTGTCCTCGGCTAACCCGTGTGGTTTTGATTTACCTCTGATGAGAGGTGATACATCTTATCTGATCGTCACATTCCTGCTGTGGTGGCTCATGTGGGAATGTGTAATGGTGAGACAAAGGCACACGCAAACACAGATATGAGAGGCAAATTGACCCCAACCAAACCTGTGTAAATGTGCAGTGGGAGGAAACTTCAGCACACAGATCCTCGAGTTTGAATTAGATGGACAATATGGCAACATAATAGCAAACTTTTTTTCACGCAGAATCACAATATTTCATAATATGATCACGACCTTTGTAAAACTGTGAAGATTTTATGCCACAGATCTCTACACTTCAAAAGTTTTGATGGAAGATAAATTGAAGGTTTTGAACTTTATTTAACTTCAAAATATCATGACTATGTTGCTGTACATTTCGTTTGTTTTATCATTTAAAGCCTTTTAAATTAGTGTTAGTGTTTTTAGGGACCACTGCACATTTATCAGATTATCAGAAAAGTGAACTATTAGATATCAACATTTCACTTACTGAGGTGTGCCATACCATCTATAGTTGTGATTCCCAGGCTCAAAAGAACCATTCAGCTACTTGGCAACCATTTGTTTTTTGTATGACTAATTTGTTGCTCTTATTTAGCATGAGACGTGTGTCTATACGTTCTCTTTCGATGAGGCCAAACTGTCTCTGCATTAAAAGATGATTGGCAATGTCATTATTTAGTCTTTGGCCCGAAGGCAATCCACGTGCATGTGTGTGTTTGTTTGTTTCAGCCTTCTCTATCCAGCTCCGAATCACTTTGTCACAATAACCCTAAAGCACACCATGAGATTGTCCTTAAAAAACAAAGTGGTCCTTGTTTCACCCCCAGCCTTGTCAATGGGCCTTTATTGTATTTACCTAATATACAACTTAATAAAATGCATTCACCCGCATTACGGGAGCAGCAAAATATGTTGCAACCGCTAACGTGAAATCAAATTAGCTGTACTTGGACAGCAAGTATCAAGGATTTGATGAGAACGCCGTATTCCACCATGACGCCCCACCGGCCCTTTTTTACAGCAGACAGCTGGAACCAAAGCATTTGTGTAACCTTGGCGCTGGCTTGCGAATTGTTTGAGAAACACATCGGATCTCGAACGTCAGACTGCCAAGAGGGGAGTTTGCGTCTGGGCGTGAAGAGGGTAACTGAAGGATGACCTCAGGTGTATTTTTATTTAATGTTATACTCTGTTTGCATCTCAATCAGACGTCGGCGGGCACAAAGTATCACCAAACAGCAACTGTCCACCGTGTACGTGAAAAATACCACACTTATGGCTACTATGTGTATGAGCACGTGGACACTGGGCGTTTTCATTTACATTTTAATCGCTATACAGCTGGACAGAAGAATTGCAACAAGTAGTTCATGTGTCCTGCTGTCACATGAATCTTGGCATTTTGCTACACTTTGGTAATGCATGCTGTTTTTGAGCTCTCATTACAGCTACAATCTGTAACTTTGGTAAATGAAAGATAAGAAAAAAGATGTTATTGCGCAAGTACATGAATCAGGGTTCATAACGTCTCCTTACCTTTCCACGATTCACAATGGTAAGCTTATAATCAGGCCCGGGACTAGGCTGGCTCAACTGGGGGAGGCAAACACATATTCTGATCGGGCAGATATATAATCATAGATAATTGCATGCATACTCTTTACACAATTCATAATAATAAGTAATCATTTAATAAAAAGTAATTCATTTTTAATTACTTTCTTTGTTCGCTATATATTTTTGGAGGGGTTCCAAGAACAATCTGGGGGGGAAATGCCCCCCTTAAAAGTTACAGATGGCAGCTTTTATTAAGATACTGTGTGAAATATTTTTTGTTTTAAAAAGGTAAATCCTGCATTATAATTTATACACAGGACAATTAAAAACAGAAAATAGGAATGTATTAGTCAGAGATGCTTAAACGCATTTAGCCACGGTGTAACTGTTAGCATCACAGCATCGTTTCCACTTTAAACAAATAATATAGTAACATCTGCACTTAAGGTTTTCGCCTTTAAATGTTTGCTCAGATTACAATGTGCGACAAGTGTCATTTAAACAAGGCAATCCACTGTTCGTATTCATCCTTACTTTAATTTCTTCTCCAAGCCCTCGTTCTCTCAAAAGCACACTCGCACGCTGAGCTTTGTCAGATTGAGCCCATAAGGTCTCTATGCTAATGTGTTATTCTGTTCACTCCGAAACGTTCAATAATTCAGGAGACGGGATTGTTGAGTAGGCCTATTCTGTCGCACCTCCTGGACCCCGTGTGTGTGTGTGAGAACTGACTGACACTGTTTTACTGTGTCAGCATGTGATAAGTTAAACCAGCTGATTGGGTTAGTGAGGGTAGCGTCGAGGTCTCGGATGGGAGGGCTGTGTGGGTTGAGCTTTGGGGCTCTATATTGTACACAGTCGACCACTGGTTGCGTAGGAGGTATTTTAGTACGACACGGGAGATTTGTGGCTTTCTTAGTAAAGGAGCATTTGGCCATTTCCACGTTCGTCCTCATCTGAGTATTTCATATACGCTTTACATGAGGCACAGAGTAAAAGAGCACAAACGGGCGATGCAAGTTCGAATCTGACCCCAACGCTGGTCCCCGATCTTGGCATCAAGCCAACAAAAGAATAAATTCTAACATAAGTTGTCGCGTTTGGTTCGGTTTGGTTGTACGCAAGAATGTTTTTACACAGATTCGTTCTGCTTGTGTATCATGAATGAGGCCCGCTGAGTTGCACTGCCGTCAGATTCATAAAATATTGTATGAATGTGTGTGTGTGTGTTCTCAATGTGTGCATGTTGGCCAGTTTTATGTAATGTTACCTCTTTGTTAGGCTGACAGGATCCCTGGAACTGAAAAGAAGTTGAAATGATGCCCACATAAATACCAATCGACCACTTGAGCATTTGTGTTTGCTTTTGAGATTGTGTGTGCGCCTCGAAATCCTGATGTCACATTCTGCCCACTCTCACATCCGCTTCCTGTCTGGGTGACAAACAAATCTTTGCTATCCCAGCATGCCATGCATTCGTCTTTTTTCTTCTCTTGTTTTCATGGAGTTTTTGAAAAGGCTGAAAAAAACCTCCCACTTGAAAAAAGGAGAGAACACACACACACACACACACAGAGAGGGAGAGCTCAGGAGATTTGGTTGGTTGGTTGGTAACTCTTGTACCCGGGGGCTGTTTGCCTAGTAATTCATCTCAGATGTGAAGGATTCAGAATCATGTTTGGAGCAAAGTTCTCCTCCCCTCTTCAACACGGCTTCCACAGCCAGCAGTAGTCCTGTCTCCTTAGTCTGGCCCGGCAGAGTTTTGCCCCTTTGCCAGACCACCACCACTGCGCAGTCTGCTCAAACCCTCCGCCAGCTCCAGCGCCATTCAACTGTCAACCTCTTCGTTTCTGCAGCTAGGATTTTTGACATTCATGCCCCTGTAGATACTGGATACCAAAATGCCGTGAACTTGGCAGGGACTGCGTGGAAATCGTTGACAGCTTGTTTGTGAATTTTAAAAAGCAGTCAGTCTTTCAACACAGCGGATTAAACGTCTCCGCTGTAGCCTGTCCCCTTATGAAAGGAAACATCGGACAACAAACCATTAAACTTCACTTTAATTCACGTTCCTGGTCTGACGATGTATCCGTGCAGGTTGTTCTGTACTAGGCATGTGACCGTATCAAGTTTTTACATCGCAGTAATTGCTAGGACTTTTAAGGCGATATACCCCAAAAAGCACAGGTACGTCTGTAAGATGTCTGCTAAAGATCTGGAAAACATCTGCTGATTTAAATCACCTGATAAACATCTTTAAAAAACAGTTCTGTTTACATTCTAGATTTTTTATATCTTACGCGCGTCTGACAGGAAACATCATTAGACGTATCGCAAATGTGTAAACCGTAAAAAAAATACGCCCTGTAGATGCTAAATAGACGTCTCTAAAATGTATGTGTGCTAACAGGCACGGTATTATCACTACATGTATTATTAAATATAAGAGCTAGTCGATTCATTTCGTACACCGTGCAGACTTCGGTTGGAATCAACATGCCCCCTTTATTTTTCGACCCATCTTCTAGCCCACTCTTCCCGATCCAGACAATCTCACTGACATATGTCAGATTTTGTGAAAAATGTGCGGTTTTGTTTTGGACATAAAAGGCACTGTGTGTTCATTCTCTGATTTGTCATCATTCAATTTGACTGTCTAATATTGTCAAACAATTTTAAGATTGTGGATAGATGCCAAATGAGATGGTTTACATTGTCTTTCCTCACCTTTAAAAGCTGTTCTGCTGACGCCCAAACCCTAGAACTTCGCTGCGGTTTTCAGCAATGTTTTCAGGATGATAAAATATTGATGCAGTCATTCTTTTGTCTCACACATGTGCTTTTCAGAACACGTTTCTCACTCTCTTTTACTAACAAACATATACTACACTGCCTTACTTCAGTCAGCCGTGAAGAACGGGGCTTCAATTCTTTAAGTGAATACGTAGCCGATCAAATCATACACGTTATAATGTTTTCTGGTGTCATTTTCTCGAAAGTATTTTCAGGTCAGTAAGGGCAGATAGCCGTGTGATAATGTTTAGGAGCTGTCATGAGGTACAGACTGTGTACACACAGATTTGGTGTGGCAGTGGGTGTGAGGCTGTCTGGCACAGCACTTGCTTCTCCCAGCATTCCTTGGTGCGGGGCCAGATTGCTTCATGCACTTCTTGTCCCAAACACGTATTAAAGACAGATAGCCTCAAGTGTGAGCAACCATTCTCTTCTTATTACCCAAGAGTCATTGCAGTTTAAATGGCCACACAGAGAATGGCTGGGGGGTTGAAGGAATTTGTGACATCAACCAAATACAAATATCATTTCAGCCAAACAACTTTCTTTATTTAAACATTGAAAATCTTTATAATGTTTATTAAGAAAGTAAATGGTGCCATTTTTGTGTTGTCTCCTAATCATCCTTAAATCTTCATGTTTTCTTTCTCAGTCTAATAAGGTCCCGGTGGTCCAGCATGCTCACATGCATCCCCTGACCCCCCTCATCACCTACAGCAATGAACGCTTTTCTCCAGGAACTCCTCCATCCCACCTTTCACCAGAGATAATGGACCCAAAGACAGGTATTACACATACACACACATTATTCAGACGTTTCTGTTAAAGGATTTTTCTTTCTTCTGTTATTTGATTCTACGACTGTGTTGCCAGGTATTCCACGGACACCTCACCCCGCAGAGCTGTCCCCTTACTACCCCCTGTCCCCTGGAGGCATGGGACAGATCCCTCATCCTTTGGGGTGGCTCGTTCCACAGTGAGTTTCTCAAACCTGATCTGTTATTACACGCACAACTCTGTCCATTCGTCAAGATACAGATTCTGGTTAGAACAAGGTGTGTCAAAATAGAACGTTAATGTTATGAACGTTATGAAAAACACAATTACTGATATAAAGGGTTTAACTGCAAAAACAGATTCTCGATCTCGTCGACAAACTAAACTGATAATGGATTTTAGTCAACAGACTATGATTAAAACTAATTCAAAATTTGCTTTCAAAATTGACACCAATCTTAATTCTTATTTCATTTAAAGGAACAATACGTGATTTTTAACAGGATCTATAGACAGAAATGCAATATAATATACAAAACTATTTCTTCAGACCTTACGTCATGAACCGTTATGTTTGTAATAACTTAAAATAAGCTATTTCTATCTAGCGGGTCTACATACATTGAATTCGCCGCCATGTTTTGTACAGCAGCCCTAAACGGACAAACAACTCTACACACATGCATTTCCTCTCCCTCTACCCTGTAAAACGCGCTCTCGCTCTCTCTCCAGTTTTACTGCCAACACGCTCTCTCTTTCTCCAGCATCTGGACGTGTACAATATTAAAGCAGTTCCAGATAAACAATGACGCTTTAAACTACTTTGTCACACAGCTAATATCACATACTGAACCGAATCAAAGCAACCTCCTCGGGGGTGATTTTTAGACGATCTTTCTCTCCAACGTCTCTCTGCTGGAAAGTATCTCCATAGATATATATGAGTATCTCCGCTAAAAGCCTTAGTACCGCGGCTCCTAACGCGTCTCTGCTGGAAAGTCTTTAAAATATTAACGCAGGTCCTGACTTTTATCCTTCTTTTTATACTCAAAATCCACAGACCTTTTATTTCATGTAATAAATAAAACATCGCTCTTTCTAAAGTCTTTCTAATGCCCGCATGATCTCTTCCCTGTGTCAACATGAGAACAAGCGTTGTCGCAGCCGTCAACATATTTTTGTACTGGGATGTTCGTTGCAAATCTATAATACAACACTAGTGGCCGCTGTAAGTAAAAAAACTGAGCCTTTAAATTGTTAATTCTTCAGTGACAAACATGCAGTACAGAAGCTTAAGTTAAGCCTTAAAATGTTGAAATTCTTAAGTTGTATGTTGCAAAAAAAATTCAAAAATATCATGATGTGTACCGTACATGAGCCCAGCATCGAACTAAGAACCGAATCGTGTGCCGAGTGTATCGTTAGTCGGCAGACTAATTTCCGGTCGTATAACATAGTATGGGAAAAAGAGGATTTTTGGCCGGCAAATATGGGTGTTTTTTTAGATATAAAAGAAAGTGATATATCAGCGATATGAGCACACTGTTGAGCCAAAACAACTCGATAGTGTTATACGACCGGAAATGAGTCTGCCAACCCTTGCGTCGTAAAAGCTCACCGGCACCATCTTATGCAACTAGCCCATTTATTGGATGTATTAAAAATAGCCATAGCATTTTTAAATGAGATTGGCAGCAGGTTGATACTTAGAGGGGAGGAGTTAACGAATGCTCTGACCTAAAGCCGTTGAATATGAGAGTTACGACACTTGATATCGCCGCCGTTTTTAATCTTCAAAAGCACTGCAAGATAGAAAAAGTGCTGTAATGAACCACTGAAGAACCTTGATTTTTAAGACTAAATGTATTTATTTATTTCTCAGGCAGGCCCAACACATGTACCCCATCACTGCTGGAGGTTTCCGGAACCCGTACCAAGCTCTTGCCATGAACGCATCCATGTCCAGGTGAGCGTGCCTTTCCTACATTACACATTCATGTCACTCGACATTTAAGAGGTGTGTGTCTCACTGCTTAACCGCACTGGTCAGCGATTATTATTTTCATTTTATTAGGAGTCGGCTGTTATTTTACACCTCAGTAAGTTTATTGAGAGTGTCGCAGAGGAAAGAATGAAACATTGCTTACTATTTCCGGTGAACACAAAGCTCCATTGTGCGTTCACCTCACCAAACTCAGTGCTGGGATCTGAAACGTGTCCCGCTCAGACTGTTGTAGGAAGTGGTTTCTATACATTTTGGAAAGGGGTGTACTTGGTTTAGGGGGATGGGGGTCTCAGGTGTCGCACTCTTCTGCGTTACCACAGAAACAGCACACTCGGCACTTCACCTATAACAAGAGTGGATAAAGGAGCTTTGTAGCAGTGATTATATGGACTGAAAATGACATGAACAGAAATAAGAACGTGTTAGTGTAGGCAGAGTATCAAGACGTGTTTGCTGGATGACATAAGCTGCTCTGTTTGAGTCAAACGCTGTGTGTTATTCTTGGGGGATCAAGATGTGTGAGCTGGACAGACAGGAGTCTAATGAGGGAACTTCGATGACTGGTATATGTTGTCTTAACCTAACGTTTGGCACTCACACAAGAGAGACGTGGAGAATGCAGGTCTGAGATTGAGATCTAGACCATCAAATAGAAATAACAAATTCTTCTGTCGATTTTCAGTTTGGTATCCAGCCGCTTCTCTCCACATATGGTTCCTCATCATCCTCACAGTCTTCATCGGACAGGAATTCCTCACCCAGCTATAGTGTCCCCGGCTGTTAAACAAGAACCCAACGGAGGCATCAGCCCAGCAGCTCACACGTAAGTATGCGCACACTACGCTAAATCTTTGTATGTAGTAGTAACTTTGTATTAGCACCTATCGCACTATTGCTCTTTGTATGACATATCGCTGCTTGCTCCCTGAAGTCTTTGTAAGTCGCTTTGGATAAAAGCCTCTGCTAAATGACTAATGTAAATGTAAATCTGCGCTTTCGATTTTCTTTACTTCTTGAACCAGTTGAACCAAGGATAGATTATTAGTTCTTACAACATTTTACATGATATTGACGAGAAATAATGCGATATTCAATATGTCATGCAATAATGCTATATTAAAGTTAATATAAAAAAATGTGAACTTTATTAAAATAAATAATTATTTAACAAAACATATATATATATATATATCAGGGCTGTACAGTGCGGCCTATATGTGGCACACGGTATGAAAAAATTGGTCTGTGCTACGAATAAATGTAATAGTGTAGCACGCGTGCGATACAGTTTGGCAGGTGCATCAGACAGAGCCACAGTGAAGTGCGTTTGTCGTTGTGCTTGTTCGTTTGGGGGGTTAACTAATGGCGCACCACTATTTATTTGAGTTTTTGTTTAGTTTAGTCAACTTGTTGTCCGGCTGCATCGAGTTCATTGATCAAGAGCCCTATGATCTGTGCGATGTGATGGAAGGAATCACGAAAGCAGAATTCTACTAGTTCATACGATGTCATCTGCGTGTCTATGAGTGAATGAGTTACACACTTTAACATGTTAAAAGAATGACACTTGTGGATCTTACTATATGAGGACATGAACACATGAACTTCATCCACACAGTTTATTTTACAAGCATTTCACTGTTTGAGTGAAGCAACAAAACACACTGAAACTCAAACGTCTTCGCGACTACCCGCCAAAATAAAAGTCCAGACTGTTCTGGACTTTCTGTTTTCTTAAAGATGATAACAGAAAACAGACATGTACTTGTGCTACAACTGTTTGGCCTGTGCTACAAAACTTTTAACCTCTGTAGCACCGATGTTATGTGCCAAGAAAGTTAATGTACAGCCTTATATGTATATATATATATACATTACATACTATATAAACACTCTTTCTGAGGTAAGAAAGCATCATCACAACTTCTAAAAGAAAATATATATATTATAATATATAATAAAGCAGTGCTATACCTGAATATTTGGGAAAATAAAATGTTTAGCACTATGTTTTGTCTGCCGACTTACCACTTTGGTAAACACAATTCTTTCTGACTGGCACTCCCTTACACACATCACACACATACACATACAACACGTGATAAACAATCAACTGTCTTATGTTTGCAGGAAGTCTCCGGGTCCGACTAAAAAAGAGGAGGACAAAAAGCCACACATAAAGAAACCCCTCAACGCATTTATGCTGTATATGAAAGAGATGAGGGCCAAAGTGGTGGCCGAATGCACGCTGAAGGAAAGTGCCGCCATCAACCAAATCCTGGGTCGCAGGGTGAGCAAACAAAAACAAGTGGGATTTGCCTACTTACAGATGGCAGTTGTGTTGCTCAATCTAGAGAACATTTGATTGGACGGTAATCTGTGGAGTCATCAATGTTTTTGGTTTACTTAAGTGGAATAAAAGTTGCACATTTTAAATGTGCTAAAGTTTTAGGAGTGATGACATCAACGACGACTAAAAGCTTCAACACTGCCATTTTTGTTTATTGGGGTCTTTAAAAATCAGGTGTTAACAGGACGCATGGACCAGATTTGCATGTTGCATGACCGTGTGGTCACGTGATATAGGTGTAAATGCAGGCACTGTTTTTGCTTGTGTATGCAGCTTTTCTGTGTACGGTATATATATGCGGGCCTTTGGCTGACTTTATTGTTTGTGTTCGCAGTGGCATTCACTATCTCGAGAGGAACAGGCCAAGTACTACGAGTTGGCCAGGAAAGAAAGGCAGCTGCACTCTCAACTCTACCCCGGCTGGTCTGCCCGAGATAACTATGTGAGTCTCATACACACACAGTGCTGCTTTTAGTATAGACTTAGTATCTCACCCTTATGTTTCAAACTAGCATGACTTTTTCTGTAATGCACAAAAGAAGAGATTGCAAAGAAGCTACTTGTTGCTCTTTTCGGTTGCTAGGATACTTAATGGGGAATGGAGCATTGAAGGGATTGTCCACCCAAAAATGGAAATTGTGTCATCATTGAGGGTTCCAAACCTGTATTAATTTCTTTGTTCTAATGAACACAGAGAAAGATATTCGGAAGAATTTTCATTTCTGAAAACATTTCTGAGGCCTCATTGACAACCATAGTAAAAAGATTATTGCATCATTTTGTTGTTGTTCTGTTGCCAAATATCTTTCTTTGTGTTCAACCGAACAAAGGAAATTATTACAACTTGTGGTTGGAGTAATTCATGACAGAGTTTCATTTTTGGGTGGAGCATTAATATTAAACCACCAAAAAAGTGGTACATACGATCTATATGGCACAATATTTGAAGTCTTCTGAAGTCATATATGGACGGAAATTGTAGTTATTTTTTAACTCTACATCTGCTTGACCTCTTTGGCATTTTTAGAATTTGTCTTGTTTATGTACCGATCATTCAGACTAATTTTGATTTATTGAAAAAAGAAAAGACTATCCAGCTGTTGCATGTCTTCAGAAGATTGATCCACCAGTCATATTGACACGTTTGTGGTTTTGTTTGTCTGTTTTTTTTTTACATATACATTGCTAGATTAACACAAAATGTTTGCCTTCCTTCACCATTGCTGACTCTATCTGTCTCTCCGTCTCTCGCGCTGTTTCTCTCACTCACTCGCTGTGTATTATTTTCTATGCAGGGTAAGCGGAAGAAGAGGAAGAGAGATAATAAGACAGACTCAACACCAGAGGGTGAGGACAGATATACACACTCACACTGCCTTTTCTCTCTCGCCTTGTTCGTTTCTAACCTCGCACTCTCCTCCCTGCTCTGTGACACGCAGCTTATGAAGTCCAGTGCTAGCACAGGCAGGTATGTCGGCGGGCTCAGGGCCGCTCACACAGGTCACGTTTCTGCATTCTGTCCGCAGCGTTTTAAAAAAAAGCTAATCAACCCCCCCCCCCCCCCCCATATACGTATTGCTGTTTTTTCTGCGTCATACGGCAAGATTGGCATGTTTTTAAATCTTTTGACATGCATCCCATGTCCTTTTTATATTTCTGTACTTTATGAACCAGGTGGCAGGATATGAATATTGATTGTGTACATTCAATAAAGGATGTGCATAAGAACATTTATTGCAAGAATGAATCCTGTGTGAACGCCCCTCAGACAGCCAGTGACAGTCACAGCAGTCTCTTCTTAGTGGTCATACATGCGACCCACGACATCCATTCGAATACTTTGATTTCGGCAGATGTACACACGACTTCATTTCCATGCTGTGACCAATGGTATAGGTGTATTTTACACAACATGTCAAGGTCTCAGAGCAGGTTGTTCATCAAAATCTTTTCTGTATTGTGAAAAAATCACCGTCAAACAATTTTTTTTTAATTATAAAGTGCATTTTATATATTATGGTCATATTTATTACATTGGTGTTCATGCAAATAAATGTCTGTAAAATAATTTAATGCAGAGAGTTTGGGGTTAAATGTGACCCGGGCATGTTTTCGGATGGTTCACCTGTGTATAAGTTTTAAAGGTTGTGAATAATTTTGTACTTAAGGTTGCCGTGACTATGTAATCATTGCATATAATATCATGTTCTTTGCTAAATTTCCCCTAACGGAGTCGCTCGAATGCTGTGGTTTTATCATTCATTGGCTTGCATTCACTTGAGATGTCAGATAACATTTCGAACCTTCCAAAATTCGTCCTATTTATTTTGCCCGTTTTCTGTTCCCTCTCAGATTTCTCATTGCCAAATAAGAAGCCGTGTGTGCAGTACCTCCCTCAGGAGAAAATGATTGACAGCCCTGCCTCCTCCCACGGCAGCATGCTGGACTCACCGGCCACGCCCTCTGCCGCCCTGGCCTCGCCCGCCGCCCCGGCCCCTACTCATTCTGAGCAGGCTCAACCGCTGTCACTCACCACCAAGCCCGATCGTCAACACCAGCCTCATTTCTCTCTTCTCTCCAAACCATCACCGTCATCTATTTCAACAATATCCTCCTCCCAACCGAGCCTCTCTCTCCCTACATGCTCCTCAGGCAGGCAGTTGACTCCGCCCCTACTCTCTCGGCCACTCCCCTTTGCCTCTTTGCATGCCTCCCTCCTGTCCCCGCCCTCCCCATTCCATCAGGCTGCCCTTCACTCCCATCATGCTTTGTTCCAGTCTCAGCCGCTCTCTTTAGTAACCAAATCAGCCGACTGACTCTTCAAAAGCAATTCTCTCGTACTCTCTTTTAAATAATGCTGTATATTGCTTTTTACCTTTTGGAGAAATAGATGTCAGGTTAACTTTTTTGATAAATGAAAAGAAAATAAATATTATCGGTCAATATTTGATCATCTGCTTTTCTGTGTCTGTATAAAACAATGTATTTTTTGTAATGTCTACTTTGGAACTGGTTTCTTATTTGATGCATTATTCCAGTAAACTTGTATAAAGAAAACATGTATTAAAAACTACTTTTAAAAGACAAGGAACAAAAGAATTTTAAGCTTGCCTGTAATTATTAATGGTAGTTTTGGAGTTTAATTCATAGTACTGGCAATTTTATTAGACCTCTTTGCAACGACCCCCCCTCTACCCCAGTTTTGAAGTGTGTGAACTTGATAAATAAAACTTGTAAATTGTTTCTAAAAATGGTGGTTCATGTCGTTTTTGAGTCAATTATCAATTACTTGTGTAATAAATTCTAAAAGAGACATCAATTGTTGGGGAAATTTTGCTTTTATTTTTTTATGCAAAGGAGAAATGATTTACAGGTATCTACAGTCAAATCAAAACTATGTTTACACAAAAATCATGTACTAAAACTGAAAAAAGCATTTATGTGAAAACATTTTTTAAACGTTTGTGTAGAGGACATAAAATAGACAAAAACAAAACGTTTTATGCATGACAGGCCAGTTATCAACGCTATAAGCGCGTCTAAGTGCTGAACCTATTACGCATGCGCATGAGATCGCGTTTTTGTAGTTTGTATTCCAAATATTTGCCCTTTAAATTCCGTTTCCAGGTTTCCAAAATGCATGATTTTGTAGTAAACATCCCCTCCATTACTCTTCGTGAATGGCTTTTTGGAAAAAAATGCATTCACAACAAGCTAGAAATGTTGTATTCTTTTGCAAAAAAAGGTATTTCCAAGGTTGCACGTCAATGTTTTATCATTTCTCATGTTTCAAAATCTGCCTAAAACGAGAAGGCGATTTTAAACACTCGAAGCACAATAAACAGCAGTAAGTAAGTGTATGTTCTGAAGAACCCTGCTGATGTGTGAGAGGAATTAAGAGTTCAATCTTTAATAGGCGGAATTTAGGCAAACCGCACTGGAAAATGAACAGCGAAGCCAGAGCAACAAAATCGACTGCCAAAAATAAACACGGATAAAAAAATAATAGACATCTGTTCCTTCCTGGAATGCGAAGTCCCAAAACAACGACGAAAGCGGGTCAGAGCCAACCTTCTCTCCGGCTTTTCTCACGTTGCGTCTTTATTTGTGGTTTGGCTGACTGCTGGCGCTGTAATTAAGTGAGAGGTAATAGGATGGAGCTCCGGGGATCTCATTAGTCTTTTCAATTAGTGGAAAATACACAAGGTGGAGGCCCCTGCTTTTGGGGGACTTTAGAAACGGGCGGAGATGCCAAGAACGGTCCCTTTCGCTTTCCACGCAGCTGGGAAACGGGCCGTAGGTGACACCCCTGACAGACCTCGTATTCCTGCGGGCGTCGGTGGTCTGTTCAGACGCGGCGTCGGGTGGTGACACCGCGATTAGACTGAAATCAAATCGATTCTTCGCATTTGAGCGGAAGCGGCGCTCCGGCGTCGGTGTTTAACAAGAGGCGGGCGGCAGGCCACCTCCTAATGACGCGCGTCACACTGGCAGTAATAGCCAATCAACGCGCGTTTGCGGACAAGCAACGCGCCATTATCGCTAATTGCTTAATGATGTTTCGCGGTGTGTTGTTTCCGTGTGACTCGACCGTGAGCCGTTTCAACAGACTGTCACCGACTGCGTGACGAGAGGTGTGTGCGCTCGCTCGTGTGCGCGCAGACGGACAGGTTGACACGCGAGCGCTCATTTCCCTCTGTGCCCTCAGGTGAGGTACCGACCTGTCAGTCACGCGCGCACACAAAAGCTAGATTTGATTTTGCTCGGCGGTCATTAGAGAAGCAGGGAATGTGCCTTGCATCATCTGGGCCTCCGCGATGCTCTCTGGGGTCCCGCGTGTAGCCTTCGCTCCGGAGCCATCAACCAAATTAAAGGTAATGAGTTGTCAGACAACACAGAAAGCCTGTGGCTCCTTAAGGCTTGAACCGTGATGGGCTCTCCTATTCTCCGTACACCCACCCGCTTGGTGCGAGCAGCCTGAGTGACTTTAATATGACTGGCCTGTTAGAGAGATCGGCTGGAGCCGGGATATCTGTGATTATTCTCTCGAGCTTGTTTTCTCCGAGTCAATTCGTGGAAAAGTGCTCGTTAGCTCCATCGGAGATGCGGGCACAGCGGAGCTGTTTAATGGCATTTCGTGTCATTGCTTTACTATGTGGACCGGATAGCCTTCCGTCGATGTATCATCCATATTTAGGACATACGAGTCACACTTGGCCTTCGACTACCCAACAGTTGAACAGTATTCCAACGAGAGATTTGATTTTCATTTTTTTACATTTTCAATTCAAGTGAAATTTGTTTGTTTTTTGGTCATACGGTAATGCGCATCTTAAAGCTTGTATAGTGGCATGCAGGTCATTTGAAGGACATTTGTCTGCAGGTAATGGACCATAGACGTGAAATAACTATTGGTGTTATTTTATACATATTTTGTTATTATAAATGTAATCTTAACTTGAAAAGTGAATCTAGAAATGTAATTCTCTGGAGAAAAAGATGAAAACGGCAATCTGAATACAAATAGGGTTTAAATAAAGCCAGGGATCTCGTTTGGGTCATATGCCAGTTGACCGATAATATAAAGAATGCATATGGTGTTTACAGCCCTGTTATAAAATAGAAATAATGAATATAGAATATGGAAAACTGTTGTTAACAATTTATATAAATATAGATACTCGAACATACTTGTAAAAACAAATTATAATTTGCAGATATAGTCAATACCAGCAATTTTGCACAGATTCATTATTTGGGGCGAATATTGTGAACAAAAGTCCACATATGTGACCATGGACAACAAAACCAGTCTTATGGGTCAATTTCTCGAAATTTAGATTTTTACATCAACTGAAAGCTGAATAGTTAAGCTTTTTATTGATATAGGGGTTGTTAAGATGAGACAATATCTGGTGGAGATACAAGAGTGTAAATCTCTGGAAGTAAAGAGTGCAAAAATGTTAATATTGAGAAAATCGCCTTTGAAGTTGTTAATCCGATGCACTGTAGCAGGCCATCCACTCACAAAAATAACGTTTTTATATATTTTGGGTTGAAAATGTACAAAATATCTTTATGGAACATGATCTTTACTTAATATCCTAATGATTTTTGGCATAAAAGAAAAATCTATAATTTGGACTCACACAATGTATTTTTGGCTTCTGCTAAAAATGTTCCCGTGCTACTTAAGACTGGTTTTGTGATCCAGGGTCACGTATATCAGCAGATTTGTAATGCCATCAACAAAAAAGGGTCGTAAACAAGATTAAAGTAAACGCAAACAAATGGAGTGAAACATTCTGAAGTATAGTTTAAGATCGGCAGTGCTGGTGCTCATCAATCTGTATATTGTACTTTTGTTTATTCTCATTTAAAAACCGAGTGCTGCACAGATCTAACCTATTATGTCTTTCATTTATGGGGCTCCGTATGTAATAATCAGATGCAGCCATGGGGACCCAACAGGAGACCTTCCCCTTTAAATGTGTGTATGGAACAAAGAAGTGTGTGGTGAACTCTCTCTCATAAGAGACATCTGTCTGCTTCTCACAAGGTCAGAATTAATACATGTTAATTCAGCTCATTAGAGTGCACTGGCCCCCGGCCAAGCTTCTGCCGGTGGGCTCTGCTTTGATCCTGAATTCGTGCCAGGTTAGGCCTTTGATGTTTCAAAACCACTTGACATTGTGTTTACATTCCTGTACTCCGACAATCAACATTAAAACAAAAGAATACATAAATCACTGAGTGAAACGGGAAATTAATAGACTGTCATTCGGATTGTGTCACCCGAAGGAAGTGACACTTTATGTACTGAACCACGTATACACCGCGGATGTAATTGGTTTCCAAAATTATAGGATTGTGAAGACTGAACATAAGACTGAATGAGTGTTTTTTTATTATTTAGTTTCTTTTTAATTTGTGTGTACAACTCGTTCTCGAATGCCTTTCGTTATTCTACGGCTCTCTTTACACAGCATGCAGTGATTTAATCCGGCAACAGTTGTCTACACCTCATCGAATTCAGTTAACACATTCATTGATTGTTTGATCAACACTCTCATTACATTTGGCAAAGTCTGTGTTGGCAGCTCCCTGCGAAGGCAGGTAAGACCTGGCGATGTGCCCACGACTGCCGCTTAATGTTTTATTTACGACCATTTGACCTTAAAGGGGGAAATGAAGATAAAGAATAAGAGGGATGCTTTTCAGCACTAAATGTCAGGACTATAATTAGACCTGGTAGAGAATTTGAGGCTGCAGGGTTTTTTGTCTCTGGCTGAGCAGTAAAACATTGATTAACATGATTTGCATGTCGTGCAAGATCTTTGGTTGCCATAACAAATTATTCACAGCAGTTGGTAGGTCATGCTAGATAAACATAAGGCCTATGATTTTTGCTGTTGAACATATTTCGTTGGTTCTAGACGGGATCTGGCGGGGTAAAACAACAACGAGGCTGTGGGTAATAAATGAACCTGCATTTGTAGAATACAATAGAAATAATTCAAACTGTGAATTTTTCCATACAATGAAAGAATATAAACCAACTGAAAGTCAGAGACATTATTCATTGGACATCTGTTCCTTGATATTTTGATGTGAATTACCCACGTTGGCATTGGTGGCTGCCGATACTTCAGTAATAAATTTAATGAAACAATCTTGATTTCTTTTAAGCATTCAAGTTTAGCTTACTCTTATTCACATATGGGTCTATTCCTAGCTCTTGGGGTAGATAACTATATCTATGAAATACTGATTTGGCACCAAGTATTTGCTCAATTCACGGTCCGGTGACCTCAAGACTTAATAGTTGAATGGTCTTACAGTGCCCCCTGCTGTCCAGATCTTACCACAGCGGATCTTTTAGGTTCATTTTTAAGCACCTGCACGATGACGTGTTCTTTTCTTTGAGTTTTCTTTTATTTCATTTTTTTACTTCAAAAAAATGCATATTCCTATATATTTTAGTGAATATTTTTGGAAACTTTTAGCTGAAACTTAATGGTTCCCTTTTTTATTATGAGGAGCAGAAATATATTTTGGTCTATAGATTTACAATTATGTTACAAAGATTTACCTTTGTTTTATTTTATTTGGCTGCTGTTTCTCAGAATGTTGCAAGTCACCAAAACTATTTCAAATTGTATCTTTTTTTCATCTGTCAATCGAGTCTTTATGTTCTATAAATAGCAATGCAAAAGTATTTAAATAAACAAGTGAGAAAGTCACAAAGTTGAAGTCAAAAGCAAACGACGGAAAAAACGTCTTTCCAACAAGAGTAAAACAAAATAACATTAAGCACAATAGAAAAACTCTATTAGAAAAACATGTTTTTTTAATGATGAAAAACACGATCAACTTCACGAATGAAAATAGATCAAATTAAATATCCAAATATTATCACCTTGTATATAATCTATCACGTTATTGATCTTTGAAGTTGATATATTCGAACACCTATCGAGCTTCAATTCTTAAACCCCGCCCACGTTGAACGTCAGAGACTCCGCGTGTATGCGCAGTTGAATCCAGTCCGCGTTTTGCAGCGTGTAGCGTACACGTCGCTCTTTGTGTCAACACGGAAGTTGTTGTATCGCATTCGTTGTGTTGGCGTTTACTGTCACAATCACTTGTACTGAAATCCCTGCGTTGTGTTATTGTCTTGTTTTACCTCCATTCTTCTCCGAAAACACGATGCGTGTAACAGCTCTCTGTGTTCTCGTGATCTGCTTGTCTCTGGGTAAGTTTCGTGTAGTTATCAACTGGTGTTCGTGTTTGTCATTTCTGGTTGTGTATGGTTAAAGCACTTGATTCATCGCCATTGTGTGCGTTATATGATATGATATAAAATAATATATGTTATAGTTTTACTCGTCACGGAGTCAAAATAACAGTTTATTTATTAGTGATCATTTATTAGATTTACGCTTTGTTAAATGACCATCAAACGATTGACATCTCAAGCGACGGTGCGCAAGAGTGGATGGATGAACCACATTCCTGTTTTTCGAGCTCAGATAAAGAAAAATGTTTTTAGTGTTAGAAAAGTTCTCACAAAAAATACATTTCTGAAATGAATGTCGCAGGCTAATGTTATATACAGGGTCACTTAGACAAAATATACAGGGTCACTTATTTTGTCAATACATTTTTACTGAACTGTCCCGTAAATGTGTCCTGTGGTGGGACATTTAAAAAAAAAAAATCTTACAGATTTACAAATAGGAGGATTTCCTAATAATTCTGTAGGAACATATGGTTTATTCTCATGATCTATCTGTACCAGGTGACAGCCTTGTGTTGAGGTCCCAAGCTTTTATTATAGTTTCCTGTTTTGTTATTTTTCAGTGACCAGTGCTCCACTGAAAGTTAAAGATCCAGACCAACCTCCAACAGATGATAAGGGTAAGGAACCTACTCCCCCCACCACAGAACAAATTGGAGCAAAAGTGGATCCGCAGAAGGTCTCAAAAAGTGGCACAAATGATGAACCATCAAAAACTCCGGTTGAAATTAATGAAGATCAAGTGGAGACCAGCTCTCAACTGGAAAAAAACAAAGATGATACATTGAAATCTGCGAAAGAAAAAGATGACCCAAAGCATACCTCACCAATGCAACCTTCTCTTGATGTACAGAAGCTGACGGCAACTAAAAATCATACAGACAGTGCTGTAAAGGAAAAGACAACCGTCCAGGTTAATAAAACGTCTGGTGAGGAGGCTAAAACAACCAATCAGGTTAATAAGGCACCCGCTGAGCAGGCTAAGACCTCTGTCAAGGTTGATGCGGTGAACCGTGAGGAAAAGACAATCATTCAGGTTGGTGAAGGCACCAAGGCTGTCACTAAAGATAAGATGGCCAGTGAGAGTGTTAAGACAACCGAGCAGCATGATAAGAATGTCAATAAGGCTAAGAAAGTCGATCAGGATGAGAGGACGGAAGATTATGATGGCGATCAAGATGATTTAGATTCAGGAATCGGGAATAAAGGATCCACAGAAGAGAAAACCACTCCGTCCTTTGAACCTGGTGAAGATATTGAGGAGGATGGTGATGATTTTGCTGAGAATCCTGATAATATTGCGCCCAAGCTCAAAGATGCGAAGAGCTCCGGGACCAAACAGAAGAACGGGAATGACAATCTTCAGATAGACGACAGTGTAGAGAGCAGCCATTTCTTCGCCTATCTCGTGTGTGCCGTTATAGTGGTGGCGGCGCTCTACATAGCAAATCACAACAAGCGCAAGGTCCGTGGTTTGTCTGTTCGAGTGTTTTTTTATCACAGACATGTATGTAGAGATGTTGTGGACTGCTGGTTGGGAACGAACACCTTCTGATGTTTGTCTTTTTTTAAATGGTGATAATTAATTTATTTCTCTTGTACAGATCATTGCCTTTTTTATCGAGGGCCGGAAATCAAGAGGATACCGGAGACCAAAAACATCTGATTACCAAAAACTTGAACAGCATGTAAGTAGCAATATGTGCACACAGGGTTTAGAATTTAGAATTAGACACACATTCCAACCCAGCATACAGTTAAACAAACCTCTGTTACTAATTCCAAACCGTCACTTCTTTTAAATTTGCGCAGTGGTGCTTCAGTGATGTTATTACTGAGTAAAAATATGGTGTGTGAATGAAGGAGAGAAACTGTAAAAGGCAATTCGCCGAGAGACAGTTGTGAAGTGATACAAACATTGGGGATGCTGGTGGATTATCGCATGGCGATACCAGAAAGAACTGTTATCTGTGAATATCATTTTATGGGGGTCACGATGACATTTATCCATTGTCATTTATCATTAAAATAATCCAAATGACTCCTTTGGGCCTAAACTACCTTCGCTGTTATAAAATCACTGTAAACCAAGGCTTCGCTGGGCTTAGTGATTTTATAAAACGCTTTGTCGATATATCAAGGTTTCATAAACTAAAACACAGCAAACAATAGCTTGAATTTAGTTTTTTGAAGCATGGAATTAAAATTTTGTTTGGTTCTCTTTTACAGTGAGAAAGTCCAGTCAGATGAAACATGATGGATGAATCGAAATAACTGTGACCCTTTATCTTGAAATTCTCTGTCATGGGGCAGTCATTACCCCTCTTTAACACTGTACACCAGATAACAGTAACTCACATAAAGAAACTATAAATAATCATCATAACTGTTCATAGCATGTCACAGCAGGCAGGTATGTTGGATACAAAGCTTTCATGATTTTCATTCACGTTTGAAGCATACAAATACAAAAATGAAGCTCACCATATGTTGTGTTCAGTTAAATTAACAGCCGGTTGTAGTTTAGCAGTCAGTTTCTTGTTGTGAGCTTCTCTTTGTTTTCTGTTTTTCCTTTTACTCAAATCTCTTGCGCTTACTAACAGGGAAAGAAACAATATTTATATTTTTTAACGAGAGAATGTATTTGCTGCTTTTTTCATGAAGATGAACGTTTTATGGGAATGAATTTGTTTTTGAGGGTGTGAATGTTATTTTAGTAGTTCCTCAGAGGGTTTTGTTTTTGCCTTAACTAGAATATGAGCTCATAAAGCTCATTTATAGGACATGTGTATTGCACTTTCTACCTGTGGTAAATAGGATGTGAGCTGTTGGTCTTTTCAGGCTTTTGGTGTATTGCGTGTTTTTTCATCCGACATAATTTGTTGTCTATAAATGTCTATAAAAGCTCCATAATGTGGATTTTCGATAAATATATTTTTTTGCACATATGTCAGAAAGACATTGATAGACACTCTTACTATTTGGTAAACGTTAAGTTTCCTGCACATCCTTTGTTTTGTCCCATACACATACAGTAGTAACTGGTATTCATGCACATACAATGTCCAATTTTTCTCTGAAGGGGTTTGTATCTGTTAACGCTGTATTTTAATTCGTCCCTTAGTAGTTTGGTTGTGATTTTCTAAATGGACTGTACTCGCATGCCTAAAAATAAAATCTTTACAGTATGCTTTCAGTCAAGGAGCTTCGCTCCGAATAGAAGCCACTTGTTTCAAAGTAGTCATGAGCTGAATGTTCAAATAAGGTGTCCATGCATGCTGATCATTCTGGAGTACATCACATCAGCTTCTTTGTCCAGTTATTTTCTTTCTTTCAGGTCTGTCCAATTGTTAGCCCGGATTGTTTTACACTATAATTTACGTGTCGTTTAAAGGAATAGCTGGGCTGAAGATGTCATGTCAAACAAACAAAAAAACATTTCAGTGTGTTTTTGCTGCGGTATTATAATGATCCATGCTTGGTTTATTTAAAAAGCAAAACACAATTCCTGTGCCAAATTTAGACCGTTTCCTGAAACAAGGAAATTTGTGATGGTTTAAGGATACAGTTAGACACTCGTACAGACCTTTAATTCTCAAAATAGAAATGTCTTTATTATTCTGTGCCATGTCATCAATTGTCACACTCTTGTTGTGTCCATTGCATGAACACTGTCTTTAGGATATACTGTGTTGTCAGCCCAGCTTTATTCTCTCGTAAGACTCTGTGTAATAACCAGTGACTTTGCACAACGATTTTCCCTGAGATGCTGTACCTATTTTGAATTATTAAAATGATGTGATGGGGTACATATGGTATTCTTTCTAAAATAAAGAGAGATGGAATAAGGTTTAAATTTCCCCCCTGACTGGTCTCTCGTTTATTCAGTTATTTTAAGGAAAACTTATTAGCATTATTAATAGTATTTTTATCTGGTTCAGCACCAGTGTACATGGTAAAACATCTATATGACTGTTAAATGGTTTACAGTATAGCTACTAATACTGTTAAACTTTCAGGCCTGGCTTTGTCAAACCAACATAAAGTTTGTCATCAAAAGTTTAACATTTAATAATAGTAGAATAATAATGTACAGTTGGGACCAAAGGCTTTACCTTCCTTGCAAGGATCTGAAAAATGTAAATATTATTAAATAGAATATAAATAATAAAAACAATTTCTGTGATGGTTGATTAGAGGTTAAATATACAGTTTGTACTTAGGCCCTATACTGTATAAAGGAATACAGTAAGTAAAAACTGAATAAAGCAGGATCGCCATAAACCATTGAAACACAACATTTTCCACTATGACCTATGTTTGCATTTATTTGTTTAAAATGTGTCAAAATAAAAACATGTCTGCATATACGGTAACATTTCTGCTTACAACATACTTTAAGTTTACGTCCTAAATAAACACTTAACAAGCTTTGAAAATGATTGTAATGTCATTTCCACGGCGGAGTTAAATTGTAGGATAGATGAATATGTTCTGTGTTATATAAATATGTCCGCAAAACAACATTCTCCACTTCTAATTGATCTGAAGAGTTTATTCGCAAAAAAGATCCCAAAATCATGTTTTATGATTGTATTCTGTTAGTCAGACACATTTTTGAGTTATTATAAAAATACTTGATCAAAACAACCCATCAACGGTTTGTTTACTTAAAAAAACACCATTTATGAACATTTTTAAAAACGGAGTTTTGCAAACGGACTCTTCATCTTGATCAATAGAGGGAGCTAAAACTGACACGACAGAGTTTTTGTTTGCGTCATACAGGAAACGGAAGTGAGTAGTTGAGAATAAAAGCGTAAAGGATGAAAACAGAGCCGTAGAAACAAGTTAAACGGATTTGAATTGAATCAAATAAATCCATGAGGCAATGGACGACGTTTGTCTGCTAATGTGAATGAGTTTTTCAGCCGACGGAGTCTGTTATTATTATTATCATCAGGGTAAGAGTCCGAAACCATTAACTGTTAGCCAGCTAGCCGCAACACAAACACACACACACACAATAGTACACAACACTTATTATATTTCACTTTTTTCTGTAAAACAACATATAAGTAGTTTATTATTATTGACACGACATGTCTTTATAAAGTGAGCTTATGAATGCGATATACATCATGTCTTGAGAGCTTATCATGTTTTTTCCATCCTTTATAAATATATATATATTACAAAAGACTAATTCATTTTTAGTGTACCTACTATTGCAAGAATGTATTCTTATTTATAAAACCGTACAGATAAGGCCACGTTATGAAATGTTTTATTTTATTTCTTATACACGTTAACACTGTCCTTAGCACATTAAAAGTCACTCAATTCAAAATAAAAGAAATATTCAAATAGACTTCATGATTTCCACAAATGTGTACGTCAATGTTGCGTACAATGATGTATTAAAATACTTTTATTAAACATTTAGCAAGCGTATACAGAGTATACATATCTCTCCTGGCTTATCCATCAACTGCAAAACTGATGACAGAGTTGTGTTGCCTTGTTTATTTCATGCAGTAAGTTTATAGGAGACTTCTGTATACAACCTTCAAAGCAAACAGTCACGTAATGTTTCCATTGTTTCTACTTTTGCATCACAGTTGAAGGTCTTGATTGGGACCACGTCCGTATAATGTTGGACCACGCAGATGTGAGTTTGTCCCCGGAGGAGAGGATGCGGGCCTTGACCAAGAAGGGCAGCACGGTGGACATGAATGAAGCTGTACCCCTCCGCAGATACTTTCGCTCGGGCATGGAGATTTTCCGCATGGCCCAGGTGTACGCGGAGGAGGGCAACACAGAGCATGCCTTTGTCCTCTACAATAAATACATCACGTAAGTAGAGCTCTGTATTGTAGCCTTTTCCATTTAACCCTAAATAGACGTTTCAGAAATGGCCAGTTTAAGACTCTCTAATAGTACAGTGCTCTGTTCTCCAAAATCCATAAAATATATTTATTTATTGTTCTTCGTGTTCCCTCGTAAATCAAAATATTTGTTTTTCTGGTATGCACTGACATTCTTGTCACTCTCCTTTTCATGTTAATGTTATTACGCCGTCTAACATTCCGTGGTAATGTTGGAGGCTTTAGTTAAAATGGGTTAAAATCACCATCCAACCACTAACAACAATATATGATTTGGAAGTATAAAGAATTGGTACATTCTGCCTTTTTTATAACTATTCTTTACAAATATATATATTCTTTACAAATATTTATTTGTTTTCATCCGTCAGGCTTTTTATTGAAAAGCTCCCCAAGCATCCAGAATATAAGCTTCCTAATATTCCCGAGAAGAAGGAAACTTTAAGGGTAAAGTCATTTGGTTTCGACTTGAAAACATGTCAGGAGAATAATGATCGACCTATAAACATAGCACATCGGCTGATGTTGTTTTGCTGTTGTTTCTTAAACAGAAGTTAAAGGAGATAGCCTTCCCTCAAGCAGAACTGCTGAAGAAGCATTTACAAAAGAGATATGAGAACGAATACGAATTGTATCTCAGCAAAAAGGTAATGCGCATTTCCCTTCCCAGAAAAATTCTCCTGTAATGGTTAACGTTATGAAAAAGCGCTCCTGTAAATGCCATAAGTCTTGTTTTAATGATTAAAGGGGTCATATGGCGCAAATACATGTTTTCTGTGTCTTTGGTATGTTATAAGTTGCCCATATATTTTTTTTAGCCGTGTCATATGACCCCTTTAATATACAGATGTACTATATCATAATATTAAAATCATTTTACTGTGAGTACGAATACTGTTATACAATAATTTACTAAAGACATCTTATGTATAGTGGTAGGCAGTCCGCCGCGTGTAACACATCAGCAAATTACCGGCAGGTGGTTCAAGGGACAAATCTTGAATCAGAGCGGCTAATTTGATCCTGTGATCATTTTAAGATTATTTAAATCCCACGAAAACCGCATAAATTATATAGTTATATAAACGTATAGGGGGTAAAGGGAGCTTCGCAGAGGGCGTTTGCTCTTCAATGTCTTTAAAATTATCCAAATTACCCCGTGGTTCAACTGCGTGCTACACACGTAATTTGGGCGTGCTGCGTGTTTGTGAAACGGGTATTAGAATGTCTTACAAACTCTGACACTATTTGATCATCTGTTGCTGTCACGACGAGTAAAAAAACCAGCCACCAGTAATATTATATATGTATATTATATACATTTTGGACTTATAACCATTGAAAATAAAAGTACGCGTTGAACCCATAATACGTATTGTACCTTGTCAGTCCAGGCAACTGGCATTCTTTTAACGTTACAACCGTGCATGTCATTGGCATGGCTGCCAGTTAGAGAAACTTTTACGAAAGACTAGACAATAGAAATTAAGCTTGGGGCCAAAATAAACAGGGTTTATGGTATGTGTTATTCACATTGTGAAGATGTTCAAATGTAAGTTTTCGCAACCACAATGCACCGGAAAAGCGCAGTTGGAAGACACAATGGCTGTGTCCGAAATCACCTACTTCCATACTTTATAGTAGGCGAAAATGAGTATGAGTCACGAATAGTGTGTCCCAAACCTCAGTATGCAAAAAACAGCAGGTGAGAATTATCCGGATGATCTACTACTACCGCCGAGATTCGTGAGTGTGGATCGGATGGACACTTATTTATCCCATGATGCCACAGGAGCTGAGCAACGGGCAAAGTTCAATAGGAAATCAAATAAATATAACTTTAAGGCGGACGTTTATTTATAATAAATAAATTAGCTAAATAGTTTTTTATCAATGCCCACGTGTAGATTGTTGTTAATACGTTATAGGACAAATAGCATAAAACATGGCAGACGCAGCATGTCCGAAATGTATTTATACTACTCCCACGCATACTATATAGAACGTACTTCCTAAACGGTTGATAGGTAGGTACTTATTCAAATTCAGTACGTTTTGTCACAGTATGCGATTTCGGACGCAGCCATTTATTTGTGCACACACTGGATTAAGCCACAAGGGGGAGCCACAGGTCAGTCTTGTAACATTTCTGATATATGGGGTAAACATTTAGGGTGTTTAATTTGTGTGGATGACACACAGCACAATATATCGTTCTTCTGTAGATCACATAAGACATTTTTTGAAGAAAGTTGGTTACTGAACAGCGGCGAGCCCATTGACAGTAGTTTTGTGTCCATACAATATAAGTCAATGGGTGCCGCCATTGTTCGGTTACCAACTTTCTCAATGTTCCTTACAGGTTTGAAATGACAAGAAGGTGAGTAAATGATGACAGAAACGATCACTTTAATGCTTTGTACATTTGTGACTGTTGTTCTCTCGTGTGTTTGTCAGCGTGCAGAAACAGCAGCGATGGAGCGGGAGTTATCTCGCCAGCGGGAGCTGGAGGCGGAAAGGCAGCGTGTGGCGGAGATGCAGAGAAGACAGTTGGAGCAGGAGCAGTTCAGCAAGTTTGAGGAGATGATACGTCAGCAGGAGCGCCAAAGCCAGCACCAGCATATCATACACGAGTTCAGCACCCCAGCTCGTCCTCAGGAAGACACGCTCCTCATACCCGGGGTCCAGGGCCCACCCGTGCCCTACCCAGCTTCCCCCACTCCCCCTCAGAGTCCGCAGTACCCCTCAGCCAATCACAGCGCTCCATCGGCTCCCAGCCCAGCCGCACTTCCCACGTTTGATCGCTCACTTAAACCGGGTCATCTCAGCAGCAACAGTATGCCTCGCTCCTAAACCTCACTTAAGTGTGTTTCTATGTTGTTGTGTTATTGAGAACTGTTCTGTTTGTGTTTTAGCTACAGTGGTAGACGGCTTACGGCAAATCGATATTCCTGCAGAGCTTTGCAGCAAATTCCTGCTACTGGCCAATAACAACACCATCAGAGCAGTGGAGACGTGCGGGATACTCTGTGGGAGCTTGGTGAGTGTGTTGTTTACGTCCACTAACTTTATGTATCACGCAAGAAACATCTGGGACAAACAAAATCATGCAAACTGCTAACATTGTAAAATCCAATATGATCACAATCGCATTGTGCATGTTTCCTCGGACACATTCATAGTCAACGTTTATGTGTTTATTGCAGAACAGGAACGCTTTCACAGTGACCCATGTGATCGTGCCAAAACAGTGTGGTGGTCCGGATTACTGTGACACAGAGAACGAAGAAGAGCTCTTCCTAGTGCAGGACCAGTACAAGCTCATCACTCTCGGCTGGATACATGTATGACACACACTGGACATTCATCTTCACCTTGAAATGTTTTATTTGACATTACATTGCATATACCTCATCATAGTGTAACATCAGTACAGTGGATCAGAGAGCATTCATCCTGATTTACTACAGCCTGCATTTAACCCGGGGTCTTAATGTTACTGTCTCTCTCTGTTCCTCAGACCCACCCCACACAGACAGCCTTCCTCTCCAGCGTAGACCTGCACACACACTGCTCTTACCAGATGATGCTGCCAGAGTCCATTGCCATCGTCTGCGCTCCAAAGTTCAACGAGTAAGTCCAGAAACAAAGATAGATAGAAAAGCTCTTTTACAGAGTAAATCATATGGAATTCAACTGACGTGCTGTTATATTGTGCTTTGGAGATGCTTGTGTTGAACACTCATAATGTGTCCATGTATCACAGGACAGGCTACTTCAGGTTGACTGACTACGGTATGGAGGAGATCTCAACCTGTACTCAAAAAGGCTTTCATCCTCATCCAAAAGAACCTCCTTTGTTTACGGTAAACAATGTATAGTATTGTATGTTTTTCCATATATAAGCACTTAGAACATTACACAAAATTAGAGAATGTACTAACAATGAGTAATATTACTTAATGTCATATGCATTAAGTAAGGGTTAATGTACAGGCAGCAGGTTGTTATAGCAGAAATAAGCCCCGTCAGTGGGTCTTGCATCACATTGAAGAGGCTTATTTCGTGATAACAGCCGGCTACTTGGCACATGAGAAAAAACTGGACATGAAATGTGAATTAGAAACATTTTTAATAGCTAATTTTAACCGAATGGAAAAGGCGTTTAAGGTAAGAAATGATGTTCAAATGTCACAAAAATGATGTGTTGCATCCGGGTTACCACGTGGTGTTAGTTTTGAGAGGTTGTTATCTGTGAACAACAAACCTACAAATGTCGCCACTGGCTAATCAGAATCAAGCAATATATCGTTTTATATTACCGTATAATAATCTTTGTTAATGTTAATACCATTACTATTTGATTTCTTATTTAAAGAAACATCTTTACATCTTCTAAGAAAATAATTGCATATGATGCATTTGGTTAGAAAACTAATAATCTTTGTCTGAGAAATGCTTTGACACTACAAATGTCAACTTTAGTCTCGTCTTTGTTTTCCCCCAGAATGGGAGCCACATTAAAATCACAGAAGGCACTGTATCAATGCTAGACCTACGATGATCGTCTCTGGTGTTTTCAATAATCCAGATTCTGTTGTCCTTGATAACTCCTCGTATACGTGGAGAACTGATCAGCTTTCATAGGTGATGGGATTTCTTCAAGAGACTGACACACCTGTCTGCAGCAAGCACTTGAAAGTATGAACACAATAACTAAACACATAGTGTCATACGATGTCATTTGGGAGCTCAGGAACGTAAGCACATCCACGGGACTGCAACTCGTCTGTTTTACACTGACCCGTATGAATCTGCTCTGTCCTGATGTTTTGTTGCCCTACGCTTATTTGTGTTTTTACACACATATATCTCTCATCTGTAGAAATGACATTAAAACAAAGTGATTATTTTAACCTAGTATGAATTTGGGTTGTCTTTGGTAACCAGCTGAGCGGGTCAATTCTGCAGGGCCGGGCCATCCATAAAGGTGTCTGTCATGAATACCAGCATTATTTTATCCGTTTAGTTATAATTCTGAAAAGAAACTGGCCTCATTAATTGCTTTATTAACATTGGACCGATGGCTGTAGCAAAATACTCGTAAGAACGAGTTAGAGATACATCATCAGCATTACGCATCGATCCTTCATCGGAAAAACTGAATCATAAATTAACATTTTAAAAGAGAAAAATCAATGGTTTTGATTTACAGTATGTTTAGAGATGATTTCTTAAACTTATTTAATACTTCTATGCGCTTGGTTTCATAAGCAGCACTCAGTCCATACCTCCATCATTCAGTGCTGTTTAAGGTCTTTTATGGTTACTCTGAAACCGATCTGTCTCCAGAACCCTTTAATGAAATCTAGTGTCCTCTGCTGTCATACTAGCACACACAAAGCTCACATCCCTCATGTCAGAGTTTATCTGGTGTCCTTGACATCAGACCTGGCACTGGTGTTTTGACACACGACGGGTGAAGAAGGGTCACATCAGCCTAGCCAATCCAGGTCTTCCTCCTCGCTGTCATCACCAAAAAGAGGAGCAGGAGGGGGGCATCCCTTTAAACTCTGAGGACAAATCGTATTATTTGAATCCGTACATATAGAAATCCGGCTTAATGTCCAATCAAGTACAAGTTCCCTCAAGCCACATTAACACATTGCAGCTAAATATTTGTTAAGGACTTAATGAAAACTGGCTTACAATGACACAACGAACCTATTTGCAGCGATGCATTCTGTGAAATCTTAAAATAGAAGAATGCAAACAAATTCTACATTATTTATTATGTATTATTTTCTTTTTGTAATATTAGCAGCACATTATAGGACAGTCCATATTGTGCCATCTTTCACTGTGGGATACAACCAACTATAAGGTAACCCTCAAGCTGTGTGTGTGTGTGTGTGTGTGTGTGTGTGTCTGTCTGTCTGTGTCCGTCCTGCTCTGCTCACCAGCTCCTCCTCTTCTTCAGGTGTGGGCTTGGGAGGGGCGGGGCTTTGGAAAAATGGTTCCTCCACCTTTTCCTCTTGTCCTCTCTCAGGTGTACTAGAGAACAGCAGGATGAGCACACAGAGAGAAAAGACAAACGTTGAGGGTATAGAGGGACGCATATGTTATAGGGGGAAAAGATCACATGATAGATTAAGGGTGGTTCATTAGTTGATACATTTAAAGGTTAATGTATAGAGAGTTATATTTAGTAATGTGAATGCTTCATTGGATTACTAATGAATTAAACACAAATCATCACAATTGCTTGAATGCTGCATTCCAGTTCACTTAAACAGCTGCAAAATCTCATTTGCGTCCTACAGTATTTGTGCTGTCTAACAGCTATGCCGGGAAATAATCATTCAACGACTAAATTAAAGGCACAGTTCTGCCCAAAATGACTTTTTCAACCGACCTGGAGAGCTGTGCAGAAGCGTTAGGAGGTGAAGGTGGTGGGTTCACAGGGGGTCCACACATTGCACTTTCTGCTTCAACTGACGCCTCATTAATTACCTTCACTTCCTGTGTGGTAGTGGCGTTGTCTGATTTTTCTGTAATCACTTCCTGTTTGGGGGTGATGTTAGTGTCCTCTGTACCATTTTCACTGTCCGACTCCACAACCTGATCTGGCACATTTTCTTCTGTGCTAACATGAACGTTTACTTCCTTCTCTTCAACCGCTTCCCCTTTAGTTCCATCCTCTACAACCACTTCCTCATCGACTTTCTGTTCACTCTGGTCTTCTCTTTCAAGGTCCTTTGTTTCTTCTGCCTCTTCCTCTTCCACTTCTTCATCCTGTCCTGCCGAATCTCTGTTCCTCTCCTCTTCTTCTCTGCTGCCGTTTATATGCACCTTCTGTTCAGGCTGCTCATCACCCTCATTCTCTTCGTCCATCTCTGCATCCTCATCTTTCTCGCTGTGTTCAGATAAAGATTTGTCGTTCCTAGTAAGGAGCTGCAGTGTTACAGTCTGTGATTGAAAAAAAGGGAATGCTTTCAATATACATTATGAAGAAGTGCTATGTTTTGTCATGTATTGTATGAAGGTAGACCTTGATGGTGTTGACCAGCGCTCTCAGTACAGCACTTCCTGTGTAGGTTTCATTCAGATCAAACTCCCCCCTCAGGGACTGGAACACACCGTTCATCACTCGCTTTACCTGTCAATAGACACAGTTTGGATAGTGGGAGTGTGAAGTTGACATCGGATTCAATTCACAGCACAATGAAATATAATTTAAATATAGTTTTGAACATTAATAATATCTTTAAAGAAGCACTTTCACAATAGAGCAAAGACAGGAGTGCCTTAAAGAAAATTCTCATAATTGACTCGTCATCCCAGATGCACAGTACAGTATATGACTTTATTTCTTCAGTTAAACACAAACAATGCGTTGCATTAACTTGCCATATATATGGTACCCAAAATAGTAAAGTATAGCATTTCAAATACCTCAAGTGGATTAATAAATATTTCTATATTAAAACAATACATTTGTGAGAGAAAACTATGAATATTTTGAGCTGATTTAGCTAAATTAAAACAGATTCTCAAAACACAAGTGACAACTGGTCACGAGACACGTACCAGCCATTAGGATTCAATGTTATTATTATATCAATGAAGCACCTGGATCTGTTAGTTTACACTGAAAATTCACTAAATAAGCTCAAAATATTAAAGGAGTAGTTCACCTTCAAAAAGCCCTCGTCATTTCAAACCAAAAGATATTATAGAAAATGTTTGGTAACAGAACCGCGCAGCCCCCCATTTACTCCTATTGTAACCAATCAAAGTGAATGGGGGGCTGTTAACAACATTATTCAAAATATCTTCTTTTGTGTTCTGCAGAAGAAAAAGGGTGTTTTATAGATTTAATAACACACTGGAGTGCTGAACGTACAGTGCAGGATGTGTTTTCAGGGCTTGAGCATTTTGTTATAAAATTAAGAAACTCAAGTACCTTTGGGATTTGGTGAGTGAATTGTGAGAGAATATTTATTTCACAGTGAACTATTGCTTTAAATGTACCATAGTAGTAGTATTCTCACCTCTTCTGCTGTGTCAGCCTGTGGTTGCCTCTCCTCCAGTTTTCTCTCCAGCTCAGACACTCGCGCCTCTCCTTGCTGCCTCAGAAACTCGGCTCTCTGACCCAGCGCAGAGCACTGAAGCACAATATACAGCTTGTGACCAAAGGGGTTGTCACTTGCATCCTTTTTTGACACATATATTACACAGGTTTCTTTATACTGGTGTACAGACTGATGTTTCTTTGATGTCTATCATCAGCGGTTTAGGATAAATACACAAAGATGCTTCAATATGTTGGTAATAAATACATTCTCTGAAAATATGGCGCAAATACATGTTTTTCTGTGTCTTTGGTGTGTTATAAGTTGCTCATGTTTAGATGCGTAAAATTGCAATAATTTAAGTGTCGGAAACAAAAGATGCATTCTATCTACAAGCGAAAGCTCACCCAGACCAGCATGAATCGCCTCGTAACCAAACCCCACAAATCTACGTCAGTTCGTGGTATGACTCGACTAAGACCGCCCACATGTATATGCAAGTACGGTGGGTGTACCTGTCAGTACAATTGCTTTGGAACCTGATGTTCCAAATATGGTAAGAGGCGTTCGATTTCCGTCACACACTTGCAGTATTCACACAAAAATAATGAAAGAGATACAAACATGCACGGTTTGTGTAAAATACAGCATTTTTTACCTTAAATCGTGTAAATACATTGCATTACATCTAGAACAACCAATAATATTCATTTTAGCCGTGTCATATGACCCCTTAAGAGTTTTGACTAAATAAGTCACATTCATAACGCTGGAATTGGCCAAACATATAAAATACTAAATAACTGGATACTAGAGATGCCTCACCTTCTCTCTCAAGGTCTGTAACTCTTCTGTCTGGTCCTGATCTTGCACCTCTGACTCTCGGGAGTGTCTGAGTGCATTAAACTATGTGCAGGTAAAATACGGTGTAAGGTTGATATTACAAGAGATTTGATAAAATACAGATTAAAATAATAATCACACAGAATAAAAACTGTACCTTCTCCTGTAGCTGTGTGAGTTTGATCTGCAGTGCGTCTCTGTGTTCGGTCAGTTCAGTCATTTCTCTTCTATGCCGTTCACATGCTGCTGCAAGAGTCTGATCACACTTCATCTGCCACTCATGCTCCAGGTCAGCCTGCATCTGAGTCAGCTGCACACACACATGCGCACGCTTGTGTCACTATAAGTGAGGTCATTACATTGACTACCATTGATTTCATCAGGTTGATGATACAACTATAACTATTCATACAAATATGTTCATAAACGGTGATAAACAATCTGAAATCAATCAAAATAAGTTTACATTTACATACAATTTGAATTGTTTGTTGTCAGAAAATGTACCTGTCCAGCTGCAGCGTGGTCAGTGCTGGTTCTGGCTTTCCGTAATTGGTTCCTGAGGTTGTCCATCTCCTGTTGAGCCGCCCTCCTCACCTCTTCCAGTTCCTCATCACAGCGTTGTCTCTCCGCCTGCCACTTCCTCTTCCTCTCAGAGAAAGTCTTAATAAAAGGCCCAAAGAAGATTCAATCATGTTGTCTTTCTCACACAGACCTAAAGTCTCAAAAAGCTCCTCACTCTCTCCAAACTGTTCTTGTCGGTCTTCGCGTCCTGTAGCTCTTCCTCCAAACCGTTGAGTTTGAGCTCTATTTCCTTCCGTTTCTGCTTCTCCGACTTGTATTGGCTTTGCACCCTTTCTGCTGTTTCTTTCAACTCTGAAATACACAAACACACAGATATGTTCGTAACCACACATGATATGACGTGTCAAGTCATTTTCCTGTCGTTACAAAAATAAAGCAACAATATAACAGCCGGTAAAGAGAAATGAAGAAAGGAGAATTCTTGAATTCTTAATAGTTCAACCAAAAATGGTCCCCATTGACTTGACCATAGTCATTTAAATTCCTACTGTATAGCTTTCTACATTCTCTATAGAAAGGTTAACTATTCCTTTAAGAATTCTTGCATTGGAACATTTGCATTACAATTATTACCAAAACAATTCCGCCCACAATTTTAAAAAGACATTTGTATTCGGCAGAACAAGTCGTAATATCTCTCAGTGAAACATCAACTGGACACGCTTCTGAGATACCGATTTTGGACTAATATGTTATCGTCAGTGATGTGAACCGGTCTTAACATGTAATGCTGCTCACCCAGTAGCTGGGTCTCTAGACTTGTGATCTGTGTACAATGTTGCTGGCTGTCTTGCAGGGCTGAATTCAGTTTGGTCTGCAGGACCGCAGCTTTCTGCTGCTGCGACGTCAACTCCAGCTGCAGCTCTGACACCCGTGCTGTGGAGGAAGCCAACTCCTCGCTTAACCGCACCTTCCAGAGAGAGAGAGAGAGAGAAAGGCTTGTCTAACAACAAACCTTACAACTGCTAATGTGATGTTAAAACTTCTAAGATGAAATTAAAATGGGACTGGAATGATAACAGAACGAGAAGAGTAGAAACAGCGATGGATGTAAAGTTGTGTGGCCCTGCTGAAAGCTGATTGGTTAATGAGTGTGGCCTGTTAAAACAACAGTAAAAACACAACAGAGAGCAGGGGAGATGATAAACTGGATTAAAAGATAGTGTGAACACTACGACGAACTGAATGAGGCGAGACAGCTTGCTCACCTGATCCCAGCCCAATTCCTGTGGCAGTGCATGCTGGGAAACGAGAGCAGTCACCACTTAAAGCTCTCAGCCAGAAAATAAGGTGTTGTAAGAAGTATCAATGTTTGCTTTATTCTTCAAATAAATAATGAATGAAGGATACATATTCTCGAACATCTCAATCAGATGTTTGTAATAAGTTTATGATTGTACATAATTGTGAGTGTGAGATGGAAAATGTTTGTGCCACATCATATATAACAAATGAAAAGATTTTTGTAGAATGTATGATTTTTCATGACGGTTCTGATGCTGCTTAGACGGCAGGAGGTTTGGGTAAAGTGTCATTGCTGGTACTGTACCTTGTCTTGTTCTGCTTGCAGAATTCTGGCTTGACATTGTTCACTGCTGTTCTTCAGAGAGTCATTTCTCTGCTCCATCAGCAGGTTACTCTGCTCCATGTACCTACATGACCACGGCACAAAGTGCAACAGAATCTGAATCTACAGCCATACTGTATTCATTGAGAATAACAGCTGACACTAGATTTTGATGGAAAGGGGTGCTAACGGGAATGGCTGTGTTTCAATTAGAAATGTAAACAATGGACCTTTTTTCACTGTTTCCGGGTTGGGTAAACTTCTATAGCGGTGAATGGGAGACTACCACAAATCAAATTTTTCTCATCCTCAATTGCTCAAATAGTAAAACTCAACAATAGTTTCCTCACTTCTTTCAACAAAATAAAAATAATAGAGAGAAAGAGAGAATGAAGTCAAATTTACTGTGATGATGTATAAGAAACATCCTTGAATTAGCGTTGACCATTATTACAAAGTAAGTAGTGTAATAATCTTACATACATTGAAAAAGGATTTACGATGCTGATGTTCAACGTGTCATAACAGGCTTGTGAAGAAGGTCCATTGGTTATTTTAATTTAATGATAATTAATAAGCTTCTGCGAAATAATCAACTTAAAGTGATAGATCACAATGAAGAAACTGTCATCATTTACTCTCCCCTCTTGTCTTTTTAAACCTGTATGACTTTCTTTCTTCAGCAACACACAAAATAAGATATTTTGATGAAAAGTAACCAAACAGCAGTGGCCTCCATTCACTTCTATTGTGTGGACAAACCAATGCAAGTGAACGGGTGCCAGTTTACAACATTCTTCTTTTGTGTTCTGCATAACAAAAAAAATCAAACAGGTTTGAAACGACAAGAGTGTGAAAATTATGACAGAATTTTCCTTTTTTGGTGAACCCTCACAATAATTTCATACAAAGCATTTTTGACTTGTTTTCTAGTACATATTTATTATAATATGTTTTCTAGTACATATATATATATATATATATATATATATATATATATATATATATATATATATATATATATATATATATATATATATATATATATATATATATTATAATCAATTCAGATACATTTACTTGACAAGGAAAGTGACCTGAGAAAACTATAGCATCGCTCAATAAGAATACTGGGAACAAAACATCTGCCAATGGGGTAAGAAAAATGTATTTCAATTAGGTACTTCAATCAAACTAAATTCAAGCTTGTTTTTTTCTTATTGAAGGCCCTATTGAAATAACTATGTCTTCAGAGATGTATAAAGACTTTTTCTTACCATAGAATGAGCTATTTCTATATACATACACACCACATGTCTCTACAGTCGCCCAAAAGGGACAAACTGCTCTCGTAAGACATCTTATGCCTGGAAGCCACTACAAGACTTCTAATATCTGAACAGATTTTATTTCAACTAGACATCATACACTTGCATACTCCGTTTCAGATAAAAACACACTAACTGATCAAATCTGCAGACTGACACAGACTATATGCAACAAGTCCAGACTGAAAATCTGAGCAAAAGTCTTGTAGTGAATTTGAACCTTAAGTCCAGTGTCAGCCTCCGTCGTGCTGCGAACGGGATGGAGAGCTAGGGTGAGACGTTGGTTGCGATTCGCAACCTCACCACTGGATGCCGCTAAATATCATACGGTGGACCTTCGATATTTATTTTCTTTCATAAAACAAGACTAATAACTTGTCAAGTAAATGTGGCTTGATTTAACTTGTACAATAAAAAACATAAATGCTCAATAAGAAAATTTGCAGCGTAAACACAAACGCATCCAGTCTGAACTAATGTGCATCATGTTCAGTAAACCGTGAAATCATTGGAGTTAGCCTGAGATTCTGACCTCTGGTTCTGATTGATGAGCTCGCCTATCTTGCGGTTCTGCTCCTCGATGCGTGAACTTTTCTCAAACACCTCTTTCTTCAGACATTCGTTCTCCTGAATAAATCACGGGTAAATACATCACATTCTGAATGAAGGTTTCACGGACCAATCGATGCTCGCCAGTCAATTACCTGTATAATTCTCTGAATGCTGTGCATAATCATAGCAGTTTCCATGGATACGTTAGATAAGCCCAATGAAAGGCTGCCGTGCTTTTGTACGTCATCCATCTAAAATGTAGAAAACAGAAAGAAGGATTGCTAAGATAGTGTACGTCTAAATGAACAGCATGTAAATGTCTGTGTACTTATGTACCGACCTTAGAGGACAATAGATCCAGTTTGTCAGCCACTTTCCCAACAGCCAATCGGATTTCAGTGTTGTGTTGTCGAGCCTCTGTCATTAAGAAGGATGTGACATCACTAGTTCCTTGTTGAAGAACAGAGTTTACAATTACAACTACAGCTGTAGTCAAGAAATGATTCAGACATGCGTATATAAAGTTAATGACTGACAGCAGTTGTTTCATTGTAGGTTACAAAGGACCAGCAAATTGTGGCTATTTTACAACAATGCGCTTTACCTTGATAAGGAACAGTCTGTGTGGGATACATCTGTCCGACGGGCTGAAAAGAGGAAGTCGCATTCAAATAAACTGATAGACATCTGACTTCTAATGACCCTTCAATCTCCATCTAAAGTATTCTTCCTGCCAAACTTACAATGGGCTGAACTACACATGAAAGGAATTACTTACCTGAAAGGCGTGGACTGCTCCTGCCATCAAGGGCTGTGGATTGACTGTCGCCATAGTAACAGGTATTAGGGCAGAAGCTGCAATAAAACGTGCACGTGATGATAAACAATAAATTTAGCTATAAGTATATAAGTGTATTGGGTCTCATTCATGAAGCACGAACAGAACACATTTTTGTGTAAAGTCATTGTAACATAACTTTTAGGATTAATGAAAATTTCCGTATTTTCAAAATGTTAGTTGGTACGAAAGAAATGTATTTAGACAAACTGATGGACGGCAGTATCATAATGATATTTCACGAGTCCTTTTGCCCTGTCTATTATCATTTGTTATTTTTTAACTTTGAGTAAAACCCAAAGCTCGACACTGTCCTTTTTTACACAGCCGTCCAATCACAGTGGAGAACAGGTGGGACAGACACTACACCGACCAACCATCAAACACAACAATGGAGAAGTTAATATTAATGGTTAATGCATTTTCACATCAAGCTATATTCTTTGAAATGAGATTCAGCTAACTGTTGCGGATATTCTAAATCACAGCAACCAACGCATCTCCCGAATAACGCGCAGTGCCCCAAAGCATTCTCAGGCGCCACCAGCTGGTCGTTTTTAGATGAGCACAATATTTTATAAAATATTTATTCTAAAATATAGCTGGCTAAAATGCTTTGGTGGACACGGTTTAATTGATTCATTAATTTGTAAGCATATAGCCTATCGGTATCTTATGCATTTATGCAATATAATGTAGCCAAACCAGAGAACGGATTCCAGAGGATTCCGGCATTCCTAGATAAGTAATTAGCAGGTACATCAATGACCGTCATGTCATATAGCTGCACAAAAACATGCAGTTTAGAAAAGCATTGGAGCTTCTAATGAATATAATCAAAAAGATGCAAACAAATTGACTAATATTAGACTGAGGTAGCTTCCACACATATAAAGTCACCCAAAAATTATCTTGTAGCGAACCAGTCGTTTTTGCCCGTTTAGTCAACATGCTGCGGGTATGAAGGATATTATTTTCCTGTCTCGGCCATATACCAGCCATTCTCAACATAATCTCTATTTTGTGCTAAATTGCCACATAAGCTCCACATTCATTTCACTTCATCAAAAAGACTTGTGACGTCGACCAATGTGGTGCATCACTACAAGCAAACACAGGTTGTGCTCATGGGAGTTGTCGTTTCGTAGTGTGATATTTCAATTCATTTATTGTTTGACTTAAGAATTATATTCATCCCATCACAGTGGGAGTAGCTGAAATCACCTGCATTTGGTGAATGTCAAGCCCAGCATATTTATAAGGATCTGAACAGGTGAATGCGTTACCCTGCACTGAAATCGGAGAGGAAGAGATGTGTACAGGCTGTGGTGATGGTGCACTGCTATGTTCCCTCAGTCTGGACACATTAGTATCCTGCAGAAATAACCAAGATCCAACATAAGACGTAATGTTTCAATATTTCCAGATGAATGAACAAAAAAACGCTGCATGATGCAACAAGCATCAAAAAAGCAAACTGGGGCTAGTCTATGACACTGAAGTACCTTTACTCTCTACTTCTTACCTCAAGTTCTGAGTCGCTAGAATCTGGATGTGAAGCTGAACCGGTGAGGAAGGGCAGCATTGGTTGGCCCATTTTGGCCATACGAGAAATCAGTTTAGCTTTACTGGCATCAGGATTCTGAAAACATCGTTATACGTCACTACATGTTTTTTTAAAGGGGACCAAGATATTGCAGGCTAGATTTACACACATGTGAAGCCTTGTATCCAACTGCACTTTAAAACTACAGATAAATAAAAAAAGAATACATCTATAGAAAAATTCTAATGAATGAAAACTTACACTCAGATGTTCATTTAGAGAGTTGGATTTTGCCCGAAGAGGTGGTTCGCTGTCAACCAAAAGAAAATACATCAAGGCGGCAACCGGAATCAAATACTACTGAATGAACTTAAGGTCCTTTTCCACTGCATAGTACTGCACGGAACGGCACAGCTCACTTTTGGGGGGTTTCCACTAGGTACAGAACTTTCTTTTAGTACCACCACGGTTGAGGTTCCAAGTGTACTGTACCGATACCAAAATGTGACGCGTTTACACACAATCACCGATTGTACAGAGAGAATCATTACCAGTGTCATTGGATTTGTGACAAAAGAAAAACATTTTATTATTGATTGAGACCCTTAAAGGTCCAGTCAGAAATATCTAGCGGCACGGTTGTGAATTGCAACCAACCGCTCACCCCACCAACTCCTTTTCGAAATACTACGACGGCTGACAAAGCATCGCAAATTAAATGCAAGTGGACCCACTGTGTATGTAGATAAAAATAACTCATTCTAAGGTAATAAAATCATAACGCTTTATTATGTAAGGTCTTTATACACTATGTATATTATAATGCATTTCTATCAATAGATCCTCCCAAAAACTACACATTGGACCTTTAATCCCACCCAATTTGAAGCGGTTCTAAACTGTTGAAACACAAATTGAGCCGAGGTGAAGTGAGCTGTACCGATCCGAGTCGTACTAAACCTGACGCTACTATGCAGTGGGAAAGTGCCATTACTGTAACCCTTCAATTCAATCACACCTGGATAATCCAGTCTGTATTTCTTGTCTAGGTTTGTGGGTAGGTGGAGCAGTGCTGAGTGGCTGGTTGAGCTCAGAAGGGCCCAAACTGTCCACACTGGGAGCTGGAGAGGGAGCCGCAGAATCTCTTGAACTTCCGTCTTTAGCACACTTAACCTGCATGTACACAAAAAGAAACCGGTCACAAAACTTCTCAGAGGGTCAAGTGGTTGTGGGTAATATAAACAGAAAAAACGAGCATGCACACATGCTTTGAAAATCTACTGGAAAAGTATATCAAGTACTTTTGCTGTACTACATTAAATGCAATATGATTTAAGAAGCATTTATCCTAATATGACGTTAGATTTATTAAAAGCACAAAAATTGGGATACAGTCAGAGAACCATGATAAAGTGAAGGACGAAGGTGAAGATTGTGACTTACTCTGCGGATTTCTGCTTCAAAGACCAGTGTGCTATCTGGTGGGACACGGTTTGGAACGCCCTGTGACCCGTACCCAAGACTGGGTGGAATGACCATTAGCCGCCTTCCGCCTTTGCGCATGTTTAACATTCCCTCCTCCCAGCCCTGAGAACAAGCGAGAGAGAGAGATTAGTCCGCTGTACCACAGTCTATAGCCAGGCTTCGTTCAATTCAGCCCATCTCACTCACCTTGATGACTTTTCCAGCCCCAAGTTTCAGTCTCAGCAGTTTGTCTTTATTTAGATTAGAGTCAAACATCTGGAAGAGCAGAAAACCAAGCAAGCCTAAAAATTCCTACCCCACTAAGGTCCTGGATTTAAAATGGTGTGTAAACATTGAAATACTATCTTTACCGTTCCAATAGTTTGGTTTTGTAGTAACCAGCCAGTGTAAGCGACTTCTAAAGAGTCTCCATTCTCCACAGCTTTCCCCTCGCCAAGCAGAAGATCCTGAATCAGGACAGAGTCTAATGGACCACCACAGTTCACTTTTGCCAGACAAACCTAAAACGATCAATATACTTCATGAAGCACCAGAGAAAACAGATTGTCGTAAAGATAGAGTTCAGCAAACACAAACCTCTTTGCAAAAGTCTGTAGCTGCTGTCTCCGATTCAAACAACAGCGACCAGTTCTGTCTCTGGTCATCATAAAATGTGCAGTAGTTACAGGGCTGGACCTGAGTGGGAGAACAATGAGATGCAATATGTATATACAGCAGGAACTTTGATCCTGGAGTGTTTAGCTTTAACCCGGTCCATCACATTTGGCACGTTGCTGGGATCTGTCAACAGAGCCACTATATTGGGGGATCAAGGCTGTCCTATAAACAAATACAAGTGAATGGGGAGCTGTGTTTGATTGGTTTGCTGACAGTAAAAAAGTAAATGGTCATAAACCATTGAGAAATGTAAACGTTTTTGTGCGTTTTACTGAACAAAAAACGTATACACAACTGCGCCGCCATTTTGTTCTGAATGTCTTGCCCTGTCTAATATGGCGTCAACTGCCATGCGACTCTGTTGCCAATCTCTGTATGTCTATTCAACTCTCATTAGTTTGTTCAGATGCGTTTCATAAAGACTGAAGCTAAACCATGCAGAACAGGGGACCTCCAGGACTGAAGTTGAATAGTTATGATATACATCACGACGTTCTTTAACTATCTTTAAATGAGTAAAGTGGATATGAGCTCACAGTGAGGATGAAGCCGCCGTGGATTCTTGCTGCCGTCACCTGCTTCTGTTGACTGACATACAGCAGGAGCTTGTACTGAAGAACAGTAAAGACATACTTGTGTTATAAACATCATGCATGCTGTGTAACTGAAAAAAATTAAATGTAACGAAAACTAAAAACATAAAAATAACTAAAAACAAACTAAAACGCATGATGGCAATGTTAAATAAAGCTACAGTTAAGCTGCTCTTTTAGATGCAGTATATGAAACTACAAACTAGTTAATACTGAAGCTACTTAAAGGTTTAACATATACTGTACATTATGTATCATTTAAATAAAAACTATTAAATATCAAAAACAACGGCATTCCATCCACACACTCTATTGTCTACCATTGTAGAAGTCGTCCTACTACAATAGAAAGCTCAATAATGCCCTAGAGCTGATTACAAACATTCTTACAAATATCTTTCTTGATACATTTTGTTTAGATATTTATAGAGATTTGGAAATGACAGAATAAAAATGTATGTGTGAACTGTCTCTTTAAGACTAAAAAATGATCACATGACTTACCTCTTTAGTTTTATGATTTCCAAGGACAGCAGCTCCAACCTTGCCTTGTTTCATATATTGTCCATTTACACTGCACAGAAAAAAAACATTAGTGCTCGAGGTTTATTTTTCGATGTGCGAAAACGTAGCACTGCTGATTTATATTTCACCTCGTATTTTTTCACTTAATAATCTTATAATAATCACTTAATGTTTTTTTAGACTTACTATCTGTAGGCCTGTACTGCAGTAGCAAAGATAACAGCGGGGGAGCTGGAAGGAGGGGCTGGCTTTTGGCCTAAAATATTAAAAATCAAACAAGATTAGAAGTATTATTAAAATACAGGAACTGGCCTTTCGAAGCTAAGAATAAAAGTTTTTGATACTGCACATTTGTTTGGATTAGACTGAAGGCACAGTTTATATTCATGGAGGTTCTTCAAGTCCTACCTGAGTTCCCGGAGCTCTTGCGAGGCTGTTTGGGAGCCGTGTACTGGAAGGATTCGTTGCCCTGGCTCGCTGCTTGATCCAGTCCAAAAAGAGAAGCTAACTTTGCCCTGAAATCACAAAAAAGTGAGCCAGGATTCGGCAGCACACAAATCCACTTATCTCCATTGCCTTGTTTTGCTTGTATGAGGCCACACGAGTCTCAAAAACGGAGCTCCATTTCCAATTCTTAAAATGACAGCTGACTTCAGCGGGTTTTTGGCTAGCCTCAAAAACATCAACAATCACCCGCAATAACACCACTGTAACAACCACATAACAGCATACCACCGCACTGACCCATGGATCTCTTTCCATCCGTAGGCATCGTCCTGCATTGCTGCCATACTCAACTGACCTGTTGACTCCAGCAAAACGACGCAAGGATGACCAGTGACTCACTTCACAATGTGTTTATGAGCTTCATACCACTAAATGTCCACTTCTAGTTAACATCAGATGTTTTAGCACGTCTAGAAAAGCCAACAGCCACACAGGGACTCAAGTTGTTTTCCTCGTGACTGCGAGACGTCCCAGACCGAGACCATGTGCATACTTCTGACCACCAGCATGTGAGCGGCATTAACATACTAACTCTCTACCGCTCTACAATCCCTGTCAACGGTTTTTAATTCCTAAACCACACAAACACAGACTCACAGGCCCGGTTTTATAGACAAGGCTCAGCCTAAGCCAAGACTGTGCCTTCATTCAGGCTACTTAAGTCGCTTTTGTTAAAATGCTATAGAAAAAGACATTTCTGATGTGCATCTTGAAACAAAGCAACGGCACTGACATAGTTTAAGATGCGTCTTCTCAAGATTCATTTCAGTGAAGTCATTTTAGTCTGGGACTAGTCTCAAGCCTCGTCCGGGGGTTGGAGTTACACCTTCATATGGACGTCAATAATAAAACTTGGCATTTGATTCCACCAGAGAGAACTTGAACGCTGTTTACAAATGTCAATGCATTAGATTAACAAAATATAAAAGCAAATGACATCATGTCTGACGCATTTTAAGTGTTTATGTTTGCTTCTTATTGTGATGATCTGCATACACATTTAGGGAAGTCTTTATAGCGGGATGTGAGATTTCAGTTCAGAATGAAACCAATTCAGTATGAGATTATTGACATGATTTCAGTGTAATGGATGCAAACTCCCTAACCGAGAATCTGTAACTAGACTGTTCAAAGATGAGAAATGCTTTAGCTAATGGAGTTATGCGACATTGACGTGTTAGAATGAAAACAATTCCGTGTTTTAAAGGAACAAACTCTAGTCTTCAAAAGAGCAGATTCGTCACCATGAGGAGGGCTGACGTTTCTGCTATATTCATCTCTTTTATTACCGCTTGCACGATCATTTTTGACCTTCTAATCCCCGCCGAATGAAAGTTGTTTCGATACTGTAGATGTAAGACATTTTGATCGAGATAAATCGAAAGTTTGTTGAATTTCGCACGCCCGGTTGTGTGTCTTTGTCCGTGCACGAGCTCACCCTCCAGTGGGAGACACAAAATCTCCGTCCTCGTCGTCCGTTGCGAACATGTCCCCTTCACACCACCAGACACAAAGACTTTAATACAAATACGAAGAAAGAAACGCAGGCGCGCGGGCAGCAAATGTGAACATTTAATAATTCTCTCAGGTCGCTTCCTGTTTCTGCTGGAGTCAGCTGACCCGCCACCTGATCACACGCGCTCGACGTCACAGATCACGTCCGCGCGTTGTGTTTGACAGATGGGTTTAATGTTTCATTTTTGTCGTTGAGATTGTATCATATTTATTTTATTTGTAATGACATTATGACGGCGTCATTTTATATTGTTTGTAAATTTGAATAGTTTCAATTACTACTTCGTTATATATTTTTGTATTTTTCTAGCCTATGTAGGAAGTATTTTTTCAATTCCGTGGTTTAACTATGGTTTTATTACAAATACTAAAATAATCATGTTAATGATTTGCATTGGTTCGTAGCAAGTGGGCTTTTACTGTTGCTAAGCAACCGACACTTCCCACACGCAAAGACGACAAAAACTAGCATGTGCTGCGGTATTTGTTTTAACAAATGACGTAAGTATAAAATTCGTCATCGTTAATTACTCTTGGTTCTCCTAGCTTTTCTTATCATTTAAAGCGAATGAAAACGTATTTTAAAAGGATCTAAAGAAGCGTCTGAGAAAAGAATAGCCTTGCTGTCCGCTTGGTAACTGTTTAGTAACTCGTCGCTATTAGTTTACTTTTCAGTCCAGCAATAAAATAAAATACATGTATAAAATGTCACACTAATAACACTGAATGTAACTCTATTTTGCACGTGTTTGAGTGGCAGTAAGCAGGGCGCAGAGCTGAATGAAGCTCACTGTCTCAGGGTACTGTGCTCGCACCCGTGCTGCTGGGACACAGAACACCGCTGCGCCAGAGGAATCCTGCGCCATGCTCCAGCCCCAGTGAAGAGATCCTCTCCCAGACACAGTGTGTTTGCATTGCATTTGGCTTATTAACCGTTCTGAGATATGTTTTGCGTGCATCCAACTATTTACATGGAGCCTGTAACTTCTGGAAATTCTAAATATTTCGGCAAGATCAAATCAAATTGCCTTCACAAGCCTGACTTTAAACATGCAGTTGCATTTCGTAACTTATCAGATGAAGTTGACATTTTTGTTCACGAGTAAACACGACTTGTCATTTGTGTGTTTTCATCAATTAAATCTTTTCTGTGTGTAAAATGTCATATTTATTTGTGTATTGTATTACTTCAAGATGATATACCATCTCTGAGCATTGTTAATGTCTCTGAATGGGTTGGACGGAGGAGGCTGTTGTATAAAGCTAATGGGGCATCTCTGAATGACGTTGCTTCATCTACCAAACAGTCCACGGACAGTGAAATTATAAGGAGGTCAGTGTCCTACATTTTACAATCATCGATGGAATATCATGTAATACACAAACTAATTGTAATACAAATGTTTGGTTGTCATCCCCTTGGTTTGGTTATTATAGTAAAGCTTCATCATATACGACACAGAAGGATATTGTATAATTGGATAGTGCCTTTTCAGCTTAAATAAAAACACAATGGAGTATAGAGTAAGGTCTATTTAGAAGTTTGTTTGTGAAGCACTGAAACATAAGTTTAATATTTGCAAAAGTTTGTCTGGCAGCGGTTTAAAGATTTTTGAATGTAAGTGTGTGTAGATTATGTCATCCCACTGCTCACAACCTTTTTTCTGACAGGGCAGATTTATCCTCCCCAAGGTCATTTTCCAGCATACCCACCAATGAAGCAAAGAAAAAGGTCAAGTTATAAAAACCCCATTTTTTAAATATGTTTCAAATGAATAATAAATTCTGTATGATGTTCAATACAGATAAATACCATTAACATCGGTCCATTGATCAGCTACTCTGAAATGCCAAAATGCCCAGTGGTCATGTGGAATCCCAACCCACACCATGTGCCTCGGTGGCTTAACCAAAACAAGTAAGCCTGTTCTCACAAGTCTTTTAACTTGTTTTCTATTATAAACATGCAAAATTTCAGAAGTCAGAAAGAGATTTATTGCCAAGTTCAATATAGATGTAAACATCTGCGTGTATATGTGTGTATAAAAGATTTATAGAATACGTCATTCTTTCTCAAGTCACGTTTAGCAGAAATTGACTTACATTGTAAATCATTTAGAAAAAAACGGCTGAAAGTTTGAATATGGTATCAGATTGTATGGGACAGTCAATGTACACTTAGAATTTGTGTAACGGTTTGATAAAGATGTCCTGTAATCACATTTAACTGATGTTGTGCATCTGCTTTTCATTTTAAAGATTTCAATCTCCAAATGCCAAAGAATTAATCTGCCCTACATTTCCAAAGCCATCCAAGGTTATGAATGTTTGTTACACATCCATGCTAATACAAAGACATCCAAGCAGACCTTACTGTATACTGTATAACACCTGTCAAACTGTAGATGTTATTGTTTAATATATTCATATTAATATAAGGCTTGCGTTTTCGTTTTTAAATTCAACTTTTTATGTGCCACTGCTTGCAACGGTTTGTTGTTAAAATGCATTAAATTCTTTCCTGTGCTGAGCAGACCACCGAAGAAAGAATGAACTGGCAGGTTCAGAGGAGGCAGGCCAACCTAAGGAAAATGTTTAATCATCGTAAATGGCGAGATCAGAAAGGTAGAAACTCTACACTAGAGGGAGCTGGCACTCCAGAGGATCGTTGGGTGGGCATTGGGTTTAATCCCATCTCCAAAATCCCCCCACATCACATCTCCCGCAGTTTATTGTTTCAAGGTGTGTGTAGAGGTTCTTTGGGTTTTTTTCCCTTCATCAAACAGACACCTGACATTGAAATGTTAGCAAACTAACATCGAATTAGCAAAAGAATGCATGTTGCCATTCTTTATGTGGTACTGCCCTATTATATCAATCCTTACCCTGATCCCAATTCATTTTATGATACACTCTAAAAATGTACTATTGTAACTGTGTATTATTTACGTTTATTTCATGAAAAATATATATTTAATTAACAAATTATCATTTTAATATACACGTAATATTTTTGGTGAGTTCTAATAGAAATATTTGTGTCCGATTTACTTTTTTTTCTAATAGTTGATTTAAACAGTTTTAAAATGTACAACATTATTTTCAGTTACATTTTTTATTCATTCACTGAATCACATAAGTTTAGACATAATTATTATTGCATACAGTCTTTGAACAGACATTACAAAAAGTTTCTTTCAAGTCAAGTCATTTGTATTTCTTTTTTACAATACATAGTTCCAGAGCAACACATCACCTGTATATGTACTATACAACCTGTTTGTAACTGACCCGAGTATGTGTATTTTTTCTCTCTCTATCGCTGAACTCTCCACAGATACAGAATGTGGATCACTGGATCAAAAATTGCCAAGTCTAACCACACCACACCCAAACCATTGCAGGAGTCTCAGCCCCGCCTTAAGCCTGAGTTTGAGATCGATGAAGTTCTGAAGAGGCATCTGAACCTGCAATGCATCAGCCTTGTTCGTCTCTACATTTGTTTGTGTCAGGGTTACCTCTGAAAGGTGAATGCAAAGCTGTAATGTAGATTCTTTGAACAGACAAAAATAAATAGTAAAGAATATATAGGTGTGTTCATAGTTTGTTCATAGAGGCAGTTCACTCAAAAATGATAATTCTGTCATTTACTCACAACAACGGTACCCGTTCACTTCTGTCGTATGGACACAAAGGCAACCACGGTTGTTTGGTTACCAACATTCTTCAAAATATCTTCTTCTGTGTTGTGCAGAAGAAAGAAAGTCATACAGATATGGATTGACAAGAGGGTAAGTAAATGATGACAGAATTTCATTTTTGGGAGAACTTTCCCTTTAAGCTGAAGTGAAAATCTCAGTCTTTTTAGTGTACTTCCAGCCATGTGCTTCTCTCAGTGAACTGTAAGTCCTCAGTGTCAGCAGAATCTTCTTTTCTGTGTGTTCCGTCACTGTTTTTTCCTTGACAGCCCGCACGGTGGTACAAACATACACAGCTGCAGTGTCCACTGTGGGTCACTTCTCACACCCAGCCACTGTCTGAGTGCCAGAGAACCTTCAGTCTCACCAAACACCCATTGCTCTCTTTTTTCCATTAGCACAGAGAGTTTGAGTGTGTTATGCAGGAGAGAATAGGTGAAAAACTGGGAAAAGGAGATCAGGGCTTCCTCTGTAAACTGGGATTTCCACTGTTGACATCAAGAAGAGGATACGGTCTGGTCCCTGTTGAACACAGATGCTATAAACATAATGTTTGTGGCACAGGCCCCAGGTGTGGACCAACTTCAGCTTTGAGGCTCACATGTTACGCCAGGCTAATTGTGTCATTTACTGCTTGGTTGGCATGAGATCTGTTTGTCAGTCAGGTTCCTTTCAAATGTGCAGGTGTTTCCTTAATGTGCATTTGAATGTTTCGAATGGAATACTAGCTTTCTACTAAATACTGTGCAGTATATACTGTATAATGTCTACTATTTTTTTAATGCAAAATAATATCCATTTTGCAGTTGCAAATGTTTCAAACTGTAGCGAAGGAGCTTGTTATCTTTCTAATTTTGAAGTTTAATGCACAAGAAATATCGTAATAAGTCAAAAAAGAAGCTTAATTTTCTGGCAAAGCTTTAGTCATACTTGTCACTATATTTGAAGAGTTTGGTTCCAAAATGAGAAAACATTTTTTATTGTGCATTCAAATTAATATCAAACAAACTGCTGTTGGTTTGTTTTGATCTAAGAAACTAAAAAAATACAGCTAACTAACACAATTAAACACAATAAAAACATGATAACAATAAAAAACATGATTTTGACTATCTCATTTTGGAACCAAACTCTCCATTTACATTTACCCAAAGCAACTTGCACATGACAAAATATACTGGGATATTATATAGATACTAGATGATACACTATACACTGGTTTTGACAATAACTGTGGTTTAAAAACCACGGTGATTATCAATATTGTGTGAATTCTACACATGATAATATGGTAATTAATTTTGCCTGCATAAACACATATTGAGTGTGATTTATAGGCCAAAACAAGAGAAAATGCTAAATAAACAAATACAAATTGTATTGCAGTGATAGCTTTAAAAACAACTAAATAGATATTAAGTGTACAACATAAGTGTATTACATGTCTTCACTTCATTCCAACTGTTCAATTTGGCGAATAGGTTTAACATACAAAAATGGCAAAGAATGCGCACATACACTATTTACAGCAGAAATGGTAAAAGATGTACGTTTATTATATAGTCCAAATGTCTTCTAATAAATTTAATGAGGGTTGCACATGACTGGAACAAACACAACCTACACAAACAAATTGAGGCAGTAGTCTATGGCTGAATAGAGCTGCAGTAAAGTTACCACCCAAATCTCGTCTATTACGCACACAGAGATGCGTCATTGTCCGTCCGTGTTTGTTCTGACAGATACTCACAGCTGTGCAGCCAACCATGTGTCCCCATCTCCCCAACCAGAAATGTAATTGGCTTGTTTTGGTTGCTTGGAATATTATCATAATAAATTTCCAATAACGTACAACCATTCTGCTCATATTTGAGTATGTAGATAGTGTGAGGAGTGTATGCACATATGCCCAATTTGAGCAGTGTATAACAAAGCCCACTGGAATGGCGTGCAACATGTTTGAGAAAGTGTATTCTACAGTTCAAAGTGCTCACACTGGATTAGTTCTATTTCCAGAGTAAAAATGATTTCAAACACAATTAAAATGTTAGTTTGTTGATTTTTGTTTGATCAGATCAAATGGGTCAAGGTTTGGCTGGTGAGTGATGTTCAGACTACGAGAACACTAATAATATACAATCTACACTACAGAAAGACATAAAGTATACCTGCACACCCTGTACACGCAAAACTATACACTTTACATCAGGAACACTTGAACATTTTACACAGTATACACTACTGGAACACTCGCTGTAGTCTACAGTATACACTACTGGAAGACTCACTGTATAGTCTACAGTATACACTACTGAAACACTCGCTGTATAGTCTACAGTAGACTCACTGTATAGTCTACAGTATACACTACTGAAACACTCGCTGTATAGTCTACAGTAGACTCACTGTATAGTCTACAGTATACACTACTGGAAGACTCACTGTATAGTCTACAGTATACACTACTGGAACACTCACTGTATAGTCTACAGTAGACTCACTGTATAGTCTACAGTATACACTACTGGAAGACTCACTGTATAGTCTACAGTATACACTACTGAAACACTCGCTGTATAGTCTACAGTAGACTCACTGTATAGTCTACAGTATACACTACTGGAAGACTCACTGTATAGTCTACAGTATACACTACTGGAACACTCACTGTATAGTCTACAGTAGACTCACTGTATAGTCTACAGTATACACTACTGGAAGACTCACTGTATAGTCTACAGTATACACTACTGGAACACTCACTGTATAGTCTACAGTATACACTACTGGAACACTCACTGTATAGTCTACAGTAGACTCACTGTATAGTCTACAGTATACACTACTGGAACACTCACTGTATAGTCTACAGTAGACTCACTGTATAGTCTACAGTATACACTACTGGAAGACTCACTGTATAGTCTACAGAAGACTCACTGTATAGTCTACAGTATACACTACTGGAACACTCACTGTATAGTCTACAGTAGACTCACTGTATAGTCTACAGTATACACTACTGGAACACTCACTGTATAGTCTACAGTAGACTCACTGTATAGTCTACAGTACACACTACTGGAAGACTCACTGTATAGTCTACAGTATACACTACTGGAAGACTCACTGTATAGTCTACAGTATACACTACTGAAACACTCGCTGTATAGTCTACAGTAGACTCACTGTATAGTCTACAGTATACACTACTGAAACACTCGCTGTATAGTCTACAGTAGACTCACTGTATAGTCTACAGTATACACTACTGGAACACTCGCTGTAGTCTACAGTATACACTACTGGAACACTCACTGTATAGTCTACAGTATACACTACTGGAAGACTCACTGTATAGTCTACAGTATACACTACTGGAACACTCGCTGTAGTCTACAGTATACACTACTGGAAGACTCACTGTATAGTCTACAGTATACACTACTGAAACACTCGCTGTATAGTCTACAGTAGACTCACTGTATAGTCTACAGTATACACTACTGAAACACTCGCTGTATAGTCTACAGTAGACTCACTGTATAGTCTACAGTATACACTACTGGAAGACTCACTGTATAGTCTACAGTATACACTACTGGAACACTCACTGTATAGTCTACAGTATACACTACTGGAAGACTCACTGTATAGTCTACAGTATACACTACTGGAACACTCACTGTATAGTCTACAGTATACACTACTGGAAGACTCACTGTATAGTCTACAGTATACACTACTGGAACACTCGCTGTAGTCTACAGTATACACTACTGGAAGACTCACTGTATAGTCTACAGTATACACTACTGAAACACTCGCTGTATAGTCTACAGTAGACTCACTGTATAGTCTACAGTATACACTACTGAAACACTCGCTGTATAGTCTACAGTAGACTCACTGTATAGTCTACAGTATACACTACTGGAAGACTCACTGTATAGTCTACAGTATACACTACTGGAACACTCACTGTATAGTCTACAGTATACACTACTGGAAGACTCACTGTATAGTCTACAGTATAAACTACTGGAACACTCACTGTATAGTCTACAGTATACACTACTGGAACACTCACTGTATAGTCTACAGTAGACTCACTGTATAGTCTACAGTATACACTACTGGAACACTCACTGTATAGTCTACAGTAGACTCACTGTATAGTCTACAGTATACACTACTGGAAGACTCACTGTATAGTCTACAGAAGACTCACTGTATAGTCTACAGTATACACTACTGGAACACTCACTGTATAGTCTACAGTAGACTCACTGTATAGTCTACAGTATACACTACTGGAACACTCACTGTATAGTCTACAGTAGACTCACTGTATAGTCTACAGTACACACTACTGGAAGACTCACTGTATAGTCTACAGTATACACTACTGGAAGACTCACTGTATAGTCTACAGTATACACTACTGAAACACTCGCTGTATAGTCTACAGTAGACTCACTGTATAGTCTACAGTACACACTACTGAAACACTCGCTGTATAGTCTACAGTAGACTCACTGTATAGTCTACAGTATACACTACTGGAACACTCGCTGTAGTCTACAGTATACACTACTGGAACACTCACTGTATAGTCTACAGTATACACTACTGGAAGACTCAATGTTTAGTCTACAGTATACACTACTGAAACACTCGCTGTATAGTCTACAGTAGACTCACTGTATAGTCTACAGTATACACTACTGGAAGACTCACTGTATAGTCTACAGTATACACTACTGGAACACTCACTGTATAGTCTACAGTAGACTCACTGTATAGTCTACAGTATACACTACTGGAAGACTCACTGTATAGTCTACAGTATACACTACTGGAACACTCACTGTATAGTCTACAGTATACACTACTGGAACACTCACTGTATAGTCTACAGTATACACTACTGGAACACTCACTGTATAGTCTACAGTAGACTCACTGTATAGTCTACAGTATACACTACTGGAACACTCACTGTATAGTCTACAGTAGACTCACTGTATAGTCTACAGTATACACTACTGGAAAACTCACTGTATAGTCTACAGTAGACTCACTGTATAGTCTACAGTATACACTACTGGAACACTCACTGTATAGTCTACAGTATACACTACTGGAACACTCACTGTATAGTCTACAATATACACTACTGGAAAACTCACTGTATAGTCTACAGTATACACTACTGGAACACTCACTGTATAGTCTACAGTATACACTACTGGAACACTCACTGTATAGTCTACAGTATACACTACTGGAACACTCACTGTATAGTCTACAGTATACACTACTGGAACACTCGCTGTATAGTCTACAGTAGACTCACTGTATAGTCTACAGTATACACTACTGGAACACTCACTGTATAGTCTACAGTATACACTACTGAAACACTCGCTGTATAGTCTACAGTAGACTCACTGTATAGTCTACAGTATACACTACTGGAACACTCACTGTATAGTCTACAGTATACACTACTGGAACACTCACTGTATAGTCTACAGTATACACTACTGGAACACTCACTGTATAGTCTACAGTATACACTACTGGAACACTCACTGTATAGTCTACAGTAGACTCACTGTATAGTCTACAGTATACACTACTGGAACACTCACTGTATAGTCTACAGTATACACTACTGAAACACTCGCTGTATAGTCTACAGTAGACTCACTGTATAGTCTACAGTATACACTACTGGAACACTCACTGTATAGTCTACAGTATACACTACTGGAACACTCACTGTATAGTCTACAGTATACACTACTGGAACACTCACTGTATAGTCTACAGTATACACTACTGAAACACTCGCTGTATAGTCTACAGTAGACTCACTGTATAGTCTACAGTATACACTACTGGAAGACTCACTGTATAGTCTACAGTATACACTACTGGAACACTCACTGTATAGTCTACAATATACACTACTGGAAAACTCACTGTATAGTCTACAGTAGACTCACTGTATAGTCTACAGTATACACTACTGGAACACTCACTGTATAGTCTACAGTAGACTCACTGTATAGTCTACAGTATACACTACTGGAACACTCACTGTATAGTCTACAGTATACACTACTGGAACACTCACTGTATAGTCTACAGTATACACTACTGGAACACTCACTGTATAGTCTACAGTATACACTACTGGAACACTCACTGTATAGTCTACAGTAGACTCACTGTATAGTCTACAGTATACACTACTGGAACACTCACTGTATAGTCTACAGTATACACTACTGGAACACTCACTGTATAGTCTACAGTATACACTACTGGAACACTCACTGTATAGTCTACAGTATACACTACTGGAACACTCACTGTATAGTCTACAGTAGACTCACTGTATAGTCTACAGTATACACTACTGGAACACTCACTGTATAGTCTACAGTATACACTACTGAAACACTCGCTGTATAGTCTACAGTAGACTCACTGTATAGTCTACAGTATACACTACTGGAACACTCACTGTATAGTCTACAGTATACACTACTGGAACACTCACTGTATAGTCTACAATATACACTACTGGAAAACTCACTGTATAGTCTACAGTAGACTCACTGTATAGTCTACAGTATACACTACTGGAACACTCACTGTATAGTCTACAGTAGACTCACTGTATAGTCTACAGTATACACTACTGGAACACTCACTGTATAGTCTACAGTATACACTACTGGAACACTCACTGTATAGTCTACAGTAGACTCACTGTATAGTCTACAGTATACACTACTGGAAGACTCACTGTATAGTCTACAGTATACACTACTGGAACACTCACTGTATAGTCTACAGTATACACTACTGGAACACTCACTGTATAGTCTACAGTATACACTACTGGAAGACTCACTGTATAGTCTACAGTATACACTACTGGAACACTCACTGTATAGTCTACAATATACACTACTGGAAAACTCACTGTATAGTCTACAGTAGACTCACTGTATAGTCTACAGTATACACTACTGGAACACTCACTGTATAGTCTACAGTATACACTACTGGAACACTCACTGTATAGTCTACAGTAGACTCACTGTATAGTCTACAGTATACACTACTGGAAGACTCACTGTATAGTCTACAGTATACACTACTGGAACACTCACTGTATAGTCTACAGTATACACTACTGGAACACTCACTGTATAGTCTACAGTAGACTCACTGTATAGTCTACAGTATACACTACTGGAACACTCACTGTATAGTCTACAGTAGACTCACTGTATAGTCTACAGTATACACTACTGGAAGACTCACTGTATAGTCTACAGTATACACTACTGGAACACTCACTGTATAGTCTACAGTATACACTACTGAAACACTCGCTGTATAGTCTACAGTAGACTCACTGTATAGTCTACAGTATACACTACTGGAACACTCACTGTATAGTCTACAGTATACACTACTGGAACACTCACTGTATAGTCTACAGTATACACTACTGGAACACTCACTGTATAGTCTACAGTATACACTACTGAAACACTCGCTGTATAGTCTACAGTAGACTCACTGTATAGTCTACAGTATACACTACTGGAAGACTCACTGTATAGTCTACAGTATACACTACTGGAACACTCACTGTATAGTCTACAATATACACTACTGGAAAACTCACTGTATAGTCTACAGTAGACTCACTGTATAGTCTACAGTATACACTACTGGAACACTCACTGTATAGTCTACAGTAGACTCACTGTATAGTCTACAGTATACACTACTGGAACACTCACTGTATAGTCTACAGTATACACTACTGGAACACTCACTGTATAGCAGAGGTGTGGACTCGAGTCACATGACTTGGACTCGAGTCAGACTCGAGTCATGAATTTGATGACTTTTGACTCGACTTGACAAAATGTAAAGAGACTTGCAACTCGACTTGGACTTTAAAATGAGTAACTCGTGACTTCACTTGGACTTGAGCCTTTTGACTTGAAAAGACTTGTGTTAATCTGCATCTGTGTGTGTGTGTTTGTGCTGTCGGCACAACATCCAATCAATTTAGATCCACGTTGTTTTGATCAGACAGCATCCAATCAAATTGCAGGAAAACCAATGAAGAAGAACTGTCAAACAATGCGCCAGTTGGCAAAAATGATACCAAAGGTAGTTTCGTTCGGGTATAAAAACTACGAAATTGTCAACAAAAAACGAATTGCAATATGCAAAACATGCGGGTCGAAAATTACAGACGGAGTCGCAACAACTTCCAACTTCGTTCGACATTTGAAGTTACACAAAGAACGGTAAGTTTTGAATGACGCTAGCTTATCGGCTCATTAACTTTGCTAGCTGCATAGTTAAATCAATGAGACAACTCGCTGTTAACGTTACATTGCAAACACGTTAATCTGCGTCCACTGGGGGTTCACTCCCTTACTAAAATGATAGTTTGGTATTTTTGAAGCGGGGTTGTATGAGGTACTTAGTCAGTGTATCACACACAGTAGACGGCTGGCAGCAGCCAAACATAATCAGATCTAATCGCTTACGTCTATTTGACGTCTGCATTTACATCTGCAATATAGTTTGCTCATCTGCAATATGTCTCGGAGACGTCTGAACGTCTGTAATACATCTGCAAAAGATCTGGAAACATCTGCTGCGTAAAAACATCTGCTAAACATCTTAGAAGAGCTGTTGTTCATCCATTCTTAATCATAAACATCTTACAGACATCTTCTGGAGGTCTATATGATGTCGGACAGCAGACATCTCTGAGACGTATTGCAGATGAGCAAACTATGTTTTGTAGATGTCTTACAGATGTAAATGCAGACTTCAAATAGATGTTAGCCAGATAAATGTGTGCTATCAGGGGAATGAACGTCAGATAAAATACACTTTATATTAAGAATGTGTTAGCTTGCTGTCAGTCAAATTTTTACGGTTGATTCTGTTAGACTGTAATATGAGTAATTAAGAGTAGTTTCAAATACAATTCATGTGTGGCTATAAGGGATTTTCTGACACCTATTTAATATGCTTACCTCTTACAGATTTGAAGAATACCAAATGAACAAAAGCACCATAAATGAACCACAACAGCCTTCCATTTCACAATTCATGGACAGTCGTGTAGGGCATTACAGCATGAGTCATCCACAGCAGAAAGCTATCACCAATGCAATACTGTCCGACTTGATTATTGATTGCAACTTTCCCCTGTCTATTGTGGAAAACAAGAGTTTTCGGCACTTTCTGACGGTAATTGACAGTAAGTACAGCCCAGTGTGTCGCAGAACGTTGACATCAAAAACAGAAAACCTGGCTGAAGAGAGACGTTCAATATTAAAAACTCAATTAAGCAACACTGACCATGTTTCAGTCACTGTGGACATTTGGTCTGACCGAAAGATGAGGGGATTCCTTGGTGTCACTGTGCACTGGATAGAGAAAGAGGCAGATAGGATACAGCTAAAGACTAATCTCTTGGCCTGCAACCGCTTCAAAGGCTCACACACAGCTGAAAGAATCTGTGACCAATTTGAGGCAATATGTGATGAATACAACATCAAAGATAAATTGGACTACATTATTACTGACAATGCTGCTAACATGCGAAAGGCATTCTCTGTGTGCTTCCCTAGTGAACAAGATGATGAAGATGACGGAGATCATCTTGATGACCCTGAGCTCTGGTGTGACTTAACCCTGGCAGATCAGCAAACGGTAGATGCTGCTATGGCAAAGACACAGCGCTTGCAGTGTTTTGCGCACACTCTTCAGCTGGTGGTGGGAGACGGTTTGAAAGAAACAAAAGTGGCATGTCCTTCTCTTTCCAAGTTATCAAAACTTAGCTCACTGCTGCACACAAGCACTACGTTCAAAGATGTGTTTGATAGTGAATTTGGGGAACAGAAAGGCATCCCTGCTGCAGTCAACACAAGATGGAACTCAACACTGAGGCAAGTGAAGGCAGTTCTGCAGTGTGATCATCTAAAGCTCTGTGCTATTCTAGAAAAGGCTGGGCATAAGGAGTTGTCATTCACACCACGAGAGTGGAATCTGTTGAAGGAGTTGGTGGACATCTTGAAGCCGTTTGGAGAAGCAACTGATTTGACACAGGGGGAGAAGGTTGTCACAATCAGTGCCGTTGTTCCATCCGTCTTGTCCCTCAATCACCACCTTGAGAAGCTGAAGCCTCAAGTCCGTTTCCTGAGCAGCGTGGTCAGAAGTCTCCAGGCATCCCTGAACAAAAGATTTCTTGGGATCTTCATCAACGTGAAAATGGCCAGGACACAAGATGAGATCACTGCCCCTTATTCAGATCCAGTCTACCTCAAAGCAGCTGCCTTGGATCCATCCTTTTCTCTGCTGTGGGTGGAGCCCCATGTGTTGGTCAATCGTGACATCAAGGCAGAGGTGGCACAACGAGTTAAAGGTAAATATTATTTACTTTAATGTAACTTTTTTCCTGATAATCTGATCTAATTGACTGCAACAATAATTATTTTTTCAGTTTAACACTATCACCAACACCAATGGTAATAAGGGCTCTTTTGTTTCTGCTGTTGTTACATGTTTTGCCAGAATTGATCCTGCAAGATGCTGCAGAGACTGAGCAACCTGTGCCTCCGGTTAATGAAGAAGAGCAAGAGGACCTTCGAGAAGGAGAAGGGCTGTTTGCTGCATACCATAAGAGGCAGAAGAAGGATGTTGGGACCACTCCAGCACTACAGCTAAGTCACTATCTTGACATAGCTGATGGACAGAATTCCCTTTTGTTCTGGGAATTAAACATGAAGACTCTTCCTTCACTCTTCCGAGTGGCCATCAGGGTCTTGGCAGTGCCTGCCTCCAGTGCTCCAGTGGAGCGGGTTTTCAGCCATGGTGGCATCATACTACGTCCCCATCGTGCACAAATGACTGACAGACTTTTGGCCAATTTGATCTTTTGCAAATGTAATCCAGCATAGTGCCCTGACATAGAACAAGCACAACCCTGTTCATTGTTATGTTCATGTATTTATTATCCCCCCTCCTTCTCACACACACACACACACACACACACACACAATATGAGATAAGATAAATACAAGACAGGACAGAAACTGCTGTGGCAATTTTTGTGTAATTAATTACATTTGCATTTGTTTTTTTGAAATATGTTTGAAGAATGTTCTTGCAAAAAAATGTTGATAAATAAATCAAAGCTTAAAAGCATATATGATCTGATCAAATATTATTACTCCGTTGTTAAAGGGACTTGAAAGAACTCAAAACTCAAACTGTAGGACTTGACTTGAGACTTGTCGGTCTTGACTTGGGACTTGACTCGGGACTTGTCTGTCTTGACTTGGGACTTGACTCGGGACTTGTCTGTCTTGACTTGGGACTTGACTCGGGACTTGTGAGCAAAGACTTGAGACTTACTTGTGACTTGCAAAACAATGACTTGGTCCCACCTCTGCTGTATAGTCTACAGTAGACTCACTGTATAGTCTACAGTACACACTACTGGAAGACTCACTGTATAGTCTACAGTATACACTACTGGAACACTCACTGTATAGTCTACAGTATACACTACTGGAACACTCACTGTATAGTCTACAGTATACACTACTGGAAGACTCACTGTATAGTCTACAGTATACACTACTGGAACACTCACTGTATAGTCTACAATATACACTACTGGAAAACTCACTGTATAGTCTACAGTAGACTCACTGTATAGTCTACAGTATACACTACTGGAACACTCACTGTATACACTACTGGAACACTCACTGTATAGTCTACAGTAGACTCACTGTATAGTCTACAGTATACACTACTGGAAGACTCACTGTATAGTCTACAGTATACACTACTGGAACACTCACTGTATAGTCTACAATATACACTACTGGAAAACTCACTGTATAGTCTACAGTAGACTCACTGTATAGTCTACAGTATACACTACTGGAACACTCACTGTATAGTCTACAGTATACACTACAGTAGACTCACTGTATAGTCTACAGTATACACTACTGGAACACTCACTGTATAGTCTACAGTATACACTACTGGAACACTCACTGTATAGTCTACAGTATACACTACAGTAGACTCACTGTATAGTCTACAGTATACACTACTGGAAGACTCACTGTATAGTCTACAGTATACACTACTGGAACACTCACTGTATAGTCTACAATATACACTACTGGAAAACTCACTGTATAGTCTACAGTAGACTCACTGTATAGTCTACAGTATACACTACTGGAACACTCACTGTATAGTCTACAGTATACACTACTGGAACACTCACTGTATAGTCTACAGTATACACTACTGGAACACTCACTGTATAGTCTACAGTAGACTCACTGTATAGTCTACAGTATACACTACTGGAACACTCACTGTATAGTCTACAGTAGACTCACTGTATAGTCTACAGTATACACTACTGGAAGACTCACTGTATAGTCTACAGTATACACTACTGGAACACTCACTGTATAGTCTACAGTATACACTACTGTGGCATAGACACGAAAATTCAGGGATACGAATATCCCCCTTTTTTCATGTCAGTAAGCACAACCTTTTTTAAATGTCACTCAGCACGACTTTCAATACACAGACAGCGTGTGTATATACATATATATTTATAATCATAAGAAAACATACCAATGACATCGTAAGAAATAGGAATTCACACGTACGAACAACCTTGTCAAATAGGTATGAATTCCCATCAGATTGCATTGATATATTTATACATATGAATGATACCGCCTATTAAAAAACATAAGTAGTGCTGAATGAAACGAAAAAAGGTGGAAATGCATGTCTGTAGACACAAATGAATATATTACAGTTCGTGACAATGTCACAAATTCCTGTGAGACTATGTTGTCTATACAATATAACACCAGGGCGAGTCGGCTGCTGGTGGCCCGGTGTCCTGCAGATTTTAGTTCCAACCACAATCGTAGACACATGACTACGCTAATCAAAGTATTCAGGACTACTTGAAAATGATGACCAGGTGTGTTGGGTTTAGAACTGAAGTTGACTAGCCCTGCTGCTATGCACTCGAGGAACACTTTTACAGAATGCATTCTACATTACAGTAGCCATTATACAGTATACTCCATATACTCTACAATACAGGAAGACCAACTGTATACAGTACAAACTATACACTAAACACCACGGGAACGCTTACTGTATACAGTATACACTCTACACTACGGGAACACTTATACAGTATACTTTATATACGCTACGCTACAGGACGGCCAATACAGTATACACTAAACACTCCAGGAACACATATACAGTATCATCCAGGAACTGTATTTCATGAAGTGGCTAATTCGTACGAATTTGTGCAAAGTGATTCGAACAAAAACATATGATCCTTAGAAAAAAGCCATAAAGCCTCATCTTAACATCACTGGTGTGAAGGCAGCGCTTACTTAAACCTCATAAAATAGTTACTATTAATAAGCGTTCAACCTGTAGAGACGATTCAATGAAATAAATAAGGAAGAGCTTCAGGAGAACATTTCTCCAGGTGATTCAGATGTTCTTAGATCAGACTTACACGGGAGATTTTTACCAAAATGCATAAATAAACCTTGAGAGGAAGCTGTTTTTTAAACACTGTGAATGCGTGTGTGTGCGATTATGTGTGTGACCTAACAGCATCAGGTAAGTTTTGACTTTGTGCAGGATAAAGGAGTCTTTTGATGGCTGGTGACTCAGGGAAAGTCTGAGATCCTTCACACAGGCAAACAGATTTCATCCAGGCTTACTGCCAGCTCTCAAACTGTAGGTAAATGAATGCAATGTCCGGGCCATTTAAGCAAATATATGACCTGGTGGGCAGTTTTTATGCCGTCGGAAGAGGAATGTGGGTCCTTAATATGAACCGAATAAACATCTTGGGATCATAGATTGTTAAAGTGCCGTAGCAAAGATGTGATTATTTCAATGATTTCTTGCTTGCTGACTGTCTCTATAATAATAAAGAAGGGTCACTAGGCCGCGGATGAGGGGGTGCACATAGGCCTATTTAATATATTTATAATAGATTGTTTTAAAGCAACTTACAGATCAATCAAGATATTCATTTATGTGTTTCCTGGGATGATACAGTCTACTCATTGGACACACCCATTAAAATGGTCCCGGGACCCATGATGAATGCATTAAGACGGGTTTGATAAGGATATAGCCACAAGGTCAGTGCTCACAAGCACGCTTTCAAAGTATCCCGTGTAAGGACGTGTGCTCAACAGAGTGTGTTTGTCGGTTCCAGGTAGTTCTGGAACTCTCTGTGATAACATTTGTTCCTCATGAAATCAACAGGCTGGGCTCTGTAAGTGAAGCCGGCAGAGTGAATTCCACCTCTCCCGCTTCTCAGTAAACAGCCTGGCCTGTGTAAGAGCGTCATGCCTCACTTCAAAACACTGTTTACTTTATTTTCTGTGTGCTCAGCACACTAAATCCATCATGAAGCCACCTTAGATTCCTCCATGACATGACAAAATGTGGACCCTAGCTTCTCATAGTGAAGGAATACAGCACCCAACATCCAAAATTTAGAACAATGCAATAAAATGGGATAGATTGTCTAATGCATTGTCTAAATTAGGTATCAACATGTGGCCAAGAGGAATAAACAGTGGTCAACCTGACAAATCTTTGTAAAACAAAGATAAAAAATACATACCCATCACTTTTCGGCAAGTTTGGCAAAAATAGCAATAATTTCCCTCAAAATCTAGATGCAAAGGATTTGTCATTAGTTTTACATTGACAAGAAAAATCCTAGTAGCTTAATTATTTCTCCTAGACATCAATGAGTTTAAATTAAGAGCAAACTGAAGCTTTTGGTTACTTTGGTCACTTATCTTGTGCCTATTTTACCTAAAGACCCAGAAATTTAATGAATGTCTTCATTACATTTTCAGTAGCGATGTCACAAACTGAGCTCAGATTTGTCAGGTCTGCAATCAAAAGTCAATATTATTGAGAAATCTGATATGAACTCTTCATTTCTCATCATCTTTTCCCAAATCTAGATTATTTTACCTACAACATAAATTTTAATGTATTTTAATAATAGTTTCATGTTTCTATTTTTTCCCTTTGCAATTTTAAGAGTAACATTTGAGACTAAAGGTCTTTGCACATACAGTTCGAAATTTTCGTATGCTTTTTTTTTTAATTCGGCACTCCTTTGTGTCTCTAAATTGTCAAAACGCCTCTCAAAATGCTACGGATGCGAAAAACGTGTAAATGTGATTGATACAACGTGAAGTTGCATTTATTTTTTTATTTTATGGAAATTTCGGATGCAAATTTTGGACTATCGTACACCTGGCGCAATGCGGCGCAAGTGTTTTTGCTAGTTTCAGCCCGACGCAGATCTCATTTTCCAATCCTGCACCGCATTGTTTAAATAAAAATTTTACATATACATGAATGTAAATGTGAAATGTAAATGTTTAAATAGCAAATGCATTAAGGCTCATTTGTGTGCCAATGGGCGTGTTGGTCTAAAAAAAGAGGTTTGCTCAGGCGCATTGTTGGTGCCATGCTATTTGGTCTAAAGTCAATTGCGCAATATTTTTTTTAGTTATTTAAAGAGCGTGTTAGGAATATGTGCCTATAGGCGGGTGCACAGCGCTTGAACATTCTGCATATTACTCACAGAGGGATGCGCATAAGCACAAAATAATGCCAAATATTAATACAAATGTATTAGAATGTAATAGATTATTATTGTGGACATAAAGATAAACATTTTGCTGCTGTTAAACTAGCAAAAGTGGATTCAGACACACCCTGAGTGCACCTGCATCGTGCTCTTTAAACAATGTGTTAGATCGTGAAAATAGGGCCATTTATTCAACCAAAAATGAAAGAATAAATGTCATAATTTACTAAAACCTGACTTACTTTGTTCTGCAGAACACAAAAGAGAATTTTGGACATTGAACAACAGCGGCACCCAGTCACTTCTACTGTACGGACACAAAACCAATGCAAGTCAATGGTTTACACCGTTGTTTGGTAAACAACATTCTTCAAAAAATCTTCTTTTGTGTTCTGCACAACAAAGAAAGTGATAAAGGGTGTGGAAATGATGACATAATTTTCAGGTGAACTATCCTTTTAAAGGAAACACAACGATCTCTCCCCATACACAACAGCTTAGTGTTCCTGAATCAAATGCACTGGAAATTGAAAAACCTGAAATTGCCATCGTTCATGTGGACACACCCCCTTCAATTTGTTCAACTTGAGTTTTGTATCAGTAAATATTGAATTATAGTCATTTAGCTGCCCCGTCATAAATACTGTACATGATCTCCAACAGTGATTAGCTACAAAGCTGACAAGACCTCATGCCAAAATCAAAGTTTGCTTTACGCATAAAGAAGACATACCACATGGATTTACGGACCTCAGCTTACCAAACAGCTCACTCATACTCCGAAATGCCTTGCATTTTTGTCCACTTATGCACACTGTGTGTGTGTGTGTGTTCCTAACCTAAGCTCTCCGCGCACCTGTTCATCTGGCTGAAACATCAGGCAGGTTATTGCTCTGATGAAGGAGACGTTTTCATCACGGCCATTAGAGAGAGGCATGAGCTCTGCATCACCACACCCTCACAGATCTGTCAAACACAACACAAAAGCAAAATAACAGTCAATAGAACCAGTGGAGGTCCACCAGGGAATGCTGAACCGCCCCTCACTATTAAAGTGTTTATAGTTTCAGGTGCAATATGTTTTCTAACGTGTTATCTCCTGTTCTCAGGAGATCCTTAGCACATCTTCATGAGGAATGTCTGTGACCTTTGACCTGTAGAGGGGGTGTCAGTAAAACGCAGCTGATTCTACACACCCTGTCTTCTGACCCCAGATGAAAACGGGACAGATTGTCCGTGCCTTTGAAAATATCGACGCATTAACAGCACTCTTTTATAAATGCAACATTACTTCATCGCTATTATCGTGCAAATGTTTCTTTAGTTAAGAGTTTAGAACGTGTCAGAGTTGCTATAATGTCTTTGTGTAAACACACTGTGACTGTAGCTTTGTTGTGCATGTCCCGATGCGTCAGTCACTGAAGCAAGTTCCATTACACTGCTGTGGAAAACAACCCCACTTATACACACTTCACACACCCAATGTCCTACTGACTCATTTTACCCTTATATCCATCACCACCGATATGACTTTACCATCATATTATGTGTTTACAAGCGCTGAGTTCAGAACAGAGATGATTGCACAGATCTTTCCAAACACAAAATCAGTTTTAATAACATGTTATTATTAAGACCCGTGGAACGCTTATACATCATTCTTTTTTATCAAAAACAAATTGAAAAAATAAAAAGATGCAGATGGCTACCAAGGTGTTGCTATGTTGGTGTAAGTGGTTGCTAGGGCAGTTCTAAATGGGTTCTTGGTGCTTTCTAGAGCTTCATTGTACAGATTGGGAAAAAAAGTTACACATCTCAGTTTATTGTTCAAAAGAAGTTAATATTTGTCATTGTAGATGTTATAAAGCTTCACTCTTAAAAATCCTGGGTCCAAAAAGGACACATCCGACCATTGGGGTTTAAATTGACGCAGAAAGTGTTCATATTTGAAGTTTACGAGGAGGCTAATTGGTATAAATTTGTACGATCTTATTTGCATGTTTTATTACGACTTGCCTTTCGCGCCAGTGGCTTTTGGTTTAGGGGTAATGTGGTAGGGGGTCTAGGGGAGGGGATTAAGTATTGCATTTTTCTAATAAACAATCGGTGCGTCCGAAATCGCATATTATGATTCATTTTATTGAAATGTGATCCCTTACGCTCTTGGACCTATGACGTATTAACATCAACCTGTACCGAGACGTCGGTACAAACATAATTTATTCACGAGAAATCCATTAATCTGCACTTACATTTAAAAAACAGACCCCCACTTTTAAATTTTCCGCTATTTTTATTTGATTCACTTTTTTAATTTGACCGTTGCTCAGCTCCCGTGGCATCAAGAGATAGAGAAGTGTCCACCATCCAGGTATTTCTCGCCTACTGTTTTGTGCATACTGAGGTTTCGGAAATACTACTCGTGACTCATACTATTTCGGACGCACAGTATGCAACAATAAAAAATCTTTCTGAAGTTAAACATGCTGAAACACATAAATCACATACATATTTTACCATTGACGGTACTCTCAAAAAGTTTGGTACTATCATTCGTACGCAGAAATTACAAGGTAATGCCATAACACTAAAATCAAAACAACATTTTAACAAAACAGTTACTAAAAACGAGTCAAATAAAACAACTTTTAGACTAATGTCACCTGAGCCTTAGTTTCCACCAATGGGTGACCGTAGTGTTCCAGGAGTCTTTTTTAAAATTGACTACAAGCTGTACTATGGAAATCACAAATAAAATCCATTTCCATTGGCATTTTTACTCTTTCTCTGTGCTGCCTGGACCAGGAAATTCATGTTCTTTTCTCAGCGAAAGTCAGACATCAACATTTGAATGTACATACTACTACTGACATAGAAACAATACCAAGCAAGTTGAACATTGGTGAAGTCACACTTTATACTGTAGGTGTATATAACCTTGTCCACTTGACCACTGCTCTGGAAATGTTTGTCTGGTTCGAAAACAATGGCTGGGATTGGGCCAGACTGTTTAATAGCGAATGTTCATAACACCCTCCCTCTCTCACCCTGCTTTTAATGACTTCTTCTCTCCGTCATCATTCAGTGAGAGCTGATCGGTACACACATCCTGCTTTTGTGGGACAGGAATCTCTGGAATTCTTAGCACCTCATTCTCTCCTTCTCGATTTCCCTTCTTTTCTCTACCCATCAACCCACCTCCTTGTGATTCCCAAGTCTGGATATTTGCGTAAAGGTTCATGTGTGTGTTGCAAGACTATTCGATTACACGCACACCCACAGCAACAACATATTTCTTCATGAATTTATTCATTTTAGAAGTCATTTGCAGTCTTTGTATGGCAGGACCTCTGGAACAGCAAATGTAGATGTTTGACAGATACAGTATATGGACAAAAGTATTGGGGTGCCCCTCCTTACGAACGTGTTTATCTATTCCAGTATTTCCATTCAAAACAATTGTTAATGCGATACCATACAATATTAAAGTTTGTCATCTTTGAAGATGTTTCTGTTCTTAAATGACTTACCCTGTGTAAAAGTCATTGATGGGTTTTGGTGATGAGTGTTTGGCTCAAAGGTGTTCGGGTCTGGGCTTTATGCAGACCAGTCAAGTCATTTCACACTAGACTGAATCAATCATTTCTTGTTTCTTGTACACATGTTGTAATAGAAAAGGATCATGTTCAAACAGTTGCTATAAAATTACAAGCACACAATTCTCTTGAATATTTCACAAGCACAAGATTTGTGCTCACGGAAATGACTACAGTAGTCAAAACGGCTCGTCCCGATACTTTTGTCCACATAGTGTATTTAACACTATTATATACAGTATTTATGTATCTACTGCTCATAACATTTATTATGAGTGCATTGTCTCAATATTAACTAATGTTTAGGGCTGGAAGTGGGAGGAACATGGGGGATGGAGTCCAGGGAGTGAAGGATGGATGGAGTTCAAACTCATAATGTAGAGGATTTCCATGTTTTGTCCACATAGCCTACAAACGCTATGTACATACACAAAGTGGCATTTTCTATATTTATGGGTTAAAAATATAATACAATTTTCCCAGCTAGAGTCCTCCCAGTGAATCTCGGCCATTTCACTTAAATTGAACCCAATAGTAAGCTTGATACAATATTTTATTTTCAGTTTTTCTGAACTTACTGTGTTGCGGTAAAAATATATTTTTGTTTCATTCTGTCAACTACTAACAATATTTCTCTCAAATTTAAAATAAAAAATATTGTTTCTATTTGCATGTATTTGCAGACAATAAAGACTGGAGAAACAGGTGAAAATAACAGAAAAGATGCTCAAACACTGCAAAGAAAACCAGTTCATATTCATTTTTGAGCAATACAACTGTATTATTTGCACATGTATTTAGGAAAAGTTCCAAAATTGTTAAAGTATAATAACCTTGTTTTTTATCCCAGTTGTCATGCTGTTAGTCTTTCACATTGCTGTTGGATGACTTTATGTCACTCTTGAGGTTGAAATTCAACAGACAGTGAACTGGAATGACCACAGTACATCTAGGAATGCTGACTAAATGAAAATTTGGAATTCTCTCTTTATTTTTCCGACAGCTGTAAACAAGTATAAACAAGAAAGGGAACAGTTAGGAGTTTCCACTTAAAACCTATTCACAACTTTTACTGAGGAGCAGAAAGAAATCTTAAGCTATGTGTAACATCCCCTCTCGTCAACCACGAAGCCCCCCCAGCTTCAGTGCATTCTCCCAGTTTCACCTGCTCCCTTTCATAGGACCTCTAAATTAACCCCCCATGATCCTTTGCACCCGTTGACGCCATAATTACCCACACACCTAATTCACATTCCCTTGGACACTATTGATACCATGTCTTTTGTAATGTTCTTCGTCAGGTCTAGTTGTAAAGTTGTAAGTTGTTTCGTTATGTTTGCAAGTTCAGACCCATTGTTTACTTAAACCGTGGATGTTTTTGCCTACTTGTTTGTTTCTGCACCTTAAACCTCTTGTTCACTCCAATTCCCATGATGCGTTCCTTCCATCTGTCTAGTGTTGTTACACTAAGAGAAAGGGCGGGGTTGACCTCGCTGCTGTGGATGATGTCAGCAAGCTAATTGACTATGACCACAGTGATTGGCTGATAGAGGATGTGTCTCTGTCAGTCATTTAATGATAGAAATATTATAGAATGAGTTTCAAGCTGACATATTTAAATTAAGATCTTAAAATAAAATGTAGTCGTATTCAGATAAAATCTTATAATAAAGAATTACTGCTGTATTCAAATTAAGATTATAAAATATACACATGTTAAACTAACAGATAACTCTTTTTGATTTAATTTCGCATTCCAAACCGTTTTTTTTTTTGTATTAAGTAACAATAACTTTAAAAAATACAGCTAACAAATAAAATAAAACACAATAAACACATGATGTTCGTGTAAATTATATGTTCACCTAATTATAGGTATTTTGCCCGTCTCGTAAACAGTTAGCAGATATTAGTCGTTTTTATGGTTAAGCCCATTGTCATGAAATCTTTATAAAATGTTTACGTTTCAAGGTAGACTGCCAGTGTTACAGCCATTTTAGCATTGTTGTGAGTTGGTCTTTGTGACTAGGAGTCCTCTTCCCTACCCTAACGTCTCAAATGTTTAGGAGATAGTTTTAGTGCCGAAACTCTTTTAGGCGTCCTGAAACATTATTATAGAGTTTCTCTTCAGCATGTTAGTATACGGGCCCAGTTCTTTAAGTGATGCGTTTCCACAATCACACTTACATACATTACATAGATGTATCGTGGCAAACAGTTTGAGATTCTTCCAAAAGCAAGACAATTTAACACTTTAATTCAATTAAAACTTAAAGATTAGCTACTCAAACAAACGTAAAGCTTTTAAGTGCACAGCCTGAAAAACTTGGATTAACATGGCGATCTTTTGCTCCTGTTGCCAGAACCTTCCCGTGTTCCCTTTCCTGGATTTCATAATATAAACCCGAGGGCCAATGCAGATCTCTTCATGCAAAATGAATAGAAAACACTTTTCATGTCCTCACGACATGACAATGAGATCCCAACAAAAACAATGGAACAGCCAGGGTTTCCTGAACGCGGTCGCTGGTAGGAAACAGTCAAAGGGGGTGAGAACTCAACAGGAAGCACTGGGGGCAGAAGGTGTGTTGGGATAGTAGAAAGTGTTTTTGTGTGTCTGCGCGTGAGTGAGAAAGTTGTGTTTGCCTGTGAGTGTGTGTTTGGAAAACAACTGGAATTCTCTACTCAATTGTTCCACAATGATTATATTTGTTGTACACCAGGACAGGACAAATGGGCATTTAAATAGTGTGGTCAGGTGAACACCCTACTTAAAATGTATTGGTTAGATCTTTTAAAGTCTCTTAGTGCTTCTGCAATACACAGTAGACCCTCACTATAGTGATTTCTGTAATAAACATCACTAAGATTATTTTCAGTCTTTCTCATGTTTTGTATTCACACCCTGATCCCAAGAGCCCAGCAGCACAAATAAAGGGATCCCCTCACAATGTAAGCACCCCCCCATGCTGATGTCACAGAGGACCAGCCCTCTCTCTCTCACAGTCTATAAGATGACTTGCCTCTGTGGAAATCCTCTGTAGGACTGATGAGGCATTTGGGATTTCAGTCTTGCCAAACCTTTTTAGGTTAGTAACTCTGACTAGTGCGCTCTGTCATCGGATCAGTCACTCAAAAATAAAACAGATAGTTGGAAGACAAAAAGACAAATAGTATCATAACACTGTATGTGACAACCTATGCAGACTTTTTAAAGTGGATACCTCGTTTTTTTGAATTAAGGATATATTTTGGACTTTTCTGGAATATCTTGGAAATGTGTTCTGGAAGGAATCTAAGGACTCTTAGGACGTTTTATTACCCCGTCTTGCTGTTTATTGTCTGTTCAGCTAAAGCAGAGGTGAGTACGAGCCGCTATGCTGCATAACACGCATGCAACTGCGCAGATACTGCAGACGAAATCCATTCAATTCTTATAGTGTTTGAGAGAAAAGTAGACTTTTTGTAAACAGGTTAAATTCAGCCTTTAGTACCAAATGTGTAGAGACCAATCTGTGCTTTGTTTATTTCAATGATTCCATTGATCATGAAATAATTGTTTTAAATGTAAAACAAGAGACCAAATACGTTTTCGGTTCTAGCTATTCCAGCCGTTTTGTCTAATTCATTCTTATGACCAAATCACTGCTTTTCTCCCTTTTACTCAATGTGAACCAAAAGATGGGCTAATAAACACTATAATTTAAAATGACATCGAAAGGGATTAGGTATATAAAAGAAATGTATTAAGAGTCAGGTCTGCACATTTCAATGTAAGTCAGTGAATTCAAATAAACACAGGCGGACCTCGCTGTAACGGCACTGAAAGCCTTTCATTTATAACTCCTCGTTTTATGTAATAAAGCAAACGGTACGCTCCTCTTTCATCTGTCGCCCCTCCCCCTGCTGCTGTCCGCCAGGTGGCCAGAAGCTGTTCTCGCCCCTGCTCGTGCCCCCCGTCTCCACCCTCGTGCCCCATTGGAGTGAGTTGGGTGTTAGATGAGTGTGGTTGCTGTAAGGTGTGCGCACAGCAGTTTAACCAAGACTGTGGACCTGATCGGCCCTGCGACCACATCAAGGGCCTGCATTGCCACCTAGGGGCCGGAGGGGACCCTCTACGAGGTCTCTGTAGAGGTGAGAAAACAGAGGGGTTGATCTGTGTTAAATTACCATGTGTTAATGGTTCACCCAAAAACGATTTCATCATTTACTCCCTCTCATTATATTCCAAACCTGTATGGCTTTCTTTCCTCTGCAGAACATAGAAGAAGATATTTTGAATAAAGTTGGTAACCAACAATACTGGCCCCCATTGCTTTCCACTGTGTGGGCACCAAACCACTGAGACATTTATCAAAATGTCTTCTTTTGTGTTTCAAAGAATAAAAGTCAAGTTTTAGACAACGTGAGGGTGAATGAATGATGACTGAACATTTATTTATGGGTGCCTGATGCCTTTAATGAGCTTTAATGTGAATGTTTTAATTTAAAACTCAATGTATTGTGTATCATCCACTAGTGTTTTGGAGAGCTTCACATTTAAGAGAATGTATATTTGCTAAACAATGAAATGAAAGCAAATTTTAAATATAAAGAATATGAAGAATCATATTTAAATGCAGCATATTCTATAAAAATATCCATCCAACCATTTTCCAAATCTGCTTGTCATCTGCAAAGTCGACAGAGTCTTTTCCATTATAATAGGATTGTTTTAATATATCGTTTATTATGGAAATCCTAGCTAGCATCATAGTTCAAACTTTACAATACAATAAAATTATGATGTCAAAGTCTATTTTTACACCGATGACTGAAAATGACAGTTGTTGTGTGCATCTTAAAGCTGACGCACAAGGACGTCCATGTGAGTTCGGAGGTCACATGTATCAGCACGGAGAGGATTTCCAGCCCAGCTGTCACTACCAGTGCAACTGTATGGATGGGGTGGTGGGCTGTATGCCCCTCTGCCCACATCAAGTCCCTCTGCCTAACAGACACTGTCCCAACCCCCGTCTTGAGACCCTGGCAGGTCGCTGTTGTGAGGAGTGGGTATGTGATGATGACAACAGCATCAGGGAAGACCCACCGGATGGCCGCTCTCGTCATGCACCGACCAACCACATTAGCAAACTCTTACAGAATGCTCACAGCTTCCAGTCCAGAATGGACTCCTATCAAGGTATGTGTGTTTTTATATTGCTGTTCCTAATCCCTGTTTATAAGTGGTACTTGTGGACACCCTACTATAACATTTGCTTTTTGAAGTTATAAGTACATAAAGGTACAGACACCCAAGAAACTAAATGGCAACACCTAAACAACATAGGAATGCCATAGAAACCACTAGGACACTTTTACAACGCCTTAGCAATCACCTACAGTTATGGCAGAACACTTGCAAATGCCTAGCAAGACATTGGCAACCACCTATCAATGCATTAAAAATGACCAAAATAGCATATAAATGCCCTGGAAACCACAGAGAACACCCTTGCAACTCCCTAGTAACCGCCCAGCAGCACCCTAGCAACTACTTAGAACAACATGGAAAATACTTAGAAAGCCAACATTTGGAGCCCAGACAAGCCATTATGTTCAGACTGTCAAAATCCAATTAGTTTGCATGTTTTTTTGGTAAAGCAGCATGACTGTAATAGATCAGGAAGTTTGCAATTTTGACATCGCCACATCGTGTAACTTTTCTTTGTTTCTATGCTTTTTTCTCATTTAGAGTGGGCTTCCCAGCCAGTGTTTCAGATTCCATTTCCATCCCCTCAATGTTTCCAACAGACCACTGAGTGGACAGAATGTTCCGCCTCCTGTGGGTTTGGCATCTCGAGTCGTGTGACCAATAGTAATGCAGAGTGCAAGCTTGTTAGAGAGACGCGTCTTTGTCAGATCCGAGAATGTGACGTCACTCCAGCTCTGAAGGTGAGATATACATCAAATTACAGTACACTGATATTAGTTTGTAAATGGATGCATTTGTGTTCTAAATGGATTTATGGGTAGGATTTTTGATTTACAGCTATTTTTGTTTAGCCAAATTTCCCTAAAGCAGCGTTTCCCAAACTTTTTTGCCATTCCCCACTTTGGAGGTAGGGAAGGGTTCTGAGCCCCATCTGACCCCAATCGCCCCAACAAAAATGGTCATAAACTTTAGGTCCAATGTCTGTCTTAGTTTTGTCTTTTTTATTCCATGTCACAAACTTATCAATTTGCTAACTTTTATTACCCCTACTGCCTCTCCGACCCGTTGTAAGCAGTTTGATTGTCAGACGATCTGACCAATCATAACACCGATATTATGTGCATCCGTGACAGACCACCATTTTGTCCGACAAACTAACCAGTCCGACAAACCTGGTGTAGTGGAGCTTAGGCGATTAATATGAATTTTTTATTTTTTATTATTGTATTAGTTATTAGTCTGGAGTTACTACTTAGTTTTGTATAATAACGGGTTTCTGTTATTTTTATATCATAAAGAAAGGGCAGAAGTGTCGAAAAACACTGAGGTCTCGGGAACCGGAGCACATTACATTTGCCGGCTGCACCACAGTTCGACGCTACCGGCCTCGCACATGCGGCTTGTGCGTTGACGGCAGGTGCTGTAAGCCCTCTGTGTCCCGAACATTGCATCTGCGCTTCCGCTGCGCAGACGGAGAGGACATCGCACGTAATGTCATGTGGATCCATCGGTGCCGCTGCAGTCAAAAATACTGTGGAGTGCAAAGAGACAGATCACCCTCTCTTAGCTTACACAATGACATACACACCTTCCCTCACTGAGAACACACATACACACACTGACAGTAACGCAAACACTTTGACATATAACTCGTCATCATGCAAATACATTGCCATTCACTATGAAGCTTCCTCAACTATGCATCTACTGTTTTCCCGGAGTATTTTTATTTTAAAACTTGTTCTAGTTTTGCATGCATAGAAAACTTGCACTTTATGTGTTTCTCACTGCAGGCCCTGCTCCAAAATCTAAAGAAAAAATATTTTAAATAAAGAAAAGATGTCTGTTCCCCTTAAGATTTTTCTGTATTGTAACACAGCCTCGGTGTGTCCATTTTTTGTAATTAGCAATGCCCATTTTTCATTACTGTAACTTTTTATGAATATAAATAAGTTAAAAAATATATATTTTAATAATTTTTTATAGATTTGTAATGATACTAAATATCTACGCCAATACTGATTTTATCCAATTATTCAGAGTGACATTGGCCGATAACGATATCGATTCTGAAGATAAATGAATATTTTCTTAATTTTCTGAAAGTGATTAATTCATATATTAATATTGAACATTCATCAAAATGGTGATGTTTCTTAATATTTTTAATATACAGAGCACAAATTAATTACATTTCCTGTCCTCTTTTGATTGACAGGATATATCGGCCCTGATCATTGGCTGATTTTAAACTATTAGCCCATAGCCGATAGTGTGAAAAAAGGCTTTTATTGACCGATACTCTTCTTTTTATATCAACATAAACGAATACGACCATAAAGATCGGAATCTTTTATATATGTATACAGATGATTGTGATTAATTGTCATGAAAATAATGTCACAATCCAAATTTGGTGATCTTAAAATTATTATTTCTTTTGATTCTGGAGTGAAATTGAACCTGGACAGGCTCTTGGCAGGTTTCATGAGATTCATCCAATTATTCAAATGCATTTTCCAGATCTTATGTTTACTGCGCATGTTCTCCTGAACCATATCAAATATCGTAAGCCCTTTCCGCGTTTTATTTATTCTCCTGTTTTGAGTTTTAAAGTATTCTATTGAATTTCGAAAGAAAAGTGAACTTATTTTGCTTTGAATGAAAGACTTCCTGTCATTGTTGATGGGTATGAAAATGCACTAGATTGCTGTAACTAGGGCCGGAGATTATGAGACACATTAGCAACTTTGCGTGAGTCACCTGATCAAGGGACAAAATGAGGATAAAATGACTATGTAGTATGTTATCTAATAGTTGTACTTCTAAACTGATATATTTTGAGTGCATTCGTCAAACTGCTGTGTTTTTAATTATATACTTTGCTGTACAGATTTTGTTGATTCTGTTCTACTCTATTCGTATGAGTGTATATGTGGGGGAACTGTGGGATGTTTTAGCACATATGTGTTTGAGTGATATGAAAGCAGAGAATGTAGGATCTATGAATTGCTTTTGTCTTTTGTACATTGTACAGGCTTCACTATGGGTGGAGTGACTCTTTTAAGACTGCTTCATTTTTCGGGGCATACGTTAAATTCTAGATGCTCTCTTATATTGGAGTGACCTGTTTGTGCGTTATAATATCTGATATAAATGAGTCACAAAAAAATAAACATTTTCAGAAAAAATGCTCTTCTGTGTCATTTGTCAGTGATATGGTTTAAGCAGAATTTCAGACTCTTAATAAAAGACCATGTGTGTCACAAAAAGACACAAAGAGATTGATTCTAGCTTCAGACCTCAGAGTATTTGGCTCAGCAATACAAACATCACAGTTGCCGCTCAAATTCCACACTCTCATCTGTCAAGCACTCTTTCCTCTATACAGCTGGAAGACAACGTATAAGTGGATTTCCATGGATCTCGGAGTAAACCGGTCTTAAATCTTGATCTGCTTTTCAAGTCACAACAATAGACACGGGTAACAAATAATGCAAACAATAAAAAAGTACAGTGATGAATGCTTCACTAACATCTCTACTGATGAATCAATGATACGTAAAACACTACGTAAGAACAATATTCATGAGAAAACACAAAAAAGTTGCTGATTCCCAAAAAAACATGAGGGCACCTGGAAAGTCTGCGTCCATGAGCTCTTGGCCTTTTTAGACTACACAATTTGGATGATCGCTAAAATCTAAACCGCAAGTACAATAAGTCTGCAAATGTTCACTCATTTATAAGTTAGTATGTTTTACCCAAAAATGAAAATTCGGTTATGAATGGCTCATCCTGGAAGATATTTGGAAAAATGTTAGCAACTGAGATTTATAGGGCACCATTGACAACCATAGCAGATTTTGTTAATAGATTTTGTGTTCTGTAAACAAAACAGTTTGACTTCCATTTTTGACTACCCCAGACATCTCAATCGCTAACTTTCTTGTAAAGATCATTCTAAATGTGAACTGAACTAAACGACTGATGCCACTACCGAGATATGCAGCATCTTTCTTAGGGAATCTCTGTAGTTGGATCTTTGATATAAGTGAAGTTCATAGTGCTGTCTACCATCACCATGACCATGACTACCCTTTTACCATTTGCCAACGTCATTGCTGATGTCAAATGTTTCTTGGATGTTTGCCCTAAGGGGGGTTAAGACGGTTCAAACTGTTTGCCAAGTTGAAGTAACTGATCTAGCTGAATTGTGTGTGGACTGCTCTTAGAAACTTTAAACGTGTCCCTTGACTACAACAAACACCTTACAAAGAGAGAAAATGACAATGTGGAAAGCAGAACTGAATGGAAATTTTAGACCCAAGTGTCATAAACCCATTTATATAAAGATACAGTGATGAAAACCCTTTTAATAAATGGTCTGTGAAAGGAAGCACTTGACTTTGAGCAATCCTCTAGAGGTCAAACAACATAAAAGACTTTGAGAAAAAGCGGTTTGAAAGACTCTGGTTGCAAGTAACTTTGACCTAAATAAAAATCCAGTTTGTAGTTTTGTATTTGTTGCTAAACTTGTATTTTACAGAAAAATCAACCCGTTCTGAGGTTTAGAACATATCAGCTCGGTGAGATAGTTTGATGATTGCTGAAGTTTAATATTCAGTTTGAGTAATGTCATTCGGTACATCTGGACTTTGATAGATTTCTAAAACAGAGATAAAGATGGAGAAGCAATACCTTGTGCTTATTTTGAGTCAAAGTCGTAATGATATGCCGCACACTTTGGGAAAATGTCTCATCAGATGATGAATGAAACTACCTGCTGTATAAAGACAATTCTTACTTCCCCAGTGATTGAAACACATGGGACAACTATATGAGAACGGTTCATAAAAGTTACAAATTGCTTGTTTTTAAGTGTGTTGCTCAAGGCAGGATTATTAAGTTTCTAAAAAAAGATAGAAAGCACATTGTAGAGAGAAAAACACAGAAGGATTGAGGTTAACAGAGATATGTGAGCTTCAGCGTGGATCCGACAGAGGAACTGGAAATATGTCGGAAACCAGGACACAGGGTTAAAACACGCGCGCGCACACACACACACACGTACGATAGTTATATTATTGCAGATTGTTCTGGTATATTCTAATTTGAGTGATAATATTTAAAATAATGTACTTCAGTTAAATTATATACTTTAATTAAACTACATAAAGTTTCTAACGATCCAGCGTAGCATTTATTTCAGTTAAATTTCATGAACGCGCCTTGCATAGAAATGATTTTGCAAAAATACCATGGAGTCTTAATACCATACGCTGTCTATAAATTTCTTTCAATTTATATGATCTATTCATCCATCACAGTCGACCGGTCCATTAAATCCACAAAAACCTTCTGATTGCTTACACTTACAATAAGCTTATTGATATCAAAATCAAACTATTTGATTAATATCGATGTATTCAAAGCAATCAGCCATAGGCCACATCCACTAAGCATCATCTGTTTAGCGTGCCAAGTGCTCGAATCGATAAACACTCAAACACTGCCCTCTAGTGGTATCCATTACAACACAAAGTCATTAAACAGCACAGAAGTCTTTTCTTCTATATGTTCAGATAAAATTGACGTATATTTGATGAAGTGTGTGCAAAGTTGCATTTCGTTATCATCATATCTGATACTCTGACACAAAAATCGCTTAATAATAAAAAATAAGAACGCACAGAAGTAGTCTAGCACCCCTGTGACGTCATATCTGGCCCTTTACCAAAGACAAAAACATCTGTTCGTGTAAGCGACAGATGTCGTGAATCTTTTTGCGTTATAGTTTGGTGCAGGCCTATGGTTTCCATATATCTTATTCGATAAACTTACAGCAATGCACTTCGGTCTGACGCCCTCATAAGCAAACTCTTCGTGCTTTATAACCGCAACAGCGCGCCATAAAGTCCTTAAATGACAGCGAGTGCATGAATGAATCGTTTCAAAGTTACAAGTCAAATTCTACGGTAGCATGACTCGTTTATATAAGTACATTAATATAAGGATATTAGTCTACACGCCACGCCCTTAAAGCGTCAAACACGCATAAAGCACAGCTCGCGGAACTTTGATGTCACGCGCCGTTGGCTCGGTGGATTTAAGCACGCGAGTGCGCGGCTGTAGCTTTACGTCACGCCAGTGAACCGATAAAAAGACGCGCGTGTCGTCCGTCCTTCAAAGCTCCAGGAAACGCGCGCTGAAAGCACGCACGGAGTAAAACGACCTCGTTGAAACACTCTTTCGCTTTGGAGCGTTTCATTCATGCGCCGTTAATTCATTGACTTTGACAATGTGCGCGTGCGGGCGCGCGCTGTGAAGAAGACCACCAGAAGAGGTCTTAAAGTGTCGGACACCTTTAACTTTATAAAGTCGACAGCTCGCTCCGTTCTGGAAGCATCTTTAGGTGAGTCGCTGATACAGATATTCATATTGAAAGTGATTATGGTACATGTAACAATTCCCCAAAAGCGGATTTAAAGGCGCCATGGGTTTCTGTTAGTTGTTTTGTTACTGTAAGATATTATTTCACGCATAGGCTTTTGTCACATCATGGATGGATAGATGGATAGATGGATAGATGGATGGATGGATGGATGGATGGATGGATGGATGGATGGATAGATGAATGGATGGATGGATGGATGGATGGATGGATGGATAGATGGATGGATGGATGGATGGATAGATGTGGGTGGTCTAAGTTTCCATGGCTGAACTTCAATAAATAGGTGACGTTTGCATATAGAGCTTTGAAAATTGTGCATTAGTTTACATCAATACATTTTTATATCAAAGCAGTTCATTCTTCATAATAACTTTGATTTGCACAGACAGACAGACAGACAGACAAGGGTTTATATTATTAGTATATCCACAAACTGTAATAAGCTATTATTAATAAGCAAATGAAATTACTATTAAAGGTAAGGTATAATAAAGCATTCATGAATGATAATTTACAGTAATTATCGATAATATTTGTAAGTTTGCCCAAAAATGAATAACTTCTGCGCAGCACAAAGGAAGATATTTTGAGAAATGTCCCGGGGGTTTTGTGTCCATACAGTGGAAGTCAATGGAGATCAATGTTGTTTGGTTACCAGCGTTTTCATCTTTTGTGTTCTGCAAAAGAAAGTCACACGATGGTGAATAAATGATGAATGAACTGTGATTTAAATTCATGTCCTTTTTTGTTATTAATTGGACAATATAGACAACAATGATAGTGTTTCTGAGTGATGTGTTAGATTCCCTGTAAGCGAACACGTTTGTAGCATTGTAATATCCAATATCTTTCAAATCAAGATTCCGCTAAATGCGAATGTTAAACCGTATCGTTACCACAATTTCCAAGGCTAAGCACACCATATTGTTCGTTTTTATGCTTGTTACTGTCAGATAAGTGTTAATACATGCTGTCTTTTCCTTTGGCTCTCACAGCCATAGCTATGGTGAACAGCCAGGTTACAGGCGGAGCGTGTGTGTCCAGATCGTGCGCGGGCTGTGGGGGTCGTATCGCTGACCGCTTCCTGCTCTTCTCCATGGATCGCTACTGGCACACGAGCTGCCTCAAGTGCTCATGCTGTCAGGCTCAGCTGGGTGATATCGGCACCACCTGCTACAGTAAAGGAGGCATGATCCTCTGCAGAACAGACTACATCAGGTCAGACGCCACCACTCTTATATTACGGCTTCCTATATAAACAGTAAAATATACACCTGCAAATCCAAGTGTCCTCCAAGTCATGGAAAATGTATAGAAAGAAATATCTATTGCTAATGTAAATCTAAAAATGGTTGCTGTCTTTCCATAGATATTTGTGCTCTAAAAAGTATAAACGTTCAAACCTTTATCCGGTTGTCGAGAATGACTGGTAAAGTCATTACAATTCATTGGTCAAAATAGATCAGAACCCTGTTAAACTTATGAGCTCTGCTTGCTGCACACCAATCTTACACTCAAAATCCCCGCGTGTATTTTTAACAACTAACAATGAGTGTAAAAAGGCATTTAACTCGCAGACTTGTGCATTTTCACCTCACAAAAGCTCTAAATTTAGTGGTGACCGTGTCCAAGATTATTATTACAACAAGGACCGAAGTCGATAATGAGACTGTTTGAGTCCCCACAGTCATTTACAAGGCAAATTGCACAGCAAAGTTGTCTGAAACTGAGTTGACATGATATGCTGACAAGCATTTTGTTCTCGTATTGATTTGCATTAGACTCATTTGCATCCGGGTGCTGATGATATCTGCAGATGCGCTCTCACATGCTCCCACAGAGAACATTACAGACACTGCATGCTATCTCAGTTTAGGATCATTTAACATCGACACAGTCAAAGTAATAGCTGTGCTCCTGAACCAAAGCAAACGCAAGATTTTACAATCAGAATTGGTACACGTTGGTGTCCTATTATGTTTTTAAAGCATCAATGGCACAAATCATCTGTTTTTCGTTGATATTTTTCAAGGTATTTTTCAAGTTAAACTATTACCAAATAGAAAAGTAATAAAGGATGAACGGTTTTGAACACTTTCCTTAAACACAGTTATTGTCTGTATCAAATTGTTATCTCGAGTATACCCAGCAATTTGTACTATACCGGACCACAAAACATTTTAATACATCATCTCTTTATTTTATAAAACATTATTTGTTCTATATGTCAATATTTCATTAATTTTTATTAATTGTTGTTAAAGGAATAGTTCACCCAAAAATGAAAAATCTGTCATGAATTATTCACTCTCTATTTGTTGCAAATCTGTATACATTTCTTGTATCAATATATTTGGACAAATGCTTGTAACCAAACAGTCCTTGAACCCCATTGACTACCATAGTAGAAAAAAGGACAATGGACGTCAAAAGTGGCCCAGAATTTTTTGCTGTCCTACATCCTTCAAAATATCTTCTATTGTGGTTAACAGAACAAAGAAAGGATCAAATAATCTTTCGGATTATGGTAGTCGACTTCACAATTATTGTGGCCTGAAGAATTCCTTATATCAATATTGCGATATCTACTGAAATGGTTTTAAATAAATAAATAATGCTATCAGTCAAATTTATCTTTAATTTGGTTTATTTTGTATTTTACAGTCTTTAATTTGGCCAATGAGTCACTCAAAATCCGAGTGTAGGCAGAGAGAAAGAGTTTAAAACAATTGTGACTCTTAGACACAATTTTAAAGGATGCTGAAAAGTTTACGATATTACAATATGTATAGAATACACACAATATTTATAATTGTGTTTATTAATATCATAGTATTTCCAACCCCCACATTGATTGGGTCAAACATGTTTAGGTTAATTTAAACAAGTGGTTTGGGCTTGTCTAAATGTCATCTATATTTTTTGTTTAATGAAACAACCTCATAACTTATTTTTGAAAAGCTATTAAACAAATATTTTCTTAAATTCTTTATATTTCTAATCAATTACAACAGTATGCTGACAAATACCAAATGCCTGTAACATGTTTGTAAGTTGAGGTTTAACATTGGCTGTTTGTTCAAAAAGAAAGTCAAACCCTGTTTTTATTTGTTTTTGAAGTGCTTCAGTATGTTCTTGGTGGTTTGGGGAGGTTTAACCAAGACGTTTGTTTTTCTGTTTCAGATTGTTTGGGCACACGGGTGCTTGCAGCGCATGCGGTCAGTCCATTCCTGCTAGTGAGATGGTCATGCGAGCACAAGGCAACGTCTATCACCTCAAGGTTAGTAATATCAACTTTTTATCAACTGTTTGTATTTGTCTTAGTATCGGCTCATGTGACCGTGAACCAAAGCCGAACGTGACTCCCAGAGATTTGGCTGCAGCTCAACTCCGAAGCACCTATAGCAGATGTTCATTAGAGCTGAATTAAATGTGTGATTGTAAGGCTGGGCGAAGCCTGCATTTATTACAGCCCCTCATTATTATGTTTTCCCAATGATAACCTTGTTCAGAGCTCATTTCTTGAAAGCCGAGTCGGCCTTGATCTCACAAGGATTAACTCATTAAAAATCATTTGAAGCAATAGGAGGCCACGTTGGCCAAGGCGCATAGTTAGCCCTGACTAGCATGCTAATTTGGCATGCTAACAGAGTTAAATTCACTCATGCTTCTTCTAAAGTTGAGTCTGGTTCTGTTACAGTGCTTCTCCTGTGCAACATGCAGAAACCAGCTGGTCCCCGGTGACCGCTTTAACTATGTAAACGGCACCATATTTTGCGAACACGACCGACCGGGAGCAGCTCTACTTAATACACACCTGCAGAATAACCCAGTGCTTGCGGACCAAAAAGTGAGTACATGTTTTAGATCATTGACACATGCTTTTGTCATTTAACTATACAGATATGTGGTTTCTAGTCTTGGTCTGAATGTAAGTATAAACATGAAGTAATTGCCATCTTGTGTCTCGTAGGTTTGCTGAAGGGCTCCTTGACTCTTGCGCCTCTTCCTAACTCGGTTCACTTCCTCCTCGGAGGCCCTTCGGTGTCTGACGCCATTCAACGGCACACATTTCTCCTTTGATGCACTTACATTTTTACATCTCAAATTTACAGAAGGTACTGACATTGAGAATGGGCTGTAAAAGTAACGGAAAACTTTCTGAATATCTGATTTTACATGTAACTCCTTAGATGCCTTGTATCTCCCCTCACATCTGACTACAGAAGTAAATCATATTTGTTCTCACAGGATATCCTGCTTAACTGATCTCATAGAGGCATCATTTGAAAGCAGTTGCATTGTACATAATGCATAGTATACATAAGTCAACATGCTACCTGTTGAGTGAAACAGGATACGAGTAGTTGACGAATTAATCATACATGTGTCCTATGGTGTTATAAATTACATTGTTTTATATTATCTATATTTATTATTTATATTTATCATATAAAATAGTATGAGAGTGATTTATCTTGATTGTTATTTTTTTCAGAATTTTTTTGCCATCACACCATATGATACATTTGCATATTAGTCTGTCAACTAGCCATGTACAGGAAAAAAAGGCAATTCAACTGGCTTTGATAAAACACAGATCTAGCAACGACAAGGTCATGGACTCCCATGAAATACATACTGAAGCTATTTATATTTAGGATATTTAGATCCTTGACATTTACTGCAAAAGAAATTGGATAAATTCAAATTGCATTGATTTTAAATTTAATTTGATTGTGAAAAGCATCAGAAAATGTATAAATGTGAATGTAAAAGTGGGCGTAACATACCGAAATAAAGTCAGATGGCTAGAGGGGAGAGGTTAGAAAGTGAGAGGTATTGTGGCATCAGCCAATCTTTTATCATTATTTTGTGTCTAGGGTTTTAAAAGAAAAGTGAGAGTTATGGCATTCGACAAAAGGAATATAAATTACATTATTAATATTTACATTTACTTCCGTTTTTTATTACGATAAGACCAGAAACGTGTATTTTATCATTATGATTTCATTACAAATCGACTTATCAAAAACTGAATTAATGAAAAATACATCATTCAGGGTATAGAATTGTAAATAGTTTTTTATACGCATTCTCTCTGTAACGGCCGAATGATCTGCTCCACATGTTATGTCTATTTAAGGTGTAATTATCAAATAAATGAAAAATACAACAAACCCCATCCATCAAGAAACAATTTTGTCGTTCCTTTTAACCGTACAGATTTCATTGTTCATTGTTTATTACTATTTTCTGCTAGTTATTAGCTTCGGTCTCAGCGGTGCAAACCTGATTACCCAAAGGGTTAGAATATGAATAGAGCTCGGGCTCGGACCATTACAGAAGCAATTAAATGTGAGCGCGGAGTGTGCGAGAGTGCTATCTGTGCTGCTGTTGCACTAGGGAGGCTGAACTTTACTCTGATCCCATGTTTGAATTTAATAAGGACTAATCTACCGCCTAGTTAATTAAGAGGCAGTCGCTGCTTTCCGCTCGTTGCCTCAAAACAATCACACACGTTAAATGTTTACCATGTCGCAATTAAAGTACACAGCACAACTTTCCCACCCCCTCTCTCAGCTCACGAGTTCATGCAACTAGGATTTTACTCCATAATATGAGTCCTTAAATGACAGCGAGTGCATGCATAAATCATTTTTAAAGTTAAAGTCAAATTAGTATTTAATATTAGGATTTAATAGATGTAACGTACGTTAATATAAGTATATTAGTCTACACGCCGCGCCCTTAAAGCATCAAACGTATGCAAATACTGGAGCTTTTGAAGGACGGACATTATGAAACCAGATGCTTAAATTTTTTACAGTATAACAGTTTTTACAGAAATCATTTCTAAATGTAATTTAATAATAACTTTAAATTATTTTTACAGTAGCAGTTCTACAGTTTCTTACATTTAAATGCCAAGTTGAACGCTAAACTCCTAGTAGAGAGATTTCACTTAAGAAATTTTAGAGAAATGAAATGCCTAAGTTAAAGGTATAGTCTGCCTAAGAATTTTTTTCATTTATGTCATTTAAAATAAAGTCTATGACTTCATTCTTCGGCGTAAGACGAAAAGAGATGTCACAGTGGTTTTGTTCATTTAATGAAAGACTTTCTTCAAAATATCTTCTTTTGCGTTCTGCAGAAAAAAAGTCATACAGGTTTGGAATGACTTTGGGGATCTTTGAGGTCAACGGTTCCTTTATGCTCATTACCACCATATCGACAAAGAGTTGAGGTTACTCCAGCAATGCAGCACAAGCTGGTATTTTTTATTTATTTATTAATAGCCCACTTTGAATTCACCTAAAAAAAGTGGAACACTGTAGCATCACAATGGAATCTTGTCAAATCAGGTAATTTTGACGGCAGATTTCTCACGTAAAACAAACCTGCAGACAAACTCTTTATGTAGTGAGCTCCGAAATGGCACCGTAATGCGCTTATTAATGACAAAAGCGCTCCCCGATGTCAGAGTAGGTGCTGATACTGCATCAATTATTTATTTTGCGTTCGATTGAAAAGCATCAGGCAAATTCATTAACGTATGCAAATGATCACAATTGCAATTATCTTCGTATCTTGATAAGTAAGAAAATCAAAACCTCGGCACAATTTGAATCCCACCGTGCCTCGACTTACACTTCGCATTCAAACCAATCAAGCTTCATCTGCATATCCCTAATTAACCACGCATATTCACATGCCAATTAGAAGGGCTGAGAGAAAAAAGCCTCTTAGTCAACAAGCATTATCCTCTATCAGAAAAAGTTTGTAGGTGTATGAACTGCTATGCTGCTTCTGTCATGAAAAAAGTGTTTATGCTTACTAATTAATCATATTAACACATGCAAATGAGTCTAATTGCTTGAGTTTCCACGCCTCATGCTGTGAAAAAGTGGGAAAGAGAAGAGAGAGGATATTTTTACCAGCTAACCACAAAGACCTTTAGAAATGCATTGCTTTACGCCTGACATGTCCAATATCGAATTAGCGCAGGGTCGCAAGATGTCTTTCACAAATCTTCTCTTTTTCACTTAAAATACAATTTTACAACAACAGGACGTGATGAGACAATGTAAAACCAGGCAATCTAAGTCAAAGCTGCTGTGAAAGACCGCAAAATGTATTTTCTTTTATTTATATTGTGAGGACAAGAAAAGACGCAAGTTGAATTTTCGAAGGAGCACCATGTCAAACGTTATGTGGCCCCAACTTAACTTCTGCATGGAATCAAAAACGGAGTAGTTTTAATTCAATTTAATACAATCAATATACAATAAAATACTTATATAAATGAATATTCATATATATTAATCATGAAATAAATAGTTATATCATAAGCCCCTAGCCAGGCCAATAACTTACCATTAATATCAGGCCAGATGCGTGCGCCCGATAAAACTGTCTATAGCTAGAATAGTGAGGAAACAAAACCGTTGAGGAACAGGACGTGAACTGGACTCAACTGGTCTTAAACCACATCAGAATGTCTTGAAACATGTACACTAACTGCTAGGGCATTCACTATACCGTATCTCTATGAAATATCTGATCATTCTCTTTTTTTATTCACTTTTTAACTGTAACAGTATGGAGAGGACAGTGATACATGGACAGGAAATGACGTAAGCGAGACTTAAACTCATGCCCCATGAGCTCCACACCCTACACTAACATACTAAATTCGTACAAATGAAGCCCCTCCCCTAACCGTCATTGCCGCGAAAGCAATGGAATCGTACACATTCAAACAAATTAGCTGCCTCGTAAACCGTTGCCCATTGCCATGAGAGTGTTTTTGCTAAACCTCGGCTCTGACAGACCCCGGTCTAACCTCCGGCCCCACAAGTCTCAACATTTTTACAAAACAACGCTCACGTTGGTTCACAGTGATCCTACATGTAATATTAAGCCGTTAGACTCTCATATCGCAGGGGGTTCGTCTGGCTGTCGCAAGCTCCCTCAGGTCTCCATCAGATCACTTTCTAGAACACGTCTCTCCAGTGTTAGCTAGTAATGAGCCACTTGTGCAGTGAATCAGAAGGGCCTCTGCGACGGAGAGACAGACTTGACAACTGTGAACTTCCCAGAGCAGAGAATGTCAGAGGCAGAGAGAGAAAAAACAGCTCGGCGGCCAATCGGAGCGTTTTGAATAATTAAGGCGATCGGCTTAATTAGCTCAATTACGTTAATTTGACCACGGAACATGGCCATATGGTGAAAGGAAACAAAAGAGGGGGGAACTAATTAAAAGTAAAATAATGAGGATTTTAATTAAGCTTTTCCCCAGACGTCAGTGAGAGGAGATCTGGTGCGGGAGAGAGTAATTAAAGTACTGTAGCGCTGGCAACATTGCTCTCTCTCTCTCTTCTTCACTCTCAGAACTGTGAGGGCTCAATCGGTCTAATTAAATCTGTAAATAAATTAGCTACATGGAAGCCTGCTTGAGTTGACACCCTACCCCCAACACAAACACTCACCCACACGCATCTCCTATTTTTCTCTCTTGACTCCATAGCGTTACGACTTATGGGTGGGGCGGGAGGTCTACTTTGGGCTAGTTTCGAACCAAATGATGGAATCTTTGTTTTCGTTTTAAGACCACCACTAAGACCAGGGCCGCCCGAGCATGGGGAGCGGACCAGTGCGAAGAGGCGGAGCATACACTGCGGGTCCCCTTACATGGAATTCTCCATGTTGTTTCTACAGTTGCCCTAAACAGACAAACTGCTCTACAGAGCGCGTTTCATCAATACACCTTCGGCAAAGTAGCGAAAACGTGAAGACATATTATGCCCAGGTCACACTTGCCTTTCTGCTCCATTGACATCCATTCTTCCGCATGTGAATGTGACAGACATAAAACAAAAGTTTGGTGAACTCTGCCCTGCGAATTTGCATCACTTGAATGCGGGAGACCAATGGAAGATCAAAACATCACAACGTGAACTCTCGGTACAGATATATAAAAGATGGAGGAATTGCTCCCGCCCATTTGGCAGCACCGTCCGAATGAATTTCACATGCGTAATGTTTAGTCTGACCGTGGAATTAGCCCTGTGTCAGCCACCGTAGTTCTTCGTAAGGTAGGGGTGGAGTGAGCCGTTGGCAACATCACAACCTCACCGCTTGTCCCCCGTTAAATTTCATAGACTGGACCTTTAACCAATTGTCAGTGTGTCTCTCATTTACTGTAACTGCATTTGTTACATGGCCCTCTTATTGACCAATTGTCCACAGTATCGGCCATTAAAAAACCCTTATCAGTCAACCACTAGTCACACATGAGTCTTTAAAACCCCCCAAATGACTTTACTCTTCTACATCTTTCGCTTCTTCTAGATCTTCTATATCTAGACTCAAGTTTGAACAAGAGTCAGTTGCCACTTCAGGCATGGCATCAACCATCACAAATCCTTTTATATTATTAACCATGATGCTCTGCTCATCCAGTTTCTGTTCCTCTTAAGTCGGTCCAGTCCACCCGCAGGTCCACACAATGTCGGACTGAACTTTCTCGCTAAACGGCTGATTTGACCGTATATCTCATTACAGCAGAGCTTGATCACATTCTCTGTACTTCTGTACGCCCCCCAGCCCCCAATCTTTTGTACTCGCATTGATAGCACATTTTTAATTAGAAAATGCATTCAGACTGACAAAAAAGTCATTTGCATATTAAATTAACAGCTACTTACATTCCATGGTGCTTTGCAAAACAGCTAGTTACAAAAGGAGAATGAAGAAGAACCGTGTAAGCAAACTGCTATATAACACATTTTCAAACCTAAATCCATAACATGATCTGTTCGGTATAGGACAGAGTCAGAGAAAAAGCCTTTATTGGACGGTTTCATTTTTTTAAGGAAATCTGCCTTGTGAGGGATTGAAGTGCTTTAAAAGAGAGATAGATAGAGAGAGAGAGAGAGAGAGAGAGAGAGAGAGAGAGAGACCTTGTTGCTTGTCACTTTGGATAAAATAGCCAGAAAATGCAGATGTAAAATACCTTTCGAGTTTTTGATCACGCAAATGTTTTTTCCCCCTGCTTCGGTCACCCTTTGACTTCTTTTTCAATTTACAGCACCTTATCAGCCCCTGTGTATTTACTATTTCTCCCACATCTCTCTTCAGGCCAGATAAGACAATTTAGAACGATAGTGGCAGTGTTGTGTCGGTTTGAGGGCCCCAGAGACCCCGACTCTCCTCTCAGTCCCCTCAAGAAAGCCAGATGCTGCTTTTCACCCCAGAGACTGAAATGTACCAGAGGACCCTGACTTCATGAAAACATTACCAGCAACTGCACAGGGACCACATTTTGTTTCTTCACAGCAATGCCAATCTTTGGACTGTGGTGGACTTCTCAATCGTATGTTTAGGTTCAGCCTTCATTCGTGATAAAGTATAAACTCAAGTGTTTCAGGATGAAGACGCATGCATTGGTTTGTTGTAATACTGCCTCCTCTGGGAAAACATCCCTGCTCACAAGTATTGAGTTCCGGTTAGACTGTTTATGCACACCATTGATAGGCCTGGACTTTAAAGAGCACTTGTCCCTTGTGAGGGAAGTAAACTAGACAAACAAATTAATGAAGATGTACTGGTGAAGTCAAGGGGAGAGTCTTAAAGTCTATTCATCATGGTACAAGTTTCTGCGGCAAACAAACTGGCATTTGTTTAAGAAAATAATGGCTACAAAAAACATCACAGACACCAGTATTTCAAAAACAAACGAATTCTCCATATCAAAGATGACGAACAATTGTGCTGGTAAAAAATAACTGTTGGTGAAATTGTAGGTACAGGGAAAACAAATACAAAAAAATGACATCGCAAGACAACTTGAGTCGGAAAATAAACATGAAATTGTTTAATATTTGGCAAATGATTTGTGTAATAGAAGGAGCTGCCATGGATAAGATTCAGAACCCCAGTGTGGTCTTAGATATTGGACCTCAATCTATAGAATGCGTGTCCATATACTGGATCACTACAAAATGATTTTCAATATTTTTATTTACAATGTATAGGTATGTATTTACGTAAAATTATCATTTTTGGTTCACTACTGATAACATTTCTTCCAAATTCATAAAGAGAATATTGTCTTTATATGCAATAAATTGAAATGGGACAAACTGGTCGAAATGTTTGCAGATCTTGAATATTTAATTCATATTTAATCTTGAATACTTGAATTTAAACGAGACAATTCTCCAATATGTTTATATATATTGGAAAAAGCTTTCATGTGCTTTGTCATCCTGTCAGTCTTTCACATTGTCATTCCTGAGCTTCAACAGGTTCTGGACTGGAGTTACCACATTACATGCAGAAATGCTTATTAAATGCACAACTGGAGTTGATTCTTAATGTTTTGCGCATCTGTAGTTTGATGTAAAAGAATGAAATATCCGCTGTCTGCATAGATGTCATGTCTGTAACTCAACTGGTAGAGTGTGGTGCTACGAATGTCATGTGTTTAAATCCCAGGGAGCACACGAACTGAAAATACACAGACCTTGAATGTGCTGAAAGTCGCTTTGGGTAAAAGCAACAACCAGTTCAGTTGCCTACGTGTATCTGACATGCATCCTGTCTTTAGCTATCTCTCACTGTCATTCTCTCTCTCTCTTTATCTATCTATCTATCTATATCCCCCCACAGCCCAGGTGGGTTTGACTGTTCATTAGCACCCTGTGAAGACGAACAGATGCAGATGGAAACACCTTCGCACAAACACACGCAGACTGACATCAGAGGCAGAGCACACAATTAAAGTTTCAAGACACTGAATATCACCAGGACTTAGTTAAAATTTACAAGACTTCACATTGTTGTGCGTGAAAGTCACAATCTTTCAGATCAGGTTTGGGAGCCCTTTGCACCTCATATGTTACCTTTAGAAAAGCGTCTTTTAGTTTTCTATTCTTTTGCTTGTTTGCTCATATTTGTCATGATTTACATTTACCGATTCTTTTATCCAAAGTGAACATTTTTCAAGACATGGAGAATCAAAGTCAACTTGAACTCCAATGCTATGACTTTCTATGAAACACAGAGGGCTCTTTCACATTTACATTTACCTTTCGTCATTTAGCAGAGGCTTTTATCCAAAGCGACTTACAAAGAGTTCGGGGAGCACTAAGCGATATGTCATACAAAGAGCAATAGTACAATAGGTGCTGATAAAAAGTTACTCGTTTCAACAAAAGCTAGACCACAACCTGTTGAGAGAAGAGTGTTAGTGTTTCTTTCTTCTTTTTTCTCATTTGTCTGTCAAGTATTCACAGAAGAGGTGTGTTTTAAGTAGTTTTTTGAAGGTTGTGAGAGATGTGGTTGACCGGACCGCATTGGGAAGAATGTTCAACCAGGAAGGAGTTGTGAAGGAGAAACCTATGAACCTTAACATGGACGAAAATGTTCACGTTTCGTAATGCTTGACAACACTGTAAACCCGAATGTTCAAAGTAATGAAATAGTTAAAGTAGTGTAAACTTAATTTTATATTAAAAAAGCGGTGTGGGAGGTGCCATAGCAGCTGGTGTATGACATCACTCTATGTGAAGGCTGTTTGATTATTGTTGATGTAGCTAAAATATTAAGGTTGTCTTAATAAGACCTTTCTTTTATTAAACTGTATATAAAAAAAAACCTTAGTGAACAAAATGAAAAGGAATTAAAACGCATGAGTACAACAAAATGAAAACTTGATAGTTCTGCTAACTTAAAACTGGGAACATCATAACTCAAAAGATTTGATGTAACTGATAACCTCAACTTTTTTGAGCGTAAACAATTTATTCAAGTAAATTCACCCAAAAATGAAAAATCTCCCATTAAAAAACATCAAATAATACAATAACTTTCTATTAAAATTCTGTCGTGTAATCTTCACATCTCTCAGTTAGGTTTAGGAGTGGGGTTGGGCGAGGGGCTTCAGTATTGCTTTTTTCGAATAATCATATGTTTCTTTGTGTGATTTACACCATACAACCACCAAAATCCACATCCATGAATAAAGATATCCAAATGCGAATCAACACATTCGTGAGAGAAAACGCTTCCTATTTTGAGCTTATATAGCGATCGATATGTTGCATGTCCATGTCAAAATCAGCACGGTAAGTTCAAATATGGTAGCATGTTTGTCCATAATGTTAAATGAATCTCACTGGTTCTTGCATTTCTTTGTATGTGACATATGACTGGTTTACAAGAGAAGCAAAAACCAATGATATTTAACAACATTGACATAATATTGTTTGTGTTCAACTGAAGAAAGGAAGCCGTATACATCATCGTATAAGATGGCACATGGGATACGAATTTTCAGATTTAGATGAACTCCGCCTTTAACTTTTTCACTAAATGACGTCTTGATCCATGGCCTGTTCCTCAAGCAAAGCCTTCATACGGCTTCATGGACTTTGTATACAGTGCAACGCTAGACTTTACTGCGCGCTTTCATTCGATCAAGCTCTCATCTGTCAATGTGAATAGATTTCTAATAGTGAAATGTCAGTTGGTTTGGCATTTGAGTGAGAGATATCTTTCACAAAAAAAGGTGAAACAGAGAGCCTTTCCGGTGACCTCCACTTTCTGTCGTGGCTCTTGCTAAGGCGTCGCCGTTGTTTTGAAACTGACAGGGTGTATCTGAAACAGACGATGGAGAGGGCAGACGTAAAAAGAGAGGAGGGAAGGGGTCCTGCGGCCGATGAACCGAGACAAAGAGGATAGACTCAAAAACGGAGATAAGCACGAGCTAACGCCTCACGTGCGCTCTGGCTAACCTGAAAATGCCAAAGCCAGAGCTCTATATGTGTGAGAAACATAAGTGTGTGTGTGTGTGTATGTAAATGCCAGTAGAGCACTTCGGGGCAAACCCCACCTTACTGAACCACAGCGCATCTCCATCGGTTATCACACTTCACACACCTGCTCCCAGAGACAATAGGGGCCACACTGTGGAGTGTGTGTGTCTGTGGAAAAAAGACCAGATCAAGCAAGGTCAGGAGAATCTTCATCCCAGACGTGTTTTGTGCTCACCTGCTCTTTAATCTGTCTAAACAGTTAAACTGTGGTTTGTAGGTCCCATTAATTTGAGTGTGTGTGCGTACATAAAGAGTAGTTTATGTGTGTATTCTGATAAACAGATGCTTTATCTCTGTTCTGATGTTCAGCTGTCAGCGGTGCATCTCTGTAATATTTTGTAATGAAAAATCATTTTTGTCCTGTCAAAAAGTCCTTTTTCATCACAAGAAAATGTGCTAAGCAAAATAAACTAAGATCTGTCTTGTTAAAATTAGAAGATGAAGTCAAGTTATCTGTCAAAATTAAGCAGCGTCAATAGCCAAACAAGCCAATGGGGTACGAAGAAATCCTTGATTCAAGTTTTATTTTCCTTTCTTTATTAACGCTTTTTTATTTGATTTAAGTAAATCCAATCTTTTACAGTTTGTCTTAAATGCAAACCAGTCAACTGTAAAATGATAACGTATGAGATGTTTTAGATTTCCGCACTGCATATGCCGTGAAAAGGGCACTTGGGCATCAAAAAGGGCACTTTGGCCAAAGGGGTAGGGGCACAAGCACCCTTCTTCCCCCTCTACACGTGCCTGACGTCAAAGTATCGCCCCACCATACGCTGATCAGTCTATGCCAGTGGTTCTCAAACCTTTCCATTAGAGGCTCTCCCTTGTACGTGGCATCCCTTTTTGTGCCCCCCCCCAAAAAGACTTAACATTTTAATTAAACCAAACAAAGTGAACGGTGGCCCCCCTGATGCCATCTTGGTTTAAGAACCACTGGTGTATGCAGCGACGCATGAAGTCGAACACACCTTACTACAAATCGCTCCATCACACAGAAATAAGGGAATCTTAGCAAAGATGACATACGGGAAAAAAAACATGATTCCGTCATAATAAGTCAAGAAATTGAAAATATAATTAAAACACAGGACAAAATGGGAAGTCTGGACACCCTTCCTTTCCATTTCTTCCAACCCATTGCTGATCTAGTTTCACACGTTTCACAATGAACATCACTTATATTTGGCAGCTGTTTCCCACTGTAGTCAAAAGCTTACTGTTTTATAAATGTTTTTGTCACGTCAGATATACCAACAAAACTGTACACACAAACAACAACACGTTTGTGCACACTGCTGTGGACGCATTGCAAGAATTCTAGATGCATTAGAGACATTCACATTAACATACTCAACAACTCCCGACGCGTAAACACTCTCTTTAGAGGAAACAGAACTGTGTCATACGAGTTTGATCCAACAGACAAAACCGAGTGCAGTGTTCATGCATCTACGCTTGTGTGAGGATATTCTATAAGTCACCGAGGAATTGTGATAAGACTTTTGGAGCCAGACTGTAGACACAGTGCAGCAGACAGGCCGATGACTGCACAGATACTGGGTGGAACTGGTAATAGCGCTCGCTTTCTCCCTCTTTCACCCCTTGCTCTCTTCCTCCCACTTCTTCAGTTCTTTTTTGAATCACTCACCTCTTTAAAGCTCTCACATTCTTTTGCAGCATGCATGCGCCGTCGGTTTAACCTTCTGCTCAAGCCTCGCTTTAAAAGGAACCGGATGCCTAAAAAGGAAAATTCTGTCATCATTTCATTGATCTCATGAGACTTTCTTTTTATACAAGACCATAGGACCCCTCTATGACCCCCAATTTAATGCATGAGTTACATGTCCCGGTGAACACATCTACTGGTAAAAAAATGTTTGCCTTGAATGAAAGTTGTTTGGATAAAATAATCTCCTAAATGCATAAATGTAATTTATGTTTCTGATGCTTGGCTTCAGAGGACATTTAGTGTATATTCAGTTTAGCAACTATATTAACACATACGGACTGAATACTTTTAACTTATTGCTAACTTTTGCCCTTCTGTTTTACAGACTAGGGAGAGATTGTTCATTGAGAACTGAGATTGTTCATTTTTAGGTGAACTACTGCTATGAAAGAGGTATTTGTTGCGCGTTCTTTAGCCCGTGTTGATGTCCAGTTAATGTCTTCAATCTGCCATGCAGATGGACTTTGGTGTGATAGGAATCAGGATATGAAAGTATGTATGGCAGTTGTTCTTCTATAAACAGGTGCTTGAGAGAAACGGCGGCTGTGAATAATAACCGAGCTGAAATGGAATATGACTGATTCTTATCATTATTAGATCATCCTGACCGCCGTCTGCTTTTGTAATATTCTTCGTTGAGTTCATCAATCTCCTCTTCATCATCGTCATCCATGGATTATGATTAAAGTTCTCTATGTGTATTTTATTTCTCCTGTCATAATATCTTAATGTCTTTTTTTAAACATCTAGCTTAAAAACTTGAACGCGGAAGTAAACGATGTGACATAATTCCTTTTTGTGTTGAGACTTCGGTTTTATTCGCCGGCCGGTGGACAACAATGGAAGTGGTACATTCAAATGTAATGCCCTGTAACTGTTAACTTAGTCTTACAGCTGTGATCCGTTGGAAGGAAGGTTTGCTTTAGCCAGTTAAGTCTTAAAAATACATGCTAACAAAATGCTAACAACTCAATGTGAAACTATTATTGTTATACCACTATTTACATTCTGTTTATTTAGTAGTGCTTAATAAATATTTGTTTATATACAATCTATGATATATAATAATATATATCCCTCTCGCCATAAATGCCTGTCTTTGAACGATGCTTATTAGTTATTGTATTCAAGAAGGTAAATTGTGCAGGAGAAAGGGCATTCAGTAGGCTAAAATAATGGATAATGGATGCAGAGCATAGCTGGTCAAAACAAATGTATTGTAGACATTTTTTGCGTTTGTACCGGCCATTAAGCTTGAACCTTTGGGTTCCATAATAAATATTTACTAGCCAGTCGAAACAGCAGCACACACGTCTCACTCGCAATACGACTGCCATTAGCTATAGTGGCTCACCGGCAGTCTAAACACAAACAGCTCAAAGATGGCGTCGCCCATATTTACGCCCAAAATAAGGCGGATAGAGACGCTTGTAAGAAACGCCAGTTCAATATATTTACATGACAATATCACAAATCCCAATATTTCTATGTAAACAAGCAGATGTCTGGCTAAAATAAATGTATGTGTTGGGGAAATGATGGCTTTATAAATTGGTGCCTAGTTCTCTTGGTGTCAGAGTATAATTCTTTAAAAATGAATGGAAGAAATGTTCTGGATATACAGCCATTATTATTCATTATTACATTAAAATCGTTTTCATGATTTGGGCTAACGATGCAATATTTTTGTTGTCATACTGTACTTCTCAAATTTCTAAGTTTAGGTTAAATGCCTAAACTGATGTCGGGGCGGTGCCAAGATGGCCACCAAAAGAACTGACTTGCATACAGACGCTAAGTATACAGACAGCAAATTGTGACAGTGTGAATTACCAGTGATAAACATTTTGACTTTTAGATTTTACATTTGCATTTAAACATTTAGCAGATGCTTTTATTTTGGCGATAGAGCATTTAATATTTAATATAATATATAAGCAAAGAATGCAATATTACAATTTAAAACAATTACAATATCACAATATAAAAATGTATATCAACTGTGTATTTTAGCAAAACATTGATTTGGGCAAACTGGCCATACAAACCAACCTAATGGTGCTTTCATAACAATAGTTTTACCATAAGCAGCTATTTGTCCAACAAGCTGAGCTCAGTGTTCAGTAAACTAGCCATAAATCAAACCTCGCAGGGTCATAAAACACAGCTCATTCAACGTAACATCTCTGAAAGATGAAAGACAGAGTAGGAGGTGAGAAGGAGAGAGAGAGAGAAAAAGAAGAATAGTGTAGATGAGGACAAGTTGGAGGTTTGTTTATAACTGAGATGAAGTGGACCATCACAAAGGGAGTCGAGCCGAGGCTGTGAGAGTGATAGAGAGACTGATTAAAGAAGAGAATGAGCCATAGTTACATTCCTGTAGTGAGCTTAGAGACCTCCAGAAACTCTAAATGAGTCCGTGTTCAATATCTGCTGCAACATCTCACCGCTTTTACTGCAAAGCTTCAATGTCTACCTGCAGGACAATCTGTTAGCAGCGCTATCTGCACCGCCATCTAAATAGCATGTGTTACACGTCGCATTGTGCACAATAGATGAGTAGTTGCCAAGGTAATGAAACAATAAACATCCGTGAAACATGAGTGCGATTTATCACCATATCTGAGAGTCATTGTAATGGGATTTAGAGTTATTAGAGTTTCATTTTCAGTTTTAATATTTTCAATTGCCAATTTTAGCTATTTTAGTACGTGCTGTTGTCATTTTCTTCTATTTATTTCTATTTGTATGCAGCTATATAATCAGAATTGATCTTTATTTCAGTTTATTTTCATTTAATATTTTTAGTGCCTCAAACTCATTTCTGTTTATTGCCGAGGCAACATTTCAAATCATATTCAGCAGATATTTGATTTGACTTTCTTTTAGTATTAGTGAACTATACGCAATATGCTTAATTTAGCATGAGGCCTGTTTTATACAGAATATACGAGAAGCAGATTTGTACATTTTCAAAGAAAATATAAGCAATTGAGAAAGCTGTATGGGGCTTTTATGCAGTTTCGATGTTCTGAAGTTGGTGTTATAGTGTTTTTATGTGGTTGTAAGGGTGTTGGGTGGTTAGTGGGTGGTTGTTTATTAGTCCAAGTGAGAAGAGCCCCTCCAAAACTCTCCACAATAATCTGGTGAAATATATTTGGCTCGGTTCTCTTAATGTATAGGCTGTAGATTCAGTTTACACAAAAATGTAGAGTGGTAAAACTATAAAAGCCATGTTTTTTTTGTTTGTTTCATCGTAGTAAAACAAAGAATTTCACCACGCATTTACCATGCACTCACTTTACCATAGTGTAACCATGATATTTGTTGTTAAACAGTGATAGTACAAATCGTCGCCTTGGAATTAAAATATTCTTTCTGCATTCTAAAAAAGTTTTAAGATATCGAACTTCAAAGTTTCCACCTTCCATTTAACTTTGTAGATAAAACCTTTTGGTTTTCTAGAGACGAACACAACGAAAAGAAAGAATTATCATATAATGTAATGAAAATTGGGAATAACGCAATTTTGATAAATATTTCAGATAGAAGATTATAATTCCAAGGCAAAGAAATTTGACTTTGGTTCAAGAAAACCATGATAAGTATAACTTTATCAGCATTCACACCAATGGATGATGACATTTATGTTCATTCTAACATTGCAGTTATTACAGTCACGGAAACCTGCTGTTGCTTTACCCTTTGCAAAGAAACAAAAGCTTTGGTTACATTGGATCCAAGACGACAGATGCTGAGAAAGCCATTCAGTTTTTGAGAAAGTAGTCATCATTTTAAAACACATTTGATTCATGTTTGCATACGAGTCAGTATCAGTTTTAAGGCATCTAGAACATAGGACATCAGTATGAGTAAAAAGACACGTTCAAGAATCGGATTGGTGCCAGAATGTTTATCGTTCATCAGTTGTAAAACTAATTGCATTAAAGCTCCAATTTTTGATCAGTGTTGTGGTGTGGATTCTGCAGTTGTCTTATATTTACAACAATTTTTAAAACGTTATTTGTAGTTTCTTTCATCACTATTGTCAATACTTTGAATGCATGTGAAGTTAAACACCTAATTTTGCTCAAATCCTTTAGTATGAAGTGAAGTTTGCCTTTGCAATAGACGCATTAATTTAGCTTTTTTTAGCATGGTATTGCTGGATAATAAGAAAAAGTATTCAAATACATAGTATAATAAAATGACACTGTACAACAAAAGCTATAGCAGGTTTTTGTGTGGTCACACAAACACACGCCGCCACCCAGCTTGCGATCCCAAAACTCAATTCACACGTAATCCCAAATTTCCTGCAACATTCCAGCATGATTTTTCCATTCTCCGTTCTGAAGCCCTTCTCTCTGTGAGACACCAGTTACCACACAGCCGTGCACACGACTTAACAACGAAACCTCTTCGTCATACAATTTAAATCTCTAGAACATTCTTTTGGTTCACTTAAGATGTAACAAACAATCTAATCCATATAAATATTATACACCCAATCCCAAGAAAGACTCACATTCCTTACTAGAGTAAGCAATGATGTTAAGAGAGCAGAATGAATTAAGAGAAATATGAAAGCTATCATAAAAAGGGAGAGGCCCACGATCCCACCACATGTTAGTCGCTGTTACTCACACACAGCTTGACCAACAACGAACATGAGAAGCCAATAAAAGACCCCGTAGTCCAACCTGTGAAACACTTTGGAGTCATGTTAATGACTCCCAAAGATAACATTGCGTATCTTTTTCTCTTAGTATGTGATGTTTTTTGTGCTCCAGCCTTCTGGATGTGTCCCATTGTGTTGCTCTACTCTGAGCGCCTCTTTTCCAAGCTCCCATCTGGGCTTTGGGGGTGGGGAGTCATTTTTTATAACGGCTTGAATTGTGTAGGTGAGGACGTACTTATAGCACAGAAGCTAATTGGCTGTAAATGAGTCCATCTGCTTTGATTTTTGGAGTGAGTCGGCAGTTCTCATGGTCTTACAGCCTTTACATTTCCCACAGTTTCTTTCCATCCGTTTCAGCATCGCTGAAGCTCGAACGCAACACGTGAACAAGACAATGTGACCTGGTACGACCCAACAAGTACAGTCACATTTAAAGAGAAAATACAATCGAAACCAAAGGCCTTTTGCACACTTTTTCATTTCTGTTTTTGTTTTTTCACTCCGAAAAGGACGCTCAAACGCTCTACTAAGTGGATAATGCTTAAAACATGTGTAATGCGGTGATGTCATACATTCAGCCCAAAGCAAAGCCATCAAATATAATTCTTAATTATATTTTTTACTTTATGTATTATTTTTACTACTATTACTTTATTACCTTAAAGCAGTTCAATATTCTTTCGTATTTGTTTTGGAATGATTCACAGTATGAATTTTTACTCGCTTTTACAACTTCCGTGTTACCCACAGCAGCAACTCCACCTTAGTGAGGGTTTTTACAAGCACTTAAAGGCTTGTCAACGCCAGGACGATAATCGCATGCGCTTATCACCCACGCTTAACGCCTCGTGACTAAACAAAGAGTGCCAATGTGAGTGTGCACACCGACACGCAAAACGTCAGGTATAAAAGCATCATTTTTGGGTTTGAAAATGCTGCGTTTGCTGCGTTAAAAACTGTCCGACCAATGAGGTTGGAGCTTTGGTTCACGTGCCTGGAGCTGCTGAAGTACAGTAAAACAGGTTTGGTGGCGCTCAAGCACAAAATGGTCTTGCAGTGCATACGTACATTGTTACCAACGATCAAGAGGAAGAAGTAAACAGCGGTGCGTTCCAAATGGGAAATATTGCCCTCCAAAGGCACTTCAGGCAGGGGACCCCATACTAAACGTTACTCCAAATACAGAGAAGATGACGTTGTTTTTATTGTTATTTTAAACGGACAGATAAGCGATACAATTGCATTTTTCACATCATTTACATTTACATTTTACATTTAGTCATTTAGCAGACGCTTTTATCCAAAGCGACTTACAGATGAGGAAACATTGGAAGCAATTATAACAACATAGGCAACGAAAATACATAAGTGCATCAAACTAGTCCATTAAAGCCTAGCACAGTATAAAAGCTAAGAATAGTGAGGTTAGTAATGTTTTTTTTTTTTTCTTCTTTTTTAAGAAGGGAAGAGAATTAGGAAAAACTCAATCAGCAACGTGTTGACGGAAGAGATGCGTTTTTAGGTGTTTTTTAAAGATGGCAACCGAGTCTGCTGATCTTGTAGCAGCTGGTAGATCATTCCACCAATGTGGAACAGATCCAGTGAAGGTACGGGAGAGTGACTTTTTTCCTTTTTGGGATGGTACCACTAGTCGTTGTTCCTTTGAAGACTGCAGTGATCTGGCAGGAACATAGATCTGCATTAGCGAGTGGAGATACGATGGTGCAGATCCGGTGTTGGTCTTGTAGGCCAGGAGCAAAGCCTTGAACTTTATGCGGGCGGCAACAGGGAGCCAGTGTAACCCGATGAAGAGCGGAGTTACATGCGCTCTCTTCGGTTCATTGAAGACCACTCTTGCCGCCGCATTCTGGATCATCAAGGGCATAGAGATGATCACTAGATGAAAGATGCGTCGAGGCAAGATGAATTCTTCGTCTGTGTGACAAGCAAGTGTCAAAAGCATAAAGCGGTGCAGCACCACCTTGTGTACCGGGGTATTTATGCTTTTTCATTAAACTGCATCTTTGTCAGGCTCAGCGTCAGTAAAAAATAATTTGGGTATGAACGTCGAAACGTGTGGATAAACGTGTGGACAAGGCTTTACTCCAATTATGCTTAATAGGCGGATAACATTTAAGGTCATATATAAACGCGTAAAACAGATTTATTTAATTGGGGAAAGATCATAAACGGCATAAACAAAAAACACTTTTTTTGCCCATTACTGCATATGCAGGTAATGCCGACATGACCGATATCTCTGCATTTTTTATCACGAGACAGGTCGGACTATCGATGGTGACGTACGTTGATTTTATAACAGCTAAGTTACATTGTAAGTCACGACCGTAAACCAAGGCTTCCAGTGGCTTATTGCCTTTAAAAAATGGTTATTACCTAAACGTAGAAGGTTTTATTAAATAAAATGTATACAGCGAATAAAATGACCCATCCTCCACAGTCATTTTTTGCCATTTGCCGTTTTCGACATAAAATCATTCTATGTAATGTAAAAAACGTTTTGTGAAAATATCATCTTGATACCTTTAACATTGACGGAAAAAGGCCATGTCAAAGATTGAAATCGTAGTGAAATTAATGGCTGAAATTTAACTTTGATGCTCATTATCTCATAATTATATTTTGAGATTTTGACAAAAATCATAATCACGATTATTTTGGCCAATATTGAGATCACGATCATTTAACACAGTTACTCAACTTTTAAAACAGCACAGAAAATAAAAAAACTTTAGGCTTTTAATCTGTGAATTCAACTGAAAAATAAATGTAAAAGCACAGCTGAACCACTGTGAAGGAAAGGGGTGCGCTGTGGATTTAGACTACAAGAAAAGAGAGGATCCGTGCCAAATGGAATGAGGTAGAATAATCGTTTACCTCTTGTATTTTTAGTTTTTGTAACTGTTGAAGGCCAAAATTGCCCTATTTGGAGACTTTAACCTGGTTTTAAAAGACTAGGTCACATATTATAAAAGATTATTGCAAACAACGTAGTTCCTCAGAAACAGAAACAACAAAGCGATTGGCAAGCAACATGCAATGGCGCTGGGATCATGTAATGCAGTCAGCTTTATGTTTTGGGGAATTTTACAATGGCTAAGAACGCAGCCCAACCAATCAGAATCAAGGACCTGAACTTACTGTTTTATAAGAGGGATTTTACCGTGGTAATAGCGTGCATTAAACGCCTCATTTCTTTCACAGCACACTAAAACCCAGCATAGGTAAATATATCTCCAGCAACATCAAAACCAAATCCGAACGCTTATAGCACAAGTCTTGCATTTAAGGAAAGTCAGTTTGCTCTCTTATCACCATCAAACAACCAGAGTGAGTTTCCTGTCTGCTTCTTCAGTTCTTATCACTCCATCACTCAACATACAGCTAGTGCGGCGTCTTTCTCATGTGCTGCAGGTCCATAGTTTGCTATAATCTTCAGTCAAACCATCTATACCCATTCATTTGTTTTTAGCTGTGATAAGAGTGATGATTGTGCAGTCTAAAAAGCATCAAAAGTGGAAAGATGCATATCTTAATGAATTATTGTGCTGTGACAACAGTTTATGAGAAGAGAGAGAAAGAGATGGGTAAAGATTGTATACGTGTACCCGTGTGGAGTGTAAGTGGAGTTCAGGCTTGATCATGTGATGTGTGGGCTAATTTAGAGGAGGCACTTCATGTGTAATGCTGTCTATTGAAATTAAACATTATGAAGCACGTCGATGTGTGTTCGTGGGAGTTAGCATGTTGAAGTGCTGGCTGTTCCATTAGACAACCTCTTCTCATACAATAACACTCATTAAGGCTAATGGGCTTTATTATTAGTTGAATATACACTAATTCATTAGTGCTGCCGCTCGCTTATAAAAACCTCTCAACCTAGGATTTCAAACTCAGCGTGGAACATTTGCGTGACGGATAAGAATGATACCTGGAATTGTTGAGCAGAGGTGTGCTATTACTTTGCAAGCGAACAGCTCAAAACAGCTTGTTCTGCACAGCAATGCCGTCGCACCCATCCTTTTGGCCCAATCACATGCAACAGTTAATGTTAATCATCGATAAAATTGAATTGAAATGTCTTTGTGATTTGTTTGAAATGTCAATATTCTGCCCATGATAATTATAGACCCTGGTCCGGAAGCACTTCTGGTTTAATGTACATTTATTGTGTTTTCAAAGGTGCTGTGTGTCATTTTTCGGAGGATCTATAGACAGAAATGATCGGTGATCTGTGAAACTATCTCTTCAGAGGTGTATAAAGACCTTACATAATGAAGCGTTACGTTTTTATTACCTTACAATGAGCTACTTCAATCTACATACACTGCGGGTCCCCTTGTATGGAACTTGCCATGTTGTTTCTACAATAGCCCTAAATGGACAAACTGCTACAAAGCGCGTTTTGTAAATATGATATCTCCTTCGGCAAAGAACTGAAAATGTGAAGACATCTTAGTCCTGAGTCAGCCACCGTAGATCTTTGAAAGGTAGGGGGAGTGGTGAACTGATCCATTGGTTGCAATTCACAACCTTGCCGCTAGATGCCGCTTAATTTGAAACACTGGACCTTTAAATCTCACACGTATAATTAAATCTTAGACATTTCTTTACCAATTTGATTTGGTTATACTTGAAACATGCGGCATTGCCCCTGGTTAGGACACACTGTTAGTATCTGTCTGAAGTGAGTTGTGTTATTTTTAATTTATGCTGGTATTCATTTTCATTTTATTTACTACTAAAGCACAAATAAACACAACAAAGGTTGACCACTGTACTGTACAAAGGAGACAATTAAAATGAAGGAAGTAAAATAACAGACAAGCATAGCACAAAGTAAATACATAACAATTTTAGATTTAAGATCGAGTTTAGACTTGTCTAGTAAAGAGTCTACTAAAGGCACGGCTAAGAAAATGCCACTTTAACTTATATTTCAAATCATGAACAGAGGAAACCGATCACGCAGATAGCGGCAGATTGATCCATAACTTAGGACCGGCCCCTGGAAATGCACATTCACGTTTCAATCTTGATCTGGTATGTTGGGTTCGTTCTTAGCATTCTATGTTAACACTGTTTTCTTTAAACAGGCCTTGGTATTGTGCTTTACATCCCTTAGCCAGTCACGTCCATAGCAAGCAGCTTGTATAAGCCAACCATTGTTCTGAAAATATCTTCTGTAAAACCTGGTTCTGTAATAAAATAAAGGGTTTGGAGATCCCACCTAAGGATCCTCAAATTCCCCTTAACTACTCAAACTGCCGCTCCTGCTGGGCCCACTGACACAAAGGTACAGCATCAATACCAGCAATCTGCCGTGGCGGGGTCTTTGTGTGTGTGCCTTATCCCGCAAGCAGACAATAATTGGGATGCCACCAGTTTGCATCAATTCTGTCCGGTAGGGGACAAATCCGGGGAGCGTTTAATGTGCTTTAGAATAATCGAAGAGAAAAGCTTGTCTTTTGTTTAGCCTGGTGTGTGTGTGAAAGACAAAGATAGAAAGAGCTGTGTTTTTTATATTTGGAAGGGGATCGACCATAAGGTGTGACATTTTAAACGACTAGAAGATTCAGTGTAATTTCTTTCATTCAGTGGTCTGGCTTCATACTGCGAGAGTAATGGAGGCCTTAGAGAGAGTCTGGATAACCGCTACTGTCCCGCTGGTGGAGTGGATAGAGACACTGGGTAATCTCCCACACCAATCCCTAATGTTAGCTCTCCTGCGGTCACCTTCAACCCACCGTCAACACCACAGTTATAAATTCATAGTTCAGTTTTATAAAAGTTTAGAAGCTTGTTTGTATATCAATAACTGTTTTTATTAAGGGATGTGGACAAATATTTGGTAGAAAATATGTAGCCAGATGTTGTAACCGGTCACGTGGTGTTACGATGACAAAAAGACCCAAATTGTATGTTATTCCTACCATAGGTCAAAATTAGCAAGAATCTGAAACCTCAGCTTGCAAAAAATTTGAAAAATACCAGAATGGTCAACTGCTTTGCGTCAGATCACATCAATCCCATGAGCCACAGGAGATGCCAAATTTAAAGGGCTTGTATGACACGGCTGTAACAAGTATTATAATTTGTTCTAGAAGTAATGCAATGTGTTTACACAATTTAAGGTTCAAAGACGCTGTATTTCACACATACCGTGTTTGTATCTCTTCTTTGCCAAGGCTCTCTGAAACGTTTATTTAATGAAAAGAGATATGTACATTTTCGAGAAATGTATTGTTCGATTTATAATAGATTTTTAAATATTAGAAATCCAGAGGTTGTGCTATAGACTGTCTGTCATTTTAACGGACAGGCTCGTTAAAATCTGTCATAATCTATTTTACCCGTCACTATGGCGTTACGTGGTAATTCACATGTCCGTGACGTCATCACGCTGTATTTGCGTTTACTCTCTGAACTTACTGTATTTTAATACAACTAAATGCCCAACAAAGCTGTTGTTGTTTATATTTATTAATATATATACGGTTTCTGTTGTGAGACATAAAATAATAATACAACAATAATTACAAACAAATGTTTATGTTCCTATGTCCAGTCAGTAACAATGACAGGTGCTTGTAAAAGGTGTTTTGTACTCACACACAAAACTGCGGTTTGGTCATGAATGACGTCCCTTCGCGATTGTGTTCAGGGCAGGGGTAGTAGCCTATGATCACAATCTAATGAAAGGAAATGACAAAACAGGGAATTACAAATTCAAAATGACGGTCACCCTTCAGATTTTTCCGTCACTGGTAAAAAAAATCTGTCAATGACGGACAATTTTCAGAAAATCAAGACCAATTTAAGTTTAATCGTTTTATTTTTGTGATATTAACTAAGCCAGTAAAGCCACTGGATACTCAAACAAACATTTTATTACTTAAAACAAAATCAATATTTACCTTCAAAATGGTAAGCTTACAATAATGATTTATTATCTAAAATGTTGCATTTAATGGGAAATGTCAGTTTGACATCATTTGACCAACTCACGTTAAGATAATGACGTAAAGTACCTGAATTATTTTTCTATCAAAGAATAATTGCAATAGAGAGGCAAAAGTTACGGGTTGTGAATATGAAAGGACGCATATGCCACCTTAAAAGAGGTGATTTTTAATCAAGTCAGTGATTTGAAATTAGTAATTTCTCATTATTGACTTGTGTTTTTGGTGCAATACAATACATTTTAAGGAAGAAAAATCTCATAACTGTTGATCTGCCCCTCCTTTCTAAAACGTGTAGATTTGTACAAAAGTCATCGCTCTGGAAAGCGCAGTGTGTTGTAATTGACTGAATACCTCAAGCGTGTGGAGGAAATGTAAAGCCCCTTACCATACCAGCAAACTTCCAAGACCAGGACGATTGTCAGTTCATCTGTCCTATCACTTGGAGACGTTTGGCAACAGTTCAACGATCATCAGTTAGCCACCCACTCAGAGTGGATTCGCATAAAACCGGTTATAATAAATGGCATAAATACAAGTACATAAGTGCATAAAGAGTTAAACCAGCACCGGTTTGCCTTCAAACTTAGTTAGGAGAATGAAACAAACCGATCAACCAGAAGGACACTTTACAGAAGGTATGTTTTCCGCTGTCACATTTCAGCTGCAGCACTACCGCTGCAATAACCTTCTTCTTTGCGTGTACATTTGGCCGGCGTCATGCAAACATTACCACAAACTGACGTAGACATGTGGGGGCGTGATTGATCAATGCATTTAAGACAGATCTACTTCATGTTTCTGTTTTAGTTAGAGTAAATCATTTTGTGCAAAACTTTGAGTTTTGTGACTTTGGACATCTTATACATGCACAAACGGGAACCAGGGCTCTAGACTGCAACCAAATGGTCGCATTTTGCAAAATCTTTTCCTGCCGGTGCGACCAGTTTTTCTTAACGTTTGCACCGGTACGACAATGTATCATTTTTGCCCATTATAAATTTAATGCGCAGAAATGTTATGTTGCGCATCACTTCTTCATTTTCGTCTCCTCTCCTTCAACTATTTGAGTATCTAACAGTACCCCCGCCCCCAAGACATAATGTCATGTGCAGGTGTAAGGGGCGCATTTAATGCTATGATGAAACAGAGGTACCTACGGAGCATACGAGTGCAAACTTGCAGAAATGAAATAAATCTGTTTAGCCAATGCCGCCTGGATAAAAAATACTAAGAACAAAACTTTGTTGCGTGTATTGTATGCAGTGTGAAGCTAACGCAAGAGACGCATTTAAACTTTTAGTATTATACCAGTGTATTAAGCTCTCCAACAATACTACTAAGCATACAAAATGTAAACATCACGTTAAATACTTTTTATATATGAGTGCCTATTGAAAAAAGCCAAACATGTGTATCAATACAGCTTTCATGAAGAAAAATCCCTAAAAGCCTTGTTTGAGATACGCGCGCACCCAGGGAGTCAAAGCACAAAATACTAAACTGAGTCAGGTTGACTAAGCTTCATGCTCCGACTCATTTTTTGCACAAAAGTCCTTCAAGTTTTCTGCTCTTTTTGTGCTTCAACTGACAAGTATTCCAACTGAAACAGCACAATCTAAACAGCGCCCGTCCCTTTCACTACATCACCATGTCACTTATCTTTCATACACTGTATATCTTCCATTCTCTTCATGCTGCTCTTAATGTGTCAATTGTAAGACTTAGCTATTGTTTGAGCTTAGCACTGGAGACCTAGCGAGGCCATTAGCCTAGCAGCAAGTCCCATACATCTAAATTACACTCTTTCATGCCCCTATTCTTCAAATAATAACACAGGGAAAATTCACCCCTCTTTTCTTCCGTTCGATGCTGCGCTCCACTTTACGAAAAGAGCGATTTAGAGATGGGATGAACTGGGGTTTCAGATAAGTGAAAGGTGTATGGGGGGGAAGGGAAATTGGTAGGCGCCCTTGGTGCGATACAATAAAAACATCCTGTAATTTGCTGTGACATACTCTTCTGTCTGTCAAATCAGACACGGCCAGTTACTGAAGTGTACTTTATTCCGCTTTTATACCTTCTTTTTCCTCCCTCTGTGTTACAAGATGATTATTGACGTCTTCTAAGCCATTTTTAAAATCTTAGCAAATGGTGAAGGTTACGGGGAATAAAAGCATCACAGGCGTGCCAGGAACTAAACAAAACAGCTTGTCAAACTTATCTAGAAGAACATTACGTTGGCATTCACTTACACAGCCCATATGAAACCGAAGAGCCAAGGCTGTTGTGTTTACAGAGAAAAAAGGAGATAAATCCACAGGTAGGATTCAGTACAATGCCTTTTTTATATCTTAATTTATGCATTTACATTAATGCATTTGGAAGATTAAAAGCTTATTCATTTGGAAAATCTAAAGGAACCTACAATGAAATGTGTGCACTCCCTGGGATTCAAACCTATGACCTTCGCCCGCACTGTAAAAACAATCTTTCAAAAAATCTGAAATCTTCGTAAAAGAACAGTTTACAGGATGTGAGGATGGATATCGATCATTTTCACCCGTTTTTCATGTAACGTTGCTTTATTTTTCTGGAATCTCAGTTTTTGGCCCTATTTGAAAATTAAACAGTGAAAGAAATATACACCATTTCTTTGTAGGGATGGAGTAAGCGGCTATAATAATGTCCCTCCCCTAACCCCATCCCTAAACCTAACAGTCCCCGGCACGAAAGCAAGTCTACTAAAACGTACGGATAAGATTGCAGGCCTTCATATGAATTAGCCACTCTGTAAAATGGTTATGAATTCCCATAAGATTGTTTTGGGATACTTGTGTTTTTAACAATATTCAAAGAGAACTCACAATTTTAGTTGTTATGCTACCCTATAGTGTTATGTCACAAATTGAATATATATAATATAATAAAGCACAGATGTGCCAATAGGCTTGTGTCATCCTGGAACAGAAGGAGCAAAAGGAGCAAAAGTTTAACACTGCAGCGGTGACTGTGTGTGTGTGTGTGTGTGTGTGTGTGTGTGTGTGTGTCCCCACACTTACCAATGAGGGCTTTGATCTCTATCTTAGCTGGTCCAGGAAATGAGCTCCGTATTAAAATCCTACATGACACACGACCTCAGTGCTGAGCAGATCACGCTGTAAAAACAAAAACACAAATCCCTCTTTCCCTCTCTCGCACAAATGGACACATCTGAGCACAGGAAATTAAAAACCTTTTAAAATTACCCATAAACCACAGAGGCTCTCAAATGAGAAAACAATCGCTGATTATTCACAGGGTTTTATAGTGGAACAGCAGAGAACTTGACGGAGGCTTTCAATCTTGATCACTCTTTATAATGTTTAAAACATATCCACAGCTATACATACAAATATGTACTATAGTAAATACTAAAGTATACAACAGTAATTTATGTGGACAAATATAGGACTATTGTAGAGTAAGAAACGAAGATCACATTTAGGCAAACTATCAATGATACAGTACGGCCCTAATTTATCCATCTGTATGTAAAATGAATGTCATTTGTCAGTTACCTGCCTATAAAAATAATATCATCGTGATATGATCATGAAATGAGGACAACAGACGATTCATACCTGTGCAACTACTGTTCGGGCGGTGCTTACAACTTTAAACCTCTGTATAGAGGTCCATGTGCAAAAAAGGTTAACTTACAGCCTTAAAGGCGGGATGTCTGATTTCCGAATTACGCTTGTCGGGCCGAGTACCAAAACAACCTTGCAGCCACAGTGCACTTGATGGACATTAGTCGAGCTTGAACCTTACTATAGTATTGAAGGTAATGGGACTTTTATTTTGACAGGTCGTCTGGAAAAGTTTTAGTTTCTTTGACGATAGCTTTACTCAAACGGTAAAGTGCTTGTCAAATAAACTCTATGGGGCGGTTTCCCGGACAGGCTTAAGCCTAGTCCCACATTAACTTAAATGTGACGCGTGTCTTGAACGAAAACAACTCACGCTGACATGTCTTAAAATATATCAGTAAGATTCCACGTCCGCATTGAGTTACGTGGACTCAATGGGCTTCGCCATTCATTATGGTCACACACAAACAAGCACAACGACGACAAACGCAGTTCGCACAAACACGCAGCTCTGCCTAACGCACCTTTTCTTATTATTCTCAGCACAGACCGAATTTTTCATATTTTTGCCAAGTTACTTGTCCGGTCGGGCGAGATTCTCACACACACTGACTTGCCCACACAAAACATGAACTCCCCCCGGACAAGCGTCAATGTAGAGACCTGCAGGGTACTATTTTAATAAGCAAAGATAAGAGCTCACAAAAGAATTATTTTGCATTGCATTGCATCAACATTTGTAATAAATAAATCTGCTTGAGTTACTTGATTATTTGAGTAATGTGTTTGAGTAACACATTCTTGATGGTCAGAAATGTGGTGCTTATGATTACTGCCCATGCAATCCAAATAATAGTCACATTACAATACTTTGCCAGCGTAATGAAGGAAACTGGCAGGTATTAAAAGGATGATGTGCACAATCGGAATAACAAAGCTCATTATTAATTATCACTTTTCATTTTTAGAAACCATTTGTTGTTGTAAACGTAATACTTATTTTCAGAAGACCATAACACCAGAAGTCAGTGTTTGCAGTCCATGCACGAGTATAACAATGCCCCCTGGTGGGAAGTGAGTATATGGCTAAAGACAGCACAGTGTCAATAGGGCCACATTACGTTTTTGAACTCAAATGAAGGGGGAACATCTTATGTGCATGACAAATACATTTGTATTTATTTATTTATTCCACGTGTTCCCTCTATCATTGGATTATCGTTTGTTTTTATCATAGTTTGACTACAAATATCATTGGTCCTACTATGTTTACATTACAGAGAACATAGTTGTCTCTGCTTTTACTACAAATACAACAGTTAAACTAGCCTATGCTTACCGCAGTGCTTAGTTTTGTTGAACATTTTTATTTATTTATTTATTTAAAATAAACATTAAAAGACAAACACGACACGCAATTCCATGTACCGTCCTAACTTATATTTCATTTTAAAGAAAGAACACCTGTGCTTATTAATATATATATATATATATATATATATATATATATATATATAAACAAATACCAAAACCAGATGTGTTATATACAAACAAATTTGTGGGTATTTAGAACCACTGCTTACGTCATTTCAGATCCACTGTGAGCCATTTAGCACATCGACCACAGTGCTTTGCTAACTTAGTAGAAAAGGAGAAGAGCCAGTTATAGTGTTTAATACTTTCATAGAAAATCAGACATACCGCCATCTGTCCGCTATTGATAACGTGTGTTGCTGTACATTCTTCGTTAAACACGGATCATTCGGTGCACACTTTTCATTTCTGCCGCTCTTTTTTTACTAATTCGTGTCAAGGCACATGTGAAATAAACAGAGCACGTGGCGTTAGCGCCATCTATTGGATGTAGCCTGTATTGAATTCTGATTTTTTTTTAATTTCTATAGCACATTGTGCATTGTTCCAAAGCAGCTTGACAGGGGAAAATAGAAACCGAAAAACACAAAAAGGTAAAACACAGTACATGGTGTTTTATATAATAAATTAAATTATTCTAGTAAATAATATCTAATGTCAGCATCTCCCGGTGGTTTATTTAGCATATTTTGCATTTAAGTGAATGCCTGTGCTGAAAACATGTGTCTTTAATCCAGATTTAAATTGGGCGAGTGTGTCTGATCCTCGAAAAGTGTCGGGAAGGTTATTCCAGAGTTTAGGTGCTATGTTTGAGAAAGCTCGACCCCCTTCTGTGGATTTAGTTATTCTGGGTGTTATCAAAAGTCCTGAGTTTTGAGATCTTAGAGAGCGTGATGGCTTGTAGTGTGATAGAAGCTCTGTTAGGTGGACCTTTGTATTGCACCAAAACAGACATTTTGATAACTCACGTGCAATATTTAATACATTTGATTAAAGGTATAATTTCCCTATCGTTTCACATGCATATATGTAGCATGAAAAGCATTAAAATCATTTACATAAACTGGATATTACAACCATGAGCATAACCATTTTTGTTATTATTAAGCTGTTATTTTACAATCAATTCCGTTGATCACCAGGAAAGTGCATCTGTTGCATTGCTTTGTAGATTCACATTTTAGCTCACAAAAAAAATATACAGGTGAAAAATGAGCTTTCAAAGACAACGTCCAAATTAATAATGCTTTATAGAAATGATATAACCCTCCATAAAAGTTCCCCTATTATGGATCATGATTTAATAACTTAGATTATTGAAATCAATTTAATACCACACAATCGATTATATCGGAAATCCTTTTGTACCAGTATCTGGTTGACACTCCAACATAGTGGGTTGTTTTTAACAACCATTTAACATTTTGCCCTAGAGCCACAGTGTTTTCCAACTCTCCCTCTGCTTCTCAATGCTCACTTATACACTTATTTTGGCCATGATCGTGAAAATATGATATGATGACAGCTCCCAAATTAAATAAGTTATGGTGGGAAGGAGAGTTTTGGGAGTGGTTTGTACGCGGGTTGCAGTTCTTGTCTGTAAGCTCCAGCATGTTGAGGAGTATTTATAGCTGTTCCCATGCAAGTGCGAGTGTCATATCCCAAATGCATGCAATACGCTTCGGCTTCTGTATCTGTTACAGACAAGGAAGCTAAATATAGTCGGGAGTCAACGACAGCATGCACATGCAACACACACTTCGGCTTATTCCAGTTGTACATTGTAACTTTTTCTGCTGTTAGCTAACCTGCTTGTTTACTAATGGCATGATTCACATCTAACTGCAAGAAAGGTGAGTCAATGAACGCCGTGGGGTGTGTATGTGTCAGTGTCCGATTCAATATTTGCCGAGTGTGATATTGTACTTGAGGCTAACCTATCATTTTAAAGAATACATACAGTACTAAATATAGAATAGTGTGTGTGTACTGTAAATGTGCAAGGATTGGAAGAATCAGCTTTTCTATTCATTCACAGTAATCTGAACCATCAGTCCTGAGTGAGGAATATAACCGACAGGAGTTTATGTAAACAACTTATATCTGAATGAGAGGACGCTAAAGAGAGACTCCTTCGTTGCCTTGACATTATAGTTGTATGTAACTGCCTGTCGTGGGGCAGACCTTTGACATTATGGGACTCTCGGATGACACTGTGATATGTGAGGGCCTGAACAGCCCTGATCCACTGGTGCGTGAGGCCTATCTGATGGCCTATGACTATATCAACTATGTAACGGCCAAACCGGGCGTCTCACCCGGACCGGCACCAACCCGAGTTACCGCTGCCCTCCGTCACGCGGGAGATGAACTGCTCACCCGCTTCCCCATCTTCTTCCGCCGCTGGCCACGCGTCTTCCAAGACGTGACGGAACAAACCGCATGCCCGGTGCTAGTATCCATCCTGGATGAGCACTTTGCACCTACGAGGCGCAGAGATCTCGCCTGGAGTGCCGTGCTGTCCGTTTTTGTTCTGGCCGGCCAATTGGCGCTACACTGCCAGGAGAGAGGTATGCCCGGTGTACTGCCACAGATTCAGGAGTGCGTGGGCAGCTACGTAGAGAGGGTCATCTGCCCGGCAATTAGGGATAAAGGAGGATGGGTGAGTGTCAAGGGTCTCTTTATAAGCCAATGGTAAGCATGTGGTGCTCTGAGACCATGCTGAAGCAGGTCTGATTTGTCGGATAGTTAATAAATATTTCATTTATTAACCCTCGTGACGTCCAATACCTGTATGACTTGCTATCTTCTGTGGAACACAAAAGAAGATATTTTGAGAAATGTAAGTCAACGGGGGCCGATGTTGTTCATTTTTTTAAATATCTGTTTAGCAGAAGAAAGAAAGTCATACAGGTTTAGAGTGACACAACAGGGTGAGTTAGGTAAGAATTTTTTTTTCCAGTAAACTATCCCTTTAAATGGCAGTATATATGGACATTTCTCAAAGTAGTAAGGAGGTATACAGGAATGTATAGAAAACGCACTGAAAAGTGAGTCTTGTATTTGACACCTGCTTTCAGATGTTTCTGAGTGGCAACTTGTAAATCATGTCAATGTTAAATGTGACCAAGGTTTTGAGTAACCTGTCCCTTAATATATCTTATATTATAAAAGCACTCCATTATTTTGGATAAAGAAACCAACATGTGTTCCTTACATAGAACCTATCAATTCTCTATTAATAATGACTGTAGGGTTTCATGTTAGTATATTGTGCCTAAGATAATAAACGTTGTGTCTATTTGTTTGTGTATTGCTCTCAGTCAGGTTTTGTCTTTCGTTTTGGAGAAAAGCAAAATCTTGAAGATCAAGTGAAGAATGTGTGCCGCTGGTCTCTACTCCTGCTGTGTGTTGGGATCTTAAGCTACTTTGTATGGACAAGAAGGAAAACTTAGACCACAGCGCCATCTACTGAGAAAATGTATTAAGGACACTGAATATATCCAGGGGTGCAAACTCATCAGGTTGAAAAACGGTGACAATGATGCGAGCCCCCCATCCCCCCTATGCTACACATATCATTATTACAATGTACATTACACAGAATAGTCCATGGTCTGCTAAAAGTGTCTAAGATAGACAACCACACGAGGAGTTCATTTGCAAAACCAGAAGTTATGAAAATGAAAAAAATTGAGTTATCTTATCTGGTTATGCAAATTAACTCTTCGCATTTACTTCATGGTGCATAACAGCGTCACACAACACAGGATGCCGGTAACCATAGTGACAGATTTAACAGTCAGAACCAAGAATTATTTATTTTTACACAAGAGTAAAAACAACATTTATACTATCTGCCTTGTTTTACTAAACCCTAAACCAAACACTCACACGTGGGTACAGTATGCTACACAAGAGGTTGAGTTGTGACATATGAAAGCTTTTAGACTGTCATATTATAACGTTACGGTAGCGCAACTATTGCGCAGATAGATTTGCTGCGCAAAAACATTACGAATACGAAGCAGTTTGCCGTCAACTCCGCGCACTCAGACGGGTGACATGACGGAGGTAGTTGTCCAGCACACAGCAGGGCTTCTCCTTAAATGCGGTGATTGTGGTTGTCAGTGCGTGTTAACCCTATATTATGTTCTTGGGTCTGCGCCATTACTTTCAAGGCAACCAAACCAGGGCGCCTTTACTTGTTGCTTGGTGACGGTTGTGTTGAAGTAAGTCAGAAATGCGCGGGTGCTGCGCAATTTGACACGCCTCACATCTAAAATTGTTTCGTGAATTAAGCTATATGCGCTCAATCTGCGCAGCATTTAAAACATAACCCACTGGCTATTGATTTGACGTCCTTACCACAACATCTGGACATTACACTCACAATTTCATTCTCCGCGACAGCGTCCGAAAACCCCCTCAACCGGTTGTGGCTAGAAGGGATACAGCAACGGCCGGAAGTGATGCAAAATATCGCTATAAATTTACAACAAATTACATTAGCTAACGCCTACACATACCCAACATTACGATTATAAAAATGGTAATTAACTGTTGTCAGCGTGATAATTATGCGGTATGGAAGTGCGCATGCCCATCGAGGTAGTCGTCTCCCTACCACTCCCATTTTCAACCTCATCGAATGTAGACGAACCACAACAATGACCCATACTGGATCCAAAAAGGTGAATTTCGCTGAAAGGAGAGAAGTTTGCATCCCTGGTATCTATGATGGGCTTGGCTGAAATATGTATTGTATACATTTCCCTGTAACTACATTTCTTTAACGGACCCGTTATAAAAGTACTGAATATACAGAATCTAATATCTGTTTGATTACAAATGATTTCAATTGAAAACGATCAAATCAGGACAACACGGAGAAGATTTAGTAAATATCAAAGTTAGATTGAAAGGTTTATGCTTGAAATCTGTTTTAATACATGAGAATCCCATAGTTCCAAAAAGACAAACTAAAGTGGGACATAAAGGCAGCACAGCAAATAAAGGAATTTCTTAATGCTGCAAAAGCACCAATCACACAATTGCTGGTATTTGGAATTCTTGTTTCAAGTTTAACAAAGATCAGTTGGAGCATGATAATATAAATGTTAAAATCAGCATAGCGCCATTATAAAACCTTACCTCACCTTTTTTTATATCATTTCGCCTAGCTCAGAGGGTGCTTTGGGTTCAAGCAAAGATGAGGTAAGGTTCCTCCCCTCAGACAGCACAACAAATATGCTTAATCAGCAAACATACCAATAGGATCTCATGAATAAGCATTCTTATCATCAAAAGCAGCTAAGTAATAATGACTTGTATTGTACACAAAATTATATGCCATTTTGACTTGATGTCTGAAGCACTCTTAAACAGGTTTGACTGATTTATCAAACCAGAAGACAATAGCCAACTTAATTTACCCTTGCAGGTGTAAATCTGTGAAATAAAGATTCAGACCCTTTAACAAAAGAAAAAGCCTTTTAATGACATCTGTACAGACAAGAGGCAAAAACAGAAGTGAAACCACTTAAAAGAAAAAACAGGACATTGAGTTTTGGAAAGATTTTTCTTAAACGGCAGCAAAATGATACAGCCAAGAAAACACACATATATATTAAGAGATTTAAGCCAGCTCTTCCTCTCCCTCTTCCTCAAATTCTCCCTCCTCCTCTGCAGTGGCCTCCTGGTACTGCTGGTACTCAGACACCAGATCATTCATGTTGCTCTCGGCCTCAGTGAACTCCATCTCATCCATACCTTCACCAGTGTACCAATGGAGGAAAGCCTTACGCCTGAACATGGCCGTGAATTGCTCTGAAATGCGTTTGAAGAGCTCCTGGATGGCCGTGCTGTTGCCAATGAAGGTGGCGGCCATCTTGAGACCCCTCGGTGGGATGTCGCAGACAGCGGTCTTCACGTTGTTGGGGATCCATTCAACGAAGTAGCTGCTGTTTTTGTTCTGAACGTTGAGCATCTGCTCGTCCACCTCCTTCATGGACATGCGGCCACGGAAGATGGCAGCAACTGTGAGGTAGCGGCCGTGACGTGGGTCGCAGGCGGCCATCATGTTCTTGGCATCAAACATCTGCTGCGTGAGCTCAGGAACGGTCAGGGCGCGGTACTGCTGGCTCCCTCTGCTGGTGAGAGGAGCAAAGCCAGGCATGAAGAAGTGAAGACGAGGGAAGGGCACCATGTTGACAGCCAGCTTACGCAGATCGGCATTGAGCTGGCCAGGGAACCTAAGGCAGGTGGTCACACCACTCATGGTGGCAGAGACTAGATGATTCAGGTCACCGTACGAGGGTGTGGTGAGTTTGAGGGTGCGGAAGCAGATGTCATACAGAGCTTCATTGTCGATGCAGTAGGTCTCGTCAGTGTTCTCGACCAGCTGGTGGACAGACAGTGTGGCGTTGTAAGGCTCCACTACAGTATCGGACACCTTAGGGGAAGGCACAACGCTGAAGGTGTTCATGATACGATCGGGGTACTCTTCGCGGATCTTGCTAATGAGCAGGGTACCCATGCCGGACCCGGTACCTCCACCGAGAGAGTGGGTGAGCTGGAAGCCCTGAAGGCAGTCACAACTTTCTGCCTCTTTGCGGACTACATCTAGGACAGAGTCCACCAGCTCTGCGCCTTCTGTGTAATGGCCTTTTGCCCAGTTGTTACCAGCACCACTCTGGCCTGTTACACAAAGTAAAAACATGAAATTTCCTTCTATAAAAATATGCAAATGTAGGAAAATGATAAATAAGACCGATACTAACCAAAAACAAAGTTGTCTGGTCTGAAAATCTGACCAAAGGGGCCGGACCTCACAGAGTCCATGGTACCAGGTTCCAAGTCCACCAACACAGCACGGGGCACATATTTGCCACCTAAAATAACACAAAGGATTTGGTTTGTGAAGCCAATTTCAATTTCTTAAATCACACTTTAAACACAGCAGGTATTTATTGGGGATGTACCTGATGCCTCGTTGTAATAGACATTGATTCTATCGAGCTGGAGATCACTGTCGCCATGGTAAGTGCCGGTGGGATCAATTCCATGTTCATCACTGATAACCTCCCAGAACTAAAAAAAATAAATTCATTAAATACAGTTCCCATAATCAAACACAGGCCATTATAAAACCTGACCATTAAACAAAATTGACAGCCTTATACATTTAGAGACCACTATTAGTCATACCACATTGTGTTTAAAGGATGTTTTGCGTCATCACCGTCTAAAAACATTTTTTTAATAAAAACATTAAACGGTCAAGAAGCGTGGGAATCATGATTTACGATCTAGATGGTAGAATATGCAACCATTTATTTTTTACTTCGATTAGAGTGGTGATCGATTTACGTCGATACAGATGATCGAGTAACCGGGCAGAGAACTATTAGATTATAGGTTAACACGAGGCGCATTGTGCGTCCACATGCTCACACAAAAGGCGCCACTTGTTCTCAAACTCTCGCGAGAGCTTGTCAATTTCCAAACGTTTGGTCTTACGCGTTTCATAATTAGCATATCTACTTCTAGTCCGTGTTTATTTCGCTCATATGTAACCGCATAAGCGCTTTTATAATTCATAATTTGAAAAGTCGCGCGCGCGGCACGCACACCGGTTGGCTGTCGTCCATTAAACGCGCGCTCTTTGAAAATTCTGCCTGCGTCACAAGACAATCCGTCACTTCCGCTAGAAATTGGGGCGCGTTAATGCGCTATCGATTTTTTTGAGAAATGATTTTAACCAAAAAAACTAAATATATCTTTTGAATCGAAACTATGTTGGGTGATCTGGGTAGTATTATGTCACACAGACGTTCACATTTAAGTAGTAACGTTATATAACGTTGAAAGCATGTGGACCGGAGCACTTCCCTTTGTCGCAGTGCGTCTCACAAAGGGAAGTTCCCGGCAGAAACCGACACAAATGAACAGTTGGCACGAAAGCCTTTGCTTTGGACAATAATTGCGAAAGATTGATGATCTACCTTTTAAAACGTTTTGATGAACAATCCTTAGATAAATCATTTAAATAAGCAAGGACATAGCTGACTAGGCTCATTCAAACACGATCAGACTGCTCATTGTTCAACTGCTCGTGTCGTAAGTTGACACTGAATTACTATTAAATTAGGAAATTTATGCAAAGAACCTTTGTAGCTCGAAAGAAAACTACATACAAGACCACGATATTTAAAAAAACAATATTTTTAAAATTATATAAACGTAAAAGTCAAAATGCAGACCTTAGCGCCAATCTGGTTACCACACTGTCCGGCTTGAAGATGCACGATTTCCCTCATTTTTTCTGCTCGAAGGATTTATGGATAAGAAGAAGCTACACACCCTTTTCTTTCTTCAACTGGGTTGAAAGGACGAACATCCCCCATATAAATACACTGCTTTTGCTCCGCCCCGACACTATGTTTCAGCATTTGATTGGATGCCTGTTTAAAAGCCCGCCCTATGTTGCCCTTCTGTCAAATCGCAACGAAGAGAGAACATTTCGATTGGCCCTCATCTACTATCAATCACATTGAATGTCAACGTATGATTTTCTTAAAGCAACAATTTGATGTGTTGACGTCGACTCCTCTGATGCAAAGCCCCGCTATGAAGTTCACGTAAATCGAGAAACATACGAGAAATGGTCCCGTTGATCTGGAAACATCTTTATGATGCAGAATTTATGTGTGTCACTGTGTAGGCTTTCTGCCAAAAGCGCAATAAAAACAGCTCAATATCATAACAGGAAGCGGAGTCGAGTTTCAAGCCATTATTTCCCCTTAAAACATGTTTAAAGAAAACAATAAATACAAAACTATAATCAAAAATGTTTAACAAGAAAGCACTGATTTCATTTCCAGTGTCTGCAAAACAAAATAAGCAAATAGTATGGCATCGTTTTGCATTTGTTCTGCATCTACCTGTGTTACAGGCCTCTTTTGGCATGACGTATTCTTAAACATATTGCCTTGTATTGGTCTCTCCATCCCCTTCCTGCATTTTCTGGCTTTGGTCATTTAAATACTGCACAGTGCCCATATGACATACAGCTCAGAGAGGGTTGAAGATGACATAGTAAGAGGCTTCTTTATGTTCCGTCAGAGCCTGCGAGCATATCACGCACATCATATTTGCAATATGATGTTTATTCATGATTTGTCCGCACAAACCCCCTTTGTATAACCATAAGTTAGTTTAATCAAAATGACAAATGGCATGCACGTGTATCTTTTGATAGACTTTGTTTTTCACTGACAGCACACATGTGGTCTGTGTCTAGTTGGATTATTAAAAATGTATTTGACTACAGTAGAGAGAATGCAGGGTAATATAATCAGGCCTGACACACAGTTGATGTGACTTAGACTGTGAGAATGAGGGTTTGCCCAGGTCCTCTGCATCACTCAGAAAGGCTTTGGGCCTTAGGGGTTTTACCGGGTTGACCGGATAAGGCAGGATATATAGTTGCAGAAGCAGATGGCAGTTTGCTGCTTTTGTGATTTGAGTTCTTTGAAGTATTCTCATTGTATTGACAACATGCATGCTCATATTGTACAATTGTATCTAAGACAAATCACGGGCTGCTGAGTAATACACTCAATGGTTGCAATTGAAGAACAATTGGTTAGTGAATGCGACAGAGTCATATTACCAGATTTAATTCTCCACTTAAATGAGTCATAATTGTTTAATAAAGTTCTTTTGATTTTTATGAGTCTTAGCATTAGGAGTTTAAAGCCCTATACAGAATGAAATAAAAATAAAGTTAGCACGATTGCCTTAAAAGCTTTATTTACGGATGAGGCTCAAAGAGCTCAGCTTTACGCTCATTTGAATGCATAAGAGTGTCTAAGTAAATGGTTTCTCGGGCAATGTTTGAGTAAAGGAGGGTGGAGTACGTTTAAAGGTAAAAAGGAAATAAAACTGGGTAAGAATGTAACAAAGCAACACTGAAATAGTTGTAATGTATCCGTGTACTATGTGTTGTGAAGATTTCACTTAAATGCCTTCAGTATTGACAAATATTTACCGGCCTCTTTTTTCGTTATGTACCATTACTGATTTCCAGAGGCACATGTTCATTCAAATATTCAGATTTGTGGTCAACGAATTTCATCCGGATGCCTTTCGTACTAACTGTGGTCACATTTTCTGTCCTTTCTGTAAAGGATTTATCCCTTTCTATGATTTCATATTTACATTTTTTATTAAATTGAAATAATGGTCTCTTTCTCTGAAACATCGCTCTTTTTCGGCCACAGGGGTTTTGCATATTGCTAACCAATAACCAAATAGCCATATGGATCTGCCACCATTCAGATGCTTTGATCAATTCTCATTTCAATATAAAATTAGTAAGTCACGTCCGTCATTTTGTCTTTTTAAGTAGCCTATTTTACTACGACACATCACACTCCACAAGTAAAATACACCGTAAACTGGAATTTACATGAAACCTGGGTGATCATCTTTCCATGCATAGCACTCCATATTCCTCATAAATGGGCACGTGAGAGTTTGTGCATTTTAATTCACAGAATTCCTACAAAGTATCTTGTCTCAAAAATGTGTCCTATTTTGTCCTATTTCCCTTATCTTTAACATATATCTCTGACTGATATTTTTCTGATGTCTGGTCATGTTTTGACTGAAAACGTAACGCTTGATTTGCCCAGAGACATTCATTGAACACACCCTGTCTATCTATCTGTTTCCACGCCTTGCTCAAAAACAAAACCTGTGACAATTTTCAAAATTGACAAAGATGATAGCACGCTCATTTACTAAACACTTTCCTTTTGTTTCAGCGATGACTGCACTTCAAAAGAAGAAGTCACGTCATGTGTCATGCCTTTTCATCATTCGATCCTCGCTCACCATTTTTCAAAAACATTTTTGTCTGCTAAATGAATTTCAAACACAATGAACTTTAAAGGTGTGATTATTATTCTGTTTAAGTGTGTGAATTGCTGTGGATAACAACAGCTTAGAACATTGTAGCTTTCATCACAACGACCAGATCAACGTCCAATTCGATAGAGATGACCTGAGGTGAGAGAGTGACTGTCACTCGTCCCTGTTGTCCCTGACCCGGCACATGTGTTTCTAGCATCCTGCTAGGTCAGAGATCACCTTTAGATTCACTTTTTGTAAAAGTGTAAGACAGAATTCAAAACTTAAAACGAGACAAAACACACCGTACAGAGAAGAGAGTGACGCGAATTACGTTCTGGTGTTTCGCAATGCAAAAATATGACAAAAATGTGAAATCGTAAGTGGATTTGAGTTTCTAATATTGTTCCATAAACACCCCTATTGTGTACTCTTAAGCCTGTGTGTGCTTGTTAATCCGACGAATCAGATATTAAGGAGCTGGAATATAATGCTGCTAGTCTGAAGTTTCAGTGTGAAATATATTGCTTGGGAACAGCTGTCTCGCATTGAGCAGCAGAGAGGAAATTCACAAAGAGCCGACAGGATGATATCAGGTTCCATTATAAACATCATCAGTATGCCATTATCTGCAGTCCACCACTGTACATAATGCAGTAAAACCTCAGTGTGATGTAAGAGCTTTGTGCACTTAAGAGCGTTGTTCACTATTCAGGGATCGTCCCATTAACCCTTGGTATTTTCCTCTGATACAGTAAAGCCGCCCATCCCCCCACAGCATTAGCTCCTAGCGATAGCCTGAGTCATAGCCTTGGGTCTATTCCCTCAATGGACTTAGTCAGCTGTTCTAGTCACAGGCTGCTAGGCCACATAGAAGGCTTCATACACAACGTAGAAGAGCAATCGGCCTCTAAAACACGGATGTCCCTCTTTCAGTGTTGTAAATCAGAGTAAAGTGGGAGGCTATATGGCAAGAGAACAACGCAGTAATTCATCTGGGGCGAGGCCGTGCTTATGAAACGGTCCATAGATTTAAAGGGACAGAGTCAGAGAATGAAACCATCAACATCTAAACTACCACATGCATTGCATAACACAGCATCCCGATTCAAACGGAGCCCGACATGACCTCTGCGCCACATTCTGTAAATACTATAGGAGGCTTGAGAATTTGCATTTTCAAGCCATGGCAAATTAGCCTTCTGGTTTAGCCAACAATGCTGTGCTAGCTATGGATGCGGTACGTGAAATGAGTCTAGCCATTATAGGACACCACAGTGAAAATGTATGGGTGACCATACATGCCATTTTTCCCGGACACGTCCTGGTCAGGATTTGTCATTGAGGGGTCATTTTTTAAGAAAAGCACACGTTGTATTTCAAGGTAAGAATGAAACTACAATTATCATAATAAATGTTGACTTTACTATAATGTTTTTTTTAACTAAAAAGTGAGAACCTGATGCAGCGGACAAACGCGACCTCCTAAGGACACGCCCGAAATCCTGGCCAGGACAAAATGGCACAAATGGTCCCCCTATAAATGTAAAACATCATCTTGTTGTTTACCTTTCATGCAGCTACAACGTTATGTTGTAACATAGTGTGTAGACAAAATTGATATCTTTGGATAAAAGTATCTGCTATGATACACAGCGCAGAAATATTTTATATATTACCTTTTTAATTATGAACAAAATGTGTTTTTTGCAGGTAGATCCCTGCTGAAGAAACAATAGAACCCCGCCCAAAACACAATAGAACATGTAATGGATATATTGGTTGTAATGGGACCGTATTTTAGTTGTCCATTTATGAGGAATATGTACCGTTATGGATGTGACAATCCAAAAATGGCACTTCACTGAGTATGAAAAATCATAGAGTAAAAATATAACAAACATCATATGGGTATTTGAGCCACCAAATGTTAATATCTGTGCTGTTATGATAAAAACATTTTCATGGAACTGCTCGTATATCAAATAAAACCTTTTTAAATGGTTATAATTTAGAGGTTTTCCTATAAAATGATGGGGCACCTTTTTAAATTCAAGTAAAAATAGCAGGTTAAGGGCAGCATTTGCCATTGAGTTGGAAGAATGACATAAAATCCAGTCTAGGTTGACAAGTTACTAGGTCTTACAACAGCTGACATTAGCTGGACATTGCGGTCACACACACCGAGCAGACGGGGATTAGAAGAGAAGTATTCTCTCAACAGCTGCAGTAAGGCTCAAGATGGCAGGAGGGATATTTACATATGTATGAGCAGTACACCTCTATTGTAGTAAATCATTGACATGTAAGTCAATCGTTCAAAGTATCACCTTTCATATTCAACTATCTCTGGATTGGGTCTTATCAACGTTTGGCTTAAAAGATGAAGCCCCAATGAATCCAAGCCATGCCATTAAAATGGCCGAATCTCTTTTATTTACAGTGGTCAGTGTGCGCTGTGTAGCATCAAGCTATGCGGCGACACAGCTGTGGGGGTTGAAGCTCATTTAAAGCCGCCCACATCTTATTGAATCTCTTGCTGTGCTGGCAGGATAAGAGCTCTGATGATAATGCAAGCGGACCGTCCCACCCTTTTTCTGCATTTCTCCGCCGTCAATGCTGATGAGGCCCTGGAGACGTGATGGACTGAAGACCAGGGATGGTCTGTTTGTGTGTTGCCGAACATTGAATGCTAGTAGAAACCGGTAGATAGTACCGGTAGATTTACTATCTGTAGATAGTACAGATAGTAAAACCGGTCGGCCTCACAATGCACTAGTAGATTTTAGTCGCATGTTTCATCTGATCTTCTGAGGTCCTGATGGGCATTGTTAAGGGATGGATTGGTTGTAGGGGGATGGGTTTGCATCTTTTCAATCAATGGCAAGACCTAGATATGGATCAAGGGTCATAAGTGTGCCATGAGATGCTCGGTAAGGAAGTCATTATAGCAATTGGCCGACATTTCTACATCTGCTGGACTCAACATCATTACTGTGGCCTGCGGTGATTCGCTTTACATATTCACATATGCTACAAATGTGTATCTGTATTTGTGCTTCATTTACTGATTCAAATGCTGGTAACCAGGATTTGTTGGATGCTTCTTCCAAAATGTTTTCTCAGCTTTATCAGAGAGACCATATAAATATGAATATGATAACCAGCATACGCACTGTTGATGAAACTGTGTCAATAGGGATAAACAACACTTCTAATCAAAACCACTCCTTACAAAACAAATATATATTTATTTATGAAAACCAGCAAATCCGTGTGTATTATTCCTTATATTGTAATATATCAACAATGCATTATTCTATATATTTTCAAATAATTCAAATGATTTAATATTTCGGCAGTACGGAGGAAAATATATGTTCTTTGCGTAAGGGACACTACAAAATGATATTATTGAATAACAATTGCATAAAAGTGATGCTGTGCATTACTGTTTATGGAGTCACGACAGTTTGTTCTGTGCTGTACAAACGCATGAAAAGCATTTGGCACAAAAATGCCTCAGCGATGAAGCCTCGCCCAATTTATGTGTTATTATGATGCATACCGGTGGCTCCCTCTAGTGCTTAAAAATGAACATGGCAACACTCCTTGGTTGGTGTTTAATGTAAGAACTACTTAACACTGTGTCAGTAAAATAGACCTACATTTGCTTTATTGTAAAATTAGGGAAATAACTACTGTACTGTTTTGTATGATAAAAACTGCGTTACACTGGAGGTTAATACTGTAGCAAGCACATTCACTGTAGTGTGCAGATTATTAAAAGCAATCTAAAATCATCCACAGGGCGATACAGGCCTTCACCCATTTACTCGTAACCTATGAACCTTCCCAAAGCTCTATATGACTCTCCCCTGTTTTTCTTTTGAATGACAACATAAAATGTAAATGCCTGATGAAAATGTTGATACATTAAGGACCTCTAGAATATGATGGCCCTCAATGTATCACTTCGGGGGAAACATGTGATTTTATTCTTCATTTGAAGTAAAAAAGTCTTAATTGACATGAACAGCAAAGCATTTACTTAAATGCAAATTATGCTAAATAAACGACCGGGAGACTGCATTTATTAGATTTTATATACTGGAATAATTGAATTTATTATATAAAACACCATGTAGTGTGTTTTATCTTTTATCTGTGTTTTAAGGTTTCTATTTTTACGTAACGCTGCTTTGGAACAATGCACATTGTGAAAAGCGCTATAGAAATAAAATTGAATAGTAATTTAGCAATCTGTTTTTTTGTAAAGGTGGCAATTTATCTCAAATTTGGAAGCAAATATATGGTGAAAAAGGATGATATCATTTTTATGAGAGACATTAGCAATCCTTGTTGCATACACGCCAGTGGTGAGTTTCCCCTGAAGTTTGCACGCCTGTTACTCAAGAAATATGAACTGACATTATTTCAAAATAACATTTTAAAACTCATGTCTGATTTTGTTGCCAGAGTCATCACTGATAAGAATCATACAATTACGTTGGTGTTTAAAGTGGATCAACAGTCTGATATCTGCTCTCAACAGGTGCTGGGGTGATTATCCTGCACATGTCAAAACATATGATGAAAATGAAGAGCCTATTCAATTAAAAGTATAAATATGACTTTAATCCGTGATCATTTATATTCAAAGAAAGAAGAAATTGATATGCATTCATTGAATAAACTAAATGACCACGGCAATCTTTTAGCTTAATATGTTAGTCAAGCAGAACACAAATGTTATGCTAAGAGTTCAAAATGACCTTCAAAATAAACCTGTATCATTTAAAAGAAAAAGGACTAGACAAATCATATTGCCTGCAGTGGTAGTGGTCTAGCAGCAGTTGGCAGGAGAGAGCCGTTTGTACTTCTGGAGTTGGTGTGATATACGGTATAAACTCTCAGAGAATGTATTTGTTATCAATATATTGAACCACCTGTCACCTCTGTTAATAAGAGTGTTGCTATTAGAAAAATATCAGTCCATGGACAAGTTTTCTATTTAATAAAAGGGAGATAAACGTGTGGTGTGTATGTGACAGAAAATGACGCAATGCTTAAGAGGCGACATACCTTGATTTATGTTCATTAAAATGCACAAACCAGAAGCAATAATACCCAACACATGGAAAAGGGATGGCTGTTCATAAAAAACAAATATGTAAAATAGATGGATTTGATCCTTAAAGCACACTTCACTAAATTCATGATTAAAAATATCTAGGGTCAACCACCAAATGTTGACATGATCTTCCTTGGTGAGGTTGACATTTGTACGGAATTTCACAGATGTTGATATTTTTACTTCACTTTGGCCCTAACATTGTGTCATACTTATATACATTTCGCCGTTGGTTGATAAACGTGCTAATCACAAACATAAAAGGTTGTTCTGTTGTAAGCAAGGGCCCAACTTGCAAAAACCTTTACTCATTCGGCTCCCCTGTGGTGGAATGAACTGTCAGCATCCTTTACAACTTTTAAAAAACAGCTCAAAACATACCCGTTCCGCATTTATTTGACTAACCAATAACTGTCTGTCTTGTGTCTTAAAAAAAGGTGCTCATTCTCTCCCATGCTTACTCCAGCTTTAATCCTTCTAGTATGGCGGTACTGTTTAGCGTGCTGACAAAATGTTTAAACGCTCTCCTACTTGCAACTTGCTTTGGATGAAAGCGTCTGCCGAACGATTACATAAATAAAAATAAATAAACTTAATTTTAAGTTTGGTATTGAGAAAACGTCTTGGAGGTGTTCTTCGCAAAATAAACAATGAGAATCATCTGCATACTCTGTGCATTTATTATCCAATCCATTCAAGACACATGAGGTAAAGCCAAACATTTTTGGTTGAATGTGATTTCTATTAAAGGTAAATTGCTTTTATTGTGTTTAATATTGAGCACTATGTCATAGAGTCTTTACAGAATGCTCACGTAGCACACATACAAATTCCATTTTAATTAAATATATACATTCTCTTTTACTATCTTACCATATTTACACGTCACCCCTTTAAAATGCGCATCCATTCAGTGTCATTGGCTTTTTCAAGTCCTTTAAGTACGAAAATATATAAAAATAAAGCTGCATCTTTTTATAATTAAAAGAAAGTCTCATGGGTTTGTGCGCTTCGGCGTTAGGAAGCAGTGTGGGATTTTCTGTTGCGTTTAGCCCGTCGAGTTGGTGGAAAGCTAATGAACTCAAAGTTTTTGGGCTGGTCCGAGTTCGGGAAAGGAAGTGGACCTTTGTGGAGGCGCTTGATGAAGTGAACTTCTCGCTGGTTCTCCCGGGTTTTGGAAGCCTTAATGGGCCGACCCTTCCTGCTGAAGGCCACGTACCAGCCTTCGTATTTAGCGTTCTGGAAAGCAGTGTAGTTGTTCTCCAGCACGATCTCTGTGAAGATGCAGTCCCTTCCTCTGCCGTTGGGCTGTAAACAAAGCAAACAACAATGGAACAGTTAGGTCGTGTTTGTATATAAAGGGAGGAAATACACGTATTTATATTTATTTTATTTGAATTTAATACATTTATTTTTGCTGTGGTAAACAGATATTGTGAGCAGTTCCTGTGGGATTTACAAAGAATTACCTCTGAGTCAAATTAAAATAGCCCATATATGCAACAAACCTGATGTGAATGGTATTTTCGTTTTTTATCGCTTTTTCATAATTTGTTTTATCCTTTATCTTCTTATTATATAATATAATTTTGTTATATAAATTATTTAAAATATTATATTAAATTGGAAATGTATCTACTAGTTTTATAAACTCAAGTTTAACTTTTGTTACTGAATGGTCATAAAATTATAACCATTCCCAGCCTGCCATGTAGTAAAATGCTTTTAAGTTATCCTCTTTAAGTGACACCTTCATACAGAGACTGAAGATGGCGCTGTTTCTATTTCTTCTTCAGTTCACATCATGTAGTACATCACTACAAAACAAGTAAACCTTATGTTAAAAATGATGAGGGAAAACCCCAAGTTCTGAATACAGTATTTGATGTCTAAAAATAACAGATCTTACCAGTCCACTGTCTGGACTGTTTTTTTAGAAAGAGATTTAAAGAAAAATGTTGGACTTCGTACTGACACATATCTGCAAAGATGTTGAAGGTTTACGATTTCATGTAGTTAACTACATTACATAATGCTCCTTCAAATGTCTCTAAATTCATGCACTTCCACATTTCCATGTGGAATTCAAAACACTTTTACAAGAGACTCAAGCTGTGTTATCACTTATCAGTGCTCGACGCCTGTCCTTATTTATTCTTCACCACTGCCCTCATCTTTCAACACAGTTTAGGGGCCAGAATGCGCTCACTGTCTCCATCTAGTTGTCCAGCATCGGTGTCATGAGACCACAGTGCTGTAGACATCTTTTCCACTTCCGTGAAGGAAGAAGTGGCTGGACATCTGCCCAAGCGCAGAATGGGTGTGAAAGAAGTTTCCTCTTCAGGCCTGGCATTTATTTCTCTTAAAGATGTTACAAAGCTTCTCAGTAGCATGAATCTTGCTGTTTATATCTCTGTCCATCTCTACTACACCCTTCTCAAAGAAATACAAAACACATGCTTATACTCCGTCATGTAAAGTCTCTATATTCACTATTCCATTCTTATTAATCTCCCATTTTATTGAAATTTAATAAATAAATGCTATTTTCCTCCCGCGAGTGTTGATTTAAAAGTGTGTCAACAATGTCAGAAAGGTCCTAAAGTATATTTTCCTGCAACACTCTTCAAAATAACGCCGCTGCCGCATAGAGAAACCGTGTTTGGTTCCCCAAAAAATCATTCGGTGACTTGTATGAGTTCTATAGGTGTTAAAGGGAAGTATGCAACCAGTCCAACATGTTCTTCAATGGCAACTTGTAGCACTTTTATTTATAAGAACGCAACTCCTGCACTAGAAATCCCATCGTAAGAGCGTAGATATGGATACATACCTTGCCCACCAGTTTCCCCCTGCGGTTCATACACAGGTATCTGCCACTCTCCGCTCCTTTGATCCGGACACGACTTCCAAACGTGTCTGTCTCCACATAAAGGCTCGCTGTAATGCAAAAAGCCAAATGCGTTGGAACAGAAATGAAAAAAGCAGTCTGGTATATGTTTACAGTAGCCTATACCATTTATAACAGTTGAAAAACATATTTTAAATGGAATACATTTAACGGTGTAACCTACGATAGTCATACAATTAATAAATAAATGTCACTTCTTTTACTTTTATTACAGTGTATGAGTAAGTGAAAACAATGTGTTTTGTTGGGATTTGGTGATAATTCATATCATTTATAGTGACGGCAGGAGTTAAACGTGACTACTGTCGCATTGGATCTCAAAGATGACTTGTGTGTATTTGGCAGCCCATAAATCCCGGCTAGCAACATCAGTCCCATTTCCCCTTTCTTTTGCAAGCAAATTAACACATCCTAACTTACACAAAAGGAACGATTAGGCAAAGAAACGTCTTTTGAACCATCGGCAAACAGTGCGCGCGTCCTGTTTCAGCCAATAAACCAATCAGACGGTCTTAATGTGAAAACAGGCCTATCTCCACCGAAACCCAACGTGAGTTAATTACTGTAAATGAATTACAGACTCACCGAAAGTGTTTCCGTCCTCTGCCGTGGCGCTCACTCTCTTGCCCTGGATCTGCACGTGTCGGCCGCTCGTCCGGCTGTACAGCTGGTAGACTCGGACCTGCCGCCGGCTCAGCTGGTCCGTCAGTGAGCCCTGTTCCCTCACGTACTGCTTAAAATTAGGAGAAGGGTGATTCTTCTCCCCCTTTTCGATGCAAAGGGAAAATAAGATCACATATATTTCTCTCTCTGTTGCTGGGATAGAAAAACGTACGTTTTGTAAATGCCAGCAAGAGCACTAAGTCTAAGCTACGAACATCAAATGTCACACACTCTCCCAAAAAGTAAGACTGGAAGTGCTCAACGTGCGATTAAACTACCTCGTATATCATTTTTATTAACCTCAGATCGTCCTTATAAAATGTACATTGCGATATTACAGCCGTGCGTGACGCTTAAAACATCAAACACGACTCAAACCCACAAAACAAGTTTTATTTACCTGTGCGTGACACCACACCACGAAGAAATGAAAGGAGCTAGAAAATAAACAAATAAAACAGTTGGTCAATCATTTGTCAATATATTAAAGTACAGGCACTGGCTAAATCACCCTAAAACATACTTACATGTACAAGCAGCGCTGATTTATTCCATACATCGTGGGAAGAAAATGGCTTGTCGTATCCAGGGTTTTCCCAAACGATAATCCAGCTCGCTGTGATCTGATTAAATGAGCTGAGTCAAATCCATACGATAATAAAGAGCGCACAGGCGACAGATCTCTAAAAGCCCCTCAGATGCGCGTCTCCGTAAACAAATACGCACAGATAAATCCCACTTGGAGAAAAACTTATCCACGTATAGTCCAAGAGATTATGGTGTTCCATCATATGTTTTATACCGACGCGGGCCGCTTTCTAAATCTTTAAAAAGCTGTTAAAAGGCGGTAATGCATTGTAGTGGTGCTGTCGGCCCACCGCGCTCCTGATGTTGTGTTGGCGCTGTCACTTGTGAAGAGGCGCAGTGCGCTCTGCGCGTCTGGATCCCTCACTGCGCCAAAATGATAGACGTCAGGATCCCTCCCATGCCTGTTTCACCTTTTCAGACACCCCGACACTTAAAAAAGTCCTTGCTGGGTGAATATGCAAAGCTGTTACGCAGTTTTTAAAACAACAGTTACTTCACCGGTCATGTGACAATTATCCACATGGCAAAGTTTGGACATCAACACACAACCTACATAGTTCAGTGGTCTGGAGTATAGTTCAGAATAAACAGTGTAGCTATAACCGAGTCATGCCTTGATGTGACGAAACTAGATTATGACACCCCGGTTTCATCCAAAGATTAATTTAGGTAACATATTAATCTTTCCATCTGAACACTGATGCATTCAGATTATCCACTGTATTTAAAGCTTTGAGGCTTCTTCAGAAAGGGGTGATGTTTGTTAGGAACTGTTTTAATGTTGGTCTGCCCCATGAAGGGGCCGCGGCTCACACCTTTTGCTAACCTGGAAGCCCTAATGAGAAAACAAAGGTGGCTTTTAATCACAGGACTCCAGCGGGCTTTTGTTAGCTCTTGCGGAATCAACATCAAGCACTAACGATATAACGTCAACAGGATGCTCCTTTCTGACGCATAGTTAAGTTGCAGCAGTTAGTGCTGTCCCGCAAGTGCCAGAGCTGACACATGGCCCTCTCAACTAATCTGTCCTAAAAAGAGCGAATCACTCATTTTCTTTTGTCTTGCATAGTTTTGGTAAAAATATGAGTATTGTATGTATATAACCTAGCTTAGTAGGCCTGTCACAATATCATGATTATTATAATATGAAATTTTGATATTATAGAATGATTATTTTTTTACTTTTTTGGTCAATAAATCACACTCAAAATATGTAGGTATGCAGAGTTTGTTACCATTGTGATACGTAAGACGAACCTTTAAACCATTGATTAATTATTTTTTTAGTTATACGTGTATAACTTACAATAATCGTTGTTTTAAATATCACGGTTATTGTCAATACCACTGTTATTACTGTTAACGGTGAATCTACCCCATATTGACATTTACATTTACATTTATTCATTTGGCAGACGCTTTTATCCAAAGCGACTTACAAGTAGTTTTATACAGTGGCACATTACTGCAGAGCAATCAGGGGTAAGGTGCCTTGCTCAAGGGCCCTTCAGTCATGACCTGCTGGTACTGAGATTAGAACCGGCAACCTTCTGATCACTAGACCAACGCTCCAACCATTAGGCCACAGCTGACCCTATAGAACTTCTATAGAACCGGATTGGATGCCACAGCCTTTGAAGTCAACAGTTGGATGCATTTCCCCCCGCTTTAAAAATGTGTAGGTCTGCTACCCCTCCCATGAAAGTAACATGATTGGCACTTTATGATTTCCCAGCGTCATTTCTTACTTGCTGTCAATTACTATTTTAGACCTGCCGCCATCTATTTCAGATTTGTATCCCTTTATCGTTTCACACTTATGTCATCTGAGCTGTATATCTCCTTTATAATTGGACCAATTTGTTGAATTGGTTTACAATCACAGACGATTTGTTAACAGTCCATCTTGTCTTGGGTGTCAGACGTGGATGTGACTGTTGGCATTTACAGCAACGCGTTCTCCACCCATCAGTTTGTATTTTGCTAACGATACAAAGACAGTCGGGAGGGTGTGAATAGTTATTGCCGATAAAGATGAGTGAGACAGGTGTGTGTTTGATGTGGATGAAACCTCAGGACTGAGTAAGTATTCTTTTAGCTCAATGAGTTTTAAATCTTGTTAGGAGGATGGCTAACTTGTGTGAATTTATTGTAGAAGGTTAAGCCAAAAATGAATATTGTGTCATTATTTACTCGCCTTCGGATTGATTCAAACCTGTATACATTTTGTTGTTCTGCTGAACACCATAAAAAATATGTTTGTAATCAAACCATTCAGGGCACTATTGACTACAATATGAAATACTAGTCTATGGTGCCCCAAACGGTGTAATTTCCCACATTCTTAAAAATATCTCCTTTTGATTCCAACAGAACAAATTATACAGGTTTGAAACAACTTGAGAGTGAGTAAATAACGACAGAATGTTTGTTTGTGGGTGAACTGTTCCTATAAAGATGATATAATGTTTTAAACAGAGCTGAAAGATCTGCATTCTTATTGGTTGATGTACGCATGATTTAATTAGCTGTAATATATGATCAACATACATAGAAGGGCCAAGAAATGTGTTGAGCCAATCCGTTTCTGTGAAAGTCCGTGGAGATCGCTGTGGTCTGTCACCCTGTCAGGACAAATTGATGCCGTTCTTAAATTCATAAAACGGAATAGTTAATCTTCAAAATGACAATTTTATCATTTTTACTCACCACGTGTTATTCATTTTAAACCTGAGTGATTTTCTTCTGCAAAACACAAAAACCTGTTGGTCCCCATTGACTTATTTTGTATTGACGCAAAACCAATGCAAGTCATTTGGGACCAACGGTTTCATTCTTCAAAATATCTTCTTTTGTGTTTTGCTGAAGAAAGTCATACAGGAGGGCGTATAAATAAAGTCATCATTTTCATTTAAAGGTGAACTATTCCTTTAAGAAGAATTGTGAACTCCTCACCCCATTACGATATAATCTACAAGCCTAGTGGTTGAGAATTAGAGGACGACTATGTTTATTAAACTGTGATTTGATCCTAGAACGTTCTTCGACGTATACTGTACAGTTAAACAGTCACACCCTGAAAGGCACATATAGTCAAAGCAGCTTTTACAAATGCCTTAGAGCTGAAGACCCACAGAGGTAATCTCTGTGTGTGTGTGTGAATGTGCACCAAGTATCAGAGGGCTTAAGCGGTGAATCTTCTCACCAGACCTGAATTCCGTCGGCCCCAGCAGGATGCCAAGGGTGTCGGCCATGGTTTTTTGTGAGCGGGCGGCTCAGAGAACGAGATGTAATGTGTCCTGATGAAACACATGTCTACCCCCTCATCCACCTCTCCCCCTTTCAGTTTACGAAGCAGCGGTGAGATCTGAGGCCCTGAAACACGATCTTATTTATTCACGTCTCGAGTGGCTTTACTGGAGCTAACTAAGAGATGGAAATAACCCTAAGTTGAGTCTCGCTCAGGCACCTAGCAACAACAACCTAGGTAGCAGTTTCCCCTGACCACAGACCCGGCCCAGAGTATTACCGCGGTATCCCTTTAAATAAAGTCTCTGAGATGCTGTAAAAGAACGCAGAAGACAGGTGGACAAGGTTTCTTGTTTGGGTTCAGAGCTTCAATGTCAAAGTGATGACGCGATGACAGCGCGCAGACGTGTTGAGCCATTCATTTCTACCACAGTCATGCCCTGAAGGCCAGGGTCCAACGTAAGCCCACTCTAAATTGAAACAGTTATAAAACATCATGGTAATAATCTATTCACTGAGTGATTACTAATTGACGACTCATGCAACATGGGTCATGGAATGGTTTTTTGCCTTTAGTCATGTTCTTATAGTACACCTGCTAATACAAGTGTACTTAAGGGAATAGTTCACCCTCTCATGATGTATTCACCCTATGCGATCCTAGATGTATATGACTTTCTCCAGTTGAATAGAAAGATGTTGTGTTTTCTTCCTTTAACGTGAGGTAATCCAAAATAATTCTAGTTTATGAGAAACAAAAAACGTATTTAGCCAACCAAACGTTATGTATCAAACAGATCAGCTCACTACATTCAAATATGGCAGCATGTCGATAACTTTGAATAATTTCATTTATATTTGAAAATATATTGAATAATATATTGTTAATAAATAACAATATCACAATATATTGACAAATATACAAGCAATTGACACTTTTTATATACTGTAAAATATAAGCATTTGGATCCAATAGATGGAAATGTATTATTTAATAAATTGCATGATATTCACCAGCATAGATGGTTTTATCGGACGCACGCACCTGGGCCGAAGATAAGGTCTGTGTTTGTTTATCGATGAGGCTAGTGGCTAAAATTATAACAACTTCTATTTGTTTACATTTCTATTATTATTTGACTGGTATTAAATAAACAATTTGGAAATGTTTTTGTTATTTTTTTATATTAAATAAACAATTTGTTGAACAGGTTGTGTAACTAAAACTCAGTATAGGACTATACACTGCATACTGTGCAAAATCTCTGTGCCATTTCTTTTCAGTTGTGCGTGCCAGAGATGCGTCTGTTGTGCCATCTCACTAATAAGCCTAAAAAAGATACAATTGAAATAAACAAACCATCAAATCCAGTCCATTAATCTGGTGGGCTATGTTCTTTTTAAAGAGAAAAGATGTTGCATGTTGAAACCACTGTTGCTTTTAAATTGATGCTCCTAGTAACATGGCCTTGTAAGTTATCGATACTGTTAAGGGTGTTGACAAAATGTTATATGCTTTCCAACTTGTAAGTAGACTGCTTTGGATAAAAGTGTCTCTTAAATAAAAAAATGTAATGTAAATGAATATAGTGGATGAAGAAAAATTGGACATCATCAAACATGATCCACTAAAAAAACATCCCGTGTGTGATATAACAGATATAGAGTGTTGGGTAAATTACTCTGAAGAGTAGTTAATAGTTACTAAATCCATATTCAATAGTGTAGTTACATTACTGTTCAAATTACTCACTCCAAAAACTATTCAATTACATTCCTTTCTATATCCTTTATTAACCTAGTTGTGTAATTCAAGGATTTCCATGAAACAGCTTTTAAATAAATACTATAAAACTACATAAAGTGTTCTTGTTAACTGACCAACGAATTACAAATGTGAGAAGGATACATTGAAGGATACATTAAAGGATACCTTTCTAAAGCTTGGCAGTAAAAAGAAAAAAAACATTTGGTCACAGGAGATTGGACATTCTGCGAGTTTCTCCTGTTGCATTGCAAACAGTTAATCAGGTTTAGAAAAACTAAACTATGACATTACTTTCAGTCTAAAGTCAAGTAAAACATTATTTGAAGGCACAGTGCTGATCGAGGTACATTGATTTGAACCAGTTACCCTTCATTTCCCATTCCAAAACCCATGACTAGATCTAACCACCAACAACTTATATCAAAAACTGGTTTGTAACAGACCAAGAGTTGACTAAATAAAATCTACCTGAGGATTTAGGTTTAAATGGTTATCTTTTTTATATTATCAGCTGCGTGTGTACTGTGAGTACAAGTGAAAGGTCGAATGGTGGTCTCGCTAACAGCTTAAACCACATCGTAAAAAAAACGGACCATAAAGAACAACTGGCTACTCTATTCTGACCTCACAAAAATAGAGCCAAAGCATCAGAAAGTGGGTGGTCCCCTTTAAATCTATATGACAAAATATCATGAACATTCTGGAGGTGTGAGGGTCAGGTAAAGTTATCTTCTTCAGCACCTGGAGCATGCACCTCTTATGGATACATCAGGAATTCAGCATAGAACCAGAATACCGTCCACCTAAGCAGTTATGCAAAACTCAGGGATACAAAATGATGAAAGAAATACATGCAGAACATATTTTCTCTGCGAATAAAGTATTTAAGGGTGGAATAAGGGCTAATTATGACGTGGTCCGCTGACCCCTAGTTTTACCCCAGCCATTTGCAAGCTGACCATTTGAGCTTGCCAAATTTGACACAGCTGACACAGGCAATAAATTTGAACTAGTTCCACCTCCCCCTTGATCTGTAATGAGGCCAATAGCCCCTCACCCTCACAATAAACACACAACACCAGAAATTAGTATGACACAAGGTGAACTGTACTCATCAGTGTTGGGTAAGTTACTCCAAAAAGTAATGAATTACTAGTTACTAATTACATATTCAATAGTGTAATTACATTACTGGACAAATTAGTCCTCTCCAAAAAGTATATCCTTACTTATAAGTAATTACTTTCTATATCCTTCATCAACATTGATTAGAACTGATTCAAGGATAGATATGATATGAAACGGCTTCTTTAATTTATTTAAATAATAAATAGCTACATCAATTATTCTTATTAAGTGACCAAAGTATTCAAATGTGAGAAGGATACATTAAAGCATGCATTTTAAAGTTAGTCATATTGGGCCCTATTGTACACCAGGCGCAATACGGCGGAAGGGGCAGCGCAAGTATTTTTGCGAGTTTGAGCTAGACGCAATTCTCATTCTCCCGTGAATAGCAAATGCATTTGCACTCATTTGTGTGCCCATGGGTCTAAAAAAGAGGTGTTTTCAAGCGCATTGTTGGCACGTTGATATTTTGAGGAACTAAAAATTTAATGCGCCATAGACCAACTCAAACCTGGTCTAAAGTCAACTGCGCAACATTTTTGTTATGTTATTTAAAGAGCGGGTTAGTAGAAATAGCTTTCACTATACTTATTACACAGAAGGATGCGCAGCAGCACACATACATGCCAAATATAAAAATGTAAAAGATTATTATTGTGGACATAAAGATAAACATATTGGCGCGAGCGGAGCTCTTAAAGGGAATGAGAGATTAGAATCTGAGCGCATTTCCACCATGGCGCCGAATCGTTCTCGTTGCTTAATCGTCCGTGCCGATCCATAAATGGTCATTTCAATCATGTAAACACAAACGCGTCACGTGCTGCATTGATAACACAAGAGACGGAGCAATAATGCCTCTGCATGCATTCATTAGCATGATTCATCAAGGTTAGACAACCGTGATTCAGAGATTCAGAGCCAAGAACAGTTTGTAATCGTGCCATGTCGAACCAGGCTCACGTGGAAACATAACTGTAACCATTTCTGCCGGTTCGGCACAATGGTGGAAAAGCTCCTTCTGATTGGTTTAATGCACATTTTGCCCCAAAAAACACCCATTATTCATTAAAAGAATCGGGAAATCCCTCGTTAAACTAGAAAAAGTGGATTCGGACATGCCCTGAGTGCAGCATGCGCTTTAGACCATGCGCTAAGATCGTTAAAATAGGACCCATCATTTTTATGTCATTTCCACTATTGAATAAATGACACAGTATTTAGTTCAATAACATCAGAAGTAACTATAATTAAATTATGGAATAAATAAGAGTAATCGCTTACTTTACTTTTTCATGGAAAACGTAATTCAATAACTGTAACTTATTACTTCGTGACTAGTTACACCCAACACTGGTACTCATCATCCTCAGCATCATCATCATGATCTTTTCAGATGATATGTAACTGATTTTCTTATATTTTGGAATAACACGTAAATAGTAAACTAAACTGAAATACAAATATGTAATGAAATATCATATTTATACTTACTGAAATCATCTCTGTTATGGCTATACTATAAAAGCTATTATAAAGACATTTTCAGTAAAATAGCCTTTTCACCTATTTGTTAAAATGATTTTGTCATATAAATTTCAGAATCTGAATGCGTTGTTCTAACAACAAAAGTTTTATTGTATTATTTCGCAACTATTTAAATATTGACTAATACTCATAATATTTTTCATAATTTTCTTATTCTTTAATTATGTTGTTCTGACCTTCTCATTGGGTTTTCGATTATAACACACCAAAAATATTGCCTACATTTCTAATAGTTAGTAGAGCTTTTTAACAGTTTCTGACAATGAAACATGTACAGTAGTATTTACTTTAGTTAAATTTCATTGATGTTCATCGCATATAGAAAAACTTGCAATAAACATGTATTAAATACTGCCTTAATTTTATATATTAATCTATTATTACTAATATTATTATTTATAATGCAAGTAAAGCTGCTTTGCAAAAACTTTATAAATAAATAAAACCGATTAGAATTTCGGAGCATGGCAGAATAAATCTCCATCTGCTTTTCAGACACAGAAGGTCGGATATTATTCCTAACATCTCATTTTCTAAAATAAAACAACTCAACACAGGGTTGGAACAAGTAAATAGTGTCAATTTTCATTAAGGATTAATGTGACAGTTGACAGTGACCTTTTTTATTTAATGGGATGAGGTGGTCTCGCACTTTAGATTTGAGATTGAATAACACATGTAATAATACATTTGTATATCTCAGCATGTGTTATAATATTACACGCCAGACCTATAAATGACAGTTGACCTCAGTTATGTTTTAATATGTCAGCATAAGACACTTCATAAGGGAGCTTGTATGCGGAAACTTCAGTTTGTGTTGCTCAATTAACACCCAATAGTTGCAGACAGCGGCTGACCGCTTCACTGCCGGCCGCCCCACCAACATCTAAGAGCCCAAATGCAGTCATGTTACCCAGAGTCCAGTCATTCTCGCACCGGCAGTTAAAATAGCCGCCTGCTGGACAGTGAGGAGGGGGTTGACAAGCGGTGCCTGGTCTGCTTTGTCCAAGAGCACTCAAACATCTGTGTTATTTTTAAGAGGCAAAATGTCAGTGTGCGGTGAACAGACGGAAAGAAGGACCATGTGTGACTGAAGACGGGGCTCCGGTCAAAGCCTTGTCACCGGACCAGAGTGACCTACACAGGGAAACTCAACCAGCTGTGTGATCTGTGTGTTTTGGTCAATGTTTCCGAACTTTAGCTTTAATTTGAACAAGAAGCTTATGAATGACCTTGTTTTTTGTACGATTTCTACCATTTACAACATTCTTTCTCTAAAACTACTATTTGTTTAAACCTAAAGTGAATATGAAAACAAAACAAAAATGCTTACAGCGAATTACTGTAAAGATAATGTGAAATTACAGAAAACATGGCAAATTGGAGAAAATCATGTATTTTTACGTAATTTAGAGTTTTTTTTACAGTCTGACGACAAAAAGCCTTCCTTCTGAAGTAAGGCTTCAAGCAAATATGAATAAAATTTGACATCTCAGCTGTTGAAGAAAATACTTAACATAACACATGTATAACTATGGTAACCGTTTCCTTTTTTCAATACGAGATGGAACATATGATCCTTATGATTTTTAGATGCATATGTTTTGTTGACTCTGTATTCCCCATTTAGAAACAAACAAAAAAAAAGAAAGTGCTTAAAACAATTATTGAATTAATTTTATTAAACAATAACTTGCAAATGTGAACATCAATAATGAGGTGTAAAAACATACTGCCATTTAATTTTTTTAATACTTTTCCTTAATAGATCTGGACGAAAAGTATCAACACTGCATCATTTTCCTGTATTTTAATCAGTATCTCCATAGAGTTTCATCTTATGTTCCCTATGTTGAGAACGTTTTAGATAGACTAGCTTTTAAAAAAACAGGCATTTCATAAAGTTTGGATATCCCTACAGAGTATCATGCCCTAGATCCCAAAAGCATCACACCGCCATTATATTCCTGGTCTACTCTGAAGTTTCAGGGTCTTGTCAGCGGTCATATGGACTCATGTTGTCATCAGCCAACAGAAACACTTCATCACATTCATATCACACACGCACGCACACAGGCACACACACACACACACACACTGTCCATTACCAGCTCTATTGAGTGCAAATTTACCTCAAGCATTTCATTTTGACATTATGTTTTCATTCCTCCATAGAGCCACTTCAAGTTCTTTATTGTGTGCTCTTGAAGAGTGCTGCTATACATATGGTCCAAAAAAGTATATTTCTTTTTTCAGCGTGTGGACCAATAGCTATACCTTCTGGTAAAATTAGCCCACGAAACATCTCTTCACATAGCCGACACATTAACACGTTAGCAGCTCGGAAACCACTTGGACTCGCCCCGCTGTGAGAGCATACCAGATACAAAGCCCGGAATGAATGCAGTACACAGGGGGACGTATGAAGACACATACTGAAATAGCAGATCTGTAATGATTTGCTAGGAGTTTTGCATGTAATCGTTTTTTTCTGGAAAAGATTTAAGACATGTGTAGGGACCAGAGTATCACAGAGACTTTTTTGTCTTGGACACGCAACCACTTCGCAACCAATCAGAACATCATAATAAAAACCAAATGCGTCCTAGCAACCACAAAGCAACATAGCATCTTAGCAACCACCTATAAACCCCTAGTACCCAATAGCAATCTGTTATAAACCTCTCTAACACTTTAGGAACCACATAACATTTACATTTATGCATTCAAAGCCACATGCACCAATACTTTGGCGTTGCTAATGCCATGCTCTAACCATTGAGCCACAGGAAAGCAGTACAATAACTTGGCTGTCGTGACACTACTATATGATTACGTAAATCTGTTTTCCTACGCAATGGTCAAGCAATTGAAACTCAGATAGGAAACAATCTGAATGATTGACTCAGCTACAGCCTTCAGGCTGGTTTAATGTCCCATGGTGTCTTAAGAACGGATCTGGGGGAGCTGTCTAGCCTTTGACTCCTCCCCTTCACTTTTTTCCCGCCCTGTCTGTCTGATCTCGCTGCAGTCCACACCTGATCACGAACTACTGCACTTCACGTAGGAATTTTCCATTTTCTCATCCAGCTAGTCTGGCCCTCTGCTTCCACCCCCAACGGCCTCTCCAAGCACCGCCGCAAAGACACATGCGGCATGCAAGATATGCAAGTACCAATTTGATCAACCAGATTCATTTACAGACCAACATAAATACATCTCTGTCACACACACACAATTGAAGGGCAAACTATACCATCACAAAGACACAAGTGTGTTTTTCAGCTGTTTGGTTTTAAGCATTTATGAATTAGCATTTAAGTTTCGAAGGTAACGCTCTAGATTACGGCCCGCAATGTACTGCGTAACGAATTGTAACAATAATGTACCTCTACACTACATATCTGTGGATAAAGGGCAACAATATACAAAGTAAATAAAGGGGTAAAAGTAAGGAAAATTAAAAAAATCTTTATAAGGGAACTGCCTGCCATAGAAACATCCAATCAAACCGCTCTTGAAATACGTGATTTTAGTCTCAAAAGATCAAGATTGATTTAGCACATTTAACAAATGAAAACTCGTCAAAATTACTCATAATTAATAGAAGTGAACTTCAATAAAATAAAAATTCACGCTTGGTTTGTTGAATAGCATACTGCAGGTCATGCATACCACGTAATATTCAAATAGTTACCCCTGCACGGAATAGGACCAAGCAGAACACATTCTGCCTGTGTTGATGCGCACGTCGCATGCACACTCTAAAAATAGATCACTGAAAGATTGTTTTCAATCACTTGGTTTTGATTTGAATTGAAATGAGTTTTTACGTGGTCGATGTTTCGGTAAGCCATGGTAAGCTATTTCCTTATGATGGACTTTTATGAGGAAGAAACGCATAACGTGTGATTTATTACTTTTTTCGTTTAATAATGACTCAGTTCTAACAGCAGTTAGTGTTTATGACAAAACTTGACAGAGACGTGGGCATCCCTGGTCATTGTTAAGGTACGTTAAGCCAGTGGTGTAGTTTACTCGATACGCAGGTATACGCCGTATACCCACTAGAAAAGATTAAGGATATCCGTATACCCACTTAAACAAGTGTGAGGATATGAAAAATCGCCGCAATGAAAAGTGTGACGCAATGACTTTTGGATCATAGGAGATATGAAACAAACGGAGATCCTGAAAGGCAAGCATACACTATTTGATTGTAAGTAAGCCAGCCCATGAAGCTTCTGGTGACGCTGCAGCAAGTATCACAGAAAATGAGTCTGACAAGGTTTGTGCTACTGCAGGTGGGGCCCCCCTACGTAGCCATACCTTCTGCTGATAACTCACCCCCTTTTTAAAAACTCTGCGTATTCTTAATACAATTAGCATATTGTTCATTAACATAACTGTAAGCTGAATGTTGGCATATTAATTAAATAGTTTCTAACATAAAACAAAAGAAATTCACATTTTTGGGTGAACTGTCACTTTAAATGCCGGTTCTACGTGAGATTATAATGTAAAGGAAGGCCAGACTACAACATCAACAGAGATATAACCTGTTCTGGAAGATATAAAATGTGATTATATATTATAATAAAAACCACAAATTTACCTGTGTTTTAAGGCTATTTCATGCCGTTTTTGACAATACATTGAGCATCTTTGTCTTTTGGAGGTCATTTACCGTGGGAATTGTGTGTATTATTATTCGGGTCAGCCGCCATGCCCTCTTACCTGTCCCTGACCCCTGATCTCCCTGTCAATCTCTCCTCACCTTCCTCTTCTCTCAGTCCTTCTTCCCTCTAAATGATCTCCTCACCTCCACAATCTTCGGCCGCATCTCTCGCTGCCATGACCTCCTGCTCACACCCGCTGCAAAAAGACATGAAAGCACAAAGATTGAAAGAAATGAAATGCAAGAAAGGCTTTTTGCAAATGTTTTGTTTTTATTGTGGCGTGTTTGATTGTTTGTTATAATTTAAAAGCAGCAGGCCCCTAAATCAACACTGTAACACTTCGCTGTAATTTTGCAGCAAATTTGCCAGTAACTTACTATAGATTTTATTACTACCTAATATTTTCCTATTAGTACTCTGTTTAATTGGAGTCAAACTTTACTTTAATCAAAATTAGATTCAAAATAAGCAAGAAGAGATTGGTCTAGATTCTGGATCACATCATTTTTTATAGTGAAACGGTTTTGAAAGGTTTATAAACTCTTTAATACATGTAGTGTGCTGTCTGTCCAATTAATCTAGGTCCCATTAATCTTAGATTTTAGTAGTTTACTATACTGCATCCCTAATCATAAAACTAGATTGCCATCAATACGGAAAGATGCCTTTAGTTATAATTTTGTATAAAAAAACATTATTGTGCATTTTTCCAAATGCTTTCCAAGTCCAAATTTAAGATGTTACTTCCAGGTTACTATGGAAAACAGGGCAGGTCAAGGGCATTGCGGGATATATTATTACATGCACTTTACTGTGTTGTACACTGCATATTTGGTCAATCTAACAGGTCGTTGGGGTGTTTCATAATAATACCATATAATATCATAAAAGCAATACAGTTTTACACTTTTACTATTTTGAACCCTCCACTATTATTGGTAAAAATAAATCTACATCGTATCTCCTTCTGATCTTTTATTTAAAAAACCTACAATATTACAACATTTCTTTAATGTAAAACTATTTAAAATGGGGGGAATATCACATTATGAAAAAAGGTTTTCTATAATAGAAACCTAATGTGAAGGTTTTCACATTCAACAAGTATGCCCTGGTCTCAATTATTTGCCACCATTAGAAATTCGTAGGAGTAAAATATCTCCCAAGTATATTCCCAGTGATATTACAATTTACTTAGCACACCAATGTGACTAGAAACATGATGTTGTCCAGTCTTGCCTTCTTGTTTCACAGGAAAATACATATTAGTAACATTGGGCCAAACCTCCTTAATCATTTATCAAAATGGATTAAACTAAATAATATAGTTCTGATGTGCAATATAGTTATGTTGAGCTTCACAAAACACAAAATGATTTTAAGGAAATAGTTAAAACAATAAAAAAAAAATTCAACATCAGGGCAATGAACAAGAAGCTTTAATGGAGGAGAAGAATTTACCAAAGACTCTTCAAAGAGCAAAGATGGAAAATTGCAGTAATCAGTTGAATTTTGGGATCATAAAGTATTTAATAAAAAGGAAATCAAGGAAAACTGCACATCCATCACCACAAGTTGTTCGGGACACTGTTCAAGAAACAAATCTTCTGCTCTCATGCAAAAATAAACCCCACCATATTAATCTTCCATATTGAACTTTAACCAGTACTGGGGTCTATGACATTAAAAAGTGTTTTTTGGCAGCAATAACACAAGATACACAGGGATAAAAAAGGCTAATGTCCACAGTTAAATATGTCTCCAGATCTTTATTGTTGTGAACCTCCTTTTATACCCTGGACATCTTGTTTAGATACATGGCATCATGTATTATATTAAATACCAATAGATAAAAAAATCTAAACCTTACTTGCTCTTATAGAAATATTTTAATGGGCGGTAGCTAGATCTTCCAGCAGCACACTGGTTCAAACTAAACATCAAAACCAACTAAATGTGTTCCTTAGATAATGATTGGGATGAACTGAAGATAAGAGAGCACCAACATTTGAAAGATCTTAAGAGATTCTGGAAGGGATGACTTGCCATATATTCTCAAACCTCATCAGACATAAAAGAAAAGACTCAGTTTTTCATGCAAATAGAGGCTGCAGAAAGTTTCGAATACAAGGGTGCCAATAAATGTGGCTAATTAAATAAATAGATGGTAATTGGAATGAGGACGCCTTCATTACGTTTCTGGGATAATTCTGGATCTTCAGAAATCATATCAGGTAAGTATCTTCAGAAATCATATCAAGTAAGTATCTTCAGAAATCTTATCTGGCAGGTATGTTCAGAAATCACATCAGGTAAGTATTTTCAGAAATCATATCCTTTCAGGCCACCAACAACAAGCATTATAGTTACTTTGTCAGGTAAGTGTCTCCAGGTAATCGGGCACAAAAACTCAGTAGCACGTATTCCACGGGACAAACGTTACAAAACAACTAGATACAACAACGCACAACAAAGTCAAGGTGAAACAGTGTGACAACCAAACAGTGAACAGGTGTGACGAATGTGTAATCAAAGATGGCGGGTGAAGTGCGCGGTGCCTGATGGGTAATGGTTTTCCTTGAGGTAATCTTCTGGGAGTCTTGGACATGGCACAGATAGGACAACTTCTCACGTAGAGGGCGATATCCTGGGCCATACCGGACCACCAGTACCGGCTAGTAACGAATGAGGGTCTGCTGCCTGCCTGGGTGCCCAGAGTGCACAGTATCAATGAGTCGTTCCCGTAGTTCTTCGGGGACAAATCTTCTACCAGCGGGAACCCCTGGCGGATTGGGATGTTGACAATCAGCAATCTCCTGGTCTATCGCCCGACGAATAGGATACAGGAACATCATTTCGGGAACACACCCTCTTGTCTGGAGAGGGCATCAGCTTTCCCGTTCTGGGACCCGGGCCGATAGGTTACTTTGAACTGAAAACGGTTGAAGAAGAGAGCCACCGAGCCTGCCGGGTATTTAGACGCTTGGCCTCTCTCAGGTACTCTAGGTTGCGATGATCTGTTACGACAGTGAACGGATGATTAGCCCCCTCACAACTCCTGTCGAGGACGTGTCAACCGCTACCAAGAAGGGGAGATCAGGATCAGGGAGCACCAGGTTAGGACCTCGGCTGAAGGCCTTCTTGAGCTCTTCGAAGGCTTTTTTTCGGCCACCTAGACCATGAGCAGTTCTTCTTGTTGTTCGAGATAATATATTCCAGGAATTGGATGGTGCGGACGTGGAACTCACACTTCTCGAGCTTCAGGTAGAGGTGGTGACTGCGGAAACGTTGGAGCACGGTGCTGTATCACATGCTCTGACAGGGAACGAGGGTAGATCACAAAAAAATTTCCTAACAGGTCACGAAAGATCTCATTCATGAAGTTTTAAAAAACTGCCGGTGCATTGACTTTCCGGAAGGGCATGACGCGGTATTCATAATGTCCCATAGGGTTGATGAACGCCGTCTTTCACTCATCTTCCGGGCGTATTCGGATGAGGTTATAGGCGCTCCTTAGGTCTAGCTTGGAAAACATAGTAGCCCCATGAAGTTGTTCGAGGGCCTTCCCGACAAAAAAAAAGCTGGAAGCGGCAGGAAATACCGATGGTCGGATAAATCCCTGTTTGAGGGCCTCCTCAACATATTTTCCCATAAAACTCTGCTCTGGGATTGACAGGGGGTAGATACGTCCTTTGGCATGACTGCTCCAGGCAGCAGCTCGATGGCGCAGTCCCATGGCCTGAGAGGGGGCAGTCTGGTGGACAAGGATTATAGTTACTTTGTCAGGTAAGTGTCTCCAGGTAATCGGGCACAAAAACTCAGTAGCAGGTATTCCACGGGACAACAAGATACACACAACAAAGCCAAGGTGAAACAGTCTGACTTAAATAGTGTGACAACCAAACAGTGAACAGGTGTGACGAATGTGTAATCAAAGATGGGGGGTGAAGTGCGCGGTGCCTGATGGGTAATGTAGTTTTCAAAAGTCCGGGGTTGAGAACAGTGATAAACAGAAAAGGACGACGATCTCGGGGGCGTGGTCTAATGAGCGGGCGTGCTAACAGTGGCCAGGGTGAATTAGAGAACATATTATATATATTCTACCCAATTCAAATTGTTTTACTTTAAAGAAATTTGAGATTTTTTTAATAAAAGATTTATATAAAAGGATAAACAATGCTGGTTTATTTTTAATGCCTTCTTTGCTTATATTTACCAAGGGTGGCAATAATAGTGGATGGCACTGTAGCATCTGACAGTAAGTGATAAGGCAGATCAAAACTGGTACATTTAAGAGAAGCTTTTTTTTGGGGCAGTGCATATTTAAAAATAATTGTAAAGCAGAGACCTTAACTATAAAGCAGACACCCTCTTATATCATGTAGCCATCTATAGATATATTACTTAAGTAATGTTTGTGTGCATCTGGTTTCACATTTTTTAAATGATTGATTTTCCCTAGGAGTAAGTTTGCATACAATATCATAGGCCAAGTTATTTATGGCATTTTTTCTGATTCTTTTGACGTGTCTTAAAGGGATATCATTAACCCATCCTCATGTTGTTTCAGATCTGTATATATAAAAAAACTTCTGTAGAACTTAAAAAATATATTATGTAGAAAATGAAGGAATAACGTACAAAACATTTGAAACAACTTGAGGCTGAGTAAATGATGACAGATGTTTCGTTATTGGCTGAACTATCCCTTTAACAAAAAAGTGGATTTTATTAGGATTTCAATCCATTTCTAAATGTGCTTTTACAATCTGACTTTCAATTCAGTTTTATTTCTTTAATGCTTTTCACAGTCAAAACAAATATTTTATACCAATAAAGCTATTTACCACAAAGGTTTGAAGAACTTTGAAGGAAAGAACGTTTCTGAAGAATGTTGGTAATCAAACAACATTGGCCCCATTGACTTCCATTACATCGACACAAAACCACTGACATAATAATATTGTGTTTCACTGAAAACAGTAGGTCATGGTTTTGAACATGAGGAACATGAAAAAGCCCTTAAAGTGACTGTTTTTTAGAGAATTAGAGAATTAATTTATGTCTACAAACATGGCTTCAACCACAGAACATCTTGACATTAGGTGTTACTGGTAATGTCACAATTACTTAGTAAGCAAACCAGTAGAGACTGTGACAATCTCCAAAAGTTGTGCAGACAAAAACGTTTTTCTCCTTCAAACTCTTTATAGTATTGTGCACGATACTGTTCTAATTTTATATGCGTAATGTTCTAATCTTCTTTCATTCTTTTCTTGTTCAGGACAGGGCAAAAATCTGCCTGTTTGCATGGCCAATGAAACTAGGGATGCATGAGGTATAGCCAAAAAAGCCAAGCTTCACTTTGTGAGTCCTAGGCATTACATTTAGGAAAAGACAAAAAAATATCACTCAATAAAACCCAAAAGCAACTTTATACAAAAGAAAGGCAGAGCGACCTTCACGCATAATGTCATTAAACTTTCTTTTTGAAATGTGAGAGTGCTGGAAACCTTAGCGTTTGACTTCTTGGAAACGCATTCAATTGAAGGCTTGTCTCTTTAAAACACCAAATCAAATGCTCTCTCTAACATTGACATCAGCACACAGGCAGTGATGGAGAGTGAGCTTTGATGCTGTGTGTGTGTGTTTGAGGTCGGGGAGAGAGCAGAGTAACAGAATACCGCTGCAGACAGCACTTAAACACTCATCGAGAGACACTCTCTGAGCTCTTGTTTCTGTGCGGATGTGTGCGCTGAAGAGGGCCCTACAAGTTACTACAGGACCCCCAACAGAGACGACACAGGAGCTACACTCATCCCAACAGAGACGGGGAGAAATAAGACAGAAATTCATGTAACTATTGGAGGAATCTTCAAGTGAAGCACAATCACCATTGTGTCATAATGATAATAACTACTTATCAGATTAATCTCCACTTTTGAATTCATTTAATATTATTAAAGTTCACTCAAAAATTAAAAAAATCTGAATGTTGTGATTCTTCAACTTCAAAAGAAACACCATAAAATGGTCTATATTTCTATATATGTAAGACTATATATATATATATATATATATATAATAAAATAGATTTATGTTTAAAATAGAATAAAACAAATAGTTACTTTTTTCAATTGTCTTTCCCATTCACTGTAGCGCTCAAATCAGATTTTACGCAATTCGCAACTTCGCTCAGTGGTGCATGGCGCTAGCAAAGACAACGTCATATGTTCGATCCAAGGGACTCTAATACAAATGTATCGTACAATATAATGTACGTCACTTGTAATAAAAGAGTCTTTGTAAAGCGTAAATGTAAATGGTAACAAGACATGCTAGGACCAATATCAAAACTGACACGATGCATATTGATGCAAATTTGAATACATCCGTGCAAAATTAAGATTTGAGCACAAGACGCAGGAACATTTTTGTTAATAATGACTGATTATTTTCTCACGCAAATGTAGGCAAAAGTAGAAAGAAAACTATCCCTATAAAAAGTGTTTGCTGCCTTTATTTTCTATGTACAATCAATTGCCTTAAAATTGTTATTTTAAATTAGAATTTAATTTTTTTTTAAGTTTTTACATCCCTTTGATTCATTAAAATATATTAAACCATTTTCAACTCATTTTTATTTAACCTTATTTTAAGTTACAATGAAATTTAAAATAGAAAGTTGAAATGACTTAGATATAACTATATAAGCCAATCTGATTACTTACATCAATATTTAATATTTAATTTAAGGCAGAAAACTTGCTGTTTGATAGCATAGAAAATCGTCATAAAACAACAACAACCCAAAATATTTGTATTCCCTGGAGATCTGCACTCAAACAATGTGTTGCTTAAATGCAACAAATGTTTCTTTGGGTAAAAAGTCAGTCAAATGCACCACTGCAAATGAATGTACATGCAACTAAACAAAAACGACCTGATGCTTTTTTTTGCATCATGCCCTCTACAGCTGCAAGTGTGTGCGGTGTAGTTGTCCTGATAACATAAACACAGGTGGAGAGACAGACAGCCTGAAAAACGAAAACATGCATGCACGTACACACATCTCTGAATGGTCAATGGTTACATGTCAGTCCACTGTCACAAGCGAATTCCAGGCTCCACGTCTCGCTTTTTCGTCTGTTTGTGTGTGGGAAGTAGCAGGATATGGGGAAAAGGCTTAGCTGTCCATCACATAATCCTGCGTAGGTCTTTGTGCTCTGTCACACTCGGTTTCAAATACACAGACAGACAATTTCAAGACAGTGGCCTCTCATCACACTGTTCATTCCAGCTCCCAGAATATTCTAACAAAGCTAAAATATTATTATGATAAACCTGTTGCCCTGCGGCTATTATATGATAAAGAAAGCTGATATTTGCATGCTTTCGAATTCGTGAAAGATCCGATGTGACCGCTACCATTGCTACTGGGCCATTTTTCAATACACAAATGCACGTAATGTCTACAAAAGACTGAAATTAGTTCTAGGGTGAGGGGCATCATTACAGGGATTTGGTTTATCTCTATCTTAACCAAACAGAACAAGGCATGGCTTTCCAAATCTGACCCAAGCTGAGCCAAAGAGTCCATCCTGAATGGGCAAAAGGGAAACAGCATGTCATTTCATACAAAAGCACAGTAAGAATCAATTAGTTTCTCAGGCGGAGGTTTGATTTGAGTGGTTAATTGTCGGTGGGAGGTGGAGGCACAGTCGGAGGTGGGCCGGGAGGCCCAGACACGGTGAGAGCTAAGCGTCGAAGTCAGGGCTTCACAATGGCTGCCTTTCTTTCACATTCAGGTGCTACTAAGCAGGTATGCTCAAAAGCCTTAATCCCACAGGACAGGACAAGAGGGGGCTTTCACACAGTTAGGTGGCAGATCTGTGTTTCAGGTATGTTCCTCTCCATCTAAAACACTGCACAGCCACTGTTTCCTAAACCTAAAAGCTCTCCCTGGTCTCAGAAACACAATGGAAATGTTCGTGCTTGCAAGGCAGGACAAGGACAGAGGCAAGATTTAGGATAGCTCCGGTTTTAGGTGAATAAAGTATCAGAGTCTCTAAGCTCTTGTCGTAACACTGGGTGAACATGTTTACACCTGGTGTACTCGTTTACAGCTGCACACAAAAATTGATATATAGAAATCCAGCACATTCTCACGGCAAAAATGTAACTATTTTACGATGTGGCTAATTTATACAATCTCATTTCGTACATTTATCCGATTTGCTTTCTTGCCAGTGACGATGGGGTTTGGGGTGGGGCTTCAGTATTGTTCTTTTTCTAGCAATTGCTCATTTTTGCATGATTCACAACATACGAATTTATACGAATAAGAGGAAATCTTTTTTGGCATTTTAGATGTTCCTTTACATTACAACAGCATTTTGGGGGTTTGGAAAATGTAGGCTTGCTCCGTGCCATGGAAACGTTAAGAAAACGCACGTTTCTGGTTTTACTACATCATTGTCATGTAAACATCATGTACACGTACCCTTCATGACGTCAATGTTTACATTTTAATTCATACGAATGCATTTAAGGCTATGTTTCTAGTTTAAAATGCATTTGATATGTTTAAGCTGAATTAACAAATAAATATGCAAATAGATCAAATAAAATTCAAAAGAAAATGTTCCAACTTTAATTTTAAAGCTCTTTAAAATGTTTGCATGTACAAAGAATCAAAGTACATAATTGACTAGATATTTTTCGTAACAAAGTTGTGCACCGAATGAACTGCTGATAAGAACAGTCGCTAACCAACATGTTTGAGGAATATCAATAGTGTAATTATAATGATTATTTTTTACTATCCAGACTAGGCCAGGTGTTGTCTTCCCTCTTTTTTCTGTACATTTCGAGGAGAAACCTGAGCTGGCTTCTTCATACTTGGTCTTATCGAACCTGAAACCAGTGAGTGAGTTGCACAGAACTTGATCTTATGGCTTCACCTATAGACACAGCCTCAAACTCTCTCTCTCCACTTCTCTCTTTTTTTACTCCAGTCAGGCTTCACATACTAAGTACCGCTTACTCTGAAATATCACCTGCTCAGTGCTCCTTTAATCACTTGACTTTGCATTCCTTCATGCAATTTAGGAAAGCCTTTCGTGTACAGGTAAAAGCAAAGAATTTCCAAAACACAAAAGTGAAGCAATCCAAGCAAGCCACAACTGACATCAAGTACTCGGCAGAATCCTCTCTGCACTTCGTTATCAATTTATCTCTAAACCCAAGTGTGACGAAACAAGAACGCATTCTTTATGGTCGGCCTCTGGAATTGCGAGCAACACTTTAAGTTGAAAAATATCAGTATCACACAAATGGTTCAAATAAAAATGAATATAAATGATATTCAAAAATGAATAAAAAAACAATAACAATAAATAAAATCTTTTTCAAAACCCATCACATTTTGAGTTGGGATTTGGCTAGAATTGCCCACAACCCATTGAAAATGGTAAAGACAAGAGGTGGAAAGTACTAAGTGTACGTTTACACGCTGAAAAAACTTTCACGAAACATGACAGGGTTGTCAAAACGATCTGCATTCACACCGATCCAGGAAAACGAATAAAAATGGCCACATAACACATGCCAGACCAGTGGATGGGGGATGTTGCATGGTAAGACTTATTGTATACAAGATATACAAAACACACCAGACTGATGCATTTACCTTAAAAGTTTACATTTTTTTACTGGGAAGATTCATGCATCAATCATATAGTGTTTTAAATTTGATTCTCGCAATGATTTGTGCAATGTTTTGAATACTATTAAGAGATATCTTCTATAATATTGCTTTAAATCTATCTATCTGTATGTATAGGACATGTTTCTCTGTGTGGGCACACTGTGCCCCCTTAAAAAAAAAAATGGGTGCATGATGCCCCTGGCCTGAGCACACCTCTTTATTAGACCAACACGCCCATGGGCGCACAAATGAGCGCAAACGCATTTGCTATTTAAACAATGCGGCGCAAGACCAGGAGATTAGATCTGCGTCGGGCTGAAACTAGCAAAAACAATTGCATTGCGCAGGGTGTACGATAGGGCCCTCAGTTTTCCAAAACGCAGTTTTTTGTCACAAACCTTCCACTACAATACATTCTCACTACTATCCTTTTAAGAAAAATAAAACACTTATTTATTGCATAAATTGACCGTATACAGTATAAAGGTATTACAAATAACTCTAATTACAAAAAAACTTTCAGAAACATAGGAATTTTATGATTGTATAACCCTGCTATAAACAGATTGATAAAATTACAGCTGTTGGGGATGAAAAAATCCCTGAATTATGAATCTAGCCAGATCAGTGCCTTAAAGTGCAGTGTTGACCAGACTTTTGCGTGCCAGTAGGATCCATTATGGATGATTTTCTGATGAACTAAAACATGTCTTGAAACGTTCTACCCCAAATTATCTCTATAAGATGATAACATACAAATCATACGTAAAGGGGACAGTTTAATATAACATATATGACTGTATAGTACAATTGTGCATTTTGCAATACAGTCCATTTTGTCGGCATGACTGATCTTCAGTTCATCTCCCTGAGGCTAGAGCAGTTTACATCAAAGAGGGCAATAGAGAAGTGAGCCAAACAAATGCAAGAGTAGTAAAACTTAACAAGGTGTGAATGTCCTTAAGTTGCCCTGGCCAAGGGATGTGTAATGAGTCTGTTCGCTTCTCTGGATTTTTGGAATGTCGCCACTGTATTTATTTATGATTTCAAGCAGACAGCCTGCGTCATACATTAGTCAAGATCCTAGACTAACGGGTACACATTGTTTGGTAAAAACATGTCAGAATTGAAACAATTCACCAAAATATTAAAGAGTTTGGTAGTATTTGACTTACTCTCATGTCGTTGGAAACCCATAGGACTTTCGTTTTAATGATGTGGTTGGATCCAATACAATGCAGTACATTGTGGCTCATCTGAAGGCCTGATGAAGCACCCGAGACTGTCAGCACGCCTGCATATAAATCACAAGTCAAATAAATAAATCTATAAAAGAAACAATGATAAAGTATGCAATAAATGCATGCAACTTTAGACAGTGTGTATCTGTGTGTTTGCATTTTTGCATGCGTTCGTGTGTGTTGAACAGAGAAATCTAGCTGTAGATGCCAGCTCGACTGTGCGTGGGGGGCGATGTGTTTGTAAAAGAAACATCAGGTGTTTGTAACAGCTCTGTCTGTGCTTGCACACATTGATTTATCTGTGCATTTCAGAATTATGTTCCCGACCTCTTCACCTCTCTGCCATTTGTGTTCTTCCTACTGCTTACTACAGGCAATAAAACAAGCGTGCAATCGCACCCCCCGTCCACCTCCAGAGCCTTTCTCCTGCTCCGGTGTCACCCACAGTTCAACGTCCCCGGACGGACGCCCTTTTTCCCTTGCCATCCGGCGACCTGACGGGATCGGGGTGGGGGGTGGCTCTGCAGAAACTTTGCATTCCAAGACAGGCAAGACACCTCTCTCCCATCCCCAAACATGCTTTGTAACTAGAAGCCACAACACAGACGTGAGATTGCGCACACAAAAGGAGTCGGCGAGCCGCACGGCTGGATGCGGTGGTCGCTGTGAGATTGATAAGCCGTGAAAGCATGAATCAACAATGAGAAATGTTAATGGGGTTATTACACCATTACGCTGATCAATGAGGGTTTTAAGATCTTTTAATGACTGAAGCTGCCATCACTTATCACAGGGGAAATACTTCATTCTTGTCACAGTATTTTTCATGTCGGAGTCTACTGAAGTCTCAGTTGCTTGCACTAGAATCAAAATCTGTGCCAATGACTGCTTGCAAAATGTGAACCCGAGCCACTGATGGTGATGCAATCTAGACATTGCAGTTTATTTATATTAAATCGGTAATAAATACATAAAGACTATTTATACTTCAGGTTTTGACTGAAAACTCAGATTCTCATTTCACTTGGATTTTTTTCCACCTGAAATATGTCCATCTGATATAAAAGGTTTTTGTCTGATGACAGATTGTCCCACCGTCCCCCAAACTACCTCAGACCTGCTCAACAGCGCATAGCCCATTCTAAGAGCTCAGAGTGACCCCTGCAGAGAATGTAAACACGCTCACCTGGATCACACTCAGCCCTTGGTCACCCCACATCAAAAGAAAGATGATGTCTGTCTCCGTATGTAAAACTGTGTAAAACTGTTTTTACTTTAGCCATTTTTGCACTGACTTTCGACCCCCTTACGTTTCATTTTTTATGTAACAAGCACAGATACAAATTAAGATGTGTCTCATGGAAATCATTTTTTATAGAATGTTTATTGAAAACTATTATTGTGGTCTATTATGTGTAATATAATTTAAAAGAAGTGGCACTTCCAGAATATTGCTACACATTTATCTGTTTAAATTACAGGTATATTAATTTCACGAATACTACGATGTGAAATGTGAGAATTTTTTTGTTAAATTTAAGCATTTCATTGCGGAAAAAAATGTGTTGCGCATAACTGTTAAACTTATAGCTTCTCCCTATATTCTTTTTTGTAATAACTTTTAATGGCCTTCTATTAGAAGTTATGAATGAACTCAATATAAAACATTATAAGACTAATGCTATTCATTCAGGATTGCAAAAAAAGGTGATTTTAGAATGATTTCTTTTCTTTCATTTTTCTTACCCAAATAATTGTAGAGTACATGTAAAAAAGTTGGTAAAGAGTTTCTCTTAAGAAAACGAACCATAGTTTTACAACATGCTTACTAAAATCTATATTGTAAAATGTAACTTGGTACATTACTTACATTACTTATGGTACTACTCAATATGCCGAAACCAACCATGGTTACCACACTTTTTGCCATAAAAAAAACGTGGTTACTTTTGTAAGGATACCAGTGGCCTCCTGTGGACATATGATGTATTGCAGCTTGAAGGAAGAAAATTAAGCTCTACAAGTCTAATTTAGTTTACATTTACTTAAAGAAACAGTTCACCCATACATTAAAATTCTATCTTTATTTACTACGCCTCAAGATGTGCAAAATTTACTATATAGGGTAAACGTCCCTATCAAGCTCACGTACCCAATAAGCACACTTCCACCTTTGACCTCAGATTATAAAAAGAAAAAAAATTATGTATCATCCTACTTGATGTCTTAAACAATTGAGGGGTTTGTTATTAAATACCCCCTGTCATTTTAAATAAAGCAGACTATTACAGAGATATGAGCGTTCATGTGTTCACACGGTCTGGTGCCTGTTCTGAAATCTGTCTGAAAACTTTGACCAGAAGAGTAGCCCTTGAAATTTGCACTTTTATTTCATTTAGACCTTTCTCCGAAGTAAATATCACTTTTTACAGCTAAATTAAGAGATTAATGTTTAAACGTTTGTGTTTTATAATCTGGAACATGGAAATGGGAAATAATTACAATTATGTATTGGTTACAAGCATTATTGGTTCATCAGCATTCATCATAACAAAGAAATGTTTACAGATTTTGAATAATTCAAGGGTGAGTAAATGATGACAGCATTTTTATTTTCGGAGAGCTTTGGTTGCAGTGTCTGATAGCCCGGCCACACTTCTGCAGCAAAAGCGACACTGTGACGGTCCGGCCTACCAAACTTTCCACACTTCATCAGCGCCTTTAAAGGGGACATTTTGCTCTCCAAAGGAGTAATCATGTCCGCCATACTGACGGGTTGTTCCGAACTTAAGTGCTCAAAGCTTTGGGCCCCCCAGAAGGAAAAATGTTGAAGGGTAAAACTGATGGACACTTCGCACCCCATGATTCTTTAGGTTACCACGGTGCCTCCTTATGGGCACGGGATGAAGACGCAGAAGGGCACTTCAAGAAACAGTTCTTTGGTCCCCACACCCTTCGAAGATCTCACTTCGGAGGGTAAACCATTCAAAGGGTTTAGGGCATATAGGGATGAGCCCTTTGAATTGGAGTGCAGGGTATATTTCTGGTTGGATGACTGCATCATCCAGATAGGAATAGTTGATCCCAAAATTACAATTCTGTCATCCTTTACTCATTTAAAATAGTTACTTTATTTTAATTTAAAATAAACCTCATGTGCCCATTTATGAGGAATATGTACCGTTGTAGATGTGACAATCCTATCTGACTATGAAAAATATACACTAAAAATAAAACAAACTTAAAGAGAGACCTCACATGGATATTTAAACCACCAAATGTTGATAAATGTGCTGTTACTATGGTAAAAATCTTTGGTAAAACTTGATTTTTCCATGGTAATGTGCCCTTGTTTAATATGGAATTTGTCACATGACCAAACCGGAAAACATTTTTTTTAAATTGCTAAACGGCTAAACTAGCCACATAAGTTGTTTTCATTGGTGAGGGTTACATTTTTTGTTATATTCAAATGTAAACGAGAAGAAGAAAATATATAACTTTTATAAATCGATATGGCTGTAGACATCGACTGTTTTCGTCGACTTTTTGCGATGTTATTGTTAACAGTTGTTGACTGAAAGTCCGGATGTTTTCTTTAAGCTTTCTCACCTTATATATTTGCGAGGACAGTGGAGAGTGAGCAGATGCCAGACCGACTTCGACAACCACCGAATGCACCGGGAGTGAACTTCACGAATCTTTCACGAATCGCCACGAGGTGTCAGTGTGTTACAGAAGAGAGACATTGCCACACAGGTCCAGGGGCCGTTTCAACAAGGAGGTTCAACCAATTCTTGGTTAAACCTTGAACTCGGAGTCAGTTTACTTAGAAATGAGAAACATTGAGTTTTTGGTTTCTGAACAGCTGAGTTAGTTGAGTAGGCTCACATTGAGTTAAGAGCCGCAACTACGACAAGCCATGATTAATGGAGCGCCGATATAACGATTCACCATGGCAACGGCACCAAAAAAGCAACTTGGCGGCAGAAAGCGCTTGAGAGCGAGGCACACTTTCCGTTCTGCATACAGTGGATTTACTGATGTGCTGAAAATTACTTAAGTTACAATGTACCAAAAAAACTTAATTCACCCTTAATGAATGAAACTACAGAAATAACACAGAAATAATAAAAAAAACATTGTACGTCTTACGCCATCAGCGCTCTAGTTACGCTAATCTGACGTCATGGCGTAGACACCTGTAGTGCGTCAGATTTTAGTTCAATGGCTGCACGTGAAATTATTTGTTTATAGCCTCTATCGCTTCATTTCTGCATGCATGTCTGTACTTAGTCATTTCTTTATTCAGGCACTTTATTTATACGCTTTAAGTCATTTCTCATCTTCCATAGAAAAGTATGCTCTGATGTAATACACGTAGGCGGCTGATGTTATTGATGCAGGGATGGATATGTTTTTATATATATAATTCACTGTAAAGAAAAACGATTCAGTTTAAAAAAATGCACAGGGAAATGACAAAATTTCACCCGGGTCCTAAATTGCTCTCCTGAAATCAAAGTACATCCTTATGAATGAATGCAATTTTCTTTTTCACTAAACAGCTAACCTGCCCCGGAGCAGGTTTTAGAGATCGCAAACCAAAACTGGACCAATCAGCTCTGAGCAAAGTGGCATATATATATATTTATATATACCTGATGTAGTGAAGCCACTCCCCTTGTAACTCCCTCCAAAACAATTTAAGTGATAAGATGTTAGAGGGAATTTGTTTTGCTGCTTATTGTTTATTATGTATTTTTTTATTGATTATAATTATGTATAACTCATATAATTATAACATGAGTTGATAAACATGAATACATGAATAATAAACAAAGCATTTAAATTAATATAACCACAATACTTTTGCAGCCAGTTGCCAGTAACTTTCTGTAGATTTATATTTATCTAATTTATTTGAAACAGTTTGTTCAAAGATAAATGAACATTTAACGAGAAGTCTTTATCTTTACTCTTAAAAAAACATAAAATAAACTGCCTCATGCAAACCCTTCTGGGAACCAGAAATCCTCATGTTTTATTTTCTAATTTTGGTTCCCAGAATGCTTTGTATAAGGCTCTTATTTAATAGTTGTATTTCTGTAAAGATAACATAAATGTAAATCTACAGTAAATTACTGCAGCCAGTAACACTGTAATTTCTACAGTATGTACAAACTTCACTATATAAAGCCTTTTAAAGTAATGAAGCATACATGTTTTAATTTGATCTTTTTGTAAACCTATATAATATTTAAATTCGTGTTGATTCGCTTACATTGATATAGTCTGTAGTTTGTTTTAATTCATGAGATTTCTTTCATGATTTCTTTAAACTGATTATGCTTTCTGTGTTCCTTGTGATTGGCTGTTTCCCGCATGTGTCACACTTTCATGTGCACGCACAAACTCAAGCTTTAAAGTTGACAGATAACGTTTATACCAAGCGTCGTGCTACAGCTGAACCTGATCTAAACCAGGTTGCATTTTTCTGCTTTGTCAACCTGAAACTTATTCTGCAATCCGGAGTATGTTCATCTCGCTTTGTGTGCCATAGGCCTCCGGAGTCTAGGGTCAGTTCACACCTCAAGCATCGTCTGATTGGTCCAGATTTCCCCCCCTCACCTCTATTGTCTCATCTGACGCCCTCAGCATTTATGGCAGACCTTCTAAAAGAGCGTCTCTATGGTAATTTGCTGGCCGTCAGAGTACCACACTAATGGTCGAGAGCGGCCATAAAGCGTGTCTGCTTTTGCCAGATAGGGCTTGACAAACATACGATGAACAAAGTGTTGGATAGAAATGTTTGTAAATAAGTCAACATTCCATCTCCACATTTCCACATATCACCCTGAATTTTTTTAAATAATCAATATCATGTGTTTTTGGTCAATATGTAGGCCTATGAATGTTGGGAAAAATTAAATGTGAGTCATATCATGTCCTGATAAGCAGCAGTCTGTCAGAAAGCCTTATTAGGTGGCAGAGACAAATTGTCACAGAGACAAATCCCAATTGCTCTGTGCCTCCTTTTACTTGTCCTATGGTCAATAAAAAAGAATCACATTTATTTTATTAGCAAAATTATATAATGTTGTTGTGTTTGTTCCTTTCTATCTCTAAAATATCATAGATATGGCTTGGAATGTGTTAACCATGAGTAAAATGAAAGAACCAATCAAAGCGATATCTTTCCAAATGGCCTCAATAAGTTCCTCCTTTAAAGATCTCCTGTCATGGTGTGAACTATAGATGCTTCAAAACATCCCTGACCAGCATGAGCTGTTTTTTTCAAATGGGATGCGGTGTATCGATCTTCATTTTGGGTTCTTCTGGGAAGAATCTCTGCTTCTCTCTACGTGTAGGCCATAGTGCATTTCTCTCCCCTCTGTTGTAAGCCAGAATACTATTTGACATTGTCATGCCATTCATAGAAATCGAATGTTACCATGGAAATGTGTAACAGGGGACGGCAGCGACAGGCTACGGTGGATGCGAAGAAGAGGAGGAGGAAGGGCTTGTCACTGAATTGAAGTATTATGTTAAGGAGAGCAAGATAAATGTCTGTATGCTTTTGTTGGGTCTGAGAACATGATGGGTCAGGGCTGATTCAAAGGGGGCAGCTGGCCGCATGTGAGATGTGGATGGATCTGAAGCGAAAAGGGAGGGACTTACTGGAAAACGAGACGTGATTTGTTGATTTGCTTTTTGTGGGGTTTTCCACTCAAACCTTTTGATACTTTATGCCATGTGTACCACGTAAAAGTTTTGTTCTGTGACTTGTTATGTGAAGTGTTTTACTTAAAAATGTAATACTTAAGTTTTAAACAAAAGGTTAAATGCTGTCTCATCTGTAAAAGTGTCCACTAAATGAATCTAAAAGGTTTTATCGGCAAACACGTCTGGCTTGGAGTTAACCTTGCATCCGTGTTGGCTGATCGGTCTGGCTAGTGGCTAATAATATAACTATTTGTTATATTTATATATTTATATTATATCAATATACATTTCATATAAATATATTTAGTATTCATTGTATAATAATTGTATTAAATAAACAATTAGTTGAATCTTATTGTATGTTTATTTTATGAATTGAATGGGTCGCGTAACTTTGTTATTTTATTGTAAAATGATGCCTTGAATATAAATTAAAAAACATATAAAATATAAAAAATTTAAAAAGCGCAAAAATGGAATTGAAACATCACTTTCAAAATTCTTTCTCAGGGACATGTTTTTGTAGATAAATGTTGAGGCAGTTTTGTTTAAGTTAATATAAGGAAAGAAAAATCAATAATTTCCCACAAAAATTTTATGAAATGGAGAGCAGATTGAGACGTCTAAATCTTCTCAGGGATTTCATTTTGGAAACAAATTCTAGTCTTTTAAATCAACAAAATTCCTATAGAATTTGAAACAATGTGCTATTTGCCAAGATATTAAAAATTGTGAACAAAAGTCTATTTAAACCTTAACGTTTACATCATATCTTTCCAAGAACAAATCATTTATGGTAGCTTCATGTCAACTGTTGTCCCATTCATGTAAAACGAAACTCATCACTAACTGTGAACAAAAAGAGAGCAACGTCTGAGCAAATAAAAGTTATTCAATGAATTCTATTAAAACTCCCATAATTCAATTGAACCTCTACTCATGGATGTGGGTTCAGAGTCGATTTAGCGAAGCACCAATCAGCTGGTTAGTAAGTGATTGAGCATCTGCCATGACAAAGCAAGTGCTTAAAAGGCACCTCTCTGCTTTTATTCTCACTGCGGTTGTCTGTTGCTCTGGGTTCCCTTTGGAAAATTCCTGAACTTCTCCTCCTCCCACTAAAGCAATAATACTCATTTAAGGGCCAAGCGGTGTTGTGTTTTATGACACAGGATTCATTGCGCTGTCTTGTACACGCTGGAGCATTAAGTGAGTCAGTCTTAAACCTGTAACTTAAGTTACTCAGTTCAGCATGACTGCCAGCTGTAGGTGTTTCAGCTTTGAACAATGGCACTTTTCCCATAAGTCCAAGAGGCTGTATGTGAAGGTGAACCATAAAGCAAAATCGAAAATGTACAGATTAATAGGCTTCATTCAGTAAAGAAAGAAAGAAATAAAGCCCATATAAAGAAATGCATGTACACATGTTATTTTATTTTGAAATAATGTGCTGATGTTCCTCAGTGTATTGCATTTGTATTGTTTTACATTTTCTTAGCTGTATTTTTAAGTGCTCATCTGATTTTCTTTCAGTAATATGATGGCTGGTATTCTGCTCCCCTCTGCTTGGCATATCGGCTTTGTGGGAGTTATATGGAGAGGAAGGTTGGGGAATTTAGCCAACATTCAGAAGGCAAGTGTGTGGTCACTGCGGTCCGTGAGCTTTTGTTGAAGCACCGGGGAGTCATAAATAATGTGGAAAGGGGAATTCTGTTGGAATTCTGAATGAAGATTTTTTTTCCTTTTATTTTCTTTTCTTTCTTGGCCACCATTAGATACTATAGTGTAACAAAAGTGTTTGCTTTCCTACATTCTTCAAAATATCTTCTTTTGTGTTCAACAAAACATAGAAATTTATAAAGAGGATACTATAGTATTCAATGGTGGCCAAGAACAGTTTGGTTACAAGCAATATCTTTCTCAGTGTTCATCAAAATAAGTACATTTATACAGATTTAGAACAACCTGAGGGTGAGTAAATGATGATAGAATTTTCACTTTTGGGTGAACTGTTTAATTTAATTTAATTTAATTTAATTTAATTTAATTTAATTTAATTTAATTTAATTTAATTTAATTTAATTTAATTTAATTTAATTTAATTTAATTTAATTTAATTTAATTTTATTTTATTTTATTTTATTTTATTTTATTTTATTTTATTTTATTTTATTTTATTTTATTTTATTTTATTTTATTTTATTTTATTTTATTTTATTTTATTTTATTTTATTTTATTTTCATAGTATTTTTAAATGACATTAAAACAATAAAGCACAAATGAAAAACAGTTTAACGTTACATTTTTATATTCTGTGTGGGGTTTGCAAAGAGTACAGAGTTCATTTGTTGTGACCTCCTAGCTGGTGTTGAGGCCACAATCTATAGACTGATGTGAGATCCTCCCTACAGTGAATACTAATAGCAGCCTTTCTTTGACACCCTGGTGTACACTATGCATTAGTGATGTCACTGCTTTTGTTGTGCTTTCTGATGAAGCGTCCACCAGGACACAAATGTTAGGATACAGAAAACACAGCAAACAGGCTTTCAAAGCAACTTGCAAGAAACAAACAAACCTTCAGTTGCCAATTACACTAGTTTGTAGAAGATGCATTTACAATTTTGAATATGTATTAATTTGGTTGAGGTAAAGCTCATTATGTGTGATTATTCTGACATAAGCACTTAAACTATATGTGAAGTTACGTCATTTATGGGCATAAATAGGAGGTATTGTGAAGGTCTCCTGCTATTCTCGATGATCTCGGTGTGCCAACTTTAACACTGCTTGCGTAAGAAGTCCGCTTTAATAAATGAGACCCATTTGCATTACAAAGCGGAGTAGCAAAACGACGGCCAAGCTGGTGGGCTGGACATCTACGAGGGGGTCTGTGCTCACCTCCTTCCCAGACTCACAGACACACACTGGAGAGAAAGAGCAGCTCGACCTGGATGAGACAGATTTGGATATGGATGATGGATGAAAAACTGTGTAAGCCAAGATGCTGAGTTACTTGCACAGAAACTGAATTACACATGCAAATGAAAACTCACCTGCATCTGTGATATTCAAGTAAAGACAAACAAACGTATGGATGCCTGGTCTCAAACCCCTGAAGATCATCACATGGCAAATAACAGAAGGCGCGTCTCTAAATACACATGTAAGTTACATGTTTTATCGTTAATAGGCCTACTACAACTGTTAAAAAACTGTGTCCATATTGGGTATAGCATACAATAGATAAAGGAACTTAGAATAGAGGAAGACTAGACTGATGAAATACAATTCTGCTTTCGTGTAAAACAAGGAACAGAAGTGTGATAAATGATTAGGTTTTTTTTTGTCTTTAATTGTTCTTGTCATTATTAAAAGCCACTTTTACCTGCTTTGCTAGATGTGAAGATGTCCACATTGCTCTTTGGAGTTATTTTGGCAATGGTAATGTTTGATTCTCGCATTCTTGATCCTTTAAGCCTTCTAATCTACAAAGTTAATACTTGCTTACTTTATTTATTTACTTGATAATTACAACTACTTTTGTCTTTTCCTTCTCTGCGTGTTTTACAATAAAGATCGTGGGCATGTGTGAACAGTCAGTCCGGGCAGAAAGTGGATTTCTGAGTGAGTAAATGTTGTACTTTCTTATTATAATTTACGCTTGTAATACAACTGACTGTTTAATATTTTGGATTTGATGTATTTTTATGGTTAAAATAAATAACAATCAGTTAAAGCAACACAATTCAACAGCAAAAACATAAATAATGTACAATGTAGTTCATGTGGTCTAATTCATATGAATTTGTGCGATCTCAATAGTTTATTTCGCGCCAGTGTCATTAGGTTTAGGGGCGTGGTTAGGGGTGGGACTTCAGTTTAGGTTTTATTATTCTACTAAACGTACATTTATGGTACGAATCACAACGTACCATTTCATGTGAATTTGCCACCTCGTAAATTCCGGTGAGATCAGGGGCCTGTACCATGAAGCCGTTTAGGTGGCTATAGCCAGGCAAGTTTAGGATTAGTTTGCGTCAACCCTGGGTTTTAGGTACCATGAAAATAGCTCGGTTTTTATCGGTGTTCATCGCCATGGTTACTTATGCTGCACAGCCACCCTGCGGAGCAGGTTATGATCGAGAGATTAGAGATCTCACACAGAAACTGAACCAGTTCAGCTGTGAGCCAATTTACATATAACAAAACGCAACTGATTCACAGTGCGTGATCCCATGGCTAGTTTTTTGTATAGTGTGAAATTAAATTAAAATATAAAATATATAAATATATATTGCAAATATTAAATAAATGGGGAACAGTACAAAACCCTTTAAATGAATTAAATATGTAACCAAAAATCTATTTCAAACTTCAATACAATATTTCCTTCTTTGTTCTATGACAGGACTGTTTGATAGCCTGTTTGGTTGTAGACGGGGGTTATGCGTGCCAGCAGTTTACATTTTTTACAGATAGTTCAGAGAGCAATACAGCGATATGTCATATGAGCAATTATACAAGAGGTGCTCAAAACTGTCACCTTACCTCACCACAATTTACAACCGTAAGTTTATAATATTAATTTATAATTTGAGCCATCATGTCTTATGGGAAATGTTGGCTGATTTCCAACATGTTAAGTCTGCATTTTTATGTTTCAGACATACAGTAGCTGATGATAAAGAGACAAAAGGTGCAAATCGCGGCTTTTATAGACACTTAGTATAGAATATACCCCTAAAAAGAAATCTTAAAGGCACAGTGAAGTGATTTCCAAAGTTGTTCTCTTTGTTGTTTTTTAAAGGAAAGGTTCATCCCAAAACCATTTATTCAACCTCATAACATTCTTAGCCTGTATGACTTTATTTATTCTGCTGAACTCAAAAGAAGATATTTTGAAGAACGTTTAACCAAACAACACCGGACCCCACTGACTTTCATTGTATGGACACAAAACCAAAATATCTCAAAATAGCCACCAAAAAAAGCATCATATACAGGTTTTGAATGATATTTTGAATAAAGGATTATGGCAGAATTGGTATGTTGCCGTGAACTATCCCTTAAAGGCAAAATGAAGCACCTGTTAAGTGAATCAACCTAAATCTACATTTGGAGGTAAAAAATGTAAAAACATTTATTTGAAGCAGATTCATCTAATATATCAAGTCTGACTGAGTGCCAGAGAGATTTAGATATTAGAGTATTACATTGATTCTTCAACATAAGATAAGCGGGGTTACAAGAGCTGTTGCATGTGTGCTCTCAGTATGGAACGGACTTTGACATAAGATACAACTCAAAGAAAAGTATTACCATGATAGCCTGGAGCAGAGAGGACTCCAAACTGACATTCCCTGATTTCTTTTTGTCAGGTAATAGACTTAAGGTCACTAATGAATGTAAATATTTGGGGCACTATATGACTGCAGACCTGTCTGATAACAGAGACATTTACAGACAGTGTGGCATGCTGTTAAAATCAGACTCTTCAAGGCGTAATGACCTAACTTGTATGCTGCACATCTGTGGAGGCGCTATAAAAAGAGTAGTATGCAAAAGCTAACTGTAGCGTATAATGATGCCTTGCATTAACTCAAATCTCTCCATAAATATCAATTTACTCATTACACAATCTGTTTCAGATACTGATGACCCAAATCTTCTGCCAATCAAAAAATCAGTGTACCGGCTTGTGAATGAATCTTTAGATTTTAAAACTGCTCAGCAAAATTGCAAGGTTCAGTTCGCTGAACTCACAATCTCACACCTAAAGGACGACGAGGAAGGAGCCCAGCAGTTGCTCAGCAGACACAACCAGAGAGACCCTGTTTGGTTTCAACGTACAAACAATAATAACCCAAAGGCCAATCAGGTCCAGAAAAGTAAGATTCTGTTGTGTGCTTGACTCCAGCTTTCGAAGTGTTTACTGTAATGTATGTCTGTTGATACTCTGCTTGATTTTAGGTCAACCAAAGAGTCGTAACTTTCGTAAAGCCCCTAAATGAAATAAATGAATAACCTGTCGACATTTTGTAACCTTAACAGAAACAGTCCTCCCAGGTTTATCCTTTAAGTTCAAGGATGGCTTTGCTCGTGTGAATGCGTCTTTCCCGTCGCTGTCCGCGGTGAGCGTTTGCGTGCGTGTCCAGTGGGACCCCCGACACGAGAACATCTCCACTGTCTTCTCATACGCCTCGCCTGTTTTCACCAATGAATTCCAGCTGCGCGGCCAGATAGAAGAGTCAAGACAAAATAAACCTGCCCAAAAGGTTCGGCTAGCTCTTCTCATTCAAGGAAAACATCCTGCTTACAAAGCCGAGCTGCCGCTTGACAAAAACTGGCACCATGTATGCGTCACATGGCGCAGAAATGATACATTTTGGGCTATTTATGTGGATGGAAAGGAGAGCGATTCAGGGACAGGGGCAGCCGATCCTCAGGACATCCATGGAGATGGAATATTTATAGTGGGGCAGGACCAGGATACCTTTGGTGGAACTTTCACAGAGCCGTTTGTTGGAAACTTGACTGATCTAAACATTTGGGACGGAGCTTTGGAGTTGAAGGAGGTGAAGGAGCTGGAAGCGTGCTCACGGTTGACCAATCACAGAGCGATCTTTAGGTGGGAGGACTGGAACTTGACTGTCCATCCGTCTGTTAAGAATGTGTCGGCCACGCTCGACTGTCCAGGTTAACTGAATAATCGTTTGTAATATTGTCACATCCATCCATCCATCCATCCATCCATCCATTCATCCATCACCAGAATCTCCTTAGTGACATTCATCCTTTGCTTCCCTCTTTTATCGATTAGTATTTAAAGTCCTTTTAGAAGTAATGTGAAGTCAGTTACCCTCAGGTTCACACTGGTGATCTAGCAAAGTAACCACAGAATATTTATCATCAATGTGGACATTTTTCATTCAAACATCCCCAAAACACTAGCACAGTGTTATATTCTTTGTTCACTACATTAACCTTAATGATTCTAACAAATGTTAATTGATAACTCTTTTTCTACCAGTGTTAAAGAAGATCACAAAAAACAAGATCTTTGACTAACAAATGTTCGTGATGTTTATCAAGAAAATCTTTACAGATTAACACAATATTTGCTATTTTTGAGGCCTAAATACAATCGCCAAATTAAAAGCTAACACAAGGCTATACTATGGCCACTATCAAGCGACACTATGGTCGCTCGATATCAATGTCACCACAACCTATATCCCCTGACAACTGTCTCAAACTTTATTTAAAACGTGTTCCCTCTTAAGTAATTACTCCCTGAATTAATCTCCTACATTTGTGCCCATGTTGCATTATTTGTGAGCTTTATGTGTTTTATGTCATAGATTAAAACGTGAAAATATTTAGAGGTTTTGTTAGGTAAAGACCTTATTTCAGGCGATTTACCCAAAAACAATAAAAAAAAAAAACATAGACTTTGGGGCGACGGAACCGGAAGTATTAAAATGTAAAAATAAATACTTAAAATGTTATGTTTGCATAAAAAAATATGTCATCACTAAGGAACTCCATAGAGACAGAGGGCATTTAGTCCTCGCCCACACTGGAGGGGAAAACAATCCAACCATCCCCATTGACCTTCTATAGCGGGAAGCTGCCTCCTTGTCATTTATGACTTATAACAAAAAACAGAACAATGTCTAAAAGCTGCTGTGTGACAGGGTGTACAGCAAACAAGCTTAAAAACACAGAACTACACATCGAACCATAAAAGCCAGCCTTTTAGGAGACACAAGCGGATACAGGCAATGAGACGTGAAGCTTCAGCAGGAAGAATTGACATAGACCAATTCAATTTAGTTTCTGTATATATCTCCTCCTCTCATGTTCACAAAGGGGGGTGAAATAATCCTTTGACATCGTTCAAAATAATGAATGTTTCCTTTCACGTTTCCGTTTCACTCCTACATTAGATTTTTGGGGGGTCGACTGCTTAAAAAACCTAGTTCTGACATTTTTTTGCTTGTTAACTCTAAACCTTGCCACGTGGCAGCTTTTAGGCATTATTCTGTTTTTGTTATATGTCAGAAAGAACAAGGTCAATGGAGAGGGCTGCATTGTTTCCCCCCCGGTGGGCGTGGTTTTCAGAATATGTCGCTCTGTCTCTACACTTTGATGTCATTCTTTACCTATTCATTAACTTTCCAACTATTACTTGTCATTAATAACGTTGTAGTTCATCCAAAACTTTAAATTCTGTCGTTTTAACCCCCCCAAATTGTTCCAAACCTGTGTAAATCTCATTGTTCTGCTAAACACAAAGTAAGATATTTGGAAGAATGTTAAACAGTCTGGAGCCCAGTTGACTACTAGGGGAAAATGCACTAATCAATGGTGCCCCATTTGGTTTGGTTTCCCACATTCTTCAAAATATCTTCTTTTGTGTTCAACAGAACAAAGACATTCATAGAGGTTTGAAATAACTTAAGGGTAAGTAAATGATGACAGCATTTTCACTTTTTTGGTGAACTACTTTGGATTATATTGTATTATTGTAGAAATTAATTGTCATCAAATTTCTGTTGGTTTGCAGTGGATATAATGTACCTCTGTTTCCACAGAACCCCACAAAACAAAAGAGATAGAATGTGACATTTTTAAAGTCTCCTCTGATGTTGGCTATGAGTACAGCACAAACCCCTGCACAAAGAAATATAATTTCATCTGCAAATTTAGTAAAGGTTCGTATGTGTGGGGTTTAAAGATAACTCAGGGTGCATGTTTCGGTGTCATGGTTGAGACTGACAGTTTGAGCTGTTCCACAGAAAGCTATGTGAAGATGAAAGATGTCAAAAAGTCTCTGAAGTCCAAACCAAGCTCCTTCATGCAACATCTCATGGATCTTGGCATGGTATACACTACCCCCACCCACACACACACGCACAATTTAAATTTAACATATCTTCTTTTTTAACCAGAATACTTGAAAAAAGTATATTGAAGTCATTATATCGATGATCTGTTTATCTAACCTTGTGTCCTGCTTCTGTCAGTCTGCAGATGATTTGTTCTCTGATACTGTAGATGGACAGAGCTGGGCCTCAGTTTCGCGTCTGTTGAACGTATCTGAGCAGGCTGTGTCGAAGGAATCGAAAGGCCTAGAGGGCAGGGACATCATTTCTCTGATGCGTGTTCTCTCTCGGGCTGCGAACCTGCCGAGCACAGCCAACAAGAGCTGGCATGATGCTAAAAGACTCGGTCAGAGCTTCATTAACCTGGCAGATTCACTTCTTAACCAAGACAATGCCACATGGAACAGCATCAAAGAGGTGAAAAAACAATGCTTTACTGTATATTAACTCACCGATAAATCATTCAAAAATGAGGGTGAAAATATACCTTTCATAACAATCTCTGTTTGTGCTGTAATTAGGTATTTGAGGGGCCAATGGCTGTGATACAGAATGTGGACCGCATGGTGACAAACCTCAACTCTCTGCTGATGAACGACACAGACATTGTGCAGATACAAAGCAAGAATATCAGTGAGTTACACAGCCATGGATACACCAAGCAACAAACACAAGTCAGGAACAAAACAAATGTCTGTCGGCATCTTTTCCAGAGCTTCAGGTCCAGCAGACGATTCTGTCCGAAGGTTCTGGTGTTTCGGCATTTTGTGGGTCAGATGTGGGAAATGGCGACTGCATCTCTGTTCCAGCTAATGATATTAAGGAACTTCATGACAATGGTAGGGATATTTAAAACCACATTCAAATATGTGCATTGTAAACGCCGTCACGGTTATCAAGTCTTTATGAACGTAATCTTGCATTTAAGCTGAACTACTACTGAATTTATGGAAACTTTTAAGGTTTACTTGAAGCTTCTGCAGGCCTTTTCGAATTACTGCCATACTCTGCCATACGTAAATGCTGCCCCTGGTTCGAGCCAACGTCAGCAAGCCACATTTGTTTACCTTTATCTATTTAGTCGCAAAAAACCAACCCAACAGTTTTCAGAATACACAACCAACAATCAAATAAACGTACTAACTAACACGTGTGATGAGCAATTGAACTGCCGGAGTAACTAAAAAGAGTGAGAAACAAGGACAAAGTCAACAGGAAATGAAACTAAAACTCACGAAGAGTGAGGATCAGTTTATTGAAGGGGCAAAACCAAGATCATAACACACACAGGCCAAGGTCAAAATACCATCCATCCATCCATCCATCCAGCCATCCATTCATCCATCTGAAAATAAAAAGACTGAAAACAAAGAAACAAGCGAAAACTGGGCATAAGAAAACCAATGACAGACCTAGGAAGCAGTGTTCCAAATGATAGACTAAATGGGGATTATATAGACAGAGGTAAATGAGACAAAGGTTAATGTAATCATGGATAAAGTGTGATGTGGAGAATGTCCACTTGAAGGGCACTGCAACTAGTGACTGACAAAAAATAAAAGTCCATAATAATTTCTGACATTGTGACACTGTGCCGGGGAATGAAAACCTTATGCAATTCTTATGATGCATATGTGTTGTTCTTGTTTAGGCTACAGAAAAGTGACTTTGTTGAATACATGGTACAACTCTGCCAAATGTTTCTCTGACATCCAGCAAAACAATTCTCTTCCTCCTACAGCCACCGATGGCTCTCTGAGGTAAGACATGGTCATTCTGCAATAAACAGAGGATTGCTTTGAAGCATTGTCCTCTTTCATTTGACAAACACTGTCTTGTATTTTAGAATGGTCTTGGGTTCATCCATCATCTCCAGTACAGTGTTGGGAGATGGACAGCATGTCAGCATTGCTGTACAGTTCACGCTTCGACACATAACTGCGGTATTCACGTCTAATTGATGTTATTTTCATTTGTGAAATTTCAGTTTTTTAAATTTACAGCTCAGATATTATTATTATGGACTCCACTGTATTTTTTTCTGTTAAAATACTTTTATTATGCTTTTCATGCGTTTCCCTTATTCTTTCACTAGGAAACATCAAAGGAAATAATCTGTGCATTTTGGGATTTTAATCTGACGTGAGAGATGTTTATTTACTTATTTTTATGTATTTGTTCTTTTTTTTGTCGTGTATTTTTCCTGTAAAACTTGTTTCTTCGGTTTTACAGACAGGGGGGCGGTTGGTCAAAAGAGGGCTGTTTCAAAACTTTGTCTCAGAATAACTTTACCACCTGTTACTGCAACCACACCACAAACTTTGCCTTGCTGTTACAGATCGAGGAGGTTGAGGTAAGGGTGTTTTGAAGCAAAATGCATTAAAAAATTTTGTTCTGTGATTTGTTAGCTCAAGTTTGAAGACTTCACTATTTGACTACACAAGAGCTGTTCTTTCTAGTCATAGTTATGATTTTAGACAAAATAAACTGTAATTATGCATTTTATCACCCATCTAGAGGCCTTATTGGCTCAGTTCACAGTTCTTCATCGTGTTGATTTCATTTCAAATGACAAGGTGACTGTAAACTGAGATGCTGTTTGTGTGTGTTTTAGGGAGAAAGCCAAAGTATAAGCCTTCAGATATTCAGTTTCATTGCCTCTGGTGTGTCTCTCTGTGGACTTATCTTCACATTTATTCTCTTCGTTGCTCTAGGGTAAGTCTTTTCACTTTTGTGGCTCCTTGAGCGCATCTGTGATCTCCAAACACATGATTATATGTGTTATTAATATGAATTATTATCAGTGTTGGGTGTAACTAGTTACTAAGTAATTAGTTACTGTAATTAATTACTTTTACCTTAAAAAAGGAAAGTAAGGGATTGCTCTTATTTTCTCTGTAATTAAATTACAGTGACTTCAGATGTAATCGAACTAAATACTGTGTAATGTATACAATAGTGGAATTGACATTAAATTTCAAAGTCTAACTTTAAAATGTACGCATTAATGTATCTTTCTCACATTTGTAATACTTAAGTCAGTTAATGAGAGAACTTTATGTAGTTGTATATGATTTATTTGGATGAATTAAGAGTCGTTTCATGTCTACCCTTGATTCACTTAACTAATCAAAGTGGATGAAGGATATAGAAAGTAATTAGTAATCAGTAACTAAATACTTTTTGGAGAACGTAATTTGTACAGTAATCTAATTACACTATTGAATATGTAATTAGTAACTAGTAATTCATTACTTTTTCAGAGTAACTTTCCCAACACTGATTATTATACATATTTTACTGGATAAAGCTGCTTTCATATCCAACATCTCACCCATGGGAACGCTTCTATTTTTTTCTGTCTCCCTCTAGTGTTCCGAAGTCAGATCGAACTACTGTCCACAAAAACCTAATAGTGGCTCTGGCTGTGTCTCAGTTTCTCCTAATATTCAGTGACTGGGCTGCTGTAGATCAGGTGTGCTCACGTCTATAAATATTCTCTGATATATTGATGTATTTCAACCATCCCGCGACGATTAACTCAAATATGAAAAAAAGAATGTGTATTGATTTTACTTTACAACTTGTAAAAACATATTTTTACTTCTTTTAACAGTAAAATAATTTAGCATTAGCTACATATACATATTTTATCTACATGAAACATTAATAATTGGTTTTAGACATAGAGGGTGAAAATCTAATTCCAAGTAACTTTCAAGTAAACCGATATGTCTTTAAAACTGACAGCAGGTAAAATGTAAAAGAAAACTTTACAGAATATTACTTCTATTTTACAGTTTTTTACGGCCAAAACCCTTTGAATGATCAAATTTACAAGAAAAACATGAAAAATGCATAATTTCAAATGAAAATGTGTTTTTTTTAATGCTTTTTTCTAAAGTCTATTTTTGAAATACGATAAAATACATTCATCACAATGTAAAAATTCCCGTGAAATTAACAGTGAAATTCTCTGGTAAATTAACAGTGAAATTCCGTAGTTTTTACAAGGAGTTGTTTTCACTTACAGACACCACTGACACTTTATTTCGGTTGTACGTCTTCAGAAATTGAGAATTAACACAAGTTTACATGTTGATGACTTTTGTTGAGTCACCGTTATGATGATGATTGTTTGCTTTAATTGGGATCTTGACCCTTTGCATCTTATGTTAAGTCTTGCCCCAGATTTAATAACTATGTGTTGAAACCGAAACAGGTGGAAAAAAGGCTCAGCAATATTACTGCTGTTTCATTTCTTGTAGGGAGTATCATTACATGTTTTAGAGTTACATCAGGTACTGATATAAAGTGATTATGTCCCTCTCATCATGATACTGTATAAGTTTAATTATATTCTGAACAACACGTCTTTCACATAAAAAATGACCACATGACTAGCAGACATCAAGAATAAAACAGTTTGTCCCAACAATGGTGACAACCAAAAAAACCTCTTTAGATAAACGCAATGCATTCTGGGTACAATCGAAGTACAAAACTCTGCTCAGCTGCTAGTATTTTTCCGTAAAACTTTTGCCCCGCTTCTTTTCTGCAAGTTTTTTACGGTGAAAAAGCAACTCTAAGCAAATTAACAGTGACATCAACAGCATAAATAAAGCCAGTAAAATACAGTAATCCTTTATAAATATTTTATAACAATTTTTGTAAAACAAAATTCTGAATTTCACGGTATAATCTTTGCAACATGAATTGTTTCATGTATTATCTCCATCAACTTATAAACACTTAAACAAGATTTTCAGTTAACTTTAAAATGTTACTTTATTTAACTTTTTTGGAGAACATTCTATTCTTGACAATGAAACTCATGGCAAGCATTTGTGCACGTGTGTTGATTTCACGCAGAAAGCCTGTTGGTTGGTGACAGTCCTTCTCCACCTGTTTTTTCTCTCATCTTTCTGTTGGATGCTGGTGGAGGGCTTACTGCTGTGGAGTAAAGTGGTCTCTGTTAACATCAGCGAAGAGAGGAGAATGAAGCTCTACTATGTGCTGGGTTGGGGTGAGAAGCCTGCATGTGTGTGTGTGTATCATCTCATCATTAATGCTTTTATTAATCCTCTTCTCATGCATTTGGTCTGTCTTGTGTCTCTTAGGGGTGCCTGTTGTTATAGTGGCTGTAACCTTGGCAGTTACTTTGGACCGTTACAAGGCAGAGGAATACTGCTGGTTGAATATGAAGTCGGAAGTTATTTGGGCTTTTGCAGGACCCGTGCTGTTTGTTGTGTCTGTAAGTATGCGCTTGAGAATGACTTAGAATTCATGAATGTTTTTAATGTAGTCTGAATTCTAAATAACATCTTTTAAAATGTTAAAATCTTTTAATAAATAAGTGCTTGAGCCTTGTGGCTGGTGTCACATGTGAAGTGGTATTTCTTAAAGGGACAGCAGCACAAGGTTTCAGGTTATAAAAGGAATAGTTCACCAAAATATGAAAATTGTCTCATGACTTTTGTTGGAGAATACAATTAATATTTAGAGTATATGTAGAGATTGAAATATCATGTATCCACAACAGCATACAGAAATGCACAGTATGTGTAAATATGGTTGTGCGTGAATCATGTGGGTGATATTCCTCTGATAGAGTTTGGGAAATATTGTCCTGAAAGCTTTAAAGGGAATGTTTTTCACAATGTATAAAACATGGAGTGCAAGCAAGTATAATAATCAAATGTATAATATGAATCAATGGTTTCTCATGTTCGATTTTCTTTAGGTCAACGCTGTGGTTCTTTTCCGCGTTGTTATGGTTACAGTGGCCAGCGCACGTCGCAAGGCAAAAATGCTGACGCCCAGTTCTGATTCCAAACTTCACACACTTGATCTTACCTGGTGATTATTTTCTTACTTTAACATGTATTACATTCTTTTATCAAAATAAAGGTTAAAACTAGTCAGCTAGTCAGATTCATTTCATTATTACAGATGACTGACCAGTAATTTTGTTGTGATCTGTCCGAGTGTTTCTCTTTCACATTGCATGTGTCTCTATCGGCCACCTGGTCTAGAAATGATATGATGCAACTGTGCAGTACTGTGCACAGTCATTTGTTTTTCCTGTTGGTGTTGAAGATCTGTACTGACGCTTGTATGACTAACCAGCTAAACTAAGAGAGAAAGCCAATTCAGCTTTATCTCCACAGCACCGTTATGATAATCTCACCCTGACTAAATTGTATTAGTTATCACTACTTGTGATAATTGTGCATTTCCTTGTGTGTGTGTGTGTGTGTGTGTGCGCAGGGCAGCGACACGGCCAGTGTTGATCTTATTGCCAGTATTAGGTTTGACGTGGCTGTGTGGAGTGTTGGTACACTTATCTTTGGTTCTGGCTTACGTCTTCATCATACTCAATGGTTTTCAGGTAATACACAACATGACAGAAATGAAATGTTTTTATTTTATTTGTGGGAGAACTTTCTTTAACTTTATCTCTCATTTTGGTTGCATGTGCAGCTCTCGTGTTTTCTTTACTTGCCAAGTCTTCCTTCCTCTCACATAATGAATGAGAGTCGTTCTCCCTCCCAGAGCTTGTTAATGTAGATTTATAGTGTTTGTCTGAGAAAGAGATAAAGAGAAGATAGATTGGAAAATGGAGTACACACACATACCAAGAGAGATAGAGAGAGATTCATGAGCTGGATTCAGCACTGGACGGAAACTCTTCCCATATAATTAGCCAGGGCAAATCTGTCATGAATGTTTTATGCAGAGTCTGTTCTGCGGAAAGATTCTGTTGGCGTAGTGTAATATACTGTACATTATATGAATCGTTAATGGCTGCCAAAACAAAACATTTCTGTTGTAACTTTTTACATGTTGTGTCAATGTCCAATTTTAGTCAATGGCCAATTTGAGCAAGGTTTTATAAACGGAGCATCACCTTAAATCAGGCAGACCACATCAGTCAATCTGACACTCAGCGGTTTCTGATGTGTACCAATTTTGATACATGGGGGTTCTTTCATTCATCCATATTTTACCTCATTCTACTGCATCCCACCTCAATCCCCAACTCCACTTTTAATCTGGAGATTTAACCTCAATTAATCTAAAATATACATCAGCAATATTCAGACAAATATACATTTGGCAAATGAACACATTATTCGTAATAAATACGCATTAAAAAACAATAGTAATGTTACTGTTGTTTATTATTTGGGCCAATGTATCCTTCTACAGTTAACACTTGTGTTCTGTTTTATTTCAAGATGAATATATTTTTCACTTAGTTTTCACAAAAAGAAAGGAATAGCACTTCTTACATTAATGGATTTGACAGAGACAAGTCCCTGCAAACATTATTTGAGTAGCCTATCAAAAGCATGAACACGGTTTAAAAGGTTTAAACTGTCTAAACTGGCAGACAAAAATTGTCAGCAAAACACAGATTTCTTTATCATTTAACTTACATTTTATTTCTCTAGGGTCTGTACATTTTCCTGGTCTATGCCGTGTACAACAGTGAGGTATGACAGTTTAAATTGGACTTTAAAATGAACACTACATGTCTTCCTCAACAAACTGTAAACTTACAACTGTCTAATAATAACGTAGGTGCGAAATGCAATACGACGAATTCAGGAGAAACGAAAAGCTTTGTCGTTTACAGTAAGTAAACCTTTTTACAAATGTTTTAATGATAACCTGTTCCTCTGATTATTCGTCTCATTTTTGATGTCACTTCTTGTTGAAGAACTGCTCTCAGCCTACCAGCTTCATGCCCTCTCAGAAATCATGGGTACACAGTCTGCCAACTCATTCCAGCCCAGACAACAGTGAAAACTCAACTACCATGAGCAGATCTCTTGTCTTTAAGAACGGTGTGTATATGTGTGGTTAAAATAGTCATAAATACTATTTTCTAAAAGCGAACCTTTTGCTATTTTCTGCACAGCATAATTTCCTCTTTCTGTTTCAGAACGCTTTAAAGAGGTCTCTACTGTGAGTTTCTCATTAAAAGCTCCCAATGGAAATCAGTTAGCTGAAAACCATACATAGTAATCAAATAATAATATTATTTTTAATACAACTATAATAATTTATTAATAACAAATAATAAGAATAATTAGTTTATCGTTATGTATATATTCGTTTATTATTAATTAGTCTGGTTTTAATATAACATAAATATTTGTGTTATTGTTTTGAATGAAATCACAGCAAACTCTTTCATTTCAGGTGGTGCAACTTACAGCCTTTAAGCCTTCAGGTAAGGAAGTTTTTCATGTAATCGCTAAAATGTAGTTCTTTAGTAGTTCTTACATTAACACATATTTGGGGGAAAATATACAATGAAACTATGTTATTCCTGGTTGAGTCCTTTCTTTATTTTCTCAGAACTCTCATAGATTTAGTTTACTAATTTCTTTTTTGCTGTTACCTTAGGCTAAGGGAAGCTTTACACTATGTCACATGGACTCTAGACTTATTCTGGGATGTAAACTCAATATGTGATGAAACACACACAACACACGCGCACAAGAGCAGCTTCAGAAAGTTCCGCCTCCCCCGCAATTCTCCAGGCCTTCTCATTCCCAGGACTGAATCTGTGTTGAGTGAGTGAACTCTGAGACTGCACCCGGTCTGACACATCAAGGCTTTTACGTGTCTTTTTAATATTGCATAGACATTGTGGCACAATACAAAAGCTCACAGTATTCAAGCTTTTATTCCACCGTGAGCCTCATCATGCCATTTTTTGTGACCAGACAACAGGATTTTGTTGTTAGTGATTGAATGACTTTGGATAGGAGTTTCACCAATTCATAGTAATTCAGATTCTAGATATACTGCTATACCTATCACCTGTTTTTATCTTTCTCAGTGGATTGTGGAAAATATCAGTGTGTAAATGCAAGCAATGAAAATTAACACATTATTTAATTTTAAGTCTTTACATCTGTTTTTAAGTGTCAAATGTACCTGTATTGGATTATGTGTGTACTGTCCAAACATGACAAAATGCATTTTTACATCATTTCTGGAAATGTTCTCTTCTCCTAGTGACATTTATGTTATTGTCATGTTCTGTAATCATACTACTATGGCTCGTAAAAAATAAACGTAAAAATATAAAATATTTTATTGTAATACCCTGTTTTTACACAATGTGTTAAGCATAGAAAAGCAGCATTCATTTTGTATTTACTTTCACAATTAAACTTAATGTTGTTCAAGTGAAAGTCAGAATCTCTTCAGTCATTTGTGAAATAAGAATTTTACAAGACAGAATTGATAAAATGTTTGTTATTCGTGGTTATAAAAAACATGTTTTTCATTTTGTAATTGTTTCTGACACACATAGATCGATTCAATTAAAAAATAGTTATCCCAAGGGTTTTCAATGAATGTAAAAAATGCACTCTTCTTTTGTGAGCTTACAAGGGTTACAGCATGTGTGAATGTTTTCTGACCTTCCCTTACCCTTTTTTTATTGCCTCGCTGAAGAGACACTCAAAAGGATAACAGCATGTCTGGCCCCACAACTCTCTTTAGAAACATGCCCATTCAAAAAACGTAGCACACGCGCAATCTCTTAGGGTTTGTTTTATTCATAAAAGCAGCATTTTCTTTTCATTATTTTATTTCGACCAATTTAAATGTAAAGACACATATATCTGGCATCTTTGTAAAAATGTGCTTTAAATATATCAGTTTAATCGATATATCATGTTAATAAAAATCATTTTAATAAATACTCTGAATCGGATTGATTTTGGAAAGGCCCTCTTAAACAAACAATAAACAGTCCATTGACCATTCTCTGTACAAAAGCACAAAAGTAATAACATAACTCATAATAATATAATAATAATAATAACAATAGTAATAATATTAAGGTTAATAATAACAGATACAGCAGGGTTCCAATTACATTCTGTGTTAGCATTTTCTCACATTCAAGAGAAATAAAAGACAATATAGATAAAAACAGCCGTAAAAAAAGACCACGTGAGTCAAATAATCGGTTAATATTCAAATCTCTCTGTCCCCTTATGATTGTCATGCTTTGTTAAAAAAGAAAAAGAGAAAAAAAACACATCATTCTGTACATTCATGTAAAGTATGAAAGAAATGCCTTTGGAAAAGTGTTCACATTCCAATAAGAACATATGGCTTAAGCCTTAAACTCTCAAACTCCCTCTCACATCGCAGTCGATCTCTTGGCATGAAGCATTTCTATCAGGAGATTGTTGCATGGCACCTCTCCACACAGGTGTTTGTAGCACAGGTAATCCTCCGCCTGTGCGCTGAGCGAGCGGACCTCAGGTAACCGCAGTATGAGCTGACTGAACCTGTCCAGACACTGAGGGTAAAAGTAGAGCGTGTACTCAATCAGAGCGCTGTTGATCTGCTCCTGGATGTTCTCTACAAGCTGCTGGTTCTCCAACAGCTTCACATCTAAAAGAGAGAAACCATCATATCTCATTTATATGTGTGTGTTCCTCAAGTGTTTCCGATGGGGTGTGTGTGTGTGTGTGTGTGTTCGGTCACAATAGCCTGACCCATTAATGGAGCACTTAGCCGATCTAGTCAGAAATGCCATTCACACGGTAATTCAAAGGTTGAATAATCTTTTCAAAACATTTGAAGGACACAAATTGCTCCATAGACCTGCTTCCATTTAGCTAAAGAATGAACAAAATCAATGTGACAGAGAGATGACAAATTCTTTCGCTTTTCAAATGCATGATCTTCTTTTAGATGGCCTGTTCATTGTGCCTAATGAAATTGGAATTGGAAGAATCTCAATACCTATCGCTGGGTACAACATGGTAAAGTTAAAACAAGAATGGGGATGCGTTTTTTCATTTATTGTATTTAGCGTATTATTTTAAACCGGGAACTTACATTGTTTTGTATTACAAATGTGCTGTACAAATATAAACCGTCCTAACTAAATGTATTTATATATATCGGTATATAATATAATATACCCGTAATGGCACCTATAAATATGTATTTGACGAAATGCCAAAAACGAAGACATACCAAAACTTAATAACCATATATTTCCAATCCATTTTCCAAATCCTTTGCAGGGCTGATCAATACCATAGAAATATGATAATAATAATATGTCATAAAATATATAATATAATAATAATATATTCAAATGCATAAATTAACATATACATTTTGTTAGAGATTTTATATCAATGATCACTTACTAAGATTTTGAATCACATTTTCACAAAGATTTGTTGTCAATATCAGTGTCCCAGTATTGGCATACTGCTTGACTACATACTACAGAGACCTCACCAGTGGAGTACATACCGTTGGTATATAACAAATGTAAATAAATAGGAATACAGCCATACTTACTTGGGTTAAAGAGAATGAGAAACTTCAAGCAGGCCATCTCCCTTCTGTCCACCTGTAAGAGCTGAAGTCTTTTGGCCAGTTCTTGTCCTCGCTGTACTAGACCGGCCAGAGTCAGTCCCGCGTCAGATAACACTCCTGACAGCTCAATCTGCACGACACAAAAACATCTTTATTTGGAGATTTGTTTTGTCTAGACGTGACAGGAATACAAGGAATATAAACATCTGTAAATGTGTTCAAATACTTGTACTTGTCCACAAAGCATTGTTTTAATTTGATAATGATTTATGATCAGCTCAGAATCATAATCAGAAGTTTGATGCAATGTGGCAAAGTAAGCTGCTGTTTGATTTTGCAGTTTGCTATAAACACAACAATAAACATGCCACACCATATCGCTTTACACTATACAGTATATACACACTATATGCAATGTAAACACATTATAGAGAAGAATGAACAGAATAAAAAATAAGTGAGCATTATAGTTGGACAATCTCACCTCCTGTCCTGTTATGAGCAGCAGACTGTTCTCTCTCCCATGGTGCACCTGTCTACAGATATGATCAAGAAGCAGCAGCTCACTCCAACAGTTGTGCAGCAGTCGCATCTGATCTCCCACCTGAGCAATGGGAAATTGCATGTGTTGTTGCTTGTTACACAGTTGTACATCGTTACAATGCATATAAAGAGGTGTAATAAAGTCAGTGTGCTCTCTACTGTAGATAAAAGTGTCCAAAGGTCAAAACAATAATAAATATATGCAAGGTCTTATTGTTTTTACTTAAAACTTCCCAAAATTGGCAAGAAAATCATTGCAGATGCAGAAGGAGAGCGAATAGGTGCCTTGAATATTTGGTTTTTATGAGTGCCAGACGAGGACAACTCATTTTTCCTCTAACCACATGCCCTTTCTCTCATCCCTCCTCCAAACTGATCTCCATTGTTGGTCAAACATTTCGGGGGTCATACTTTGTCAGAATTCTTAAACACAGTGTTTATCAGTAAATCTTTAGGAAAACTGTATCACTGCACATATCAAACACAACACAGGCACTATAACTAAAATCCAATTTCTGCCCTCTGTACGGTCTTATCTCATCCGCTGCTACCAGACCCGAACGCACAATGACCTTGACCTCATCCATCCACAAGCACAGCAGGTGTGTTTGTAAATTAAAAAGGCACATTTTAGATTCTTACTTATCTAAAAGACTATCACCAACACACACCATTCACAGACAACCTCCTTACCCACTACACTGTAAAACATTTTTTTTTAAATTACAGATTTTTGAAATACGCTCAAAAACCGGGGTGAGTGTAATTTTACAGGGAAAACCCGTAATTTTACTTTATTTTTTACAGTTTATTTTTGAAATGCGGTCAAAAACTATAAAATTACAGAACAAGACACATTTACAAGACAAATGTGGAAAACTATTTAATATATATACACTATAGACCACACAATAATTTTACAGAAACAAAATATTTATTACGGTATATTTCTGATCTTTTTGACAGTGTAGCATTTCACTTCACCCAGATAAAGCATTTGTATACATGGGAGCACAGGTACGTGCAGTTTGAGAAAATCCATTCGATCGAAACGCAAATATTCAGCATGGTGTGATACATTACGACAACTGAGATCAACACAGCAGAGCTGGGATTCCAGAGCTATCTTCAATGTGGAATGTAATTAAACGCTTCTGAAAGCGGGAGTCGGTCCCTAGCATACACATTCAGACTATTTTATGCAAGAGTCACAGAACTTGACACTAGTTAGCCGGGTAATACAAAACTCTGCTACTTTGCTTTGCTTCGCAGCTCCGAGTCTGGAGGGGCATGATTGAGAAGCGTTTACTTTCTCGTGGGGGGCTGTTGTCTGAAGTTTAAAATCATTGGTGTACCCGTAAGCCAATCACATGTCGTATGTTATGCGCCGGCTCAGCTTTACCTAATATTTGACAGCAGAGACAAGAAAATATTTGCAGCCAACTGTCAAAGTTAGGATTAGTTCTGTTAAACACAGCTCTTCGTTCATTTCGAGTCCGTCGGAAATGCTGCAACTTAACGCTTAGAGTCTACGTCACAGCTCTCAGCGGCCCTCTGTTCGTTGGTTGGACGGCTGGTGTCGAGCCGTAGATAAGGCTGGTTTGCTTTATCAGACTGAGCACAGAAGTGAACTGAAATTGAGCGGAAGTACGAAGTCTGACGTAGTGCCATGACTTCAAAGCGGAAAAGACTATGAATATGTGACTCCTGCAGGTGTGAATATGCAAAAAAGTACTAGAAACTTTGCTTGAAGTAGAAGCATTGAGCCACTTAAAGACACCGAAGAGCATTACACAGTATATCAGGACTTGCAATCAATAACGGCATCAAAATAACTCCAATTGCCACGCTGATGACTGTAAACGTATGACCAACCGCTTTTTCAATTCCCCATTTACCACAATATGTAAATAAGTGGATGTGACTAACCACAAAAGACTGAGTGAATCCTAAGCGGGAGCTTGTTATTAAGATATGCGACATCTTTTGGTTTCTTTCTAACTATATTGTGTAACAACACCACTCCCACCACAAAACAGGTTTTGATCATAACACCAACCTGTGAGCAAGACACCCTGACACACAAATGGGCAAAACCACAGATGAAATATAAACAAGCAGATGTAATCTTATTTATAAAGGCGTTTAACAAAACACATTAGCAAATCATTTCACAACAACATAATATCTTAATGTCTCGATGTCCCTTAGTGTTATCTTTCAGTAAGATGCATGATCTGGCGACAAAATAGCAGACTTACTCCAAAATAGTTGTGATTAGACAAGACGTTCAGCTTGTAACATTTGATAATCAGAGTAGTGTCCCTATAGACACACGCACACGTTTTATGGGGACTTTCCATTGACATTTTTATACTGATGTGTACCTTTAGTTGCTTGAAAAAGACACAGCTTCTCGCCCACTCGACGATTGAGAACAGTGTCTGATCCGCCATGACACATAACAGGCTGAAAGGCCGCGGTTTGTCCAGTTTACCCCTGCCGCTCTGCTCTTGGTGAAGGTAGGCACAGATCTTTGCCCTAACCTGGAAATGACAATTGTATATTGTTACCGTGGCAACTCTTTTACATTAACGCATAAGAATAAGACATATCTTTGGACACTCACCTGTTCTTGGTCTGGATCGCAGCTGACCAGTTCTAGCACGAGTGGGGGCGCATCCGGGTTCATAGGGCTGGTATGTGGAGAGGCTGGCATGCAGACGTCAGGATACGGGTACCCCAGAGACGAATCAGGTGAACTGGAGTATGTTTCTGTGTATTCTGCCTTAATGGATCTACTGTGCACCGGTGCTGTGTATTGGTACTGTGCCGGGAATGAACCGTAGCTTTGCAGGGCGATACCAAGAGCCGGGGGGCATAGAGGAGGGCAGTCATACTCCGGAGATGAGAGAGAAGGAGGATGGAGCCCTGGGAATGACCCCGGAAGGGGGTATTCGGTCTGACCGGTAGACAGCAGGGTTGGGATGGGCTCTATTTTAAAACCGCTGGCTCGGATTAAAGCTCTCTTCTGCTGTTTCAGGGCACGGTCACGTTTGTACATAGGGCCAAACTTATTTCTCCCTCCTCTCATTCGATCAGCACGGACAGCTGGAGAGAGAGATAGATAGATAGAGAGAGAGAGAGAGAGAGAGAGAGAGAGAGAGAGAGAGAGAGAGAGTTTCAAAATGATGAATTTCAAAATGTCTTACTTTCTTTTTGCAAAACATAAGCTTTGTAGCCTACTAAGTGAAGATATTTTGAAGGTATGGGAATATAATACCAAATAAAGCAAGGAATGCTTGGCAATTCCAGAGGACGCAACGAAAGCATATTTTTCCTCCTGTGGAAATTTTCCAAGCTGGTTCTCGTGAACTTTTTAACTAGAGCCTACATGAACACGCGAGGCTTATCAGCGCGCGAGGAATGTGTCACAGGAGCGCGCGGAAACAGGTGCTTTTTTGCACGCGGCCTGGGAATCGAGCGCACAGGGAGCAGATGAAGAGGTTCTGGCCGAGGTTCTGTCCTTTTGTACACTGAAACTTTTGTCAACCGATCAGAAATGTGCTTCACGTCAGTGCTCGAATTGAATCAAGTCTTACGGGGGTCCCCACCATAAGACTTTTTTGTGGGGGTGGGGGTTCGTGTCGAAAATATACAATTTATACAACATACACAATATATTTGATCATAATATGCATAACTATATTTATTCAAAACAGGCTTACATAAAGAACAGGCTTTTACTGTATTTTGGCTCAAATCAATACAGGCTTGGTGAACAGAAATGACATTTGTTTGGCGTTTCAAATTTAAAGTGACATGACAACTAGCCCATAAACAAACTTATTATCAATTATTGTAAATAATTTATTCACAACATTTTGCAAATCCATTGCATAAATTTAATCACATTTGTCAATATCATTATAATTTTTACTCAAATGAAAATATCTGAGGGACCCCCTAAGTCTATTTTTTACTTGTTATGGGGACCCCTAGTGCCCAACGGGGGTCCCGGATTCCCCCAGCCCCCCTTCAATTCGAGCACTGCTTCATGTTGTAACATCGAGAAATATGGCTGAACCAAGCTTATAAATTACAACATTAGATTAATTTAAGTAAAAAGGTGATTATAGATATTTAATGCGTGTTACCATACACGTTATTTTCGGGTTAAAATAAAGCGAGCAATTGGATATTTCCCAACACCATTTTGATTAACATATGAAAATAACAAATTTTTCGTCATGCATTTATATGACATAATTACGGATTTTCTTACCCTCCAGCCTCATGCCAACGCTAAGACACTTCTGGAAACGACAGTAAGGACATCTTTTCCTCTGGGTTTTGTCAATGCCACAGTCCTGATTCTGTGTGCACGTGTATCTCTTGTTATTCTGAACCGTCCTCTTGAAAAAGCCCTGCAATAATAAATCATTTAGTTCATAATTTAATCAATTAAATACACCAATAAATGAATTGATTTCACCTTTTGTAATTGATGTAAATTGATTTGTAATTTACATACAAATAAAAACAAATGAGCCGACTTAAAACTTTGATGTACATTTCATGCATTATATATTAAATGTGCGAAAACTATTGAGCTCTTTAGTATCATGCTATCAATGATAAAAAAAGAATAATAAAAATATATTAAGTGTTATAAAGGCGAAACGTAGCTTACCTTACAGCTTTCACAGGTAAGAAGTCCGTAATGATATCCGGAGACTTTATCTCCACAAACAGGGCAAAGCTCCTCCAGATCTGCATCTGGTGTGAAGTCCATCTCTGGAAACATCAAACACATGACAATATGAATCACAAATAATCATCATTCTTATTGGGACGTTATAAACACGAGTGTGTGTGTGTGTGTGTGTGAATGAACTGATTTTAAATGAACAGCTATTTTCTATGTACAATTAAAATAAAACATTTGAGAAAATTAAAATCTACATTTAATTTAGATCTGCTTTCCCAAGCCTAGTTTAGGAGTCCTATTAATGCACAGAATATAACTTCATCAAGTTAAAAAATACCTCAATCTTTCCGCCAAATGATCATATAAAACGACCGACGACTGTCGACAAATATGATATTCAAAATAATTCTTATGATAAAATAAAGCCGTAGCCAACACGCATATAAAGCTCTGACAAATCTGTTCACTTTACGTAGCATTTGAAGGGATGACAGATTGGACGATATTGGGTCTTTTCATGTCACCTATGGACGTGTCCACCCAATCCACGCCCACTCGACACAAACCCAAAAAATCAGACGTTTAATTCACAGAAAGTGTCACGGAAGTTAAATGCTATAAGTACACTGAGAGGAATATTATAGGAAGCGCATTGTATTTAAATGAACCGTATATTGTAAACCTACTCACTGGCTTGGGGATGAGGATGGATTCTTTTTACATTTTATGGATTATTTTAGCAATCATACAAAAAAGTTTTTTGACTGTTCAACATAACGATACAGAATTGACAGAAATGTTCTTGTACTTTGTGTCTCTGAACTACAAACATAAAATGTAGCTAAATATTGATGAAAATGTGACTATTCTAACTGTTTCACGGGACACAAAATACACAAAATAAGCTGGGATGTTTAACATTATGACATTTGCATTAACGGTAACCACATGAAGCAGGCTTGAAAATAAAATATTTTACAATGCACCTTTGTACATCTTTAGTTACCATACACGTTTATTGCGGATACCCTCCATTAAAAAATAGATCTGACGCGTAAAGATCTCTAACAATAGGCTTTAATCTCAAATGACATTTACTCATCGTCTATTGACATTGAAGAAACGAAAGGAAGTTATACAAAAAGATGCGCACTTATCAACTATTTCTTCAGAAATACAATCTAAGAGCTGCAGCCTACTTACCGTTATTCTGAGCGTCCAGCATTTTATAGCCCCTGGAAGAAAAGCGTCTATTTCATTTAACTTTACTCGTCAATTCTAATCCTTGAAAAACTTCAGGAGCGATTCTAACAGGTCTGAGGTCTTGTTTTATGAGGCGTCTTCCCCTGGACTGAATCAGAACATTGGAGAGGTCTTCATTGGACAGCGCGCTCATGTGACACCCCTCACGAAAGATGCGCTTCATGCGCAGCGTTTTATTACCAGTCCCAGGAAAGAAAAACAGTGCGCATGTCCATTTTTCATCATTAAAGTGATTTGTGCTTTCGTAATTTATTGCAAGAAGTGTTCGGAGTGTCGGGGCACTGAGGGGTTTATATCAGTATGATCTTATAGCCTATATAGTACCATATGATCATGATGGCCTTCTAAACATTTCAGACAATTTCGTGTGTTTCCTGTGTAGGTTAATGATGAATTATCAAGCGTTATAAACAAAACATAAGGACACTATGAAAGGATATCAATCTAATCCATAGGTTGCATTTTACTGCTAAACTCATATGTAGCTTCATAAAACTATTATTTTATCTTGTAACAAGAAGAACTGAGTTGATAATTTGTTTTTTTAAATTATTTACAAACGCAGAATTGATGAATTCATTGGATTTATGCATTTATGCATTTTGTCACTTTGATCGTGGCAACTTCACATATTAAAAGGAATAAGACTGAATGAATTGTGTAGATAATATTAACTATTTTACAGTATGATCGAAAAGAAGTTCATACAATTTTCAAAATGCGTCAAAACAAACGCATGTTTTAATTTGTGTTCGGTTGTCCTCCGTAAACAAACATCCGTAAATACATTTAAATGCGAAGCAGAGGGAGACGTGATAATATATCAGTCACTGCTGCCAAGGTTAGTTTTGTTATGCCGGGGTGCTGTGACTGCATTTGTGCGCTTTTCTCCGTCCCTGATATGATGCGCAAAATAAAGATGCTACGCAGACATCACCATGATGCTTTGACTCCAGCGGGACTATTTTTGCTTGGCGAGCATTCCTCCGTCTTCTACTGAAACACCACGAATGTCTGATAGCAAAACGAGGATAAGAGGACTAGAGTTACTGAATGCTCATTACAGGACAGGTTTCTTAAGGCGGGGAATCGAACGTCAGGATAAATAAACAAAATGACTGACGTCAACACGCGTCTCTGCGCAAACACCGGTCGGTGCCCCGTTCGGTTACGCAGACGGATTGAATCACGTCACGTTGAAGGTAACAGGTAGGCCTATAGGGGCCGAACACAGTGAGCACAAAAGAATCTTAACCTCGAAAATGAATGAATGTTTATCGTTTCGGATACGATAATCTGAGTCACACCTGCAAGATGCAGCTACACGGTTTCTGTGGCAACAGCATGAAAGCGTTTTTATGCATAATGTGGCCCAAACTTAACTTCCGGTAGAGATCAGAAAATAATCTATAACTGGCGAGTATTTTTTTATTTCATTAACTACAATGAGTATATCACAAAATACAAATGAATATAAATATGTAGGCCACATTTTATATCATAACCAAACACACAGGCCCAAGCGCCTGCGTCAGATTTGAACACACTGGCCTCAAGGTCATTTTATGGATTTTATGGATATTCACACATGGTGCCCCGAAGAGTGATTCTTCATATGAAACAGTATATGTTGTTTTTTAATCACGACCAAATGCAAACACTTTTCTAAAACGTATTGCCTGAAAACGTTATAATATGTTTATTTTAAATAAGCGTCACTCACCTTGAAATCTGAAGTGGCTTGATAGGCCTACTTTTGGGGGCTATTGTAGTTTATAGTTTACATAAGGCACCGGACATATCAATGCGATATCAGTCCTTTCACATCCCATAGTCATGACTATATCAAAGTATATTGCAGCTTCATATTATATAATCCAAAAAACAGACACATGACATTTCAATTACAAATAAACTAAGTTATATTCATTACACTTGACTGTAGATAATAGGCTCTATTGTTCGTTATAATGCTTCTTAATTATGAATGATTTGCTGCTTTAAATTAAAGAAAAGCTTTTAAATGCAACATATGTCATTCTTTGAAGGGCTTCAAACAAAATGGCCTCAGCTGTACCTGACAACGTGTAGGCTATGCTGAACAGGCTAAGATGTTTTTGAAAGAGGTCTGGGTAAGTGATTTCTTGCCCTTGACGGGTTTCTAACACCACAACATGCTCTTTTGTTGTTGGTGCCCATATAAGATTTACTTTGTCCCTAAACAACAATGCCAAATGCACGTAATGACAGTCGCAAGGCCAATTCCATAGGCAGCCTTGGACACATACGGTATAAATATTTTTACCAAAGTGGTTGGGCATTCTATCTTGACAGGATGTTCATTTGAAAAAGGAACCGAGTATGTCTTAATATAGAAAGAAACAATCCTTTTCATACGCAATACGGCTTTGACAACATGAATGAGGATATTCAATTCGGTAGGGTGGACGATTTCCCCAAAATGGGACAGGTTTTGGAACAGTGATGGAGCACTCGCTAAAAGCTTTGTACTGGTAGTTTGTGTGGTTTTGCAACATTAAATATCAATTTCACATCATAACAATACTGAACGCAGTTACACATTATTGTGTTTCTGCAGTAGGAGAGATTTTTAGAAACTTCAAACCAAAAAAGCATAGGCTAATATTGCCATAGTTAAGGTAGATGTGCAGCATAATGCATTTCCTCAAAAGGATCTGAGAGGGTGACTCCTGTCAGCCTTTGGGAATGAATAGCATTTTGGAAAGACTTTTCGAGATCAGACCAAAAACCGATCCCCTTGCGGCCCTCTCTGGACAGTGGTCTCTACCCATGAGATATCTGTACTCAAGCAGCTGTTAAGATCCACTGCCAGAAAATCCTCCTCATCCCCCACGTTGTCAAGGCCACAGCAAGCATGTAGGTACGGTACAGCGCACACACACACACACACACACGCGCGCACGCACGCACACACAAACACACTGGTTTCCATGTTGTTTGGAGACATTCCACTTGTAGACTTGTATAAGCTGTTTTCCCTCATGGGGACCTAAAAGTGTCCCCATACGGTCAAAATAAAATAAAATGATAAATTAGATTTTAGTACGAATGAAGAAAAAAAGAGCCCAGAATGGATGGGAACTTTAAAAATGCAAAATACAGCACTTTAGATTTACTTATACTTTTGATTTTACTTCACTTTTTTCATTTATAACATAATTCCCACGGTTATATGTGTGTTATTCCTATTCCTAAAGAGATATTTTACCAGATCAAAAATTATATATATTGTACAGCCAAGGAAGAGCCCATTTCAAGATTATTTTTAGTTTTTTTTAATGTGTTATTCATCTGTATGTGTTCAAGGAAATTGAAAAGGTTTGTTTTATTGTGTGACATACAACAATATTTCTCCCAAATTTCAGATAAACATATTGTTTCTATTTGCATTTACATGCAGAAAGTGAAAACTGGAGAAACTGGTGAAAATAACAGAAAAGATGCTCTGTATTGTTTCACATTTCAAAGAAAACACGTTCATATTCCCTTTAAAGCAACAACAGTGATATTATGTATTTAGGATAAGATCAAAATATAATTTAACGCCGTTTTGTCATGCTGTCAGTCTTTCACATCGCTGTTGGATGATTCTATGTCACTCCTGAGGTTTTTGTTTTGTTGAAATTTAACAGACATTGGACTGGAATGGCCCACATTACATCTAGAAATGCAGATTAAATGTAAATTTTTAAATGGTCTCTATTTGTTTCCGTGGCAGACGTGCTTATAGATGCGCTCCTGAAGTGTGCAAGCTGCAGGTGTGGTCCTCTCCTCCTCGATTTCTCCTTCTTTTTTCTGTCCTCTCATCTCCTTCCTTTCAACCCTGACACACGCCAAACGCCTGCCATCTGAAGCACCACACGCACCGTTCACACACAGGCTGGTCTGAACCAGACCTGCATGCACGCACGTCCTTACCCCTCGACCCTGACACACGCCAAACTGCCTAACTGATAGCAGACAGCCACATCATTCTCCACCGAAATCTACCAGGCGAGCACACACACACACACACACACACACGCACACACACTCTTCATCAAGCTGACATGCATTCTGACAAATACAGCCTTGTATGCAAGCATTCCACTAACACCTCCCTCCGGTCTCATTTTTAACTTTGACATGCTCCTCATTGCATAAATGACATGAAGTGATCCTGACACGCATTGATGCAACAAAATTGGATATGCAAGCCAAAATGTACATATATGCATTTGATATATGTTCATTTTCCTGATCGCAAACTGTAAAGCACCACCAAACCAAATACGTTTTCTTGCTTTCTAGTATATAACGTTGTGGCCAACTTTATATTTTTTAACTTAGCCTTTTATTCAAATATATTATTAAAGACATATTTAAACGTTTATATGCTTGTTGCATACAATATTCTCTGTAAATAATAACTCGCAACAGATTTCAATTGAGTTTAATGTGAGCATGTTGTTATTAACGGTGTGATACTCAAAAGATAAATCATAATACATATATTACACACAAACACGTTTAGAGCAATGCACATTACTGTCATTATAAAAGTGTTAATAACAAATGTCTCAGTTTAATATTAAAGTCACTATGAAACGGAAGTAGCGATTGACTACTTTTCCGCACCGTGACATATATACGAGTGAAAAGGCTTCTGAAATTTGAAACAAATGTAAGCCGGGGCTTTTTTGATTGGTTTGTTGTAAGTTGGGCCTGGAGGTGAGGGCTAAAAATGCCTGACCATTGGATAGTCAGTATTGTCCTTCCTCTTTTTTGTTGCTGACATCATGTGGTGAAGAGTACTTGTTGAGAGAGGGAGAGGAGTTTGTTTTTGATTAAATATTACAAGTGAAAAATGAATTTACGGAGAAATCCTTTATAATAATCACTGCTACACGGTGTAAAACACTTAAAAATGTCCTGTTTGACTTTAAGCTTTAAGTGTGCTCTTAAAAGTAAACGTCAGGCTGTGATATTTTTGATATTTTGTTGCGCAATGCTTTGACATTTAACTTGCGTTTAAAGTACGCACATACTTGTGACTCTAAATATAGTTCACGTTCACAGCCTTTTCACTTTTAGGTTTGATGTGCAATGGAAAGATTATCATTGTAACTGGTCTGTGAAATGGTTCAGATTGGCAAACAAATGGTTTAAATGAAATTATATTATATTTACTCATATTTTGTGACATGACAGATGAGATTAGAAGTTCGTGAAAATCAGAGGAGGAACAGTCTTGCCTGAGACTTGTGACCTGTAGCTCATTGTCTGAAACCTGAAAACCTTTATCAAACTCCCCTTATCTGAAAAAACATAAATAGCAAAATGACATTCTAAACATTTTCTATTTATTACTTGTTTGACTGGTTCTTCTTACTTAAAGGGACAGTTCACCCAAAAATGCTAACTCTGTCATCCTTTACTCACCTTTGAGTTGTTCCAGTTGACAACCATAAGTACTACGAAAACTACCAAAAGGGTCCCAGAACTGTTTGCTGTCCTACATTCTTCAAAATGTCTTCTTTTGTGTTCAACAGAACAAAGAAATGATAAAGTAATTTTTTTATAGGAGTCAATCTGTTGAATATCTGTTGAATATCTTCCGAATATCTTTCTCTGTGTTCATCAGAACAAAGAAATATATACAGATGTGGAACATCTCGAAGGTGAGTAAATGATGACAGAAATAGCATTTTTGGGCGAAGGTTCCCTTTTATTAATATAAAATGCAAGAAGGATTTAAATGAATGCCAAATTGTGATTGTAAATGTGCCATAAAAATCTTCCATCTCTTTTAGGGAATGCTTGACGTGATATTTGCTTAAGACAATATCGAGCAATGATTGCTGAACATATTGCAAGTTAGTCGCCAAAGCGCTTTCCCTGTTGTGTATGGCGTAAAAGACGCACAGATCTAAAACAGAAATTAAAGCCCATTCACATCTGCTGTTGTACACCAAACATGATTATGACTGCATGTGAATGATTGCACACACACACACACCTGGCAGCACTACAGTATTCAGTTTGCGAGTGGGAGCTGAAAGTGGGCCGCACATCCTCAGCCTTGGGGAGGGGGTGCGGTAGTGAAGGCCAGATATGAGACGGGCTCATGTACAGAACGCGTTTAATAAAAGCGAGGAGGTGGGGTATTCGGAAAAGAGAAGGGGGGACTGTCGTTTGGCCGTAGCTGGTCGATTGGCCTTGAGAGGAGAGTAAATGCCCCGCACCCCTGACCGCGAGAAGAACGGTGATGTAAATGCTGACAGGCAAGAACCAGCCCCATGATAACCTTAAGAGAACACGTTCAGAGAGGTCAGAGGTGAAAAAGCTCTTTCTTCCCTCACTGCTGCAACAACTGTCCTTGTGTGGTTAAAGAAGCAACATACGGCTACCTTTGCTTTATATTGAACGGAGTAGTTTACCCAGAAGTGAATTCATTGTTTTAAAAAATCTGAAGTTTCTTCTGTGGAACAAAAAAAGGTGTTTTACCGTGACTCAGAGAGGTTTATTTAGTGAAATAAAGCAGTCAGTATCCCATCTGGGAGAAATGGATAAAAATGTAAAGTGACAGTTCGTACAAAAAAAAACGAAAATTCTATCATCATTTACTCTCCTTCAAACCTGTATGAGTTTCTGTCTTCTGAATAAAGCACAAGATATATTGAAGAATGTTGATAACCAAACAACATTGGTCTCCATTGACCGCCATTGTGTTCTTTAATTGTGTCCTTCCATTTCTTTGTGTTCCACAGAACACACAGTAATATACAGATTTTCAACGACACTGTAAAAAAATAGACGCCAGTTAAAATGTAAAAAACAGTTTTGTCACATACAATTACACATTTTCCATGTTTTTTCTTTTTTAATTTGCTGTATTTTCTGTAATTTGACTTTTTTTTACCTTATTTTGGAAATACACTATAAAAAAAATCCCATAAAACAGGGGCGCCAGTAAAATAACAGTCTCGCCACGTCAAATTGCAGGGTTTCCATGTTTTTCTTGTAACGCTGCAGGTTTTTTCTTTTATTCCAAGCTTTTTAACCCTATTTCAAAAATACACTGTAAAAAATCCCATAAAAACTGTCATTTTAGGGCAGCTGAGGCACCTGTAAAACATAGTATAATAACAGTATTGTCACGCAAAATGACATGTTTTTCTTGTATTTGTTTTGTAACTTTACCTAATTTCCATATTTCAAAAATATGTGAATTATCTGTTAAAAACATAAAACTCTGTAAAATTGTTGTTTTTACTCTAAACATGATGATAAATAAATGATGAAATAATCTTTATTTGCTTTCCTAATCTTTATGTCAACATCATTGATTCTTGGGTTTCTTGTCACCTTAACCTGACATTGATGCATCATATTGAACTGAACTTAAATGAGCTACCTTAAACAAATCTTGTAACTTGAATCAGTTTGAAATGCTGCGAGATATCTCATTTTGAGTCTTTATTGGATATTCCTTTAAACACCACATGAATTCAGCAGAGAGGTCAGAGTTACTGTGAAAATGAACCTGGTTTTCATAGTCACCATAAATTAAGATGTGTTGGGACATTATGATTGTTTTGTCTTTGTGGCAGGATGACTGCCGTATCATGTCTCCACTCAAACGATAAGAAAATAATGTATTTAGAAAACACTCATATCAATGCCCAGTGCTGTGTATGACTTCTAAACAAACTCACGTTGTACAGAGTGTGTTGGGTCCAGTAAAAAGCAGCAACATGAAACATTTTGTACAGAATGCTAATGAATACAAATATAGGTAACGATATTTCTCAAAAATATGAGCGCTAATGCTGCGTTCATGTGAACCATCCACTGCCCTCCAGGAGTGCGTTCGCTATTGACAACATGCAAGAATTGGCAACCTGGGAACTGAACCACCAAGTGCTAACCTAAAATTGGAGACCTTTCAGAAATCACTCAAAGTGTAAATAATTACATTATAAACTATATTTGCCGAAGTGCCCACAAAATGTCTTTCTGTAAGAGCAATGCTTAATATTATCTTTATAACAATTCTTTTAAAACAATTACGCATGCAAACATAAAAATCGTCCGAGTCAGGCAGTGAGACTTGCATTCATTTATTCTTTCTGTCACATGTGTATTTACACAAGCTACAGAGGTCTGAGTTCAGTGAAGTGGTACTATCAGTGCATAAATATTATTCATCCTGCAATGATGGACACATTTAGCATTTAAGACCGGATTGATGAGAATCTGAGCCATTGGGTGTCTGTTTATGTTTACATGACAAAACACGGCCAAGTGTGTTTGCCACTATCAAACCGAGCGACTGATGACTTGAGGTCAAGCTCACCTCTGTTATGGACGAACAGAATTTGCTGACTTGTAAGTCCGGGTCAAAATGATATCAGTTCAATCTTAAGGGAGTCATTTACATCTTTTATGATAAACAACGGACCGTTTGGTTAGTAGCGCTTTTCACAAAGAAAGTGTTAAATAGACTTCAAACCTGAGACTATTAACCTCAAGCAGTCAGAATATGAGATTATTGGGGTCTAATTTGTGTGTCATCAAAGTCTTAATGTCAAACTCCTCATTTGTGTGGTTTTGCATTTATTTTCGCAGGAAACATCGAATAAAAATCTAAACGACTTTCTACATGAAAAGCAAAAACTGAAAATGTCAAACTGAAAAAAAAAATTAACTGATAGATGTAGACAAATTAAACCTCTATCTCTTTAAATTGTAAACTATCCAAATAAATCTGTAAAATTCCATAATTATAATAATATCAAACATATTTGAACTAAAATTGAAGAAATTAAAACAAATGAGACAATTATTAAAATACATCAAAAGTATGATGCTGTAACTGTCAATTAAATGTAATAATACAGTGTAATAATATTGACTTTTGAGTGCTTGTCATATGAAAGCTCTGTCTCCTATGGACGACATTTCTGGTTCTACTTCTCTGGATTTCTGTATTTTCTTTCTTTTGTGATGACGAACAACAGAATGTTTAGAAATGACAAGACCCAGTTTCACAGTTGCATAAGATTCACATTTATTTGGTTTCAAGTCCTAAAACATTCTAAACATGCTTTTTATAACACACATGGGTCACATTCTTCACAGGTAGTCAAAGTGAAGCAGAGCAAGAGGTTTTGGACACGGGTTAGGAAAAACACCTCAAACAACGCTCCCCAAAACACACCGAGGCAAAACATCATCTAACATTTACTGTCACTCCGAGGTCATTTAAAGACCCACAGACCGCTCAGCATGTTAACCATGGCATGTGCTGATGGGTTTTCAAAGAGCGTGTCTATTCCCTGAGATACCACCCATGCATCAAAACCTCTCATCTGGCTTCTTATGGTTTGCTCAAACCCCAACATTCACCATTGTTTCTCATTACAAAACACCCATTTGATTAAGAATAATTCCACAGAGAACCGTATAAAGATTGTAAGAAGTTCCCCGTCTATGGAGTCTAAAGGTAAAACCTACAGCACTTTGATAGTCTTTCGATAACCAATCAGCATACCCGTAACAATCAAGTGAAAGAAATCTGATTGGCTAAAAAGTGTCAAAGCATTAAAACAATTACGATGGATTGACAAAAAACGTAAACAGTTGAGAAAACACACTAAAATACATTCTTCATATGAAAACAATCTACATACAGTGTTATCAACTAGGAATATAATACTGTTCATGTCACACTGTTAAAATTGCACTGAGAAACGGTCTTCATTGAAGAATGAAGGAAACGCACGCATTTGATGTGTGTCTGCACCCGCTTTCATGCGAGCCAACGACCGGATATGAAAAGGTGGAAACCATGTTCTTAGCTCAATCGGAGAAGGTTATAAAATGGAATATGACACACACAAAGAAACGGGGTCACTGGTGCTATGAAACCAATAAATAACGATTAATACTTTATCCCGATGAAAGCGCCGCAACATGATGACACACACAAGAGGTAGTTTCAATGTCGAAATGTATAAAAAGGAGCAAATGAGGATGCACAGTCAAACGATGATGGGAAAACACCAAACGGGGTCAGATGTTAGGTCTTTAGGAATAAATGGATATGGATCAATTTTTTTTAAAGGAAGTTCTGAGCCCCCCCCCCCAAATCTCTCTGAATTCCTTCCAGAGAACCGACCCATACTCCTGCAAATCTCATTCTTTAGCCGGTCTCCTTTACAACCATTACGCCAGGAGTGTTTCTCCAAACGTTTAATGTCATAAAACTCATTCGCGAAAATCTGAGGTTGTTCCAGACACCTACAACTCTGCTCGTACGTAGGCAATGTTGTGTAAAACACTTACTATCGCGCTTTAGTTCGGCGTGTTTTGGAGTTTTACCTGCCGTATCGGGAGTTTAGTCTATAAGAAGAGTCAACATTTAGCTTGCTCGCCCTCCAGAACAAAACCCCACGAGAAAAGAAAACATTCACGATATCTATGAGTAAACAACGCGTAAAGCGAAACAACAACGGGATACAAACAAATGCGTCGCGGACTGCGTGAAACGATGACCTGCGTGTCGAGCAGCGTTTAGGGTAAAGGACACGCAAAGCAGCGCACAGACAGAACGGTGAAATTTGATTTAAAAATGTCAACTCGAAATGAAAAAGGCTTTGAGAGAGCCAAGTGTTTTGCCACCCGGCTTTAGCTGCACTTGTCGGGCCTGAACACACATCTTTGGTACGGACCCCGAGAGTCATTGTCAGGTGCAAATATGTAAACAATACTCGACGCATATCTAACGTGTCTGGAATGTCTGAAATGATGAGAGTTACAGCGAGCACGTCCAGTGATGCCTCGGTAAAAACTGAAGAAAAACAATCGAAACTTATCAAAATCCCCAAGGCGTCGGATAGCTTGTCGTAGCCGGACTTGCTAACATCTCAGTCATGTCTCTTACTTTTCTCGCTTTTACGGTAAACCTCAAACCAAACACCACTTGAAACCACACTTTCCCCCTCCCGTTTGGATAAAAAAATCAAAACGAACAAAAAAACTTCTAAAAGGACCTACGATGTCCGGAAAACTACAAACTACTAAAGCTACAAGTACATCAGCACTTTGTTTTCTGTGAGCGAACGATAAAAACGGTAACTTTACCCTGTTTAAAACGCGAGGGAAGGAACCAGCAGCAAACCCGAACTACGCTGCTTGCTCAAAATTCAACGCACCGAATTTTAACGAATAAATTACGATCTTGATTTCATATGAAAGGATTCGCTTTGGAAAACGTACCCAGCGTGCATGTCTTGAAGGACACGACTGCTCTTTCAGCAGATAAATATCGGTATAGCTTCCTTATTACTATGATGATAATAATAATAATAATGAGGGCGAATACCCGCGAAATGGTCGATTCTAATAAAACAAACCACTCTTCATTGTCAGACTGAGTGCAAACCGTTTGCTGAAAGTCATTTTAGCGCTGGAATTACCTAAATGAAATTGAGACTGTATATATATAAACATGGCTGAACTTAGCAGAGGGCTCACTTCCCCCCAAACTTGCATAACACTTTGGTCAAAAAGAAAATCAATAAAACATTAACACACATATTCTGTAGTCAAGTAAAATCCTCATTTCATCCCCAGCCTATGATTGTGAAACCGTACATCTCTCTTCTGTGTAAACAATCGCGCTCTCTATCACAGCATTATAAAGGAAGATAAAACCACAGGGCCACATGTTTCACAACTGCTGTGCAATGTAAACGCATGTTGCGTGCAACACACACGACTGATCAGCATGGCGCATTGCACACTAAAAACCAGCACGTGAAACACTTTCTTCCTGAGGTAGTTTTTCAATAAAACAAGTTCTGTCCCTATCCGCACCCCGCAAAAGTGAATAAAGGTCCCAAATAAAACCTAGCAGTAGATCTAATCTGATCAGTGGTGACGCAGTTGGACTGAAGCGTGTGAAATCCACTGCGCTTTTTGTGCATTTTCATTTGAAAAACAAGCATCGTGTGCACAGTGTGGATCGACATACATTCAGCTCTGTCTGGTAATAAATAGAGAGGAATAAAAACAAAACTACACTAAACCAAATGCATAAAATAGTTTCGCGTCACATTCATGAGAGGAGTGGGGTACCCGGAGTCCCACCCCGTATAACACCCCGCCCCCGTGCAATAGGTGGGGAGGGGGTTAATTGGCAGGGGCGGTACCCTTTGTCACGCAGGGGGAGGAGCCTGTCCTGTAGTTGTTCAAACTTGACTTAAAGGAGTGCAATACCGCCTTGAACAACAGAGGGAGCTGCTCCAGAGGAATATTGACCAACTTTCCTGAAATATGAGGGGAGAGGGGGTGAGACCTTGACCGTTAAATTGTCGCTTTTACAAAGTAAATAAGTAAGGCACAATGTACAAGCAACCGGCTGTTGTCGCAGAAATAAGCGAATGGTCTTGTGTCACACTGAAGGGGTTTATTTCGCGATAACGGCCGGCTGCTCGTACATTATCCCGCTTATTACACGGCTACGTGCCACATGAGACAAAAACTGGACGTGACATGTGAATTTAACGAATGTAGACCTTCCGCGTGGAAAAGACGTTTACCTTCGGTTTTAAGGTAAGAAACGACGTTCAAATGTCACGAACAGGCAATTTGGCTGAATCATTATTAAAAGATTGATCAGGTGCACCCGGGTCACCGTGTGTTATTAGTTTTGAGCGGTCGTTATCTGGAAATAACGAACCTGCAAATGTCGCAATTGGCCAATCAGAATCAAGCAATCCAACGAGCCGTGTAATAATCATCAATAATAACACTAACCTGCGATGCAGCGGATTTCCGGCAGGCACATCATGATCTCAGGAAAGCGTTTCGGCTGGTGAGGGTACTTGTACTCGGTGTAGTCCTGACAAACGTACCAGTAACGCTTGTTCAGCTGCTCCAATTGAGTCACGTTAGTCAGGCCGCGGATATCTAGAAGAGAAGAAAGAAATACGTCACATAAAAAAGAGAAAATTTCAGTCGTAGCGTAGACCGACATCCACACCCGGTATCATTCATCCATAGCCAGTAGCACTTAATATGCATTCCCTTCACTAAATGCAGTTTTTTGCTTTCAATATTGTTAGTAAATTGCCTGGCAAGCTAAATATTTTGTTTTGTCTCACTGTCATACTGCATCAGTGCAAATTTGTTGAAATCTATATTTTCATATGTATTTGCTGTATTCTGTAAAGGGTGGAGATATAATCCAGTGGTTTTCAAACTTTTTTACGCCAAGGACCCCCACATGTAATGAATCTTTTGCAAAGATATCCACTTTTTTAGTATGAAGAAGCATTTAAACTGTTAGACAAATAGTAAGTGTGATATTATATAGACAACATATTTTATTTGTTGAAATTAAACTGTAATAATCTTCAATGGAAATGTACAACTTTAGTCTCTCAAAACTTTCAGGGGACCCCTTAGAACATTCTGGAGGCTCCACGGACCCCACTTTGAAACCCCCTGATGAAATCTATACTGTGGGCATTACAGAAATTGGTATACTTTACAGAAATATACAAAAATGTGTGAGATACTTCACACATAGTTCTATCATAGGTCAATTATGGCATTTTAATATTATAGTTCATCGACGGAGAAAATTGTGTTCAATAATGCAATGAATAAAGCTGTTTATTGAAACTAAAGCTCATGAGGACATAACGGATAAAGCAATAACCAGCAGAGCTGAGAAGAGTGTTGTTAAGTTAATAATACTATGACTGAAGTGGTTGAATGCTGCTTTACCTTGGTTGAGAAAGTTGATGGCTTTCATGCAAGCGTACTCCTCATTGCTGACCTTCAGCTGATGGAACTTACGAAACAGATAGATCAGCTTCTCCATCACCTCCATCCCATCCTCACTGAAACTACACAAACAACGATTCATCAGTCAACGATAGATTTCATATAGAAACGAACGACCTCACAGTTTGGTCAATAAGGAGTGGATTCAAACCCATATTTACCATTGGAACACCACATCTCAACCACAAAATACACAAGCGGACATGTTATTCCCGGGGCTCCTGAACAATTCTTTATAGCATCTTTCTAATTGATGTGCCGTAGTGACAAGATAGTAAGAACCTGGGTCAGTGGGAGAGCAAATGAATTGTGATAATGTCGTATAGATAAGGCGAAGAATACGAGAAGTATCCCGGTGTTAAATGACCACAATCACATACTCAATGCAAGTACATACAATACACAGCCTCTCTAATATATCTGCCTCTCCCTTTTAATTCCAGCAGTCTTTTTGATCTCCCTCCCTAAAGGAAGGTGGTGACCTTTCGAGTGTTCCTGTCCGCTAAATGGGAATGTTTCACTACTTAAGACCTGATGCCCTGCGATTGTACCCACTCTTTAGCAGTAAATTTCTCCAGGAGATCAAGGGGAGACGGTTCAGAGGTCATTTGATTCCTGACTCATTTACAAATACCACACACACCTCTCCGGCTCCGGCACTCGCAAATGTACAGCCCAAAAGAGACCATTTGGTTTTTTGATTTAATCTGCATGTCAAGCTGTTTTGTGACCAGTCCAGTGTCTCAGGAGAGACATAAAGTCATCCAACAGCAATGTGAAAGACACATGAAAACTGATCAAAATTGGTTATCACATAAAAAATGAATGTTTGAACTTTTCCTAAATACATGTACAAATAACACTGTTGTGTTGCTTAAAAGTGAATATGAACTTATTTTCTTTGCAGCATTTGAGCTCTGATATTTTCTGTTATTGTGTCCTGTTTCTCCCGTTTTTATTTTCTGCAAATAAATGCAAATCGAAAGAATATTTCTTTTTGAAATTCAGGGAAAAATTTTTAGTAGTTCACAGAACGAAACCAAAATTCTAATTTTACCGAAACGCATACTTATAAACAGTACATTTAGAAAAAATGAAAGCAACTGTAATAATAGAACATTCGGCAGCCGTATTTATAATGAAAATACATATTTTGGGGTCCTGGCATCCCATGCAAGTTCTGACACTTGAAGAACTACAAAGCACTCTAGATTCAGAACCAACACATTATGTGGATTATTATTGTGATGCTTCATTTGTGACTGAATCAGAGTTTATTATTAACCTGACATGATTTAGTCAAACTGATGAGGAGAACTTATACATAAAACAGGTGGGTAACATTAACATGTAGCCTACATAACCTCATAGAAAATAAAGTGATAAACTGCATTCACAATGCAGAACTGGAAACTTATAATTCGATAGATCGCCAAAACGCTCTTCTATAACATATTTTATTTTAAATATAAAAAACGTATTCCATGTCATGAAATGATGCATAAACTACCCCATTATAGGACTGCCGTTGAGGACGCGCACATATTGGTGTGCACTGTTAAACCGAATCACTGAAACAATCCATTCAAACTCTGAAGTGAACTGGTTTTCTCAAAGCTAGTTCCAGTGACTTCAGTATCCATCAGAATTATGTCCAGCTATCTGAGGGGTAGTGTCACTATAAAAATGCAGTACAAACTAAAGGACTGGCTTAGTCCGAACCACTTTAAACCACAATTTACAACCGAATAAAACACAACCCACAAAGCAAACACTTGTAGCTCACCTCTGCAGCTCGTCGTCTGACGGTGTGTATTTGTCGGTCACGTTGGTGAGGTCTCCCAGAACCTGTGCGCTGTAGACGGTCAGGCAGGCCAGCAGGATGAGCTCCTGCCAGGTGGCGCTCAGGAGCCGCGTGTAGTCCTCGATGGACAGCTCGCAGAAGAACGGAAGCTTTTTGATCCAAGAGATCTGTCTGAACAGAAGTTCATCCGCCAGTCGGCACAACAGGGCGAAGAGCTCCACCTGAGTGACCCGATACCTATGTGAAAGACAGCGTTAAGTGAGATAATTTGTATAGTTAGAATGAGCATTTTTAGAATATAGAAATGCCCCACCAAACTAAATTTACAGAAACCATCATTCTTACAGATGTTATGAAATATCCACATTATTATACATTCCCCTACATTCATTTCCTATATGCCGTTTTTAGCCTTGAAGTGATAGTTCGCCCTAAATTGAAAATTCTGACTCGCCCATCTTTCAAACCTGTATGACTTTCTTTCTTCCGCAGATCACAAAAAATGATTTTGAAAAATGTGAAGCACTTGCTCCCGTTCACTTCTATTATGAACACAAAACCAATGCAACTGAATGGGTGCCAGTGTACAACATTCTTCTAAATATCTTCTTTTGTGTTCTGCAAAAGAAAGAAAGTCATACAAGTTTGTAATGACAAAAGCGCGAAAAACGTTTTAAACTATTAAATGTGGATTGAAATAGAAATTGTTGGCAACCACTGACAACTATAGTAGGAAATATTTCTTCGTTCTGTTGAACACAAGAGAAGATATTTTGAAGAATGTAGGAACGCAAACTAGTCTGGGACCCTTTTTACTTCCATTGTCATTACTTCCACTGTCTGGTTACAAGAATTCTTCCAAATATCTTTCTCTGTGTTCATCAGAACAAAGCAATATATACAGATTTGGAACAACTCGAGGGTGAGTAAATGGGGTAACTGTCCCTTTAAGACATTAGGAATACCTTTCATAATCTATTCGGGACATTACACACCAACAATGAAAAGCTCACAAGCAGAACACAACAATACCTTGAAAGATGAGTTTCAGTTATTAAAAAACAAATGTCTAACGGCCGTCATTGATTCTGAATGACTGAGGGTCTGTTGGACCCAATGAAGTGTTCTTTACCCGTCCTCGATGAGCATGGGTGTGCCAAGCGGGGCCAGTTCCTCTGCTGCCACCAGCTGGCTGATGAGGGTATGGCTCTGAGGGTACAGACTCCGCGGCTGTGCAGCGTATCCAAAAAGATGAGGCAAGAACTGATAGTGCTGGGCCATAGCGTTACCAATGTACTGCTCTCTCAGAGCAGCGGTGTAGCCGTTTAGCTCCGCAGAACGGCTGTTGAGTGAGAGAGAACATTTCAATAGGATGCCATAACAGATATATATGACCGATATATTTGAAAAACATTGTCAAGCAGCCATCATAGATGCACTTTATACTGAAATTCTATGATTCCAGATGACTATTCCCGGTTACATTGCCGTGAGCAAGAAGGACTCACTTGGATGAAAGTGTGGATACAGGAGACGGCTGGTTGCCATCGGAGACGCCGTTGCCAGGGGAACTGTGGTCACTGTCGCCGTTGTTCCCCCAAGTGTGTTCTGGCATGTTGGCTTCATCCTTAAACTCCTGTCCCGACATGATCCTTTCAATCTCTTCATCTGAAATCTATTGAGAGAATAAAAGGTGGTGATTGTTTTTTTGCAGATTGATTTCTGCAATATCTAAATTTAAAGGCAGTCGAAGACTAGTGACCGCCAAGACGAGACAAACCAGGATTTGAGTCAAGGCCACGCACTAACATTCCCCTTTTAATGCAATTGATGAGTTCAAGCCATCTTTAACAGCCCTAAAAGTGTTTTATTGTGCGAGATGCGACCAGCTTTTGTGTTTTCCAAAGGCAATTAGTGTGAATCAATACGATCGCGGCCTCTGGGATCTGGTACTCACGAGAGCCCAACAGTGAGTTAGAAAGATGCCTGCTTTGTCCTTCTGAATAAAAACACAGTGAATAATAACTAAATATAGAGGCTAGACGCTTCACTGCACTATTATCGTGTACCTGTGAAGCTTAAACGCTAACAACCGCATGGCAAAAAGAGAAAAAAGCAAAGAACTTGCTGCATGCAAACCTTATCAAAGGCCACATTTTAAACTTCACGGAACGTGAGGCGAACTATTATCTGATATGAGAATGCAATGCATTCTTCTAATACTGCCATGCTCACAAAGGTAGAAAAGCAGCACAGCACAATGATTTGATAAGGCCACAAAAAGGAATGACAAGGCAATCTGGTCGCCACAGCGCTGGCCTTGAAAACAGCGACTCTGCTAATGAAATTAACATCTTTAAATGATGCCGAGGCCACAGGTCGTTCTATCAACACGTACATCTATTTATCCAGGATCTCAATTCAACTCGTCTTCTTTGGCACCAAAACTAATCAGCTCTGTTTCGCTCCATTCATCACGCCTGGAGAGGGCACAGGCGCTAAAGCAAAGTCGGCTTGAATACAAAACAGACGCAAGAAAAATAAAAGACAAGAAACTCTCATTGAAACGTATGGCAGGGACGGACTTGATGACATGGGAGCGGTGTTTTGTAAAGTGAATGAGAGAGGAATAATGGGTACCTGAACTGGACCGATGCTTTTATTTCTTCCTCCTGGCATGCCATCCTCTCTGATTGCTGAAAGAAAAAAAGAAAATAATGACCTCTAGGTCAATTTAGAAAGAACTTTACCTTGAAGAAATTACTTTTCAACATGGGTGACAATAGATATTAAAACACAGGTTCGTAGATTTGACAAAGGAGATTTGGATGTAAACTACAAAAACATTTAGTATTTTTGGTCCTTTCTGACATCCTTTACATCCTTTACTCCATTTCAAATGAACATTTGTAATACATTAGTCTTAACATAAGGCGTTGTGGTGGTCCATGCTTATTGGGTCCGAATTTTGCGTCAAAATAATAGAGTCATCTATGGTGTTACTTACTTTATAATTTGTGTTTAGCTAAATAAACCCTAGACAGAAATGGGTACCTCAAATTTAAACTCAAATGGACAGTTCACCCAAAGAACAATTCTGTCATCAGTTACTCATTTCAAACCGGCGTGATTTTCTTTCTTTCTTACACAGATAACAAATGAAAGATATTTTGAAGAATTCTGGTAACTGAACAATGGCGGTACCCATATTGTATGGACGCAAAACCAATGCAAGTCAATGGGTGCCGCCGTTGTTGGGTTACCAACATTCCTCAAAATATCTCCACTGGCATCCAATCTACTGAGAATCTTAGTAAATCATCTATAATAAACTAATAATATTGCAAGATGACACCATGCATTATACCCGCGCTTATACGTAGTCTTTTGTTAAAGCCATATTCCTGAAGCTCAATGCAAAGCTTAGCTTCAAACATTTGCACTTGTGTACGACTTGAATGGCCGCTAGAGGGCAGAAGTGATTCTTGCCAACTGTTTTCCATCAGCTGTGCTCAAAGTCCATTGTCATTAATATTGTATTAGTCTTAAGTGCTTTTTAACCCATTACAATGCAATGAATGAGTATTGTGATGTATTGTTGTAACAAAAAAAAGGATATTAACAAAAAGCAACCATTCCTTAAAGTTCCTCAAGAGTTCCTGCTTAGTACCTATTTAACATATTTGTGAAATAAAGGCACTTTAAAAAAAATCTAAACCAGTTGTGATGCTTAAGTTTGGCTGTGCTTCATGTAATAGAGATGCTTTTCTTTGACAAAACCACCAATATTAAAGTACATCACAAAAGTGAAGTATTAACATAACATCATCTCATCTATCATGATCCACGTCCAGACTGGTTTACACTGGTTAGGGCTGGTTTGGCGAGTGTCGAGTCAATCTATTCACAAGCAAAATGTACCCAATGCAGTTTTACTGGTTAAGCCGTTTAGATTAAATGGTCACGAGTTGACCACTTGTCCACGGATAAACAAGTTAGAGGAGTCCGTCCAGATGCTAGAATTAAAATGCTGGTTACAAGTATCTCACCTTTGCGATTCATTCCCATCTGCAGGCACTTGAGAAGCCTGCAGTACTGGCACCGGTTGCGTTGTTTGCGCGACATCTCGCAGTTCTTGTCGCGGCTGCAGCGGTAGACGCGCTTGTTGCAGATGCTGCGCTTGAAGAAGCCCTTGCAGCCTTCGCAGGAAATAATGCCATAGTGCAGTCCAGTAGCGCGGTCTCCACAAATGAGACAAGAGCGCTGCTCAGCCTGGTCATCTGGCACAACAACAAAAAAACACAAACAAAGGGATTAGTGTGGTAATGTGTGGTTATGTATTAGACTATGTGCACGTTTTGTATATTGTGAGCATACAACTGCCTCTTTTCTCCAATTTTACTTGTCAACAACAACACAGATCATGGAAAAGCACTTAAAAACAATGGGGTGGATTCACAAAATGTTCTTAAGAAAACTCTTCTTAAATGGTGTATTCTAATCGAAGAATAATCTTGGGAATGTTTCGTATTCCGGGAAAAAAATCTTTCATTTGTTGTATTTTTATTCTCAAGATTGATTTACAAAGCATATGTCATTTTGTTATTTTTTAATTTATTCTCAAAAGAAAAAAGAAAATATTCGACTAAATTAAACTTCCTATAATTTATATTCAGAATAATCTTAGATTTGTTTTAAGAATCGTTTCGTAAATCCTGTCCAAAGCCAACAACAACGCAAAGCCAAAGGAGGCCATAGAAAATATAAATAAATATAAAAATGAGGTTTTTGGTTATGATGTGTATATAAAGACGGTTAAGTTGGTTTAAGTTGTCATTTGGCCAATAAATGCAATAAAGATTCCTAAAACAATTGTGTTTTCGGTCAAATACATTTGGTAAGCACTGTACATTACAGAGAGAACCAGAACTACGAAATCAAAATAGGGTTTTTTTTGGGTTGTTTCCTGAACATATTGTGCACAATCCATAATCTCCAATCACAATATAATAACCTGCTTGCTTCTTTAAAGTGTTTTATTGTGCTGATGTTATCCAAATGTTATCCAATTTTCTATCTGGTTGTGAAAAAACGAGCAATAATTTACCACCTTTTATATCTTTATTAGAATCAAGTCCATTATGTTTCAACGTATGTATGTGAATACATTATGGACGATCATTGCAAAATGCCTTAATAGCACATATATGTGAATGTAGTTTACAAACCCAGCTTGACCAAATTGCCACGACTAAGACAAACAAACAGTGTAACACACCCTTCCTCCCCAGCCCAAAAAACAATCCTTGAGCAGATGGGTGGGTGCCATGGTAACGGTGTATGGTATGTCCGTGAGAGGAATGTGCTTGCTCACCGCTGCTGTGGCGTCACGGCTGACTTAACCAAGAAAGGGTTCAAACCAAGAGCAACGGAAACACCAACCCTCTCTCCCTTCCTCCACGCCTACCTTCCCTCTGTCCCGCTCGCCCGCTGTCAGAATTATGATATCACCTAACACTGAGGTCATCCCCCCCCCCATCGGCTGCTTAATGAACCAATAAAGCCAACATACTGTTGCTTTAGACGGCTAAATAAACCCCACAGAGAAGGGTGAAAGAGACTTAACAGTCACGGAGAGGAATCGGGATAAGTACTTTTGACGTTTTTGTAATGAATCTAAATGCAATTGTTTTATACGTATTTTAAGTATTGCGAGACACATGAACTGTGAGCATGAATCAGAAATGGCAAAATTTAAACATTTATCGGTTAGGATTGAACAATATTGAAGAAAAATGGGATATGAGATAACTTCGTATATAATACAATATGCTTTATACAGTGTGATGTTTCGATTTTAAATAATAATAAATATATTTGATCATAATAAATGAACCAATACATGTTTCACATTATTTCTAGGAAAAGATTCGGTATATAAAACATTTCAATTTTAAGATTGAAAGACGAATTTAAACAATCTGCATCGACCTTAAACTTTGATCGTATATAACTTATATACTGCGATATGTATACTTCAATATTCACATTCGCAATATTACGATCTTTTTGGTATATCTGGCATCCCTATGCAGTTTAATAGATATTGTAAAAGAATAGCTGTACGTTACAAAATATGAGTTCTTTTGATGTGATTTCTCAATGGATTTGTTTAAATGTTTGCTAAAACAATTTCAGACTAACCAAGATCTCTGATGTTTTACGATGTGTAAAGGGGATCGTGTTAATGGAGACGATGTAAATACAAATAGGTAAAAAATGTATAAGCACAAACTATATAATTTCTGTGAGGGAATAAAAAAAATACGGGTAAAAACTGCCGCTGGTAGAATGTGGTGAGGTCAACTGCCGTGGCTGTGGACCATTAACGCAGAGTTCAAGTCATAAAAACAGGGTCATGGCCCAGCGCCTTTTCTTTCTCAATATGAGAGGGAGTTCCACGGGCCCGTCATTGAAGCGGAGTCAAGAACAGGCCATTCATACCATCTGACATGCCTTTTACTTCTCTATAGGACAGTATGATTACAGTGCAAATGCTGGCTTTTCTTTCGCCGCTGGAGCTTTTAAAGTAGAGATGCTTGAATGTTCTGCCGAGCAGACAGGGCTTTCCGACTGAGAAGGGGTCAACAGTGCACAGATACAGTTAGAGGAGGGTTAAGTGTAGGGCTCTCATTCACGTTTTCCTTTACAATGTTTCGTTTCAAAGGGAGATGAAAAGGTGCATGTTTTGACGTGACTTTGGCAAGGCAAGATTTGTTTACAAACTTCTCGGTGGATTGAATATAAGCTGGGGAAATTTCAGTAAATATTTTTCTTTTGTATTTATTTATTTTCCATGCTATGCTTTCATTTATCTGTAAAAGAAAAACATCCAAAAATACAAACTCTCATTCTGTGGTAGGGCTGGGTGGCCTGTCAAGTGGATTTATCTTTAAATCTATTAATAGTGACATTTTGAAATGTCATATCATATTATTTCACTTTAAATCTTCTCAGCAGGTCTCTTGACTTCTTCATTTGTCAGAGGCGCTGGGAGGGAATATGCGGCCGCTGATCTTTTAAATGAGAACAGACGACTTCTAAAAGCTTTGCTGTATTACCATCTGAATGACATTGGCATTGAAATACCAGCGGTGAACTTTAACAATACTGAGAGCTTTACCATAATGTACTGCATACGGCTCGACTTTCAAAGATGCGGATTATCACCATAATGACAACAGAAGCATCCCCAAATCACAAACTGCTCAAGTGTGATATAAAACTGCAACATCATCCCAAACACTGTCTTATGTCTCTTTGTGCTTTCTAAAAATCTTCAAGCAAATTAACTTCCCTTCCAAATAAAGCAGCTAAGACTGAAGTAACGTATTCTCATATTGTGTGCAGAACTAAAACGGAGCGAAGCCCAACACATACAGTAATGTAACACCCTCCTTGTTTCTTCAAACCATTTGCTTTGAATTCCTGGCAGATGTTGTGTTATGCAGGGCGCATCCGAAACCATAAATTATTGACCAGTGTATGTGAAATGACTCTCTTCCTTAAATGAGAAAACAGCGCTTGCAAAGTTTGCTTCCTTTATTCACACCCCGGCCTTCTTGATTGGTTAAATTTGACGCCCTCTCTTTCAAGTGCATGGCCACCCTATAAACCTGGAGTTCTCTCACACCTTCACACACTTGATCCCACAGCGTCACTTCGCACCCCTCCGCCCCGTCGCTCACTTGAGCATTCCCGAAATATTACCGGGACCATCTGCCCCCATGCTTGTGGAACACTCATTTATGTGTATTTACGTGTTTTTATTTGCCGCCGATCGTTTTGGGTTCATCTTACATAAGCGGCTCACATATCGGGTCAAATGAAAATTTTTGTAATTATTCATTATGTTTTTTCTTACAGTTTATAACTAAGACCTATTTCCTGTATTAGAACATAGTTTTATGACAATAAGCTCATTTATCCCTCTAAATTCTCATTAATGTCGTGTTTTACTTGTTATAGTAGATTCTCTTTACAGCATGTTATCTTTTACTGTATTGAACTCAAAAGTCATCTTGTGTCCTGGAATAAAGATCAGGTTGTAGCTTGATTCTAACCTCGGGGCAAGACTCCACCGCCTTCCACACACAGTGCCGAGACCCCCCACTGGAGCTATTAAAACCTGCATTGTTACCCTGAGGTCAGGCCTGCTTTCATTCCAGACTTTACCACAGGCAGAAAATGCAGAGACTTAGGTTTTAAACTGTAAAGCCACTGATAACATGCTGACCAAAAGTTTCCATCTCGGACGGCAAAACCCCATACTCCGCGTTTTATGACCATTTAAACTGAAAGCACCGTCCAAGTACGGCAACGCAATGTAACAAAAAGCGCTCGCTTATGTAGCTTCTTACAATGAAGATGATCGAATGGAAGACGTTACAACCCAAATACATCACATTTCCAAATGATTACTTTCATCAACACTAAACAAGAAAATCCTCAATACTGTGGTTATCGTGCACAAATTATGTTCCAGAGGAGAGTCGCCATGTGTCCGGGCAGGTGTGTGTAGCTAAGCGGCGGAGGATGGGATGCCGAGCAGATGATGGTGGGTAGGGAGCGGAGGATGGGCTCGGGGAGAGCAACACAGAGGTCTACTGAGGTCTTTGTCTTTCGTTTCCATTACAATCAGCCCCAGCTGAGTGGGTCAGGGGGGGCTTTGCTGTACTTTTCCACTCTTTGTGCATTCCTGTAATCCACTGGATTATCTTTTCTTTCTCTACATCCATTAGCTTTTGGCCTGTATGCATGCCTGGCACTGTTTAGATGAGATTAACCCATCAAATGTGTCATCTATCAGTAAATCAAGTGCATATTTAAATTCGGATCGAAAATAGTCAAAACAACTGTGATTTAAAACGTAAGATAGAGTTAAAAATTGCAACATGCACGAATTCAACTTTCAGTGGAACGTGAAGATGCTGGTTAAATCCGAAGTCCTGGTTGAACTCAAATATCCAAAATCGTATTCTGATCTGTCTCCTCGTTGCTGACACCTCTGTAGCCCGGACAGTGTTATGTTAATGCTTTCAGTTCCACACTTTACACTTTCAGAGTCATGGCTAAGTCAGCTTTCCTCAAAGCATAAAAAAGGAATAAGAAAAAATGTCCACCCCAACGCCCCAAGTGTAGTCATCTTATATCCATCACAAGAGGCCAAGAATTTGCATTTGGTAATTAGACTGATACTCTTAATGTAAACCTTTCCGCTTACTCAGAATAAATGAATCCTGGACCTGCAGCTAACAAAAGCTTTGTGCTGTAAAGGCATTTTAAAGCAGTGGTTCTCAAACTGGGGGCCGTGACCCCCGGGGGTCCAAGATGGATCCAGGGGGCCACAGATTTTATGAATTATATACATTTATCATACATTGTATGCAATCAAACATTAGAAAAATAAGCCCACCAACCAAAATAATTGATGTTCCAGCATTGTGAAACTGAATATGTTTTTGGTTTGATTAAATTTCTACGTTTAAGATTATAAGTCTTTATTTGGGGGGCCGCTAGGCGATGCGCCCTACACAAAGGGGCCCTTGCAACGTAAACCAAAAAGAGCATTTCAAACCCAGTCAGTTGTCAGTTGGAGCATTAAAAAAGTTTAATCACCATAGATGTTGTTGGACGAGCTACGAAAGAAAAACCTCATAACCCTAAGTGGGTCAATTATCTGAAAACTTGATAAAGCAAAAGCGAAAATTGGAACCGACGGCGGTGATCTAAGTTGTAGCAGAATATTGACGCGTTCAACCAGATCGGCGGGTTTCAACATCTTCTGCATTGTTGGCCTCTCAGTAGCGTCTATAGTTAGCTTAACAAAATCAATAAAGGCCATCAGCAGATAAAGCGCATCAAAAGCTGAAATATTTGCAAACATTACACAAGACACCAAGCCCTATTGATCTCTCATCACTAGGGCAGATGTTTTTTTTCTGAGCTCACCAGATCCTAAGTTTCTCCTTTATTTTAAAATGAGGATTTACGAGTTTGAATTACAAATGAATACAGAGTCATAACCTTGATTGTGCGAATCATTCATCACAAGTCTCAAGTGGTTGCAAGAAAAGCTGAATTCATTCACTCTATCCTACCACATGAATGGAGATACAAACATGAAGACCCTTTGATCTGTTGACTCATTTTCTCAGCCCCTTCAGCAGAAGACCAAGGCCTTATGGGTACTTTTTTATTTCATGCGATTTGTTCTTTATGGAAAATGATGGACAAATGAATATGTCATACTAGCAAAAACCTCAGTAAATGTTTTCTGCTACACACTGTTCCTTAATTGAGAATATGAATAAAATATTCATTAAAAATAGATAAATCAAGTTCATATTTAATATAGTTCATAGTTCAATATTTATAAGATTTAACTTCAGGTTCCAAGCTGAACTGAGCACAGTGTGAAGGATGTTTGTTTCCAGGGTGTAGTTATGGATAAAGGCTCATTTATGGGTTGGCAGTATGGCTACTTCTTGTTTTAGTTGAGACTAAATTTAGCTCCGGAATTGCTGAACCTTTTCTAATGACCTTCTCTGCTGTTATTGATCTTCACATAGCTTAGAGTCCCCTCCCCCTTTGTGTTTGCACGCACACAAACACACGCACACAAAAACCGTCACAACCCCCCAGCCCACCCTCCTCCGCCACAGAGGTGACTTCCTGCATAAGTGAGTGACGAATGAAGCTTAGGGAAAGACGCGTGGAAAAACTAAGCAGAGCGCAGAGAAAGGAAAGAGGAAGAACAGACAGAAGTATTGAGGAGAGAGAGACAGGAGGATGAGTGAAGACTCGAGACGATGGCCCTCCGGAAACAATAAGAACAGAGATGGGCGGCAGTCGAATAGGATTAGGAGGAGGTAAAGTTATTATGTACAGTGCTTTCAGACCTCCCCCAACACACACACACACACACACACACACACACACACAAAATGGTGTTTTCACATACCACCCTTGAACATATTCTCTCTTCAACATAATACTCTGGGTTTTTTTCAATCCAATTTAATAAACATGCAAATTATAAACTAATTATAAAAGAAAAAAATCATACGGTAAAAAGATTTAGTTCAGTTAAATTCAATGTTTTTCTTGTTATTTTACACCCAACCGAGACAATTATTTATAGTAAATATTCTGTTTGTCTCTTATTGAACTGCCATGACACATGAACATTTCTTTAAAAAAAAACGTTATATTCTTTAAAATAAAATGTTTTACAGTGTAGAAGTTAATGCTGACAAATGTACTTGTTTTTCTTGTTATTTTACACCCAACTGAGATCACAGTAAACAGCTGTTTATTTCTGTAATTCAACATTTAACTGCCTTTCAAAAACACCTGAAAATTTCGTTAATAAAACTGAACAATTCTGTAAAATTACCTTTTTTACAGTGTAGAAGTTAATGCTGAAAAATGTACAATATTTTGAAATGATTGAACATGTTTATCATCCAATGACAGTGTCTTCTGGAATCAAGCTAATATTTCATTGACTATTCGGCAAGGCAGAACTCAGTAGTCTTTATTCAACCTCACATCTCTATATATAAATGTGTGTTGGAGTATAAAAACAAGAGTTTGAAGATTTTTTACTGTTCAAAACATACAACCATACAAGCACACAAATATCAGGGATTGAGCATTTGAAGTTTTCCAGAATGGCACAAACTTATCGAAAGGTGAAGGAAAGCACATCTATGAAAGCGCCTAAAATAAGCAAATGAGGCCGTGTCTGAAAGATCTGACAAATAAGTAAGAAGCGTTCGCACCTTCTGTCATCATGCGAGGGCATTTTCACACCACCTTTTGAGGAAAGTAATTGGTCATCTTAAATCTTAAAACTAACACAGACACAAAGCTAATACCACATTTATCCAGTAGCCAGCACGTCTGCGTTTGACACGACGGCCTATTTCATTCTTTTCGTTGCGGAAACAATACGCGTGAATGACTACTGAATGAGGTGGGTGCCATTTTGTGAGGAAGATATTGATTCGTAAAGTTCCAGTTTTGTTAAGGAGATGCTAAAGTGTCAAGGTCCAAGGCCGACCAATCTTAAACAGTCACTGTATTTCGTTTTATCAAAGCTTGGTTCTTCACTGAGTGAAATCAAATTGATCCGCTATCGCGATCAAGGTCTATCGTCATTACAGAGCAAACTGAGATACGATTGGGGGGCCAAACTGATACAATCTAGAGCGCTGAGGGGTGAAGTTTGGGCTACAGTGATAAACCCGCGCAGGGGCCGTGGGGGTTGTGTGTGTATCGGGGGTTTAACCAGATGAGCGAGGAGCTCCGCTGACCCCCGCTCGCCATTGCATGAAGACAGCTGCCTGGTCAACACAGAAAACCTTTTCCAGATGGGCCGCAGCCCGCATACCACACTGTGCCACAACCATAAACGCACAAAACACACAAACAATTTAAAAATGACATTGGTTTGCCAATAAGTCACACTAGGGATGTAGAGTGCAATATACACAACCAAACAGCAAACAGTGTGGAAATCTGTTGGCTGTATATGATAAATATACTACATACGATCAACGGTTAGCCCGAACGTGCAGGAAGTAAACAAAAAAAAGATCCTTCAACTGCACGTGCAACCTAATAATTGCAAAAAACAAACGTTATTTACCAAAAAGGTTCATTGCATAAACAAATACACGAACATAAAAGCGTATCTCCGTCTACCGTATAGTTGCGAGTGCGAACGTCTAGTCTATTATTCCATGAAAAAGGAAGAAGCTTAAAGATTGCATTGAAAATCCTACATGTATCATTCGAAGACATTTTGTATCTTTCTCGAGCTGAATAAAATATGTATGACGCTGCACATTCTCAACATTTCCCTGTATGATAAAGTAAGTACATATTCCACTATAAAGATCATCTTTACAGTAAAGAGCTGTTATGGCTGTTAGCCCTTAGCAGATATACCGTTAAAGTACACAAACAGACACTAATGCGGGATCTTCATGCAATATGAGTTTACGGATACGACAAATTTCACAATCGACTTCACATTAGTTACACGACGAACCCTTTTAAAGGGGCGTTTTTAACTGGTTAACATCTCTCTCTCTCATTTAAACAGCCTTGCTTGCAAACACACAGCAACAGTAACGTGATCTCAGATGATTTAGTTAAAGCATCCCATCTCTTATTCATTTGTCCATCTCTTACCTTCCCACGAATCCATCTCATGTCTCGCTCGGTCTCCCTGTCATCCATTCATACACGTATCCTTCTGAGGAACATCACAGGCCTCATGACTGTCTTTTCTCCAGCTCCTTTCTCACAGCTTGCTCCCCTCTGTTCTGACTCTCACTGATCCTCCTCTCAGGCTCAGCCCTGCTGGTCAGTTTCAGCCTGGTCACATGACCACCGAGTTCAGGCCCCAGGGGTCACGGTGTGGCCGGAGGGCCAATGGCAATGCGGGGGTTATCTGAGTGGAATTGATAGCCCCATTTTCCCCTCCTGCTGAACAATGCCAGCCCACTCACTCCGACGCTCTACCTTTCTCTTGTTCGCTTGTTTCAAAGTCAGCAAAAGTGCTGCAAATGTGAACTCAGATTCAATCGAGCTGTTTTATTTGAGTCAAGCTAGGGAGGTAACAATGAGAAAAAGGATGATGGTTGAAACGCTTTTCTACATTTATACGACCTCACTAATTCAATTAATTTTTTTACTACTAATGTTAGTAAAATGCGTCACCTGTAAATAAAAAGCATAAGAAACAGAATCAGGACCATTATACCAAACGTATTCACATGTACCGCGCACGCACAAGTATTTATGTCATACAACAGTTTTCCCTCAAAAACATTGTTTTATTTAAAAAGAAGCATGAAGATCGATATATCAGTAGTCAAAAATAATATTACCATGACTTTTTTATAGTGTATTACAGTGTTGCCATGATATCACCACTTATCCTTAGTACGGCTACAATATGTTTAGGTAAGAAAGCACCATTTCAGTCTTTCTGAATTTATTATAGCTTTTATTTATTTATATATTATTTATATATGTGTTTATTTAAAATGATCATTTTTATTTTATTCTGTGAACTACTAACAAGATTTTTTCCAAACAAAATGTTTCTATTAGCATTTTTTGCAGAAAAAGACAAATAGCTTTAAAAAGATCCTCTGTATTTTTTTCAGGCCTCGCATACTGCACAGAAAACAAGTTCATATTTTAAACAATACAAAAGTCATATTTCCACATGTGCAGAAAAAACTGTGTATTTGAAAGATACTGGCAGATGTGTTTCTTCACATAAAATCTAACTTAATGTAACTATCTGTGTGTGTGTGTGTGTGTGTAAACAGTCTTTTAAAAATGTTACGTTGTTCATTCAAATTTGTTCATTTTTATTATAAAAATGTCATTCGAGAACATCTAGGAGAACATCTAATTATATAATGTAAAATGAACACGTCAGGATGCGTTACGGTAATGAGAATTTAAGCAGAAACTGCGATTAAATACATAAATAATTCATTCACATGTTAAAATGATGCTTTATGAAAGGTATAGTACACAATTAAGTTCATTATGATTATTGTTTTCAGTGGTATCATAAGAATGACCCACTTAGTTTTCTTCACTGGTCAACCAAACAAAAAAATGACTCTGAAGAATATTAAGTCTTATGAATATACAGTAGTATCAGAAATTTCTGTTTTTCGGTGGAAGCCATTATTACTTTAGTAAAAGTTTGTGTATTTAGCAAAAGTTCAAAATGTATTTTTTATGTTAGAGTATAACCTGGATTCTTATCCGTTTTCACGTGTCTTGTCATGCTGTCAGTATTTCTCATTGCCGTTGCATTCCTGAGGTTTGACACAATACATCTAGAAATGCTGAATTGAAACGAATAATTTCATTCATTTGAATTACAGATGTAAAAGACCGTCTTGGTCATTCTTAAAAGATAGTACACCCATAATCATAAATTCATAAAAACGTGTATGACTTTTTTTCTTTGGTACAAAAAGGTATTTTGAAGAGTGTTGGTAACCAATGAAAATGGGCCCCCATTAACTTCCATTGTATGGACACAAAACCACAGAGACATTTCTCACAATATCTTCTTCTGGGGTCCACAGAAGAAAGAGTCCTATACAGGATGGGTGAATGAAGGATGCTAGAATTTTAACTATCCCTTCAAACTCCTTTTTAAAACCCACCTCCACAGCCACCTTTTCTAGAAGATGTCTGAGACAGATTTAACCTCCCAAATCTTTACTTATTTTCTCATTTAGTTTGATTTGCAGCACATGTCCTCTGGGAACCCAGACCCGCATCCAAAGCAAATCCGGTTCAAGCCCGAATGACAGCATTAGCCCACCGCTAACGCTAATGACGCCCCTCCCTGGGCCACACATAAGAGGCTTTTCACATTCAAATGCAACAGTAGAATGAGGAAGGGGGTTAGCGGGAGGAGAAGAAGGGTTGTGCTGGACTTTGTCATGTAGAGGTGAGGACGGGTGGGTGGGAGAAGTGGAGTATGAAGTCGGAGGAGGTTCAAGTTTCTGCTGCAGCTGTCACGGCACGGCTGGGTTTGACCCTCGGGCTACTGCTGACACATAAGCTAAATGCATTTAATTGTCTTCAGGCGCGCTGGAGATCCACTGACACACATCACAATGACTCAGTTGTGACTTTTGTCTCTAAATGGCTTCTCCTCTACAACAAATCCAAACGTGTTTTAAAAATATTAGCTACACCCAAACATTCAATATTGACACGGGGACTGACCTCAACAAACAAACTGAGTTAGAAACCTAGACTGTTTCAAGTGTTGCGCATGATAGGATGACTGAAGTATTGAAGTATTTAAAGAAGAATGCCATTATTACTTTTATGCCTTTGAAAAATGTACCTTGGTGGCAACTGCTTGCCAAAATACCATACTTCTCAAGAAATCTTGGTTAAACACACATGCAACAATTTTCTTTTTATCCATTAAAAACAAGGTATGGCATGATTTAAAGCATTAAGTTCAAGACTTACGGACAGTTTAACACAATTTTGAACATTTTTGACAAGAGAAGGCCTTAAAAATCCTCATTACCGCAACCATTAAAACTGTCAATCTCATAGCATTAGCCATGATGCCTAAACATGTTTTTATTAATCTTAAATCATTAATATGTATGACATTTCTTTAATGCCGTAAACTACGTGTATCGGCAATGAGAATGAAAAAAGCAGCGTTACAACAGAATATTACGCTTTTGACTAGGAAAATATGAAGTAATCTGTTCTTTGAAAGGTTCTGGCAGATGTGTTTCTGCACATTAAATTAAACTTAATGTAAATATTATTACATCTATTTATAATGATTACACTAATAATGTTACGGAAGATGAGATTTTAGTCATGGACATTTGTAAATTTTTATTATATATTAATATTCTGTCAAAGAGTTTTTGCCATTCGAGAACATCTGGAAGAACATCCAATAGTTTTTTCTGAATTCTTGAATTTTACTCTTGAAATTTACATTCATTTCGACATATAATTCACTCAAACATATCAGGATGTGTTACGGTAATGAGAATTTAAGCAGAAAATGCAGGTAAAATATATCGATAATTCATTACCATGTTAAAATTGTGCTTTATGAAAGGTATCATTTTTTTCAGTGGTTTTTCTAAGAATGACACACTTAATTTTCTTAGGGCAAGCCAACACTGGTCAACAAAAAAAGAAATGAAAATGACTCTGATTGGAAAAAATATATTCGGTCTTCTGATTCTACAGCAGTAACAGAAACTTCAGTTTTTTGGTGGAAGCCATTAATACTGTGGTCAAAGTTTGTGTAGATAGGAACAATGTGGTAAAAACAGGAATTCTGCTGTCGGCATTAATAACAAAAACACACATCGTGTGAAGAGAAGAATAAAGGAAGTAATATTACAGCACAACAAATGTTTTCACAACACGAAACTCTGCGATTCCACAGGCAGTGTGTCATTTCCCAGATTACCATGCAGTGATACCTCCCGTCAGGGTCTTCACCATATGCTCACACACAACCTGACCTAAAAGACACACTCTTAGAGAATTACAACGTAAAAGCATTTCGCAAAAACACCAACAACAGGCTTCAAATTGAACAATTTCACCATCAAGAGAAGATAAAATGAACTCCACAAGGTTCCCAGGCAAAAGCTATACATACAAAGTGTAATATAATGGCTACTAGCAAACTAGCTTGAGTTTGAAATAGAACTGAATAAAATTGCCACAAAACACGTATAAAGACCTTTACCAGATGTAAATGCTACAACATAACAGTATTAGGGAAACCACACTGAGCTTTAAGCCTTGGCATACAGTTTTTCCCAGCATGTGGTACTGAAGCTAAACTGAATTTAATTGAACCAAAACTATGCAAACTAAGCACACTGTTCAACAATCAATGCTTGCTGAAACAAAGCCAGCCAGGAAGAGATAATAGTGAACTGTCTTATTTACAAAACAGAGAGTATGGGAATTATGTAGTGTCCAAAAAGGAATACATTGTAATTTAACTTTAAGAGGTCTTTACGAGCATGAAAAAAGAAAACATTAATCCAGACTTGATAATGACAATCAATAAGACAAAATGATACAAATGATACCCTGTAGTCAATAATGTGCTACTGATATTTAAGCAATTTTTTGCCGCCGGACATACAGCACTTTTGTCAATTCTGTCCTTTAAAGGAATGGCTATTTATTTATAACTTGTACTACGTGGATCTAAAAGAGCATGAAACAGGCGGATAAAACACATCAAAGTTATACAATCCACATAAAATAAGCTTTTTGACCAAGTTCTGGATGATATTTTGCTCAGTGATGTATTAAAAATAATGTAATGCGAAACAACGTGATGCATACACTGCCGGTGCGAAAGGACAATGGGGTTGTGCTGCCGACGCTCTCCCTACGCTCTGCTCCGCCTTTGGGCGTCTTACGCGTGCGGTGTGAAACGGGCATCGGCTTCATGTTAGTGTGGGCCCCCTTATATCGAAAGGTTCTGTCTTTCAATCGCAATGAATTTACATTCAGCACTATAGAAATGATTTCAAGCCATGCTTTAAAGAAAACAAAGATCATGCACATGAAAGTTTTCCTGTATCCGTATATGTGTATCCGTTTCTGAGACTTAAGGGCACATAGTTGAGCGCAGAGCGGCAGTCTTACATTACTGCATTGGCTGTTTTTATAATAATATTACATTTGCACTACATGATCAATATGGAGGTACAATACACTCTTAAAAAAGGCGCTTGAAAATGTCATAGAAGAACCATTTCTGGTTTCTGTATGGAATCCATAAGGAAGTTCCTTCAACATCCAAAGAACCTTCGTTTTGTTTATTCGGTTTCCCATTTCCCTCCAGTAAACAAGCAGAAAGAGTGTTTGCAAGCAGTGTGGCACTTAAGGTAAATGTTAAATGTTTGCATAACCACTGTCTACTATGCTGGAGTGTCAATTTGATACGGGTGCTGAATTATTTACAAATATTTTGTTGTTTTGATTATGATCACGTAAAGATCATAATAAACATAATTGTGTTCTCATTTTAACATTATTTATGTGTTTCATTGCTTTCTGCTGAGATTCTCATCACCGTAACATGTTCTATCATTATATGTTGTCATTTAAAACATGGAAAAAAACAATTGGATGTTCTACTAAAATAAACAATCTTTGACAGAATATTCATGTAGGATAAAAATGAAGAAATAATTGGAAAAAAGTGTCCTTGACTGAGGACTGTTTACACACACACACAAATATATTTACACTAAGTTAGATTTTCTGCGAAGAAACCCATCCGCCAGTACTTACTAACAGGTTAACAGATCACTTGATATTTTTCTAGTTAAAAGCGTAACACTCTCTTGTCACGTTGTGTAGCGATTAACAGTTTTAAACAATTACGGTAATGAGAGTTTTAAGGCCTTTTTGTAAAAGCAGCACCAGAGGAGGCTCGACATCGAATGAAGGCTACAAATAATCCCTATTTCCTTATATGCCTCCACACATGTCCTGCTGACACACATGCCCAGCTGTAATGCACTGATCCCAAAAGCATTAGAGGGATTTGTAAACCTGCGGGAGTCACTGTGGAATTATCCAATCCATACTATTTATGAGTTAATGTTATAACGTTTGATTGTGTTTGTAACAGAACCAATTAAAGCAAAGTGTTGTTTTTCGGCAATATGACCTTCAGGCATCTTCTGAAGCTCCCCGGTGTATAAAATCAAACAGAATCATTTATATTTCATAAGAGCGGCACAGCAACGTATTTTCCGTCTCAGACTGTAATGAAACCCCCATATTATCACTCAGTCAAGTGTTAAAGGACAGCTCTCTTTGCTCTCCTGGGTTTTCATTTAATTAGACCGGTTGGCGTAATTAATCTTATTAAAATATTAACCTTGTGAGACGCAAAGTTGACAAGAGAATGGGGGTTAGAAGGCGCAGTTTTGTGTGTGGTTTGTGTACATTAAGCTTTGGCCCCCGATGGATCTTCTCTTTGGAGCTGTGCGAGGGTCTGACCTTGGCTTGTCGTTTTTAATAGGTGATCAAACTTGATGAACAGGAGATTAGCCAATGAGAAGAGACCATATGTCACCCTTGACCTTGCCATATCCTTTCTGACCCTTTCTACTTAGCACGCGCGGGATGAATGGCATAATCAGCTGGTTTGACCCTGAGGTCAAAGTGGGCTGAAGTATGCTGAATTTCATGTCAGCTTGTATGCTGACAAAAGCGCAGATGCTTTCGTATGAATTTGAATGATGATAATTCATAAGAAAGCATCTTATAGGAATCGTTTGGCTCCTATCACGTGACGAGGAAAGTACACCGCACGCCAACGGTTTTTCAGACAGAGTCCTGACTGTGAACATAGGAAATCTCGCCAGATTTCAGAATAAGTTTTATTAGTATTTCACTGTATGTTTATTATGATATAAAGAAAAGGGTTTGGTTGAAGTCATGCCTACGGTTGTTGTGCTTCTGTCAGCTGGCTATCGGATTGGTTATAGTTTCGTCCCACGTGACAATCAACAGCGTTCTTGTGCGTTTGTCCTCGGGGTTTCCCCAACACATCAGGATTTCTGATCGTAAATATTCAACATGTTGAATCGCGATCGGGGCGGCTCCGATGCTCTTCTCATCAGGTTCGTTCACTCTTAACACACATCACACCAAAGGAACTTCTGATAAGATTATTTTAAGAGCCGTTTAAGATCATCGGGACTTCACCTAGGATAGTCGTAAGAGGAACAATCCATTTGTTTTAGCACCAGTGATGCTACAGTAGGTTTAGGGGAGGGGCTTAAGTATTGCTTTTTTCTAACAATCGTACGGTTTTGTATAAATTAGCATCCTCGTACAAAAGTTATCATTTCCTTTGAGTTCAGGTTGTAACATTTCATCAGCTTAAATGAAACTATAAACACTTGCTGGTGGAAAACATGACATATACAGTGATTTATGATTCCCAGCTCATTCTAATTGATGTAATTGATTTTATCATTTATCCCTGCACTTTTCACAAGCTCATCTTTGTTAACTAGATAATGTTACCTTGGTGACCAATTTAGGTCTAAACCTAATGTCCGTGTTTGCAGGACATAAAAACAGCAAGATTTACACAGCTCTGGCAAAACCGGACAAGTGACATTTATACTGTTGAGCCTTGCTCGTGGTTAGTAGTGTTTCACAGCTCTTTTACAGAGAGCAATTCAGAGAGCAATAAAGCAGATGGTAAATGAGACAACATTTAAAGTGTATCTAGCATTTTTTAGGTATGTTTATTTTCTTAAATTCTATTATTATTGACTTGCCTTAATGTCAGCTCAGTTGTATTTGACTTTCTTTTCTCATCTGAAAAGAAAAAACTCAAGATTCATATTTAAACGTATTTTGAGAAATACTACAAATCGATAACATCAGATCGCATTGGTTCGCGTTAAGGTTAACAGATAAAGAATTATGTCAACATATTAATAGAATATATGAATACACTGGAGTCATATGGATGTATGATGCTTTTTCGCCAACACTTCAAGAGCTTTTGCCATGCATTTTATGGACAGAGATGATGTATGATGATTTGAGTCTGGCGGGGGAACGGAGGTCTAGGATGGCATGAGGGTGAATAAATAACAAAAGTATTGCTATTTTTCGTGAGCTATTCCTTAAAGATTCACATTAAAACATGAAATTGATGATGAAACTGACATTCGATGTTATACTGAAAGAACTCAATTGTCCAAGTCAAGGCCGTCCAAATTTGATAACTGCCACAAAGAGACACGGCTGTTGCAATTCCAGCGTTATGGATGTGACATCTTTAGCCCAAACTTCTGTACTTTATTTATTACCAGCATATTGAATCCCCTAGTTATATTTCACGAAACCCCTGTTGACAGTCGAGACATGAGAAACTAAAAAGTTCATATAGGCTACAAGTGATCTTTTAAAAAGAGGGGAAAATAAGGTTTTACGGATGTGACAAAAAGAACGCATGCTTTTGAGAGACGACATCATTTGTAGGATGTCTGTGAATTAAAATGTGCATATCAGAACCAATAATATCCTCTAAATAGAGTGGGGAGGCCTCCTTCTCATAAAATAGTGACCTGACCTATTAGTATGGTGAAAACCTTTAGATTTTCTTATTGTAAGGTTGACATTTGCATGGAATTGCACGTTTTTATATCACTGTATCGATGTTCTGGCTGGTACATCACGTTGTGATGAAGTCTGAGAAAGGGCACGTTATCTGGTAAGTGTTAAATATGTTGTATTTGTGTATGTACCAAAATTCTATTGCTATTTAAAAAAGGTGTTAAAAAACAAGAAATACTAAAAGTCTGATAAACTGGCAATTACCTATAATACAAACCAGGAGAACACACGCTCAAACCCAAGACACCAAAGGGAAAAAATCATTAGTGTCTTTCTTTTCATACAACTGCTAATTATTTCATAAGCACATGATGAATGAGTCACTTGAGTTATGTGGGGTCACGGCCACTCCAAACTAGATTGGATTTGGGATGCAGCAGATTACATTATGACCGAGCCTTGCTTCTCTCTTCTCGAGGCTTCGGTTACTGATCGATCGGAGCGTTAACGGTCGCTCCTGATGCTTGTGTTTTCTCTAGAGGAGAGATATGAGATGCTCATAAAACAGATAACTAATAACTACAGAAGTTACACGAACGGCTGCGGGGATTTATGATAAGAATCTATTGCAGATTTGACCTTCAATACATTGACGGGTTTTGGAGTACATTCTGCATTCATAGATTAGTACATACAAAAATATATAGGTTGACAAAGGAAGTATGTGTTTATGTTTTCATATATCTGTATACATGCACAATTGTATCACCTTTTAACTGTAGTTGTTCATTTAAACAAAACATATTAAATGTACTCTTTCTATTAACACGAGGTCATTCAAAATGTGTGTTATATTATACGCACAAACTATATTTATTGTACTTTGTCATAACAAAATGTGCTAAAAAGGATAAATGATGCTTTAAATGAATTTTTCTGGAAACAATATAAAGAATTTGAGAACCTTTAATCATAATCATGTCAAGAAAACATGCCGAGTGTTATTCGTTTCATCCTGAAGAGGTTGACTACACTGTTTCATGGCTAGTTAGCTACTAACCAAAAAATAAATATATGGACATGAAATGTTGATTTGAGTTCAAATGATCTGATTTTGAGAGCAGAGAGGAACCTCAGAATGACATGAAGTATACACAGGGAAATTGGTTGCCAAAATCTAAAATGGATTTTCTTTTTTAGCGTGAAGCTTATTACAGTGTTACAGCTTTATTATTGCTACTGACCTTAAAATGTCACAACTGACCAATCAGAATCAAGTATTCCAGAAAGCCAGTAATAACATTGATTTTACATGTCTGTGTGTATATTGTTCTATTACATATGATCATCATGCCACATGCAAATTTTTATTTACTTAATTTATTTAACTATTTCTTATTAGAGGAAAAAAGATCAAACTTTACAAATCTAGACCGTACTTTACATTTAAAACATTACAAAACTGTTCTTTATACTGTAAAGACAGTGTTGCTTGCATAAAGTACTCTATGAAGAGATTATTTGCAAAAACAGATATAACCCGTTTTTAAAAATGTTTTGATATCATGTTCAGTGTTGTTTTTATTGGGTTGGTTAGCTGTATTTTATTAAGTTCTTATCAAATTAACTCGACCACAATTTGATTTATGGGTCATTCTACAGAAACGTCCACTTTTGGTATGGCAAGATGTCTTAAAATGGATTTCTTTTTCTAACATTTAAACTTAGACCACATTATTAGGTTACCCTTTGACTTTATGAGTACACATAAATGACAGCTTAATTTTTTTTTTGTGTGCATGTACTTAAAGACAGCATACACATTTTTTTTGTCACTGGTGTTACCTTACTTTTTTAGCAATATTAAAGGTGTTTATGAAATATATATTTTTTTAATTCAGTACTCAGTATTCAGAGGTACAGAAAATTTACGATAATCTAAATAATAAGGAGATTATGTTTCATTTATTTTAATCAGGTTTGTTAAAAGTGTGACTGAATGATGTTAGTTCAATTGCGCAACCATGTATTTGCTATAACAATGAAAATATTTGAAAAACAGTTATAAACAAGCAATGATACAATCCTTTAATTTCATTGAATTCTGCTACACTTAAGAATTAGGCTTTAAAGCTAAATATTTTCTTGAAAAAGTTCTCTGACTACTCTGACTCTTTGCCTGCATCTTTGCTGCTCCATGCCTTTTGCTCATATCTCATCTCCCTTTCACTCAAATCACTTATTCTCTTTCTTTTTTTGTGTGTCAATGTCATGGAGATAGCTCTGATTCCTTTTCTGCAAATACTCTGTTCTGCGTTCAGGATCAGCATCCCTAAGCTTTCTGTATAGTCGCTGTTTCTCAGCTGGACTCAGTTTAGCCATACCCTCAATTTAGAAATACCTGACCAAAGGAGGATTAACAATGACAAAGAAAAGTTAGAATCGCAAATGAATAGCTTTGAACAAAGTTTATCTATAAAAGGGAGTCACTGGTGTTACCCATAAGGAAGGTAACACCAGTGACAGTAACACCAGTGACAATTTTCATGAAAACTGCATTTTACAAAATGGCTGCTGCAAGGTATCAAACCACATGTTGTCAATCACTGTATACTCACTAAATTAAGTAGTTTAATCCATTTGTATTCTAGTTTTGTACAATTCCCAAACAATAAAGGAGCTTCATATGAAATCATGAGATAAATGAGAAGATTTCTGATAATTGAAAAGAGACAGTGGACTTACCATGGGCTTCTCTTCATAGATCTCCAGGAAATTGGCAGAAGGAAGTCAAGTGATGTCATCAGTGTAATTATTATTTAAAGATAGGAGCTTTTTTGTTAAACGGTAACACCAGTGACACAACTCCAGGGGACCACTACTTTCATTATTTATTTTATAATATTTATTTAGCATTTAGTTTTTTTTATGTAATTTACATAATATATTTGATAGTTATGGACACATTTTTGTATTTTAAATGGAAGAAAACACAGTTTTTGACCTCAAAATAAAACATTTTCCCTCTGTACATGACTGTGGGGACGAGCACTTCTGTGGTACTTGGAATTCTAATTAATGAATAAAAATCTAATATTGCCAAATTGATGGCTCAAGAAGGTGTAATTGTTCAAATAACCTTTTTGTTTCATTTTAAAATATAAAAAATTGTAACCCTAAAGTGTAATATTTATGTAAAGGCTAGGGACAGAAAATTTGACATTTCCGTAGAATGACCCTTATTTTACACGTAATGCACAATAAAAACATTCTTTTTGGAGTTATCTGTTTTTGCAAATAAACTCTTCATGTGTAAACTAAATAATACCTTTTAAGTGTAGGCCTACTCCTATAATCAAAATAAACACAACAACAATACATCAGCATGTACATGTTAAACTAGTGTAGGACGATTCAGATGTAGCCATTTGGATCACATACATTTCTTTTTTATTTCGCCTACATTTACCCTATGTGTAGTACCAGGAATCCAAAAAAGAAACAGAGGGATTGTTTTGTAAGTACTTTGGTATTTTGACCAGCAGAGGTCAGCACCGCACTACACAGTGATGCCAGATCTTCCGCCCAAGCGCTGCTGCTGCTGCTGTACAAGCTTCTCTAAAGATTTATGTGCCAGAGGAAAATAAGTCTAGCACTTTTAGTTCAGATGTGGGTTGGGCTTGAATGTAAACCATTAATCAGCATGAGTTGTGAAATCAGGTGATTCATGTCAAGGAAATAAGAGAATGAAACTCATTTCCACCAAAACCATGATTCACCGTAAACATGATGCATCACAAGATATAAATCTTAATTACCGAAACCATGAATACTGTAGTGTTTCACACAAAACACTGTAAACGTATCTTATCTGTGCGTCTCTATCCGGTTAGTTTGTAGTGCACAGAGTGTGTTGGTGGGAGAATCTGCATTTTGTCACAAGGGTTCAAAGTAGAAAACGGTCTGTGGGGTTGATTCTCGGACAGATGGGGTTGACCAAGGTGGTGCAAGGTTAACCTCTCCACCCCGAGCACTAACAACCGCCCCAGGTAACATTCCAATAAATGACCTTTTCTGAAAGCATGTACACAACACGATTGGTATGGGTTGTGTGTATTAGGATTCATTTCTGCAGTATCCGATATGATGGGGCACATAAGTAAAAGACCTCTTTTCCCCATACAGATTTATTCATTAAAGTTGGTTTCATCAGCAGAATCATTTCAGTGAATATGAATTTGTGAGTATTTGTGCGTGCGCTCGTGGAGAGCTGTTGTGGACTCCACGGATTCATGCTAAATGTTCTCCCGGCTTGATTTAAGCATGTTTACAAGAATATCTTATGAAAATATGTTTTTATATAAAGGATTTAACATGATCGGTCATATTTACTTTAAACACAATCTCACTGGAGTTCGTGACTATTTTACGAGGTGGCAAATCCGTATGAACTCGTACAATCTTATTCGTCCGTTTTAGTATGTTTTGCTTTGGTGCCAGATATGCTAGGTTCAGAGGTGGGGCTTCAGTATCGCTTTTTTCTCAAAATGATATGTTTTTGTGCGATTCATGATAGTTACGAATTCCAGTACGAAATCTTCTGAGATCAGGTTTTTACTTTTTGTTGCAATCTTATCTTCACTTTACAGCCTTTTTGATTACATTTCTCCAAACTCAAAAACCTTAAAAATGTTTAATCGCGATTAATCGCTACCAGAATAAAAGTCTGTTTTTACACAATATATGTATACGATATCTGTTTACCGTGCATATTTAATTTGAATTTATAAACACAAATGTATATATTTAGGATTTACACATGCATGGCAATGCATTTTCGTTTATAAATATATATAATTTAAATTATACATAAACATTTATTCATTTTTATATTTTTCTTCAATTTATTACTGTATGCGTTTATGAATACAAATTGAATATGCACAGTTCACAGACATATATAATGTTAACACAAACTAATCATTTCAATTCCAGAATTCAATCGCAAATTTTCAATGGCACCCCAGAACCTTACTATAACCCCGCCTCCAGTAACCTGGGGTAAAATATGTCACTCAATAAGACAATGACAGCTTACTTGATATGACAATCCTTTAAGGCCTTAAACCATCCAAAATGTTCTGAAAATCTATCTCATGTGGCTCTTTTTTATACAAACTTCTGCTCAGACGTGGCACCCGACTCAATCCAACATAAACGTTATGACATAAATGCAGTGTAATGTGAGGTTTCAGATCTGCAGGTGCTACTCTTTCCTGGCTCGGGGCAGTAGACATGCTTTGAAGCTGCCAAGCCTGCGGGATATTGCGATGCGTCTGAACTGCTCTGATTCGCAATGACGGCCAATGTCTGACTCAACACCGTAAAGCACAACGTTAATATAACATGACAAATGTGATCGTGACAAATCTGATGAATAATTAAGAGTGAATCAAACATCTAGCAACCGCCTCTGTCACTAATAACAGTTAGCAGTGTAGGGAAAGTTTCTCTGGAAATGTAATTACATGTCTGATTACTCCATTAAAAGTTACTGGTCTGATTACTTTATTTTAAAAGTAATTTGTTACATTACTAGTTACATTACTACCCCTCCCTCAAAAAAACTAAATAACCTCTTTAGCCTTCTCATGACCAAACCTTACTGGGAAGTGCATAACTCTCTCTCACAACAAACTAAATCTTTAATTATTGTAATACATAATAAAGCCCCTCTTAAATAGTAATGAAACTGTGACTTTTAACTTGTAACATGTTCATATGTTAACTGTAGTATTTTGAAACCTGCATGCTCCATGATGTAAAGTCTCTCCTTAGTTTCTTATAACTTGTATATCTTAACTATTGCGTCTGCATATTTCTATGATTTCTTTATCATATAATAAATATAACAGAGTTAGAGCAGCAAAAACTAGTCTGATAAAACAGAAGTTTCTAATACCAGCCTGCCACTCGACCGTAGAAGCTGACTCATTGCTCTCTGTGTCTGGTAACGTTACTGTCTCGAGACGTTTCACCTTGCTGTGCTGCCCTATGGGTTGTTTTTCGCGGGAGAGAGGGTTTTGTTTGACCGACAATGCACAACAATGTTCTTGCCTTTGACAGAAATTCAAAATAATGATTTTATTTCCAGCTACAAGAATGCATGTGTTTCTCTCTCCATTCTGAGTTTGGTTTCGCTGGTAGTACCAAAGATTGTCTTATGATAGGGAGATGTATAGGTCTGTAATACTTCCAAAAGGCTTACATGGATCACGAGAGGCACCTCAGCCAAACATATAACACGTCTAGTCTCCTTGTCTGCGTTCCGTCCAATCCGCTGCGATAGCATTGGCCGTTACAAATATTTTGGCTTTCCATGGAGTGGCTTTGGTAGAACTTTCTGCCCAGGCGCTTACAGGCGTAAGTTCGATGTCAACACGGGTGACAGTAAAGCATTACCGCCCAACACTGGTAGTTTGTATGAGCATCATATGAACACAAAGAAAGATGAATACTGGCGTGATTATATTGGAACATTTGCAGTTGGCCCTATGGTAAGTCTAATAATAATAAGTCCATTATGAATAATATTAGTCCGTTAAAAAAACGTTTAATTCTGATTGGTCAATAGCTGTGGTTTATTCACGATTAAGAGCGGCTGTGACCTAACAATTCTGAGTATGATTGCGCATCACCCAATGAAACATTCTATTGTTAGGGACTATATTTCCAGCGGAAGGAAGACTTTTACTTCATGATCACTGCATTTGATACAGATGTTTTGGCTTTAATATTTACATTTAGTCACTTAGCAGACGCTTTGAATACAAAGTAGGGGAAAACAATAGAAGCAATTTGTGCAACCAAAGAACAACAATGCATAAGTGCAGTAAAACCGGTCTCAGTTTGTCTACCACAGTATACGAAGCCAAGATAATTTTTTTGCATTGTGTGGTAACAATTTATAAAAGCAATAAGGTACTTGAGGCTAGTGCTTTATTGTGAATAAGAAATTAGGCAAGACGCACAGCCTCTCGTACCTTATTGCTTACATAAGATTGTGTCGTGCATGTATTGCATATTCAACATGCAGGTTATCCGTTTGGATTCATTCGATCTTAAAAGATGAATAAAAAGACATTAAGATGTTGAGCCAGCAATGTGTTTCCAACGTCTGACATTTCAAACTGCGCAGCTCGCCCCTGTATGGAGAAGACGGGCGTTACTTTATAACTGTGTGCACTACCCAATGTCATTGTCCATCGCAATGTTTCACTGTAGACATCGCCCATCCCTAGTTGTCATTTTCTACTAATCTTTTTTCCTTGGACCGAAAAATGAATTATTAACAGCAGAAAATCCAACCTGCACTTTTCCTACACGAGTGCACGGTGACACCATCCTACGATTTTAACTAGATTATCCCAATTTCCCAAAAGTCTGTGCTACCAGGAATTCGTACCGACCCACCAATAAACCTAACCACGCTGAAAAAAAGTTAGAAATTCAAGTGATATTCTGTTGATCGTTGGGTATGTGGATGACTAAACGATGACAGCTTTTTCATTTTTGGATGAACTATTACTTAAATATTCAAGCGCAAAATTTGTCCAATTTCTTGATCGAGTTGGAATATTTTTTTAAGATCCTCAACTCAGCAGACAGAAAAGCCCTGCCATCACTATGACAAATGAAGTTTAAAATGTCGGATGAAGTTGAACCATTCTTTCATGGTTCGACGGCACAATTGACATTTCGACAAAGAACAAAAAGCCCTGATCCCTCGAGTGAATACGGCAAAAGATCTCACAAGTATTTTATACCACGGTACCGTCCGGAAACATCGAAAGTCGTCAATCCATAAACAAATAGTTAATAATTTAAAGAAAAAGCCAGTGACGCGCAGAGGCCGCAAAAGATCAACCTGTTTTTACATTCATGACCTCAATACGAGCACTCATCCACTCCCCGTCGACCCCCATATCTCCTGGACTCCTCCTCCCCCACTCTTTTCTCCGCAATCTCCCTCTATTTCTCTCCTCCTTTTTCCATCCAGCGCTCCTCTACTTGCTCCAAAACTGTCAGATCACATTAGTGCGTTTCACGCTCCACGCCTGCGGAAAAAACAGCCGTGAACCTCGCCGCGATTCTCGTGCTCCAGTTCCCTCTCTGCACTCGACGCAGCTAAAATACCAACATTATTTTATTCATGATGAGTCCACTGAAGCTAACATCGCCCCACTAAAGGCCACGGCGTCGCACACAAGATAACATGGGGGAAGATGGTGATGTAGGCATATAATTGTAACTCTTCGAAAGCCCCTTTCATCCTTAAGCCGCTCTATGATGTTTAATACTGAAACACGACATCAGCAGCTCAAATGGAGTAGGTCTTGACTTTTTCCTGGTTCAGTGTATTTGTTGAGTTATTTTGCCCTGACAATACACCATCGCGTAGCCTCTGTTTAAAAAAATCAGACTAGAATTCCTGTATTTAAACTGTACAGTATGGCATAAACACCTCTGTAGGTTTATTTCCAAACCTGCACTGCAAGCTACTTTTAAAAGGCCTCTGCCAAATACATAAATGTAAATTACCATCATTAAAATCTAGTTAAAATGAGGACAATTATTGTGCAGAATGTAGATTACAACGTATTATTCATATTTAGAAATATTTCTGGAAATATTTCAAATATGCAAACACATTACTAAAGCGTTGTGGGTGGTTGAGCTAATCTAACCATCACAGAGTCAGTATGAGGGGGCTGAAGGGACGGCCTTCATCCATACCACAACATTTCCAAGATGCCTATACCAACCTACCATAAAACTATTTTGAAGAATGATGGTAACCAAACAACATTGACCCACCCCCGTTGACTTCCATTGTATGGACACAAAACCACTGAGACATTTCACATTGTGATTCTGAATGACACAAGAGTGATTCAATGATGGCAGAATTTGTATCTGTGGGTGAACTATGCCTTTAAACACTCGCTTTTTACAGTACTGAAGTATACAGGTTGTTATAAGCACCCGGGAGACGTTGTCATACTTTTTATGGAATTGGATCGTCTTTATTATCTATGTCTCTTCGTGTGATCCCATACAGACTCGATGATGAGATCAGTTGTACTTCTTATTTATATGATGTCACTTAACTATGACTGACAGTTCGTGATGAAGAATCTCCTGAGCCACCAAAGCTTAGTAAACAAACATCTTTTGCTTGAAGAATCTATCATCCATCGGGCAAAAACATGTGTTAGGATCACAAGGAAAATTAATAAAACGCCTCTTCTCAAGACCCCCGTGATGTAAGCGATCATGCATGTATGTGACTCAAGGAGTGCGCAGCAAGTTTCACACCAAAGTGACAAAAACACCCAAAATAAAAATTGTCACAGGGTTTACTCATCCTCATGCCATCCCAAATGTATTTGACATTCTTTCTTTGGCTGAACAGTGAACACAAAAGAAACTTATTATAATTGTCGCAATATTGTATTCCCACCACACTATTATTGCAGTCAAACGAATCCACAAGAACAATATTATCACAATATTTTTTATTTACAAATAAATAAGTGAAATTCATCTTTTTATATCATTCCTGGTATATTGGCACACTCCTTACATATACACTTTCCTAGCTGCTAGTGGTCCAAGACGATGACATAATATGTAGGACGACCTAGGGATTCTGTACTAGGACCCTCCTTCTTCAACAAATTGTGAGAATTCCTCGACACCCGTTCTTTATTTAATCCCTCTTTCCACTCAAAGCTCATTGACAAGAGGGGTCGTGCTGTGGTGCGAGACCCCTGCTCCAGTCTCTGTGATCTGGGCTGTTAAATGACAGGCCGGGCGCCTCTACAGGCTTAGGGTGGAGCGTAATGACACTGTGTTTGTTTTTAACTTGTTTGTGTTCCTCGGCTGCAGGAACTGAAAAGAGACCGAGCCTGTTATTAGCACCGGGACGTCCTGTAATCATAAATGGGCTGGTCATTTAGCTGTCTGTTAGGCGTGTTACTTTACGGCTGACCTCAGATCAGATGCTTTTAACATGAACAACAGTAGACAATAGAGGCGACAATTACTGTAAATGATGCATTCAATACGAATTTTAATGAGTAACGTTTGGAATCGAGAACCAGTTCTCATTTTTTTCAGAACGTCCATATAAAAATACAACAAACTGAATCATGACATTAAGTTATGTTATTTGGTTCTTCAACATTTTTCCGCCAATGTAGATAAAACATTAAATATGCAGTAAAAAGCAAAACAATATTTAAAAATTATTTTGACATAGCATTGTTGACACACAACCACATACAGAGTAATCTGAGTCGTGCATAAATGGTTGCCAAGGTTCTATTTAATGAATCGGTCAAAATGACACACAAATGAATGACATACAAACAAATAAAACAGCTTCCTTTCTCAATGGACCAGTTGGATACTGAATTGTCATCGTTCACTAAACCACTATTTTCAGTAATTCAAATCAAAATGACACAAAAAAGGGGGATGTGTTACACTACACAACCATTCAGTCAAAAGTATTTTAAAAGGGCCATTTCTTTCCAATCTTTTTAGACTACCGAACCCATGTCCACCACAAAAAAACCTTTTTCTTGGAACCAAAGCTCAACAAAGGGTATTTACTTGAAGTACCCCATGAGATTTTAAGTCAATATTTCAATAACTTATTGGCACATCTGCATGTTTAACTGAAATCAAAAAGTAGTATTTCATCAGTAGTATTTTACATAACTATGTTTCATAACAAATTTCTCGGTCGAGTTGAAATGTGCACTCAAGACGCAATCCGTCGCAAGTTTGCATCTATTCACATCTTTGCATTTACTATGTAATTTACTCAACTTAATCCAAGCTTGGTATGAACAGCATTAGAGCTGTCTAGACTGAAAAACAGCTTGAACCGACATAACTTCCAAAAAATACTGTCACTGGTTTATTTTAAGTCATGTTTGTAAAAACGACTTAAATATTCACAAAGACCTAGTCCTAGCCTTATATATTGCCTGTCCGGAAAACTGCCCCAAAGTGTACGGACTCACAAACCCCCTGCAGCTTCCTCGAGATGCACCAGGGCTTTGCGCACCCCCGTTTGGGAAACCCTCACCCTCGCAAAGAACCATTCACGCGTGTCTCCTGGACAAGCTGTTTGGACTTGATGCATCGCACACACACAGCCTGTTTCGTAATGCTCGTTTATACTCGAGTCGGCTCCACATCGCAAGTCGCATAACGGGAGTTGTTTTTCTTTTAATGGAAACTATAATAGTGTACACTGGTATTTGGAATCTAATGGTGTGATGTAATCTGGCTGTTGGCAACCAATAAAACAACAGTAATTCCTGTTTGAATAATGCAATTTTGTAATGGTTTTAATGTAAACAATCAGAATTTCTAAAATGTTTTTTATTGTTTTATTTCAGCAGGGTAACTACACCCATACTGTACTTCACATGATTGACGATATTGAGCTGAATCTTGAAATGAAATGGCAAATCAAATCGCAATGTCTGTCAAAAAGCTCCAGCTGCAGCTCGTTACTTTTAAGATAGTGAGAGAAGTTGAGGTGTGTTAGTATGTTCATGACATTTTAGTGATGGATGCTATATAAACAGTGGATATAAAGCTGGATTTGATGCTCGACACGAACCACACGTGGTAAGTGAAAGTGAGTCAAATGTCGGAGTTTTGCGCAATGAGTGCGCGCGTGCTTTAGCTCCGACCCCCCCTCAAACGGATATCATTTTTTTCCCGGGAAATAATCGTACAGCTGTATCTGTCTTTTATAATTCTGATCAAACTAAAGACTCTACGGATATTTGAAGGGTGCGATAAGAGTTATTGCCACATTAAAGGCACAGTCAAAACAGGTTCTTTTGTGATATCGTTTGGCGTCTTTATTTGTATTAGTGGTAGATATTACCCAGACTCATTTTAGAATACGTAAAAATGTGTGGCCACAGTTACGTCCTCAGTATTTTGTTGAAAATCGTTCAATTTCTCATGAATCCCAGCCCCATTCATGAGTCAAGAGACTAAAGCTCTTTAAAAAAATAAACTCACGCTCACTGCACTCCAAAGAGGTAAAAATGGGAGATCAGGATTTGTATTCGAGGGATTTTCAGAAGTTTTGTGTTAAGTGATAATCACTGGGGCGTTGGATTGCAGCCATGCTGACACACTCGGTGCAAGTCTGGCATGTTTAATCTCTCATTCCTCCCTGTAGCACGTACACAGCAAGGAATGCGGCCGGACCTTTATTCTCTATGTCTTGCCCATAAAATCACAGCTCACATGCGCATTTCCAGGCAGATTCCTGCCAGTCTGTACCCAGAAATGTGTGTCAAGTCTTGAGTCACACCTGGCTCTTTTAGGCTCACCAGAAGCAGCCACTCCATTCCAAATGATTACCTCAATTGTTAAAAAACAAACAACATTCTGCATGTCTCCAATGTTTGGGTTGTGCTCAAACCCGCTGGGACTGGTGCTAAACAGAATGATTCAACTAACCAACAAAGGCTGACATCTGTTCACCAAATGCATCCCTATCTTTAATTCAGGTACTGTACGGCGTGTGCTCGGTCTGTACACCGATGACGTGCTCGCCGTGCTCGGCTGACTTCACCAGACGTGTTGTGACCTGTTGTATGTGACAGCTCTGGTATGCGGCTCTCCACACAGGTATTTGTTTAGAATAGGTATGCACGATCTTCAAAAGCAAGAAAAAAATGAAACGGAACAGTATCCGATGTCTTGGCAGTTGAGTGATAACAGATGACCAGATCTGACTGGATCTGTAAACATAAACGAAACACTTACGCATCTTTGTATTGAATCTGACACATGATTCAGCCCAGATCAATCACTCGGTGGGTGGCCTGAATGAGACGTTGACTAATAAGTCTTAAGTAAGACCTGTACAATTGGACTGAAACCGATTGCACGTGTATCTTGAATGGAAAGCGACTAGAGCTTTCAAGCTTCAGAAACGACACAAAAGCACTGTAAAAGTATCAATTTACTGACTCGATCCGGTCGCAGAGGTTCTCAGATGACCAGCTTGCTAGAAGGGTGAAAGATGATTTAAAGTTTGGTTTGTTTTTCACACTAAGGTATCATTTGGCTTCTGAAACTATGGAATATACTAGCTGTACGAACCGCTTTTATGATGCCATTACGGTGCTTTTGCTTTGGGGTCCATTCACAACAGTTGCATTCACAGCGAGAATGCAAATTAAAAAAATTTGAATATAGTATTTTTTACATGGAAAATAACAGAATAAACAACAACAGTTTCTACAGTTTAAATTGAGCAGCGCATCAACACTACGGGGCGGCACAGCACAGCACACCCTCAGGGACATTTATGGTGATGATATTTCAGTGTTATATACTCCAATATTGTATTTCTGAAGCATTCACAAACAATAGAGTGCCTGTAGATTTTTTAACAATCAAAGAAACCGAGAAGAACCATAACTTGGCTAAACTCGGTCTCTCCAATATTTGTTATTTAGACTCCGATACCAAGCTCAAAGATGTCAATGTACCGTATATTAAATGCGTCAAAAGTACAGGACCCATTCAACAAATTGTTTATTTAATACAAATTTTATACAGACACAAAGCGGAAGTTAACTGGGGGTCAGGTGCACGCACATCCAAACGGAAAGACATAAAAAAGTGTGGGATCCATTTTTATACGACAAGAAGACGTGCGCAAATAAATAAGATAGAAACACATCTACCAAATAAATTCCTTGATGCGCATCCCAAAATGATGGCATACCTGGACTAGCCATCGGTCCTGTCATGTTGGACACCATCTGGAATGTTGTTATAAAGTGCTTTAGCCAAAGTCTGACATGAAAGTGTTCAGTAGTACCTCCCATAACAGTCTTATAAAGCGTTCCTAAAGAGGCATTTACCTCCAGAAAATGTATCAGCGCAGAAAATAATTCATATTATTTGGCCTATTATTGAAATGCAGAAATAAATAAATTAGGTGAGATTTCAATAAACTAATTGACAATTGTGAGCCGTACCCATTTAGGCCTTTAGAAACAACATTAAAACATGATACTGGTCGTTTGCTGCCCCGTTCACATGAGCGATGGTAATACACACTACAGTAGACGTTTGTGTATTTTAGCATTTAATAAATAATCCCTTGCGTGCACTCTGTGAGAAATGAAAAACAAACACAACACTTAATCGGATGACGTACATATAAACTGGATACGCAGAATCCCTACGACGCTCATTAGCCGCCTGTAACATGTCTGCGTTCTGACCCTGATGCTGACCCCATTATTTGTTCCCCAGAGAAAAACAAACACACACACAGATTTTATGAGCGAATGCTCATTTAACTTGGCACGCCGATTAGCACGCCGGGGCGGCACGGGAGAGAGGGGATATGTAAACACAGTTGGATCACCACACCCCCCCCTTCATTTCCTCTTCCCCTCACTATCATCAGAGCCCAGCCTGTGGGCACAGCTTGACCCCCTTCCATATATTAACCCCAAGGCTACTGTCCTGTCCGCTGGGTGGTCATAGCCTATGACAACACAGCACACTGTCGAACCTCATATGCCAGGAATAACTCAGCCTTACAAGGCAAAACGTTGAGTGAAGGGAGAAAAAAAGCTACAACGGAATTAGGTCACAGCTGTTTAGGTCTGTAGGCAAAAAATTACTCTCAATATGTCACAGAATATTACATCAAATAAAGGGATGGCCACGTGCCGTCATGTACATAGTCGGAGCGCAGCGGCGTTGTTCTCGCAAACCCATTCTATGCTTGTTTGCACAGCCTCTTTTTTTAATCTGTGAATTTTATGCTAATTGGAAAGAAAAGATGAGAGAGTGGGAATGATGGATAGCTGGGAAAAGAGGAATTACAATTTAACCGTATCGCGATGTGTTTGCCTCGCTCAATGATACAAGGAAGCTAGAAGTGATGATGGCATTATTCTCAGTGCCTTATTGCGTTATCTTCCTGTGCCGAGACACACATCAGCGCTAGGCAATTACAGCTTTAGCAATCATAATGAATCTATTGCAACTAAATACTAACGTTCTGATAAAGCAGATGCGTTTCAGCTACCGAAAATGCTAAATGCATTCGGAAAGAAACTGGGTCATATTTTACAATGTTAGACTCGCGCGTGGTTTCAAAAGTAAAAAAAAAAAAAAACATTTTGCTGTCAATGTTTTTGTACAGTGTGAGCGTACCTCTGAGGGAATTGGGAAATTTCTTTGGAAACTTCTTTGCGTGGTTGGCAAACGATCACAGAACAGAATGAGCACAAACTGGAAAACTATCAATGTAAGCTGGAATTATTTCAACTTATTATTAAAACCAATTTCGAGCCAACATACACATACAATATTTAGTTTTTGCAGGTTTTGTAAACATACGTTTGAAAGTAAACCAAAGCTCCTGGGCAATTCCAAGCAAATGGGAGTTTTTACAGGTTTTCACCATACCGATAGGTCAGTTTTATTTGGTGGTTTAAATACCTATATAAAGTTTCTCTTAAAGCAAAAACATTGCATTGTCACCTCCATAACAGAATTGTCATATCACATAATAATAAAATAACATGTTCTATAGAGAGCCATCCCTTCTACATTTGTTTGGTATTATTTCTTTCTTTTTTTTAAATATTTTAATTGACAGAAATCCTTCAAAGTATGTTGTCTCTCAGAAACGCTCGTCCTTTATTGTCGCATCCATAACGCATCCATTTTTCTCTTTTTTTTTTTAATGCAAACCTTGTGTATAGACTGATATTTTTCTCATGGATGGACACTATCATCGGGCTTTTTGGAAAAATATAAATATGATTCAAAATTGGTAATGAAAAAACTGTTCTCTGTGAATATATATTTCATGTTTTGACTGAAAATGTCACCTCCATAATGCTGGAATTGCCTTTCTACTACCACAACAGCTGCTCTATAATAACATTCTTCTTTAACATGTCTATGAATAAGTGACAAGACCAAGCAACAAAAAAGAAAGAACCCATGGCCCCTATTGCTTTTGCTGGCTTTTAAAGGAAAATGTGAGATCATTTTTTCATTATTTTCACCATCATGACATGCATGAAGATATATTTTCCATTCAACAATATCCACACTCAACGACTCAAAGTGCAACCTGCCGTCCAAGTTCAGAAATGAATAAAAAGTACTATAAAAATAAATGTCATTCCTTTTTAGCCACTGTATTTCTCGCCTTCTAAAACCATACTACATATTTGTGTGACGAAAACAGACAACAGACTTTTTCTCACGCAAAGCTATCATTTGCTTATATCGGTAAATATGTCATTCGATTAAAGCAATACATTCTTTAAAATCTCTCCATTTGTGTTGCACAGAAACAACAGCACCACTCAGGTTTGGAACAACACAGGGTTGAGTAAATATCTCAAAACCTTCATTCTGGGTGAACTATTCCAAGTGCATGCTAACAAGGAAAGACCGAAAGTGCAATCGTAAACAAAATGTCCTCCCAAAGTCTTTGTTTCATGATGACACACCGCTTTAAAAGTTCTTGAGGCAGAAGCATCCCCACCGTAAGTGACAGAACTGGGTAACCCAGTAACACACTCCCTCATCCTTACTCAGATCTTTCTCACGCAAGAAAGCGAGAAAGGATAGAGAGAAAAAGGAAACGGAGGAGGAGAGCATCCCAGGAGGAGGAAGTCTCTTTCTTTCACAGACCTCCACACCCCCGACTTCAGCCTAAAAATACTCTCTTCCTGTTCGGCGACTTGGGCTTCCCCAAACCAGATAAATAATATAGGCGCCACAAGAAGAGGGAGAGAAAAAGGGAGCAAGAAGAGGGTCTAACACAGTGGCCGTGCTGTCGCGCATAACGCTAGACAAATGTACTCTGCCTTAGATAACCATCTCGACTTGAATCACACAGCCGCCGCTTCATTAACACTTCAAAGAGATGCAGAAAAAGGAAACGGCCGCCATTTTGTTCATTGGCCTCCTTTTCTGGAGTCAGTAATGAATCACCAAGGAATAGGATTGAAGGAGAAAGCTGTAAAAATGCACCAATATGGGAATGTGTGTGCTAAATCCATAAGATTACAGGGAAGACGGCATACTATAGCATGTTAATAGATCCTGTTGTTCTGCCCTTGATTTTCAAACTCAATAAGCTTAATAAGAGTGCTGATGGTTGCAGTCACGCGTGTATTTTCTAGCCATGTTTGCCATTAAGTAAATAAATGTAAATTAAAACAAATTGTAAATAAAAGTAAACAATCATAGTCCCTGTGAACCGGAAGTTGCAACTGTCCGTTCAACCGTATTGTGTTTGTCAGAGTAAAATCTGAGAAAAACAGATGGTGTGGCTTGTTTTGCCCACTTCACATCAACTGGATGTAGGGAAGTATGTGTTTTATTCAGAAATGGACTGCTGCAAGGATCGTAACTTCAAAGCCGCAGTACATTTTCAGATTTTGATCAAAGCTTACAAAAGATTATTCAGTACAGAGCCCATCCGCCAATTATCGTCAGTCTTTAGAAGCCATACAGAGATGATGAGATGTAAAACGATCATTTTTGTTTAATTTTGTGAACTACTAACAATATTTCTCCCAAATTTCAAATGGAAATATCATTCTATTTGCATAAAATTAAAACTGGAGAAACTTCAAAATTATGAAATGATTAAAACCTCATTTTTTTTGTCACAGTTTTCATGTGTCTTGTCATGCTGTCAGTCTTTCACATTTCTGACACAGGACTAGAATGGCCACAATACATCTTGAATTGTTGTTTCTAAAGTCAGTGAGTAATCATGTTAAATAATTGTGATCTCAATTTTGGCCAAAATAATTGTGATTATGATATTTGTTATACGTTTTATCTATCAAGATAATCCCTTAAAAACTGGTAAAGAACCCCGACCCTTTAAAGAGACTAGTGTGTATATTTTGTATTTTTTACTCCCAACAATCAAGTCTTTGGCGGGGTTACGTCTCAGAAGTATTATCTGGTCTTTAAATTAAGCTTAAACGTCCAGTGTATGAAATTTAGCGGCATCTAGCGGTGAGGTTGCGTATTACAACCAACGACTCACTCCGCCCCTCCCTTTCAAAGCACTACGGTGGCTGACACAGGACTAAGATGTCATCATGTATTTGCTTCTTTGCTCTCTAGAGCAGTTTGTCTGTTTAGGGCTACTGTAGAAACAACATGGCGAATTCCATGTAAGGGGACCCACGGTGTATGTAGATAGAAATATCTGGTAATAATAACATACGCTTCATTATGTAAGGTCTTTAGAAACCTCTGAAGACATAGTTATGTATATTATATTGCATTTCTGTCAATAGGTTCTCCAAAAAAATACATATTGGACCTTTAAGATCTCCTTGATTCAGATATAGCTTGACTAAGCAAAAAACCTAATGATCCTTAACCATACAGATGTTTTAAAAAAATCTTAATTTTGCTATCAACCGCGCATTGTATTAGCGCTGTATTGAAATGAGACCTGTGGCTGTACTCTTCTGATTTTAACTACTTACCAACCACCCAGAACAAGTTAGCAACATCATGGCAGGACCCCAGCATCATACAAGGGTGTGGACTTTTAAGTCCTGCTTGGCTTTAAAGAAATGTAAAAAATTGTCTAGACCATTAAAGACAGATGATCACTTATGTGAAAATAAAGTGACACAGACCGTCAAACTCAGAGAAGAAAAGAGAATGCATCTTTCAAAGGTGGGCAAGCCCAGACAGACACCTGTCGGCCATCTCTGTGTTTTTATTTGGTCTAGCGCTCAATCACATACACACATAACAAAAGGTACTGAGGATCATGTCTGCGTTGCCCCTCTACGCCCTGACCCAACAGAGGGGCTTTCGGGGATTCCTTGCCCTCATTCACCTCTCATGAGGGTCTATTTCACAGGAAACCCCCCTTGAGACGCCCAACTCCCACATGCTTGACCCTAAGCATTAAGTTCAAAGAGCTCCCGCTATAGACGACAGGGTAGAAGATCAAAGCTCTGCATTACCACTGCAGCTCTGCAATCTGTTCCTCTCAGCTTCTCTTTTCAACACCCCAGAGTTTATTTGCAGGTTTAAAAAATTGTCAAAACATTCATCTCCAACTCTTAGGACGTGCCCGGTAACGAAATCCAGTGGTAGATAATGATGTCACGAGAAAAGGATGCAGATGTGCACATGCTTTCCTGCGCAGGAAACAAAGGGGTCAAACATCTGGTGGGTGTGGAATGCGTTTCTTGATTGGACATGTAATTTTAGGACATTATAAAGCGGATGGTCAGTCTGGGCACTTCCTTGTTTTTGAGAGCAGCTTGTAATTGACACGTTACCAACGTCGATGACACGACATTACATTCATTGGTCTGGATCCACAGAGCTGTTCAAAACATTGTGTCTGAAACACAATTTAAATGAAATATTGCTGCAGGTCTTCATCTCCATATTTCGTGATTATTATTATTAGTCAGCCTATATGTTTGTCATTTGGTTTTGCAAATATCTAACCAATAAAAACGATTACAATTTTCAATTTGGATAACAGTATTTTTTATTTTCTAAGTTGTTTTAAAGGTTATTGTGTAATCGTGTTAAATAATCTGGATCTCAATATGGGCCAAAATAATTGCTATTACGATTATGTTTATCATTTTTGGGTGAACTGTTCCTTTAATACATTATTTCCAAGATGCGTAAGCATTTAAGTCAATTTAATATTTGACAACCTTAAGCGTCAGAGCAGCATGAATCGAATACACTAAAGGAAAACAAAAAACATTCAAATGTATTTCAGGAAAGGATCTCGATACATGCTTGCGTGTCAAAAAAACAATATTTAAAATACATATTCTGTACTTTTAACGTGCTATACACGCCAATTTTAAAATAGTATTTGCTTTGAAAATAAAAGGAAAGCTTTTAAAAGAACTGCATCAAAACCTGTATGACTTTCTTTTGCAGAAAACAAAACAAGATATTTTGAAGATCGTTGGTAGCTGAACAACAATGGCCCCCATTGACTTCTACTATGGACACAATAAAAACAAGACGTGAATCAAAATATCTTCATATCTTCAGAAGGAAGTCATATAGAGGTTTTGAACGACATGAGGGTGAATAAATGATCTCTGATCTTTTAGATTTTTGTGTGAACTTTCCTGATATATTGCAGCATGTTATTTAAAATAAATAAAACATATTTAGGCTCTCTATTTCTCACATGCTCAGATATACGGATGCTGATTGTGCCGAGCGTGCAAAATTCACTTCGAATCGCTTTCATAAAAGACGGCAGTGTTTTTTTCCAGGAACTAAAGTAACCCTAACAGGAAGAGAAGTTTATAGTGATTCCTCAGACTATTTCCCTTCCAGAGCTGCTGGGTGGTTCTCATCCATATAGCTACACGCACACACATATATCCCCCACCCCCATGTTACATAAAAGGCCTATTTAAGCTTAAAAAAAGACAGAGAGACAGAACAGTGCCACTACTGGCAGCCTGGCTCCATGACCTAGTTTCCCACTTATTCGGAGCGAGAGAGGAGATATGAGGGTGGGGTTCACAGGATAAGTGTGTGTCGGGGGCTCATGGTTCACTGCTGTCTGCCACTGAAACTACAGACAATAACTACCGACGAATAATTGAACTGAAGTAATAAGTCAGCAGGTCAAACAGAACAAAATGACGTTCTTTACCATTACATTGAGTGTGTGCTTTGTGTTTGATGTACCACACCGGATGAGCACTTTTCTCAATAATACTATTTGGTACATTTTCACATCACTTTCAAGCATGACTTCAGCGACATATTTGTTAAGTGATATTTGGCGGCAGTTCAAAGGAGAAATGCCCACCGAGTGGTGCTTAGAGCGAGCATCATTTTCTCTCAAACGGATGAGGTGTTTAAGGTTAATGATCTATCACGTTTAAAAGCAACAGAATCCACCCCTACCCTAAACCCAACTCATAACGTGAGAAAAGAGAAACGTGAGAGGAGAAACACAATTACTGAGACACATTGAGCTTGCCTGTTTTGCTCTAATTCTGCAAGGGAATCTTATTATACCTTTTAATCCATTCTAATATATACATTGAAAGTAATGATTATGATTATAGGGCTGCACGATTCGTCGTATTTTAACCGTGATATCGGTTTATGCTTCCCACAATTAATTGAGCAAAATCGTTGTGATATTAATGTATTAAAAGCAAGCAAAACATACGATGAGGTAAGAGAAACATCGCAAAGCTTGCGTCTTTTTAACTGCCACTTTACAGGAAATAAAAAACACACAAAATTTCTACTATTTTAAAACTTTGTCGTAAAACGTACAGGCAGACATGATGGGTGACCAATAGTAATGATTACAAAAAACTATAAATCAAAATGGAGTAGCAAGGTTTCATTCTGAGGGTCACAAAATATTACATTTTTGTGGTGAAGGGTTTACGTAGATGATTGCGAGCTCTGAAATACGGAGTTAAATAAACGAAATGGCAGCAGATTATAACATTTTCATTGGATGTAAAAGTATAGGCCTGATAAACGCGCTGAAGTGAAATAAAAAGAAAAGTTCTGAACTGACAAAATAATCGTGAGAAAAATGTGCACAAAATAATCGTGATTATCATTTAACACATGATCGTGCAAGCCCGAAATGATTATGAGCATTACTATGATGATCTGATTTGTTAGAATTTTTAGTGTCGCTAGTTCATTTCTTTTTCTAGATTGGCCCAGCCATCATGTTTAATATACTGCACCTCAAATACATTTAATAACTAATAATGCAAAACTAGTTAAGTCCCTTAAATGACTATTGTGGGTCAATTCTTTGATTTAGATAAAGACTCGTGTCTCACACAATTGTATAATCAATGGAAGTGATTTTAGGCCCTGTCCAGGCAACTTTTTCTGTGTGGTTTGGAGCGTTGCCTACTGGAACCAGTAATGTTACCTTTTCTCAGGCTTCTGATTGGCCAACATGTCTTTACAGTTAGTCATAGCGGCATCCATTGGTTTGGTGTGCTCTTGACTGCGCTTTTTAACATGTTTTTGCATTTCATGTGTCCTGAGATATTTTAAAGCCAAGGAAAAACTTGCTTTGTTGGTTAGGAGTAGCTTTGCACTACTCGAAGTTTAAAAATATTCTGTTTCTCATCTTTCTTTTTGCAACTGAAATGTTCACATCATCACAAAATGATGTTTTCTTTGGAACACTGCTTAATATTGAATAACTCCAGTGTCCTCAATCTCACTTAGGCTGCATCTGAAATCGCCTGTATACTTTCATACTATGCAGTAGGCAGTCACAAATATCGAAATCCCAGTATGCAAAAAAAACTGCCTCCACTGAAATTTAGTTTGCAGTGGATGGACACTAGGCGAAGTTATCCCATGATGCACAGGTATTGGATCGCAGGAGTTGGGAAATGCAAAAGTGGAAAACTGTAAGACAGGCAGCACTTTCAAGTGATGGCATGTCCACCAGGAAGTGACAACATTAAACGTTTGTATCATTCAAAAGCATTAAGCTTTATGCAAGTCTCTAAAATGTCACAATGAACCACAAGTTAACTCAATCGCTCAATGAGTGGTGGCAACCTTAAGATGTTTATTTTCATTGTAAAGAACTAGGACCAGTGTGCCTAAATTCCTAAATGCTTTTCTAAACATAAGAATACACATTTTTATTTTTAAATAGTTCAAAATGCACTGAATAAAAAAAATGAAAAAGCTATTATTAACATATATATAGCTAATGTAACAGTAGAGTAAAAGATTAACTAACAGTACAGTATCGATATACTGTATGTGCAATATGCTGATCTTTTAATCTTTTTTTTAATCACACAAATCAGTTGTTTTGAGTGTATTAGTATGGGTTATATAGCTTGGACTTGTATGGCCATGTTGAGCTTAAGGTAATAGCTCTGTTTGAAACTGTTGGAAAAGAGTCTGTCACTCTGGAGACAGCTGCAGGATGCGGTTAGGGGCCCCAAGTTCCTTCTGTGTGTGTGTGTTGAGATGGGGGTCGGGACACATGTCAGGCATCGGTACGTTTTTTAGCAGAACATACAAAGCAGGGCTCTAGACTGCGACTAAATGGTTGCATTTTGAGACTATTTTAACTTAAGTTTTTCTTAATGGTCGCACCGGCGTGGCTGCCAAACAGATCGATATATCTTTTTTTTGCGAATTATACATTTAAAACAGAGAAATACTATATTGCACAAGACAAGAAGTCACTCATTTTGGTCTCCCCTCCTTCAACCATTCACTTATCTATAAGTGTCCCGCCCCCTAGCCTAATGCGTGGGTGTAAGAGGCGCATGCTATGATGAAAAGGAAGGACCAACAGAGCAAAGGAGTGAAGTGCTTAAGGGGCCAGTATGGTCTGCCCGTCCGGGTCTGTGCGCCGCCCGCATGACGTCATTTCCAGACGTGACACGTACAACAGCTTTAGTTATGCGCACGCCCAGGGAGTCCGCACAAAATACTAAACTGAGTTCTCTTTCACGCCTTCTAACTCTGAAACGGACATAATTCCCTTATTAACAAGAATCCTTGTAAAGGTATCCCATTTTGTGAACAAACAGTTGGGAAACAAAACGCATGTGTGTTACAGTATAGTGCTCGCAGGCTCTTAAAGGGGCAGCAGTGTTCATCAAATAACAAAGGACGGGCCCAAAAACACCCACTGATATTACAAGAATTGTGTTCTCTTACACAAGTTAATCACTACAAATAAAGGAAGAAGGTAGCTTTAAGAAAGACGTGCTTTAAATATGGTAAAGTCTTGAAAGAGAGTTTATAGTACAATTGAAATAATGAAATCGTAAACAATGATTTGTGTTCATTTCAAATTGATTTATTAATGTTTTAAACACATTAGAATGAAGTTTTAGTGCTTCTCTTTTCTTACCTCGCCCCATGAATTAAGAGCTGGTGCCACCTCTCTCAAATGTTAGTCTAGAGACCTGCAAAGACTAAAAGATCTGGATAGACGTACTGATGAAAAATGCAAAAGTGCTGGTTTACCAAAGACTAACCCAACAGCCCTTTAAATCTTTAAAACCAATTGAAATGACCAAGCGCGACAGAATGAAAATTCTATACACTTTCATTCACAAAAACACAGAAAGGGTGCACCAATACAGGAATTTCAGCTTAAACCAATAGCATTAATTATGACTCATAACAGGCACAGGTAAAACACAAGTAAAACTGTCTCTGAGCCAGCGACTTTAGGATCTGCCACACACAACGCCATATTCTAATAATGATAATCTGACCCTTATTGAGGTCAAAGCCAGAACAAAACAATCTACTAAAGAAAACATCTGTTGTGACTTGTATGTCTTCAAACAACCGTTTCAGTGGAAAAAATGAGATCAAAGAATTGTCGAGGACGCCTAAAGGTTTTTTTTTCACCTGATCTAAACGTGGTGACGTGTGAATTACTCCTTGAATGAGGTTACCGAAACAAATATTAAAAATGTCAAAAATATGAAGGACAAAATGTGTCTTGTTGTTGTTGCAAAAGGTACGATTACACAGAGACTGGATTATCTCCATTTAATGCTCCTATTGTGTATAAAGCGGCTTTTAAAAAAGTGAAATATATTTAGATCAAATAACTATTACAACTATTTAATGGTCTACAACAGATGGATTTAGGACCATGCTCACAACCAATATAATACATTTACATTTAAGCATTTGGCAGACGCTTTTATCCAAAGCGACTTACATTGCATTATCCTATACATTTGACATAGGTATAATACAAAATAATATATAAAAACATATACATATATATATATTGAAGATCAAAGCAATTAATGAGACACACTTGGATTGAAGATGCCACATTTCTGTGTTTAAAGCGAAATGGTAGTCAAGTCTTTTAGTCTTTTTTTGGGGATTCAATCTTTGGCATTTGCCATCACTACACTCTTGTAGTGTCTACGTGGTTCTATAAAGTACATTTAGCATCCAAAGTATCTCTTTATGCTAAATATTTATACTGAAATTGTTGCCGACAAAGTTGATTTTGCTTACTGCACTTGTATATTAAACTGTGTAATTTGAACAAACGGAATGTTCCCAGAATGCATTGTAACATGTTCAATTCTCATGTTCAAAATAGGACTGTTTTAGTGTTTGCAAACATTATTTTATGCTGTCTAGTGGACTGATGTTTATAGATTAGTTTTTTAATGAATGATGTTTTTTTAATGGTCACCATTGATTGAGGTTTGTGTGTTTAGTGCATGTCGCAATGCTGCTACCGCTAAAAGAGACTTCCACACAAGTGTTTGAACAGAATCTTGACCAATGTTCAGGTCTGTTTTGATTAAAGTGTTTACATAATGTAATAAAATAAAGTGAAATTAAAATCCACCCAACTCGTAGTAAAGAGAACTTAGAAACTGGCTTACAACTTGCTTGTTGTCTAGTTAATTAAGTTGGATCAACAATTTTTTTCTTTTTGTTGTCACTCTTTGTGTTTTGTTCACATCAAGTGCTAAAGAAGTACTAAGATTATTTTCTTGTGAAGGCTTTAAATATTTTACAGTGTAAAACCTAAGCAAGAAGATACAAGAAAGATAGAAATTCACATTGTACTCACTTCAGATGCAACGCATCTCTTTAATAACATTAAACTTGTCCTAGGCTTAGTGTACAACCATCTCCAGTCACTCTTTAGAAAGATCATTCATGGGTGTTGATGGGGTGGATTAAAAACAGCCTCTGGCACATAACCTGCCTCCTACAATGAACTGTTATAACGATTTCATTTAGAAATTATATTGTATCTCACGCAACCAATTTATCTTAGACTTTGGATTGCTAATAAGTGAATTTCTAAAGAGACTCAAAAGTCCACAGATGGACTGAAGTAAATCATCCCCACAAAAATCAAGTTTAGCTGCCTAGAACAATGAAAGATGAGAATTTTGTCTTAGTCCAATTTTTGATACATCACTAATGCAATACAAAAAAAGGCATTTGTATCCCAATATCAATATTTAGACTAGGTTTATGTGATCTCAGGTTTAACAACTACGGTAGAAAAATTTTTACCAGATTTGAGCTTTTCACATATTAGTCTGATCAAATAGACACCTACTTTTTCCCAGTAAAGTGTATATTATCATTCTTTTGTTATTGACCCGGAAATGGTGATATGATGATTAAAAGCAATACATTGCATCTCAGGATAAGTTTGGTATAGCAATGATGACTAGACACAAACCTGGGATTTTCGGTTCGCTAAAGCAAGAATAATGCACGAATCCTGTATTATTTGTATTTAGTTCACAAATAATCCCTTGCCCCAAGCCCGAGCAATTACAATATCAGGCACCACCAACAAATGAAATAATGTGAAAATGCAGACAACCATTGTGAATTTCCGCAAGATGCTGACCGTTGACAGAGCCGAGTAAAATATGCTCTTAGCCGAGGGCTTTCCCAGCATTAATCTAGCTCTCGCAGCCAGGGTTCAGCCCTCGACATGTGGCTCTCATTCCCACCCAAACCACCACCAGCGCCGGTGCCAAAATCTAAAATTAAAACCATAACCGAGCAGACAGAACGAGCGAAAGCACATTTAGCCCAACTGGGGGAGGCTAGTTCTTCAGAAAAATCTTCACACTCACGTGTCCTGAAAAAACATGAAATATGACCTCAGCAGGTAATGTTTGAAGTGAAAAGGCCTTAGCCCACCAACCCAAAAATATGCGTATTTATTAAAGTAAAGTCACATAACGTAGCATACAGAAGCCTTATTAGAGACCTCATTGAGCTGAGGCGGCACAGGAAGAGAGCAATCACATTTAGAGCGTGCTTTGGGTTCACCAGGTTCATTTTAAGGGGAATTTTGAGTGTTGACCCCATCCCCCCGCCTCCAAAGATGTTTAATGTAACATTGCTGACATTGTTCTAAATTATGGAGATATACAAAACCTTTATAATGAGCCTTTGAAATATACCTTTGAATGCAATCCGCTGTGACACTGCCACGAGTTACGATTATATGTCTCAATATAATATTTTAATAGTGAACTTGTGAAAATAAAAATAATTGGCAAACGAACCAAAACAGCAAACTAAATTTTAGTGCAAAAAATTAAAAAGCCTGGATCAGGCCGCGAAATTTTGAGTATTTGCTTCAAAAACAAAACTGAAGCAATATTTTAAACGTAGAATATAAAATAAATTGTAAATAAACGACCAAATAAAACATCAAACTAAAGCACTTAACAGAAAACATATCAGTGGAAATAATCATGCCGAAGGCTTTAAAACCGGAAGAAAACTCAAAAATAGGAAAAAATAGGAATAAATAAATATATTTCAAATAGATTGTATAAAGGAATAAATAAAATATAAAGCAGAAACTAAACACTAAAACAATATAGATGATTAACTTAACCAGCCTCATTTCCGTCCGCCATCAGTGCTCTTCTTCCTAAAGACGTACGCGCCGGTTTCGCGGAGGACACGAATAGTCGACTGTAAGGGGGCAGACCTAGAAAAGCGTTTGGTTAGGTGGTGCTTTCATTGAGGGCAACAGAATGTGAATTTGACTGATGGGAAATCAACGATGGCTCAATTGACAGTTATTGTTTGTGTTACTTGGGAGTTTGGAAAGAGATGTCACTCAACCCACTTTACACTCCTTTTATCTCTTTAACAAGGGATTTCATTTGAGATGAACCCTAAAAACATTCGCTCCAAACCATTGTAAAGGAACTTGTCCAGTGTCTTTGGGACAAGCTTCAGTGTTTTGCTTAAACGGAATAAGGCATAACCAACAATCTTCAGTCTATTAAATTTATATTGGTTTAAAGAAGCAATAACATTTTGGAAATGCATGAAAACAATTTCTCAAATGTGTTGTTATAAAAAGCAGCAAAGACTTCTGCCTTGGATATTTCTGATCTGAAACAAAGCCAGGGCAGAGATGACACATTTTATTGGCAGGCTTACTTCACTCGGGTTGCACATGTGGCCAGCAATGCCCCCGATGGCCCAGATGTTGTTTTTAATTTGTGCATGGAGAAAGCGAGTGCTAAGCCTAGCATGGCAGATCCATGTGCTTTGTTCATACTTCTACATCACGCATATATATAGGCATCCGTTAGGTACCAAAATAATACTGGCTAGACAATTTTAAGACAATTTTATTTGTAATTTACTTATTTATTATGTCCTGGTCAAACTTGCCTTTCTGCTCTATTGACACCCATTCATATGCATGCGAACGCGACTGACCGGAAACACGAGTCCGTCCGAAGCTTTTCCGCAATACGCTGCATAACGAAGTTTAAGTTTGGTGAGCTCTGAGCGGCAAATTCGCGTCACGTTAATGCGTGAGAACAAATGGAAAAAAAAACATGATTTAATTTTACAGATTTTCCACTTAATGTAAAAAAACCTGAATTTTACGGAATTGTATTTTTAGTTTTGAAATACTGTCAAAAACCTTACAGAATTATAGAAAAAGACAGAAAATTTACAACAGGAAGGGGAAATGTAACTTTACTGGGAAAAAACTTTATTTTACAGTTTATTTCAAAGTCTAGTCTGACCGGAGTTACTCTGCTGTTGATATTGATTCTTTGCAGAAGTGCAGCAGAAATTACGTTTGGGAGAAAAAAAATCACTCAAGTTCAAATCCAGTCTGGTGGTCTATTCCCGGTTCCTGACCCCTCTCTCATCTCGCCACATCCTGTCTGTTTTGTTGTCAGGATTTAACAATTAAAAAAGACAAACTAAAAAAACCTATGCAAAGTTACGTCTTTAAATTGTCTTTGCTACAGCCATACACATCCAGAGTGACTTTTTTTACTTTGCATTGCCGCGGTTTCTTGACCATCCCTCCACAAGCATGTTTGTTTAAAGCATGACAAGATATCTCATTCAGTTTCTGAAAAAATACACCTGAGGACTTCTGAACTGAATCTTTTAAATAAAGAATACATCTTATGCAAACTTCCCCGAGACACATCAAAACTGCGCTCAGGTAACCCCAAACCAGCCAACACAGACATTTCTCTTCTTCAAGAGCGATTACTTGAGAAGTCGTTCAGGCAACCCACCACTAGTCGATTTTGAAAATATGTAGTTTTGCACCTCCCTAATTGGGCATCTATGTGCCAGGCGGCACGGGAGAGGAAGCATATCTGAGTGAAGATCTAATGCTCTGCTAAGTGAAGCAGAAGCAGAATAAGGCCAACGCTCAGAGAGCCAAGCGGCTGAAGCGAGCCTGGCAATCTCCGCGCATCAGCTTCAGTCGGAAGTGACAATCGGGGGATCCTAACGAGATGATTTTACGGTATACTGCCCCGCCCCTCGGCCCTGCTCATCCACTCTCATGTTCTGTTTACGCTCAGGGCAGCCGGGTGCCATCTTGGGCACAACTCACATCGATTCCATCTGACTGCTTGCCGTTCCACACACTCACGCATGTGGACGTGCGCTTGGACGCGAGGGCATGGTGACAGACCTCTAGACGGAAGCCTGCTTTCTGGAAGCAGGAGTCTGCGCTCCCCACCAGAAGAGAAGAGGAACCGAGAGGAACAAGAGGAAGAGAATGAGTTACATGGCAGAGATGTTATCACATAAGAATGAAAGCGGTTGGCGCACGTCCCGGCGTGGCTCTGCCGTCATCGATGAGCAGGATGGATGGAAGTGAATAAACCATGATGCCGTTCGGCGTCACCTCAAAGATACAAGTTTCTTGGTCACTGCCATCTTATCTTAAACTTCTGAACAGCAACAGGAAACAGTGACACACTTTCAAACAAAGCGGTGGGAGAAAGACCCTCATACAAAAAATGCAAAAACCATTTCAAAGCTTTGGATATGCATGTAAGAAAAATTATAATGGTTGATTCTTTTCTTAAATATAGTATTTGCTGATAGTTGTGATTAAAGGGAAAGTTCACTCAAAAATGAAAATTCTCTCATTTACTCACTCTCAAAATTCTAAATACTATGGAAGTCAATGGGGGACGAGATCTGTTTGGTTACTCACATTTTTCCAAATATCTTCTTTTATGTTTTGGGAAACAAATACATTTATAGAGGTTTGGAACAATCTGATGGTGAGTAAATGATGACAGAGTTTTCATTTTCAGGGTGAACTATCCCTTTAATTCACATTAAAATAATTTTGTGTCATATTTTGATCCTATCATATCACGTATATCATGTTCATACCAATTATACTGTAATAGGAGCATTGTAGTTTTGTTACGATGCTCGCTTGTTGGCTGCTAAACTGTCTGCATTACAATCAACCTATTTGGCAAATCCAAAGTTATTCTAAATTAAGACTTTATGCCTTGGTTGCGAACATTTTTGCAAACATAAACTCTTCCACGTTCGCATGGCCAGGCAAAGAAATGGCTTTTGTCAAATCAAAATGTTTTCCGATATGTGACCAGATATATGTATGTATGTGTAATTGTGTATTGTGAGGTCTATAAGAGTAGACCTGAGTACATGAAAGGTGTGAATATGACTTTTTTACCACTTAATTGATTTGGTCAATGTAAATTTCACTATTCATGTATGCGTGATGTTTTATGTATGTTAACTTAACATCAGCCTGCCCAGGGACTACGGATGAATATTAGCTCTTGAGCTAAAACATGGTACTATGCATCTCTCCCCTTGAGGTTAAGGTTTATTGTACGCTGTCCCTGTTTCTCTAAATAAATACATAAAATAAATTTGTGCTTCAGTTGATGCTTCTTAAAGGCACCGTTCACCCAAAAATTAAAACTGTCATCATATTTTCAATCAAATGTTGCTTAAACCTGTATAAGATATTTTGAGAAATGTCTTAGTGGTTTTGTGTCCATCCAGTGAAAGTCAAAGGGGGCCAATGGTATTTGGTTATAAACGTTTCTCAAAATATTTTCTTTACATGAGGGTAAGTAAATAATGAAAGAATTTTCCTTTTGGGGTGAACTATCCATTTATACATCATACAGCTTAAATCTTGCTCATTTGGACAGGTTATTACTGATGTAGCCTGACTGTGGGGTATTCAAACCCCTCGGATTCGCCACTGCACTGATTATTTTGCATAATGTTGCATAGTTAATATATTGTCAGACACATAATTACTTCAATGTTTGATGAGAAGTAAGTAGTTTTATAATTGTTAAGTTCACCCACAAGTGAAAATGATCTCATGATTTACTACAAATAACTCGAAATTTGTTCCGTTTTACACCAAAATATATATTTTATCATTTAAGTTTTTTTCTACTATGGTAGTCAATGGTGTCCCAGAAATGTCAGCTGCTAACATTCTTCCAAATATCTTTCTCTGTGTTCACCAAACAAAAGCTTGGAACAACTAGATACTTTTTTCACTAGGAGCACTGTAGCCCCTGACTGAAATTTGTAGGAGCACAAGTAGAAAATTTAGGGGGACACCTTAAATCAGCCTGCAATGCAATTATTGACATCTCCCCCCAAAATAACCGTTTTACTTTGATAATAAATAGACTTAACTCACAGAAATTACAATGTGCATCTACTCGTCTTTTCGCATGAGATATTACAACTAGAAACTTGCGCGAGTAAATGAAAAAATGCTGGCGCTGTCTCAAAAATGCGACCGTTAGGTTGCAGTCTGGAGCCCTGTAATTTATGACAGAATTTTCATTTTGGGGCTAACTATCCCTTTAAGGATTCTCATGCATTGTTTAATCATTTATAACATATCTCATTTCTCTTAAATCCCATTGAATACATTTTCCCCATCATTTAAAAATGCTAATATCATTCTGTTCAAAAACATTCTGCATCACTTTGGAGGAAACATTTGCCTGCTATAAGTTATTATTAACATGGACTATTTGCACTCCTTTTAACCTTTTCCTAGGAAAAAACATGATTAAATGCCCCAGATACGACAAGTGCTGCCCCTTAGCAAACCACCAACAACCTGTTTCCTAAACTTTACTTCTTGACACTTTTATTGGGCTTCTTAGATTTGCAACTCTCTGCCTACTCTGGTACACAGAGGCTAATCCCTCTCTCTCTCTCTCTATCTGTCTCTCTCTCTCTGTCCCTCACAATGATTAGTGTCAGACTGACAGAGTGCAGCAGTCATGCCCTGCCCCGGCCAGAACGGTAGTCCGAGTGAGAGATTCTTCTTTCAGCAACCTCAAAAGCAGCCAATCACAGCCTTCTAGCCCCGGGGCTGGCCAAAGCCAACCAATAGGAGGAGCGTCTGTCTGTCACCTGACAGAAAGTGTCCCTGTCCATCAACTGGGTCATATATAGCCCATTCCAGCTGCCTGAGACAAGGCTGTGAGTGTGTGGGACCGGCTGAGGACTCTGTGTACCTACAGATCGCTTTGTGAGCGACTGCGTGTGCGTGTCGAGTGTCACAATCTGCTGCGGAAAAGACGGCTTATTCTGGAAGTTACCTGGTGCTGTATGCAAGAAGAACTCAACGCTATGGAGGCTACTTTTTTATAAGAAAAAGTATTGTTTATTTTTGCATTTCCCTATTTTTGACAGAAGCCTCATTCGCAAACTGAGACTCCTTTAGGGACCTAACGTTGGGGGGTAAGTAATGCAAACGCTTCACTTTCAAAACAAGCTTTTCTTTTAAATGATTTTCTTTGTTGCGGCTCTAAAGTGGGCTGGAGCGTAAGGCAGCGACGTGCCGAGTGCGGCAGAGTTCATTCGGTACATTCCACTGTTATGTCCCTGTTTGCTTTTCTGTTATCTAAGTTCTGAATGAGGGCTTACTCTTTTCACACGCAAAGCTCCCGGGCCAGACAGCGTCCAGACAGCTGTCTGACAGACAAACCGCGATGATCCCTATTAGTTCCACTATCACCACTAACAGTGCAGCTGTGAAAGAGAGGTTGAAAACACTTGAAAGAGATGATGTGCGGCGTTTTTCCCACTTTACTTTTCATTTCCAGTTTGCTCGTTCTTATAAGCGTCCCATGCGGGACGGTGAGTGCGGACAGTCCTATATGGTGGAGAGCATTCAGAAGTGCAGAGTTGTGTGTATGTGTGTGTGTGGTGGTGGGGGGGGGGTTCAAGGCAGACAGCGGGACAAAGCGACAGACCCCCATCCAGACAGATTAGGTCAACCTTTATCCAGACCCAAAGCCATACGGGTCAGCCCGTTGCTGAGAGAGAAAGAGTCTGAGAGAGCGAGCGAGGGGCCCCCAAGGGTTAGAGGTTGCGAGACTCCTGCTCTCGAAATAAGAAAGGGCGGAGGGACGAGTTCGCAGTCCGTTTGTTTCGGTCTTATGTTTCTATACTGCGGGAAGGTGGATTCCCGAAGTCCTTTGGATTGCGGTGGAAAGAGGGTTGACGATCAGAGGCCAAAAAGAAAAAAATGAGGGTGCACCGAGTTCACTTAAACTGCTAAAGCAAGAGGGAGGGGAACACGCAGAGTAAAGGTCTGTAATTATGACAAGGAGTCTGTGGTTTTTCTTTGTGTGTGTGTGTGTCAGAGTTGGAATGTATTGAGTGACAGCACACTGCAAAGAAAAGAAATTTGTCATAATCAGTGTATCTTAACACACAATACATTTACTTAAAGCACTATTGTGCAAGATATCGATTTGTTTATAGAAAATGTATGTTCAATTGTTGTTTCTTGTTCGTTGCTTACATACATACATAAATGCTTATGTATGCTTAATTTAAGAAGAAACTGCCAAAAGTTTAAGATTTGTATTAAATATAATTTCTTACGCAATTTTGCTTATGAAGTAGTTGTGAATGAATCACGTTTATGGATGTCAATATACTTTTACAAGAAAAAGACAAAATTACGACTTCGGTACTATTTTTGGTTTATGGTTTATTTTCTACACGCAATGCTTTTGTCCTAAGGTCTTAACCCAAGCAGTCTGTCAGCAATGCCAGAGAGTATTTCTTTAAAAAAACCATTATGTAGTCATCAAAACATCACAAACTCGAACGACCCGCATGACCGTCATGATTATTATCTTCAGGCAAGCCAGACTGATGCAATAAAAGGTGTTTACGTCCAAGAATGTCCTGTTCAGGATACAGACCGTGTTTATGGCAGACGCTTTCAAATACCCGACATGTAAAGTCTTGTTCACTTGTACCAATACAGGCGGGAAAACACACACACACACACACACACACACACACAACCCTTTCCCCTCACCCCTACCCACTCAAAGTATTTGACTGACGGCCCCAAAGTTCCACTCCGGGATCATTTCGCCATTTGCTGGTCTCTCTCTTTGAATTACATTTCACCAAAAAGGATTCACAGGCAGCCGATACAAAGCTGGCGCGCACACGTTCTCCCTGTGTGCGCAAGATTATCAGACAGTGCTAAGTCTGGGGGATGGGTCGAGTGTGGGACAGGATATGGGAGTCTTTGATGCGACTGTGAGGTGGAGAGAAGAGCGCCCTAATCAGACCCATCGTCCGAGAACACACACCAGACCCCAAGCAGTGTGCTGTAAAACCTGTCTGAGCGACACCAGACCCACACACACACATGTATGGCATCACCTCATCGAATCAAAACTCACTTCCTCCCGTGCCCTTTCATTCCTTCTTCTGGATCTAATCCATCCGCGGGAATCCTGCTGGCCCCCCTCACCCCGGCTCCGATTCCACACTAAACACAACAGAATAGGTCAAGCTATTGTGTAAAGTGCAGACGGCTTCAGTCGAAACTGCAGATTAACGAAAATGTGCGCGTACGGTCGCCTGCGCTCCATGAGATACGCAAGCCGATGTAACCACGGCGTAGAAACAGTGCGCTGTAAATGTCACGCAGATTCGGTTTCTCTTTCTAGTGTCGTGTCATTGCGACGTAGTAAAATCACAGGTCGCCTGTCGTCTGTAGAAGAGCAGAAAGGTTTCAATGGGCGTTCGAGGTGTAAGTCGTGCTCTCCTTTAGTAGTTTATGGTCTTCTCAAAGCGGGAACGTGTGAACTTTCCACGCATGTGTGAAGTCAAAGCGGGGAGAGTTTTCTTTTTGTTTCCCTTCAGAGTGATTTGAAGCATTGCTTTGTTACAGAGTATCGAAATGAAGAAAGAAAAACAATCGGAAGTTAGTTTGCGAATCGTCTTCCGTGCCGAAAAATCTGTTTTACCCCTAAGGTGCGAGTGCGGCAATTGTTATATAGTCAGGTATAGTCAGGGGAAAGTGCTGCATGAAACCGAAATAAAAGGAACGCAAATCCCTGGGGTTGTCCAAAATCAAACACAAATCAGAGAGGTAAGATTACGCTAAAACAATAAGCCGTCAGAGGCTTTGCATTACGGCGATTTTACAGAAGGACACCACAAGAAGGGGATTCGAACGCGGTTCATCCAATCAGAATTTATACTCTGAGCTGTTTAGCAACACACCGGGTTAAAAAATGTTTTTCAACGCTTTAAATAAAGGCTATCCACTTCCATCTAGTAGTAGAAGAAAGTGCACAAATAGATGCCTACGGTGCTCAAACATGGGTTTGAGTTCTGCGACGTTGCCCATCCTTCTACATTAAGCGAAAATAGGGATAACACAGAGAACGCAGAGAAAGCTGAAAGGAGAATGCAGCCTCAGCAGTAGATAAGGACATCAGCAGCTGAAGTTAAACGGCAGACGAAGCACGTCAAGTTCAAAGTGCGAAAAGGAAAACAGAGAGAGTGAGGAAACCGTATAGCCACGATAATGCTCTTAACACACACAATGGGAAAGGAGTCGGGGCTGTGGCACTGCCAGGGCTGGGCTTAATGCTTTCTGCCCGGCCTGTCAGCCCACTCGCTCTCTCTAATCCACTGAGCTTTAGCTGCTCTTTGAAATGTGAATGAAGAAGCCCCCTGATTTCTTTAAGATCAACGCACTTTCAGCGTCTTCCCGCTAAACTCTAAATTCGGAGGAAACGCTTGAGATAAGTACTTCACGAGAGCCTCATTAGAGAAAATGAGCGCATGACGTTTGCGGTTTTTGAGGCGTTTGGCCATCGGGTCGCGCGTAGCGAGATGGTCGACCCTGAGGCTGCGGAGCATCGAAACTAGGACGCGCCCGTCATTACCAACGAATCAACTTTGCTCACTCGGAGCGGAGATGATTATAAGACGAGCATTCCAGTCGCATCACATCACACTCGCTGTAGATGTGGCGTTCGGCTGACTCGGACAGTTTTTATTTATAAGAGTGTGCGTGCGGGCATGCGTGTTTGATGGATGTCGCAGGATAACAAGCTGCTTCAGTGATGGCTGGTGACACACACGGAGAGAAAAAGGGTACACGAAAAGTTAGTACTTAGTGATTGACTCGGTCATTTCTTCCATTCCACACGCGAATTAGAGAGACGTGTGGGTGCGTGTGGTGATAAAGAGAGCTCGGAACGAGAGCGATGGAGATTAGCTTCAGTTTGAAGCGAACGCTGAGGCAGCGTGGCGTCTACGAAACGGATTAATCCCGGATTAAACGGCCGAATCAAGAGTGCGCGTGTGTTAAGCTTTTATTTTGCACGTCCTTGGGCAAACGGTAATTTAGCGGCGTATCGCATCATCAAGGTTACTTCACGCTTTATTAAGCTTCTAATAATTGTGGAAACACACAACATCGTAGATTTCACCTCATACATTTTACCCTCATCTTTTCAGTGACTAAAGAATAACAGCGTATAACAGTCGAATATTTATTTTATTTTACTTTATACTACTATTTATCTGAAATGGTAAAATATCTGGACTTAAATGAAGATTAATTTGAGTGGTTGACGGTCCTATTGTGTGACATTGGAAAATGTAGAAAACAAACTGTTCATTTTACAGTATTTTATATGTATATTAATCATATAAAACAGATTTATCTTCATTTTTGCCATCAAACCTTGGTACACATTTACATATTAGTCTGTCAACTACCCATTTACTTAAAGTTTTTTATGCTTGTTTTAAGAAGTAACATTTTGTAAGTTTATGTTTAAAACAAGCAAACACAGCCAAAGAAAAAGGTCAAATTTAATTCAATTTAATTTAGTTAGCAGATTTTCACTGAATTATTTTTTGCTTGTTTTTAACATTACAAAGGTACTAATTTTTGTATTTATTCATAAAACAAGACGAAATATCTTACATCACTTTCCTTTGAATGTCTAGATATTCATACTAATAAACAAGACAAAGTGAGAAATCATTTTTGCAGATAAATCCCAAGTTTGAAGAGTCTACACTTTGAGTTTTCTCGGCTACTTGCACAAAAAACCCTTAGCCACAATGTTTGAGGAACGTGAACACAATGCAGTCTCGCAGGTCTCTTTCTGCGCAATCCTCCTTTCAAAGGTGTCTGTTTTTTGACACACGCTGTAAATAGGTCAGTGTCTAAGTGACTGTCTCTGTCTATTCTGCAGAACGCCCTGTGAGTTTGACTGACGGAGAGATGCGCTGACGGAGCGGCGAAAGCAGTGCTGCTCTGACCCCAAACAATGAGCCTCGACGTGACGGGAGCAGACAGACGCCATCATGGAAATGTCACGGCCAACAACAGAGACCCGGCAGCCTCTTCTTTCATTTCTTAATCCAGGAGCCTCTTCTCCTGCGTGTCATACATATTCAGCAGCTCAAGTCCTTACCATTCTAATGAGGGCGAGACCAGCGGGCTATAAAAGAGAGATACGGGGAGGTGGGTGGATGCGGGGTTAAAAAGAAAGAGCAGAGACGCTCTTTGAACTCATAAAGAATGAGAGAGATGATGATGATGATGAAGAGATCAGGAAAGATGGATCAGATTAACCTGATTTCATCTAGACGGGAGGGGTAGTCGTGCTTATTTTGAATGTCGCTTCAAGAGATTGTCCTGTTTTATACATTACATTTCAGCCCTTTATTTACTCTACAAAACACAGACTGAAGTGTGTTATTTTTTAGGTACAGTTCTCAAACTGAAAATGCTACTGTCCCTTACTCACCCTTATGTTGTGACATACCAATGACTTACTTTTTCTGAGGAAAGGTGGAAAGTGAAGAATGTTTCCAAACAATTCAAATGAATGGGGACTATCATTCACTTTCATCTTTTTTGTTCCATGGAAGAAATTAAGTTATACTGGTTTGTAACAACATGAGGGTGAACAAATGACAATAACATTTACTAGTGCCGTCACAACACCAACATCGATTCTCAATTTCGATACCGCAGGAAAAACGAATATAACCAATGCTAAACAAACTTTTTATTAAAGTTAAATAAAATATAGCCAAATATTAGACTAAAGCCAAATATTTATCAATAACAAGTAAAGAATCAGTTAATTTTTTTAGAGATGCACCGATAATAATTTTAATCACCGATAGCCGATTATTCCGTATATCTGCCAATACCGATTCTGAAGATGAAATATCCATAATGACTATTAATATTCAACATCAAACTGATGATGCGTCTTATCATTTTCTATACACTTCACAAATTCATTACATTTTCCAGTCCTCTTTTGATTGAAAGGAAATATTGGCCCTGATCACCAGCGAAATTAAAATCGATTAATGTTTACATAATTTTTAAATGACATATTAATATAAATACATACATACACATACATGTATATGTTAAGAAACTATTTGCATGTATAAATACAAATTATGCACAGTACAAAGACATATTATGTAAACACAAACTTTTATTCTGGATGCGATTAATCGCGATTAATCGTTGAACAGGTCTTAAAATTGACAATGCAAATTTAAAAAGTTAACATTGTCAACAGCTAGCTGAGAAAACAATAAAGTTGATCGACGTGAAAATACACTATTGGGGAGCGGGACCATCCGTTTGTCCGACCAATAGCAGGGGTGTGTTCCGAAAAACGGCATGGAATCCCGTTTACTGGTGCTAGTGATACAATAAGTGACACACCATAGCTTTGGCGTTCACTTCTGCTTGTATATGAGAATGGAAAGAGAGAAAATCCAGGAATATAAGAGAGACTAAAAAAGACACGGCATGCCAGAAAAACAGATGCAAAGATGATTAGAGAAGATCTGAAGTAAAGATTCCAGAAGATGAATGGTGTTGTGAGCTGCTGGCAAAGAAAGGAAGCTTTTTGAAGATAAATACAGCTCTCTGGATTTAAGTTTAAAATAAGTTGACTACTGATGCTTCAATACCGGTTACAATTGCAACACAAAAATGAAACTGAAGCCGTTTTATTATTTCTGAAAAAAGTTGTCGCCAAACATTATCAGTAAATCAGAGCATCCTTAGTTCAAAGCCTCAAACAGGAGACATTTCAGTCCAACTTGGCACATCTGCCTAAATGAATGCCGCAGTGGTGTGAAATCTGTCATTTTCATATCTCCTACACTCTTGTAAAAGTGAGAGACATGTGCCTGAGGTGTATTTTCCCCTCTTCACTTGCAGCAAACAGCGGGAGGCAGGAAGCGCAATCCAATAGGCTCGCTGGACTTGCCATCAAGAAGAGAAGGGGGGCCTGAACGTTCCCATTCGCTTTACAAACCAGATGTTTCATGGCCTGGATCTGGTTATTAAAGGCAAGCACAAAATGTTCATCTAGTGCACTCAAATCGGGTTTTAGATAAGGGAGGGCAGGACCATGTGCCGAGGTGTTTGAATGTTTAACATGGGATAGAGGGATTTTGATGGTTTTGACTAGCTCTAGAGGGTGCTCGGGGGGCACACAGACGATCCATATGTCATCCATTGTTGGTGCGACTGTGAGCAGGTGTGCAAAAGTGATAAGAGAGACTGGGGTGCACTGTGTGTCCCATGCCCACACACAAGCGCAGACCACCAACCGTTAAACCGAAACCAGGTGCAGTTTCAGTCATGAGCTATTCCAAGAATGCAACATTGTGTTCTTTTCATTTACATTCGCAGGAATATATTGACAGTAAACTCGCATGCTAGGAATTCGAACCTATGACCTTGGTGTTGTGTACATTAGTACTGTTAACACATTAATGCTGTAAGCATTTAGAATTACGCTGCGTTTTTTCTTGAGGCAGACAACGTCTCGTGTGGGAGCATGTTCAAACGCACCGTATGGACTTATTTCCTCTCTCATTGTCATAGCCTGCATGAAATTCTAATCAGGGATTTTGGAAATCCCTGAACATACTCAGCCCTCTTTATTTCCCTGCCAGAGCGGTGGAGGAGAGGGGGTAAGACAGAGAGAATGAAAGAGAGCATATAGCGCGCTTAAAAGTCGCCCGGATTGGTCGGGTCTTTCAGAAGGAGCAGTCGAATGGGAGCTTGCATTAAGTTCTCGCACCGGAAACACAGAGGGTTGAGATCAGGGTAAAGAAAACAGGTCAGTAGAAGAAACTGAGAACACGAGTGAGGGAGAAAGATGTGAAAAATTATACAAGAAGCCTTAAGGTCTTTACTTTACAATCTTGATGTTTAAACTAAACTCCTCAGTCGAAACGCACAATTGTATCATGTGTACAACTTGATGATGTTATGTTGAACAACTGATTATAACAACTAATAATTATGAAGACACTTGGCTTTGTAAAATTCTAATATATAACATTTCTCTCTGAAGTGATGCGACTTGGGGCATTCGTCAGAATACTTTCTCATAGCCTAAAGCCCATTCAGGAAGAACTATAAGACCATAAAATATATTGTCGCTGTCGGGTGGAAACCTTGGACACCACCGCTCAAAGGTTAGATAAAAAACATTATTTTCGCGGTTTAGCAAATAGCTTCTTGGCCACAGGCTAGAATTACATTTTCATAATCTGAAATATGTTACAATGTAAGCAAAACAGGTCCTGAATTCAGTTTTATGTCGACCTTTATTCCATTTCGACTAAAACAAAGTTACCATTTCCTATTAACTTGCAGCTCTACAGTCAGTGGTGATCTAAAAAAAACATTTGTGACTTCCTACACTAGGGGATTGTGGAGCTTGATCCAAAACACACCTGGTGTTCTATACAACAAGGGTCATTGTCCCACAAGTTTTTCTGGTCCCTTGGTGAACATTCAACGCTGTCGGTGAGTTTTAAACTTCTGTAGCAAACCATCGACCGTTGACTGTACCCTGAGGGTCGCCAAAAACGCCGCAAATGAAGCGAATCCCGAGGCGCTTCTAGAAAGCTCCGTATGGGTAATATTAGCCCACTAATGACTGCGATAAACATTCATTGCTGTCGGTGGGTTTAAAATGGACACAACTCACTGATCAATGAATGCAAACTGCGGTGCAAGAACCTCAGTTGAGCGCCTGAAGGATCTGTCAGTCTAAGGACAGGAAAGGACTTCTGGGAAGTGCCCTGACAACTTCGCATGGACCAGGAACGGTTATTGTGAGTAATTTATTAAGATATGGTGAGTGCACTTTGTGTCAAAAATATTTCGCCGCATAACAGGAGATAATTCTAGAATGATCCAGTACCTTTACAACCCCATAATTGTTTCAAAAAGAATAGATCGCCTAAAAATAAATGATGTGATCTGTTTTCATTTCAAACCTGTAAGACTTTCATTCCTCTGCAGAACACAAAAGAAGATATATAGAAGAACATCGGTAACCAAATACTGGACTACATTGACTTCCATTGTTTGGACAGGAAACTACTGAGACACTTCTTAAAATATCTTTGCGTTTCAAATATACATGTTTTAAACAACATAAGGGTGAAAACATGTTTTTTGGGTGAACTATCCATTTTACTAAATCATTAGTTTTGTTGAACATATCCCATGAGGTATGCTATTATTTTTGTAGGTTATCTGACTTTTACATGGCAGAAGATAAAAAAAGGGTGAAAGTTGAGTTTCATTGAAGGATCTAGGGACCAAAGTATCTTAAAGATGGGATCTTTGCCAACCACACAGCAATCACGCAGAATCATATAAGTGAAGAGATCAATAACCATTGCAAGCCAAATTTAAACGTTCTTTGTATTAATAAACTCAGAGCATGTGCACTTAAACTGGCCTTTAATAAAATAGCTAATTTAAATGGATAGCTCACCCAAAACCTACAATTCTGTCATCATGTATTCACCCTCATGTCATTTCAAACCTGACTTTCTTACATAGAACAAATAAGAAGACATTTTGAAGACTGTTTATTACCGATGCGGTTACCAACATTCTTCAAAGTGTCTTCTTTTGGGTTCTGCGGAGGAAAGTCATAGAGGTTTGAAATGACAAAACGGTGAGTAAATGATGACAGAATTTTCATTTCGGGGCGAACGGTCCCTTTTAGAAAACCGATGTATGAAAGTTCATATAACAAAGCTTAGCACTAAAAAAAGTGTTTCAGGGTTGTGCTTTGGATGACCTCTGGACCAAACCTCTAACCTTAATCATGCTAAAATAGATTCACCTCATACAGATCACAACTCGCCGAAACCCACAGATACATAAACATACGACAGAGACACCACCTTGAAGAAAAGCGACACCTTCTCAACACTCTTTTCTCTATCCTGACCTTCCCGCCCAAGCAAAAGGAGAAACAATCTTCACACTCCTTTCTAGAAAAAAACACGTTTCCCCTTTTTTCAGCAGGAAGGCCGATAGAATCATCTGGAAACAATCCCAGCGTAATTGCCCCGTTTAGTTTGCTTTACGTGCTGGGAAATTTCTAACACATTGGCATTTTCCAGTCGGCCTAAACCAAGCTGTCGCTTTATTTTTTACTTTCTTCTCCCCGGTCTCGCTTGTTCTTTTCTGTATTTGTCTTTTACAGTGGAAAGTGTCTGAGGTAAACGGGGGACACGACTGGGTTCGTGTCTCTCTGCCGCCCATATAGAGATTTTACTATGGTGACCAGACCAGACTGGCACTCTGTCGTGAGTCTGAGAGGAGACCTGACTCACTGGCCCATAATAGCATTAAAAGCCACAGCATGCAAACAGACAAAGTCTGAAGAGAGCGTACTGACCACAGTTCTTGCCTCTCATTTCTTGGCCTTTTGGTGCAGAAAAGCTCACCGAGAACAAAAAAGCTCACAGAGCGACCGAGTACAATGCGCATTTGCTGGGAATGTTTTCGATCCAGAACACTAAATATGAATGCAAAATAACAGCGAATATGTCCGATTCATTTCCGTACAGGCCAATTTATGTGAAGCACCGTGAGGCATAACAATCTTCTTTGCTTTGAGGGACAGTTCATCCAAAAACACAATTCTTTCGTCATTTAAATCATTCCAAACCTGTATGACTTTATTCCGCAGAACACAAAAGAAGATATTTTGAAGACAACCAAACAAAACTGGCCTCCATCGACTTCCATTGTATTGACACAAATCCACTGAAAAATTTCTCTAAAATATCTGCTTTTGTATTTCCAGGATAAAAAGCCATGTACAGGTTTTGAACAATGTGAGGGCGAATGAGTCATTTTTATTTTGGGGTGAACAATGCTTTTACTGCTAACATGTGTCTCTATATCGCCATCTGTGTTTAAAATAGGAATCGCAGGTTACCTACACCTGGGCTGATGAAGTTGGTCAAATTGGCATTTCCTCTGAACTCAGGAACTACAAAAGCTCAAATTATAAATCAGTATTATATCAATTATGTATATTTTTTTTAATTTTCAACCAAAACAATTCTGATGGACATATTGAATGATATATAGGGCTTCTGCCTTCAATAACAGTAGCATATGGACAAATAAGAGAATCACACACTAGGCTACATAGTGCAAAGAGGAAATGTGACTGACTCATGCCAGTTACGTTCTCCACTAGCGCTCACCAAACAGACTGATGCTACAGGAAGTGACAAGAGGAACAGCTCGACCTGGCTGCCTGACTCCCAGTGAGACACAGCAAACATCAAGCAAAATGTGCTTGAAGCACAGTTTCCATTAAATCGCTAAGAAACTAGGGATACTTCAAATCTGAAACAGCTTCCGTTTTGCATTTAAAACAAGTTTTCATTATGAATGACAAAAGTGTAGATAGATGAAAAATTCAGAACATTGGTGAACAAAGTTGTGCACAACAGTAATCCGTGTAAGGCACTTATATTCATATTTTTTCATTAAACTACCAAAGAATACGGGCTGTTCAACGATTGGATGAGTTTGTGTTTACATAATATAATTCTGTGCACTATGCATGTTAATTTTGTATTTATAAACAAATACACATGGGCCTATATGTATGTATTTAGGAAATATGTGCGTGTACATTTATAAAAATGTATTACCTTAAAAAAAGTCTTTATATACTGTAAAGACATGAATGTGAATGTATTTATAAATAAAAAATTAAAGGGATACTCTACTCTAAAAAATGCTAATTCTGTCATCATTTACACACCTTCCCCCTCGAGTTCTGTATACATTTCTTTGTTCTGATGAACACAGAGAAAAACTATCTGGAAGAATACTCGTAACCAGACAGTTCTTGCCCCCCATTGACTATCATTTAAAATATCTATAATTTTTTTGTTCTGTTAAACGCATTTTGAAGAATGTAGTACAGCAAACCGTTCTGGATTATAAGATCAAAATCTTTCTGGTTACGAGCATTCTTCCAAATGTCCTTCTCTGTGTTCATCAGAACAAAGAAATGTATACACATGTGCAGCAACTCGAAGGTGAGTGAATGATGACGGAATTTTCATTTTTGGGTGAAGTATATCTTTAATATGCACAGCATACGGACATATATTATGCAAACAAAACCTAAAAATGTATATAAAAGAAGGTTAAACGGGAAAAGAAACATGACAGAAAGTGTGTGTGAGAGAGAGAGAGAGAGAGAGAGAGAGGGAGGTATGTGTTTGGCCCTGTTATGTGAGGACAGCAGAGAAGCATGTGTTGGAATGAAGCCAATTGTCTGCATCTGGGTGCGGAGTTCACTGAGGGCACATGACAAGCAAAAGCCTTTTCTTTTCATCCCTCTGCTCTCTACCACCCCCTCTGTGCATTTGAACGATCTGTCCTCATACCACACTTCAATTTGATAGTTTATACTTTGAATTATAAATAAAAAAAATTCACGTCTATTGTTAGCTTTTTCTTCTGTGTGTGTGCGCATTAGAGAAAAATGAAGAAAGTGTGTGTACGCAGCCAGAAATAAATATAAAGATAAATTAATCCGTTTCATTGTATGCACAGGTCACAAAACCTGAGACTGTTACGACCTAACGCACCAATCCGAACACAAATGTTTGATGCCTCCCCGGCTTTAACCCAACACCCAGCGTGCTGACTAGCCCCCTTTCCCCCTAATCCCATTGGTCACGCCAGCCACACACACAGCGACGATTGGTCGGGGAGCTGCAGTATCCATGGAAATCAGAGGGATGGATCAGGAAGCTGACAGGTTGCTCAGATTAAGGGCAGAACTTTTCTTTTGTTTGGGGTTTAGGCCCTAAACAACTCTTTTAGCAGTGAAACTAACGCTGAACTTAACCCACAAAGCACACACAAACCAGACTATTTAGTCTGCAGATGGATCTGGATTAGAATGAAAACATTTTTAACAGCTGGATGAAAATTCTTATTTAAGTGCAAAAATGTTTACGTGTATGTGTGTATTTGTATTTTTAAGCATACACATGATGTGTTTGTTTCACATTTCTGCAATAAATCTTTGGAAGTAATGAAATAAATATATGCACATTTGAAAATGTCTGATTTAATGTGAAGACCATACATTCAGGAAGGTTAAAGCAATATTACTCAACCTCAGATTGCGGCAAAACTTTATACATTTATTATTTATTTTGCCTACTATGGCAGTAAATGGGGAATGAGATCTATTCTTTCAAATATCTTCCTTTGTGTTCAGCAGAACGAAGAAAAGTATACAGGTCTGGAACATCTTGAGGATGAGTAAATGATGACAGAATATTCATTTTTGGGTGAACTAAACAAAGCAGATATCAGTGGTCAGGGACGAGCTTTATAAAATAACACCAGCTGTTTTTGTGGAGATTTAATAGCGGTGTTTCATAAATTAAAATTCTGTCATCATTTTCTCACCCTAAGATCGTTTTAAACCTGTATAAATGTATGAATAGATGTTTGGAAGAATGTCAGTAACCAAACAGATCTCATCTCCCATTTACAGCCACAGTAGGGAAAATAAATATGATCTAAACTAAATACTATAGGTGTCAATTTGGTATGAGATATCTCTGGTTTTCTTATTTTCCACTGTAAAGCTGCTTTCGAACAATGCACATTGTGAAAAGCACTATATAAATAAAATAAAATTGAATTGGTTACTGAAATTCTTCAGAATATCTTACTTTGTGTTTAACAGAACAAAGACATTTATACAGGTTTGGAACAATATGAGGGTGAGTAAATGATTGTAGACTATACATTTTTGAGTGAACTAAGGAATGAGTCACAAAGTTAAGGACAGATGACAGCAAATGACCTGTGGAAAAAAGACAGCACACTGGCGACATCTGCTGGCCAGAGTCACAATGATCTTTAAAAATCCTTCATGTAAAAACTACTTTAAAGTTCTGATTTGTATTCTTTAAATATAATTGTAAGATACAATTGGATTGCATTTTTCTAGTTTGATATTTGTTATGAAATATGTCCCAACCAATACAATATTTATGTGCACAAGAACCTCATATTAATGTCTGGCTGATAGCAACATGTTAAATGCTCACTAATTTTTATAGTCTATAGTCGCTTTAAAAAAGGCGTCTGCTAAATAAATAAATGTAAATATGATGTAAAACAGCCCACCATAGTTTTCACATATTGTTTATGGGTTTATAATTCTGAAAGTGTGTCCATGAGCAAACATCTCCAATAAATTTTGTACCACGATCTAAGCTTCAACTTTGGACAGATTCAGTCATTTTCTTTAGTGCGGAAGCCTGAGAACTTTGTTTCCTGTTTAACTGATAAAACCACTTCCAAAAATAACGAAGCCAGCCAATAAATCTACAGGTAGCTTTTTTTGGACAAAACCTTGCCATTTTAAAGTGTAATATGTGCATTAGAGAGTAGGTGTGAGACTACATTTGCAGTAATTGAGAGAAGTATGAGATGTATCTAGACATGGAGCATCAAGGACTCAAATACATTTTCCAAACCCCCATTTACAGCCCCATCACGCTTTACCTCATAAATCAATCTCCGGTCTCAGCAACAATACAGGCCTTTCTCTGGAGCCCTGGTTTAACAGTCCCCCATGCCACTTCTCCCTGATCACAGCTTCACAGAGGTTTATATGTGGCAGTCACGCTGAGGTCAGCAATGACCGACCTAAAAATGACCCTTGGCTTCTACAGCTGCCCCACCTGGCACTGCAGTTTACAGGCGGTAAAACACAGAAGGACGCACCCAGAGAAAAAGAAAGCGAGTCCAACAGAGTCTTTAGAATGACAAAAATGTAACGGGAAAGAAATGAACTTGAGCTGAACCTGATCCTGAACATCCTGAATTGTAAAAATGATGAAGAGACACCAGATCCACACTTTCAGGCCACAGGATTAGGTCTAAATCTATATTAAATCAAGGTTTATTGCATAATTCTGAGGCTCCATTATTTTAAACTCGGATTTATCTCTCAGTTAGGGATTCACTTTAAACTTGCTACTGAGTAGGTTTAAATAATACAAAAACGCATATCTATACTACAAAGTGCGGAAAACTGATCGGAAACAGTGTGTGCTTCTGTGATGTGAAATAAATAAAACACTTTAACACAGAGTGGAGGGCATTGCGATTTGATAAACTGGGTGGTCGGCTGTGAAGCATCAAGTTCAAGATGCAAGATGACGTTTTAAAAACAGGTTAAAGTTTTAGTCCACGGTATGTTAATCTTTGCTTAAATGTAAGTGGTGCAACACAACTCGAATTAAAACCCTAGATAAACTCTAAACTCTGTTTACTTTAATCCTTGTTGGTGCAAACCACCCTTAGAGTTACAAAATGATAACAATAAAAAGTAAGAAAATTATATCTATTAGTATTTTAAGCCAATGACCATGAGCACACATTCAAAGGTCATAGTCCATTCCCACGTTAGTGCCTATATGATAGAGAAAGAAGCTATTTTTCATCTGCCTGTGGTCTCAAGTCTTTCAGATAGCCCTTCGAGATCAAACAGCTGAATTTACGGCTGTGATCTGCCCTATCTAGGTCTATTATGGCAAGGTGTCAACAGCTCAAACTCGCACTCTGCAGTTGCTGCATTGATACGCTGATTTCAATTAGATAAACATCTTGTAAGGTCACTTAAAATCAAAACAAACATTTACAGTCGCAATGAGATTTTACAAACATATGGCCACCCGTAATGTCATCGCTTGGCCATCAAACTGAACATCTTGGCTCTGTCACATTTTGAGAATTTACACAAGAACAAATAAAAACAACGATGTTTAATAACGTTTCTAAAACCCCCGACATGCAAAGATTTGTATTGATTGGTTGGTTAAAAAGACATCCAAAGATTTAAAAGACATTTAAATGACTACACTGCTTTTAATATCGGACAATGTAACTTAACAATTTATTCCAAGTGTGCGAAGTGCTACATTTATATGTTGACCACCTCACAGTCTTAATATGATTTATGACATGCAAATGGTAAAAATGCAAATGTGTTATTTTAAATGTATGATGGCTTATTGCTCCCTGAACTCTTTGTAAGTCACTTTGGATAAAAGCGTCTGCTAAATGGCGAAATGTAAACAGGCAGTAAGGATTGATGGAAACTCATGTGTCAGATCATAACTCAATGCAATGAAATTACATTAAGGCCACATGGCATCTACGGCGTTCTATAGGAAAGCAGCTCAAATTCAATCTTTTTTTAAATAAAATATTCGTTTTTGTGTTGTGGTGTGCAACAATCAAGGTTATAATGACTGGCAGGACCAAGGCTGTGACCACAAATTCCTGATGTCCTAAAATATGCCGGATGGGGGTGGTGTTACCGTTTTCCCAAGTTCAAAAGTTCACCTTATACGAGCTCCTTAGGGCCAGTGACCCGTGTACAAATAAAAACGTTCCTGTTGTTGACCATTTTCCTCATAAAACCCTTGAAATTTTCTCCCACGAATATCGCGGGGAAATGGATAGCCTACTAAAGCCCACTATACTGTAAGGAAGTGGCTCCACTTCAGAGGATTTCCTTCAGTATAATTAATGGTTTAATCTAAATGAAAATTAGTCAAGTTACTAAACCGAATGACACAACAACCCCTATAAACAAGTTTCACGTCCTGTTTTACGTGATTTGCGTGATTCAATGATATGACACATGAATGAGAGACATCTCACCGTTGCCAGCCGTCCCAAATTGTTTCTTGGAAAAGTCTATTCCGTGCATCTTTCCACCTTGTCTCTTGTTTTCCTTCATTCGGCTTGAAGTCTTTCCTTTATCCCGTTCATGCCACATACACATAAACAGGTTCGGTGTTTACAGGCGCAAACTTCAATCATTTCTGCTGTTGAGATCACACGTTCAATCTGGCAACAGCGTGCAGCGCATCGTCAGTGTGTGTGGGCGTGGCCATCAGCGCTCCCGACATCCCGCAGCCAATCACAGCCTCCTAAAACTGACGTAACACTCCATGTGTGCTTGGTTTTGGATTGGACTTCTTCTGAAGTGAATCAAGCATAGTCACGTTTATATCATTCATTTTATTCTTTTAATGGCAAAATTTTATGTTCACAAATGTACATTTTCCTGTCAAAAACCCTGTTATACTTCATTCAGGAAAGAAACCGAGCTTTATATTGATTCACTCAATTAAAACATTGAATCATGTAACATCTCATGTAAATTAACAATAGCCCTCTAATATGCAAATCTTTGTTATATATATATATATATATAAAATTTCATTATATACACGAATGTTTGTAAAGAATATTTTTTTGTCGATAATAAAAATAGAAAAATAGGCTAAACGTCTTCTGAAGTGATTAGTACTTTATCATATTCCTAATAAAGCTGGAGAAGTTTATCTTAAACTCAACATAAATTATGTTCCACTAATATATATTTCTTTTGGCTGTATTTATTCAGCACTGATCATTGTAATTGTACTAAAGAACAATCTGATTTCAGCATTTGGCCAATATTTTCCCTCTTCATGATTTGAAATCTGGCAATAAATCCGCCTTTACAACATTTTATTTCATTTTAATCTTTGATGGAATAATTATTGTCATTAAAAGGTATGTTATACGGCAAAATATTATTTTCCAAATAAAAATTTCGGAGGTCTTAGCATTAGTATTCAAAAATTAGTGGGCTAATGTCGCCTTTTATAAAGTAGCCTTTAAAGTAGGATTTTTGTTTAAATAATGATCAATGCCTCGTTTTCTCAGTATTCATTTTAGATGCTTTTATCATTGTTGTCGTCTAGGATCGCTTTGTGTTTCTTGTAATTTCTAAACTGATCTGTGGAGTAAAAACAATAATCAAGTCGTTTTATACTTTAATTCAAAAACCCTCACGTGTTATTATAATAAACACTTCAAATGGGTTGATCCTTTTTGTAGCTTACATTTGACATTTATTCGTTAAGAGACCGCGTTGCCCTCTCGTCCGAAATGTTTATTGCTGATCGTGTAGTTACATTTACATGTAGTCATTTAGCAGACGCTTTTATCCAAAGTGACTTACAAAGTGTTCAGGGAGCACTAAGCGATATTAAGTTGCATTTGATTAAGTTTCCCTACACTTTCTACCATATCCCATTGATTGTTCAATGTGTCATTTTTATTAATGTCGTAATTTCGTATATTAAAACCCAATGATCGCTCTAGGTGAACCCAATGAAGATGCTTGAATGACATTAAATGTGTACAGGAAGTAACCAATCAAGCTGTGAATAAAACCACCTGGAGGACGTTCTGAAGTTAAACGTGTCCCTGCTTTGGTGCTAGTTGCGGCTGCTTTGAGGGTTACGCGCTTGTGTTGTCGTGAGGGTTTCCGCAATGAGGTGGCTTCTACTCTTCCTTGAATGGTTCGTGGATTGGGCCCGTGGGACCTACTGGTATCTAGTGGGTAAAAGAAGTTCCCTATGCACGCATGTTCAAAGCTCTCCTGGGTTTCAAGAAATCAGCCGAACAGCAAAGGATGGTGTGTTGAAACAAGGTAAAAAAGAATCGTACTGTTTTGTGTTTGGAAAAGGTCGTGATGTTGTGTGACCGTGTGCGTTTGTGTTACAGAATTTAGCCTGGATGACGTACCAGCGAACCTTGACGTCATTGTCGTTGGTAGTGGACTAGGTGGATTGACCGCTGCGGCTCTTTTGGCCAAGCTGGGAAAACGGGTTTTGGTTTTGGAACAGACGGATAAGGCTGGAGGGCTTTGCCAGTCTTTTAATGAAAAGGGATTTGATTTTGATATGGGTACGTGTGCTTTGCCTTTAAAGTCCCCGTGAACTGAATGCGATCGTTTTGACTTCAGGAAAATAGTGGGAGTGGCTTGTTACACCGCGATTTGATTGGATGTATATGAACAGCTATTGAACTTTAAAAGGGTACTGGTTACAGTTGAAGGGGCGGAGTTAACGGATGCTCCACCCAAGCCGTACCAATTGAGATGGATGGTCACCAGAGGGCGGAAGTGCACTTTCAGATTTTAACTGGCTGTTCTGAAGGCACAATTTAAAAAACCGAATGACCCACAGAGCTATTCACAGTAAACACTGCAAAGTTTCATAACAAGGATCTGCAATTTCACAGGGACTTTAAATCCAGTTGCTTCTCTTAAAGCGTAACAGTCACTTGTTTCTCCCAGGTTTTCACAACCTTGGACAGGTTCATGAGAACAGCCTTCTAAAAGTCACACTGGACCAAATCACAGATGGCCGGCTGAAGTTTGTTGAACTTGAACCTCATGTGGACACGGTTGTCATTGGAAGAGGGCAAGAGTCCAAGAAGTACACTGTTTATTCCGGCAAAAGAAATATGGAGTCTCATCTAAAAAAGCAGTTTCCTAATGATGCAAAGGCAGTTGAGAATCTCTTCCAAATTATGAAGGTTAGTAGTTTGCTGGTATTGCTTCTGTATGCCGGTAATTGTGGATAAAAAGTCATTGCGTCTGTTGCTTTCCACAAAGATTTGCACGAAGAAGATCCATATGTTGTGCATGCTGAAGCTAATCCCGCTATGGTTTTCGCGGTTAATTCTGTGTACTGGAATCGTTGACTGGATCTCTCCCATCTTCAAGTACTCTCGATCGAGCACTGCAGATGTGTTCAGTTCCCTAACCAATAACAAAGATCTCCAAACTGTATTCTGCCACTTTTTCTCCGGTGAGTGAACATGCCCACACCTTCATGTCTTTCTATTGCTCTAATGATGATGTTCTCTTTACTACTTGTCTATCTAGGTACTTCACCTAAGAACACCAGCTGTATGCTCAATGCGGTTCTCTTTCATCACTTCAAGCGTGGTGCGTTTTATCCTCGAGGAGGTGTTAGTGAAATCCCTTACCACATCATTGGGCTCATTCAGAGGCATGGTGGTAAAGTGATGGTTCGCGCACCCGTCTCGCAAATACTTGTAAAGAATGGCGCTGCTTGTGGTGAGTAATGCGTGTAGTGCAGTTTTAGTAAGTGACCTTTACTGGTAAAAATGTGTTTCTTGATTCTGTGTGTTAGGTGTGACCGTTAACAGCGGCGGTTTGGAGGTTGCTGTTCATGCTCCGGTCATAATCTCAAACGCTGGTATTTTTAATACGTTCCAAAAGCTGCTTGCTCCAGAAGTCCAGGCCCAGCCAGGTTACTTCCTTTATCTGTATGATGGTTTGTTTACGGTGTTCAGAGGGATAATTGTCCTTTGTCCTTTACAGCAATAATGGAGCGTCTCCAGATCCTAAAGCTGGGCAAAGCCTTTTTTCAGGTGTTTGTAGGCTTCAATGGTACACAGGAAGAGCTTGGGATTACCTCCACCAACCATCGGTTCTTCAAGAACAATGACATTGATGCCATGTAAGAGTTTGCTTGTTGCTTCGGCCGTCTTACACAGTGGCATATGTTGTACAAATATACATATCCTCTTTTAGGGCTGATGAGTACTTGGCCTCATCCCAAGAGAGTGCGCCTGAGGGGATCCAAATGATGTACGTCTCCTTCCCTTCTGCTAAAGACCCCAATTATAAGGAGCGTTTTCCAGGTAAGGAGCTGCGGGGGTTTACCGTAATGTTTTTTGACTTCGTGAAAGCTTATTTTTGTAGGACTTAGTCCCACGTTGTTCAAATGGTTAAGATATAGCCCTAAAAAATTAAGGGCAAAAAAAACTGCATGCATGAAATATGTATACACACATGGGTCTTTAATGTTGTGGTCTAAAAAAAATTGGAAGTCTTTAATAAAATTAGAAAGCGCTGCATTAAAATGCTTTCCTTCGTCCACACTACTTTCACGTACAAATATAAAAACATCTAAATGGTTTGCGGGGGGTTTGTTTTAAGGAAAGACATGCATGGTCATTGACTCCATTGTGAAATATGAGTGGTTCACGCAGTGGAAGGACCTTCCTGCATCCGACCTCAAGGCATATGAAGACTACAATATGAGATTTGCCAACAATCTCTTCGACTGGGCCTGTGAACACTTCCCCAAGCTGAAGGACAAGGTATTGATGTCAACTTTAATCGGTCTGTTGATCGTCTTGCTTTAAATGACATTGCAAATGTGTGCAATAATTCTCTTCAGGTGGCAGTGATGCATGCTGTCAGTCCTATAAACATGCATGGACTTGGAGCCCCGCGTGGAGCCATGCTGTCAGCGGAGCATGATTTGGAGCGAGATGAACCTATGAACATTGCTAAGAACAGGAGCTCTACACCTGTCAAAAATCTCTACCTGACAGGTAGGCGTGCTTTGGCAATGTGCAACTTCAAATGCAATCTGCTTTGTTAATGTTGTCGCTTTCTCTCACAGGACAAGATGTGTTCTCTTGCGGTTACGCTGGCGCTGTTCATGGAGGAATTATCTGCGCTTCTACTGTTCTTGATCATGCTCTTTACATCGACCTTATGCTACACAAAAGAAAGCTGAAAGAGAAGGCTTCCAAAAAGCTGGATTGAATATTTGTTGCCCTCTATTGAGCGAAATTGTGTGGTTTCTGTTGCAAGCAAATAAAACAATTAAAAAAAGATCTGTCTTTCTGCTTTACTTTACCCCACTCAATTGTCACAAATTAATATAAAATGTTATATGTATTGCCAATGTTTTTGTCCAAAATGTGGTATAACTAGTTATTCTTGTGACAGCTCAGTGGTTTGCTGTAACTAGCCAAAGGAACAGTTTACCAAAAAATACTAATTGTCATTTTAAACCTGCGACTTCCTTCGACATAAGGATGATGAAGTGTTGGTAACCGAAACTGTTGGTCACATTGACTTTTATTGCCAGCCAATGTGTAATAACAGTTCGTAGTAGTCAAACAGGCAATAAATGACTAGCATGTCTAAATGATGAAACTCTATTTTGGAATTATCCTATTGTTTACTGAAATGCATATTTTATGGTGAAATGAAATCTCACGTGATTGTTAACTTTTAATTAACAGTCCTTAAGGCTAGGCTATTTTCATATGTAATGAACTAGGACTTTGAGTGTCCTGTTAAATGGCAAATCTGTATTGACCGCACTGATGCTGGCGGAGGAATAGTTTTGCTGAAAATGTTACTTTGTGTACAAAAATGTTTAAAACCACCTAAGCCTTGGTCCTTACACTAAGACAACCTAAGATGTTCAAATATGCGAGTATTGCAACCTGTGATAAAAAGTATTTTTATTTACAAACGTGAAATCCACAAACATAAATATATTAACCATTTTAACAGTTCCTTTTGGTACATCGGCACAAGACCACTGGTGGATGTGAAAAAAATCCTTCAAAAATAACTGGGTAACGCTTCTCTTAGGCTTTATGTACAGTTGCTCCTTTGGGAATGTGATAGTCTTTAAAAAGTGGTCACAGGTGATTTGACCTCTGAAGTAATTTGTGGTGCTCTTCCCATATATGAAAAGGGGTTGTGATGGTAAAGGGTCCCAATTCTGTGACACGCAGGGTCTTGAAATTGTTCGGATGCTCTGGGTAGGGCTGCGGGGATGTAGTCATAGTTTCTCCAGGTTGATACATGTTGATTGGCTGAATGGTAGTTGCACATTGATGTCCGGTACGCTATTTTGTAGCTGCTGTTGGCAACATTGGAGCTGTGTGTTGTTGAAATCTCCTTTGCTGCCTGGCACATTCCACCCATTGCTGCTGAATAAACTGAATCTGAAATTAAGCATTTGGAAAATGAATCTATGGCAGCGTTGTAGATACACATAGATGAACTTAAGATAAAATGCATAAACCAATTTATTCATGTTTTACTGTCTAGAATTTAGCCAGCGTTCTCATAATAAACACTTACTCATAGCTCTCCGATGTTCGCTGCTAGAAATTCTCTGGTCCGCATCACCGCTGGAGACACTTTCTTGTGTGTCACTATCACCTTTCCCACTGTCCTTCATGCTTGTTTGATCGATGGGAGTAATCCTGCTTTGAAAAGAATGTTAAAATCAGACTGTCGTAGTCATGACCAGATGTCGTTGCATTTAAACAGGCTTTTGTGAGTTTATTTCAACAAACAATATAAATATTTGCATACAACAAACCTTATGTGATGGCTTTGTCTGTCATCTTGCCACATGGCAACAGAATCTAAATTGGTCCTCTTTAGGAGGGGCCGGAACAGCTGTATGGGCAAAAATTGTTAGAAATAAGATCACACATGAACGATATCACCAAGAGTAAGTATAACATCAACAAGAAACCTACCTTGCTGTCTGAATCTTGACTTTGCTCCTCATAAGATGAATCATCTCTTGTAGAAGTCAACTGCTCGCTGACCGTAGCACCAGATTCATGGCAACTGCCGGAATCAGATGAGTCTGTGCTGTTTGCTGAGACCGGAGATCTCACAAAGGCGCTCTGTAATCCATCATTCTTCCTAAAGTAAGTCTCTCTGTGGCCGCGTCTGCGTGAGAATGCGACCGCGATAATAGCAACTAACAAAAAGGCGCAACCGGCCCCGAGAAGAATGATAATAATGAAGGAAGCTTCGAGGTTTGTCTTCTGTTCCTCGCTTTTTTCAACATCCGTCATTTCAAAAGACACGACCAAATGTTCATCGAACAGCTCTTCGTCTGTGACCACAAAGCGTAAAGTGGCGGTGCACGAAAAAGGTGTCCTCCCTCCATCGGTGACCATCACCTTAATCTCCAAAGAGTCCCCTTGTTTGTGGCTTAGACTGTGTTTCAATGCAATCACACCTGTAGTTTTGTTTATGAAAAACATCCTTTCGTTGTCTTCTAGCAGGCTGAAAGAAAGCTTGCTGTTCACACCGTCGTCCAGGTCGTGGGCTTTGACCGTGACCGCGACGTAACCGGCAGGAGCATTGTGGGACAGAGGCACATCCGCAGAGTCATTGATCAAAACAGGGTGAGTAATAAAAGGAGCATTGTCATTTTCATCCACTACTTTGACTTTTACTATCGCGGTGCTGGACCGCGGAGTCGAGCCTCCATCACTAGCCTCAATACCCACTTGGATTTGCTTCAGATATTCGTAATCCAAAGACTGTAGTGTGTACAAAGATCCAGAAATGGGGTGTACTGAAACGTAAGAGCTTAGGGGAGCACCGTCGACATCGTTATCAATAAGTTTGTATGTTACTTGTCCATTTGCACCGTCATCTAAATCACGTGCGACTAAAGTTGCAATATAAGAACCTGGTTCTTTATTTTCCATGAAGGAAATTTCATAAACTGGTTTACTGAACAGCGGTGCGTTGTCGTTTTCGTCGCTTACCCTGATGGTGTATTGCCTCGATGTGATAAAAGGGGGATCCCCTAAATCTTCGGCAACTACAGTCATATTGTACTCAGGAATCTTTTCTCTGTCCAAAGCAGATGTCGTGACGATCATAAATGTGTCGCCGTAAGCCTGCTTGAGTTTAAAATGCTCGTGTCCGCTCAGACTCACGCGCATGTCTCCGTTGGCTCCGGAGTCTCTGTCCGTGGTGCTGATGAGAGCCACGAAACTTTCCACCGCTGCGGCTTCCGTGATGTGCGCCACGCCCTCGCTCGCGGATGCCATCGGTTTAATGTGGATTTCGGGAGCATTGTCATTGACATCCACAATTTCAACGGTGACTTTAGAGGTGGACGGAACGGAGTTGACACCTAAATCGTATGCTTGCACATTCAGCTCGTAGGATTTTCTGGTTTCGTAGTCTAGCGGTGATTTAAGAGTCACCGCACCCGTGAACGAGTCAATAGCAAAGGTGTCCTTGATTTCATCGGCGACTCCTTCCATAAAACCATAACGCACTTCACCGTTCGCGCCATGGTCGGGATCTGACGCGTAGAGTTTGAGGAGAAGATAGCCGACCGGTGCGTCCTCGTGAAGCTCAACTTTAGGGGACTTGAGGTCGAACTGAGGGCTGTTGTCGTTCGAATCTAAAACGTTTACACGGACCATCACCGAGCCAAGCTTCGGAGGACGTCCGCCGTCACTCGCCATCACTTTAAGAGTGTACGTGTCTTCAGCATCACTGTCGAGATCTTCAACCAAGACGAGTTTAGGGTATGCGATGCCGTCCTCTCTCTCTGTCTCGATAATAAAATGGGTGTTTTGAAATAAATGGTACTCTTGGACACAGTTGTTTCCCACATCCAGGTCTTTTGCCGCTTCCAACGGGAACTTTGTGCCCACGGGTACGTTTTCGGCAATCTCGAGCTGTATCTCGTTACGGGGGAAGCGAGGGGAGTGGTCGTTGATGTCTCCCACCTGAACCTCAACGTGAATAAGATTAAACTTTTCTTTCGACACGACCACAACGTCAAAGTTGATGAGGCACAGCGGAGACCGATGGCAGAGACTTTCTCGATCCACGCGAGCTCCCACCGTCAAACACCCGTCCTCTTCACCCATGTGGAACAAAGACGACTTCTCCTCCTGCATGAAACGGAAGACGGTGATCTGCTGTTCGGATGCGTTCATTTTCAGGTCCAGCGATAAGTTGCCAATAAATGTTCCAAGTGGGGCTTCCTCGTCTGTGTAATATTTCATGGTTGTGCCACTCGCTGCGCAGAGCGCAACGACGACTAAACTAAAACTGGCGAACAACTTCCTTGCCTCCATGTCTGTATTCTGAGGTTGTTCTAGTAATACGCCATCCGGTGTAAGTTTCCTCTCAGCAAAGTCTTCGTCAAGTAACTTCCTACGTGCTTGTCACTACTGAATTTAAGTCTCTGGTTTATGCAAATGAGAGCTCACATCCACCGGTGGTCTTGCGCCGATGTGCCAAAAGGTGCTCGCCCACTTTTGTCACCCCACGGGTGTGAACTTTGCTTTGTACAAACGGGTTCCTTATGGAGAATTTGCCCTTCTTTTTATACCTATTAACCCGTGTGTGGTGAGGTCTGTCTTTTTCAACGTTACATTTACATTTTGTCATTTAGCAGAGGCTTTTATCCAAAGCGACTGACAGAGAGTTCGGGGAGCAATAAGCGATATGTCATACAAAGTGCAATAGTGCAATAGGTGCTTATACAAAGTTACCAGTTTCAACCAGACTACTACCTGTTGAGAGAAGAGAGAGAGAGAGAGAGAGAGAGAGAGAGAGAGAGAGAGAGAGAGAGGGGGTTAAATGTAAAAAAATGAACCATATTTATTCAAGATAAACGTGTTTTTTAAAACAATCGTATCTTTTCCAAAATAAAATACAAATATTTACATTTTTACAAGTAATTTCTATAGCAGACAATAAGTATAAAAGTCTAAACAAGTATTAAAGTACGTATAAAAATAAGTATAAAAGTCTAAACAAGTAAGAAGTGGATACAATAATGCAAATATACAAATGGGGAAAGAAAAGTATATACAGCCACTGATACATTCCGATTGTTCACTTATTCAGCATTTTTAGAGAAATTGTGGCCATTCCATCCAGGGTCTGTTGAATTTGGACAAAATGAAACCATCATCCAACAGCATTGTGAAAGACTGACAGCATGACAAGACACATATATATATTATATATATACGGATCAAATATATGAACAAATACATATTTTTTCTACTTTTCATTAATACATGTACAAATATTACTGCTGTAATTATGATCTTTTTACTTTGGAGTTTTATTGGCCATGTTTGGACACATACTCACCTTGACGGATATTTCTAGATATAGACCCGGAAATTCTGTGTGTGTGGGTCACCAATAAAGGTATGATATCCGTTTCTGTTTAATCTAGACCAAAGGGACTTGGACAATACTGATATGGGTAAATTGTGTAATTTTGCCTTTGAAAGGGGTTGGGACCAGACAGTGTCTTTGCTAGATTTAGGGTCTAAACAAAAGGAAAGGTGACAAATGCAGGTTTGTGAGTGTAGAGGGAGCTTTTGACACCATGTGGACCACAGAGCAGACTGTCAAGTATCAGTCTACCATCTGTCAGCGCTACCATCACACCCATTTGTGTTCAGCAACTTACATTATAACTCAGTACCCAAGGCATGTCAGCACTATATGAAGCCTACAATCTTTCGTAAACTGTTTGTGATTTGATCTGCGCAGCTTATGTGGTGTTCAAAGTATAATGTATTGTTACATCACAGCCCATTTAAATTCACCTTGGAGTTTTCTTAAAAGAAAAGGGATAAACAGCAAGGGTTTTATCTTTGCACGCTTGAATAATCAACACACTGACACTCTATCTGATATTTAAATACAGTACATCATAAAAACAAGTATTCATGTTTGAATTTTCTGCTTTTAGTTGTCTGCTAAATGAATACATATGAATCTATCAGTTATAGTACAAGAGAGCCATGAAAAACATTAAGAGACCATTCCAAAATGTCATCGAGTCAGCATTTCTAGATGTATTGTGACCATTCTAGTCCAGTGTCTGTTGAATTTCAATCAAATCAAACCTCAGGAGTGACAAAAAGTCCAACAGCAATGAATGACACATGAAAGTGTGATAGAAAGGTTATCACACACGAAAAATTATGATGTAAAATAAATAATGTTGTAACTTTTCTGTTATTACTGTTGCATTGCTTAAAGGCATTATCTTGTTTTCTTATCAATATTTGAGGTCTGACAAAATACAGAGCATCTTTTCCATTATTTCGATCTGTTTCGACAGTTTTCATTTAACTAGTGAACTATAGTTCACAGACTAAAGCAAAAATATGCTAAATGACTAAATGTAACTAATAATTATTTCCTTAACACAAACCTATGAATTGTAAATTCAGAAAGCTGAAAATGGTCTTTGAAATGGTCTCTTACTTTTTTCCGCAGCTGTTTATAAGCATGCTGCTATGTTCATCAAAAGATTTTGAAATAAAAACATGTATATAATATAATAAATATAATCTCAACAACATGGGAAAACCGTGGTCTAGTTGTCACACTTTTAAACAATTTCCAGTCATCATTTTTGGTGAAAAATCTGAAATAATAATGGACAAAATTTAACTCATAATTTTAACCAAAATTCTCTAAATATTTATAATATCAAAATGCATTTGCATCAACATGTTATACATTTTTGTAATGGCATTATGCTGGCAGGATGAGCGTTGTGTTTAGCTGTAAGTTTCACTTATCAGTGGTTTTAATTGAAAGGCAAAGGCAGAGTATCTTTTTCATCAGTTAGATATTTAAAATCGGTAGGGAACAAATGCTTTTAATAGCATTTCAACTGTATGACTCATCCCTATTAAATGTATGCATCCTGTTTGATGTTTACTTCAGATACATATATGCTTGTCAGTCTTACGCATTTCTGTAATTATTCCCAGTTATCGTTCTCCAGTAAGTCTTTACTATATAGATTTCTTCTTTTGCAGTTTCAGAGAGCAATGTATAGACACATCATTTTGACCGCTTAAACTGATCAAAAACGTTGAATCAGCAGGACAGTGACAAATGGAAAGGTGTGAGAGCAGATGGGAGGGTGACACGTCAGGACACTCAGTTACTTAACACCTCTGGTAACAAGCGTGTCAGTGGGACAGAAGCTGTGAAATAGTTTACCCCTTGAACACTAGTATTTCAGTTTGAGAATATAACAAGGGATTCCCAGACAGGGTTTAGGTGAAGCCAGGAGTTCCTTTGTTAAATTTAAGTTTAACATTTAAGCTTCTATACATTTTCCTTAGACACATTACTGGTGTGCGTCTTGATACAAAACAATGGCACTGTTTTGATGCGATTTGTGTTTAGTCTGGGGGTATAAGCTGTGTCTCCATGACCTCCTGCCTAATGCTAAAGGTCATTATCAAAATTTGGGCTTATAAAAATGAGACTGAGGACATCAATGTATAAACAAAGGCCGAACAGTTTGAAAGTTCCTGTACTACTCAATATGGCAAGACCATTGTTTTTCAATTTTTTAACCTATATGTTTAGTTTAGTTTGTACTTTATTATCCAGCCTTGGCTGAAAATTGATATTTGGTCTCGCTATACAATCAACAATACAATACACAGCATCCACCTCAATATAATAAAACATTCACATCCTAACCCTTATTTAAAAGACCTCCTGGTACAAATGTTTGTTTTTACATTGCTTTGGTTGCTTTCTGTGTTCTATAAAGATGATGAGACGGAAGAAATTGAAAAGCATGATTCAGAGGTGTGTTATATCTCTAGTTATTGCCAAAGCTTTCCTCTTAACAGCCATCCCGTATAACGGATCAACTGACTTTTGTTAAGAACCTATAATTTTACCTTCTGTCCTGATAATTCTATTTCATTTAGCTTTATTCACAGATGTTATTTTACCAAACCATACAGTTATATTATACCCTAAAACACTCTCAATTAAGCTACTTTAAACTAGCTGCAACACCACAAGACTTACAGAAAATGCTCTTAGTTTCCTTCGCAGAAATAACCTCTGATTTGTTTTCCCACAAATAGGATCCACATGATCAGAACATTTTAATTTGCAGTCGATTAATGTTCCCAACAAAGGTCTTCACAATTTCTACAGGTTGATCACAAAATGTTATTTCTGTTAAGGATGATTAAAATGCATTCTTTTCTCTTACCAACATTTATCAATAAGGAGATCACTTCACACCATTTTTCCAAAATTGAACCTGCTCTACATACTCTACACACAGTCTTTCCATAAAAGAGCAACAAGTGCCATGTCATCAGCACATTCTTATAATTTACAACTCGCACTCTGAATTTGTATGCCATTTGCATAGACAGAAAAAAGCAGGGGTGACAGGACACATCCTTGAGGTGCTCCAGTATTTTAAAACACTGTATTTGATTGAACCCCTCGAGCACAAACTCGTTTTGATCTATTGTCAAGAATTTTTTTATCCAATGACCATTTACACCTAAAACCACGGACATAATGTATGGCCTGATAGAATGCATGCTGCATATTACTTTAATTTAATTTCATCAGCACATTCAATTATGTGCTCCCTGTTTAAAATAGTGGTTCATTGGTCACATGTTTGATTCAACACATACTGTATATATCTGGGGCCCAAAGGGTGCATTATCTGCTAATGAATTATTGTACAATTTGCCGCAGATTCATTTTTTTACTGCCGCAGACGCATTTTTTTACTGCATATCTGAAATTCACAAAATCTCAGGAAATTTCAGACGTTCCAAGAATGTGAATTTATAAAATGTTGGTATTTGTGTTTTGAACTTGCGTCACCATATGTTGTACTGTGGGATGAAAGTGCACATTCACTGATCAACCACAACATTGAAGCCAGCTTTCTGCTGTTGTAGAGAGCCTACAGTATGACCTGTCGTCTAGCCATCAGTATCTATTGTAGCTCTTTTTAAGTCAACATTTTGAGCCCATAATCGACATGGAAGCCTCAAACTGCCAAGCATGTTGTGTTTAGAAATACAATTTCAGAAACGTAACATATGTTTTACAGTTAAGTAAAACAAGGTTTTACTTGCAGCTACAATATTTGTGTATCACTGCTGACAGTTTAATAATCCATCAGTTCGGATAACAGAGATGATATACTATCAAGTATTTAATCCATGTGAGAGAAGTTTTCCTAATGGATGATAGTTGACAATGGTTCCTCGGACACATAAATCAAAGTATATCACAACAAAAACTTATTGATTTATTTATGTCACCTTCCAGGGGTTTTAATGCTTGTCACACTGCAGTACAAAACATGCCCGTTAGGTGTCAGTATTCCATCTGATACTAGTACATAAACAGCTCATAAATGTGATAAAGACATAACATTAAAATGAAATGTAGTCTACATCTTATTTCTTTTACAGTATATCTCAAGAAAAGCAGTTGCTATTGTCTAGTCACATTTAAGGTTATTTGATGCACTTAAAGGCACAAATAGCGATTTCTACAGTGACCAAACTAAAGAGAATTCACGAGCAACAAAGGGCTTTAAGTGCAACACAAAACTGTAGTGTGGTAAATCATTACATCACCTGTTTTGTTCCAGGCTAGTCACTGTAGACGTGGTCAGCAGCATTAAATGACAGTAACACAGCAGATACTGTAAGTTATGAGCCGAGGGCAATTCTTAAGAAACACTTGGAGGAGGGAGGCGAGTTGGAGAGTGGGACGTGACCTTTGCCTGTTGATCACGTAATCTGACTGTTAAATATTTATTTTGGATGGCAGAACAGAGACTAAGGAGAAGGAGAGAGAGGCTGGATTTACTAAGCCATTGAAATAAAGCAGGGTAACAGAACAGATTTGAGAGTAAGCAGGAGAAAAGAGAGAGCAATCTAAAGATTATATTTACTGTAAGTGTAGCTTTGCTTGATAAAGGAATCGTCCTCTTATATCGCAGGCTTCTCAAACGCTTCTCTCTGGTAAGTGCTTTTGATTTGTATATGTAACAATAGTTCCTCTGTAGGTTGCAGTTATTCATCTTGGATCACTTTCATTTGATGCTGCCACTTTCTAAAAGTTTAACCACAGTTAAAATGTTATTAACATAAGACTTTCTGTGTACATAAAGGGGATATTTACTGTAAAGGTACTGCTTATTTACTAAATGGGGGTTATAGAATAGAATAGAAGCGACTTTTCTTTATATTATAAAACGTGAGTGTTTATTACAGCCTAGTGAATAAGGACTTACATTTCAGTCTGTTCCTCCTACAACGCTACCATGGCTTCAAAAGACATTTCAACTAGACTCATGGACAATTTTGACTATATTTACTGTGCATGTGTGGTGCTTTTGCTTCCCTTTCACCTTGATCGCTAAAGTTCTCACAAGGGTTCGGATTGAAATGATGTCAAGTTTCTGAACTTCCCTATTAAATCAAAGCCATGTCCTCTGCAAAACAATCAAATAGAGGGTTTTGTGTAATGCAGTATATGTGCTGCTGGGCTCTTAGCTATCTGGAAATCATCTACACACATTCATTGGACGTAAGTGGCCACTTAACCTCACAGCCAATGGAAATAGCGTCTGTGTGTGCGTGTCTTAAAAATATTTTCAATGACAGATTTGACATGTTTTGTTTTTAGAATGACATCATTGATGTAAGATCACTCACTGACTGTATAATCAAATAAGACCTGATGCCGCAGGCTGCAATTACACATTTAGAAATGAGAAAGCTGTGCATTGCTGTCAAAGAGAGAAAGAAAGAGAGAGATTTGTGCCCTCCAGTAAACAATGGACTAACATATTTCAGATCAAACTGGCCGTTCTGTGTGTCATTTTCAAACACAAGAGGGTGTTTCTCCTCTGCCTGCATGGACATTTCTATTATTTCCAGCTGTTCGTGTGTGTGCATGTATAAAAGTGTGTGTGTGTGTGTGTGTTTAGGATGGAAACTATTACAGAGCTTTGGACTTGTTAGGCATTGAAAGTTTCTTGTATGATTCTGCCCAGAACAGTGTATTACACACAAGAATAAGACACGCACACACACACACACACACACACACACACACACACACGCACACACACACACACGCACGCACGCACACAAATACATGCACGCACGCACGCACACAAACACACACATGAACACACACACGCACGCACACGCACACACACATGCAGGCTGAGTGAGAGTAAATTGCAAACGCCCCTCTAGCTGTTATTCTCTCTCTCTCTCTCTCTCTCTCTCTGTCTCTCTCTCTGTTTTTTCCATTCCTGGGAAACTTCTCACAGTAAGTACCAGTCTCAAACTTCTCTCTCTACTCTTCGTCTCGTTCTCGTTCTCTTTCTCTTGTTTGTTTTCAAAGTAAAGATATGTATGTGATTATTTGAGAAAATATCGATCAGCTTTCATTCGTGGTTTGTAGAGACAGCGAGAGACCTACTGTATAGAAAATATCCAGTGTTTCTACCGTTGTGAGGCTTTACTTTGCTGTCAGGATATTTCCTTGACTGCATTTCTTTACCACGAGTGGCTGTTGAGCCTGATCCGCTAGATTCCTCTGTGATTGTCATTCCGGACAGGAAGACCCATTCATTTATTGATTGGGACTGTGAGGAGGCTCCGCCCACTGTTGGCTCAACATAATCCCTTTTATGCAACACGACTACTTAACAAATAAAACAAATCATTGACATGGATTTGAGGAACAATTATTTAATGGTGATGTGAGAGACAGAACAAAGCAGATATGTCAGTTATAAAGCATTATGTAACTTCTGAATGCCACAATGAAAATCTGAATCAAGTTTTTGAAATGCTTTGTTTGATTTAGATATCTTTTAGATATTTGTTTTCCCCCCTTAAAGATGCACGGGTTGCTATGGTAACCAGGATGTGTTTGTCCCCACAGTAAACAACGCTCTCACTGTCATTGCTTGCGTTATTTCTTTAGATAAATAAAAGTCATTTTTGTCATCGTCTGGATTGTCATTTATACACATCTTTTGGAGGCGCAGTAGTTTGAAGACTTTCTAGAGTATTTAAATGTTCAAGTAAACTGCTTTACTCTTGAGTGTTTTAACAGACCTACTGTATGACCGCTGGTTCAGGGTAAATGTTTATCACTGTGGTGAACCATATTTCCTCTTATGCAATCCTGAGTCATGCTGTGTGTCATTTCTGCGGTAGTTAGCCGGGATTCAGATAAACCTGCGACTTTGACAACATCATGTTGATTTTCATTAACAAGAAGAATGTTGCTCTGTTCCTCTCCGCTCTTATTTGGTCATCTCACATTGTCACAGTGTGTCGTTCTGTTTTATATCATCTTCTGTTCTTGTGATAGTCTGGTTTGCCTAACACACAAACACGCGCTGTAAGATTAAACCGTTTAAGAATGGTTTGCACTGCCAAGCCAAACCACTGAATAATTAAGTACTAACTGCCTCCCCAACATCTACTGGTGCTGGACAGACTACTGGAAATTGCCACACATGCATGGGGAAGTTCCTTGGATAGTTAGGAATCTTCACTATTTATGCACATACAAATAAGAAAACAAGAAAGAGAAAATCTGGGCCGGTAACTGAAAGGTTGCAGGCTCATTGTACTATTTACAAATTGCTCTGTAAATCACGATATACTTTTACTAATACATTTTAGTAGATCAATTACTACTTGAAGAGTTTATTTGCCAAAGCAGATTATGGCGTTTAATTGTATTATTTATTCGTTTATTACTTAATGAAAACAATCCAACTGCAGTATGATCGATATGGAATGCACAATAAAAAAAACACGATTTACGGAAATGTTTATATGTTTTTGCAATTGAACTCTTCACTTGTCAAAGACTAGCTGGATGGATTATAAAACAAGATTGATATAAAGTTGAGAAAACTGCATTCACTCAAATCAAGAATGAAATGACACCCTTCTGCAATAGCTGAGCCATGTTTTGAGCCTTTGTGAAGAAATCAACACGCAGGATTTTATTATATTACAGTCCAGGACAAAACATTGCAATATTAGAAAAACGGATGAAACATTCATGTTTGATTTCCAAGAATCCTGGACAACTGCTTTCTAGCAACCTGGTATTTAAATGTGTGTTGAGGTTGTTTGGACAGTCCAAAACTGTCTGACACTCACAGGGGCGGGGAAGTCAGTCATAAAGTATGTTTCAAATAATGTTTTAATGATTTTTTATCATCATCATACTATTTCTGGTCGACTGTACCAAAGACCACAAAATTGAAATAATCTACCGCTGTGTCATGCAGAGTATGACATTATCACTTCTTATCACACTGTTTCTGAGAACTGAACACACGTCTGTACACTTATTTATACAATGAAAAAGTCGAAAGATTAAGCCATACTTGCACATTGACATCATTCATTCATTCACTTATGGGCAAATAAACAATCTCTGACATGCTTTAAACTATGAGACGTGCAGATTTGCAAGTAATAAAGTTAATACGGAAGTACCTTTTTTAGTAATGCAAACTAAGAAATGTTAAATATGAATTTGAATTCAGAATCTGTCGGTAGTTTGTGTTTAAATCTGGACAAAAGACAATCCGGCTCAGTTTATGGTCACAGCTACAGTGTTTATGTGTCCATTCCCTGATTCAATCCAAGAATTTATACAGTCAGGACTTTTTTCATATAAAGGAATTCTGTTCTCCTGGTTATTGGCCATGTATGGCCAGACGCACAGAACAAGCGATCTGAAGAAACCCAGCGGTGTTGAAATGCAGGACAGAACCGAACAGAGGACGACAAGAGCTCGAGCATTTTGAAGGTGGATGATTCACTAGACTCTAACCCCGTGCTGTGAAATATCACCTCAAAGTCACAAAAGGCTGACTGCCTATTCAAACTCTCTTTAGTGAAGGCAGCCAAAAGTGAGCCTGGCCTTTTAACACAGTCTACACGTTACCAGGGCAACCTGTGTCAGCCGGGAAGTCCTTTGGTGGAGCGAGGAGAGAGAGCGAGAGTGCATGTGTGTGTCAGTATGTGAGACTGCCGGACTTTACAGAGGTTAAATAGTCAGGGAGCCAAAGCGAGTGAGTGAGCGGTAGACATAAAGAGAGAACTTACTGTGACGGCACACACACACACAGAGAGAGAGAGAGCAGGTTGAACCTGAAAAGTTCATTTCTACACAGCAGACCAACCCATGCTTTGAGAAGTGTGTGGGTCGTCGTGAGAAATCTGTGCGTGGTAGCAGTTTTGCACACACAGAGACAAACCGGTGAGTTGATTTTTCTATCTGTTGGCATGAGTTCATTGCTGACACTGTGAAAAGGTGTAAAAAGGATCAAGTTATTTATTCCATTGGTTCGTTCGTTGTTTTTGTCTCAGACTTTGACGAGGTTGTTTTAAAGGAAACTTCTCAAACTGGTTCAGAGTTTACGTTGAGGGATTAGGAGCGTTTGGTGGGAAGTTTTCAAAGAAGCGAGAGACGAAAAGAAGTAAGTGTATATTCTGCAGGAATATTTGTTTGCTCATGTTATTTGTAAATTGGTGCTTGAGGGATTTAAGGTTGTCGCATGCTCATGTCTGGAGTTTACTGAGACAGTTATTGCAGTTCTGTGTGCTGCCAAATGATCTGCTGATAGATTTCTGTTGTTAACAGTTTGAATGTGACTATTAGTAAAACATGTTTTGTATAAAAACAGATGATACAATATATTCTGAATTCATAAAGACTTTAGAAATAATAATTCTGAAGTTATTTGAAGTAGCGTCGAATGATAGATTCAGTTGTCAAGTCCATGCAGATCCTGTTGACCTCAGCATGTTGTCTGTATGTTCCAAAGAGCATCTTGTGTGAAAGTCTGAACTTTCACACTGTTGGTTAATATTGGCACTTGCTTACATTAAAGTGACCAATACATGCTTTTGTTTTACACCATGATTTGCATCAATTCGGAGATTAGACTTTCAGATTTGTTTTGGTTTAAATGAGAACAAACAAAAATAAAAGTTTTCCTTCAAAAGTTGGTTGTTAAGAAGTATCGATTAGACACAGTGACAAATGGCAGTGGATTTTAAATTTAAGGGTCTTTTATTTGGTGGAAACAAAACTGATATTGGCTATATAATATCAAAACTAAGTGACAAACATAAAGGGGGATTAATAAAAAATATTTATGACAAAATATCACAAAATATGGAGAAGGTTTCAGAAGGAATCTGAATTACTGTATAAGATTTTAAAAGCCTGTAAACTGACAGTTTTTAGAGATCTTATAGAACAGCTTTTAAGAGTAGAATAATTGAATACAGAAGCTCTTATAGGCATAGTTCACCCAGAAATCAAATGTGTTATAATCTATTCACCCTCAAGTTTTTCCAAATCTGTACAAATGTCTTTGTTCTGATGAACACGGAGAATTTTTTTTGAAGATTGCTTGTAAGCAAACAGTTCTGGGGCACCATTCACTACCATAGGATAAAATGACAATGGTAGTCAAAAGTGCCCCAGAACTGTTTGCTTTCATACATTCTTCAAAATATCTTCTTTTGTGTTCGCCAGAACAAAGACATTTATAAAGCAATTTTCCTACCATGGGAGTCAATGGTGGCCAAGAACTGTTTGGTTATAAGCGTTCTTCCAAATATCTTTCTCTGTGTTCGACAGAACAAAGACATTTATACGGATATGAAACACCCGAGGGTGAGTTAACAAAGACAGAATTTTCTTTTTTGTTGAACTGTTCCTTTCAGGTGTCTCAAAGTTTTTTTACAGGGTTGTGCCGGTGTGCCATTTAAGAAACTTTAGCTATTTGAATGTTTACAGTGTACACAAAGCATCACATTACCAATAATCTCAGAATGGACAAACGAACTGTCAATCAAATTTGCATGAAATCCATCCAGCTATTAATATCTATCCATTCACCGGCAAATGAGAACAGACTTAAGTGTCCATTATCGTGTATTCCAGTGACAAAAGTAAAAATGAGAGTGATGACAGATCAAAGGGCCTCACTTGTGAACCTTTCAGGTCCATCAGAAAGAAGACAGCCGCACTCACAGATCTCTCTGAGGTTATTGTCATGTGATTTGTGCATATGAACAGCACGAGTGCTTTAGTGCATACTACACATACATACTCTCACTCATCAGAATCGCCTTCAGCAGGTCTTCCCAGATGTTCAGCAGCCTCCGCTGTTTCTAAGGTATTTTTTAGATTTTGAGATATAAAAACACATTGAGGAAGAGCTCACTTTGGCTCGTGGATGTAAGATTGTTTGTGGGGTCTATCCTCTCCTCCGAGCTGAGCGATGGAGGACCATACATGGTGTTGAGATGGGCCTGTGTGTGATTAATGTGTGTTTCATGCAATAACAGCAGATTGTAAACAGACACACGGCAGGGCCTTGTATGGTGCCTGTTCACATTCGGTAAGATGCTGTGAGGAAGAGCGAGCAAGACAGTTAAAAGGTTTATTAGTTTGCGTTGTTCTGTTGTTTTAAGTCATTCCTCTTTCCAGACCCATATTTTTAAGTATGCAAGTTAAAAAAGTAAATGTCCTGTAATATTGAAGAACTGTATTTTAAGGAATCCCGTTCTAAATCATTTTGGCTATGTGCATGACTGATATGACACACTTTTCAGAAAGACTATTGTGTAAACATTATGAGCATAAAGCTTGCCTTAAATAATAATGTTATTTTTATCATAATTTATGATCAATTATGATATTAAATGGGAGTTTTTATTCTTTTCTATTTTTACTTTATTTCTTAGTACAATCCATACATGGTGAAATGTCTCTGGTATTTGGTTCACTCTTATCTCATAAGTGTAGACGTAATGATTATATTTGATAGTGTCTCCTCACCATAAACCTAAGCCTCACAGAAACAGAAGCTCAAATAAGCAGGATTTAGTTTGTTTAAAAATCAAGTTCTGTCATGGATAAGTCACATGCACAATGTGTATATGCTTTGAAGGTCCAGTGTAGGAAATTAAGCGGCATCTAGGGATGCGGTTTCAATTTCCAACTCAACGTCTCACCCTTCCTTTCGAATTACTACAATGGTTGACACCTAACTAAGATGTTTTCGCGTTTCCGCTTATTTGCCAAAAGGAGATAATGCATTTACGAAACGCGCTCTGTAGAGCAATTTGTCCATTTAGGGCTCCTGTAGAAACAACATGGCGAATTCCATGCAAGAGTACCCACGGTGTATGTAGATAGAAATAGCAAATTTGAAGGTAATAAAAACGCTTCATTGTGCAAGGTCTTTATACACCTCTGAAGGATGTATATTACATTGCATTTCTGTCCTCTGATCCTCCAAAGAATTACACACTGGTCCTTTAACGGGACAGAAACAGATTGACCCTAATTTGAAAAACAAAGTGGCTGAAGATTTATGTCTCATTCAAATATGATCAGATCATAGCTGGTTTATGATGATAAGACAAATATAATTTGTACACTTGTTTGATTGTAGCTATAACGCAGGTGTAGTTTACCCTATACAATATGCTTAAAGATAGGTGGTTCTGCTGTATGTAAAACTGAACAAACACCAGTTTTTCCAAGGGAGTGATCGGTATCAAAAGTTCTCATTTAAAAGTGACTTCTAAACAAAGATGAAATCTCAGTGAAGTGTGATACAGATATTTTACCGATCCTGATTTTACTTTACTCTTCACAAACTGTTCCAGCTCATCAAAACTGAACAGTGAGGATGTGTACAACTGATGGCATACAGAGCAGATATATGCTAAGAGATCCATTGGCGGAACTGAACATGTAAAATAAGGCCCCCAGGATTGGAGTTACCTCTGATATAAAGGATGTACGGTAGTTCTGTTTATGTAAATGTGTACGATACTAAGTAAAGTAGATAAATACAAGACCTTAGTCCTCTTGAAAGGGTACTGTTTCGTATACTGTTTCGTCTGATATATATATATATTCGTAAACTACATGACTGAATGGTCCATCTGTTTCAGTGACACAAACAAACATGCCCACACGCAAGATGTTTTCCAAAAAGTGTTCTTAAAGTGAATGAGATGTATGAGATTCATCATTCATCAGTCACTTATTGGGAAATAGAATGTAAGCATTCCTATCAGTCGTCTGGGACTCACCAATATGGTCAAAAAATGTACTAAGCTCAGACCTTACGAATACATGCTTTCCACTGACTAATGGTTATCTTGTAGTTGGTTACTGTTATTTTGAATCATAACAAGACATTCACATACGCTCCATATAACCCCTCACACTAGTGTCCTCCCCATTAAAATGAAAAAAAAAATCTGTGGTAACCATTACCTCAGTTTTCCAGGGAAGATAAAACTTCACATCCTCCTCAGGAGGCTCAATGGCATATTGTAGGGAATAAAGTATTTCACTCGGAGACCACCACAAAATGGCGGACACCAGATATAGCGCACTATATAGGAGATAGGGAGCGGTTCCAGAGTTTGAATTTCAATGATACTCAAAAAGTACTTTATAGTCAAGGACGCTACTTTGTAACTTTGTATTATAACCATAAGATAATACCATTAACAGTTATTTCCTCAAATCTGATTGGACAAGAGGCACGTTCTTTACTTTTCTTACATACTTTCTGTTGTCTCTTGAGTTGTTCTTTTAAAGTAACATCGCATGCTCTTGTTTGCGTGATATTGCATTACCTCACTATGGATATGAAGGTCAACAAGCCCAATTTGACAAGTTTGGTTTCCCCGATGCAGTTTCTTTTAATGCAGGAACAATGCAATCCTGTCAGGGTATTTTTTTCTTTTTCTTTGGCATAGCTACTGTGGATACTGATAAACCCCGTGTAGTTTAACCCGTGTGAAAAGCTGAACCGTACAGCCTCAAACCGACCTGTGCCCCTTTTGACCTTTGGACCTTTGGACAATGATGTCATGATCCAAGCTATCGTCAACAAGACAAAGGAACTCTACCAAACAATTTCCGCCATTGATAATCCAACGGTGTGCACGTTGACCGATTTTTTAACCTTATCAAATGGACATGTGCTTGCTTCCATTTAAACTCTCAGATGACAGCTGTAAGTCACAAGCAAAATCTCATAATGTGTCAATAACAGATAAGCTAGTGTGCTTAAACACACTGTGTTTAACCAAAGAGCATCTGTTAAAACATATCACACCAGCCATAAAGCACGTGACTCAGGTTTATGTAAGTGTCAACAGGTGAAATTATTTCAGGAATATTCCATAGGTCACTCCCTCATACCGAAGACTACGTATCCCATGAGGACACGGAACGTTGCGCTTAATGTTTCTAATGTTTCCTGTGGAACAATGTGTTTCACTTCTATGTTCCTGTTGGAAAAAACTTCCCACAGAATTCCCACAGAGAGTGGGGTGTAGATGGTTATCAGAGCTATTTAAAGGGGATATTGCAGTGAGGAGATAAAATGCTGTAATTCGGTTCTTAAAATGTTATCTCTAAATAAAACCACCTGGAGGTGACAGGAAACATCAGCGAATGTGTTTGACAACGGGAAAGGGCCAAATAATGTGTACGTTAGCTATTGTGCTCTGTACTGCCATACACAGGAAAAACATAGTAACTGCAGCAGCACTGAAACTGAGAAAAAAAGCAGAAATATATTTTTTGTGTTGGAGTGTGGATTTTGTAATAACTGCAGTTTTTACCTTCTGTTTTGACTGAATCTAAACATAGTTAAAGGCCCATCGTATGAGATTTAGTGGCATCTAGCATTGAGGTTGCGAATTGCAACAATGACTTACTCCACCCCTCCCCTTCAAACCACTACAGTGGGTGACACAGGACTAAGATGTCAACACGTTTACGTTTCTTTGCCAAAGGAGACAAACACGTTCATACGTTCAGTATGAATCTTCAGCATGCCTTTAAATCATAGGAAATGCAGATCTACTACTTATTAAACACTTCAAAATGAAACCACAAACACAGTCAAGTTTGTGTCCTTTTTAAATAATTTGACTACAGAATGTCTTCGTATTATTTCACCTTGAGTTTGCACACATGCGTGTATACATTTACAGTATATATACAAAGGCGTCATGACATATGCAAATTATTAAACCACAGGAGTTAACTTACTGACCTCTACAGTCTACCAGATATTCAACAACCAAACGTTTGTGTCCTAATCAAACCTGTACTCCTCACATATGGTCTGCATGTTTCCTGCTCGGAGAAAAACATCTTAGCACTTAATAATGTCAGTGCCGGAACTCCTAGTGGCCCGTAAAGAGCAGAATCCTGATGATGAACTTCCTGCCAGTCAGCTCTTATAAAACAAGATAAAAATGCAGCTACGAAGTGAATTTCTGACGGACAAAGAGATTTTAAGCAGTGCGCTGTGGTTTCTCTAATCTGACAGCTAAACTTGAACTTGAGAACTAGTGACGTTGTGATGTATAGTTCATGTTTTACATGCGACCACAACCTTCTGTTCATGGACGGACAGATGCAGATTGCATCACGCAATGGCCAGCTTTCCAAACAACCGCAAGCTCTGATCTGGCTTCTGTAGATTGTCCTGGAGTCGCGTGATGGTTGTGTTTTCAAGAAAGAAGTTTAGTTTTAAGTAGGGATGCTCCGATCCACCTTTTTTGCTTCCGATACCGATTCCGATACCTGAGATTCAGTATCGGCCGATACCGAGTACCGATCCGATACTAAGGTAAAAATTTTAAAGTGCACAATTACTTAATAAACTATGTGCATTGCTGTGCAAGACATCAGGCTCGACTTAACATAAATTTCCTGACCCCGTAAAACAAAATAACAAACTAATGATTCACAAATTTAGTAAATAGTTTATTAAACCAGCACCGGTGCAAAACAAATGAAAAATAAAACAAAAGTGTTCACTATCTTTGGACAAAAGACATTCAAAATTAAAGTGCAAATTAAGCAGCTGAATATAACAACAGCTTCACTAGCTTGATAAACGGGTATAAATAAATGGAAACAAAATCTCTTACTAATTTTTAAGAAAGTGCAAAAATAATTAAAAAATCAATTCGCAAAAAAAAGCTGCTGAAATTGAGCAAAAAAGTAATAGCTTTACTGCTTTAGATATTCAAAGTAACATGAATCAGATCTTTTTAATGCTTTAGTCACTAAAGCAAAGTCCACTTAACTAAACTAAAGTTTAGTGAAAATAAAATTTAACATCCAACACAGAAACAGATGAATAAAACACTAGCTTCCCTAGCTGAGTAAAACTGCACATGTTTGTTGCATTTAACGTGGCATCAAAATTCTCATCCAACCAGTGTGTGGTTAAACTTAAAAGCGACACGTCGCAGCTCCAGATATCTGTTGTAAAACTCACCGCATTGACATCTTTAATTTTTTCGGATATGTGTTTGCTTTTTGACTTTTCGGTACAGTTCAAGGTAGAGTTAAATATTTACGCTTCGGCGTGTCGTACTGCGGCTCCAGGTGGTTTATAAGGAGTCTGAAGCCATTATTCGCAATGACGGACAGCGGTTGCCCATCCATAACAATGAAAGCGGTGGAACTTATTGGCGTAGCTGTTGTAAAATAACTCCAAATGACAGATATTTTGTCTCGCTCCATGCTGTTTGCTGCTATATGTTCACTTGTTCGCGTGCACTACGTACAGAGCACGTTGCTAGCGTATGATGTCGCACGTTGCTAGCGTATGATGTCGCACGTTGCTAGCGTACGATGTCGCACGTTGCGCAATGCGCAGCCGCCCACGAGAGAGTTTAAGCGCCGGTGTCTCCATGAACTTTTACATCGTCTAGCACAAATTTTATGTCAGATCGGGTATCGGTGACAAATTGCACCGATACCCGATCTAGAATTTTATTACGTATCGACGCCGATACCCGATACGAATATCGGATCGGAGCATCCCTAGTTTTAAGCATTAACGACAAGCAAATTGGAAATAAACATCATTTTAAGGTGAAATGTCCATTTAAATGTGAAAATAAATTTAAAGTGATTTCACAAAAAAAAAGAAAATTCTGTCATCATTTCACCTGTATAAATGACGTTGTTCTGATGATCACAGAGAAAGATATGTGGAAGAATGTTAGTAATATTCAGTTCTGGGACATCATTGACATCATTTCTTCAAAATAGTTTATTTTATGTTCAATAGGACAAAAAAAAGATTAAAATTTTGTTCTTACTTTGGTGGTGGTGGATGATTTCCCAGAACTGAAAATTGCTAACATTCTTCCAAATATCTTTCTCTGTGTTTAACAAAGAAATGTATACAGCTTTGAAACAACATGTGGGTGAATAAATGATTTTTGGGTGTGCTAGCCCTTTAAGATAAAACCGTCTGCCAACTCAAGTTGGAAAGTGCACCAGAACTCAAAGCATCAAAAGTCTGGCTATGAAAGACTCACCCGCACTCGAAAAATACAGTGTAGGCGACAAACATATGGAGCATTGAAGAGTTTCAAAGACACTTAGATACCAGGCTTGTGGTTCCTGTCTATGTGCCATTGAGTTCTTGGAAGTGTATCTAATGTCACAGCCAAGTTTACAAAGCTCATGAAAAGTGACATTCCCACTGCATTCCTACAATACCAGTACTTCAGAAAGCTTTTTTGGATAGGGTACCCTTTACAAGGACAAATCAAGTCAGCTGTCAGATGAATGTTGCCTTTATGCATTGCAGATGCTCAAGGTTTGTAATCGGCTAAAATCGCATGGAGCGTGCAAAACAAACAACAGTAATGCTCCATGTGTACTGAGGAGGTATTTGAACACATTTCACCAACGGATGTCTGAGGGAGACTTGACCGTATTTGGATGTGTTTCATGATCCCTGTTCTGGAGAGAATGTTGTGGAGTGATTCTCTCTCTCTCTCTCTCTCTCTCTCTCTCTTTTTGGGGGGGTTTGAGTCAGTCTTGCAGAGATTGGTTAAAGGGACAGTTCACCCAAAAATATATCATCATTTACTCACCCTCAATTTGTTCCTAACCTGTATAAATGTATTTGTTCTGCTGAAAACAAAGTAAGATATTTGGAAGAATGTTTGTAACCAAACAGTTCCGGGGCACCATTGACTACCATAGTGGGAAAAATGACAATGAAAGTCAAAAGTGCCCCAAAACGGTTTGGTTACAAACATTCTTTCAAATATTTCTCTGTAAAGGTCTGGAACAACTTGAGGGTGAGTAAATGAAATTTTGGGTGAACTGTCTCTTTGAGAGGGAGTGATATGTTCAGGACACAGTAATGACTGACATACATTAGCTGTGTTTGTCTCCTCCATACTGTACATCCGGACACGTACAGCGGCGGACATTAAACAAACACTCCCTCCATTCAGATTGGCAGCTCTTCGGAACTGGGTATTGAGGTTTTAATCCAGCTTTCAGTTGACTGAATAATTCTTGATATAATACTCGACAGAAAATGCCGGTCTCCAACAAAGTCTTTTCATATTTATAAATGCAAAGACAGGCTGAAGGTTGGGCGGACTTGTATAACATGAATGGCCATAGTGTTCAATTGAATGAACTCAAATTCTTAGGCTTTTCAACAACTGAATTGGATTGACTTATGATGAAATTAACATGAATGATTTGTTTGTAACATCTTGAAATGTCAAAGGCAGATGATGTGCCTGCATGTGTCACATGACCCTGTGATGACAATAATTGTGAGATATCTGCTAGATCTGGTACATTGGCCTTCAGGATTATTAGTGTCTGTCATAAAACCTTTTAGTCATGTTTTGTTGTTTCGGTGCTGTTTAAAGTATTTATGTGAAACAAAACTACATTTCTTTCCACTAGAGACAAAGTATCTTCTTTTGTGTTCCCCAGATTCACTGCTTTAGAAAACATGATTTTATTTCTGGGTGAACTATGCCTTAAACATTACAGATTGATAGATTCATGCAAAGAAGCACAGATATACAGCTGCTCATGCAAATAAACACGCACACACGTGTGTTGGTGTGCGGGGCCCTCACATACTGATAGGTCAATGTGTAGCACACACATATATACAGACGCTCAATTGTTGCTCTCGCTGTTATGTAATAGAGCTCATTCAATAGTGTTGACTCATCTGGGGCAGGGGAATGAGAGAACAAGAGAAAAATTGAAAATGAACCAGCCCATGAACTCCCCAGTGTTTAGGACGCTGAATTCAGGAAGCTGACGGCAAACATTTCGGTTCAGAGTTGTTCATCACATACGGAAAACACATCTCACTACTGTACGAGCGTTCGGCTCAGGGTAAAACTCTTAGGATGATGTCAGACGGAAATCTAAAGTCACATAAACGTTTCATGTGTGGGACAGTGCACCGGTTGCTTCATGGGAGAGTTTAAAAACATCTTCGTATGCAAAGTATTTTGCTTTATAGTTGTTTTCCTTGTTAATTCTTGAAGTTCTAGAGCAATACATTATGTAATATATTATACAGTTCTATGTCTTCAGAGGTGTAGAAAGATCCTGCATAATGAAGCATAACTAAGCATACCTTAAAATGAGCTTTTTCTATCTACATACAACGCGGGTCCTCTCACATGGAATTCACCATCTTGATTCTACAGGTGCCCTTAGCGGACAAATACAGTAAATAATGTATCTCCTTTGGTGAAGAAATTAAAATGTGATGGCATCTTAGTTCTGTCCCAGGGTAGAGTGAGCCTTTGGTTGCAAATCGTCACCTCACAATTAGATGTCCCTTAATTTAATACACTGGACCTTTAAAGTCTTTTAGATGGGCAAACTTTAAGAAAAATGTAGCAAAGAAAAAATAAGAGTTGCAAAAAAATGCACATAGTCTGGAAAGTACACAATTATTTTAACATCTGCCTTTTTTGTAAAAACACAAAACACTACACTTTGTTACTTTACATTTGAATTTAAAATCAAGCATTTGAGGATATTTTAGATTTGAGGATATTTTAGATTTGAGGATATTTTAGATTTGAGGATATTTTAGATTTGACGATATTTTAGATTTGAGGATATTTTAGATTTGAGGATATTTTAGATTTGAGGATATTTTAGATTTGAGGATATTTCAGATTTGAGGATACTTTAGATTTGAGGATATTTTAGATTTCAGGATATTTTAGATTTCAGGATATTTTAGATTTGAGGATATTTAAGAATTGAGGATATTTTAGATTTGAGGATATTTTAGATTTGAGGATATTTTAGATTTGAGGATATTTTAGATTTCAGGATATTTTAGATTTGAGGATATTTAAGAATTGAGGATATTTTAGATTTGAGGATATTTTAGATTTGAGGATATTTTAGATTTGAGGATATTGTGATTTTAGTCGCTGGAAAACCCCCAAACTAGCTCTGCATATTATTTTACTGGGAAATCTTCTATTGTTTCTCTTTTAGGAATTGAGATCTGAAAGATTACCGACTGGGACCCCTGCAGATGACATGCAGTCTCAGGTATAACAACACACTATTCTCTATTTTAGTAAGCCAGCATTCCAAACGTATTTACATACTTAATTTCAAATCCAAAAGTCTGAATCACTTCTTAAACTTCAAACCATTTCATTATATTCTAAGCATGCGTTCAGTATTTTTCGCCTGTGTTACTTCTGATCTTTGGCAATGGCAATGCTGTCCAGCATCACCTTTAAAGATGCCCTGGAAACACAGAAACAAAAGAAATGTTAAAAACATCCCCTAACACAATGACGGAATGAGAGAGCTATTTATGGACTGGACTTGGATTTCCATGAAAAAGACACCCTGGTCCTCGTTGTCCCCCGGCTCACAAAGCATCTCCATGATTTACCAAGATACAGTTTCACCATCTGTGAGAACACAGGGATCTTCCCATGACCCCTAGAGTTCACATGGAGGGAGGACACATTATTTAGGTCACAGAGAGAGAAGCGTGTGAAGGATGGTGGGGTTCAAATCCAGAGGGGGGGAGGAAAGTAGGGAATAGGTACAGAAAACACAGACTGAAACTCCAAAAATCCCTATAATGTAACTATATTGTAAGCATTATTATATTATACAAAATATTATTTTAGATGTATTATTGGCATAGGAAATACTGTCAGTTAATAAATCAAATCTGTTTGGGTTTTCTCAGAAGAGAGTGGAGGTGCACGATCATCTGAATGGCACACGGATCAATTTTTCAGACGAGGCTCTTCCCGGCAGCGGAGCGCGCCAGCACTTCATGACTCCAGATATGACCCAGGACATAGTTGTCATCTCTCCTGGTTTGCCCACACCTCCTTTAAGTCCATTCCACAATAGTTCCACTGTGTCGTCTCCACAAAAGGCAAGCCAAGAGCACTGTGCTAACATATCATCATTAACACAAAAGCATCATTATGGTAACGCATGGATTCCACCCATTTATTTTGTACCGTGGATTTGCAGCACATGTTTAAATGCCCCTTAACTACCCACATTATGAAAGTAAATAGCATTGATTCAGCAGCTTTGACATTGTTTTAGAATGGCTTCACGTGAATTGAATATACAAAATTTATGTAATGCTGCCCCCAGGTGGCGTTTGAATCAATTACAGGACTTGCCAAATGTATCAATTGTGTTTGCCAAAAATAATCTCTTATCATTTACTCAAGGATATTTGGAAGAGTGCTTGTAGCCAAACAGTTCTTGGCCACCATTGACTACCATAGCAGGAAGAATGACAATGGACGTCGGAAGTGCCTCAGAACTGTTTGCTGCCCTACATTCTTCAAAATATCTTCTTTTGTTTTCCACAGAAAAATTAAGGAATTCTTCCTACTATGGCAGTCAATGGTGGCCAAGAACTGTTTAGTTAAGCATATTTCCAAATATCTTTCTCTATGTTCATCAGAACAAATATATATACAGATTTGGAACAACTTGAGAAGGTGAATGATGACAGGATTTTCATTTTCAGGTGAACTGTTCCTTAAAAATCTGTAGGCGGTGATGCTTTCTTATTACTGTGCAAACAGACTTTTTAGTAAAACACTTGATAACCCACAATGTGTGAATGTATAATAGATGAAAATATATACAAAGTGGTATTTTTTTTAAACGTAGTGCAACATCTTGAAAACAAAAATATTTAACAAAAAAGTTAATCAAAAGATAATGTGACATATTGAGCATAAAATGATGACATGATTTTTGGGTAAAGTATCCCTTTAATTCTGAAAACGTTTTTTTTTTAAAGAAATCACTCGTTGGTTGATGCCATTTTGGTATTTGATAAAAAAATCGCATGTAAAGACATTTAAGAACTTTTTAAGTTGTCATTTTTAGATGAATTATTTGCAGAATTTAATCAATTTATTTGATTGCTTTCTTTTTATAGTTATAAACTGTTACAAAATAAACGCCCTTTGAGAATAAATATTTAATAAAGGTGTTCATTCTCCTCAATCTGCTGTTTATTTAAACATGGTTCTCATATATTTGTGACTGTGTGCTGACAGGTTGCGGAGGTCAATGGAGGCGGATTCCCACCACGCAGTTTCGGATCTTACTATGGTCTAACTCAGACAAACGGTAAATCAACAATAAAATCACAATCAATGAAAATCAGAATATCTATTTAGTAAGTTTTAATTTTTAACATCTTGGACAAACATGTAGCACTTCGGATTTGTGAGTTAAACCGTCCAGCCTTGATAGCTCTTATGTCCGTGTCATTGTTTAACACAATACAATATGTTTGAATCACTAAACTGTAATAAGTATTCAAGTATATAGTTGTATTCAGACCGTATCTGAGTGTTTGTGTTGTGTTTCCCAGGATTATCCAACGGTGGAGTGAGAAGTGAAGGCTCTGTCACGTTTCCTCAGACGTCTGCCTCACAAGAGGAGCGCCTGATCAAGTTTTCTGGAATTGGTCCTGTAGATGAGACGGGAATGCCAATCGCATCTCGATCTGTGAGTCTCCACACAACAAACAGTACAGTACACTCAGTGAACCACTGCAATCCCACAATTCATTCATGCGTGGCCATTCTTCCTCCCGGCCGACACACCTCAATGTTCACTATACCACAGCTCAACGAATGAATCAGGAAATACATTCTTAGATATCTTTTTCTCTTACCTCAAGATGGATTCTTATAATGTATAACTAGGCCGCACAAAATAAAGTTTATCATATTGCAGTTGTTTGGATTTTATTAGGCATTTCTTTCTTTTTTTATGACCTTCCAACTCTTTTACCAGAGTGTAAATAAGCCCAAGGACTGGTACAGAAGCATGTTCAGACAAATCCACAAGAAACCAGAGGGTATGTGCCTGCTCTCTCTCTCTCTCTCTCTCTCTCTCTCTCTCTCTCTCTCTCTCTCTCTCTTTCTGTGTCTTGTGTGGAAACAACCAGGACATTCCTTTCTGTTACTGGCTGTCCGATTTTGCACTGATCCAAAGAGAATAAAACTCTGGCTAAGATATTTCAGACCTCCATTCTTCAAAATTGTTGTACCTTTCACCACATGTGGATCTCAATGGGAGGGTGCACAGTCGACCCTTTGAAAGTGGAACCCGAGCATTATGGGATTTAGGAAACAGCGCCGTGAATCCATTCACCAGCAAACCTTTTCTATAGGTTTCTATAGATCGATTTTTAGTCATATCAAATTGTCAATTATTCTATAACTCTTCTTAGGGGCAAGCAAAAACAGTGGAGCTTTGTTGCACAACAAACTGAATTTTATCCTGCTGCACTTCTAACTTCTGTAATAAAAACACAAAAGCCCTCTGGGATATTTGGCCAGTATCCCTGAGTTTTAATACTGTATAGGTGATCCCAAGTTTTACAGCTGCAGTTTGTCAGCGAACAAACTTTATTAAGTGGAACAACACTGAATTAACTTATTATGCGCTGTGTAATGTGGAATTACTCAGCCTGCTTTATGTGTTTCCATGGACACCCTGGTTGGTAGAGAATTATTGAGCTTATACAGACAAAGTAGTTAATAGCAGGCTGTCATGTGAGGATCACACTTGGTGCATTACCTTACATCATCGTAACATTTTCTCTTTAAATAGTAACATAATTGAACATAATTCAAGTCATTTAGCCGCCCCTTATCCAATAGAACTTGCAGTGCGTTTTTTGGATGAATGCCCCCCAAAGCAACCTGGAGACATTGTATGGGCTTCGATCCCCAACACCTCTTCCCTTTTCCACACCCTCCCTTAGAATTGTTTCCACACACGTGCTGATCCAAAATATTTCTTGAAGGCACTTTGGATAGTAGTGTAAATAAGTTGGATAAAAATGTAAATAATTGTTGCTTATAAATGTAAAGATGCAGTCAAACAGCTTGAGTTTAACACAGATAAGTGGTATACTCGCATGTCTCTTCTCATTTCAATTTTGGTCTGTTTTACCCCACAGAGCCTGAAATTGACTGGAGAGAAAGTAAGTAGTAACATTTCACATTTTAATTCCATCCCCCAGCCAATGTGTTATTTTTCTTAACCCGGTTGTATTTTTGCATTTTTGAAGTTATAGTAAAACAATTATTTTTTACTGTCTGCAGGGAACCTGTCGTGTTCACCTCCGCCAGATTCTTCCCAGCAGGACGGGCGTTCAGTCCCCTTCACCTTCACCGAGCATGGATCCCTGCCCGACTGGTGAGAAAGAGAGAGAGAGAGAGAGAGAGAGAGAGAGAGAGGTTACAGAGATAAAGAACAACACCAGGCAGGTTAGGATCTGTTGCTACATGAACCAACAATGATTGCGTAGTAATGTCTCTCTGTTTGTGTGTATGCTGTTGCGTTAAAGGGCTGATCTGGATGACATAGCGAAGCACCCAGAACCGAAGAGTATTTTTGACTTTGAGCCTGGTAAAGGAGTACCGGTGGAGAACCATACTCAGGTAAGAGACAGTTGCTGGACAGCATTCAACCATCACTATTTTTCTACAACGTATGTGAGGAATCTTAATTGTTTTTATCTGGGCTCTTTACAGAATGTCTGTGTGATGATATTGGCTGTGTCAAATGATTTTTGAAAGCAGAGACATCAGTGTTTTTGACTGTATGTTCTTACAGTGCATTACTGTGTTTGTTGAAAGCCTGACTTTGTTACTTTCTTTGGCATTTAGTGAGTGGGCTACACTGGAGTCCACAAACACAGAACAGTGGGATAAGTGGGATAGTCGCACACAGAATAATACTGTAATACATGTATTAGATTTAGAGTATTCGCTTCATCGTGTAAGTCAGTCACACCTTAACTTGCTTCAAGTCCTTCACATGTGTGCTATACAAAGCATTTTAACTTACCATTTTACAACTACATTTGCGTGCGATGTCCTTTGATCAATTTATGTGTTTCTTGGGAATAAAGACCACGACAATGTCATTTGGCCATCATTCTATACTAGATCCGCTCTAATACAGATATTCTCACTCGGCAGACTATAAAATCCCCTTGTAGACCACAGTAGCACAGTAGTTCCTAAATGTTCTCGTTGCAAAGCCCCCGTTGTGTAGAGTACTTTGCCAAATCTTTTTTTATATTAAACAAAAAAAATCCACAATATTCGACAATGCCGAAACATCAATTATTTTGGTTAGTGGTCTTAGTTTTCTGATGTTTGATTGCAATATATTTTTATATTTCATATAATGCCACAAAATCTGTCCCCCCTGGATCTATCTTATAGGCCCCCAGTTTGAGAACCACTACTTTAGCATCATGGCAGCGTGTTTTGCAGTTACCATTACACTACTCTACAGACTTCCGATACCTCATTTGCACTTATATCAGGTATGTGTGCGACAGGTTTATCTATTTTGGGGATCAAACGACCCCTCAGGGATAGTAAACCCTGCACCCATATCAGTCCCTGTGGGCAAAATGTATCAATAAACATTAAATGATGCATTTCTGTTAGGTTTAGGGGTATGGTTAGCAGTAGGGAATAGAAAATATAAGGTTAGTACAAAAACAATAGAAGTCTATAGCAAGTCACGAAGATACCAATATAGCCACGACACTGTTTGTTTGTATTATTTTAGCACCTGATTTACCAAAGGAATTATGCAAATACGGTATCAGCACAAACATGCCCAGAAAACCTGGGCACAACTATTTCTGATCTTGCTGGTCTGTTGTGTGTGTCACAGTGATCTGGAATATTCTCAAGGCACCTTAAAATACTAACAATACACTGAACAGTACTGCCATGATTACTATAAAGTGTATGTTAACATCTTTATAAGCAAGGTTCTGTTAGTTTAGAGGAAGTAAGTTCATTATAAAATGGCTAGCTGTAGTAAAATGACTGTAAAAATGGCTTCTTTGGGCAAATAGAGCTTACTTTTTAAAAACTGTAATTCATTACGATCTCGTTCAGCTGGATGCAGCAGACGCTGTGTTCAGGTACTGTAGTCCCGCTTGTTGATTTGGGTTTAGATAAAATCATCTGTGCTGGACTGTATTACATTACGTAAACTACAGTGCATTACAAGGTGTACATCTAAAGTTAACATTCATCATTATGTGTGTACGTTATGTGTGAATCGAACCCACTACCTTTGTGTTGTTGGTGCAATGCTCTACCAATTGAGGTACAGGATATTGGTTTATGATGAAGTATGATATCAAACCTACATTAAAATAATCGGAAATAGTTGTGCAGTCGCATACGCATCATTGTTGTTTACATTATGTCTGAAGAGCATGAACCTCTGCATCTTAACACTTCAAACTCTAATTTGCATGGTTACTATAATGTAAAATCTCAGATAAAGATCCCAAACTTGTTCTAGTTACATCAATCTTCCGTTAAGATGATAAAAATAGAGAAAGTTTTGCTACAGTGTGGCTCAGTTTAGTTTTCACTACCTTGCTAGAATAAAAGTGTGGCGAGCCGGGTGGGACGAGAGCCGTGATGGAATGGCTCAAGGCCGGTGACGCGAGTGATAAACGCTGCGCGTCCACCGATCTCGCATCTCTCACGGAGGAGCTCTGGAAGCTTAAGAGAGGAGCGACAACAGGGAGCCTGGATTTTTTTTGTTGTGTTTTAGTGTGTTTGTATGGCATTTTACTTTCGGTTTATGTTATATTAAAGTTGTGTTACGTTCGCCGGTTCCCGCCTCCTTCCTTTTATTGAACCGAGTTACAAAAAGAAACTATTGTTCCGTCTGCAGTTCGAGGGCTGTGTCATTGTGACTTATTAGACGTATAAAGCTCTTGTGTGATTTTAGTGTGAGCGTGACTTTAAAGGAGTAGTTACCCAAAAATGACAATTCTGTCATCATTTAGTCACCCTCTTTTCATTTCAAACCCGTTTGACTTTCTTTCTTCAGAAAGAACACAAAAGAAGATCTTTTGAAGAAAGTTGGTAACCAAACACTGCCGGCCCCATTCACATCTTTTGTGTGGACACTAAACAAGTGCAGGTTAATGGGTGCCAGTTACCAACATTCTTCAGAATATCTTTTGTGTTCTGCAGGATGCCAAGTACAGGTTTGAGATGAAAAGAAGGTGACTAAATGATGACATCATTTTCATTTTTGAGGTGAACTATCACTTTAACAGCGTGGTTTATGTAAGTGTTGTAAAACCTTGCTCCTTCCTCTCATTTTGTTATTCTCCACTCCCTTTTATGTGACTCCTGTCCTGTGTAATAGACAGCAGATCCTTGTAAACATATCTGAAATGTGTTGTCACTCACCAAGTTTTATTAGGTTCTGCACTCGGCTTTAATACGAATTTTAGGTACTTGCCAATTGTTACAATACATTTCTTCTCTGGGTAACCATTAAAGGGATTGTTTTCGCCAAGAAATAAAAACTTGTGTCTATTTACACGGAGTACAAATATCCCGCCTTGTTGGTAGAAACTACGCTCATGGAGCCTTCTTAGTGGAAATAGCATCTGGTTATTGCTATTTACACTTAGATCAAATAGCTGCTGCCAAATAAAAATGTTGTATTTTTTTTGTTCACCCTCATGTCATTCAGAACATGTGAGTCTTTCTTCTGAGGAAAACAAAAGACGATATTTTGAGAAATGTCTCAGTGGTTTTGTGTCCATACAATGGAAGTCAATGGGGCCAATGTTGTTTGGTGAAATATCACACGAATGTGTAAATTGTGAAACAAACACTGCCGTTTTGGGGGCTTTGAATGTGACCTAGCAATCCAATAAAAAGTTGTAGTCTTACTCTCTTTTGATATTTCATTTTTTTACAGTCATTGAAGCCTGAGATACAGTCCTTATATCACCCACAACTGAAACCTCAATCACCATCCATAGAGGTGAGCATCTGCCTTTCGTTTCCATCTGTTTCTTAACCTGTCTAATGTCTTAAAATGATTTTAAAGTTGTAGCTACAATGTAGATTTATACAATATATGTATGTTTATAACTACCTAAAGATCTATATCTGAATGACCTGTTCACTTAAGAAACTGTCGAAAATCTGAATATTTAAAACTGCTTGTAGTTTAACATAAAACCTTAAGAAGCACTTTTGGACATGATATGACCATATTCAGTGCATTTAAATTGCATTCATTGGTTTAATTAACCCAATATAGTCGGATTGACAAATGAATGGAACAGTTGAAAATTCTGTCATCATTTAATACATTTACTACTTTGTTCTGAAGAACATAGAGAGAGATATTTGGAAGAATGCTTATACAGTTCTTGGCCACCATGGACTGCCATAGTAGGAAAATGTGCTTTATACATTTCTTTGTTCTGTTGTACACAAACAAAGATTTTGACTGCTTGTAAAACAGTTTTGACTTACATTTGTAATTGTTCCTACTATAGGAGTCATTGCGGGCCAAGAACTGTTTGGTTACATGCATTCTTCCAAATATCTTTGGAAGTATTCATCAGAACAAAGAAATGAATTCTCGAGGGTGCGTAAATGATGACAGAAGTTTGAGGTTTTAGTTTTTTGGTTGAACTGTACCTTTAAAACCAGTAAATGCAGTTTTTATAAAGTACAGTGTAAATATCAAAACATTTGTACTGTACACTGCTGGCACACACATTTCAGTCCCAATCCCAGCTTTTCCTTCCAACATCGCCACACCCTCCTTTTTTCATCACTAAACATAATGTGCCATGTGTCATTTGGTTGCCATGGCGTTGCCCAGGCGACGTTGGTTTCAGAGCTGAATCGTTTTGAGGCGGAGCTGGACTCGGATATCCTCGGTCTCGAGAGGAAGTTATCACAGAAGCAGCACCAGCGGCGAGGCAGGGGTGAGGTACTGACCCTTCCTCTGACCGACTCCAATCACAATCCTACGAAATCTAGATCCTCCTTCCTTCCCTGGAACCAGCATGGCTTCTCACTTTAATCCACCTGTAATCCTCTATTGCACACCTATGTCCAAAATCGCTGAAAACCACAATAAGCTTAACAGTGGTTTTTTGTGTTATAGAATGACAACGAAAAACAGATTAGACGAGCAGAAGAAATGTTTTGGCTTTGGTGACTGTGTGTCTGTTATCGTAACCTCCCTAAATGGTTTTTAAATCTTTTTGGACGTCCGTACAGACTTTAGTCATCCATTATACCGTCATCGATTTCCTAAAAAATCCAACACCCTTAAGACGAGGAATTAGTTTTAAGCTCCCGCTTGTTGTGCCAAAAAATAGACTTATTTGGCATTATAGTTGCCTTTCTAACAGCAGGCTTCAGGTGGTGATCGCTGACAGCTGCGCATGCAGATCCTCTCTCTCACTTCCTGTCATGTTGAATAGCCAAAGTCTGTGGCCGCCGCCATTCACATCTGTTCTTTATATCTGAAGCTCAACAAGCCAATGTCCCATTTACTTTCAGTGTATTCAAAATATTAATCAAGACATTCTCTCTTCTTCTCACACAAAAGAAAGAAAGCCACAGAGCTCAGAAGAACACCAATTCGTGAACTTTTCCTGTCACCTAAACCAGAATGCGCCACCTTTAACTATTCAAGGCGTTATGGCTTTCAAACCGAGCTTGTATTTGGAATCACAACCTATGGAAATCTTTGCTGATGACATCACTACTTCCATGTGATTGAACCTGAGGGGGAGTTTAGGACCCAGAGGAATCACTGGAAGTTTCTGTACAGGAATGGTCACCGCCTCTTCAGATTTTTTCTCACCGAGCTGCTCCCGAATGCTCCTGATTTAACCGTGTCTTTGAGAGGGTGTGTGAGTGTGCATGTGTGTTCGACGTCTATGGACTTACTGTGGTTTCAATTAACAGGAACCCAAACTCAACCCAACAGGAGTAGAAGAGAACAGACGTGAGAACAGGTGAGTCTGTGTTGTCATCTTTTATCTGTAATCTCAAGAGGGTCTGTTTTTTGTTTATATACAGTATTGTGGGGTTCAAACGTCTGAGACCAAATTACTTTATTGAATAATTCTTTCATTATTATATATATCATCAGCGAAACGAATTTAGTTAGCAAAAACTAAATTGCACAATTATGCTTTTTATGACAAAAGCATTTTAACAATTCAATGAATATGAATGCATCTCCGTGAGAATGTATATACTGTGCATGTGGATGGTTTGTCTTTCGTTCATTTGTCAAGTATAACACATGGTGGTGGTCTATGGACATAACGCATCAGTCGAAATAAGGACACAATGTATGCAGTGGACTTGTTTTTCGGTCTGTTATTAAGGTCATATGACATGTCTGGTCTCTATGTCTGATTGGTTAATTGTTGACTCTTTGGCCGGCGGCCCACATACCGACCCCATGCTGAGTTGTTTCTGTGTGTGTGTTTGTGAGTGGGTGTGTTTATGTCTAAGACTAAGCGTGTGTGGTCAAACCTTAGACGTCCTGGTCTCAACTCAAGTGCTCGAGCTTGTGTTCATTCATATGTTTTTGCTACTGTATCTTTAAGACAGCGATGTCTGTTGTGATTGGCTTAAAGTGGTGTGCCATTTCATTCCCTCTACAAAACGTTGTTCCACCTTCCCTTTATAGATCTCTTCTCCTCAAGCTGTTATTCACCTCTTAATATGTGTCTAGACACAGAAGAGCTATAAAAGGCAATGTTCGGTCCTTCTAGGCTTGTAGAGAGTTTCGTGCCCATTCTGACAACTTTAACTTCAATATTTGCTCGGCTAGGGGCCCGGTAACATATCTCACTGCGTCTCTGGCACATTCTTGAATTCTCTCGAATTCTTTTTTGTTAGTTTTCACGTCGATGAGCTCATGCTGCCCCCAGTGACTACCTCTATTCTTTCAGAATGCCAAAAAATGCCCCATTGCTTGACAAGTAACTGAGTTTAGTGTTCAAGGACCTGTTTTTCCATCTTAGCTCTTTATAAAAGACATATTTCTCTTTACCGTACCTTAACACCCAGCAGAAACCTCCACGGCTGTGTAATAACAAAATACTCCAATATATTGGAATTGGTTTGGTATTCTTACAGCTGAGACGGTCCATCTGTTGCTTTTATTGAATTCTTCCTCGCTTCAGGCCACGTACAATCCAGAGGACAGTTTTATTGCTGAAAGCTTGTTCTTTTAGAGACTTTCCAGTTATGTTTCATAAATCAACTTTTTTTCTCCTAACATTCCTTAGCGGAAATCAAAATAGAAACAAATGACTAGTTGACATACGGCAGGTATAGAGTTTGAGTTTATATTGGAATGTAGAGTTTTATCTCGAAGCAAACCTCTATACATTAGTTCATCCAAAAATGTTTATTTTCAACATTTATGATTTTTTTGTCATGTCATTCCAAACCCGTATGACTTTATTTTTTTTGCAGAACACTAAAAAAGAACGTTTCCAAGAACGTTAGTAACAAAACAACATTGACCCCCAATGACTTCCATTGTATGGACAGAAAACCACTCGAACATTTCTCGAAATATTGAATACCTATAAAAAGAGTTATGTACAGGTGCATATATTATGATATATTTTTTATATGTGGGTGAACTATCCCTTTAAGGTATTTTCCTAAGTAGAAAAGTCTTCCTAAAGAGATGCTGTAGTGTCTTCAATTGATTTATTCCCAATGCTGCCTGAAAAAGCTAATAAATCCTTCTTAGAAGAGCAGTGTTTTAAGGAATCATGTCTGTTTTAAATGTGTACAGTATTCTTTATATTCCCACATTATGTGTTTGTGCATTATTGTTTTTGCAGCTTCTTGTGACGTTAAATAATCTTTTCTTTTGCTTTCCTTTTCCAGCTCTCCAAAGTTTCCCTCATCTGCTGTAAAGCAGGGTTCAACGCCGAGCTTCACACACACTGATGGTAAGAAACAGACTTCCTATCCCCTCCCCTACTGTATTTCCTATTTCCTCCTTTCTACTCGCCACTCCTCACATCTGCTCAGTTTCCTCCACGCTTTTCCACAAAACAAAATTATGAGAACAGAAATGTAAAGTCAGTCGGTGGAGTTGGGCAGGACAGGAAACGCACATCAAGCAGCAGCATGAAAGTTTAGATTACATTTTGATTATAGATTAGGAACAATCTGTCACGATGAGCAAAAGAACACAGAACTGCAGGGGTCTTGAACCAGAAAGTTCTGTTCTTGCTAATATTACATTTGGCTAGAAGAGACAATTAAAATAACCGTGTAAACCAAAACCAGTCCATGGTAAAAAAGAACCATTCAATTATTGCTGAATGTAACAATTTTAACAAGCCAAACATATGTTACATTTTTTAACAGGCTTACATGTGATTAATACAATATAGGTTTAATGAACTATGCAATAGGCATTTTGAAGTTTGAACGTTTCCAGCACATCTTACAGTCGTCCAAAAATCATACGTCCATCTTAACCTTTGGCCGGCTGTCCGCTGGACTATAAGAACTATCATTCAGTCTCTTATCATGTCACTCCTTTCATTATATATGGGCAGATATCTCATATCTGGTCTTTGGCTCCTTCTACAGATCGAATGACGCCAGGGAAGGATTTCCCACCTAAGAAAGAGGATAAGAAGGTATTTGATCCTTTTTCTCCGAGGTTTAAATAGAAAGTACAATTTTGAGACAGACTAAATAAAATAAATGTTTATCTGCACAGATGAAAGCAGCACGAGCCAAATTTATTTTTCAAGCACAGTCACCAAAGTAAGTATGTGCACACTGACACAAACCTCAACCCAAAAATACAATTTTGAGAAATGTCTCAGTTCATACAATGGAAGTCAATTTCAGTGGTAAGAGCATTGTGTTAACAACGCAAGGTTGTTGGTTGGATCCGAGGGGATTGCAGATACCTGTGTAAAAATGTATAGGATAATGCTATGTAAGTCGCTTTGGATAAAAGCGTCTGCCAAATGCCTAAATGTAAATGTAAACAATGACTGAATATTATCACCCTTGACTTCTCATTACCAGAGAGCTGACCATACAGAAAGGTGATGTAGTGTATATACACCGGCAAGTGGACGCCAACTGGTATGAAGGAGAGCATCATGGGAGAGTGGGAATCTTCCCCACCAGCTACGTGGAGGTATGTCTGTGTGTATTTAGGAATTTTGAAATGTGCACCTTAATTTCCAAATCACATCAACCTCCTTCCTGTGTTTTTAGATTATTCCTCCGACAGAAAAGCCAACTCCAATAAAGTCGCCCACTGTCCAGGTGCTGGAATATGGAGAAGCAGTAGCCATGTTCAACTTTAATGCAGACCTTCCTGTGGAACTTTCCTTTAGAAAGGTGCCAGAAAGAAAAAAAAGAAAAACATTGCACACTATCCCACATGGCTATTTGCCAAACAAATAAATGTGAAAAATGCTATAATGTTTATGCAGTATCTACAAGCACAATGCAAATTTGTAAAACACAGCATACTGTACATTTAAAAGTAAAGGCCAGAATTAATCCTCAAATTTTTTTACTGGTCATTGTCTCGTGCTCAGGGGGAAGTGATCTCCATAGTCAGGCATGTAGATGATCACTGGTTGGAGGGTCGTATCACCGGCACCACCCGCAGTGGAATCTTTCCCGTCAACTACGTCCAGGTCAACAAAATGCCCCGCACTAAAACCAATGATGATTTTCCTTCCTCTCCCCTCTCACCTTCTGCTACCCCAGAGCCCCCCAGTCCCGGCCGGCCGCAGCACTCGCCCCTGTCTCCCTCCTCACACTCCCCCGAACCTCCTCTTTCACATCACAATCACTTCAGCCAGTCACGCTTCCCTCTGTCACCGGCACAGCCCACCTGCCCGAAACAGCCATTCACCCACTTTCTGTACTCGCCTGGCATCACTTCCTCCCTCTCACCCACGGGCACCGGGAGTGGAGCACTGCACCCTCACAGCCCACTAGACACATATCCCAGATCACCAGTGTCACCATCCAACCATGTGCTGACATCTCCCCAGGGCCCAGGACTGCCAATGAACACCAACTCACACGTCACACAGGTTTGTCTGCGGAAAACACAACATATTACATCCAGACCAACATTTAGACACGAATTAGACAAAATTGGAAAATGTCCAGCTCGGTTTTAAAACGTATCTGGGTTTATACAGGCCTTTATTCTGGATTTCCCAGTTATTATAGCTTTGTTTTCCGTTTTATTGTAGTTTTATTCATATTTTTAAATTAAACTCTAGTTTTTTTTCCACTGTATAAATCATTTCATTATTTGTTTAATTGTTTTGTTACAGTTTTAAATATTTACGTTGGTATTTCGTTTCATTTCAACAAACAGAAATGTTTGTTTAATGTTTGTTTAAGTAAACTATATAATATCCTTGCTCAGTTCTACAGATGGGTACTGGCCTTGAAAAAACATGTTTGAGTCAATTGCTATAAATATATTGAAAATTGTAATTGTCTTTTAAAATAAAATTTTCAGGATGGACCCAGAACACAGTCTCCACAGCCAAAACCCAAAGTTAAGAATCCTTCGACATCACAGTCTCACATTGGTTCTACAGTTATTCCGAGACAACCGTGAGTAATGTACAACAATGTTAAATCTAAAATAACAAAAATCATGCTTTCATTTACGTTTATTCATTATTTTTATATTTCTTTTTAATTCCTACAGATATAAGGCTGTTTACAACTATAAACCCAAGAATCGAGATGAGTTGGAATTAAAGGAAGGAGACATCGTACAAGTGATAGAGAAATGTGATGATGGCTGGTTTGTAGGTAATAGCACCTTTATGGTTTAAACTACTGGTAGCCTGCTGGTCACCTTGTCTGGTGAAATGCTGGACCTTGCCTCCCAGCCAATCAGATTGGTTTATAATTTTAGAGCCTCAACTTGTTGATAAGGCAACATTTAAATTTGATTTAGTATATTTGTCCCCCAAATCATATTATTTTGATTTCAATCAACAAAAATGTTATATAAAATAGGTTTAGTTCTAGATAACGATAACTTTATATATTTATATAATATATATTATAACCTTTAATAATTGTAAATCAAATCTTCAAGTTGCGAAGCACAAAACAAGACATACATGGTATCTTTTGAAGTTTTAGAACTTCCGCTCTCTTTCTGGTCCCATCAATTTAGCATTTATGTTACATACAAGAACATTATAAGGTTTGAATTCATCTTCCCAAACCCCACTCACTCCTGTAAAAATCATACAATAAATCACATCAACTTACAAAACATAGATGAGACATTCATCAAATGAAAGCTCATGGTAAAATGTCATGTATATGTCACCGATTTAGAGGGTTTTCTGTAAAATGAGACATTTTTATCCATATACTCCAATGTACTGTACTTGGTAAGGCACTCTTGAATTAAGATTAAAAAATGCAAAATATCCTCTTGAAATATATTGATGAAATAATACGTTTTATGTTTTGTCTTCCATTCAGGTACGTCTGAACGAACACAAACGTTTGGAACTTTTCCTGGCAACTATGTAGCACCGGTTTGAGAGTCAGCAAGTTCTTGATCTTTGCAGGCACAGTCATTGTCACCACAGACTTAACCGTTAATGGATGCAATATACAGTCTGCACTGTCTCTGTACACCACTTAGAAATATAGACACACGTTTCCGTCTTTCTTCACATCCTACACTTCATCCACAAAGCAGATGAGCATGTGCACTCCTCACCGCGTTACCGTGGTGCCTTCCACAGAATTTGAATATGACACCTCACATTTTGAGAATAAGTGTGTTTTCTCAACGCTCCTCACTGCATGGTGCTCTGAAGATCCTTTTGTTTGAAAAGCACCAGAGACAACTTTTACACAACTCTTGTGGGTTTGAGATGATTTTCCCAATTTTAAAGTCTTTGAAATGTTTATCCTCATTTTCCTTTCAGATTTGTAACAACGTTGCCTGTGAACTCTGCAAATTGTGAGGACACAGAGCTTATGTTTGGATCTCAGATATGGTCAAAACTGTCTATTCTTCACATTTGTACAATCCTATTTGTATGCCGTCTTTGTAATCATTATCAAGTGTCTGCAAGTGCTTCGCGCAATTGTCTTTAAGTGTTAAATCTGTCTGTATAATGTTTATTGTGTGACAAACTCAGAATACGACATTATCCTAAATGTGTAAAACGGTGAAACAGTGTTGTTTAACCTTTTTCTGCAAGTCTCCTGCTCACAATTTGGTCTTGGTGTGGGTTAAGTAGGTTATCTCTGGTCTTGGATTGAATAAAGATCCAAGATATATATATTTTCCTGCCTAATACTTACTAACGTGAGATACGTCTTGATGTGAGAGAAAATGATATGTAAAGCCACGAGACGATCATCAGATTTGTGTGTAATTTTTGCCTCTCGGTCCAACAAACACGTTTGGGTCCCTCCCCACGGTGCAAACAAAAAGAAACACTGCAGTTTCTAAGGGCCATCACCATGACAGACTTTACTGTGGATTAACATTTTAATGATCTCTAAGAATTGTCTGTTTTCATTCAATAAGCCACATTCTTCATCTGAATTTGAAAAATGAATGGTCAACCGTGTCACTCATAATCATCTGAGTTTATCATTATGATATTTATAGTATAATAAAGACTCCTAATCCACTTATAAAATGAAGTGAGCTTGTGATTATAATGTTAAATTCAGTTGCGCGGTTAAAAGAGAGGTCACTACAGACTTTTTTTACAGCAGGTATAGCCATGATAAAAGGTTGTTGAAGATGCCATATTCTGCACACTTATTGGATGTAAAGATAATATATTTTTATTGAACTCACAATGTATTGTTGTATGTAAAGGTACTCACAGATTTTGATGATGATCAAATAAATTAAAATAAATAAACCCTGCTTCTTTTTCATTTTTTATCATTAGAATCTTTGCAAAGTTCAATATGAAGAATAAATGACAACGCACTTATTCTATGCATGCTACTGTCTTGAGTCAACACACATTTATAAAGAAATGGAAAAGCCGACTTTCTTTTTGAGATAGGATTAGTTGATGTAATTTTGTATGAACAACTCAATTCTCACACTCCATGACACAATAACAGTAGTATTTCAATCATATGTCTGCTCGCACAAATCACCTCGCCACCTCCTGCATACTCGATAAAGGTGGCAGATCAAGAACACGCCCAAGGATTTTAACTACTTGGTTAAATTAATATGCAAGTACTTTTGCAGATACTGAAGATTAACACAAGTGCAGAATGCATATCGGGGGTCTGTCCAAATATCCACGGTCGCAGACTTCACCCCTTGATGGTGTTTTCACAGAAAGTGAAGACTGTCATTGGTATTTCAAATCAGTGTCCTTATCACACACTTAGTCATATAGGCCTACAACATCTCGAAAACTCATATAAGTATTTGGATTTAGAATTAGATCCGGAGAATTCTTGTGACTTTTGTTAAAAAATAATAATGGTAGGCACATATGATCAAAAACGTTTGGATTGACGTCTCTTCTTTTCTAGATTATTTACAACTTTAATTCAAATCTTTATTTCTGTACAAGATACCATTGATTCTAAAAGTACAATATATGTTCTGGTACAACTTTTTATTTTATTTGGTAAATATCATATAAAAGACAAAAAAAGGCCAAATTTTGAACAATTTGTAAGAGACATTATTACAATATGGACATACTTTTCAATTCATAAAGAATTTACGAAGCACTGTTATTTTCGTTTATGTACTTAATTCATTACCCCTGACATTAATTGTTATTCTTTTCACATTTATACACCAAGTTATAATTTAAGTATTTTTTTCTCTATTTTTATGTCTTGTGAATTGTATGTTTGTTCACATTTTGTACATTTCTGTACTATAATAAAAAAAGAAGGGTAACGGGTTAAACTGCTGTTTTGGGACAAAATAACAATAAAGTTTACATTTTGATGACCAATTCCTTTGAAAGAAAACCCGAGAAACGTCACGTTTCTACAATGTAGTAAACTACTAGTTGGTGAATGTGACAGTTAAAAACAGCAGTTAACAGCGCCCTCCTGTGGCTATTTACACGTATTACATAGATGCATTTAAAGAATTATAATTTATTAACTGTATCAAACGTACAAACAAAATAGGCACACAATGCAATATATACATACATTAGCATCTTAAGTCACAAATACAAATTGAAAAAAAATATCAACAGCACGTACGGTAAATAAAAATGACAAGGAAAGAAAGGAAAGAAAGGAAAGAGAGAGTTTTATTCAAATTAAATCATGTTCATTAAAAAGTTAAAGGCTTTAGTATTGTTAACCTATTTTAATGGATACATCTGTTTCATTCAATTGAACACGGGCTTTGATTGAAACCACCGACGTTTATGAATGAAAAACTTTGCCATACAAATCAAAAAGTTCATGTTTGTTCTCCAAACTCCAAACTTGAATAGTCGCAGTGTAAAGGGTGGGAGTTTAACCTCTCTGGATTGAAACCAGATCTCTCCAAATACATACTGTAGTCGCAAATGAAGTTTCCCCAAGTACAGTGCGGACAGTCAGTAACATTTCGGCATAAACATTTAATAATGAGCTTATTAACGCGTGCTGTTAAAAATGACTTTCAAATGACAACATGCAAGAGAATTCGGACTGTTCCCCTTCATTTGTAAAGCCCACTTCGCTTAGGCAGACGGGTGCGTGTGTGTGCCGTTTCAGCATGACATTAAAATGATTCTTAAAATAAAGTTGTATATTCAAAGATTGAGCGAGACAAGAGCAACTTTGCCCGAGATTCATTTATCATACACGTGGAATACATTTTTCACCATCAAAGCGCAAACTGCAAGAGTCAGATACAAAATCGAAATGTTGGGATAGTTGCACTTTGAGTCGGGTTCGCCTGTAGGTGACGCACTGTGCACTTAGGATCTGCTTTGGTGTAAAAATCATTTTTCTTCTGTCTCCCACCTACTGGACACGCCTCGCGTGCCACCCTTTATTTTGACAGCAACACGTGGCACGGGAGCCCGTGTGAGCAGGAGCGCGCGGATGATGCCCCATCATCTCCCACGGCCGATACAAACAGAACAGAAAAATTTGGGAATTTTGGCAATTTGGTTGCCTAACAACTGAAAGTGTCTCGAGCGGGTTCAAAAGAAGACCGAGAGTGACTTTCAGAAGAACTTGACGCTTCACGCTCGCGCAGAAAGCGTATTTGACGTCATCTTCACAGGTGTCAATCACAGCGACCGACGGCACGCAAACTCCTTTATCCAGGTGAGCGTTGAATTTCCTCCATATAATGTTATTTTGAGCTATATTTGTAGTTTGGGAAGGGTTGTAGATGAGGTGTTGTATTTGTTTATTAAAATAGTCCACGAATATATGCATTCGCGCTCTACAAGTGACAAATTGGAAATGAACGTCGAGTCCAGCATCCTTTTACCTCACTGTTATATCACTGTTATATCCGCGCCACATGCTCGCTTTTAACTTTACCTGTTGGAAACTGGGGCTTATTTGTTTGTTTAAATAAAAAACACGTTTATTTGTTTGTTTAACAAAACTATAACACCGCGCCTCCTCAGACGCGGCGAGTCTATGGCATCAATTAACACGCAATAGCCCTTTAACATCTTACCTTTATGTTTTTTAGTGCCGTGCTCTGTTAAACCCATCGAGCTGCCTTAAACGTTTGATGTCCACGATGGCCAAAAAGCTATTAAAACAAAAAGCAGCTTTAGTTGGAAACAAAGCGCGCTCGTGTCTTTGATGCCCGAATGCTCCCAGCGTACTACGTTTTGAGACGCCGTATACATCCCACCGTTTTGTTATCTTTATAAGTTGACTTTTTGCGCTCTTATGCTAAACTTATATTTCATTGAGTTATTCGGAAGAATGTGATGGGTTACACACGCCCAAGTCTCACGAGAAAACCTTATTATAGCCATTCGCTCGCGAGAACATCCAAATCACTAAATGCGTAACGTGCTGTTGAATGTGAATGATGACTGAGCAATACTTGTGAATGGATGGGAAAAAGCCAGACTTGTCTATGTGCTCACGTGTCCATATAAAGAGCAAACCCATTGAGAGCACAACAAAAAGCAGAGGGGTTATTGTATCTCTGTATTGTCTCCATCTCTTCGCTCTCTCATTCCCTCTATTCGCTGTATTTCACCTCTGCTACCTTTCTTCCAACAGCTCAAAAACATTCATTCTTCTTCTTCTTCTAGACTTTTTATGTTCAGTGCAACAGGCAAAGCATCGGCACGCTATAACTGCACTCAGTTATTGCAAGGTCCAGATGGCGTGTTTCTTTTATCATGGGTTAATGTTTTCCCTTTAAACCATTCACAAATTCGCCAGAATAGTGAATAAACAAACACTCATGAGGCAGGGCACGCAATTGGGCAACAAGAAATGCTGAATGTGTTTGAGTACGGCATGCTTTGATCATCTGTAAAATGTGTGTTGTTTCATTTAATGAGACTGGAAATGCCACGCTCTGATACGATCTGTCCTCAACTGCTGATCGTGAAAGAAGACATTATGTGTTTCACTTGATTCATCTTTCCAAGAGGCGTTTGTTTCAGGTCTCTTTCTAGTAGTCTAGTAGTCTGATATAATTGTTGGAAATGAGTGGTTGTCTGTTTCAGTTCCTGGACACTTTCTATCTCTCCCGTCTGAGCGTCTGGCTTGTTTGCGTGGTATCATGTTGACGGTTGTCTATATCCTGTGTGCTCTTGTCTCTCTGTTTTGCAGCCGTTGAAATGTTGCAGCCGGCTGAGGTTTTTAGCATTGAGCTTTGTGTGTTCTTATTCAAAGACCGTGATCAGGATAACATGGAGTTTATAATGATGGTGTGGTGTTTGGCCGCACCACAGTTTCTCTCTTCTTAACTTCTACCCCACGATTTTCTATGCCCTAATGGAGGCCTACGATTGAATGCGCTTTCGCATAAAGTACCGCTGGCACACTTTCGAAAAACTGGGTCCCTTTTTACCACTTCCTCAGCAGAAGCAGGCCTTAGATTTTAACCACAGGTCATTGTTGCCATCCAATCAGCTCAGACGCTTTGAATTTATGGGTGTTTTGTCATAAATAGATCTGACTATAACTGCTCAGAGGAGAAGCTTGAACCGTGTGTAAGTTTGACTACTCGGAGTATAAATACCTCTAAATTTGAACAATTAGATAGCAGGAAGCACACATACAGATAAAATAATCTGCTGGATTCCTAAATGTAAACAGTCACTGTTACTTTTCCTGACCGTTTGTTGATATGGACATGTTGTTTAGGAGAAATGGGAGGTTTGGTTTAGCGAGCAATGAAACAGGTGGAAAATTCCTATTAGGGGAGAGTCCGGGTCGTATCTAGGGGCCAGAATACTATAGGATTTGTTCAGACAGGCAAAATGAACCACCATTGAAGCCTATTAACTATTATATTTTGCTACACAAGCTTTGTCTGCTTCTTTTTGGCCCCTGGTGAACAAATCATACATTTCAAAAGAGCGAGCTTGCAAATTCCTTTGGTTCTTGAGTCACGACCATAATATTTTATTCGGTTTCCATGACAGCCAAACAAATCAAATATGACTGTAGTTTGCGTCATAAAGGTATAAATACCAAACAGTGAACACTCCTTTTTATTATTCACCTCTGGAATGCAATCTTAATGATTCATTGAACAAAATTTTCAGCATCAGGACACCACCCCGTAATGGCTGAGGTCACTCCATTCTTCATTGTTTATTTGCCAGATGCCACCCTTTTACGTGCATGTATGGTGCTTCATCACTGAAGGTAACAGGGTTGACCTGCTAACTTTAATAATATGATAAGAATGTTGGGAATCTTTTATTCTGAACTGTATAAATCAGAATGGGGAGAGGTTGTGTGTTGCTATGAGAAAACAGCAGTGGTGTGGGTGTGTTGGGTAGGTGTGACATTGTAAGCTCAATCATGGGAGTGGATGTGAGAAAAAGTAAAGTATGTTCAATAGGTGTAGGGTGTGCAGCATTGCTGTGCGCTAGGTGTCTGGATTTGTTGCTACATGGCACATGTGCGGTACGTGACAAGTCGCTCGTGTTGTAATGCTTGATACAAAGTCTTTGCCTTGGTTTTGCAAGCAAATTATACAATTGCTTGACTCCGAACCTCAATGCACGCCCTGGTCACACAATTTAAGGCTAAGGATTTACAGCAAATTTTGCAATTGTGTTGTGGTGCATTTATCATGCCCTGAGGGCACCTGAGAAGTTTAGCACCATTCCATACCAACTATAGAACAAAACCAGATGATGCAATATTTGCCACATTTACAATTTAGATTTTAATTGAAAGCATGTTTTTTTAGAACTCCCTGGCTGAATATCAGATTTGCATTAAACTTTTTAAATCATGGAGGCATTACACCAGGGTTATCAAAAGCATTGCAATAGCCCTAAGGGTTCAAGTAATCTTCATCAAATCCAGTGGCAAGTACACGCTTGTTAAAACTGAACATGTCATTGTCACTTTATAGTATCATCGTATCAAATAAATGTGTATTATATACACTAGGAATGCACAGTGTACCGGTACAACGGTAGCAATCGCAATGCTAAATCTTCAAAATACCCATGAGGCATCCCTCTTTTTTGAAGTTAGTACTGTAAGTAATGTTGCATATGCGCATTAACATTCATTCGAACACTATATGTACATCTGCTTTTTGAGATATGTACGGCATGCTTTGATCATCTGTAAAATGTGTTTTGTTTCATTTAATGAGACTGGAAATGCCACGCTCTGAGACAATGGTTCATTGAGTCCTTCATCAAGACACTTGCCTCGTACTTGAATAAATCAGTCGTATTAAACGAATTGGCCGCTATGATTAACTGCCGCCACCTACTGTCCATTATAGTTACACATTTAAAGTAAGCTTGACATTTCCCTTTATAAACATTGCTGTTCAAATGAAACTGTTATACTATAATATAACCAAATTACAAAAATTCCTGGACATTAGTAAATATTTGAGTAAAATATTAATGTATACTACAGTATTTGCTACAATTTATCCAATAACTGTAGAATATTGTAGTGTGCAGTATAAAACCGTTTACTATAGTAAATTAAAAATGTTTATTAAGATTTGTGTATTAAAGGTGCAGTTTGTAACAATTGTGCAGTAAAATATCCAAAAATCACTAGGCCAGAGTTATATATTTTGTTCAGATGAGTACTTATATTATCTCAAATGTTTCCAACTACTTGTAAATCATGAGAAAATTACCATTCTAAACAGTGACACAGGGCTGTGTTGTCGCCTGTCAATTACGCCATATCCGCATTGCCCTTTGTTACCGCCTTTACTGACGTAGAAACCGCATGACTACAGAAGTAGTGTCTAGTGTATAGCAAGCTACTAGCTTGTTTCGAGCAGTCACTTATTTATGGGCCACAATTATACGCAACATTTATAAAGCTTAAATACTTTACCTCGTCCGCGAGCATGATTTCTCCTTCCCGTTTGATGGCCATCAATCAAAGACAACAGGTCCCATCATTCCATGCTCCTTCACCGCCTCATCAATCTACGTCGTTGTTGTTGTTTTGATCGTGTGCCCTCTAGCAGCTGTTTTTAAAATGATTTAGCTTTAAGGAAATTCTGTTTTAGATTTCAACTATGAACATGGCAGTATCGTAAAAGAGGTTTTGGTAGGGTCGACCGATTATCGAATTAGCCGATTATCAATGTCGATATCAAGCATTTTTTCGATTATCTACATTGTTCATTTTAAAACCCGATTTGCTGATAATTTAATTTTGAAATGCGCTATTTGGCTCTGATGCAGCAAAGGATTTAGTGAGAGCCGTCGGGACATGGCACTCTAGTCTGTTGTCTTTTTGTTGGGAGTAACGAGTCCGGCCAATTAACACGGGAGGCTGAAGGCACTGGAAGTATTGGATTTACTCGCACTGAAAGCATTTGCTAGCTTGAGCTGCTTCAGTGATAGCGCATCAGTTGACGGAATAGGCATTTACACATTTTTTTAAGTCATACCAATTCACAAATACAAACCACATAACTAATAATTTCTTCAGTCAGAAATCTCAGGCAATGCACGCGCATAAGGGACACAGCCATCACTCAAACTGCTCTCAACAAGTGTCAGATTGGACAGTCGGTTTTCTTCAGTGAGTAAATGTGAACAGCATCTGTAATAAGTGTTACCCAGTAATGTCTTAATGCGCCGCCACATCGTTTTTTATTACTGCGGAGAAAGACTTAAATACTACAGTAATTTTAATCATACAAATAAGACTAATACATGAATCGAAACTGTGATTGGTCTTCTTTTATTTGTGTGTAGTCATTATCTACTAAATGTTCGCTTTTGTAAAATAATAAAAATATACAGGCTGTGTTTTCAGTCGTCTCTTTGAAACGCATCATTAAAACAGATCTAAAACTCTGTGAATACTTATCATAGAAACGTAAAGCATATGTCTAAAGAATGCTTGAAGTGTCTACTTTTAAATGATCCAATTAGTATTCATATTCTCGGATTATATACTTGATCTGTGGAAGCCCGACAATGACGCAACAAAACAGAAAGACTCTTCGTTATATATGTTGATTTTACTGCGCGTTTGCCTGATGTCATGCTGCACATGTGCGGATCTTCAGACAGTCCTAAACAAAGAGGATAAACTGTTTCGCTGCATCAAGTGGAGGGTCTTTCTGACAACTATTGCTTGTTTATTTCCTTACTGTTTTATAGTAAACGTCTAGTAACCATGGTTTTTGGGCAAAGTTTTTGTCAGAGCTCCTTAATTTTGACATCAGACATGTATATCGGTTGAAAATATCGTTTTTCGGTCTACTTGACCTGTAATAATCAATATCGACATCGGCCCGAAAAACACATATCGGTCGACCTCTAGTTTATGATACCGTGACAACACTAATATACACTCCATATAATGTGTAATTTCCTCTATAGTCTATAAAGGAGATATGGAACAATTCTAAATTAAAGAGCCTCAGCATGACTTCAAGTAGCTTTGGTGGATATTTGACAGAAAGTTGCACAGATATTCCATGCACATTGCCACATCTGTAGTTTTAATCATGTTAGCCTGTATTGTATCATACCACTGAAACCATGATAGCCATATGCTGGCACACACACAAACAGCCACAACAGCCATTCACTCCATTCAAAGCTGTTATATAACAACTTCCCGTATAATAACTTTCCCACAGAACTGGAGTAAAATTGGCATGAAATTTCAATTTAGTCTGAGAGTATAGCTTTGAAAACTGCCGAGTGACTCAAGGTGCTGACAAAAACAAGTTATTCAAACGTATTAACAATATCAGAGTCACCCCCAAGGTGTATGCCTGACAGAAAACATTTACCTTGGTTAAACTCAACCTCATTTCCCTCTTTGAAAAGCATGGGCACATTTTGGAATACTGTAGAATAAACAGGAAAATTTAGCATTATTTGAACCTTGGATGTTTTCCTGACAGTTGCAAGCCAAGGAGTCTCTGGACTTTAAGCAGTTGTAGCAGAAAACGGTATTAACTGTCGATTGTTTTCGATTGTTTACTCAGATTGTTTTCTTTTTACAGTACAGTTTGAGAGCTTCTTGGCTGACCTTACTGTCTGGTGTCTCAGTTTTAATTTGGAGAGAAAAGTAGAAAAGATTTTTTGTAAGCGGAGTAGTGTTTCAGACGACAAAAGCAGAAATATGTATCTGTAAGTCGTAACATTTCATAAAGGTCATGAAGAACTAGTCTGTTTCATGTTTAGCTTCAAGAATTTAGTAATTTGTGGAGTTATTTTCAAAATTAAGCTCACCTCACCTCAACCCACCCACTTTTCTGAAATTCTAAAGAAAAACACATTTACATTTGAATGAAGTGCAGTATTTATAGCATTTTAATGAATGTGAGGCAACGCCACACATAGAAAGTATGAATGAAGTATTGGAACCAAGGTGAAGGAGTTTGGGGAAAATTTGCACAACTTTGTTAAGAAAATAAGGTTACAATGCAAAATGTTTTACTGGTCTTGAAAAGAGATTTTTAGAATTTTTTTTCTACAAATTTGATTTGAAAAGGTTTTGTGAGCTTTTTATCTACTTTTAAACCCCCTTATCTGACTTTGTAACAGTGTTCAAGTTTTACATTTGCCACATCAGTTTTCACATACCACTTTAGCCCTTCCATAGAAATCCTCTGACCTTCTCAAGTTTAAAACCAGTGCCAGTGTACCTTGAAAAAAAAAGAACAGTTTTAGAGGTTCATGTCTCATTCGCAATTGCTTCCACCACATTGCTATGAAAGAGTTATGCATTGCTTGTAGTCATTTCAATGACTCATTTAAATTTGTGTTTTTGTTCTGGTGTGACCAGAATTTTTGGTTTCAGTTTTGGCCAAAATGTGTTTCTTCACTTCTTGGATTGGCATATGAATGATTCACGGCTTTAGAATCACGATATTTGCACCACCCATTCCCACGTCGTCTCAGTACAGCTAGTTCTTGTTAATAGTTTATAAACCACACTTAAGGACTTTTTGAGGAATGTAGGTTCATCCCTGTCATTATGCATGCTTTTGTCTCATTACTCTATAAATATATAGTGAGTAATGTCGTGGCTAGCCATTATAAAGCCACAAGAGCAGGGATGTTACCAGTGTCATTTGACCAAATTTGAACCAGTAAAACCAGTCTTTAAGGGCCTTAACCTGATACCTTTTGTTGCAGTGGAATGTGAGGTGTTGTCTGGTAGTTTACATGGAATTGTAGCAATCTGATGCTGACAAAATTAGCAAATATCTGCAGGTCCGACATGTTGAGTTACAGCAACTTGATATACAAAAAATGTTTCCTTGAACCCGATTAATAAGTTCAAGTTTGGGACACTTTTGGATATGTAAATGTTTCCTTTCAGTCAGTTCCATGAAAATAAACTAATGGCCTTTGGCAAATGGCAAAAAATTTCAACATGGAAACATGGACTCCCAAACCTGTCTTTTATTTTTATGTTTCAAATACTTTAACTTTCCTAGCTGAACAATGTCTATTTTTACCTTACTTGGCTTCCTCTCTCTGCCTTTCCTTCCTCCTTGGATTCAGATTCAAAATATCTAAGATTGAAAAATATCACTGAAATACTCCTAAGGAACCAACATCCTCATGTTTCTCTTAGATTTAGTACCTATTCATTAGCGCAAATTTACATTATATGCAAAAGCCATTTCCCGTGCACACTGCTTTTATAACTGTGAATTGATCTTACCGTAGCGGTTTCTGAGGGATATGTACAGTGAGATCTATTATTAGATGCATCTTAATAAAACACATTTAAAAGACCCAATACACCCATATATACTAACTCGGTCTCTTAGATCATCTGATTTGGGGATTCTTAGCATTCCCAAGTTTAGACTGTCCACTGCAGATAGAAGGTCATTTAGTGTTAATGCCACCCAGGTTATGGAATTCTTTACCCATATCGCTCCATAACTCTTCTTCTTTATCCATCTCCAAAACACAATTAAAAACATATTTGTTTGAAATGTATTATCAGTAATCTTGAATCTTGTCCTGTATATTTGTATGTTTGTTTGAAAATGTCTTCGTCTCCTTTGTCGTCTTGTCTTGTTCTTCTAAAACAATCAATAAACATTTCATAAAGAGTTTTAAAAAAATGGCCAATGTCATGGACTCTTGCATAGCTGAATGATAAATTACATTTGGAAATCTTGAGTAATTCTGCATTCTGTTATAAAACCGATTGCTTGAGCCACGTCTGAAACCAAGTCATACCTGTGACCGCGTTGCATCAAAATTACTGCGAAAGGTACTACTGTTATAAGATGAATAGGTTTTTATTCATACCATCATATTTATCTTACTAGATGTTTTAGGAATGTCAAATAATTAATCACGATTTATCACATCCATAAAAAAGTTTGTGTTTACATAATATATGTCTGTGTACTGCATATATAAAATTTGTATTAATAAACGCAAACACATACACAGGAAATATTTTGATGTATTTTCTTAATGTTTACCAATAATTTATATTATATATAAACATTTATAAAAAAAATCATTTTATAAACATAATGAATATGCAAAGTACACAGACATAGGCTATATTATGTAAATCGGGGTCATTGGTGACCTAATGGTTGGAGCGTTGGACTTGTGATCAGAAGGTTGCCGGTTCGAATCTCAGTGCCGGCAGGTCATGACTGAAGTGCCCTTGAGCAAGGCACCTTACCCCTGATTGCTCTGCAGTAATGTGCCACTGTAAAAAAGTAAATTGAAATACAATTAATTTGGATGAGATTAATCGTGATAAATCATTTGATCGTGATAAATCATCGTGTTTGATGACAGCCATTGAAGCCATGGTTTACAGTGACTTCGGAACAGATAAGTGGGTTTTAGCCATTAACATTACTTTACTACGGTGAAGATGAAGTGCATTCACTCTATGCTCTCCTAGTAGTTGCTCCTCTGTTGTTAATGGTAGTGAGAGCCTCTCTCACATGCGAGACTAATTTAGGTTTTGAAGGGAGGAGAAATGTGTCTTCCTCCTTCACGGTGATCACATTAAACTCAACAACAACAACAACAACAACACCGAGCAGCCAGAGTCCTCGAAGGCTGCAGTCATTAGGAAAGGTGCTCCCGAGCAGAGGGGTTTTTAAGGCTGCTAATTGCCTGGAAAGCTAATGATGGGGTGGATTTTCGTTTCCCCGGAGCAAGCGCTCCAAGAACGCTCCCAAATCCAGAGACTTATGCGTTCATGAAGAGTAGGGTACACTGTGTGTACTCTGTGGGTTCACAGACTGTCTTATGTTGATATTAAATGCAGGAGGACATTGTGACAGACCGTGACCAGACACTACAGTGTTTACACGGCCAAATGCCTTAAATTCCAGCTTTATTTACATCATTATATCAAGGGTGTAAGTAAGCTCTGGAGCTTTTTTCCTCCTGTTAACAACAACGTGATGGGTAGTACAGATCACATGACAATAGATAGATCGATGGATATGATAACTACGTACGTCTCATACAGTATGTCACATGAATGTGACTCCAAACTTTAAATCAGGGAGTTCAGGCACGTTTTGGCTGTCAGGTAAATAGTTCATCCACACCAGTCTAGATGAAATGTGCAAAATTTTACTCTTGTGCACGGCTGCTTCAGGCCCCTTTCTTAATATGGTAAAACATGCATCGGTTTGAAGATCAATAGCATGAAATGAAAGCAACCTAATTCCTTCCATATTTTTCTGTAATTGTTGTTGTGCTAAAAGAACATTTGTGTCACAGATTTCACTGATGTGATGCAGATCTCAGCGCTCAATTGAAATCGTGTCCTTTTTCTTTGAAGGAAATTGTTGTCGGTTGACTGGGTATGTTTGGAGGTTTTTGGAGTAAATATTTTGAATAGACTGGAAAATACACAGTTGAAATGGATGACGTTGATTCCGTTGCTACAACTGATGCTTTGCTTCACAAACTATTTTAAATAGGGCTGTAGTTATCTTCGTAATCGAGTATTCTACCGATTATTCGATTAATTAAACGAGTGTTCGGATAAGAAGTACTTTTTCTTTATGATAGCGCAATACTAAATTTACCAGAGACAATACGTGTGGTCTCAAATGAACAACTCATTTGTTTCCTTTTTAGGAAATGAACATTGATTAACATCACACAGAAACAAGCACAAAGACAAATGCACTTCACATAAACGAGCGGCTCTGTTTAATCCACCTGCCAAACTGCATCGCATGCGTGCTACACTGGTAGATACATATGTCGCACTGTAAGTAGGGGCACAAGCGTCTGGACTCGAGGAATCGTTTCAGCCCTAATTTTAAATGAGTTGTACACAAAGTGCTATGGTAAACGTTAATAGGGGTTAAGGGAATCAGTCGAGACTGATTCATTTCAGTTCTTTAAAAATGACTGAATAAGTCAATTCACAAAAGCAATTATTCTTCACCATCGTGCTAGATCAACAACAGTGAATCTAATTTCAGTAAATTTTCCACATCCAAAAACAGAATAGAAAGTCTCTTGGGTGGAAGTGATTCATTCAGGACATTTTGTGGTTAACCCTTGTGAGGAATGTCAGTCATGTTCCACCTTTCTGTGATGTCTGCTTGTTGCTGTGTGTGTGTGTGTGTGTCTGTCTGGATTTAAGCCACAGTCATGTGGAATAGGATAAAAGATGTTCTGAAGAACAGATGAAGGCAGTTTACCTTTCAACAGCAGCCAGTTGTTCAGAGAAGTGGACACATATAAAGTAGATCTGTGGCATCATTAAACCTGATCAAATCTCTCACCTTCTGTCATCCATCTGTTTTACACCTGTGCCGTTTCTTCATCCACAGCACTCTCAAGAGCACTGGGCAGCAGGCCGGGGTCACATGATGCCGTTTAAAGTGAACTTGATTGGCCCGTCTCCCTGGGGATTCAGAATATCTGGAGGACGAGACTTTAAGAAGGCTATTACTGTTTCCAAGGTAATTCCTCATCCCTATGAACCAAAGCAACTCTCCTGAACATGTTTTTTTCATTTGTAAAACAAAATCAACAAAGACACATGCCCAGACATCTCACTTTTTGTTTGCTACTTAAGAAAATAGAGGGTATGGATGTGTTGTGACTTTACCACGTGAACACCACTTGAGCAGGCCGGACTGCGCCCCCGTGGCTGGCTGAACACTCAGCAAAATGACTGCTTACAATATCAGGAAACACAATTCTGTGCAACATTTCAGTGTTCAGCAACACAGACGTGCTGTGTCCTCTCCTTAAGCTCCACTCTGCAGCTTTTTTGCATTTTTCAAAACTGTGGTGAGAACTGACCAGTGCTAAAATAGGTTGCCCATGACGCCTTTATGTAGAGACATTATATAAAGACAGAGACAAGAAGTCAGAGATTAAAGAAAGCAACATTTATTTGAATCTACTCAATCATTGTCTTGTTACATTATTTTACATGACTCTGCAAAAAAGCCACAGAAGAACCTTTTGGTTCCATAAAGAACCTTTTACATCTGAAGAACCTTCTGTTTCACAGAAACACCGAAAGGTTCTTCAGATTATAAAAAAGAAAGAATGAGATGTTTTTTCAAGGAACCTTTGGCTGAATGGTTCTTTGTGGTACCAAAAATGGTTCTTCCATGGCATCGCTGTGAAGAACCTTTTGAGCACCTTTATTTTTAAGAGTGTGGAGCTCTCAGGTGGACCAGTGAACTTTTAGTGCAAGTACAAGATTTCAACAACGTTTTCATAAAACTATTGTTAAAAACCTTTTTTCAGTACTTCTGCCACCTAGTCTGGGACCAATTTATAGTTTTTCCTGTGCTTTGGGTTTAGTTTCTTAACTTAATCAGTCTGTCTCATACAAAAACAAAGTTCTTCCCATTAAAAAATTATTCCATGTCAATATTAGATTAGATTAGATTGAACTTTATTGTCATTACACATATACATGTACAGTGTAACGAAATGTAGTTTAGGTCTAACCAGAAGTGCGATTAGCAAGTGCAGGATATACATTTAGAATATATACAGAATACAATATTGAGAAATATTATACAGTTATGAAAATATGTTCTATGAAAATATGACAGTAGGTATGTACTATGAAAATGACAGATGACTATATACTTTTAACAATATATACAGATGACTATATACTATGAACATTACAGTTTTTCTCAAATGCTAAAACTCAAAAGCCAATCCTCTAAACCAAATGTCCAGTTGTCTAAACACATTTACTAAATATAGCCATCATTTTCCAATATCATAAACACATTTCACATGAAGGCACAATTCACAAAACACAATCCTCCGTTCTCATAAATCTTAACACATTTTTCCTTGTTAAAACACAAGTTGCAAAATAACTCTGCTCATATTCTCAGATGAAAGCTCATGTGATGCAAAATGCTTGCCACAGTCAGCAATATTTGAACACAATGAACACACCTGGCACCATTCATTACACACAACAACTCAAAATTTAAGACACTTGTTGCCAATGCTGTGACCTCATGTATAAAAGTTCAGAGGGCACAGTTTGCTGAAGATTTGAGTCAGAGGAGGGAGAAGAGCTGGCTATGGAAGAAGAGGAGCAGGCCAACAAGGGAGAGGAGAAGGTCCAGGAGGGAGAAAAAGACAACCTCGCACCATCATTACAGACAAGATGCGAGCAACAGTCATTGACCATGTCATTGTCCATGGCATGACAATGGCTAAAGCAGGACTAAGTGTCCGTCCAAACCTGAGTAGGTTCACCGTGGCCACCATTATCAGGGCATTCAGACAACACAACAGGTATTGTACTCTATTGCTTTCTTTGTCACAATACAATTTACAAGCCTATGAAAGTAGTCTATTTGTTTCAAATAAGTTGTTACTGTATTTGTAAAACATTTCAATTGACAACACATGTTTCTTTCTTTAGAGTTGAAAGAATGCCACATCGAGGTGGGAGGGTTGCCATATTTACAGCGGCACAAGAAACCCTCATTTTTGATATGGTTCGTGAGAACAACCTCATCAGACTCCGGGAGATCAGAGACAAAGTCACTGCCGATAATGTCAACTTTGAGAGCATTGATGTCAGCTTGGCCACAATAGGGGGTAATATCACTCTTTGTGCGGCCATGGGTTTGGAGGGGCTTGTCCACCGGCATTCTGTCCTTTGGGTCTTACAACATCCAACGTCTCCTCACCTTCCTAGAGGAGCTAAAAGACATCCTCCTGGACCGCCCATCACATTTATGTGATCATTTGGGACAATGTAAGCTTCCACAGAACAAACCAAACCAGAGAGTGGTTTGTACAGTAACCACCTTTTAAACGTCTGTCTGCCACCATACTCCGCTTTCCTGAATCCTATAGAGGAGCTCTTCTCATCGTGGAGATGGAAGGTTTATGACAGACAACCATACACTAGATAGAACCTCCTAAGGGCAATGGAGCTGGCCTGTGTTGACATCCCAGTGGAGGCCCTCCATGGATGGATTCGCCATTCCAGGGCGTTTTTCCCGCAGTGCCTGGCAAGAGACAATATAGCCTGCGATGTGGATGAGGGAATGTGGCCCGATGCAGCTCAGCGACATGATGCCGCACAGTGATTGTGGTGTGTGTGTGGAGTAAATAAAAAAACTTCACAACCCTGATCATGTTTTCAAGAGTACTGTTGTGTGCAATAGATTCAGTTTTTGGATTGATTTGTGTTACAGTAGTGTACATGCAGAATTTACTATAGATTTATACTCTTCATATGAAACTCACAAATCTAAATGCCTAATGCTCTGCAGAGATCTAAGAAGATCCATTACTGTAAAGTTTCTAAAAATATGCATTGGCAGTTATGAAACAAAGAACCTTCTCACAAATTGAGCATTGTGTTTTCATTTTTTTTGCTGTTGTGTGTAATGATGTGTATAGTGTTTACATTTTTGAAAGCTTCGAGCTGCTCTTTTGGTGTGAAAGTTTGAGTTTTGAAGTGAGAAGGTGTGGTTGTGTTTATGTAGCTTTAGAAAAGGGTGTTGTGTTTAGACATTGGGGAACATGGAGGAAACGTTTGTGAAATGTGTTTTAGCATTTGAGAAAAACTGTAACACTATGAAGATTAATGTACAGGTGGATATGAGCAGATAATAATTTAGACTAAACAGTAGTGCAAGTGATTTAAGTGTGCATAGATTATTGACATTAGCTGTTAAAGTTGCAATGCAATAGGTGAGTAAATGCAGTTGTTGAAGTAACAGTGCAGTGGATGAGTTAATGCGGTTATTAAGGTTACGGTGCAGTATAAGAGGTAATAATAGGTTACAGTGCAGTAGATGAGTAGATGCAGTTAATAGAGTTACAGTGCAGTAGATGAGTAGATGCAGTTAGTAGAGTTACAGTGCAGTAGATTAGTTAATGCAGTTATTGAGGTTACAGTGCAGTAGATGAGTAGATGCAGTTAATAGAGTTACAGTGCAGCAGATGAGTAGATGCAGTTAATAGAGTTACAGTGCAGCAGATGAGTAGATGCAGTTAATAGAGTTACAGTGCAGCAGATGAGTAGATGCAGTTAATAGAGTTACAGTGCAGTAGATGAGTAGATGCAGTTAATAGAGTTACAGTGCAGTAGATGAGTAGATGTAGTTAATAGAGTTACAGTGCAGTAGATGAGTAGATGCAGTTAGTAGAGTTACAGTGCAGTAGATTAGTTAATGCAGTTATTGAGGTTACAGTGCAGTAGATGAGTAGATGCAGTTAATAGAGTTACAGTGCAGCAGATGAGTAGATGCAGTTAATAGAGTTACAGTGCAGCAGATGAGTAGAACCAGTTAATAGAGTTACAGTGCAGTAGATGAGTAGATGCAGTTAATAGAGTTACAGTGCAGTAGATGAGTAGATGCAGTTAATAGAGTTACAGTGCAGCAGATGAGTAGATGCAGTTAATAGAGTTACAGTGCAGCAGATGAGTAGAACCAGTTAATAGAGTTACAGTGCAGTAGATGAGTAGAACCAGTTAATAGAGTTACAGTGCAGTAGATGAGTAGATGCAGTTAATAGAGTTACAGTGCAGTAGATGAGTAGATGCAGTTAATAGAGTTACAGTGCAGTAGATGAGTAGATGCAGTTAATAGAGTTACAGTGCAGTAGATGAGTAGATGCAGTTAATAGAGTTACAGTGCAGTAGATGAGTAGATGCAGTTAATAGAGTTACAGTGCAGTAGATGAGTAGATGCAGTTAATAGAGTTACAGTGCAGTAGATGAGTAGATGCAGTTAATAGAGTTACAGTGCAGTAGATGAGTAGATGCAGTTAATAGTTACAGTGCAGTAGATGAGTAGATGCAGTTAATAGTTACAGTGCAGTAGATGAGTAGATGCAGTTAATAGTTACAGTGCAGTAGATGAGTAGATGCAGTTAATAGTTACAGTGCAGTAGATGAGTAGATGCAGTTAATAGTTACAGTGCAGTAGATGAGTAGATGCAGTTAATAGTTACAGTGCAGTAGATGAGTAGATGCAGTTAATAGTTACAGTGCAGTAGATGAGTAGATGCAGTTAATAGTTACAGTGCAGTAGATGAGTAGATGCAGTTAATAGAGTAACAGTGCAGTAGATGCAGTTAATAGTTACAGTGCAGTAGATGAGTAGATGCAGTTAATAGTTACAGTGCAGTAGATGAGTAGATGCAGTTAATAGTTACAGTGCAGTAGATGAGTAGATGCAGTTAATAGTTACAGTGCAGTAGATGAGTAGATGCAGTTAATAGTTACAGTGCAGTAGATGAGTAGATGCAGTTAATAGAGTAACAGTGCAGTAGATGCAGTTAATAGTTACAGTGCAGTAGATGAGTAGATGCAGTTAATAGAGTTACAGTGCAGTAGATGAGTAGATGCAGTTAATAGTTACAGTGCAGTAGATGAGTAGATGCAGTTAATAGAGTAACAGTGGAGTAGATGCAGTTAATAGTTACAGTGCAGTAGATGAGTAGATGCAGTTAATAGAGTTACAGTGCAGTAGATGAGTAGATGCAGTTAATAGAGTAACCGTGCAGTAGATGCAGTTAATAGTTACAGTGCAGTAGATGAGTAGATGCAGTTAATAGAGTTACAGTGCAGTAGATGAGTAGATGCAGTTAATAGTTACAGTGCAGTAGATGAGTAGATGCAGTTAATAGTTACAGTGCAGTAGATGAGTAGATGCAGTTAATAGAGTAACAGTGCAGTAGATGCAGTTAATAGTTACAGTGCAGTAGATGAGTAGATGCAGTTAATAGAGTTACAGTGCAGTAGATGAGTAGATGCAGTTAATAGTTACAGTGCAGTAGATGAGTAGATGCAGTTAATAGAGTTACAGACAGTAGATAAGTTAGTGCAGTTATGAAAGTGGTCCATTAGTGCAAATGAGCATATTTCAGATGTGCAAGTGAGCAGTATAGAGTGCAAATGATGCTGTGCGTGTGTAAACAGTACGATAGAGCAGATAACATGAAGTACTGGTGTGTACAGTTCAGTCATGCATGCAGCCCTGTAGCGCAGTGTAAACAATGTTGTAGCAGCTTTGAGTTCAAGGGAAGAGAGGAAGTGGAATCGGTGGGGGGGCAGAGTTCAATAATGAAACAGCTCTGGGAAAAAAGCTGTTTCTTAGTCTGCTGGTTCTTGTCCGAAGGCACCTGAAGAGCCTACCTGAAGGCAGGAGAGTAAACAGTCTATGAGCGGGGTGAGAGGAGTCCTTTAGAATGCTGCGAGCTCGACGCAGACAGCGTTTCTTCTGGATGTCCTCAATGGCAGAAAGTGTAGTCCCTGTGATGCGCTGGGCTGTTTTCACCACCCGCTGCAGTGCCTTGCGCTCAGCAACAGAACAGATCCCGTACCAGACTGTGACACAGTTGGTCAGGATGCTCTCTATCGTGCAGCGATAGAAGTTCACCAGGATAGTTGAAGACAGTTGGTTCTTCTTCAGTGTCCTCAGAAAGAAGAGACGCTGGTGAGCCTTCTTGACCAGGCTTGAGGTGTTGGTGGTCCAGGACAGGTCCTCCGAAATGTGAGTCCCCAGGAACTTAAAACTGGAAACACGTTCAACAGCCATCCCATTAATGTGGATGGGGTTGTGTGTGCCTCCTTTCGCCTTCCTGAAGTCCACGATGATCTCCTTTGTCTTGGAGGTGTTAAGGAGCAAGTTGTTGCCTGAGGTGTTTCAATATCCAGAAACACCTCCCTCAGTTTGTTTTTGATTAAAACAACTAATGGAATCTTTCCTTCCTGATCACATATAATCCAGATTCATGTGTTCAGTATAATCTTTGTTAATAGTTAAAGGAACAGTTCACCCTAGAATGACATTTTGCCATAATTTACACAAGAACCAATGAGATTCCAGCGGTGAGAACTTCACTATTTCACAGTGCTACAAATCTGAAGTTTTGAATCTCATTGAATTGGCATGTATCCGCAAGAACCGATGAGGTAGAAAGCTTGGCAATGCACACCCTGTTCTTTAATCTTCGTTCTATTGGCATTTTTGCACTTCCTGGTCACCAATGTATGGCAAGAGCTGCAAGAGCTGCGTGATGTCTCTTAAAATGTCGTCTTTTATCTGTCATAAAAGAGCAATAATACGATAGGTGCTAATAGAAAGTTACTGGTTTCAACAAAAGCTAGACCACTACCTGCCTGTTGAGAGAAGAGAGAGGGTTAGTTTTTTTATTTATGTATTCTTATTTGTATTTTTTTCATTTGTCTGTCGAGTATTCACAGAAGAGATGGGTTTTAAGTAGTTTTTTGAAGGTTGTGAAAGAGAGTTCATCTGTGCTGCCATCTACACAGGGGAGACGGAGTTCATGGTGCATGTCAAGCGAGGCGTACAGTGATTGGCCGAGACACGCTCCATTGTGCGTCTCTCTAGCAACATTTAATTGGCACTCAAGCAGGTCCACTGACATGGCACCTCTGCCCCTCTTCTTTCAGCTAACAACGACAACAAAACCCGCCTGGCAGTCTTCAGTGCCCTGCCATGTCATAGGGGTGTTTTAAGTTGGTGTGTGGTGTGGGTTGAGCCCTTATTTGTCTGTAAGGCCTATAAGAGCAGCTCTCATCTAATTAGTTCTCACATGTTCTTTTTTGTACTGGCCAGCAGTCTCACCTCAAGTTTGTAGTGTTTTACGGGCGATTGTGAAGGAAAATAAGATGCTTTGTAAACCACATAGAGACACAGTTTAGGCTTGTTTGACATTATGCGATGCCGCAAGATCCGACAGGCGGAGGACATCAAAGTACCGCGAGAGCAAATAAAATGTTTTCAAATGCTCTCACGGTACTTTGGTGTCATCTGCCTTTCGTACTACGAAGTATAGTTACACCCCTACTCACTAACTAAATTTAAATAAGTTAAACTCCATCACACCTCCCCTTTACCATGGCTGTAATAGTCTAATCAACGTTTGTGTGTGGTCAGAAACAGAATGTCTGTATCGTCGTCATCAGTCACACTGGGCCTTCATACTTGACTTTAAACTGCTAATAAGCTTTCAGAGTTTAATAACGGCTTGATTTTTTTTTTTGGTGTGTTTAAGGTGAACACTGGCAGTAAGGCAGAGATGGCCTGTCTTCAGCCTGCTGACATCATCATGGAGATTAATGGGCAGGACACCAGCGATATGCTGAATGTAGAAGCACAAAACAAAATTAAGAGCTGCACGACACAGCTGAACCTGCTTGTGGAAAGGTAACACGCACACACTGAAAGCACGCGCACACACATTGGTTTCGGGGTCTTGTGTCCTTTAGTACATTTTTCCTCTCTGACCTCATGTCTCTGACCAGGCCAGAAACAACACTGGGCCAACAATGGCACTCTCTATTTGTGTGTGTATCTCCTGTCGCCCACAGCATTGGAGGAAGAGGGCGTGTGTCTGTCCACTTTTAGCTAAAACAGAGGTTATGCGAATGTCAATTCCCTTAAGCTGATACTGAAATTTCACGAGTGTTTCCTTTAACATGCAGACCAGTGGCAGTCTGCCAGTGTGTTCATGCTAGTGACCAAAGTTACTTCAAACCCTGTTCAGTGTTACCTCCCATGAGTGATGTGTTACAACCATTTATTGGTCCATGTTAATTATGTTATACTTCGTATTAGGAATAATGTAATGTTGTGATTGGTCAGGGGGTCTTAAAAGCACCTCAGTTGTCTCAAATGAGTTTTAACTGTGGGCTTTAAATTATGAATGACCCCTGACAGATTTCTCCAGCTGGTGAAGAGCCTTTGATGTTAGTCTCATGTGGTTTTAATTTTTTCGCTCTTTTGCTTTCCCTCTCTGTCTTTTTCCGTTCATGTCCTCATACAGACCGCATGTGTAATGATTTTATCTCGAAAAGATGAAACTATGGTCAGAATGCTGCAGCACATGTGCCGCATGTCACGTTCCGATGAAATACCTTTCAAAGAATGCATATCAGATCTCCCACACGACCAAAAGTTGCTGAAGAAAAAGAAACTTTGAAAAAGTAAAATAAGACAATAAGTAACCAAACATCTTAGACCCCATTTACTTGGGGGACGAGCTATCCTAACTTACAATTAATGCAAAATATCTTTAACGTCATAGCAGAACATATGCATGCAGGCTGTCACTTGCAAGATACATCTCACTGTTGAAATATTAACTAATTGAACAACATGAGGTGTTAGCATAGTTGAAGTTTATTAACTTCGGAACAACTTCTGCATTCAGGAGGATGGAAAACTTAACTAGTTCCCTTTAAAACTGTATCATTTACTGTAGTTCTTCCTTGAGCCTGTTCTGGGTTTGAGTGAAGTTTCTTCCCCATGAAGCGCGTTCTGTCTTGAAGACAGGCCAGTGATTCATTTTAAGATAAATAAACTTATTCAGACGTTTGGTGCTTCGTGGTCAGGAGTTCTGCTGTTGTATTACACAAGTCTGTGTTGTCTTTTCACTGTCAATTTCTTCTTTTTAAGCTTTCTACTTTTGGTGAAATGGAACCAGTGTCCGTACCACGTTTGAGACACTGTGGTTAACACAAAATGTTGCTGTTCTTAATTCCTAAAGAGAGTAAATGTTGATTATATTGTAGCATGGCTTTTGCTATATGTCATGTCAATAGTACTTGACCACTTGATGCGTTTTGACTACTGTGTTCCAGGGAATGCCACTGATTTAGTAGCCAAAGTCATTATGGGATAACTCTGTATTAACCTGGGGTTTTTGGTTTATTGAAGGAGGATTAGTGTTATCAGAATGTTATCAAAGCAACATATGCATCATCTCAGAATTTCATTGGTCAGGCAGCACTTCAAAAGTGTTGATATTTGCTGTCTATTCACAGTGGTCCAGACAGGCAGTCTAGAAAAATAAACTACATTTCTTGCTGTATTGTATTGAGATGGCAGTGATTTGATTTTAAGTTGTTTATATAGCGTATAAAACAATTTCATACTGTTGCATTGAATGTCAAAACAGCTTTGTTTTTCTACCAGTAAAGCCATGCATATATTCTGCACAACAGTACTCTTCCTGAATTGTGTCCAGGTAACCCAGTAAGCCATGTTCAAAACCAGGAACCATTCAGAACCATTCAGTTCAACCACAGGAAAGTGAAGAAAAGGAATAAGTGCTCATGTTTACTGTTCTCCACACAGGCCTGCTTCACCTCCTCCCGGTCAGACTAATGGAATTACCTCCACCGAGCAACTGGTGGGCCGCTTCCAGGTCAGTGTTCCTTTAAACCTGCAACAATAAACTGTTCAGATGTTTGTTAAACCCAAAGGAAACTATGCAGTTTAGCATGTCAAAATCAACGATCCAATTTATACTGCGTCGCTGCCGTCTAAATATACTCTTGGGACCAGATTTAATAAAAGGGCAAAGAAGCACGAGAACGCAGTTTCATAAAAACGTCAATGGGAATGAAAATTTCTGTTGGTGATTTACCAACGAGGCTCATTCCCATAATCACTAATGCTATCTACAAAGAGCAGCGCAAATTAGCGCCGTTTAATGAAGCTGCAAATACCAGGACAATGATGAGCACAAACCTTAGTAAATTGCATTGCGTCATTCATTAAATACTCCCCTTCATAAAGTTATTTTTAAAAAATAAAGCACAAGCAGACTTTTCACAAAACTGTTTTTACAATTGTAAAACAATAGATGAAGTTTTTTAATTTAAAATTAATATTTGCCTATGAAGGTATCAATTAGAACTTTTCTTGGTAATCACTGTTTGATTAATCCCACATTTACAAGCAGATCTCCATTTACAAAGTGATGCAACGAAAGCATCCAAAAAGGAGATGATAATGCATCATGGCTGCAGCTACTGTACTCACCCAAACCTCTGACCCGAGAGTTCATGTTCTCAAATTTAGCCGTGCATGTCTGGTTTCTATTATGAGAAGATCAACCCCTGTCTTATCTTACCATTTGTCTGAGATTTACTCTTTGTCGGATTGGGCTGAAACAAGACATTGAAGTCTACATTATTATCTTTCTCATTTCTGGCTGTAACCGTGACATGTGAAAGGAACTCCGGATTGTTATAAATCACACAAAGTTCCTGCATTTTATGTGCATAAGGGGTTGCTGACGGATCGTGGTTGTAATGGATATCCTGATCCTGAAGAATTGTGAACCCCAAAGGTCTTAAAGTCCTTCTGTTCGACCATGTGAGAACTTAACAAAAAAAAGAAACCCTTTCGCTGTCTTTCACTGCAGTGCACTTGATGTTGTTTAATATTTATGTCACAAAAGAAAAGACTGAAGCTGCACTGCCAAGTTTGATCAAGAGTGTTCCCGTCACTTCATTTGGTAGAGCAGCGTTAAGGGTGCAAAGGTCTTGTTTTTGATTCTCCGGTAACGCACATTAAATGCACTGTGAATCATTTTGATTTAAAGCACCTGCCAACTGGATTAAAGTAAATAAATGTAATGTTGCCTGGATTTTAGATTTATAAATACCTGCGTTTTTTCATACTGGTTATGCAGGAGGCCGTGCAAGTGAGTCGAGATGAGAACCAGAACTACAGAGAATACACCATCTCCAGCCCAGCATCTGTGTCCCCCGGCCCGTATTCTCCAGAGTCACCATCCAGCCCAGACCGCAAGGGCGGTAGGATCACACCCACCAACAAGAGGTACATAATAACTCTGATTTGAGATCAAATTCAATATTTCTACAGAATACTATAGAATCATATTCCTTGTATAAAGTTTTCACACAGAGCACTCCACAAAGAGTTAATCCAGATGCAACAGGTCATACTTCAGAATTTCATTGTAGATTAAACGTGTACTTGTCTGTGCCCTGAAGGCCTCGCACACACACAAACACATGCACATGTTCTCCTCAGCTTCAGCGCTGCAAGGCTCTGAAATCTTCGAGTTTGCAGCACATTTCACGAGTCAGTGCTGATGAAGCTGATGGGATTGGATTTATTGAGGGATAATGACTAGATTCATGTGTTACTAATGCAGATATTAGCTGCCGGCATTGTAGCACAGTTGAATGTTATTGTTCATGTTGTGCTATATGGTCCATGCTTGAAATAAAGATTAACACCACTTTTAACCCTTGTTAACACTCGCATGGTAATTGATTTTGTGGACATCATTTAAGGGCTGTTGGGCTTGTATCGCTGGTTGTAAGGGCTGGTTCACACCAAGTTCACATATTCACAACAATTGTTAGTTGCCAATAAAATTTTGCGAGAAAGGGATTCCACTTATTCTCCAGCAGCATCAAAGTCATCCATTTTCCCCTTCAAGACTGGTCATAACTAAGTCAGGTCTAAAACGTAAGATTTATTCGACCTACTAATCGCTAGTCAGTGAGATTAGTTGTTATGACACAGCCTTAATTTAGCGGCTATGTTTATGCAACTGGCCCCTGGTTACATGACGATTCCAGTTCCTGTGGCCTTAATCCATACACTGCTTTTCATACTGTCACCAAATCACCAATAGTTTATTTTAACATGGAAACCATATCATGCTAAATGGGAAGGATTAAGATCAGCATACGGACTATTACATTTCAGTTTATAAATAAGTATTTTGGTACGGCTGAGTGGCACCTGAAAGGTAATTCTGTTCTGCAGTGGTAAATGAAGCATTTATGGTTTGCTTTGTGCATCGAATCCCATTTGTATGCACATGAGGAAAGGCTACAAATATTCCTGCAAATGCAGTGGTTAAGTTTTAAAATCATTTTATTAAAGTTCATAATTTTAATATAAATCTACTTTTAGCAGCTGCAAGAAATAGCCTATTAAAGCCCACTGTGGATTGTGACTTATTTTCATGAAACTGTTCAAAAACATCATACATTACTCACAAAGATAATTGTAACAAGATCCATAAAAGGAAGGAAGGAGAGGGGAACCGGCGAACATAAAATAACTTTAAATGAATAAAATCAAAAGTAAATAAACACACACAAACCACAACATAAAATCCAGGCCTGGTCCTCTCTCACTGACGGTCCGGTCGCTCGTCCTCTTATATGCTCCACAATCTCCTCCGTGATCCTACCGGCCTCGCATCCCGGCTCTTGTCTCGCCTACCTCGCTACAATAATATTATACAAAGAGTATAATTGTATATGAAGAGGTAATTTGCAAAAACGGATCAATACTCATCATGTTATTTTTATTGGACATTCGGTTGCCCAATAAAAAAAACATATTTCATGAAAATTCATAAAAACTGAGTTGTCTGTTTATTCAAAGGAACTAATTGTGCATTAATGTGTGTTTTTTTCTATTTCATACATCTGTATTGTCTTATTGTCCACTCAAAGAGTTTCTTAATCCACATCAACTTGGCATATGCTATTAAAAATTAATATATTTTATTAATTGTAGTTTGCTCTTAAATTAGTGGAATTAGTGGCATCTAAAATCGCACCAGTTTGCTTGAGTTACAATTTCTTCTGTTTCAGCCTGCAGTTTAATTCCTGGTCATCGGAGGAGAGAAGTGTTGAGCGTCACAGACTGTCCCGACCCCTCTCTCAGGTAGGACCCCTCTTCGAAGAACTATTCTGAACCAGAGTACAAAACAAATCATGGAGCCGAAGATTTTAACAAGCTCAGTTAAAATACAAAGTTTTGGAGCTTTGAAGTTAAAATGTCCTATTGCTTAAACTTTTTTACACTAGTGTTTAGATGGCATCAACAGTAAAAAAAACTGTCTTAATAGCCAACCAGATGTAATGTTACTGTAGAATTGGTATTGGACAATCTGTTAAAAACAAGCTGAAATCTGGTATGTCTGATGAGATTTGCAGTGGAACATTGATGTTAGTTCAGCCTCTAAGAAGGTTTCATGTGTGTTCATGTTCATGGATCATGGTACGTTGTGTCTTCTCACGGCAGGCCATTGCTCTCCCCTACTCCTGAAATGGGCCTATAAATCCCTTTAGTCTCTGCATGTATATGACTTCATGGGAAAGGAGGTTTTCAGTGGCACCATTTAACAGCGTTGTCTTTTCACAATGAACCCCAACTCCAAGGATTGTGCTTGAAGGAAATGAGAGATTATTGTTTCCATCCACAAATAGCATCCCGAAATGCTGCAATAAAGGGGTTTCGTAGCGGGCAGCAAGTATATATACTTTAGAAAAGGTCACCTTATCATTCTGACATTCATTGGAACACAACCTGGAAATGTTTAATCTGGAACATTGTTGTGATGCTGGAAAGAAACTATGTGTTTGACCTTCATTTTAGCTTGTTTTAGTTTCTGGTTCATTCTAAACGCTCGCTTGGATTAATGCTGCCCAAGTGGCATTTTAAAAGGGTAGGAGAACGGGTGATCTGAGAGAGGGAGAGACTTCCAGAGCCAGTCCCGAAATCTTAAATACAGCACATAAAGTTGTGGGAAAGTTATTGTCAGATATGTAAGCTATTTAGTAACAACCTCAGTCCCACAGATATTTCTAAGGCAGATGTCAGAGCAGGAAAAAACAAACAGGTCCTTTGATGGCTGAAGACATTCCAGTCATTTTATCAGTGCTTTGGATGTTAAATAAACATATATTCATGACACGGCTTGTCATATACAAAAACAATCCCAATTCCCCCGTCAGACACGGTCGGTCCTTTTACAGACAGCAATAAGTTTAGCACTTCCAAGCCAAGTTCATGGGAGGCTTGCGAGCGGTTGTCATGATGATAAACACAGTGATTTTTGTCAGCACAATATTTTATTCAAAGCATTTTGTGTTGTGTAAGTTTTTGTACAAAAATAGGGAACTGAAAAAGGATGGGAGTTATAGCAACAGATCACTCAAAAGAATATAGTCAATTTCTCAGTCATGCCATTGTTAAAAAAATCTGTAAATGCTGTCTATAATTGTATCTGAGAACTTTTTTATTTTATTTATTCACTGAAAACTCATATATAGGTCATTCTCATGAAACCATTGAAACATCATGTCAATAATGACAAAAAACAAATAAATAGGCCTAAGTATAATTTGATATCAATTAATCATAATAAAGATAACTTTGTTTTCCACCTCGCACAAAGAATAATTTTAACATAGGATTGAATTATCTTTATCTTTTTTTACGTCTTCTGCTAACAATCTCTTTTCCGTTATGCTTCCAGCTATGTGTGACTGCATTATATTTTGTAACGAAACATGAACTAAATATTCTACTAGGAAAAAATATAAATACATTGGCAGGAAATGGCCAAAAAAAAAAAGAAGTGTCCTTGACTGATATTCTCATCCTACATAAAGGGCACATACGGATCTTTAAATTAAGCTTTATTTTTTTTCTGCTAGTACCTTCTAAATGGTTAGCATGTTAACAGATTTCTTAATATTTCTGTCGTTAAAATGTCAATGCTTGTCATGTTATCGTCTTTAAAATGCTGTTCATGGTAAGACTACTTTCTTTCGCATCTCATTTACGTTACAGCAAACGTATTCGGAAGCTTGAGCCACGTGCTGGGTGTGTGTGTGTCAGAGAGCGTGAGATCACGCACACACCTGTGTTAAAGTGGCAGAAAAGACAGTGATAATAAATGATTTATTCCTGTTATTGTTTCTAGCTTCAACAGTAAACAAAATCACACAATCTTTTGAAAGAGAAGGTCTATCAATATACATTTGTTATCATTTATAAGAACCATGAAGAGGAAAACGAGCCAGTTGGCTATCAGTGTTTAGTAATGCATTTAGTTTTTCTATTTAGTCATTTTATTTATTCAGAATATATTAATTTTTGTTTTTGAAATGCTTTGTTTATTGACACGAAACTGCACACGTTTCCATTAGCAGTAAAGTTTGACATGCTAAACGTCAGATCAAGAGCTTTGCTGTGCGCTGTGACGTCCTGTAGCCTACACTATATTTAACCGTTCTGTTTAAACTTGGCGAAGTGATATGGAACTGTAATGCGGTCAGCAGACCTGGAACACCTTTATAGGTGTGCATTTACTGAAAGTTAATGCATACCCGTAGAACGTTTGTCAACCAATCAGATCGAAGCATTCAATAGCCTCGTGGTATAATGCATGATGAATACATTAAAACTACTTTTATAAAACAATATACATATATGCTTTAAGTAAAGTGTTACCAAAAAAATTTACACTCACCATTTTCTGTGAAAAACATACTTTTTATTGAATAAAAAGGTGTCTTTTGCTCTTTTTTTTAGCATGTTATGGTATTGACATATTTGGGCTGTTACGGTAATGAGATTTTTAAAGTCTTTCTTTGGAATTTCTTTTGGGGAAAAACACGTTCAAGTTTTCAAATGAACGCTCTTAAACATGTCAGACCTTGTTTTTAATGCCTAAAAAGGCTGTTTATATATAGTCTTTCCCACATCTACATTTCACTTCGTGATGATGTGCGTGTCTTCACTGTGTGTGTCCCGTGACTAACTGTTGTAGGCAGAACCTAACAACTATCTTCAAGACACCCTGAGGATACTTTCCACTTTAAAGCATGACACTGTTATTACAACCCTATGACACAAACTTTTCATTTTAAACCTCCCAGTAATCTAAGCCAGCCATCCAATAAATCGTTTTTTTGGAGCTCATGGTTAATTTACTGCCGACATCAACCCTCCAAATGAGGGTCATCACCTTCTGTTCATAGCAGATCTCAATCTCTGAACCATCAAAACATTTCTCTCATTCTTCACTCCTCTTGGATGTTTTGAGTCTCATGTTCTGACAGAAAAATAACAGGAAAGTTGTGGTCAAGAGCTGCACAGTTAAACCAAATGGAATCAGAATTGGCAGTCTTTGCCTTCTGCAGTGATTCAAACCACAAAACTCTGCAATTGAATACAGTAAAAAAATATGATCACATAATTCTGTCTGTTTCAAGTGTTTATTGTATCTCAGTTTGAATCATAATCACAATATCTGTTTCATAACTACAGCATGATTTTTCAAATAGTGCAGCTTTAGTTACAGGGTAGAGTGGCATCTGCTTTTTAGATTTGTTGTGCTAGCGAGTTTGTATGTTTTTAGTGGAGTGGAAAGCTGCCAAACAATGGATTACATATAAAAGGGAATGTTCTAGAATAATGCACTGACTGGATCAAATGATGCTGAAAAGCAGGAACAAGGAAGCAAGCATTGATGTGTAGCAATAGGGCTGATTTACTGTACTGTCTCTGGTCAGGGGTCTGTTTGGTCTTTACAATCAGCAGACTATCAGGAATCTTGAGTCTTTTATGTTTGCCTGTCATGCAACTCTGTCTATTGCAATAGTGCTGTTTGTTCGAGCCGAATAGAAGCTGGTGCCAGAGAGGGTGAATATAATTTCCTCACATACTTGAGCAAGAATTTTAAGATTCGTTCATCCTCTCTCCTCGTTTATCATCCTCAAATTGGAATCCCTTCATCCGACTGCTTCCTCTGAGTCTTCTTTAGGGAATATTTGCGTTCTTTTATGCTTAAAGGGATAGTTTTTCCAAAACATGTAATTCATCTATACACCCTCACGTCATTTCAAAGCTGTCTGATGTTTAGCAGAAGACAAAAGAAGATATTTTGAAGCATGTTGTAGGTAAGCAAACAACATTGTCCCCATTGACATCCATTGTATGAACACAAAACCAGTCAGACATTTCTCAAAATATCTTCCTTTGTGTTTCACAGAAGAAAGAGTCATAAACAGGTTTTCAACAACATGAGTGTTTATAGTGATGATAGATTTTTGGTGTGTAAACTACCCCATTAACTTTGTTAGGCGTATGTTTTGTCAAAGATGTGTCTGTGTGCTATTATTTTGGAACTGTGTGGCATGATTTGCTGGAGAGTTCCTTTTTGTGGTTTGGCTGGAAAGTTTAATGGAAAGTAAAGTGTGTTTCCAGAAATGAGTTCTCTCTCCCTGCCATTCTTGTACACTCAAACAAGTACTTAAGAGTTCCCAGAACTCATCAGGTGTTGTATGGTGGGACCAAAACCTCAACTGGTCCAAAGTGGGCCCCCCAAAGGAGTTGTCAGGCACCATTTTGGACCAGCTGAGGTTTAGATGGCCAAGCTAAATAAAACAAAGCTAAACTACAGTTAAATGCCCATCTGGAAAATATAGTTAGCTACAAACCAACATCACACTTAAACTTTTTTTGGAAAGAATTAATATTCTTCCATAAACGGCTCATCCTTGGGTCCTCCCACAACCGTTCCAGACCTCCATTTATCTTTCAGAAATAATTAAGAGAGTTCTGTCAGGATCACTATTGTCCAAATATAATTGACAATTATAGTTTAGATTGGTGTTATGGTTCTGTCCCATTCATGCAGCCATGATGGAAGACCAATTTCCCCCCACCCCCTTAAAGTAAACCGAACACATATATCTATATATATATATATATATATATATATATATATATATATATATATATATATATATATATATATATATATATATCTATATCTATATATCTATATATATATATATATATATATATATATATATATATATATCATTAGTTCTTAATTACAATTCAAGTGTAATCAAGACTTATGAAGAGGAATATCAGAAAGTCTAATCCTGATTGTAAACAACTGGTGGAGTTGGGAATGGAGGAGGTTAATTTGCTTGAGAGGAAGGCGATAAGCTGGTGATTCAGTAGCTGAATACAGTTAAAACCGAAGCTGTGATGTCAAATTTCTATAGGTACAGTAGATGTTGATCAGCTTATGCACATTAGATTCTTGAAGTCTAAGAGCTTTCTAACCCCGCTTAGACAGCAAAATAAAGTACACTCCATGCACAGAAAGTTGTTAAAAATTGTTTTTTAATTAGTGCATGTGACCCCAGTGGTTCAACCTTCATTTTATGAAGCGACAAGAATACTTTTTGTTCAAAGTCGAACAAAAACAACGACTTTACGTAACAGTTTCCTTCCTTCAACAACAGTCTAGAGAACACACGACACATCCGCATTGGAGCTGCAAAGGAGCCTATTAAGTAAAAATCTTAAAAATGGGCAGGGATAATATTAAGTGAAGACAGACAATTTCCCAACTGGATAGACTGTATATAACGTAGTGTTTTCTTTTTAAAAACTGTTTAAAAAACCTAGCAAATAGAAACGGTTCTTTTAAATGCCAGGCTACTTTTATTGCTCTGAATAAATGCACTTAGTATGCTAGTCGTCTTACGATTCGTAGCTAGTTACACTGTCTGTCACCCTCATATTGATGTATACATACATTGTGCCTGTTAGCAAGGGTCTCTTTTTTATGGTCCTCTGTGATCTTTGTAAAGTGCATGTTAGAGAGAGCAGGTAGTCTCCTGAGAGTTAGAGAGTGGACTAGGAGAGAGAAAGATAGCGGAAATATCCATTAGTCCGGCATGGAGAGGTGTAGAGTATCCTGAGAAAAGTGGCACATACAATAGGGGCTCTGATGCAAAGCGTTCGAAGTGTGTGGTGTTGGTTTTCTCGCCCTTCTGAGGCACAGGTCCGTCCTTGTGCACCCGAGCCGGGTGGAGATGGGCAGAGGAAGGGTTATTTATAACTCACTTTCTCTCTCTCTCTCTGACTTTCTGTCCGTACTGCTTTGGTTGAGCTCCCTTCCTCACGGCCCGACCGGCATACTGGCACAGAGGCCTCTATTGTACCATTCTCCCCCTCTGTCTCGCTCTCTGTCCGTCTTCTCTATGGTTCTGTGAGAGGGTGATGGAGAAGTCCTGAGTGAAGTATAGAAGATGACGACAAACGCGAACAGAAGGGTTGAAGAGATCACGTTTCTTGAAAGACTCAAAACAGGATTGATTTCTGCTTCCTACCAGCTGAAAAAAATGTTGTAGTGTTTCCAGGAGTTTAGTACAGCACATTAATGGGCACATTGGCAAAAAATAAGCAAGGAAATCCTTAGCTGGAAAAGATGTACTAGGTTAGGTTTCTCTCGCGTAGCCAATCTTATGAGGCCACACTATTTAAAAACGTGATTTAAAAGTAATGATAATGTGTAAAAGTCATTGGTAAGATGCTAACTTTAGCCCGCTATCACTGAAATCGTGATCCCACCCTCCATGCGATTCGTCTTCCAAAGCCACGCCTCCTACAAAATACATGAACACGCACAAACCTCGGGTCTTGGATCAATTACATTTACGCATTTGGCAGATTGTCCAAAGCGATTTACATGGCGTTATCCTATACATTTGCTTCTAAGTATGTGCATTCCGCTGGGATCGAACCCACGACCTTGGCGTTGTTCACGCCATGCTCTTACCACTGAGCTACAGGACATTATTTAATTACAATTAAATAATGCCTCAAACACCAGTAAGAACATGTATCAGTAAGGGTGTGACGAGATCTAGTAGCAGGAGATGTCTCGAGATCCGTTTTGTCTTGCGAGATCCAACTGGTTGGCTCTGCCAACAAAGCACCCCGCATTTGCTGCTTACCGCATGTTTCCCTTTGAAATTGAACTATACAAACGCGACTGCCGTGTACCGTGTGAATCCACCATTAAGCACTAGTATTTATGGCAGTTTGGGAGCGTTATTACTTTATTTTAATGATACGTTTTTTCCAAAAAAAATTTGGTCAATATTTTGTTTTATTTCAATGAACAGGAACGTTTTCAAAGTTTTACTTTGAGTAAACTAAAATTACCTTGGTTCCAGCTGTTGACCTGCCATTCTCCCGCTATGTCCGCATAGCGTATGTGACCGCTTTGATGAAGTATGGCAGGGGCCTTCAACTACTTTTCTTTGATTCCAAAAGTATAAATGGGATGCAGGCCTGTTTTTTACCATATCCTCATTTGTGTTTCTGTAATTTATTGCATTTTGTTGCTGTTACATAGAAGACATATATTTAAACATGCACACAAATATTGCATCCAGTTTTTGTGCCTTTTCATGATATTTAATTCAAAAGGATATTGTCTTTTTATGTTGTATTTTATATTCACTAATGTTCATTGTTCACACTAGTGTTAGTTAACCCAAAATGAAATGGCCGTTCATTTACTCACCTTCCAGTCCCCCAGTACATCCAAGATGTGTGTGGCATTGTTTTTTCAAGAAGATATTTTTTTTGTTGAAATTAATGAAAGTCAAATCAACAAAAGTAAAAAACACCAATACATTCAGCTCAAGAGTAATCCCTGTCCCTTGTGACGGTAAACCGCCATCTAATAAAGCGCATCAATTGGTCTGTGAAAGAAACTGAACGCTATTATCGCATCTTTGGGTGAATTCCAAACTCACTCCGAAGGGCAGATCCTTTGTAGTACGGGTTCTGTAGAGAGATTAACAGCTGTTTTTCGTAAATATAGCTGTTTAAATCATACATGATAAATGCAGTAATAAAAACAACACAGTTTTTCCATATCTCTGAGATGTCTTATAAGCCCCCTGCAGTAGAGGTCTTCACGGGTCCACTTGGATCCGAAAACCCGAGGTCCGGCCCGAGACCCGAGCGGGTTCGGGTCTAAAAGATTCACGGGAGCTTCGGACACGGGTCGGGTATATTATTAGTGTCTTCGGGTCTCGGGTAATATAAAGAAAAAATTGTTTTGCTTAATTGACCCGAGGAAGACCCGAACTATCCTGTACAATAACAGCGCGTCGCTTGTGTGTGTGCGTGTAGTTACCAACTCTCCTCCAACCCTCAGCCGATCGGTTGAAAGCCACGCAAATCTTCCGAAAGCCCCGGTGAAAAAAAAAATCTGAAATCACCTTAGAATTGAAATCCCGAAGTTTCCAACGCTGCAGGGGTTTGCACTCGATGTAGTTACCATCGTTTTCAGGAAAAACATACTTCCACCTGGCAAACAGAAGTAGATATTAAAAGACGCGCACATTTCAGTACTACGCGGTTTGGGACACATTGTTGAGACGGAATGTTCGCGCGAGTGGTTGCCATGTCGTCACTTATTTAGATTTGATTCAGCTAAAACTGGCACAACCCATTTAGCCTCAGTTTGCGCAATTTGCCAGAGCAAAACAAGAGGATCAACGTGTTCATTGCCATATCAATTTCATTAATACACGTCGGTTTACATTCAGGTCTAGTCGGGTTTAAAAAATATATACGATGGGTCGGACTCGGGTCTAACGTTATCGGGTCTGTCTCGGGTCGGGGCTTTAAAATAAAAACTTTATCGGGTCTGTCTCGGGTTCGGGTAAAAAGTGATTCGGGTCATTTCGGGTTGGGTAAAGATCTTTGGACCCGAGAAGACCTCTACCCTGCAGTTACGTTTAAGGACACAAGATGCATTTTAGAACGCAATCTATCACATTCGCTTACCGACTGCCTGTATGTGGCTGTGGATTGCCGATTTTAACGTTGTAAATAGCATTATCTTGGACTGACCGATCAAATCGCTTGATAAGACGTCAATATATCGCTATGAGCCGCGGATATTTACTTTTGTTTTGAATGTAGCAGTGTTTTAATGTGCCGTCTCAGGGCGTGATTGCCACACTTCCACTTTTGAGCTCAGATTATAAAAAGGCAATAATGTGTTATCCTAATTGATGTCTTAAACAATTTATGTGTTTGTTATTAAATAGCTCCTGTAATTAAAAAAGAAATCGGACCATTTCACACTGAGATATGGGTGTCCATGTGTTCACACTGTCTGGTGCCCATTTTGAAAGCTGTCTGAAAGTTTTAACCAAAAGAAACTCTTTAAATGTGCATTTTATAAATGTTTACACCTTTTTTTCCGCAGCTGTATGATTTCCCTTGCATGTATTTTTTCCTTTAAGGTGGAAATAAATAAAACACTGTGTACCCAGACTCTTGGAAATAGTATTAAAGCTATTCATCAGCTTGCAACTTGCTATTTGTCTCAGTAGCCATGTACTTTCATTCTCTCCTTAGCCTTCCTCCATTTCGCATCATCTCTTGGGGAGTGGTGTCTTTGTCAGTTGGGACTAATTATGTGTACTGCATACATCTTCAGAAATGAGAATAAGTGAGAGGGAGGAGAGAATATCTATTCAGTCCATTAAGATCTGCAGCCAAACCTACGGTGGCTTTGGCAACGGATCACTCCCCGTACCATACTTATTAGCGCCCCATTGACCAGCCTGGTTGCCTGAGACGACTGGTCGCTGTGGGTTTCCATAGTGGCAAACCTTGTTCTGTGAAAAGCTTAAGGGTTGAGATGTAAACCAGCACACTCCATAGCTTATTTATATGCACCTGTGCACAAACGCACACGCATCCAACAATATTGCATTAGAGGTCCAGAATGTCATTTTTTTGGAGGATCTATTGACAGAAGTGCAATATAATATACATAACTATGTCTTAAGAGGTGTATAAAGACCTTACATAATGAAGCTTTATGTTTTTATGACCTAAGAATGAGCTATATCTATCTACATACACCGCAGGTGCCCTTACATGGAATTCACCATGTTGTTTCTACGGACAAACTGCTCTACAGGGCGTGTTTTGTAAATGTTATCTCCTTAAGCAAAGAATCAGAAATATGACAACATCTTCGTTCGATGTTAGCCACGGCAGTGCTTCGAAAGTGCAGGGTTAGGTGTGGAGTGTGCCATTGGTTGAAATTTGCAACCTTACCACTAAATGCTGCTATATTTCATACACTGGACCTTCAAAGCGCTCATATCATCACTGTCGGATAGAAACCTTGTATTTTCAAAACTGCTGGTTTTCAGGAAATGGAAATAGCGCTGTATTTTTAAAAAATGTACATGCTAAAATGCCACACTAATAATAAGTGGATGCTCAATATTTCTAAACGTAACTGTGGCAAGCAGGGTGGGACGAGAGCCGTGAGGGAAAGGCGTGATGCGTCGGCTGTGCGTGCAACGGTCTTGCATCTCTTGCGGAGGAGCCCCGGAAGCATAAGAGAGGAGCGGAAACATGGAAGTGCCAGAGAGGACCAGGCCTGGACTTTGTTGTGGTTTATTATGTTTGTGTGGCCGGCAGTTGACCGTGATGGAGCTTCCGGCATTTTAAGTTCGTTTTATTGTTTGAATATTTAATTAAATGTTGTTTTGCGTTCACCGGTTACCGCCTCCTTTGTTCCTTTTATGGATATTTGTTACATTGATGCCGAAACCCGGAAGGAAGGAGGCAGGAACCGGTGAATGTAAAACATTTCATTAAATAAAAATGCAATAAAACGAACTCAAAATGCACGTTAAAAATCCCGCCCTGCTTGCCACATTAACATCATTATTTATTGCTCTGTGTCTCAGAGCATGGTGTTGTCTGTGAGCGAGGCGGAGTAACGTAGCCCTCAATCACGCTGCAGTTTGTGAGAGCTGTCGCCTTCTCCACCTCATGCACAGTTCAATCCTATAAAGTAAAAATTGGGGCTAATATAGTTATTTATAGTTTTTGACTACAGTCCTTAACGTTAACTGCAAGTAAGCGAATCTTCAACCAGCTGTAGCATTATACCAGTTCGCGACTGTCACGGTCTTGGTTCGGCAGAAGAGCACACTCAGAGTACCAGTGGAAAAAGGGGTTTAAATGAACGGTTAAAAAAAGGCAAAAACTCCACAAAACGTAAATCCACAAAAAGAGTAATCCAAAACGGGAATCGGGTATTGTTAGCAGAATTATAACCAAATAAGCAAGAACAGGTTACAACAAACAACACTCGACGAAGAACTAAAGCAAATACATAGGGATATACATATTCCGGTAATGAGATGCGGGTGTGTGTTTGATCAATAATCAGGGGAATAGTCCGTGAGTCAGTGATGATGCAGGGGTCGTGGTTGATGATGGGGAATCCGGCGTTGTTACACCGACATTTACAGTAAGAACATCTCCATTCCTTTTCGTTTTTTCTTTCACTAAGTGAAGCAACACTTCATAGCTTACTAGTAATAAATACTAAATATATGGCCATAGGCGTTTGAAATATCAGAATTTAAGCCCTACCTTTATCTCCCAGGACTGTTGTTGAATCTTGGTTTGGTGTCCATCACATGCAGCAGCACCATGTTCCACCGTGCCAATATCACAGGGTTTACCTGTGGACTAGCCTGACTTTAAATCGGCGCTACTAAACAAGGATATCGGCTGATGCGGATATATTGAAAATGACAAATATCAGCCTGATATATCGGTCGACCTCTACTTCAAACAATAAAAAAAGACCTCAATGACTTTTGTGGGAACAGAAACACTGGTTACATTTCTATGTAATGACTGTGAATGGTGACAGAAGCTTCCAAGCGTCAGAAAGTTTTTTTATGCTTCTTTCTAAATTCATTGTAATTGGATGAAAACAGTGACTGGCACAGGATTCAGAAATTGTTCTGTGGTTCTGTGGACAGAAAAAACTAAGCAAGTCATATGGGTTTGGAACATCATGGACATGGAACATTTTTGAGCCAATAAATTGTTTCTATTCACTATGGTTTTGTGACACTCGGTTTGTTTCCATTTTCTTTATATCTGTCTCTCTTAATTTATACATTTGGGTGGAGTGGCCCTGATCATCTTCTGTTATATGCATGTTGATTGCAGACCGTGGATCATGCGTTTAAGTACATGCTGGATAACACTTACTCAGGGGGTGTGGCTCATTGGAGCGCTTGCTCAGAACACAAAAAAACAGGCGTAGTTGCTGTTTCCAGCTCAAAACTATTCCATTTCCCATTTGTGTCTTTTCGTCCTCGGAGTGCTCCAACAGGAAGATTTAAGAAGCTGAGCGCTCACTAAAATCATTTTTGGCTTGGTCTGTGTTCCACCTCCCACATTTTCCTTTTTCTTGTTTCCTGAGATGCTCTATTGGGAAACAGTGCTATTTCAAGTTGGATTTCAAACATGGAACTCAGTTTAACTTGGCTTTGAAAGTGTGTCATGCCCATTTATTAAATCTTGAGGTCTCTCACTTTATTGTAGGGCATTATACCGGTTCTTTTATACCCCCTACCATGGCAACTGATATGATGGATACAAACCTGCTAGGGGTTATGGGGCAGCTTTTCGCAGAGATAATGAGTTTGTTTTTGTTGCAGTGTTCACAGAAAAGATCTGAATGAAGTGACAACATTCCACAAGTTGCCTGAAATCTTTTTCCTGCTCTGTCAGGTCAGGCTCCATATACTGTATGTTTTGTAGCCTCACTAAAAATGACATTTAAGATTTAAAGAGAGCATGAAGTACCACGGAAAATCATTTCATTCCCTTGTGAAAAACGATCTGGTGTACTAGATATATTGTAGTTTAATGTTCACAATCCAATTCATGGAAACAATTTATGGAATCGTGAAATTCATGTACATACTGTACATAATTCCTATTCTACAGATTTCATACACCCTGTCAGCAACACTGACTTTTTTATCCAGGTCTCCAGACTTTACTAGGAGCACTGTAGCCCCTGGCTGAACATTTTAGGAGGCACACCTTAAATCAGCCTGCGACGCTATTATTCACATTTCTCCACAAAATAACTATTACTGATACTGACAAAGTTACTTGATGACAGGGAGATCTGCTTCTGCTTATTTAAGAAAAGCCAGAGTCTACAGAGATGCTTTGTTATTGATTGGGGCTAAATGGAGAGACTTTAATCTAAATTCATTTGAACCAACAGAAATTGTGCTTGTCAAAGTATATATGTAATTGTTTACAGTCTTACACAATAAAGCCAAACGAAAGGCCCGTGTTATGTTCTTATAATGATTTTATAATGTATTAAGGACACTTTCCCTCTTGTTCACATCACATGTAAATATAATGTCAAATAAAACTTAACAGGAGCATTCGCCTGTCAATCGTTCTTGCTGTGAACTGATTTGAAATGATCCAGCGCTGTGTCAAGTAATCGCAGATAAATGACGTTTACTGAATTCATCCACGGTTGGTTTCGTTTTGAACGTCTACAATATTAAATTTGTTTGTCCTCGGGCTCAAGAAATCCGTAACGACAAACAGCAACTGAGTGAATAAGTGAGTTATGCGCTCACGTTGTGTATTTACATTTGACGATTCCTGGGAAACATTGACACGTTAGTGACCCACGCTCTGGCACGCTGTTGACTATCATACACAGCCTGCACTGGTGGTTGGCTTGCGTTCTACTAGTCCTTCCACATGAAATAACAACTGGAAGAAATTCCAAATCCGCCGGTCGCACATGCGCGATTACTTGTAAAAAAAATGCTTGTGCTGTCTCAAAATGCGACCATTTAGTCGCAATCTGGGAGCCCTGTCATCGCAGTTTATTATTTCATAGCTAAACTTAAGAGTGACTGTCATTCAACAGCAGTATTTCTAGATGTATTGTGGGCCATTTCAGTCCAGTGTCTGTTGATTTTCAAGAAAAACTAAACTTAAGAGTGACTGTCATTCAACAGCAATGTTAAAGACTGACAGCATCACAAGATGCATGAAAACTGTGATTGTTCAATTCTTCCTAAATATATGTACACATATTACTGTTGTATTGCTTTAAAGTGTATTTGAACTAGTTTTCTTTACAGTATTCGAGGTCTAAAAAATAACAGAAAAGATGCTTTGAATTTTTGACCCTTTTTTGTTTTCTCCAAGAAAATGCAAATAAAAACAATATTATTTAAAATTTTGTAGAAATATTCTAAGTAGTTCACAGAGTAAAAACTTTTACCTAGACATACCTATAAATGGTTAATTCAGAAAAAAAGGTGAACGTTTGAAAAAAAATCTACTGCTGTATAGTGACATTACCGTATAATGGCTAGAGACATCTTCAGAATCGGAAAGGAAGGTAAACAAGGAAAGGTTCAGGGATTTTAAAATCATCTGGTACCTGAACCCCCCAGAGGTCACAGCACAACATCTTTGGTAACAGTTACTATCAGAGTGATTTAGGAAATAGGATGTGGAGATATACAAAAGTTCAGTGCACTGGTTTGAGTGTCTGTCATCTACTGATCCAAATGCTTTAGTTACAATTCTTTCCCGTTCATCCTCACTGTATCATACTGTGATACAGTGTATCGCATTCCGCATGCCTCTGTTTGTATGTCATGGGCGCTTTTTATCAAGATTAAGAATGAATAACCAGCCCAGCTCTTTGAAGAGCACATCAAAATCCCACAGGGCTCTACATGTAAAAACAAAAGGCTTCCTTTGTGATATAAAGCAGGAGACATGTCACAAAACGACAGTGTATTATAGCAACCTTTAAGATTATTTCAAGTTACATGCTTTGACACAGGATACCGGTCACAACAGTGAACTGATACTTGCATATTGTTAAACATCTGTGACACGCTGAAGAGTTTTAAACATCAAAGGTTCTTATAACATGCTTATTCGGACCTGACTGGAATAAAGATGAGCCCTCAGCAATTTAAGGACGGTTAGAGATGATGAGCAGTGGTGACTGTGGTATCACCCTCTTAGTTTTTCTGTCTCCTCTCTCATTTGAGGTTTCTTGGGCAGGCGAACATCATAAATGGATGATGAAGTCCACAGTTTTAACAAGGTCCTAATGAATACCAGATGCCTAATGAGTTAGATTTTCGGCTACAGTTATACCACTTTAACACATTTTAATAGAAAGTAAGAGCTGTTAACTCTGTGTCCAGTTTGCCATACATGCTGAGGTTACTTTAATGGGATTGCATTGATTACGACCATAGTGTGAAACCGAGCATTCTGAATTCCTTGTGGTAGACTTGAAGGTGTTGGAAAATATGCCCTTTGCATCTTGCTTTACATACAGATTTATTTGCTGCAAGGTCCTTTTTGCTAATTCTACTGTCCAGCTTATGCAAGTGAGATGGCATGTCATTCTGTAGTCAACATTAGTTTCTGAATACATGGACTATGACATGATATATATGTGATGAGTTTGTATAAAGCAGCCGGGTACATGGCATGAATCATGCCCAACGTCATGTTTGGGTGATTGTTGAAAACAGAAGAGCAGTGTGGCATGCAGCTTTTTAATGTTCACCCTGTAGATCAAGGCTAGGCAGCTGGCGGCCCGCAGGCCAAATGCGGCCCGCCGATCATCTCAACCTGGCCCGCCTTCACATTTCAAATAAGTGGAGAGAATTTTAAGAGCGGTGCGCTTTAAGAAATGTACGCCCTGAGACGCCAAATCTATGAACTCCAAAACGCTGTCACATTCAATACAAAAGTAATATTCATAACAATACTGACGTCTTATAAAGCGATTTGATCGGTCTGTCCAGAAAAATGTATCTTTTTGAAACGTTATAATCTGCAATGCACAGCCACGGGCAGTCGGCACGCAATAGGTGTGCAAACCGATAGTTACTGCAGGAACGGTACACCACTTGAACGGTTGTCTCGGATAATGGAAAACGGTGTTGTTTTTATTGCAGCATTCATTAACTATGTATGATTTAAACGGCAAAATTAACAAAAAAATTTTTTGTTCATCTCCCTCCAGAACTCGCACTACATAGGATCTGCCCTTTATGTGCATGGGGCACATGAGTGCGATTGGAATTCACCTGAAGATGTGATAATAGCGTTCGGTTTTAGCGTTCAGATCAACTGATTGTTTTTATAAAAGGGCAATTTAGCGTCACAAGGGGCAGGGATTTCTTTTATGCTGAAAATATTATCATTTTTGAATTTCATTGATTTGAATTTTATTGCTTCAACCTATTATATTCATAAATATCTATTTGAAAAAAAATGCCAACCATATCTTGGATGGACTGGTGGTGAGTAAATTGACAGCAATTTTATGTTCGGGTAAACAAATGCATCAAGGAATATAAAATACTATTAAAAAGACGACATCCCTTTTAATTAAATATCATAAAAAGACACATGCAATATCTGACTGCATGTTTTAAACTATGATCTAAAAGGGGCAGCGACAAAAACAGTATAAAATAACAGAAATACAAAATTACAGACGAAATGAGGATATAGAAAAAAAAATCCCCTGCATCCCATTTATAATTTTAGAAAAGTAGTTGAAGACACCTGCTGTAGATACTGTACAATTGGTTACATTTCTAGATCAGATGTTATGATGTTGAAAAATGCATGTTTCTGCAAAGTCATCCTCGGCCACTAGTCCAGTTTGCACAATATCCAATCACGAAATATAATATAGAGACTCCTGATGTTATTTAAGGAATTTTGATTTATTTGTAAAGGTTTCACTTTTATTGCCAAATAAAAGCCAATAAACCTTTGGACATGGGCCATGGCTCATATCGTCTAATGTACCAATAGCTTCTGAATGTAATTTCCAAACTTAACTCATACTTTATGAACCTCAGGGCAAACAAAGCCATATGTAATAAAATTGCACCCCCAGAGCTGAAAGAAATTATTTGAAAATCCTCACAACTCGCATCTGCCTGGACCCCAGCGATTTGCCATATGTGGTATTTGCTAAATAAATGTCCTCTTAATGTTGCTAATAATTTTGGGTTATAACTGTTTAAAGACCCTGACGAAAAATGATAAATAAGCAATGAGAGTATATTTGTCCTTTGCCTGGCATGCAGGAGTTAAATGAGCATTGCTTGCAGCCATCAGTATTGATATGAAACACTCACACTTTCAATTTTCTTCATTTGCACATGTAATCCCAGGGGTGTGGTCTAGTGGTCAAAGATTTGGATTGGTAGCTCAAAGGGTGTAGATTTGAACCCCACACAGGCTGATATGTATGCTGATCCTTATGGAGCATCAACATTCAAGTACTACAGATTTGAGATTTGCGTTGGCGCACAAACCAGCAGAAGTGTTGTATTTTATTGGTATAAGCCTTAAAAGCACTGGGGAAGTGCCCACAATGCATTGCTTCTATCAAAGCATTTAAGAGCGTAGTAAGACAAATGCTGACTCCAACACTTGTCAATCACAAATGCAACTACAAATTCTCACCTCTCAGTAGGAAGTTTCTACACCTCCAAAACTGCTGCACATTTGACAGCTAAAGGCTCTCTGGATCCACTGCCCAAACTCAAAGAACCCTTTTTCCTGTGCTTGGGCTACACTATGTCCTCTGATACATAGTCATACTATATGCTGCTCACCATATTAATGATGTGCCCTGGAGCCTCAAACAGAAATGTTATGGTTTACATGTGGGGTGAGTCACTGCGTACAATCCCTGGCACCATGTGTGTGGTTTCTACATTATTATCCTAAACAAACCTGTGGCACGTCATTATAATAAGCGCTCATACAGTGAATGGCTTTGGGGAAATGATAACATCAGAAAAGTGGGCTGAATCTAGTCATGGGCTATTCTGTGTGCGTTCCTTAATGAAAGAGTCATGCAACATTTGAGAGACAGCGATCTGAGTAACACTCATGTCATGCAGCTTCTGTCTGTGAGAACTTTGTAGTGCTTGGTAGTGCCTATGGATGGTAATATAGAAACCAATAAATAAAGAGAAGCAAATTCATTTATTTTACACTCTTAAAGGAGCTGTATGTAATAATTTGATGTTTGTAGACATTTTGTACATATTGGTATATCCAAAAGACAATGCTATAGCCAGTTCTTCTACTCTAAAATGTGTATTCTGTGCAGGAATGTCTGTTTTTGTTTTGGTCCATGTGACCCCACACACTGACAATTTACCCACTATAATGTAATACCAGTTGGTGAAAATCACAGCATATTGCAGCCAATAAACGGGATGGCAGATTCCACCCTCTAAAGTGTTGCAAACTTAGAAACAATTACTATATTATTTTACAATATAGAGTAATATCAAATTTTATCACGATTATTTAAACAAGACTGCAATATGACCTGTAAATGCGACCTCCGGCGGACGCAACCTCTGAAACCAGCTGCTGATTGAGTGATATGTGCAAACAACAAAACACCTGCAAACGTTTTATTATCAGATAAACTTCGTGTAAGAGTTCATGCTTTCCATTACACTCCTGTAAGTCTCTGGCAACTCCTATGTGCGTCGATTCTGGGGCGGGGAAAAACCCTCTCCAATATTTTGAATTTGGACTGCGATACCAAGCTCAACCGCTAGTTGTCAATGTTACATATGGCTCCTTTAAATCTATTTAGTGTGCCTTCTGAAGATGTCACGATATAGCTTATATGCACCTCAGTTTTATTCATTGTGACATTCCCATTTGTTGTTATCATTCTCTCCATTATCAGGACTCAGGAAAACAAAACTTAAAAGTTATTAATAAAATATGAATTTAAAGGGATACGGTCATCCTTTACTCATGTCAGATCTCACCCCCATTGTCTCCCATAGCAATTATTTACTATGGCAGTAATTGGGGGATGAGATCTGACATTCTTCCAAATATCTTTGTGTGTTCAGCAGAACAAATAAATGTATACCGGTTTGAAACAATCTGAGGGTGAACAAATGATGACAGATTTGTCATTTTTTGGTGAACCGTCTCCTTTTAAAATAGTTTTTGCCTTTATTCTTTAGTCTTACAGAATTTAGTCGTTGTGCAAAAACATAACACATTTAAAAAACTGTATTTGACCAGGATAGGCGTTGGGTCTCGTGTCGAGTACCGAAGAGAACACGTCCTATCTTGGCTTTATACTTAATTCATAATTTTGTATATAGTCCTCTTTCTCCTGGTCGTTTTTTTCTATTTAGTTACAATATAGCCTTACTTAGCTCAGGTTGGTTGGTGCTTTGAAGAAAAACATTGACCATCCTTTGCCTCATGGGCAGACCAACATGGATTCTGCAGATTCTGCGTTTTTCCTGTGGGGTCAATGAAATTTTAGCATAACATGGATTTGAACATGAATTATACTGTCTTATCAATAACACTTTTGTAGCTGCTTACACTAGAGGATTGTTTTTAAATAATGAACTGTAAAATGTGTTGTTTTAATTTATGCCTTGCATAAATGTTTTATTGTAACCATAGTTTCCATCAGTGCCACAGTTACTGTTGCTACTTTTAACTATATTAAAATGTTGGGTGCTGTGGTAACTTGGCTAGCACAGATTGGATAAATTAAACATTGACAACTTCTTTTTATTTTGAGTATAGTTAAAGGAACAGAAACTAAAGAGAAACTTTCAATTACAAAAAATAGCCGTAGGCCGCAAGTTTTATTTAATATAGTAAACTCTGTTTTTAATCCAAAAATGTATGTGCTCTCTCACTCTCCCCTTATCACTTGTGAGTCTATTTGATCCTTCAGTTGTCCCAAAATGGTCTTTGAGGTCAGCCGACCAGCTGGTTTTAAAGACTCCTCAAGAAGAGGAGTCAAAAAGACTCCAATCATCGTGCCTCACGAACTCTTGCGTCCATTGGCCAAATAACTTTTTTAATTCTATAAATATGTAAAACGAAGGTGTGTCTGTAGCCAAGTAATGTAATAAGTGGATAGCTATTGTGGTTTTCCATGATTCTGCTGTAGGTGTTTTGTGCTTAAGCCGCATACACGTGCATGACCTTGAACTCGATCATCCTTAAGTTATTTCGAGTAAACCGTTATCGACAATGTATCGATGATTAATTCGATGATTCACATCCCTAATTTGTTCTGATGAACACAGAGAAACATATTTTGAAGAATGTAGAAATGCAAAAAGTTCTGGGAAATTGTAATATTTCCTACTATAGCAGTCAATGGCGAGCAAGAACTGCTTGGTTTCAAGCATTCTTCAATTTATGTTTCTCTCTGTTCATCAGAACAAAGTTACTCAAGCACGAGTAAATGATGACAGAATTTAAACTTTTGGGTGAAATTTCCTTTTAAGAGTTGTGTTTGGGTAAGTCTGAAGCAATCTTAACAAGCCTTTGTATCAAAACAATACAGTAGTGTTGTATGGTATTTCCTCATGCAGATGGTTGGATAGCTACAGTATGCAAGCGTGTGTGTGTGAATATTTCTGTCCCGTCCTGGAGATGTTTTGAAGCACTGATTGCGGTGTATGAAAGCTAGTCAGAGGCGTTGAACTGTGCTAGCCGGAGGAAAGACTTGAGGAAAAGCTTGTGATTGCAAATTGACTTCCTTTCCTTCTCATAACCTCAGTCCAACACAAACACAGCTTACATCCTCACACACACATACACAGGGCAAGAAGGGAATGCACCCTTTGCAAAGTACAACACTTACTCTATAAATGGTCAAGCACAGATGCAAATGAGCTGGTTGGATTGCACAGCATCGCCAGAAAGACAAGGTCAATATAGAGCGGATCAATGAAGTAGTGACATTGCATGTTTTCCATTTGCCTTCTCCTGCTTCCCCATTATGCATGCGTGTTTGTTTCTCCCGGTTTGCCTTTGTTTGGGTGTGACTACATTCCTGGCAAGCTTCTCTAGATCTTAACTGCGTGCTTTTGATGGGCACTATGTCTGGAAGCAGTCTACAAACTTTACCAGTACAGTAAGTTTTCGTGGAAGTGTGTACAGGTTGTGAACAGGTTTTTATCCATCTATGGTGGGGGCATGGAAGACCCCGGGCCCCAGCTGACTTCCAAGGGGGCCTCAAGATGATAAATATTTTGAAATGAGCATAGAAATACAAGTAGTTTTTTGGTCAATTTTATAATGAATAAATTTTTATCCAGTATAGTCAAAAAGAACCCCTGCATTAAGGTCTTATAATATATATTTTAAGACCTTAGTGTATATAGAAAAAAACATTACATTTCTTGCGCCTCAGTGCGCACAAATGAAATGCAATAAATGTGTTAATCTCATCTTGCTTTAAGAAGCAGATGTCTGTTATTTGGAAATGCAGACAGTGAGATTATATCGAACCATATTGATGGCAAAGATCGCTGGACGAGCCGCCTTCCTCACCACAATCGCATCTTACGAAATAAAACATTTACTTATAAAAAAAACATTTTCGATCAATTGTCTTTGTAGACATTTTATTAGCATCTTTTTTATGCAATATCTCAAAACATGCATTAGGTGTAAAATAGGTGGATTGAAACATGACTGTTGAAGAAAGAATCTGAACCAATAGGTCACCACAATAACATGTCAAGATTTTAGATTTTTTACCTTACTAAACTGCATAGCAACAGCCTAGCAACCACTCAGAACACTGTAACGCTTGTTTAAGAACTTCCTGTTTCACTACACAAATGTTTGAACAAAATTCAACCATCAGAAGATTTATTACCAGATTAACCGGAAGTGCTGCTGGACTAGTGTCTGTTTTGCGACCTGGTCTGTAGACCGTATACAGTAGCAAGCACTTCAAGCACTTTACTGTTGCAGCTGCTATTTTCAACCCTTGTTCAGTTTCTCACTGTGTCCTCTGTTAACTGATTCTCCATGACCTCATGGCTGTTTCTGCATCAGAACCCTCCACCAGGTTATGCTCCGTCTACTTCAATTTGTGATGGAGAAGCGCTTGGCACTGTCCACAGCCAGATATTTGCCTTTGTGTCAGAGAAACTCCCTTCGTGTGCGCCAGCCATGTGTCAAGAAACCGCAAAATATTAGATTGAATTGTGGGGCTTTAAAAGGGTCAGTCCTCATTTCTCAGTTAGCAGCTTTCAAATAACATAACAATCTTCGGAAATCTTGTGCTGGCTAAAGTGATGTGTGAAAAGTATAGAAGCGTCCTTTTCTTGTTGTGTTTTGAGATAATATGCAATGTTCTATGCATACGATTGGATTCGGTAAAGAAAGCAAAAGATTGTTTAAAAAGTGAGCGGTGAGTAGTGTTGGTTACCTTTGCACACACCGCTTATGAATTTAAGCGTTCATGATCGTAGCAGTAATGAGAGTTGTGGAGGAAAGGAGGAACAGTATTAGTCTGTATATGAGTATGTTTGCTTTTGCACATTTTGAGTTCCCAATAGTTCCCTGTGTGTGTGTTGGGTTAAAAGTATGTATACCTGGTCTGTGTCCACTGATCATTCAAAGTTTAAGTCCTTTAAACACTGAAATGCATTCACACAAACATACACATTTAATTTGGGAAGTAAATTAAATAAGTAAATAAAGAGCAATACAATATAATAGTATTCGGTATAAGTCAAACAAAACAAAAATGTCAATTTCCATCATGGTCCTGTTTTCAACACCTGGACACAATCGCTGCCATCCAGCAAAAGTTTAGACTATACTGTGATATGTTTGTATGAAGAATGAGCACTTTCCTCCTCAAGTGATTCAAATAAACACATTCGTGTTTTGGCTCAGAGGAAGTTTGACAGTCATGAGTGAATCGCTCATAAAAACCATCAAGATAATTTACAGGATGTCCTGTTTAACTTGTGTAGGACTCCCCCTAGTGGTGTATACGCTGAATTTTATTTTTTGTGCTTGCTTTAAAGTCTTTACATGAAAACATTTTTAATGCTATCATAAAAAGTGTATTCTTTACTAATCATACTACGCTTTATTTAAATAAATCCATTTATAAGTGAAAACATTTTTATATGTGTATGTATGCAGCAAAACAATGTAGACAGGTAACAAAATGTTTATGAACATTCCCATTAAATTATTGGAAGTTATCACTACATGTAGAAAGCATTTCACTAGCAATGCTAAACACATGTATTATATCAATATTTATACAATAACATTCAACATATATAATACGTTTATATAATGTAGCCCTGTTAGCAGAGCAAGATGCACATGACGATGAAACTAATGGTAAAGATCAAGGAGACCGAATTGAAGGTTTGAATCTTGGTAGAAGAAAAAGATCCAAGACCAGCAGTTATGTAAACTTTAAACTTGCACCAGCATAAGCAGCAGGTAGAGGTGACACTAGGTAACACTATATATTTAGATGGATATGTTTCTCTGTGTTTATGGAAAGACTTGAGGGATTTACATGCATTTAGCACATATTCAGCACACATGTAGGTTAAAGGAAATGTTCGCTGAGAATTGAACCTGTGACCTTGGGTTGATTCTTCCAGTTAATCTACATAGCTTAATGTCATTTAGAAATGACATTACAGCGAGTTATAATGCAGGTGTTGCCCACAGAACGTAGCGTGTGTACTCTCCTGGTATTCAAAACATCCGTGCAGTCGATCAGATCGTCACAGCGGTTGATAATTGCTTCAGAGCAGGCGGAAATGCTCTTGGCTGCACTTTCGTCAAGTTTGGAGGACAGAGCCAAACAGCCCCAGGTGGAATTTGTCAGTCAAGAGGCTTGAGAACAGCCTCCTCTGTATAAAAGCCTGAATAGGGAATTTCGTACAGCTGGTGTCAGAAGAGCTGCCCAGGATAACATCCATCAGCATTAGGGCCAAACATCTGCGAGCGTGCTTTCCTCCAGCCCTCTCATTTGTCTTTGCCAGCACACACTTCCACCAGACACTGTAGAAAAGGCCATCAGCAGCTCCACGAGGCTCGCACGGAAGGCTTTCTGCAAGTTCACTTAGACTCCATGTGAAATTGATTGTGCTAGAATCTCCACAGCCAAGAAATCACTCGATCACAGTCGAAGACACCAGAACCAGCTGAGACGATGACAGATGCGCATACTTCCAGCTTTAGTCAGAATTAGAAACGCTTTTTCATCTCGGGGTGATGATTTTTTTGGTTTGTCTTGATGTGTGAGAAAAACCTGACGTGTTGGGCCATGTGTGGGAATGCGTCTCGTATGCTAAGCATCTGATATTGACCACCACCTGTTGCCTTGGTCAAAGTCAGTGCTCCAGTCTGCTTGTTAAAGGGATACACAAAAATTGTCAGCATTTACTCACCATTAAGTTGTTTCAAACCTGTTTGAATTACTTTCTTTGACTGAACTCAAAAGAAGACATTTAGAAGGATGTTAGCAATTTTCAGTTCTGGGACATCATTGACTACGATTGTAGAAAAAATGATTGTATATATTTCCGAGTCGGGTGATTGCGGCGTCATAAAGTGAGGTGCGTCTTTATACGATGCGGGATGCACAGGCGCGTGTCTTTATATAACGCGTCTTACAGTTATAAAGGCAGGACTGTCTGTACAGCGTGAATTTATATGCCCTGTAGCCTTGTTCGTATTTGTTAAAGAAGTTATTTGCAGCACAGAGCAGCGAGATTCACGTGATGAAAGTGAAACATTTGTTGGAATCACAATGCCGGCTCACCATGCAGGTTGCAATGGTCAACTGAAGAACTTGACATTTTATGGAGATGCAACCGTGCTCTCCAGAATGACCTCATTTATGGATTTTATCATTTACAAAACAAGGGTGGCAATTTATTTTTGCCCTTTGGATTGTAATGCACACACAAGGTTGCTCAACCCTAGTCATCTCTTAGCAACTGCAGGTGCCTCGGCATGGGGTCCAAGACATTGGGAAGATAACATAGACATCTGCTGAGCAAACATACCAACACACACTTGCGAAGTATTCCTGTCATGGGGTTGTATTTGATTTCTGACAGCATGTTTGTTTTCCAATGCGTGTAGGAGATCTCACCTGTGGATTACCGCAGTAATTCCCTATCCAGTCGGACGCCAACTCCACCTGGACGATACTCTCCACACAGCCCCATCGATCGAGAGCTATCCGTTTCCCCACGCCGCAGGTACACAAACCCCATTTCACAAACGCTGCTTTTTTATGGTAGTTTAGGGTTTACAATATTATCCGTGTTGTTTTTTGCCTGCTGTAGACATGGGGAATGTTGTTTACTGTTCTGCTGTGATTATTTGTTTTCGTTCAATTTTGCACACACATTGTCGTCTCTGGATTTATTTTGGCTTCATTCAGTCGGCTGTTCTGAATGAGTCACAACCTGGAAGATGTCCTGAAAATCTCTGTCTGTCTTTTGTTTGTCTATTTTTCTTTATAGAAAAGGATTATATCATGTCTGCCTCTTATTGCCCCCCACTCATCCACGCATCCCACCCCCCTTTTGCTTAACCAATACAATTCTATCCATTTTGTTGACCACACCCCCTTTAGCTGTCAACCAATACGTGGTAGCCCAAACTCATACCTTTCAGACCAAAACTCTCAGCGTTCGCATGGCTCAAAGATCGACAGAGAGGTGTGAGTGTTCGTGTACTTTGCTGTCTCGTGTGCATGTGTGTGTTTGCTGGATGTGTGGACTGTTGTCACTGTAGGCTCCACAACAAGAGTTGCAAAGGAATTCTGGTTTGCTTGTACGAGGTAAGTCCTAAAATGTTCAGCCTTTTTCTTCAAACCCAAGGCATGAAAAGGTCCTCGGGGGGGGATATTGTAATCTGAGACTAAAGTTCTTCTTAGTGCTTTAAGATCTGTTTTGACTGCTCTGTTGTAAACATGTTTATTGAGCTTTAAGATGCTGATCTAAGTTCAGGCAAATATGTATGCATGCTTAATAATTAATCTTAATAACTGTTAGAAGTACTGTAAAAGTACTCGGATAAACAAAAACAAGCTTTCGTTTGACTGCAACAGTTGTTTATACCATGAATCAGGAACATTGTCTGGTGCCCTGTGACAGTGGACCCCAAAAAGATCTCGCAATAGTATAACCTACTCCTCAGGGAAGGGGGCCCACCCATTAAACATCATCCCCACCCCGTGAATTCAAGCCTCAGCCCTGTGGGGAACAGGGAAAATGTAAACCTGCTGTCTGGTTTTAATTTGAAGCATGTTCTGCGTATAGATGGCGAATCAAAAAATTGCATTTACATTTGAGATTGAGATTTACAGTGTGCTCCGTTTCTCTGTCCATTTCTTTCCTTTATTAATTTGAATGTTCCAAATGCATCACTCTTTTATTTCATTTATTCTGTGATGTCTTTAAAAAAATGTCATCTTGACATTTCACATGAATCATGAATTCTAACACACACACGAACAAGTCACGCCGGTTTCTTATGACAACCACACCCAGATACTCGATGAACCCACATGACACTTTTTGGACATTAAAACACCCACATGCTCATTGCAAATCGGTTTGGTTATGGTTGTCTATTGTTCTACCTCTTCTAGGGACAAAATATGCAGCATTTGCTTCTTATAAGGTCATTCGTTCTTTTTTTGTAGTAGTGGCTGTTGGTTAATCATTTCTCAACACACATCATGTCTTTGCTATATAAAGCAAGCTTGACAACCTTGTTTTCATAGAGCAAACGGCACACGGTTTGTCAAGGCAATTGTTGCTGAGAGGATCTGTTACCGCGTCCGTTGTGAAACTGCATGCACTGTGCACCTGACATTCTTTGTTTTGCCATGTCAACATGCACTTTTGATATGCTGACATCATGCAAAATAACCATAGGTAATAGAACAAAACGCATGGGTTTCCATTAGTGATGTTTATAGTAATGCCATATTGAAGTTAAATATACATTAGCTGAGAAGCTTCCGGATTAAATCCAGATTAAGTGTTTAAACGGGTCTTTTCGCACAGGTGCATTGTAGCATCTCACTGCACATTTTGAGTTCTTAACACTTGAGTGTGTTTGAAGAGTAAAGCTCTTGTAAGCAGATGTTTTTTGTGTTGTGTGTTATGTGTGTGCGTGTGTGGATACAGTGTTAAGTATTCTCATATGTAAGCATTTTTCCTCCAGGGTGAATGTCTTGGCCGTGTGGCAGTGAACCAATGGGTGTAATGCAGGAATGAGATGCCCATGTGCGAGAGGAATGTTGTGTGAAATAAAAACAGCATTTTAAACAGCGTTTACGACAGCCTCATGCATAATATAACCAGGTGGCCATAAACCTTCTGTTGGCTGGCTACTGTAAATAGACTAAACAGCTCATTAATATCATCTTACTAAAACATCCTAAACAAACACAGACACACAATTTTTAATGGACATTCAGGGATGGACGTTTACTTTTTTTGTACATAGCACCAGCTAAAGAGGTTTCAAGTTTTGTAGCACAGGCCAAATAGCAGCTCTGTGGATGAAGTTCATGTGTTCATGTCGTCGTATAGTGAGATAGTCGAATCCGTAACGCTTGTAACATGTTATAGTGTGTAAATCATTCACTCGTGCACACAGAACAAGCAGATGACAAATTTAAATAGTAGAAATCCGACAATGTGTTTCCTTCCATAATTTCCCACATTGCACAGATCAAAGGGCTTTAGCTCAATGGACACAATACAGCCGGAAAACAAGTCTTGATTGCAAAAACTACATCAAATTAAAATAAATAGTGGTTAATCTCACACACGAATAAACACAACGACAAACGCACTTCACACAAACGAGCGGCTCTGTCTAATGCACGTTTAAAACCGTATCGCACGTGTGATAGACTATTACATTTATTCTTAGCACAGACCGATTTTATTTAGTAGCACATATATGTTGCACTGTACATCCCTGAAATAAAACTTTTTGGAATAATAACTGAAATGACAAATGTAACTTCAGGAACTGTTGTGAGGAAAATGAATCCAAAATCAATTGGAAGTTGTTATAATTTAGCAGCTTTAGTATACGCTCACTTTTTCCAACCTTACAGATAATTTTATTTATATTTTCACACTGATAAAAATACACCATTGTTGCAGTGATTTAGTTTTAATTGCAGGTCTTCATTCAAGATTAAAGCAACATTCCACAGCTTGACAGTCAGTCCATCTTGTACATCACATTGTTGTCGGTGTAAAGGAGATATAGTTATAGTTTAAAGAGCAGCATTACATTTGTGAAAAGATGTGTTAGTAGTGAGGAAACTTTTATTACATCATGTCCTAAACAGGCCCATTTCCAGTCATCTTTCTTTCCCCACTGAGAGTGTAATGCTGCACAAATTCAAAATCACAGATTTGATATTTAGAATAGAGAGATACTATACTGTATGTGGTGCAGGATTTTGTAACCGTTGGATTTCACTGTCAAGAAATGATGCTATATAAACAGAATCTAAAAGACGGTTGTGGAGGAGTGAAAGTTAAATCTCATTATGTCAATCTTCTCTCTCTTAGTTCGGACTTTACCATGCAGCGATTCGACAGAGACTCAGAGGTGTATAAGATGATTCAGGAGAATAAGGAGTCCCGTGCGGCTCCTCGGCAGTCCAGCACCTTCAAGATGTTGCAAGAGGTGCTAGAGGCTGATGAGAGAGGTGATACACAGCACACTTATTTCCTGTCCATTTAAAAATCAATTCACAATTTTACAAACAAAATAGGAAAACAAAGCAGAGTGATCATTTACAAGTAATTTAACTCATGAACAAAGACCAAACCGGTAATTTGAGCTTTGACTAAAGGCTTGCAAACTGATCTAAAACAAACACCGTATATCAGACTAAAGACAATATCAGTGTTTTCTCAGTGCTACTTCTGGAATCTGATTTATTTGGTGTTTGATATCAGTTTGCATAATGTATCCAGACATGAGCCATAAAACGTTTTTGTTGGTTGATGAGTCATGTTTTACATGACCGTCTATATGGTTGAACTAGGCAAATGTTCGTTATAGCTGTGAAGTCTTGGAATTGAGACTAATGTAACATTTTCTTATCAAAATTTCAATTCAACAATTTATTTATTTTCAAAATATTAGCAATTGGATTTTAACGCCATTGGCTCACATATCTTTGAAGCTGCACTGTCTTTGCTTGAGACTGTAATGAATGAGAAATTTCTAATCTTTCAAAAAGAAATATTACATAAACTATATTACATTTCTTCAATCATGCAAATCACATACTTGTTTTAGCATGTAATTCAATCTTTTAATATACAGCAAGACTGTAATCGGAACAGCGCTGGTTTCTTTTGACTTTATGTTGATGTTCGTGCTTGCCTTTGTAATGAGTTTTAGTGTGACTTGCGAGCAGTCACACTTCAAGTTTGCTGTGTGTAATAAAGTTCGTAAGAAGGGAAGGAAGGAGGCGGGAACCGGCGAACATTCAAACTTTAAAACTTTAATTAAATAAACAATAAACACTAAACACGGAAGTAGCCGACAGCCACCTCACGGTAGACTGCCGGCCATAAAACATACACAACTAAACATATGTCCGGGCCCGGTCCTCTCTCGTCAACAGTCCTGCCGAACATCCATTTAAGCTCCCAATCTCCTCCGTGATAAGATGCGGGACCGGTGCGCGCACAGCTGCTTCCACTTATCACTCACGCCACCGGCCCCGCGTCACGGCTCTCGTCCCGCCTTTCTCACCACATACCCCCATCACCCCTTACAGGCCGGGGGGCACCCCCGAGACTGTACCTACTCCCCCCCCGGGGAGCCAGTCTCGGAGTCGGCAGCGCCTGGGGGCATGCACCGGCGAGACGAAAGAACGGAGACGGGAGCCCCCGGAGTGACAGGGACGAGAGAGGGGAGAGAGGAAAAGAAAAAAAAATTGTCCGGTTCCCTGACATGCTGTCGCTCGGTCCTCAGCCAGCCGAGAAACTCTTCCTCGCGGTGCCATGCGATGGTACTGGACGCTCGGTGGACGGCTCGATCCTCCTCCGCCCCCTGGCGGCCGGCGATGGCCCTCCAGCTGAGGGCAGCTGGTCTTCCGTTCCCTGCTCCTCCCCATCATGGCGGCTGGCAGCATGCTCGGCCCACGGCGAACGGGCCTTGGCTCCCTCCTGGACGGCAGCCACCCCACCTCGTCCCATCCGACTTCTTGATCCAGCACCACCGCCTCGGGCAGCTACTCGCGGACTTCCCCCGTCCGCGCTGCCCGAACTCCTCAGCACCGCGATCACCCTCGGCAGCGAGGGCTCTCTGACAGCATGTCCCTCCTTCCTCCCGGCTTTCGGCACCAATGTAATAAAGATCCGTAGAAGGGAAGGAAGGAGGCGGGAACCGGCGAACATTCAACAATAAAACTTTAATTAAATAAACAATAAACACTGACGTAACAAACCGGCAGCCACCTCACGGTAGACTGCCGGCCATAAAACATACACACACTTAACATATGTCTGGGCCCGGTACTCTCTCGTCAACAGTCCTGCCGAACATCCATTTAAGCTCCCAATCTCCTCCGTGATAAGATGCGGGACCGGTGCGCGCACAGCTGCTTCCACTTATCACTCACGCCACCGGCCCCGCGTCACGGCTCTCGTCCCGCCTTTCTCACCACACTGTGTTTTACCAGCGATTGTAAAATAGACAGGAAGTAAATTTTGTGCGTCCGATAAAACCGTCTGTACACCATTATGTCTCCACACATCCAAGTGTTGCCTTTGGGTTAATGGTCTTATCTAATTGACCTTCGGCTGGATTAGACAGTGAAAGTGTCCCGTGTGTGTGTAAACACGTGATGTGTTCATATTGGCTGTCAAGAAGAATGTTCGTATAAACACTGTAACAAGGCACCAGCCTTTTAAAAGAACAGCTAACCATTAAAAAAATGTATGTGTGCACAGGACAAATAGAGTTGGTGGTGGAAGATGCATGGTGGTACTTCAGTCACTGAAGGTTTTATATCTTTGGTTTATTTTGTTTTTGTTTATTCACAGAGGCTGCCATTCGTTTTCCTGGAAAACTGTCACCGAGCCCCTCGAGCCCCACGGTTTCTGGGGGGAAAAAACACCACACCTGTGAAAAATGTGGGAACAGTATTGTGTAAGATACAACACCATTCATGTAGTTTTTTCAAATTATGTTTAGTTTTTAGGGAAAAGCTGTACTCATCTATTTTCATTTATTAAAGTAGAGTTTTTTTTCTCTTCACTTTCAGCACCCAGGCTGTTAGGATCACAGACGATCACTTTCGTCACCCACAATGTTACACCTGTACAGAGTGCGGCCTCAACCTAAAGATGCGCGGCCACTTCTGGGTGGAAGAGGAAATGTTCTGCGAGAAACACGCTAGAGATAGATACAAAGGCCCGGGCACCAGCCCTCACTCCGTTGTGTCCCCCCACCACTGAGACGCCCAACCAGCCACCCTCCTAACACGCCTCTGCCGGTTGGCTGGGAGAATGACGTCATTGTTGCATTGTACAATGGGGGCCATATAAGACGTTTGGTGTCATGTCACTTGAAGCTTTGGGACCCTGTTCAGTAAAGTCCACTCCTCTGATACTTCGGAGACTATAAGTTTTGATCTTTAGTATTTGAAGTGGAGTTTATATAGGAGTGTGTGCTGTCAGCGTATTATAATCACATTCCTACATGACCTTCCTCTTCCACGTGTTGTATTATGTTTTGAAAACTGCTTATGTTTCACATAGACATTTAACTTTGGTTTATAAAAATAGTCGTTTGCAGAGCCTTTCAGGATATAGAGTCCATACGGTAAGATGCATTAAGTGAGAATGCACACAGGACTGGTTTCCTAAGTGTGTTTGTGCATGTGTGAAATAATTCAGAAATGATTTAATTCATGTGTTTCTGGCTTTTCTCAGCGGCTTCGAACATATGCACTTTTGTTGAAGGGTTTTATGATTACTTGGAAGTGATTCTTAGTTTGATGTTTATGCTTCCCTTCATTAAAAAAATCCACAACAGAGCTCTCATTCAGAAGCACAGATATATAGAACGCAGTTTATTTTCCTGTAGCTTTGTATTAAACAAAAGATATTGAAAGATTTGTGATATTTGTTGTATATATGTTTCACCTTAAACTATGTGTAGATGGAGAGGGTTTTGTGTGCACATTTGTGTGTTCAGGGTTGCATGTTTCACTAGACTGTATTGTATATTTTTGGGCAAGCGAGGTTTGTTCATGCTCTGGTGCAGGACAATGGAGTGTCGAGGTGGAATATTTGACGTATTTAAAAAAAAAGAAATGCGTTAAATCCTCATTCTGTGTAGGGTTAGACTCTCTTTACCTTTTCTGTTGCAAATAAACATCTTTATGATTATCAGTAAATATTTAGTGTCTCAAATAAATGAGCATGTTTTACGCTTGTTAATCGTATTTAGTTATATAACTGACAATTCCAGGACATATGCATTGTGGGATTTCATGCTAGGTGTACAGTATATACTGTAGATGAATGCATCCCGATTATTGCACAAGTAGTGTGTCCTCCTGATTCTTTATTCCTGAACATCAGTATAGTGATATTATTCTAGATGCTGTACAAGTAAGCTTGTCAATTATAAGCAGGTGTGCAACGTGATCTTGACCCGTCTCGAGCTATTCCAAACGCTACGATTTTTTCAAACATGTTAGATATTATTGCCAAGTAATCTCGTTATGTGTGAAGCTGTGGAACCAATACAGCCAATAATAGCGCAGAAGGTTTATGTCAAGTTATTGCCTGGACTGCTGACATGTATTCATTAACATTACAGAGCGCGGTTAAATGGCTAGTTTAACAGACATGTTGCTAGTTTAAACTAGCAACAAGTCTGTATAAAGGAATATAGAAAACTCTTAAATAACTCTTCAATGTTTCATGCTCGATTCCAGTGGATGGCGTAAACGCACAAACAACTCATTTGCCATCCACCATCAAACTAGAAGTGTTCACGATGTGGGGGTTGTTTTCGCTGTTGGTCCTTGACCAAAGTCTTGTTGTTTGCACACTTTGTCTGCGTTGTGTAGTGTGCGCGCTGCTACAACATGATAAAGGGTGACAAACAAACAGCGTTGTGTAGTGTAAGCCGGCACCATAGCAATTCAAGTAGTCTCACATTCCCTGTAGTGTCAGCTCGGATTTAACTAAACTGGTCGGCTAGTTTCAGAAAAGCACCTGGTTCAAGCTGGCGTTCCAGCCTCCGTAAAACCCGGTTGAGACGAGCCTTACCAGCCATTGATCCGTGACTGGTTTTAATTGTTTTTTAAAAGGTTTGGTTGATACAGTTTTATAAGGGACCAAACTTTTTGGTAAATAATGGAGCAAGGTTCATTTTGAAGTTTGCAATATAGGCTTAGCAAAAACACAAGCCATTTCACCATAGACATGAGGGTAATAATTCCAGTTACGGATGAGATCTTCAGAACTTGAAATAAGCCATCTGTTTATATTTTGTTTTACGATTTAAAAGTCGTACTAACTCGTATACAATAAAGACATCTGACACATCATTATGGTGAAAACATTTGGTTAAAACTAGATTTTTTTCAAATTAAGGTCGACTTTTACATAGTCCCGCACAGCCAGACCTTCATAATTCTTGGCTGGCACTAACATTTGAATGGAATTGCCCATGCTTGGGAGGAAATAGTTTTTCTCTGTGTGACCACCAGAGGGAGGTAATTATTCATTTTGGTAAAGAGGCCACTACGGTTGACGACATGTTCTACTTTTTTGTTTTCCACTGCACTACTCGAACATTGTTGAAAAAGCAATTAACCTTGTAGGAAATAAAGCCTAAATTGACTACAACGTTCACCTGTTAATACATATACTTACGAGCTTTGATTAGGTAAGCTTTGTACATTTGGTTTGTTATTTTTTGCATAGCCTCCCATTTGGAGTTCTCCCACTCTTAATTACAACTATGCAACATGAATTTGTCGTTTTCAATCTTTCTGATGATTTGAATAAAACACCACAAACATTCAGTGTTGGAGATCACTTTTCAGCATGACTGAAGGCCAGGGACATGCACAGACATTTTGAGGGGCAGGGGCTCAATTTCATATTTGTTTTAATGTTTTATAAACCAAATGCTAAATGCAAACTATATTAAAGCAAATATATTTTTTTCATTACTCACACCCAATTGTTTCATGTTCCGTTTTTCAACAGACGTCTACAAAATAATCAGTTCACATTAGAATTCACAAATTTTATCACAAAACGGGCAACAACAAAATAAACTAAGCCACAATATGCATGTTTTCTATGCTAAAGTTTCAAGTTTATATTTAGAATAAAATACTGCACAAAGGACACATTTAAACTAATAATTCGTTTTTTTGCAACAGCCTATTAACTGTTGGTGTCCCAATAAAAACAAAATAATTAAAACAATGACCTTCACACTTAGGTGTGACAAAATGCAGCAGACTCTACATTTCTTAGAGGCCTCAGGAAACACAGCAGTTCAACAGCAAGCTACTTTTTATTGATGAAAACAGGAGAAAACAACAGTATTGCTTATCGGACGGAGAATTGCCACACGTAACATCAGAATACCACTTAACTAGATGGATGCTCAATAAAACCCTCATCTTCAGTTAGGAATCTGGGCGTTTTATTCTATAGTAATCTTTCATTTGATTAAACCTCTCCACTTGGCCGTCGGTCTGGGGATGGTACACCAAGGTTTGGGGGTGTTTTACCTGGAGGAGGTGGCAGAGGTCGGCCATTAGCTGGGATAGGAACGGGGTGCCCTGGTCCGTCAGGATTTCGGACGGAATTCCCACACTACTGAAGAGCAGGAACATCTCCTTGGTGATCGCTTTGGTCGTGGCTTTTCGGAGGGGCAGGGCTTCTGGATACTGGGTGGCGTAGTCCACGATCACCAAGATTTGCTCGTGGCCTCGGGCAGACCTCGGCAGCGGCCCTACCAAATCCAGGCCAATGCGGGAGAAGAGTACCTCTATGATGGGGAAGGGAATAAGCGGGCTGGGGGGAGGATGCTGAGAAGTCTTCTGGCATATGGGGAAGTTTTGACAAAATCTCTTGACGTCCGCCTCCATTCCGGGCCAGTGGAACCAGTCCCTGATCCGCTTGGCCGGTGTTGGTGGCGCCAAGGTGTCCAGCCATCGGATGCATGTGTGCCGATTCCAGGATGGTCCCCAACGCAGCACAACCTTTTTGACTATGAAGTATGGGAGGGGGTGAGGCTCCGGGTGTTGAACCCTGTCATCGTTGACCCAAACCTGGCTCCAGCATCTTCCCGTTGGTCCTGTCCTAAGCACCCTCCTTCTGTGATCCTCTGGAAGAGATCGCACAGAGGGTTGGGGGAGACAAACGCGACTCATCCTCCGGTTCACTCTCGGTGGCCATCAGGGCTGGCCAGGGTCTGGCGGCGTCGCGGGCAGGGATCATTTCGGGGGCTGTATGGAGGTAGGCATCAATGTCATCGAGCTGGGTCGGCTTGGTTATGTGCTGGTGGGCGGTTACGCTGTTAAACGCGATGTCCATGAGGCGGCTGAGGACTTTTCTTCCATCTCGGCTGGCCGTCAGGGGACACAAAAGTGAGTAAGAGAGAGAGAGCGAGTTCCTGCGAACGAGATGGCAAAACAGGGATTAACAACGGTGTCTGGGTTGTGCCCGCATTCTCCACCAACGGTGACAGGCAGAAAGCAAAACAGACACTGCTGGTTACGGTTTTATCTCCGGAGGGTGATTTATTGAAGTGAGAGCTGTGGGGGAATTAGCTCAGTGCCCGGCGCGCTTCCTGTCATGTAAGGTCCTGGAGTGAATGTGAGTGTGTTTGTGGTGTCTGCCGATCGTTTGCTGTTTTTCCCTGTTCACAGAGACCAGCAGCCGTGTGTTAATTAGTTATAGAAGAGGAGTACAATCTCACCTCTCCTCTTCCTCTGCCACTTATAAGGGATGAGCTTGATGAGACTAAGGTACCAACGATCAGCAGGTGCGGCGCCTTTCCCTTGGCATATCGTATCGCTTATTGGCCTACTTACCACACCCTATTGTATGCTGTGTGAGACTACTCGCCTGTATACAGTCACTTTCAGTTTCATTTTCGTTTCCTTGTGGTGAATCTGTTCATGTAAATACATTAAAGCACTGTTGTAATGTAAATTGCTCTAATACAAGTCGTTGTTCTTGTGATGTGTATGCCATGATTATATATATATATATTTATAATGTAATTTCATATACTGATAATTTTCTTATTTCTGTTATTGTACAACCACATCTATATACCCATAGCAAAATAACTCAATAAACCCCTTTTGAACCTGACCCTTGACAACATCATGTGTCCTGATCGATACACCAAAGAAAGGCTAGAGACCGTAGAACCTCCTTAGAACTACAACCCTTACTAAACTACTATTTAGTAAAGATTGATTCGGGTGATTCGCCGGACATACCTGTTGTTAAGGACAACTTAAAACAAATGGTTACATTTTATGTACAATACTTTTCCAGAAAAGTACAGTCCGAATATTCAAGTGTGTGCAATGCATTTCACGGATGATTGCTTCACGAACCTGGGAGAGATCAAGACCGGCTATGCACGGAAGCTTTTGTTAAAAAGTGGGGCAATTCCAACTGTTAAAACTCTGCAAGGACTGTCTGGTGCCTGTAAGTATATTTTCATTGTAAAAGACTTTGTTACAGACTAACGCGAGTTGAGTTTGATGTTGTTGTTTCTTTGTGTGATCTGCAAATGCAAACACGTGCGCAACGTGGAAAAAAAGACAACATAAGTCCTAATGCAGGAGGAAAGAGCGCCTTTTCTCTGCACCATCTCATTCCTTATGATGCAGATTAAATGACAATTCAATACTTAATAACCTCACCTCTCTGTGTATTGCGTTTATCAAAGTTGACTCAACCTAGATTAAGGAATAAGAAAATTCCACAACAAGGCTTTTCCCTTTACATCGCTGTTATAGTTTCAGTGTAGAAAACACGTCGTGTGGCGATGGAAGGCGAAAGGAAGGGAGACAAATTGGTCAATTATCTCAATTCTCTCGCATTTCAAGGCAAGGCAAGTTTATTTGTATAGCACATTTCATACACAATGGCAATTCAAAGTGCTTTACATAAAAGAAATTAAAAATATCCATTTGATAAAACAGTGAAGAAATAAGAAAAATAAAATTAACCAGTTAAGAATAAAATAAAATATAGTTAGAATAGATAATAAATAAAGTACAGCACAAACAGTCGGACGGTCAGAGGCACAGTGCACATTAATTAAATGCAAAGTTAAACAGATGTGTTTTGAGTCTGGATTTGAATGTGACTACTGTAGGAGCACATCTGATCTCTTCTGGAAGCTGGTTCCAGCTGTGGCTCGCATAATAGCTAAATGCAGACTCTCCTTGCTTGGAGAGAACCCTTGGTATTTCTAGCTGATGCGATCCTAATGACCTGAGTGTTCTTTTGGGTCTGTATTCAATGAGCATGTCTGCAATGTATTGAGGTCCTAGGCCATTGAACGATTTATATACCAGTAATACAACTTTACACTGGCTACCAGATACATATAGGATAGATTTTAAAGACCTGAGGACTGGTGTGATATGATCATATTTTCTGGTTCTGCTCAGAATCCTTGCCGCAGCGTTCTGTATGAGCTGCATCTGTCTTATGGTCTTTTGGGGAGGCCAGTAAGGAGGCCATTACAATAATCCACCCTGCTGGTGATGAAAGCCACCAGTTTCTCTAAGTCTTGCCTGGAAACAAAGCATCTAATTCTTGCTGATATGCTGATTTAGTTATTGCTTTGACATGACTACTGAAGCTAAGGTCTGACTCTAGAGACACACCGAGATTCCTGACTTGATTTTTTGTTGTTTGACCTTTAGAGTGAAGGTAGGCGTTCACCTTGAGAACTTCATCTTTATTTCCAAACGCAATGACTTCAGTTTTGTCTTTGTTTAACTGAAGAAAGTTTTGGCACATCCAACTATTTATTTCATCAATGCATTTGAGCAGGGAGTCAATGGGGCTGTAATCGTTAGGCGAGTATATCTGTGTGTCTGTCTATAAGTATGTTGTGATCGACCGTGTCAAATGCAGCACTGAGGTCGAGTAGGACCAGCACGGATAATTTGCCTGTATCAGTACTTAAGCGAATGTCGTTTACTATCTTAATGAGTGCTGTCTCTGTGCTGTGATGCGGGCGGAACCCAGATTGAAAATTGTCAAAGTATCTGTTTGAGCTTAAGAATTTGTTCAGCTGGTTGAAGACAACTTTTTCAATGATCTTACAGATGAAGGGTAGATTTGAGATCAGTCTATAGTTGTTTAATATGGTCTTATCCAGATTGCCCTTTTTCAGGATGGGTTTGACAACAGCAGTTTTCAGGGAGTTTGGGAAACTTCCAGAGAGAAGCGAGGCATTTACCACATCTAGGAGACCTGCTTCTAAACAGTTTAACACACTTTTGAAAAAAGATGTGGGAAGTGCGTCAAGGGCGAAAGTTGATGTTTTAAGGTGTTGAACGGTTTCTTCCAAATTTTCGCCATAAATTTCTTCAAAATCAGACATTAAAACTACTTTCTTAGGTTGTGGTGTGATCTGTCTGACCCCAGCGCTACTCAAGGATGTGCTGATCACCTTTCTAATGTTATTGATTTTATCAGAGAAGAAAGAAGCAATCTCACTGCACTTGCTGACTAAAAGCATTTCACTGGGAATCTGGCTTGGGGGGTTTGTCAGTCTGTCTACAGTAGCGAAAAGAGTCTGGGTGTTGTTTAAGTTGCTATTTATAAATTTGAGAAGAAAGTCTGCCTAGCTTTGCATAGTTCCATATTGAAAGCATGGATGGTGTCTTTGTAGATGTTATAACGGACTACAAGTTTTGTCTTCCGCCACGAGCGCTCTGCTTTTCTGCATTGTCTTTTCATATTTTGTACTGCTGTTGAGTTTCTCCAAGGTGCTTTTTGTCTACCACTCTTCCTGACTTTCACAGGAGCAATATCATCAATTACACTTTTAACCTTCGAGTTAAAAGAATCAAGGAGAGAATCAACAGAGTCAGCAGATATGCTTGGTGTTAAAGATATGGCCTTCATAAATAGTATACTAGTGTTCTCATTTAAGCATCTCTTCCTGACAGACACAGATCTAACTTCAATGGCAGGGGAGATCATTATATAAAAAAAATACAGAAATGATCAGATAGTGCTACATTCTTAATAACAATAGATGGAATGTTTAGACCCTTACTGATAAGTAAATCTAGAGTGTGTTCACGATTGTGTGTGGGTCCATGTACATGCTGAGTCAGGTCAAAAGTTTTGCCATATTGTTTGCTGCATTATCTATGTGAATGTTAAGATCTCCGGCAATAGAAAAACAGTCTATCTCTGAGGAAATTGTTGATAACAGTTCTATAAAGTCCTCAGCAAAGGATGAAGATTATTTTGGAGGCCTGTAAATAGCGATAAGTAAAATGCGAGGAGCACCTTTTAGCACAATACCAAGATATTCAAAAGACGTGTAATTTCCAAATGATATTTGCTTACATTGATAGACATCTTTAAAAAGAGCAGCTACTCCCCCACCCCTCCTAACTGATCTGCAGACACTCATAAAAGTAAAGTTAGGGGGGGATGCTTCATTGAGGACTGTTGCACTGCAGCTGTCTTCTAGCCAGGTTTCATTTAGAAACATAAAATCCAGGTTGTATGTGGTTATTAAGTCGTTGACTAGAAGTGATTTGTTTTTAAGTGAGCGGATGTTTAAAAGTGCTAACTTAACAGTCTTGCTTTTTGCCCCCATAGCAATCTTGGTTTGACGTGCAATGGGCACCAGATTAGTCTGGTTTGATGTATGACTATTGAAGGCCGTAGACTTTCTGTCATGTGATAGCACAGCAAAAGAAAAAGATACAGGCACACTGGATTCCCGCTTGTTCTGTAAACATTTGAGAAAGTTACTGTTATCATAGCGGGGACCCGACACATATCACTTAGAGCTGGTATCAGTTGTTTTTGGTTGACCTCGAGCAGATGGAGGAGGGTGTGGGCCCTGGCGTAGTGGCAGAGGCCGAAGAGCTCTCACAGGAGGAGGGTGAAGGCGAGCTGGGTCCGCAGGCTTTGGTGGCCGTGGGGCTTGTCGTTTTTTGGTCGATATCTGGGGGCTTCCAGCAAGTTTGGTTCCAGCATACACCAGTTTTTCCATTTTCTCTGAGAAGCACAGAAGTGGAGATGCTGGGGAGAGAGATAACATGTCTGGTGAGAGGGGCTCTATCTCGGGTGTTATCAGAGGCTGTAATACACTGTCCTGGTTTCCCTGGCTGTTTTCCAGGAAGTCGTCCTTGGGTGCTGAATCTTGGAGCAGTTCTAATATGTCACAGTCTGTCTGTGTTGAGCTCGGTGGGCAGGGCTCAGCTGATATGGTGTCCATGAACTGAGTGGTGTTATCATTGTGTGACGTGTCAGCCGCATGTCCAACCAGGTGCTGAGGTGAAGACATGTGGTCATTCACACTGTGTTCAGGTGTGTGTGTGTGCCATTCTGGTTGAGTGGATTGGCAGAAGGATGACTGAGGGAGAAGTAGATATTGTCCTTAAGCACTCTTGAACCCAGTTTGTTTGGCTGGTGGCCATTTTGTTGAAACAGTTGCCTCTGACTCCAGAAAATATTGAAGTTGTCAATGAAGTTCACTCCTTTTATATTGCAGGTTTTTTGCAGCCATGTATTAAGCCCAAGCAAACGTGAAAACCTGTTTGTTCCTATTGCTGGGAGTGGTTGAACATTCAGTCTTTTTAGTGTTTCAAAGAGTTCATCGAAGTCCTTCTTAAGAAGTTCTGACTGTTCTTTATGAATATAATTTTTCCCCACATTAATGATGAGTCGATTTGCAGGCTTATGTTTCATCAGAATGTTCTGAAGTTCCCTGTTTACATCAGAAGTTGTTGCTTGTGGAAGGCAGCACGTAGTTGTATCCCTGCTACTAATGTTTCTGATTATGGAGTCACCCACTATCAGAGACCTGGGCTCAGCTGCGCTTTGAGCTGAGTGCCGCTGTCTGTTCGACCTTGAGCGCCTGTTAAAATCAGAGTTAGCTGCTGGCTGATTTAGTCTGTGTTCGGACACATTCATCAAGTTTGGGGATTCCTCATTGAATAATACCTCAAGATGTATAGGCGGTGTTCGGAGCCCAGTGTTTGTAATCCTTGTAGCCGTATTTGGGGTAGAGGATGCTGCTGCGGCAATATGTGATACTTGTGACAGTCTGATGTCTCGAGTGCCTTTAGGTCTCGCTCCCTGTTTATGCCATCGATATGTAAGTCGATCGGCTTGTTTCTCTACACTCAGAAAGGCCGGTCGAGGAGTACTAGATTTATGGGACTCACCGGCTGTGTGGTAAGGGCGTCCATGACTGAGCTCTGATTTGTTTTCCGTCTGGTTTGGTGGTCCCACAAGTAACTTTGTTTCAAGACCTGCAATCCTTTGTAAAAGTTTTTGGCAGTTTATGCAGCAAGTAGATTCCAGATAAGGCATTTTCTCTTATCCTTATGAGTGTAGACAGTTGTGTTTTCTCTTCCCCGGAATGTAAGCTTTCAGTGGGAGGTTTGTCAAATAAGATAATTCAGATTTTTATAGTAATACAAGCGTTTGAGCACTGTGCTGATTTGCTGAAGTTAAAATTAGGTGATAAAAGGAGATAAAATATAAAAGTATAAAAGCGACAGAGTAAAGTGCGGAGAAGAAAGCAGGAGCGTCCGACTGCGACTTGACTCCTCCTCAGTCTTGTGAAAATGGAGCATAACTTTAAGCTAAACAATATTAGAGGTATTTCGCAAAGCACGGAAGAAAAATATCTTAGCGTACAGGAAAGTCCCAAAAAAGATCTCCTGAGGTCTTCCTCTCCACTGGAGTTTTCGGTTCCTCGCCAGTTGCCACCGTTTGCACACTGGCTGCACTCGTTTTGCTCACCAGGATACTCTGAATGACCTACCCGAGAGGTAAGACTTGAACCATTGCAACGCCATTCCAAAGACACCCATTGCACTGTTAGAAGACAGGAGGATGTGATGATTGACAGTGTCAAAGCAGCAGACAGATCCAGTAGGATGAGTACGGATGACTTGGATGATATTTTTGCCAGTCTCAGGGCTTCGATGACTGAGAGCAGTCTCGTTGGAATGACCCCTCTTGAAACCAGACCGATTACTGTCCAGGAGGTTGTTTTCCGCATGAGAAAGGAGGAGAGCTGGTTGAACACAACTCGCTCTTGGCAATGAGATCCCTGTTCAGGGATGAGATCCATGTAGAGAGTGACTAAAAAGATTACAAGATGTTCTTTATTGTATGGCCCAATAATGGAAATATACGTAAGCAGACCATTCTCAGAGATAGCAGCACCCATCGTTATGTTCCCGCCCCTCCTGTTTAGTTGTGAAAAGGGGCCGTCTGCAACACAGTGAAGTTGTCTTGCAGTCCTATGTGGAAAGAATATAGTAATGCAAAACACTAAATTGAGCAAAATAAAATGCCACTGTTTACTTGAAGTATACTTACTGTATATTGTAAAACTAGTGCTTTAATGTCGTGGGGGATTATACTATTCAACAGAGACCCATTATAATGCATTTTGATCAACATGACAAGCAATTGATAATGTAGGAATCTGCACAGAATTGTGTCATAATCATTTGCATGGATGTACCAAAGCATTTGCAACTTGTTCAAAGAAATGAGAAAATGCTTGTTTGATGTGCACAAGTGACACAAGGATGTAAGGATTGAACAAGAAGTTTTGAGAATTTCAAATCGGATCTGAGAAATGTACTAAATTGACTTAGAAAAAACTGTATTTAAAGTGGGTGGGGGTATTTTTGGGGCAGTTTTGTTTCACCCAAGTGTCCCATTTCCACCCCTCTCAAACTGATGCATGGATGCATATAGCCAGAAACAATTTGTTTGATGCATGCAAAGAAGCAACACTGTGTGTCTCAAGAAGCATTTATTCATGATCACGTAGACATGCTAAAATTTCAAGGCCACACACTACACATTACACATGACATTACACATTTCATAAAATTTACATTTAGTCATTTAGCAGACGTTTTTATCCAAAGCGACTTACAGACGAGGAAACATTGGAAGCAATTATAAAAATATATAGGCAACAAAATGCATAAGTTAATTAAATCCAGTCCATTAAAGCCTAGCACAGTATACAAAGCTAAGAATAGTGAGGTAAGTAAAAAAACATTTTTTTTAAGAAGACAGAAAAGAATTAGAGGTTAAAATCAGTCATCTACATTTTGACGGAAGATATGCATTTTCACACACTACACCGGCCTGTAGTGTTCTAGCAGTGTAAGGTTGAAAATGGGTTTCTTCAGTAGCGGTGTGATGCAGGCCTCTTTGAACGCAGTGGGAAATGTCCCAGTGGTGAGCAAAGAGTTGATGATGTGGGTCAGACCAGGCACAAATGCTGGATAGATGGCGTGGAGGAGATGGGATCCAGTGGGCAGGTGGTAGGGTGGTTGGAACCAATGACCTTGGAAACATAATCTTCAGACAGAGGAGAAAAGGCGGGTGATGGTGGTGTAGAAAATTGGCTGTTGATGGCGGTAGTTTTCTTTACGAAGAACGATGCAAAATCATCAGCCGTTAACTCCGATGAAGGTGTGGGAGCAGGCGGACAGAGGAGAGCAGAGAAGGTTTTTAAGAGTGTGCGAGAGTCAGGAGAGTTGCTGATCTTCGAGTGGTTATAATCAGTTTTTGCTGAGGTGACGTCAACAGAGAAAGTAGAGAGAAGAGACTGGTAGAGAGAGAGGTCAGTATGGTCTTTTGACTTGTGCCATTTTCTCTCAGCTGACCGGAGGCTGGTGCGATTCTCACGTGGTACATCCGATAACCAGGGGGCAGACAGGGATGCACGGGCTGGTCCAGATGTAAGAGGGCATAGGTTGTCCAAGCAGGATGTAAGCGTGGAACACAGAGTGTCTTTGGCACTGTTGGTATTCAAAAGAGAGAGCTCCTCAGAAGGGGGGAGTGCAGACAAGACAGCAGAGGAAAAGCAGGAGGGAGGGACCGTAGGTAGCGCCGGAAAGTGACCAGCGGTAAGACATCTGCGTTGTCTGGAGCGGTGAGGTCGGGGGTGACAAAGAAGTGATCAGACGTGTGCAGCGGAGTGACCTGAGAGTGATGAGTGGAGCATTTCTCGAATCATCCTTGACATTTGCAAAAAAGTAAGTGCATTTCTGGTTTTGATTGTTTGATTGCAAGAGACGGCACATGATTCACGTTAACGCTTTTACTGTTTGTACAATAATTTATTGACAGACAGTGTCATTGCGATGCAGACAGGAAAAGACAGCACTGCATAGCACAAGCAAATGTAGAAATCTGATCATAAGACAATCTCCTTAGGGAAAACTGTACATGAAGTGCAGTGGAATTACAGTGCAGTCTTCCTACACCTCCTGACATTCCTGTTTTTTGGGCAACGGATTCTCATCCACATCACAACAAATATCTTCTCTTGCGATACAGCGTGAAAAATCATCTTTCAGAGTGTCTAATCCAGCCTCTGCAGGCATCAGCTGTGATGTCATCACACGTTACATCAATGGCAGCCAGAAGGGTCATCTGTGTATGCGGCTGGCGATCATATACTTTTAATCTTCATGCTGAGAAAAAATTCCTCAACGTGGTTGAGTAGGGTGAAAGGAACTCCACCAGCATCCTGTTGTGGGCCTCAAACCATTGCCTGATGATGTTGGAGAGATGGAAACTGACATTGTCCCAAACTAACACGTACTTTGGCAGGTCATCTCCAATCTGCCCCTCTCTTGTTCAGGGATGAGATCCCTGTAGAGAGTGTCAAAAGACTGTTTAGGTGTGAAAAGGGGTCGTCTGCAACACAGTGAACTTGTCTTGCAGTCCTATGTGGAAAGAATATAGTAATGCAAATCACTAAATTGAGTAAAATAAAATGCCACTGTTTACTTGAAGTATACTTATTGTATATTGTAAAACTAGTGCTTAAATGTCGTGGGGGATTATACTATTCAACAGAGACCCATTATAATGCATTTTGATCAACATGACATAAGCAATTGATAATGTAGGAATCTGCACAGAATTGTGTCATAATCATTTGCATGGATATACCAAAGCATTTGCAACTTGTTCAAAGAAATGAGAAAATGCTTGTTTGATGTGCACAAGTGACACAAGGATGTAAGGATTGAACAGGAAGTTTTGAGAATTTCAAATCGGATCTGAGAAATGTACCAAATTGACTTAGAAAAAACTGTATTTAAAGTGGGTGGGCGTACTTTTGGGGCAGTTTTGTTTCACCCAAGTGTCCCATTTCCACCCCTCTCAAACTGATGCATGGATGCATATAGCCAGAAACAATTCGTTTGATGCATGCAAAGAAGCAACACTGTGTGTCTCAAGAAGCATTTATTCATGATTACGTAGACATGCTAAAATTTCAAGGCCAAACACTACACATTACACATGACATTACACATTTCATAAAATTTACATTAAGTCATTTAGCAGACGTTTTTATCCAAAGCGACTAACAGACGAGGAAACATTGGAATCAATTATAACAATATAGGCAACAAAATGCATAAGTTAATTAAATCCAGTCCATTAAAGCCTAGCACAGTATACAAAGCTAAGAATAGTGAGGTAAGTAAAAAAATTTTTTTAAGAAGACAGAAAAGAATTAGAGGTTAAAATCAGTCATCTACATTTTAACGGAAGATATGCATTTTCACACACTACACCGGCCTGTAGTGTTCTAGCAGTGTAAGGTTGAGAGTGGGTTTCTTCAGTAGCCGTGTGATGCAGGCCTCTTTGAACGCAGTGGGAAATGTCCCAGTGGTGAGCAAAGAGTTGATGATGTGGGTCAGACCAGGCACAACTGCTAGAGAGATGGCATGGAGGAGATGAGTGGGGATGGGATCCAGTGGGCAGGTGGTAGGGTGGTTGGAACCAATGACCTTGGAAACATCAGCTTCAGACAGAGGAGAAAAGGCGGGTGATGGTGGTGTAGAAAATTGGCTGTTGATGGCGGTAGTTGTCTTTACGAAGAACGATGCAAAATCATCAGCCGTTAACTCTGATGAAGGTGTGGGAGCAGGCGGACAGAGGAGAGCAGAGAAGGTTTTTAAGAGTGTGCGAGAGTCAGGAGAGTTGCTGATCTTCGAGTGGTTATAATCAGTTTTTGCAGAGGTGACGTCAACGGAGAAAGTAGAGAGAAGAGACTGGTAGAGAGAGAGGTCAGTATGGTCTTTTGACTTGTGCCATTTTCTCTCAGCTGACCGGAGGCTGGTGCGATGCTCACGTGGTACATCCAATAACCAGGGGGCAGACAGGGATGCACGGGCTGATCCAGATGGACCAGGTTTTCCAAGCAGGATGTAAGCGTGGTCACAGAGTGTCTTTGGCACTGTTGGTATTCAAAAGAGAGAGCTCGTCAGAGGGGGGAGTGCAGACAAGACAGCAGAGGAAAAGCAGAAGGGAGGGACCGTAGGTAGCGCCGGAAAGTGACCAGCGGTAAGACATCTGCGTTGTCTGGAGCGGTGAGGTCGGGGGTGACAAAGAAGTGATCAGACGTGTGCAGCGGAGTGACCTGAGAGTGATGAGTGGAGCATTTCTCGAATCATCCTTGACATTTTAGCCCGGCACCCTACACGGCCGGGCGGAAGTGCTCGGCGGCGGCGTCAAGATCGTAAACCAAGGCGAAGGAAGCGCTAAGGTCTAGGAGCTAGGCTAAAGCTAACACCACACCGGCTCTCTATACTCAGCATTTTCCTTGCTAATGTTCGATCATTAGTGAACAAAATGGATGAGATTCGACTCCGCATCATCAACAGCAAAAGACTTTTGAATTGCAATGTCATAATCTTCACGGAAACATGGCTACACAGCGGTATACCGGACAACGCTATTGAGTTAGCTGGCTACAACACACACCGGCCGGATAAAACGGCAGAGGAATCCGGTAAGACAAGAGGAGGTAGATTGTGCATTTACATCAACAAAGCGTGGTGCACGAACTCTGTTATTGTCGGGAGACACTGCTCGGCTAACCTTGAGTTTCTCATGGTTAAATGTAGACCGTTTTATCTGTCACGGGAATTCACTTCCACCATTATAACGGCAGCTTATATTCCACCGGATGCTGATGCCAAGCTTGCTATGAAAGAACTTCATGCAGCCATCAGTAAACAACAGACTGCTCACCCGGAGGCTGCATTTATTGTTGCGGAAGATTTTAATTACTCAAACTTAAAGACAGTGCTCCCTAAATTTCATCAGCATGTTTCCTGCCACACAAGAGGAAACAAAACTTTGGATCATGTCTACACAAACATGGCTGAAGCTTACGCCGCGACCCCCCTCCCCCACCTGGGTCAATCTGATCACCTTTCTTTGTTTCTCACCCCAAAGTACATTAATCTCATTAATCGTGTGAAGCCATCAGTGAAGACCATCAAGGTGTGGCCTGCGGGGGCAGACTTTTCACTCCAGGAAAGGTTTCTACACACAGACTGGAGTATGTTTGCTTCTCAGGCCACCAGTGGCTCTCACACAGACATCGACAGTTACACCTCCTCTGTATTGGACTACATAAATTCCACCATTGATAGTGTCACAACCCAGAAGCAGATCACCACGTACCCTAATCAGAAGCCATGGATGAACAAGGAAGTGCACCTCCTGTTGAAAGCACGTAACACTGCCTTCCGATCGGATGATGCACAGGCCTACAGTACTTCTAGGGCAAATCTGAAGAGGGGCATCAAAAAGGCCAAGCACTGCTATAAGCTGAAGCTAGAGGAGCATTTTTCTAATTCTGACCCTCGACGCATGTGGCAGGGCATCCAGGCCATCAGTGACTACAAACCCAAACACTCCACCCCCATAGCCACAGATGCCATCTTCCTGAACGAGCCTAATGACTTTTATGCTCGCTTTGAGAGAGACAATAAGGAAACAGCTACCAAGCTCACACCCTCTGCTGACCACCCAATCATCACACTTAACTCCACTGATGTTCACACTGCACTAAGCCGGATCAACGCGCGCAAGGCTGCTGGCCCAGACGGCATCCCTGGTCGTGTACTCAAGGCATGTACGGAGCAGCTCGCTGGGGTCTTCACGGACATCTTCAACCTGTCCCTCGCCCAAGCAGTGGTTCCAGCATGTCTTAAATCCACCTCCATTGTGCCCATCCCAAAACATTCGAACCCGACATGCCTTAACGACTACCGCCCTGTAGCACTCACACCCATTGTTATGAGGTGCTTTGAGCGGCTGGTCCTGGCACACCTAAAGGTCTCCCTACCACCCACACTGGACCCATACCAATTTGCCTATCACAACAATAGGAGCACGGCTGATGCAGTGTCCATGGCGCTGCACTTTGTGCTCACACATCTGGACAATAAGGACACTTACGCACGCATGTTGTTTGTAGACTTCAGCTCGGCTTTCAATACCGTCATCCCTTCCAAGCTAATCGACATCAACAACCCCACCTGCAACTGGATTATGGACTTCCTGACGAACAGGCCTCAGCTTGTTAGGTTAGGCCACATCTGCTCCACCACCACCACCCTCAACACTGGTGTACCATAGGGCTGCGTACTGAGCCCCTTTCTCTACTCCCTTTTCACCCTCGACTGCAGGCCTGTGAACGGATCTAACTCCATCATCAAGTTTGCAGAAGATACAACGGTGATTGGCCTCATCAGCAACAACGATGAGACTGCATACAGGGTGGAGGTCCGGCACCTAGCCACATGGTGCTCAGACAACAACCTGCTCCTTAACACCTCCAAGACAAAGGAGATCATCGTGGACTTCAGGAAGGCGAAAGGAGGCACACACGACCCCATCAAAATTAATGGGATGGCTGTTGAACGTGTTTCCAGTTTTAAGTTCCTGGGGACTCACATTTCGGAGGACCTGTCCTGGACCACCAACACCTCAAGCCTGGTCAAGAAGGCTCACCAGCGTCTCTTCTTTCTGAGGACACTGAAGAAGAACCAACTGTCTTCAACTATCCTGGTGAACTTCTATCGCTGCACGATAGAGAGCATCCTGACCAACTGTGTCACAGTCTGGTACGGGATCTGTTCTGTTGCTGAGCGCAAGGCACTGCAGCGGGGGTGAAAACAGCCCAGCGCATCACAGGGACTACACTTTCTCCCATTGAGGACATCCAGAAGAAACGCTGTCTGCGTCGAGCTCGCAGCATTCTCAAGGACTCCTCTCGCCTCGCTCATAGACTGTTTACTCTCCTGCCTTCCGGTAGGCGCTTCCGGTGCCTCCGGACAAGAACCAGCAGACTAAGAAACAGCTTTTTTTCCAGAGCTGTTTCATTATTGAACTCGGCCCCCCCACTGATTCCACTTCCTCTCTTACCTTGAACTCCAAGCTACTATAACATTGTTTACACTGCACTACAGGGCTGCATGCATGACTGAACTGTACACACCAGTACTTCATGTTATCTGCTCTACTGGACTGTTTACACACGCACAGCATCATTTGCACTCTATACTGCTCACTTGCACATCTGAAATATGCTCATTTGCACTAATGGACCACTTTCATAACTGCACTAACTTATCTACTGTCTGTAACTCTATTAACTGCATCTACTCATCTATTGCACTGTAACCTCAATTACTGCATTAACTAATCTACTGCACTGTAACCTAATTAACTGCATCAGCTCATCTTCTGGACTGCAACCTATTATTACCTCTTATACTGCACCGTAACTTTAATAGCTGCATAACTCATCCACTGCACTGTTACTTCAACAACTGCATTAACTCACCTATTGCATTTCAACTGTAACAGCTAATGTCAATAATCTATGCACACTTAATCACTTGCACTATTGTTTAGTCTAAATTATTATCTGCTCATATTCACCTGTAAATTAATGTTCATAGTGTTAATGTTCATAGTATATAGTCATATCTATATATTGTTCATAGTACATACCTACTGTAAAATATTTTCATAACTGTATAATATTTTTTCAATATTGTATTTTGTATTTATTCTAACTGTATATCCTGCACTTGCTAATTGCACTTCTGGTTAGACCTAAACTACATTTCGTTACACTGTACTTGTATATGTGTAATGACAATAAAGTTGAATCTAATCTAATCTAATCTAAACATTTGCAAAACAGTAAGTGCATTTCTGGTTTTGATTGTTTGATTGCAAGAGACGGCACATGAGTCACGTTAACGCTTTTACTGTTTTTACAATAATTTATTGACAGACAGTGTCATTGTGATGCAGACAGGAAAAGACAGCACTGCATAGCACAAACAAATGTAGAAATCTGAACATAAGACAATCTCCTTAGGGAAAACTGTACATGCAGTGCAGTGGAATTACAATGCAGTCTTCCTACACCTCCTGACGTTCCTGTCTTTTGGGCAACGGATTCTCATCCACATCACAACAAATATCTTCTCTTGCGATACAGCGTGAAAATCATCTTTCAGAGTGTCTAATCCAGCCTCTGCAGGCATCAACTGTGATGTCATCACACGTTACATCCATGGCAGCCAGAAGGGTCATCTGTGTATGCGGCTGGCCATCATATACTTTTAATCTTCATGCTGAGAAAAATTCCTCAACGGGGTTGAGTAGGGTGAGAGGAACTCCACCAGCATCCTGTTGTGGGCCGCAAACCATTGCCTGATGATGTTGGAGTGATGGAAACTGACATTGTCCCAAACTAACACGTACTTTGGCAGGTCATCTCCAATCTGCCCCCTCTCTTGTTCAGGGATGAGATCCCTGTAGAGAGTGTCAAAAGACTGTTTAGGTGTGAAAAGGGGCCGTCTGCAACACAGTGAAGTTGTCTTGCAGTCCTATGTGGAAAGAATATAGCAATGCAAAACACTAAATTGAATAAAATAAAATGCCACCGTTTACTTAAAGTATACTTACTGTATATTGTAAAACTAGTGCTTAAATGTCGTGGGGATTATACTATTCTACAGAGACCCATTATAATGCATTTTGATCAACATGACATAAGCAATTGATAATGTAGGAATCTGCACAGAATTTTGTCATAATCATTTGCATGGATGTACCAAAGCATTTGCAACTTGTTCAAAGAAATGAGAAAATGCTTGTTTGATGTGCACACGTGACACAAGGATGTAAGGATTGAACAAGAAGTTTTGAGAATTTCAAATCGGATCAGAGAAATGTACCAAATTGACTTAGCAAAAACTGTATTTAAAGTGGGGGGGTACTTTTGGGGCAGTTTTGTTTCACCCAAGTGTCCCATTTCCACCCCTCTCAAACTAATGCATGGATGCATATAGCCAGAAACAATTCATTTGATGCATGCAAAGAAGCAACACTGTGTGTCTCAAGAAGCATTTATTCATGATTACGTAGACATGCTAAAATTTCAAGGCCACACACTACACATTACACATTACACATGACATTACACATTTCATAAAATTTACATTTAGTCATTTAGCAGACGTTTTTATCCAAAGCGACTTACAGACGAGGAAACATTGGAAGCAATTATAACAATATAGGCAACAAAATGCATAAGTTAATTAAATCCAGTCCATTAAAGCCTAGCACAGTATACAAAGCTAAGAATAGTGAGGTAAGTAAAAAAATAATTTTTTAAGAAGACAGACAATAATAAGAGGTTAAAATCAGTCATCTACATTTTGACGGAAGATATGCATTTTCACACACTACACCGGCCTGTAGTGTTCTAGCAGTGTAAGGTTGAGAGTGAGTTTCTTCAGTAGCGGTGTGATGCAGGCCTCTTTGAAAGCAGTGGGAAATGTCCCGGTGGTGAGCAAAGAGTTGATGATGCGGGTCAGACCAGGCACAACTGCTGGAGAGATGGCATGGAGGAGATGGGTGGGGATGGGATCCAGTGGGCAAGTGGTAGGGTGGTTGGAACCAATGACCTTGGAAACATCATCTTCAGACATAGGAGAAAAGGCGGGTGATGGTGGCGTAGAAAATTGGTTGTTGATGGCGGTAGTTTTCTTTACGAAGAACGATGCAAAATCATCAGCCGTTAACTCCGATGAAGGTGTGGGAGCAGGCGGACAGAGGAGAGCAGAGAAGGTTTTTACGAGTGTGTGAGAGTCAGGAGAGTTGCTGATCTTCGAGTGGTTATAATCAGTTTTTGCAGAGGTGACGTCAACGGAGAAAGTAGAGAGAGAGAGGTCAGTATGGTCTTTTGACTTGTGCCATTTTCTCTCAGCTGACCGGAGGCTGGTGCGATGCTCACGTGGTACATCCGATAACCAGGGGGCAGACAGGGATGCACGGGCTGGTCCAGATACAAGAGGTTATATGTTGTCCAAGCAGGATGTAAGCGTGGAACACAGAGTGTCTGTGGCACTGTTGGTATTCAAAAGTGAGAGCTCCTCAGAGGGGGGGAGTGCAGACAAGACAGCAGAGGAAAAGCAGGAGGGAGGGACCGTAGGTAGCGCCGGAAAGTGACCAGCGGTAAGACATCTGCGTTGTCTGGAGCGGTGAGGTCGGGGGTGACAAAGAAGTGATCAGACATGTGCAGCGGAGTGACCTGAGAGTGATGAGTGGAGCATTTCTCGAATCATCCTTGTCATTTGCAAAACAGTAAGTGCATTTCTGGTTTTGATTGTTTGATTGCAAGAGACGGCACATGATTCACGTTAACGCTTTTACTGTTTGTGCAATAATTTATTGACAGACAGTGTCATTGTGATGCAGACAGGAAAAGACAGCACTGCATAGCACAAACAAATGTAGAAATCTGAACATAAGACAATCTCCTTAGGGAAAACTGTACATGCAGTGCAGTGGAATTACAGTGCAGTCTTCCTACACCTCCTGACGTTCCTGTCTTTTGGGCAACGGATTCTCATCCACATCACAACAAATATCTTCTCTTGCGATACAGCGTGAAAATCATCTTTCAGAGTGTCTAATCCAGCCTCTGCAGGCATCAGCTGAGATGTCATCACACGTTACATCCATGGCAGCCAGAAGGGTCATCTGTGTATGCGGCTGGCGATCATATACTTTTAATCTTCATGCTGAGAAAAATTCCTCAACGTGGTTGAGTAGGGTGAGAGGAACTCCACCAGCATCCTGTTGTGGGCCGCAAACCATTGCCTGATGATATTGGAGCGATGGAAACTGACATTGTCCCAAACTAACACGTACTTTGGCAGGTCATCTCCAATCTGCCCCCTCTCTTGTTCAGGGATGAGATCCCTGTAGAGAGTGTCAAAAGACTGTTTAGGTGTGAAAAGGGGCCGTTTGCAACACAGTGAAGTTGTCTTGCAGTCCTATGTGGAAAGAATATAGCAATGCAAAACACTAAATTGAGTAAAATAAAATGCCACCGTTTACTTAAAGTATACTTACTGTATATTGTAAAACTAGTGCTTAAATGTCGTGGGGATTATACTATTCTACAGAGTCTGTTGAACATTCGATCAATGTTCTGCGCGTTCAAAATTGGAGAGAGGCCAGTCAAAGTAAAATCTTGAAGTTTATTGATCAGAAGATTAAAACAAAATACATCAGCTGTGTACACCAGCCGATGGGTGGGTGGGCTGCCTTAGACTCAGTCTTACAAAAAGAACTGATATCTTTACAACGGCCCGACCGACCCAGAAAAACTATTTCACAGCATATTTATAATATTTTGGTGTGCCTCTTTTTCAGCTGGGGTCCAATCCGCTTTCTGTCCTTTGTCCTGTCTCAGCCAACCAGCTCACTGCCTTGTTTTTCAAATCTGGTTCCATCTGTAAGACATTACATGATACCCTCACACATTCCAACACGCTCTGTGCGTAACCTGACCTTAACACACACAAATACCCATTTCCTATGGAAAAAGCCCTCAGTATGAGTCCTAAATTCTTGGTTCACATACTGGTCATATTTTCAACATATTATGCATAGTTTGTAATCAATAATGGAATCATAAGCATATTAAATGTAAAGGCACGTTTAAACCATCATAAAAATCCTTCAGTCCCCCTCTTGACCATTAAAAATGGTCATAAATCATCACAATCATCATTATCATCCTTTTCTAGGAATTGGTCTGCCAGACAATGGAGTCATGGTATATTTTTCTAGGTGTGAGATCTTTCGGGGTCCCACCACCAGTATATTCTATTACCTCATCCCATGATGGACACCATTCACCCCTATGGGTTCAGGATCAATGTCAGATTGAGTCTGCTGAGAGAAATGTTTAATAAAAAAAATCAAAAAGTCAGTTTGTCAAAATATACACAATCTGAAAATGGTACACAGGTGTCCGGATTCACCGACTGCACATTTTCCATACATATGGGACTCATTTTTCCCAAATCGTTCTTTCCCTTTTTATTCCCTTTTATCATTCAGCAAGGCTTTAATACTTGCCGTTGTTTTAAAAGCGCCCTTTCTCATTCAGCAAGGCTTTGATACTTGCCGTTGTTTAAAGGGATTTTAACAACTTATTCACTTTTATCACACAGCAAAGGCTTTGATACTTGCCGTTATTTTAAAAGCGCCCTTTCTCACGCCGCAAGGCTTCGATACTTGCCGTCGTTTAAAGGGATTTAACAACTTATTCACTTTTATCACACAGCAAGGCTTTGATACTTGCCGGCAAGGCTTTGATACTTGCCGTTGTTTTAAAAGCGCCCTTTCTCAAACAGCAAGGCTTCGATACTTGCCGTTGTTTTAAAGGGATTTAAACAACAAAATAAAAATAAAAATATCCTTTTATTCTGATCAACAAATATCAATGATTTTAAATTTTTAATCAATGGTACGGATATACTTCAAACTCAACACATAAATTTGGAATATCCAATCTGCAGAAGTTTATTTAAGAAGGTCTCTGCTCACCTTGGTTATTCTGTCGACAGCTGTGTTGTGGTTCGAATTGTCCGTCCCAATTTTCGGTCACTCTCCGAGTTTTACAATTCTTTTTAAATGCCTTTTTCTCCAATCACGTCGGGGTCACCATCTGTTGAACATTCGATCAATGTTCTGCGCGTTCAAAATTGGAGAGAAGCCAGTCAAAGTAAAATCTTGAAGTTTATTGATCAGAAGATTAAAACAAAATACATCAGCTGTGTACACCAGCCGATGGGTGGGTGGGCTGCCTTAGACTCAGTCTTACAAAAAGAACTGATATCTTTACAACGGCCCGACCGACCCAGAAAAACTATTTCACAGCATATTTATAATATTTTGGTGTGCCTCTTCTTCAGCTGGGGTCCAATCCGCTTTCTGTTCTTTGTCCTGTCTCAGCCAACCAGCTCACTGCCTTGTTTTTCAAATCTGGTTCCATCTGTAAGACATTACATGATACCCTCACACATTCCAACACGCTCTGTGCGTAACCTGACCTTAACACACACAAATACCCATTTCCTATGGAAAAAGCCCTCAGTATGAGTCCTAAATTCTTGGTTCACATACTGGTCATATTTTCAACATATTATGCATAGTTTGTAATAAATAATGGAATCATAAGCATATTAAATGTAAAGGCACGTTTAAACCATCATAAAAATCCTTCAAGACCCATTATAATGCATTTTGATCAACATGACATAAGCAATTGATAATGTAGGAATCTGCACAGAATTTTGTCATAATCATTTGCATGGATGTACCAAAGCATTTGCAACTTGTTCAAAGAAATGAGAAAATGCTTGTTTGATGTGCACACGTGACACAAGGATGTAAGGATTGAACAAGAAGTTTTGAGAATTTCAAATCGGATCAGAGAAATGTACCAAATTGACTTAGAAATAACTGTATTTAAAGTGGGGGGGGTACTTTTGGGGCAGTCTTGTTTCATCCAAGTGTCCCATTTCCACCCCTATCAAACTAATGCATGGATGCATATAGCCAGAAACAATTCATTTGATGCATGCAAAGAAGCAACACTGTGTGTCTCAAGAAGCATTTATTCATGATTACGTAGACATGCTAAAATTTCAAGGCCACACACTACACATTACACATGACATTACACATTTCATAAAATTTACATTTAGTCATTTAGCAGACGTTTTTATCCAAAGCGACTTACAGACGAGGAAACATTGGAAGCAATTATAACAATATAGGCAACAAAATGCATAAGTTAATTAAATCCAGCCCATTAAAGCCTAGCACAGTATACAAAGCTAAGAATAGTGAGGTAAGTAAAAAAAAATATTTTTAAGAAGACAGAAAATAATAAGAGGTTAAAATCAGTCATCTACATTTTGACGGAAGATATGCATTTTCACACACTACACCGGCCTGTAGTGTTCTAGCAGTGTAAGGTTGAGAGTGAGTTTCTTCAGTAGCGGTGTGATGCAGGCCTCTTTGAAAGCAGTGGGAAATGTCCCAGTGGTGAGCAAAGAGTTGATGATGCGGGTCAGACCAGGCACAACTGCTGGAGAGATGGCATGGAGGAGATGGGTGGGGATGGGATCCAGTGGGCAGGTGGTAGGGTGGTTGGAACCAATGAACTTGGAAACATCATCTTCAGACAAAGAAGAAAAGGCGGATGATGGTGGCGTAGAAAATTGGCTGTTGATGGCGGTAGTTTTCTTTACGAAGAACGATGCAAAATCATCAGCCGTTAACTCCGATGAAGATGTGGGAGCAGGCGGACAGAGGAGAGCAGAGAAGGTTTTTAAGAGTGTGCGAGAGTCAGGAGAGTTGCTGATCTTCGAGTGGTTATAATCAGTTTTTGCAGAGGTGACGTCAACAGAGAAAGTAGAGAGAGAGAGGTCAGTATGGTCTTTTGACTTGTGCCATTTTCTCTCAGCTGACCGGAGGCTGGTGCGATGCTCACGTGGTACATCCGATAAGACAGGGATGCACGGGCTGGTCCAGATGTAAGAGGGCATATGTTGTCCAAGCAGGATGTAAGCGTGGAACACAGAGTGTCTGTGGCACTGTTGGTATTCAAAAGAGAGAGCTCCTCAGAGGGGGGGAGTGCAGACAAGACAGCAGAGGAAAAGCAGGAGGGAGGGACCGTAGGTAGCGCCGGAAAGTGACCAGCGGTAAGACATCTGCGTTGTCTGGAGCGGTGAGGTCGGGGGTGACAAAGAAGTGATCAGACGTGTGCAGCGGAGTGACCTGAGAGTGATGAGTGGAGCATTTCTCGAATCATCCTTGTCATTTGCAAAACAGTAAGTGCATTTCTGGTTTTGATTGTTTGATTGCAAGAGACGGCACATGATTCACGTTAACGCTTTTACTGTTTGTACAATAATTTATTGACAGACAGTGTCATTGTGATGCAGACAGAAAAGGCAGCACTGCATAGCACAAACAAATGTAGAAATCTAAACATAAGACAATCTCCTTAGGGAAAACTGTACATGCAGTGCAGTGGAATTACAGTGCAGTCTTCCTACACCTCCTGACGTTCCTGTCTTTTGGGCAACGGATTCTCATCCACATCACAACAAATATCTTCTCTTGCGATACAGCGTGAAAATCATCTTTCAGAGTCTCTAATCCAGCCTCTGCAGGCATCAGCTGTGATGTCATCACACGTTACATCCATGGCAGCCAGAAGGGTCATCTGTGTATGCGGCTGGCGATCATATACTTTTAATCTTCATGCTGAGAAAAATTCCTCAACGTGGTTGAGTAGGGTGAGAGGAACTCCACCAGCATCCTGTTGTGGGCCGCAAACCATTGCCTGATGATGTTGGAGCGATGGAAACTGACATTGTCCCAAACTAACACGTACTTTGGCAGGTCATCTCCAATCTGCCCCCTCTCTTGTTCAGGGATGAGATCCCTGTAGAGAGTGTCAAAAGACTGTTTAGGTGTGAAAAGGGGCCGTCTGCAACACAGTGAAGTTGTCTTGCAGTCCTATGTGGAAAGAATATAGCAATGCAAAACACTAAATTGAGTAAAATAAAATGCCACCGTTTACTTAAAGTATACTTACTGTATATTGTAAAACTAGTGCTTAAATGTCGTGGGGATTATACTATTCTACAGAGACCCATTATAATGCATTTTGATCAACATGACATAAGCAATTGATAATGTAGGAATCTGCACAGAATTTTGTCATAATCATTTTCATGGATGTACCAAAGCATTTGCAACTTGTTCAAAGAAATGAGAAAATGCTTGTTTGGTGTGCACACGTGACACAAGGATCTAAGGATTGAACAAGAAGTTTTGAGAATTTCAAATCGGATCTGAGAAATGTACCAAATTGACTTAGAAAAAACTGTATTTAAAGTGGGGGGGGTACTTTTGGGGCAGTTTTGTTTCACCCAAGTGTCCCATTTCCACCCCTCTCTAACTAATGCATGGATGCATATAGCCCGAAACAATTCATTTGATGCATGCAATGAAGCAACACTGTGTGTCTCAAGAAGCATTTATTCATGATTACATAGACATGCTAAAATTTCAAGGCCACACACTACACATTACACATTACACATGACATTACACATTTCATAAAATTTACATTTAGTCATTTAGCAGACGTTTTTATCCAAAGCGACTTACAGACGAGGAAACATTGGAAGCAATTATAACAATATAGGCAACAAAATGCATAAGTTAATTAAATCCAGCCCATTAAAGCCTAGCACAGTATACAAAGCTAAGAATAGTGAGGTAAGTAAAAAAATAATTTTTTAAGAAGACAGAAAATAATAAGAGGTTAAAATCAGTCATCTACATTTTGACGGAAGATATGCATTTTCACACACTACACCGGCCTGTAGTGTTCTAGCAGTGTAAGGTTGAGAGTGACTTTCTTCAGTAGCGGTGTGATGCAGGCCTCTTTGAAAGCAGTGGGAAATGTCCCAGTGGTGAGCAAAGAGTTGATGATGCGGGTCAGACCAAGCACAACTGCTGGAGAGATGGCATGGAGGAGATGGGTGGGGATGGGATCCAGTGGGCAGGTGGTAGGGTGGTTGGAACCAATGACCTTGGAAACATCATCTTCAGACATAGGAGAAAAGGCGGGTGATGGTGGCGTAGAAAATTGGCTGTTGATGGCGGTAGTTTTCTTTACGAAGAACGATGCAAAATCATCAGCCGTTAACTGCGATGAAGGTGTGGGAGCAGGCGGACAGAGGAGAGCAGAGAAGGTTTTTAAGAGTGTGCGAGAGTCAGGAGAGTTGCTGATCTTCGAGTGGTTATAATCGGTTTTTGCAGAGGTGACGTCAACGGAGAAAGTAGAGAGAAGAGACTGGTAGAGAGAGAGAGGTCAGTATGGTCTTTTGACTTGTGCCATTTTCTCTCAGCTGACCGGAGGCTGGTGCGATGCTCACGTGGTACATCCGATAACCAGGGGGCAGACAGGGATGCACGGGCTGGTCCAGATGTAAGAGGGCATATGTTGTCCAAGCAGGATGTAAGCGTGGAACACAGAGTGTCTGTGGCACTGTTGGTATTCAAAAGAGAGAGTTCCTCAGAGGGGGGAGTGCAGACAAGACAGCAGAGGAAAAGCAGGAGGGAGGGACCGTAGGTAGCGCCGGAAAGTGACCAGCGGTAAGACATCTGCGTTGTCTGGAGCGGTGAGGTCGGGGGTGACAAAGAAGTGATCAGACGTGTGCAGCGGAGTGACCTGAGAGTGATGAGTGGAGCATTTCTCGAATCATCCTTGTCATTTACAAAACAGTAAGTGCATTTCTGGTTTTGATTGTTTGTTTGCAAGAGACGGCACATGATTCACGTTAACGCTTTTACTGTTTGTACAATAATTTATTCACAGACAGTGTCATTGTGATGCAGACAGGAAAAGACAGCACTGCATAGCACAAACAAATGTAGAAATCTGAACATAAGACAATCTCCTTAGGGAAAACTGTACATGCAGTGCAGTGGAATTACAGTGCAGTCTTCCTACACCTCCTGACGTTCCTGTCTTTTGGGCAACGGATTCTCATCCACATCACAACAAATATCTTCTCTAGCGAAACAGCGTGAAAATCATCTTTCAGAGTGTCTAATCCAGCCTCTGCAGGCATTAGCTGTGATGTCATCACACGTTACATCCATGGCAGCCAGAAGGGTCATCTGTGTATGCGGCTGGCCATCATATACTTTTAATCTTCATGCTGAGAAAAATTCCTCAACGGGGTTGAGTAGGGTGAGAGGAACTCCACCAGCATCCTGTTGTGGGCCGCAAACCATTGCCTGATGATGTTGGAGCGATGGAAACTGACATTCTCCCAAACTAACACGTACTTTGGCAGGTCATCTCCAATCTGCCCCCTCTCTTGTTCAGAAATGAGATCCCTGTAGAGAGTGTCAAAAGACTGTTTAGGTGTGAAAAGGGGCCGTCTGCAACACAGTGAAGTTGTCTTGCAGTCCTATGTGGAAAGAATATAGCAATGCAAAACACTAAATTGAGTAAAATAAAATGCCACCGTTTACTTAAAGTATACTTACTGTATATTGTAAAACTAGTGCTTAAATGTCGTGGGGATTATACTATTCTACAGAGACCCATTATAATGCATTTTGATCAACATGACATAAGCAATTGATAATGTAGGAATCTGCACAGAATTTTGTCATAATCATTTGCATGGATGTACCAAAGCATTTGCAACTTGTTCAAAGAAATGAGAAAATGCTTGTTTGATGTGCACACGTGACACAAGGATGTAAGGATTGAACAAGAAGTTTTGAGAATTTCAAATCGGATCAGAGAAATGTACCAAATTGACATAGAAAAAACTGTATTTAAAGTGGAGGGGGTACTTTTGGGGCAGTTTTGTTTCACCCAAGTGTCCCATTTCCACCCCTCTCAAACTAATGCATGGATGCATATAGCCAGAAACAATTCATTTGATGCATGCAAAGAAGCAACACTGTGTGTCTCAAGAAGCATTTATTCATGATTACGTAGACATGCTAAAATTTCAAGGCCACACACTACACATTACACATTACACATGACATTACACATTTCATAAAATTTACATTTAGTCATTTAGCAGACGTTTTTATCCAAAGCGACTTACAGACGAGGAAACATTGGAAGCAATTATAACAATATAGGCAACAAAATGCATAAGTTAATTAAATCCAGTCCATTAAAGCCTAGCACAGTATACAAAGCTAAGAATAGTGAGGTAAGTAAAAAAATAATTTTTTAAGAAGACAGAAAATAATAAGAGGTTAAAATCAGTCATCTACATTTTGACGGAAGATATGCATTTTCACACACTACACCGGCCTGTAGTGTTCTAGCAGTGTAAGGTTGAGAGTGAGTTTCTTCAGTAGCGGTTTGATGCAGGCCTCTTTGAAAGCAGTAGGAAATGTCCCAGTGGTGAGCAAAAAGTTGATGATGCGGGTCAGACCATGCACAACTGCTGGAGAGATGGCATGGAGGAGATGGGTGGGGATGGGATCCAGTGGGCAGGTGGTAGGGTGGTTGGAACCAATGACCTTGGAAACATCATCTTCAGACATAGGAGAAAAGGCGGGTGATGGTGGCGTAGAAAATTGGCTGTTGACGGCGGTAGTTTTCTTTACGAAGAACGATGCAAAATCATCAGCCGTTAACTCCGATGAAGGTGTGGGAGCAGGCGGACAGAGGAGAGCAGAGAAGTTTTTTAAGAGTGTGCGAGAGTCAGGAGAGTTGCTGATCTTCGAGTGGTTATAATCAGTTTTTGCAGAGGTGACGTCAACGGAGAAAGTAGAGAGAGAGAGGTCAGTATGGTCTTTTGACTTGTGCCATTTTCTCTCAGCTGACCGGAGGCTGGTGCGATGCTCACGTGGTACATCCGATAACCAGGGGGCAGACAGGGATGCACGGGCTGGTCCAGATGTAAGAGGGCATATGTTGTCCAAGCAGGATGTAAGCGTGGAACACAGAGTGTCTGTGGCACTGTTGGTATTCAAAAGAGAGAGCTCCTCAGAGGGGGGGAGTGCAGACAAGACAGCAGAGGAAAAGCAGGAGGGAGGGACCGTAGGTAGCGCCGGAAAGTGACCAGCGGTGAGACATCTGCGTTGTCTGGAGCGGTGAGGTCGGGGGTGACAAAGAAGTGATCAGACGTGTGCAGCGGAGTGATGAGTGGAGCATTTCTCTAATCATCCTTGTCATTTGCAAAACAGTAAGTGCATTTCTGGTTTTGATTGTTTGATTGCAAGAGACGGCACATGATTCACATTAACGCTTTTACTGTTTGTACAATAATTTATTGACAGACAGTGTCATTGTGATGCAGACAGGAAAAGACAGCACTGCATAGCACAAACAAATGTAGAAATCTGAACATAAGACAATCTCCTTAGGGAAAACTGTACATGCAGTGCAGTGGAATTACAGTGCAGTCTTCCTACACCTCCTGACGTTCCTGTCTTTTGGGCAACGGATTCTCATCCACATCACAACAAATATCTTCTCTTGCGAAACAGCGTGAAAATCATCTTTCAGAGTGTCTAATCCAGCCTCTGCAGGCATCAGCTGTGATGTCATCACACGTTACATCCATGGCAGCCAGAAGGGTCATCTGTGTATGCGGCTGGCGATCATATACTTTTAATCTTCATGCTGAGAAAAATTCCTCAACGGGGTTGAGTAGGGTGAGAGGAACTCCACCAGCATCCTGTTGTGGGCCGCAAACCATTGCCTGATGATGTTGGAGCGATGGAAACTGACATTGTCCCAAACTAACACGTACTTTGGCAGGTAATCTCCAATCTGCCCCCTCTCTTGTTCAGGGATGAGATCCCTGTAGAGAGTGTCAAAAGACTGTTTAGGTGTGAAAAGGGGCCGTCTGCAACACAGTGAAGTTGTCTTGCAGTCCTATGTGGAAAGAATATAGCAATGCAAAACACTAAATTGAGTAAAATAAAATGCAACTGTTTACTTAAATATACTTACTGTATATTGTAAAACTAGTGCTTAAATGTCGTGGGGATTATACTATTCTACAGAGACCCATTATAATGCATTTTGATCAACATGACATAAGCAATTGATAATGTAGGAATCTGCACAGAATTTTGTCATAATCATTTGCATGGATGTACCAAAGCATTTGCAACTTGTTCAAAGAAATGAGAAAATGCTTGTTTGATGTGCACACGTGACACAAGGATGTAAGGATTGAACAAGAAGTTTTGAGAATTTCAAATCGGATCAGAGAAATGTACCAAATTGACTTAGAAAAAACTGTATTTAAAGTGGGGGGGGGGTACTTTTGGGGCAGTTTTGTTTCACCCAAGTGTCCCATTTCCACCCCTCTCAAACTAATGCATGGATGCATATAGCCAGAAACAATTCATTTTATGCATGCAAAGAAGCAACACTGTGTGTCTCAAGAAGCATTTATTCATGATTAAGTAGACATGCTAAAATTTCAAGGCCACACACTACACATTACACATTTCATAAAATTTACATTTAGTCATTTAGCAGACGTTTTTATCCAAAGCGACTTACAGACGAGGAAACATTGGAAGCAATTATAACAATATAGGCAACAAAATGCATAAGTTAATTAAATCCAGTCCATTAAAGCCTAGCACAGTATACAAAGCTAAGAATAGTGAGGTAAGTAAAAAAATAATTTTTTAAGAAGACAGAAAATAATAAGAGGTTAAAATCAGTCATCTACATTTTGACGGAAGATATGCATTTTCACACACTACACCGGCCTGTAGTGTTCTAGCAGTGTAAGGTTGAGAGTGAGTTTCTTCAGTAGCGGTTTGATGCAGGCCTCTTTGAAAGCAGTAGGAAATGTCCCAGTGGTGAGCAAAAAGTTGATGATGCGGGTCAGACCATGCACAACTGCTGGAGAGATGGCATGGAGGAGATGGGTGGGGATGGGATCCAGTGGGCAGGTGGTAGGGTGGTTGGAACCAATGACCTTGGAAACATCATCTTCAGACATAGGAGAAAAGGCGGGTGATGGTGGCGTAGAAAATTGGCTGTTGACGGCGGTAGTTTTCTTTACGAAGAACGATGCAAAATCATCAGCCGTTAACTCCGATGAAGGTGTGGGAGCAGGCGGACAGAGGAGAGCAGAGAAGTTTTTTAAGAGTGTGCGAGAGTCAGGAGAGTTGCTGATCTTCGAGTGGTTATAATCAGTTTTTGCAGAGGTGACGTCAACGGAGAAAGTAGAGAGAGAGAGGTCAGTATGGTCTTTTGACTTGTGCCATTTTCTCTCAGCTGACCGGAGGCTGGTGCGATGCTCACGTGGTACATCCGATAACCAGGGGGCAGACAGGGATGCACGGGCTGGTCCAGATGTAAGAGGGCATATGTTGTCCAAGCAGGATGTAAGCGTGGAACACAGAGTGTCTGTGGCACTGTTGGTATTCAAAAGAGAGAGCTCCTCAGAGGGGGGGAGTGCAGACAAGACAGCAGAGGAAAAGCAGGAGGGAGGGACCGTAGGTAGCGCCGGAAAGTGACCAGCGGTAAGACATCTGCGTTGTCTGGAGCGGTGAGGTCGGGGGTGACAAAGAAGTGATCAGACGTGTGCAGCGGAGTGATGAGTGGAGCATTTCTCGAATCATCCTTGTCATTTGCAAAACAGTAAGTGCATTTCTGGTTTTGATTGTTTGATTGCAAGAGACGGCACATGATTCACGTTAACGCTTTTACTGTTTGTACAATAATTTATTGACAGACAGTGTCATTGTGATGCAGACAGGAAAAGACAGCACTGCATAGCACAAACAAATGTAGAAATCTGAACATAAGACAATCTCCTTTGGGAAAACTGTACATGCAGTGCAGTGGAATTACAGTGCAGTCTTCCTACACCTCCTGACGTTCCTGTCTTTTGGGCAACGGATTCTCATCCACATCACAACAAATATCTTCTCTTGCGATACAGCGTGAAAATCATCTTTCAGAGTGTCTAATCCAGCCTCTGCAGGCATCAGGTGTGATGTCATCATACGTTACATTCATGGCAGCCAGAAGGGTCATCTGTGTATGCGGCTGGCCATCATATACTTTTAATCTTCATGCTGAGAAAAATTCCTCAACGGGGTTGATTAGGGTGAGAGGAACTCCACCAGCACCCTGTTGTGGGCCGCAAACCATTGCCTGATGATGTTGGACGATGGAAACTGACATTGTCCCAAACTAACACGTACTTTGGCAGGTCATCTCCAATCTGCCCCTCTCTTGTTCAGGGATGAGATCCCTGTAGAGAGTGTCAAAAGACTGTTTAGGTGTGAAAAGGGGCCGTCTGCAACACAGTGAAGTTGTCTTGCAGTCCTATGTGGAAAGAATATAGCAATGCAAAACACTAAATTGAGTAAAATAAAATGCCACTGTTTACTTAAATATACTTACTGTATATTGTAAAACTAGTGCTTAAATGTCGTGGGGATTATACTATTCTACAGAGACCCATTATAATGCATTTTGATCAACATGACATAAGCAATTGATAATGTAGGAATCTGCACAGAATTTTGTCATAATCATTTGCATGGATGTACCAAAGCATTTGCAACTTGTTCAAAGAAATGAGAAAATGCTTGTTTGATGTGCACACGTGACACAAGGATGTAAGGATTGAACAAGAAGTTTTGAGAATTTCAAATCGGATCTGAGAAATGTACCAAATTGACTTAGAAAAAACTGTATTTAAAGTGGGGGGGGGGGGGGGGTACTTTTGGGGCAGTTTTGTTTCGCCCAAGTGTCCCATTTCCACCCCTCTCAAACTAATGCATGGATGCATATAGCCAGAAACAATTCATTTGATGCATGCAAAGAAGCAACACTGTGTGTCTCAAGAAGCATTTATTCATGATTACGTAGACATGCTAAAATTTCAAGGCCACACATTACACATTACACATGACATTACACATTTCATAAAATTTACATTTAGTCATTTAGCAGACGTTTTTATCCAAAGCGACTTACAGACGAGGAAACATTGGAAGCAATTATAACAATATAGGCAACAAAATGCATAAGTTAATTAAATCCAGTCCATTAAAGCCTAGCACAGTATACAAAGCTAAGAATAGTGAGGTAAGTAAAAAAATAATTTTTTAAGAAGACAGCAAATAATAAGAGGTTAAAATCAGTCATCTACATTTTGACGGAAGATATGCATTTTCACACACTACACCGGCCTGTAGTGTTCTAGCAGTGTAAGGTTGAGAGTGAGTTTCTTCAGTAGCGGTGTGATGCAGGCCTCTTTGAAAGCAGTGGGAAATGTCCCAGTGGTGAGCAAAGAGTTGATGATGCGGGTCAGACCAGGCACAACTGCTGGAGAGATGGCATGGAGGAGATGGGTGGGGATGGGATCCAGTGGGCAGGTGGTAGGGTGGTTGGAACCAATGACCTTGGAAACATCATCTTCAGACATAGGAGAAAAGGCGGGTGATGCTGGCGTAGAAAATTGGCTGTGGATGGCGGTAGTTTTCTTTACGAAGAACGATGCAAAATCATCAGCCGTTAACTCCGATGAAGGTGTGGGAGCAGGCGGACAGAGGAGAGCAGAGAAGGTTTTTAAGAGTGTGCGAGAGTCAGGAGAGTTGCTGATCTTCGAGTGGTTATAATCAGTTTTTGCAGAGGTGACGTCAACGGAGAAAGTAGAGAGAGAGAGGTCAGTATGGTCTTTTGACTTGTGCCATTTTCTCTCAGCTGACCGGAGGCTGGTGCGATGCTCACGTGGTACATCCGATAACCAGGGGGCAGACAGGGATGCACGGGCTGGTCCAGATGTAAGAGGGCATATGTTGTCCAAGCAAGATGTAAGCGTGGAACACAGAGTGTCTGTGGCACTGTTGGTAATCAAAAGAGAGAGCTCCTCAGAGGGGGGGAGTGCAGACAAGACAGCAGAGGAAAAGCAGGAGGGAGGGACCGTAAGTAGCGCCGGAAAGTGACCAGCGGTGAGACATCTGCGTTGTCTGGAGCGGTGAGGTCGGGGGTGACAAAGAAGTGATCAGACGTGTGCAGCGGAGTGACCTGAGAGTGATGAGTGGAGCATTTCTCTAATCATCCTTGTCATTTGCAAAACAGTAAGTGCATTTCTGGTTTTGATTGTTTGATTGCAAGAGACGGCACATGATTCACGTTAACGCTTTTACTGTTTGTACAATAATTTATTGACAGACAGTGTCATTGTGATGCAGACAGGAAAAGACAGCACTGCATAGCACAAACAAATGTAGAAATCTGAACATAAGACAATCTCCTTAGGGAAAACTGTACATGCAGTGCAGTGGAATTACAGTGCAGTCTTCCTACACCTCCTGACGTTCCTGTCTTTTGGGCAACGGATTCTCATCCACATCACAACAAATATCTTCTCTTGCGAAACAGCGTGAAAATCATCTTTCAGAGTGTCTAATCCAGCCTCTGCAGGCATCAGCTGTGATGTCATCACACGTTACATCCATGGCAGCCAGAAGGGTCATCTGTGTATGCGGCTGGCGATCATATACTTTTAATCTTCATGCTGAGAAAAATTCCTCAACGGGGTTGAGTAGGGTGAGAGGAACTCCACCAGCATCCTGTTGTGGGCCGCAAACCATTGCCTGATGATGTTGGAGCGATGGAAACTGACATTGTCCCAAACTAACACGTACTTTGGCAGGTAATCTCCAATCTGCCCCCTCTCTTGTTCAGGGATGAGATCCCTGTAGAGAGTGTCAAAAGACTGTTTAGGTGTGAAAAGGGGCCGTCTGCAACACAGTGAAGTTGTCTTGCAGTCCTATGTGGAAAGAATATAGCAATGCAAAACACTAAATTGAGTAAAATAAAATGCCACTGTTTACTTAAAGTATACTTACTGTATATTGTAAAACTAGTGCTTAAATGTCGTGGGGATTATACTATTCTACAGAGACCCATTATAATGCATTTTGATCAACATGACATAAGCAATTGATAATGTAGGAATCTGCACAGAATTTTGTCATAATCATTTGCATGGATGTACCAAAGCATTTGCAACTTGTTCAAAGAAATGAGAAAATGCTTGTTTGATGTGCACACGTGACACAAGGATGTAAGGATTGAACAAGAAGTTTTGAGAATTTCAAATCGGATCAGAGAAATGTACCAAATTGACTTAGAAAAAACTGTATTTAAAGTGGGGGGGGGGTACTTTTGGGGCAGTTTTGTTTCACCCAAGTGTCCCATTTCCACCCCTCTCAAACTAATGCATGGATGCATATAGCCAGAAACAATTCATTTGATGCATGCAAAGAAGCAACACTGTGTGTCTCAAGAAGCATTTATTCATGATTAAGTAGACATGCTAAAATTTCAAGGCCACACACTACACATTACACATTTCATAAAACTTACATTTAGTCATTTAGCAGACGTTTTTATCCAAAGCGACTTACAGACGAGGAAACATTGGAAGCAATTATAACAATATAGGCAACAAAATGCATAAGTTAATTAAATCCAGTCCATTAAAGCCTAGCACAGTATAAAAAGCTAAGAATAGTGAGGTAAGTAAAAAAATATTTTTTTAAGAAGACAGAAAATAAGAGGTTAAAATCAGTCATCTACATTTTGACGGAAGATATGCATTTTCACACACTACACCGTTCTGTAGTGTTCTAGCAGTGTAAGGTTGAGAGTGAGTTTCTTCAGTAGCGGTGTGATGCAGGCCTCTTTGAAAGCAGTGGGAAATGTCCCGGTGGTGAGCAAAGAGTTGATGATGCAGGTCAGACCAGGCACAACTGCTGGAGAGATGGCATGGAGGAGATGGGTGGGGATGGGATCCAGTGGGCAAGTGGTAGGGTGGTTGGAACCAATGACCTTGGAAACATCATCTTCAGACATAGGAGAAAAGGCAGGTGATGGTGGCGTAGAAAATTGGCTGTTGATGGCGGTAGTTTTCTTTACGAAGAACGATGTAAAATCATCAGCCGTTAACTCCGATGAAGGTGTGGGAGCAGGCGGACAGAGGAGAGCAGAGAAGGTTTTTAAGAGTGTGCGAGAGTAAGGAGAGTTGCTGATCTTCGAGTGGTTATAATCAGTTTTTGCAGAGGTGACGTCAACGGAGAAAGTAGAGAGAGAGAGGTCAGTATGGTCTTTTGACTTGTGCCATTTTCTCTCAGCTGACCGGAGGCTGGTGCGATGCTCACGTGGTACATCCGATAACCAGGGGGCAGACAGGGATGCACGGGCTGGTCCAGATGCAAGAGGGCATATGTTGTCCAAGCAGGATGTAAGCGTGGAACACAGAGTGTCTGTGGCACTGTTGGTATTCAAAAGTGAGAGCTCCTCAGAGGGGGGAGTGCAGACAAGACAGCAGAGGAAAAGCAGGAGGGAGGGACCGTAGGTAGCGCCGGAAAGTGACCAGCGGTAAGACATCTGCGTTGTCTGGAGCGATGAGGTCGGGGGTGACAAAGAAGTGATCAGACGTGTGCAGCGGAGTGACCTGAGAGTGATGAGTGGAGCATTTCTCGAATCATCCTTGTCATTTGCAAAACAGTAAGTGCATTTCTGGTTTTGATTGTTTGATTGCAAGAGACGGCACATGAGTCACGTTAACGCTTTTACTGTTTGTACAATAATTTATTGACAGACAGTGTCATTGTGATGCAGACAGGAAAAGACAGCACTGCATAGCACAAACAAATGTAGAAATCTGAACATAAGACAATCTCCTTAGGGAAAACTGTACATGCAGTGCAGTGGAATTACAGTGCAGTCTTCCTACACCTCATGACGTTCCTGTCTTTTGGGCAACGGATTCTCATCCACATCACAACAAATATCTTCTCTTGCGATACAGCGTGAAAATCATCTTTCAGAGTGTCTAATCCAGCCTCTGCAGGCATCAGCTGAGATGTCATCACACGTTACATCCATGGCAGCCAGAAGGGTCATCTGTGTATGCGGCTGGCCATCATATACTTTTAATCTTCATGCTGAGAAAAATTCCTCAACGGGGTTGAGTAGGGTGAGAGGAACTCCACCAGCATCCTGTTGTGGGCCGCAAACCATTGCCTGATGATGTTGGAGCGATGGAAACTGACATTGTCCCAAACTAACACGTACTTTGGCAGGTCATCTCCAATCTGCCCCCTCTCTTGTTCAGATCCCTGTAGAGAGTGTCAAAAGACTGTTTAGGTGTGAAAAGGGGCCGTCTGCAACACAGTGAAGTTGTCTTGCAGTTCTATGTGGAAAGAATATAGCAATGCAAAACACTAAATTGAGTAAAATAAAATGCCACTGTTTACTTAAAGTATACTTACTGTATATTGTAAAACTAGTGCTTAAATGTCGTGGGGATTATACTATTCTACAGAGACCCATTATAATGCATTTTGATCAACATGACATAAGCAATTGATAATGTAGGAATCTGCACAGAATTTTGTCATAATCATTTGCATGGATGTACCAAAGCATTTGCAACTTGTTCAAAGAAATGAGAAAATGCTTGTTTGATGTGCACACGTGACACAAGGATGTAAGGATTGAACAAGAAGTTTTGAGAATTTCAAATCGGATCAGAGAAATGTACCAAATTGACTTAAAAAAAACTGTATTTAAAGTGGGGGGGGGTACTTTTGGGGCAGTTTTGTTTCACCCAAGTGTCCCATTTCCACCCCTCTCAAACTAATGCATGGATGCATATAGCCAGAAACAATTCATTTGATGCATGCAAAGAAGCAACACTGTGTGTCTCAAGAAGCATTTATTCATGATTACGTAGACATGCTAAAATTTCAAGGCCACACACTACACATTACACATTACACATGACATTACACATTTCATAAAATATACATTTAGTCATTTAGCAGACGTTTTTATCCAAAGTGACTTACAGACGAGGAAACATTGGAAGCAATTATAACAATATAGGCAACAAAATGCATAAGTTAATTAAATCCAGTCCATTAAAGCCTAGCACAGTATACAAAGCTAAGAATAGTGAGGTAAGTAAAAAAATAATTTTTTAAGAAGACTGAAAATAATAAGAGATTAAAATCAGTCATCTACATTTTGACGGAAGATATGCATTTTCACACACTACACCGGCCTGTAGTGTTCTAGCAGTGTAAGGTTGAGAGTGAGTTTCTTCAGTAGCGGTGTGATGCAGGCCTCTTTGAAAGCAGTGGGAAATGTCCCAGTGGTGAGCAAAGAGTTGATGATGCGGGTCAGACCAGGCACAACTGCTGGAGAGATGGCATGGAGGAGATGGGTGGGGATGGGATCCAGTGGGCAGGTGGTAGGGTGGTTGGAACCAATGACCTTGGAAACATCATCTTCAGACATAGGAGAAAAGGCGGGTGATGGTGGCGTAGAAAATTGGCTGTTGATGGCGGTAGTTTTCTTTACGAAGAACGATGCAAAATCATCAGCCGTTAACTGCGATGAAGGTGTGGGAGCAGGCGGACAGAGGAGAGCAGAGAAGGTTTTTAAGAGTGTGCGAGAGTCAGGAGAGTTGCTGATCTTCGAGTGGTTATAATCGGTTTTTGCAGAGGTGACGTCAACGGAGAAAGTAGAGAGAGAGAGGTCAGTATGGTCTTTTGACTTGTGCCATTTTCTCCCAGCTGACCGGAGGCTGGTGCGATGCTCACGTTGTACATCCGATAACCAGGGGGCAGACAGGGATGCACGGGCTGGTCCAGATGTAAGAGGGCATATGTTGTCCAAGCAGGATGTAAGCGTGGAACACAGAGTGTCTGTGGCACTGTTGGTATTCAAAAGTGAGAGCTCCTCAGAGGGGGGGAGTGCAGACAAGACAGCAGAGGAAAAGCAGGAGGGAGGGACCGTAGGTAGCGCCGGAAAGTGACCAGCGGTAAGACATCTGCGTTGTCTGGAGCGGTGAGGTCGGGGGTGACAAAGAAGTGATCAGACGTGTGCAGCGGAGTGACCTGAGAGTGATGAGTGGAGCATTTCTCGAATCATCCTTGTCATTTTCAAAACAGTAAGTGCATTTCTGGTTTTGATTGTTTGATTGCAAGAGACGGCACATGATTCACGTTAACGCTTTTACTGTTTGTACAATAATTTATTGACAGACAGTGTCATTGTGATGCAGACAGGAAAAGACAGCACTGCATAGCACAAACAAATGTAGAAATCTGAACATAAGACAATCTCCTTAGGGAAAACTGTACATGCAGTGCAGTGGAATTACAGTGCAGTCTTCCTACACCTCCTGACGTTCCTGTCTTTTGGGCAACGGATTCTCATCCACATCACAACAAATATCTTCTCTTGCGATACAGCGTGAAAATCATCTTTCAGAGTGTCTAATCCAGCCTCTGCAGGCATAAGCTGTGATGTCATCACACGTTACATCCATGGCAGCCAGAATGGTCATCTGTGTATGCGGCTGGCCATCATATACTTTTAATCTTCATGCTGAGAAAAATTCCTCAACGGGGTTGAGTAGGGTGAGAGGAACTCCACCAGCATCCTGTTGTGGGCCGCAAACCATTGCCTGATGATGTTGGAGCGATGGAAACTGACATTGTCCCAAACTAACACGTACTTAGACCAAGATGGCGGCGCGTGTACATCGCGAGGCTCAGCGTCTGTCCAGTTTTAGCTTTTATATAGTGTATTTCTTGCTCATCTCTGGTCTGTTCGTCCAGAACAGTTGTGCATTTACATCGTACACCCGGCAGGAGCTTTTGGATATCAGTTTACGCATGTCCGGAAGTTGCATCAGCAACATTCAACTCGTCCCTGAGATCGTCAGAACATCCGATGCTACGCACCTCACACGGCCGGGCGGAAGTGCTCGTCGGCGGCGTCGAGATTGTAAACAAAGGCGGGGGAAGCGCGGAGGGCTAAGAGCTAGGCTAAAGCTAACACCACACCGGCTCTCTTTACCCAGCATTTTCCTTGCTAATGTTCGATCATTAGTGAACAAAATGGACGAGATTAGACTCCGCATCATCAACAGCAAAAGACTTTTGAACTGCAATGTCATAATCTTCACGGAAACATGGCTACACAGCGGTATACCGGACAACGCTATTGAGTTAGTGGGCTACAACACACACCGGGCGGATAGAACGGCAGAGGAATCCGGTAAGACAAGAGGAGGTGGATTGTGCATCTACATCAACAAAACTTGGTGCACGAACTCTGTTATTGTCGGGAGACACTGCTCGGCTAACCTTGAGTTTCTCATGGTTAAATGTAGACCGTTTTATCTGCCACGGGAATTCACTTCCACCATTATAACGGCAGCTTACATTCCACCGGATGCTGATGCCAAGCTAGCTATGAAAGAACTTCATGCAGCCATCAGTAAACAACAGACTGCTCACACGGAGGCTGCATTTATTGTTGCGGGAGATTTTAATCACTCAACCTTAAAGACAGTGCTCCCTAAATTTCATCAGCATGTTTCCTGCCACACAAGAGGAAACAAAACTTTGGACCATGTCTACACAAACATGGCTAAAGCTTACACCGCGACCCCCCTCCCCCACCTGGGTCAATCTGATCACCTTTCTTTGTTCCTCACCCCCAAGTACATTAACCTCATTAATCGTGTGAAGCCATCAGTGAAGACCATCAAGGTGTGGCCTGCGGGGGCAGACTTTACACTCCAGGAAAGGTTTCAACACACAGACTGGAGTCTGTTTGCTTCTCAGGCCACCAGTGGCTCTCACACGGACATCAACAGCTACACCTCTTCTGTATTGGACTACATAAATTCCACCATTGATAGTGTCACAACCCAGAAGCAGATCACCACGTACCCTAATCAGAAGCCATGGATGAACAAGGAAGTGCGCCTCCTGTTGAAAGCACGTAACACTGCCTTCCGATCGGAAGATGCACAGGCCTATAGTACTTCGAGGGCAAATCTGAAGAGGGGCATCAAAAAGGCCAAGCACTGCTACAAGTTGAAGCTAGAGGAGCATTTTTCCAATTCTGACCCTCGACGCATGTGGCAGGGCATCCAGGCCATCAGTGATTACAAACCCAAACACTCCACCCCCATAGCCACAGATGCCGTCTTCCTGAACGAGCTTAATGACTTTTATGCTCGCTTTGAGAGAGACAACAAGGAAACAGCTACCAAGCTCACACCCTCTGCTGACCACCCAATCATCAAACTTAACTCCACTGATGTTCACAATGCACTAAGTCGGATCAACGCGCGCAAGGCTGCTGGCCCAGATGGCATCCCTGGTCGCGTACTCCGGGCATGTTCAGAGCAGCTCGCTGGGGTCTTCACGGACATCTTCAACCTGTCCCTCGCCCAAGCAGTGGTTCCAGCATGTTTTAAATCCACCTCCATTGTGCCCATCCCCAAAAATTCAAACCCGACGTGCCTGAACGACTACCGCCCGGTAGCACTCACACCAATTGTTATGAAGTGCTTTGAGCGGCTGGTCCTGGCACACCTAAAGGACTCTCTACCACCCACACTGGACCCATACCAATTTGCCTATCGAAACAATAGGAGCACAGATGATGCAGTGTCCATGGCGCTGCACTCCTTGCTCACACATCTGGACAATAAGGACACTTATGCCCGTATGCTGTTCGTAGACTTCAGTTCTGCTTTCAATACCGTCATCCCTTCCAAGCTAATCGTCAAACTTGGAAACCTAGGCATTAACAACCCTACCTGCAATTGGATTATGGACTTCCTGACGAATAGGCCCCAGCTTGTTAGGTTAGGCCCCATCTGCTCCACCACCACCACCCTCAACACTGGTGTACCACAGGGCTGCGTACTGAGCCCCTTTCTCTACTCCCTTTTCACACTCGACTGCAGGCCTGTGAACGGATCTAACTCCTTCATCAAGTTTGCAGACGATACAACAGTGATTAGTCTCATCAGCAACAACGATGAGACTGCATACAGGGAGGAGGTCCGGCACCTGGCCATATGGTGCTCAGACAACAACCTGCTCCTTAACACCGCCAAGACAAAGGAGATCATCGTGGACTTCAGGAAGGCGAAAGGAGACACACACGACCCCATCCACATTAATGGAATGGCTGTTGAACGTGTTTCCAGTTTTAAGTTCCTGGGGACTCACATTTCGGAGGACCTGTCCTGGACCACCAACACCTCATGCCTGGTCAAGAAGGCTCACCAGCGTCTCTTCTTTCTGAGGACACTGAAGAAGAACCAACTGTCTTCAACTATCCTGGTGAACTTCTATCGCTGCACGATAGAGAGCATCCTGACCAACTGTGTCACAGTCTGGTACGGGAACTGTTCTGTTGCTGAGCGCAAGGCACTGCAGCGGGTGGTGAAAACAGCCCAGCGCATCACAGGGACTACACTTTCTCCCATTGAGGACATCCAGAAGAAACGCTGTCTGCGTCGAGCTCGCAGCATTCTCAAGGACTCCTCTCACCCCGCTCATAGACTGTTTACTCTCCTGCCTTCTGGTAGGCGCTTCCGGTGCCTCCGGACAAGAACCAGCAGACTAAGAAACAGCTTTTTTCCCAGAGCTGTTTCATTATTGAACTCTGCCCCTCACTGATTCCAGTACCTCTCATACCCTTAACTCCAATGCTGCTACAACATTGTTTACATTGCACTACAGGGCTGCATGCATGACTGAACTGTACACACCAGTACTTCATGTTATCTGCTCTACCGGACTGTTTACACACACACAGCATCATTTGCACTCTATACTGCTCACTTGCACACCAGGAATATTAAACCGAATGCTCATTTGCACTAATGGACCACTTCCATAACTGCACTAACCTATATACTGCACTGTAATTCTATTAACTGCATCTAGTCATCTACTGCACTGTAACTTCAATAACTGCATTACTCATCAATTGCACTATAACTTCAATAACTGCATTAACTAATCAACTGCACTGTAACCTTATTAACTGCATCTACTCATCAATTGCACTGTAACTTCAATAACTGCATTAACTAACCAACTGTACGGTAACTCTATTAACTGCATCTACTCATCAATTGCACTATAACTTCAATAACTGCATTAACTAATCTACTGCTCTGTAACCTTATTAACTGCATTAACTCATATACTGCACCGTAACTTTAATAACTGCATTAACTTCAACTGCATTAACTCACCTATTGCACTGCAATAACTTTAATAATCAATGTCAATAATCTATGCATACCTAAGTCACTTGCACTATTTTAGTCTAAATTATTATCTGTTCATATCCACCTGTACATTAATGTTCATAGTACATAGTCATCTGTATATATTGTTCATAGTATATACCTTCTGTCATATTTTCATAGAACACACCTACTGCTAAATATTTTTATTATCCATGCCCACTGTATTATATTCTCAATATTGTATTCTGTATTTATTCTAACTGTATATCCTGCACTTGCTAACTGCACTTCTGGTTAGACCTAAACTACATTTCGTTACACTGTACTTGTATATGTGTAATGACAATAAAGTTGAATCTAATCATCTAATCTACTTTGGCAGGTCATCTCCAATCTGCCCCCTCTCTTGTTCAGGGACGAGATCCCTGTAGAGAGTGTCAAAAGACTGTTTAGGTGTGAAAAGGGGCCATCTGCAACACAGTGAATTTGTCTTGCAGTCCTATGTGGAAAGAATATAGCAATGCAAAACACTAAATTGAGTAAAATAAAATGCCACTGTTTACTTAAAGTATACTTACTGTATATTGTAAAACTAGTGCTTAAATGTCGTGGGGATTATACTATTCTACAGAGACCCATTATAATGCATTTTGATCAACATGACATAAGCAATTGATAATGTAGGAATCTGCACAGAATTTTATCATAATCATTTGCATGGATGTACCAAAGCATTTGCAACTTGTTCAAAGAAATGAGAAAATGCTTGTTTGATGTGCACACGTGACACAAGGATGTAAGGATTGAACAAGAAGTTTTGAGAATTTCAAATCGGATCAGAGAAATGTACCAAATTGACTTAGAAAAAAACTGTATTTAAAGTGGGGGGGGGTACTTTTGGGGCAGTTTTGTTTCACCCAAGTGTCCCATTTCCACCCCTCTCAAACTAATGCATGGATGCATATAGCCAGAAACAATTCATTTGATGCATGCAAAGAAGCAACACTGTGTGTCTCAAGAAGCATTTATTCATGATTACGTAGACATGCTAAAATTTCAAGGCCACACACTACACATTACACATGACAATACACATTTCATAAAATTTACATTTAGTCATTAAGCAGACGTTTTTATCCAAAGCGACTTACAGACGAGGAAACATTGGAAGCAATTATAACAATATAGGCAACAAAATGCATAAGTTAATTAAATCCAGTCCATTAAAGCCTAGCACAGTATATAAAGCTAAGAATAGTGAGGTAAGTAAAAAAATATTTTTTTAAGAAGACAGAAAATAGTAAGATGTTAAAATCAGTCATCTACATTTTGACGGAAGATATGCATTTTCACACACTACACCGGCCTGTAGTGTTCTAGCAGTGTAAGGTTGAGAGTGAGTTTCTTCAGTAGCGGTGTGATGCAGGCCTCTTTGAAAGCAGTGGGAAATGTCCCAGTGGTGAGCAAAGAGTTGATGATGCGGGTCAGACCAGGCACAACTGCTGGAGAGATGGCATGGAGGAGATGGGTGGGGATGGGATCCAGTGGGCAGGTGGTAGGGTGGTTGGAACCAATGACCTTGGAAACATCATCTTCAGACATAGGAGAAAAGGCGGGTGATGGTGGCGTAGAAAATTGGCTGTTGATGGCGGTAGTTTTCTTTACGAAGAACGATGCAAAATCATCAGCCGTTAACTCCGATGAAGGTGTGGGAGCAGGCGGACAGAGGAGAGCAGAGAAGGTTTTTAAGAGTGTGCGAGAGTCAGGAGAGTTGCTGATCTTCGAGTGGTTATAATCAGTTTTTGCAGAGGTGACGTCAACGGAGAAAGTAGAGAGAGAGAGGTCAGTATGGTCTTTTGACTTGTGCCATTTTCTCTCAGCTGACCGGAGGCTGGTGCGATGCTCATGTGGTACATCCGATAACCAGGGGGCAGACAGGGATGCACGGGCTGGTCCAGATGTAAGAGGGCATATGTTGTCCAAGCAGGATGTAAGCGTGGAACACAGAGTGTCTGTGGCACTGTTGGTATTCAAAAGAGAGAGCTCCTCAGAGGGGGGGAGTGCAGACAAGACAGCAGAGGAAAAGCAGGAGGGAGGGACCGTAGGTAGCGCCGGAAAGTGACCAGCGGTAAGACATCTGCGTTGTCTGGAGCGGTGAGGTCGGGGGTGACAAAGAAGTGATCAGACGTGTGCAGCGGAGTGACCTGAGAGTGATGAGTGGAGCATTTCTCGAATCATCCTTGTCATTTGCAAAACAGTAAGTGCATTTCTGGTTTTGATTGTTTGATTGCAAGAGACGGCACATGATTCACGTTAACGCTTTTACTGTTTGTACAATAATTTATTGACAGACAGTGTCATTGTGATGCAGACAGGAAAAGACAGCACTGCATAGCACAAACAAATGTAGAAATCTGAACATAAGACAATCTCCTTAGGGAAAACTGTACATGCAGTGCAGTGGAATTACAGTGCAGTCTTCCTACACCTCCTGACGTTCCTGTCTTTTGGGCAACGGATTCTCATCCACATCACAACAAATATCTTCTCTTGCGATACAACGTGAAAATCATCTTTCAGAGTGTCTAATCCAGCCTCTGCAGGCATCAGCTGTGATGTCATCACACGTTACATCCATGGCAGCCAGAAGGGTCATCTGTGTATGCGGCTGGCGATCATATACTTTTAATCTTCATGCTGAGAAAAATTCCTCAACGTGGTTGGTGATGATGTTGGAGCGATGGAAACTGACATTGTCCCAAACTAACACGTACTTTGGCAGGTCATCTCCAATCTGCCCCCTCTCTTGTTCAGGGATGAGATCCCTGTAGAGAGTGTCAAAAGACTGTTTAGGTGTGAAAAGGGGCCGTCTGCAACACAGTGAAGTTGTCTTGCAGTCCTATGTGGAAAGAATATAGCAATGCAAAACACTAAATTGAGTAAAATAAAATGCCACTGTTTACTTAAAGTATACTTACTGTATATTGTAAAACTAGTGCTTAAATGTCGTGGGGATTATACTATTCTACAGAGACCCATTATAATGCATTTTGATCAACATGACATAAGCAATTGATAATGTAGGAATCTGCACAGAATTTTGTCATAATCATTTGCATGGATGTACCAAAGCATTTGCAACTTGTTCAAAGAAATGAGAAAATGCTTGTTTGATGTGCACACGTGACACAAGGATGTAAGGATTGAACAAGAAGTTTTGAGAATTTCAAATCGGATCTGAGAAATGTACCAAATTGACTTAGAAAAAACTGTATTTAAAGTGTGGGGGGGGGTACTTTTGGGGCAGTTTTGTTTCACCCAAGTGTCCCATTTCCACCCCTCTCAAACTAATGCATGGATGCATATAGCCAGAAACAATTCATTTGATGCATGCAAAGAAGCAACACTGTGTGTCTCAAGAAGCATTTATTCATGATTACGTAGACATGCTAAAATTTCAAGGCCACACACTACACATTACACATTACACATGACATTACACATTTCATAAAATTTACATTTAGTCATTTAGCAGACGTTTTTATCCAAAGCGACTTACAGACGAGGAAACATTGGAAGCAATTATAACAATATAGGCAACAAAAGACATAAGTTAATTAAATCCAGTCCATTAAAGCCTAGCACAGTATACAAAGCTAAGGATAGTGAGGTAAGTAAAAAAATAATTTTTTAAGAAGACAGAAAATAATAAGAGGTTAAAATCAGTCATCTACATTTTGACGGAAGATATGCATTTTCACACACTACACCGGCCTGTAGTGTTCTAGCAGTATAAGGTTGAGAGTGAGTTTCTTCAGTAGCGGTGTGATGCAGGCCTCTTTGAAAGCAGTGGGAAATGTCCCAGTGGTGAGCAAATAGTTTATGATGCGGGTCAGACCAGGCACAACTGCTGGAGAGATGGCATGGAGGAGATGGGTGGGGATGGGATCCAGTGGGCAGGTGGTAGGGTGGTTGGAACCAATGACCTTGGAAACATCATCTTCAGACATAGGAGAAAAGGCGGGTGATGGTGGTGTAGAAAATTGGCTGTTGATGGCGGTAGTTTTCTTTACGAAGAAACGATGCAAAATCATCAGCCGTTAACTCCGATGAAGGTGTGGGAGCAGGCGGACAGAGGAGAGCAGAGAAGGTTTTTAAGAGTGTGCGAGAGTCAGGAGAGTTGCTGATCTTCGAGTGGTTATAATCAGTTTTTGCAGAGGTGACGTCAACGGAGAAAGTAGAGAGAAGAGACTGGTAGAGAGAGAGAGGTCAGTATGGTCTTTTGACTTGTGCCATTTTCTCTCAGCTGACCGGAGGCTGCTGCGATGCTCACGTGGTACATCCGATAACCAGGGGGCAGACAGGGATGCACGGGCTGGTCCAGATGTAAGAGGGCATATGTTGTCCAAGCAGGATGTAAGCGTGGAACACAGAGTGTCTGTGGCACTGTTGGTATTCAAAAGAGAGAGCTCCTCAGAGGGGGGGAGTGCAGACAAGACAGCAGAGGAAAAGCAGGAGGGAGGGACCGTAGGTAGCGCCGGAAAGTGACCAGCGGTAAGACATCTGCGTTGTCTGGAGCGGTGAGGTCGGGGGTGACAAAGAAGTGATCAGACGTGTGCAGCGGAGTGACCTGAGAGTGATGAGTGGAGCATTTCTCGAATCATCCTTGTCATTTGCAAAACAGTAAGTGCATTTCTGGTTTTGATTGTTTGATTGCAAGAGACGGCACATGATTCACGTTAACGCTTTTACTGTTTGTACAATAATTTATTGACAGACAGTGTCATTGTGATGCAGACAGGAAAAGACAGCACTGCATAGCACAAACAAATGTAGAAATCTGAACATAAGACAATCTCCTTAGGGAAAACTGTACATGCAGTGCAGTGGAATTACAGTGCAGTCTTCCTACACCTCCTGACCTTCATGTCTTTTGGGCAACGGATTCTCATCCACATCACAACAAATATCTTCTCTTGCGATACAGCGTGAAAATCATCTTTCAGAGTGTCTAATCCAGCCTCTGCAGGCATCAGCTGTGATGTCATCACACGTTACATCCATGGCAGCCAGAAGGGTCATCTGTGTATGCGGCTGGCGATCATATACCTTTAATCTTCATGCTGAGAAAAATTCCTCAACGTGGTTGAGTAGGGTGAGAGGAACTCCACCAGCATCCTGTTGTGGGCCGCAAACCATTGCCTGATGATGTTGGAGCGATGGAAACTGACATTGTCCCAAACTAACACGTACTTTGGCAGGTCATCTCCAATCTGCCCCCTCTCTTGTTCAGGGATGAGATCCCTGTAGAGAGTGTCAAAAGACTGTTTAGGTGTGAAAAGGGGCCGTCTGCAACACATTGAAGTTGTCTTGCAGTCCTATGTGGAAAGAATATAGCAATGCAAAACACTAAATTGAGTAAAATAAAATGCCACTGTTTACTTAAATTATACTTACTGTATATTGTAAAACTAGTGCTTAAATGTCGTGGGGATTATACTATTCTACAGAGACCCATTATAATGCATTTTGATCAACATGACATAAGCAATTGATAATGTAGGAATCTGCACAGAATTTTGTCATAATCATTTGCATGGATGTACCAAAGCATTTGCAACTTGTTCAAAGAAATGAGAAAATGCTTGTTTGATGTGCACACGTGACACAAAGATGTAAGGATTGAACAAGAAGTTTTGAGAATTTCAAATCGGATCTGAGAAATGTACCAAATTGACTTAGAAAAAAACTGTATTTAAAGTGGGGGGGGTACTTTTGGGGCAGTTTTGTTTCACCCAAGTGTCCCATTTCCACCCCTCTCAAACTAATGCATGGATGCATATAGCCAGAAACAATTCATTTGATGCATGCAAAGAAGCAACACTGTGTGTCTCAAGAAGCATTTATTCATGATTACGTAGACATGCTAAAATTTCAAGGCCACACACTACACATTACACATGACATTACACATTTCATAAAATTTACATTTAGTCATTAAGCAGACGTTTTTATCCAAAGTGACTTACAGACGAGGAAACATTGGAAGCAATTATAACAATATAGGCAACAAAATGCATAAGTTAATTAAATCCAGTCCATTAAAGCCTAGCACGGTATACAAAGCTAAGAATAGTGAGGTAAGTAAAAAAATACTTTTTTAAGAAGACAGAAAATAATAAGAGGTTAAAATCAGTCATCTACATTTTGACGGAAGATATACATTTTCACACACTACACCGGCCTGTAGTGTTCTAGCAGTGTAAGGTTGAGAGTCAGTTTCTTCAGTAGCGGTGTGATGCAGGCCTCTTTGAAAGCAGTGGGAAATGTCCCAGTGGTGAGCAAAGAGTTGATGATGCGGGTCAGACCAAGCACAACTGCTGGAGAGATGGCATGGAGGAGATGGGTGGGGATGGGATCCAGTGGGCAGGTGGTAGGGTGGTTGGAACCAATGACCTTGGAAAAATCATCTTCAGACATAGGAGAAAAGGCGGGTGATGGTGGTGTAGAAAATTGGCTGTTGATGGCGGTAGTTTTCTTTACGAAGAACGATGCAAAATCATCAGCCGTTAACTCCGATGAAGGTGTGGGAGCAGGCGGACAGAGGAGAGCAGAGAAGGTTTTTAAGAGTGTGCGAGAGTCAGGAGAATTGCTGATCTTCGAGTGGTTATAATCAGTTTTTGCAGAGGTGACGTCAACGGAGAAAGTAGAGAGAGAGAGGTCAGTATGGTCTTTTGACTTGTGCCATTTTCTCTCAGCTGACCGGAGGCTGGTGCGATGCTCACGTGGTACATCCGATAACCAGGGAGAAGACAGGGATGCACGGATTGGTCCAGATGTAAGAGGGCATATGTTGTCCAAGCAGGATGTAAGCGTGGAACACAGAGTGTCTGTGGCACTGTTGGTATTCAAAAGAGAGAGCTCCTCAGAGGGGGGGAGTGCAGACAAGACATCAGAGGAAAAGCAGGAGGGAGGGACTGTAGGTAGCGCCGGAAAGTGACCAGCGGTAAGACATCTGCGTTGTCTGGAGCGGTGAGGTCGGGGGTGACAAAGAAGTGATCAGACGTGTGCAGCGGAGTGACCTGAGAGTGATGAATGGAGCATTTCTCGAATCATCCTTGTCATTTGCAAAACAGTAAGTGCATTTCTGGTTTTGATTGTTTGATTGCAAGAGACGGCACATGAGTCACGTTAACGCTTTTACTGTTTTTACAATAATTTATTGACACACAGTGTCATTGTGATGCAGACAGGAAAAGACAGCACTGCATAGTGTGGGAATTAAGATCAAGATATGGATCGATATAAAAATGGATGATTGATGTTGTTTAAATCAGATGTAATTTCCTACATGACATGATTGTGAACAAAAGCTTGAAGCTGAGAGTCCTACAGTTGCTAGATGTTGCCTGAGATCGGAATTTGGTCAGTAAGTGGGGGGTTGCATGTTCTGCTTATGTGAGTGTGTGTAACAAGAACCACATCTTCTTTTTGGGGAAGAAATGGGTACACTGAAGGATCTTATTGTGGTTTAAACGTGCCTTTACATTTAATATGCTTATGATTCCATTATTGATTACAAACTATGCATAATATGTTGAAAATATGAACCAAGAATTTAGGGCTGATACTGTGGGGCTTTTTCCACAGGAAATTACTATGTATGTGTGTTAAGATCAGGTTACGCACAGAGCATGTTGGGCCTCCTATATAATTTGTTACAGATGGATGGAGATTTGAAAAACAAGGCAGTGAGCTGATTGGCTGGAGACCAGACAAAGGGAGCGTATCTGATTGGACCCCAGCTCAAGAACAGACACGACGACAAATACATATAAATACATATAAATAGCTGTGAGACTGTTTCTCGGGGTCGATTCTTTGTGGAGACGTTTTTGTGTCTGAGAATCCACCGAAACAGCTGTTTGTTTGAGACTTCTGATCAATAAATTTCAACGTTTTCTGAACTGGCCTATCTCCAATTTTTGAACGCGCAGAACGTTGTTTTAATGTTCATCAGATGGTGACCCCGGACGCGATTGGAGAAAGAGGCATCTAAAGAGAATTGTAAAACTCGGAGAGTGACCGAAAATTGGGACGAGACAACTTTTAATTCAACACACTGTCGACAGAAAAAAAACCAAAGGTGAGCAGAGCCCTGTTTAAACAAACTTCTGCAGATTGGATATTCCAAATTTATGTGTTGAGTTTGAAGTATATCCGTACCATTGATTAAAAAATTTAAAATCATTGATATGTGTTGATCAGAATAAAAGGATATTTTTTATATATATATTGGATGACGGGGTGAGAAACCCGCGTCACGATAGTTACGAAAACTATAGTTGTTTAATCCCTTTAAAACACCGGCAAGTATCGAAGCATTGCGGCGTGAGAAAGGGCACTTTTAAAACAACGGCAAGTATCAAAGCTTTTGCTGTGTGATAAAAGTGAATAAGTTGTTAAATCCCTTTTAAACAACGGCAAGTATCAAAGCCTTGCGGCGTGAGAAAGGGCGCTTTTAAAACAACGGCAAGTATCAAAGCCTTTGCTGTGTGATAAAAGTGAATAAATTGTTAAATCCCTTTAAACAACTGCAAGTATCAAAGCCTTGCGGCGTGAGAAAGGGCGCTTTTAAAATAACGGCAAGTATCGAAGCCTTGCTGTGTGATAAAAGTGAATAAGTTATGAAATCCCTTTAAAACAATGGCAAGTATCGAAGCCTTGCTGCATGAGAAAGGGCGCTTTTAAAACAACGGCAAGTATCAAAGCCTTGCGTGTGGGTGACCGACACCATAGTACGCTAAAAGTCGATTAAACTGTGTATATTAATAGTATATTGTGTACTGAATATTACTTTTAAGTATAGAAAAAGGTGATAAATTGTGTATTAAGTGTGTATTGTATACTGTAATATTATAGTGTAAAATGTCTGAATTTGAGAAAAAGTGTGTGATTTATGGAAATTCCCCTGTAATTATACAATGGGAAAACATTGTTGATATGCTAATGGCCCAATCAGAGCCGAAAAATCGTAAAAAGGACAGGAAAATCTGGGAAAACAAATGGAGTCAAATTTGCATGGAGAATGTGTGGAAGGAATCTGAGAAAGTGTTGATTAAGATCACTCCAAAAATCAGGGAAATGGAGGAAAAAGCGCATGCAAGTTTAAACAAACATGTAGAAGGAGGAAAAGATGTGAAGTGGTTAGATAAAAATAAGCATAAAAAGGAGGAAGAGAGATTGAGAGAAGAATTACGCCTGTGGACACGCATTGCACTGACTGCAATTGCTTTGAGTTCCCCTAGGGGGGGCACAGGACATGTGCAGTCGGAGGAGTCAGAGAAAGAAATGGTGAGAGAGTCAGGAAGTGCAGGAGCCAGTATCTCGCGTCATACTGAGACAGCCCCCTTATATCCTGATTTGAATAAGCTGTTGCCACCGCCCTACATACCAGCATCACAGCAAGTGCAAGTGAATGTGAAAGATTCCAGGGTGGAGGTAGACATGCCAGATCTAGATGTTTTAAAGGATCAAATACACGTGTTGACAGCACAATTAGAATTAATGGTAAATAAACAGGAAACCATACAAAGAAAGAATAGCATAACAAGCCAAAGTGCACGAGTAGTGCACAATGAGGAGGAAGACCGAGACATGAAGGGACAGGAAGCATGTAATAACAGTGAGGATGGAGGGCCACTTCAGGTATGTAGGGACGTAGTTATTAAAGGAACTATGATGTCTACCCCAGTGTCACAGGGTACTAGGAGTCGTACCAGAGCCAATCAATCCACTCCAGCCTGTCAATTCACTCCCCCTCAAGAGAGACAATGGGACAGTATGTGTCGCCTAGGTAGTGAGTATGAGGAAAGGAATGATAATGTGCCAAATGCCCAACTAATGTCAGGAGGGGCAACTAACATGCCTCTGTTACAGGGCAACCGAGGTGTACCAAAGTACCAGCCCTGGAGCCATAGTGACATGACAGCTGTGCTGGCAAAATTGCCCCCCATTACATCTGGTGGAGGCAGATGGCTTACAAAGTTGATGGCATTGTGCCACGGCACCACCTTGGCGGTAGGAGACATAAGATGCCTTTTAGGCCAAGTTTTTACTGTTTCGCAGATGGCAGAGTTTGAGAAGGATGCAAACCTTGAAGACGAACCCAATGACGCACGGTATACCACTGTCAGTACAGCGATCGCCAGGGCCCTCAGAGAAAAATTTCCAACACCCCCAACCGTATACCAAAACATTAAGTTCCGCATTAAGCCTGGTGAGACTGGAGCGAGTTACTATTTTAGATTCGCAGCTGAATGGGAGCAGATGGTAGAAGAAAATAGTCTAAATAATCCAATTACGCGTGATATATTTAGAACTGCCGAAATGACAGGGGCCCCCAACGGTGTCAAGCAGGCAATGGAATGTAATCCTGACACTCCAGTAGCCAACAACGAAATGTGGGAAAGACACCTGGTGTTCCATATTGATAGATCAGTCGATAAACAGGATAAAGAACAGGAGGAATTAGAAAAGACAAAGCAACAATTGTTAAAACTACAATTAGAAATGGCTAAGTCAAACAGTAAAAAAACAAAACAAATGTCACAACGTCCTGTGGGCAGGGGCTTTGACGGGCAGCCCGGAGTAAATACCCAAACTTTTCCCATAGTCACACCTGAAACTTTTGGCTATGCTCAGGGAGGACATGTCCCTAATTTTCAATTAATGAATCCGCGGGGAGGGTATAGGCCACGGGGCAATAGCGGATGGGCTAGGGGAAAGCCAAATGGGGAAGAGGTGCGCTACAGGGGGTATGTTATCAGTGTGGGGGGACTGGTCATTGGTCGAGAGACTGTCCCATGGCAGGGAACAGCCAGTATATGGGACCACCTGCGGGGGGATGGGATCCTCATAGAGGTGGGTCCAGTGGTCGTGGCAGAGGACCACAAACTCCAAAATACCCGGAGCAACAATGCCCACCTCCCCACTCGATTCAGGCGCCCTTGAACCCATCTTGGGGCCAGGGGGTAGGCGCGGATTGTTGACGAGGCCAACAGAGAACAATCATGCGAGGTCTGGCTGAGCCTTACATGATTTTAGTGGTTAACAACAGGCCACTAACAGCTTTGGTAGATACCGGAGCAACATACTCCACAGTAACGAGGGGCACAATCACTGACAAAGATCTAAGTGATAAGACTGTTGGAGTTATGGGATTCTCTGGAGGGTTAGAACATTGGCATCTTACTGTTCCTCTTACCACAAAAGTGGCAAATCAGTCCCTGTCACACTCATTTCTATACTCCACAAAAGCACCTGTTCCCCTATTGGGCAGAGATCTGTTGATTAAATTGGGTGCAAATATTTTATGCTCACCAGAAGGTGTCACAGTCACGTTCCCGGACGGCACTAAAGTCGACTGTTCACAGGCACACAGTAGAGAGGGCCACCAGCAGGTCTTGCTGGGAGGACCCTTGCAAGAGATGGCAGACATATATTGGGTGGAACTAGATAATTCACAATCAGGAGCCAGAGCACTGTATAAGAGTCGATGCCTCCCATCGACCCCCTGCATTGTACACTATTTTATGATCGGAATGACACTGTCACATACCAGGAAATGTTCCATGACATTGAGGGCCAAATGTGGACACTCACAGGGGAGGGTCTATATGTAGGACAAGAGGGTGTAGTCGTTTCAGTTACACTGACACCAGAACAACAGATATGGTATGAAATGGCAGACACAGCTGAACCTCACATTTCTATGGCACTGCATCAGGCCATGAAGCTCGAGAGTTAGGAGCTATGACAAAAAGGTTGCACTTGGTGACCGATTGGGAGCCCTCTGGCATTGTTGGGGTTTTGCATTCGCGTATGACAGATTCATATTGGGTACCACAAAAGACGGCCGATAGGGGCCAATTGACTCATCTCGAAATTACAAGAAGCCATGGTCGCGAACTGACAGACGGTCCCGGAGCTGAGCAGTTAATTAACAGCCAGCCGGACGACCTCTGGTCACAAGGTCCAACGGACGTTGGCCTCTGTAACATTAAGCCAGTCACATTTCAGTTAAAATCGACAGAACCAGTTTGGGTCCCACAATATCCTAACAAAAGGGAGGCAGAGGAAGGCATTGCGCCCACTGTTCAAGGTTTAGTGGAGAAAGGTGTCATTATTCCATGGCGATCACCCCGATTTTTCCTGTAAAAAAAACAGGCACAAAGAAATATAGATTAGTTCATGATCTGCGTCGAGTAAACAGCCTGGTGACAACACCAACAATGGCCGTACCAAACCCATATAATGCCATCTCAAATTTGACCCCAGCTCACCAATGGTTCACATGCATTGATTTGGCCAACGCTTTTTTCTGTATACCAATCGCGGAAGAATGTAAATCATGCCTGACTTTCACTTACCGAAAATGTCAATATTCTTATAACAGACTTCCACAGGGCTTTATTTTATCGCCAGGGATATTCAATCAGGTCCTGAAAAATCAGCTGATAAATTGTGTGCTACCTGTAGATTGCGTTCTAATAATGTATGTTGATGATCTTTTGCTAGCAGCCATAACCAACGAAGATTGCTTAAAAGCAACGGGCGTCATTCTGAGACAGCTGTATGCGTCTGGGTTCAAGGTTAGTAAAGAAAAACTGCAGGTCAGCAGGCCATCTGTTACTTTCATGGGCCGTTTAATCACAGGCCAAGGCACAACATTGTCTGATCGCCAACGTGATGGCATTTTGTCACACCCAAAGCCACACAATGTGAAGAACATATTTTCCTTTCTGGGATTGACAGGTTTCAGCAGGAATTATATCCCTATGTATTTAGCGGTCACCAAGCCATTACGAGACATGGTCAAGGAACAAGGCATGAGAAATGTGCAGGCGAAGTTAACATGGACCCCTGAAGCAGAAACCGCGTTCATTAAATTGAAAGGGGAGCTGTCACATGCAGCATATCTGCATAGCCCTGATTACAGCAAGGCATTTTTCCTAGACGTTTCTGAAACAGGGAATAGCGCACATGGAGTACTTTTCCAGAAGCAGTCTAGTGCTAGACGTGTGCTGATGTATGTCAGTGTCCTAATGGACGCCATTGAACAACGCCAGCCGGTTTGTGCCAGGTTTACTGCAGGATTAGCAAAGATCATTGAAAAGACATCACACATTGTGATGGGTCATCAGTTAACAGTCCTGACCACATACTCTGTCATGTCGTTTGTCAATTCTGAATCATTTACGTTTTCACCGTTGAGGCAGAGAAAACTGTCCAAATGTTTAACGGCGCCAAACATAACATATAAACACGACGGCATTAACATGGTAGACTTGTTCACCAAAGGGGAACCACATGACTGTGCACCAATCACTGACCTGGCATCTCGTGTTCGCCAGGACTTAACTGCAACCCCTATCCCTGAAGCCTCGGACGTGATTACACTTTTCACGGACGGGTGCTGTTTTAGAGCTCATGATGGCTCTTTGGTCTCAGCTTACTCTGTTGTGCAGCAAACAGACTTAGGTTACACCACTAGGGAAGCAGTAAAAATAGAAGGCAAACAGTCAGCACAGAGAGCAGAACTAATTGCGGTTACACAAGCACTAAAACTTGCAGGGTCTGGTAAAGTCAACATTTACAGTGACTCAGCTTATGTCGTGGGTGCTGTCCATGTCGAACTCGCAGTCTGGCAAAGGAGTGGGTTCGTCACTACGTCTGGTAAGCCTATAGCACATGACGCAGAAGCACGTGCACTGTTGGACGCATTGAAAATCCCAGCAGCTGTTGCTGTCATAAAATGTCAGGGCCACTGTAAAACAGACAGTGCGGTAGCACGGGGAAATGAGGCTGCTGACTTGGCTGCCAAGACAGCTGCAGGCTATAAGGTGACTATGATGGTACAGACTGACTGTTACCATTGTTACCATCTTTCAGCAGAGAAACACTTGTGGCCGAACATGGCAAATGCACACCAGAAGAACTGTCAACGTGGACAGAGTATGGGGCCCTGTGTGCACCAGATGGTCTGTGGCAGGCCCCAGATGGCAGACCAGCATTGCCCATGAGCCTGTCACGCTCTATCATGAACCAAGCACACACTATGTCGCACGTGAGTTCAAGACAGATGATGAAAACATTGCAATATTGGTGGCATCCTTTTTTGACGGCTATGGTGTCTAACTTTGTACTTTCATGCGACATTTGTCAAAAACATAACATCAAACCTACTTTAAAACAGTTAAAGGGCACATTTTTGCCATTGCGAGGCCCAGGAGAGGAAATCGTGATTGACTTTACCGACATGGTAGAGAGGGTGCAAGGGAAACGGTATTTGTTGGTGATAGTTGACCAATTCACAGGTTGGCCTGAGGCTTTTCCTTGTGGAAAAGAAGACAGCACTGCAGTCATTAAGTGTCTCATTAATCTGTACATCCCGCATTACGGTTTCCCCCGGCGTATCCGGTCAGATAACGGCTCGCACTTCAAAAATGAGCATTTAAAAATCGTAGAGAAATCGCTGGGTCTAACGCATGCGTTTGGAGCCGTCTATCATCCTGAATCGCAAGGTAAGGTCGAACGGATGAACCTAACACTGAAACTTAAATTGGCTAAAATCTGTGCACAGACCAAATTATCATGGCTATCGGCTCTTCCGTTGGCTCTAATGTCTGTACGTTCCTCTGTTAACAGAATCACTGGCTTTACACCTTTTGAATTGCTTACAGGTAGATCTTTTCCAGGACCGTTGACGCCGCTGCAGCCTGACACCTGTGTACCACTTTCACATTGTGTGTATTTTGACAAACTGACTGCTATGATTCAACATTTCTCTCAGCAGACTCCCTCTGACATTGCTGAAGACCCTGTCGAGCCCCGTTAGCAGTGGGTTCGCCTGAAGAAGTTTCGAAGGAAGTGGAATGAGCCACGCTGGACGGAGCCTCTGAAAGTGACGGCGAGGACATCACATTGTGTCCGTCTATCTGGCAAGGGTGACACCTGGTATCACTTGTCTTCTTGTGTTTACTGTGATCCACCAAACAGGTCACTGTCGGAGACTGCTGTGGACCTGAGGGCTCAGGTCCATGAGGGGGAGGGTATCTCTGCAGAAAGTGACATACAGGAGGGTTTCTCTGGAGCAGAAAGTGGAGTAGAAATTGACATACAAGCATCAACAACAGGGGCATTAAAATCCAGTGCAAAAAGGTGACATTTTTTCAAGCAGTGACATTTAAAAACAGGTACGGAGTGGAGAAAGTGAGACGACAAAATAAAAGAACAGGTGATTGTGCAGTGACTCATGAGGAAGACAGTAGAACTATCTTCCATTTAGTCACAAAAGCAAGGTGCACGGACTATCCAACTTATGACATTTCACCCAGAGCTTAAAACAAATAAGAAACTGGTGTGTAGACTATATACTCATTATAATCAAGGGTTATCAACATTTTCGTATTTATCTTTATCATAATCTTTATATATTAATTTTCTTTCTAATTCTTTATAATCAATATATATTGTTGTTATTGTGATTCTTCAATTTTAATAGTCACATTTTCCATATTTACTATTTTTTATATTTTTATGTTCACAGTTTTCATATTTTATATTCAGTATTTCCCATATTTTTATATTGCTACTGTGATTTTATATTGTCATATTCATTAACGTATAACCATTTATTCCCTACATTTCAATTTTGTGGGATTTTAACCATATATTTTTTCTTAATTTCATATTCCCATTAAGTGTACTGTGTGTTTAACCATTTAAATTTCCAAGAGTGTGTTTATTGTTCCTTTAAAGTCCAAGAGAGGGTAACGAGATGAAGCTGTGGGAAAAATGCAAGCTTTGCGCAAGTTCTACCAGGAAGACTCCTCACGTCATAATCAATTACCAGTTAGCCTATCATCCCTCAGCACGTAGTATAAAAGGATTGTACTTACCTTCTCTTTCGTTCACAGAAACTAACGCACGAGTGAAAACTCTCATTGCGTAAGTTAGCAACCGAACATGGCGGAAATATCTTAAGTCGATTGCGATTTTACTGATTCCGACGACGATCCACCTCCTACTTCTCCCGCAAACGTGCGGCGCAGTTCACGTATACAGAACCGGGATACCCCGTGGTCCCAGTGGCCCTCGGAGAAGATATTGTCCATTTTTGAGCAGCAAGGCATTCCAGCGGATAAAGATCTGGAGAGGGAGGATCTTATATTACTGGCTTCTAATGCTCTGGGTAATCCCGCCGTCATAGCCACGGATGTCCCGGTAAGCCCCATGACGCCATCAGTTCCAGCCAAGCAAGCCGGCAGGAAACGCACAGCCAAATCCTCTCCAAAATCAAATAAAAGGTCCAAACCTTCCACGTCGATCGTTTCTCCAACTCAGGGCCCAACGGATATCAACAATCAGCTCCTGTTAATAGTCCAAGGATTATCCGAGTCAGTGAATAACCTCGGGAATAGGCTGGGGGTCTTCGAGAGAGCTATCGGGAACCCGACCTTAAATTCCGCCGCGACCACATCATCCGCCGCATCCCCGGTTTTTTCGGGGACATACTCGTCTACATCCCCACAAGCGATAGCTCTACCAATTATCCAGCCTTCAACCTTTGTGGAGCCAGCTCTGAGTGCAACTCAGTTTAATTTGTCTGCGGCAGAGGCCGCCCAAAACTTCGGGAGACGATTTGTTCCACCGGCTGCGGCTTCAGTTTCGCATCAAATGCGTGCTAGCATCATAGAAGGTAAGGATGTAAATTTAGCCTCCTTACTGATGCCTCTGCCGGCGTCTGAACGGCAAATGGTGGATTGTGGTGACGTGGCGGTTTTCCTCAGAACTTCTGACGCTAGGCTGCAACGGAATCTATCATTTCCCGAGTTTGTAAGCGCTTTTGGAGTTTATAGAGACATACTCTGCCAAAACTTTCCAGAGCGTCGCGAAGAAATGGACACTTATTTGGCCATGATGACGGACTTTTACCAGAGATACGGAGGCACCCTTTTCTATGAATATCATAGATCCTTTTCGGCTAAATCCGCTTCATTCATCTCTGTGTTTAATTCTCGGCTGGACTGGTCCATCATCGACACAGAACTACTCGTCCGCCACTTTGGCGGCCAGAAAACCTTGGCATGTGTAGTTTGCAGCTCTCACGGTCACACTGCCTCGCTCTGCCCTAAAACTCTCGCGAGTCAAAGTCCCGCTGCTGTCCATGGTGCTAATCCAGTAAACCCATCATATGTCAATAGAGGGCGTTCAACCCATAACCTGGACAATTCCAGGATCTGTTATAATTTCAATGAATCCGTTTGTACATTTTCTAAATGTATATTTTCACATGTTTGCAGTTTTTGCAAAGAGCCCCATCCGAAATATGTCTGCCCACGGAGATTCAGACCCGCTGCTCAAGGAAAGTCCCGGTTCAGAAAGAAATTCTAAAAAATCACCCTTCTACCCCAATTAATACTCAAATGTTATCAGGGTACTTGTCATCCCATCCCGATCCATTATTTGTAGATTATTTGATTACCGGGCTGGTCCAAGGGTTTAGGGTAGGCGTCTTATCTCCCCTGTCTTTTTCTTATGTGGCAAAAAACCTACAGTCGGCTTTAGCTGAACCAAAAATGGTTTCTGACTTATTAGGGAAGGAAGTTAATAAAGGTTATGTTATTGGGCCTTTCAGTTCTCCTCCTTTTTCTCCCTTTAGAGTTAATTCGCTCGGCGTGGCTACTAGGAAATTTTCGGGGAAAAAGAGGCTGATTTTTGACATGTCTTCGCCACATTCTAATACGACAGCAAGCGTTAATGAATGCATTCCCCTAGAGCCTTTTTCGCTGTATTTTGCTTCAGTGGACAACGCGATCCAACTAATTAAACTGGCTGGGCAGGGTGCATGGCTAGCTAAAGCTGACATCAGAGACGCTTTTAAAATTATTCCTATTCACCCCGCCGAGTGGGCTCTCTTTGGTGTCAAATGGCAATCCAAGTTTTATTTCGCAGTTAGACTAACTTTCGGCTGCAGAAGCAGCCCACACATATTTAACAACCTATCAGAGGCATTGTGTTGGATCCTGCTTAACGTCTGCAAGATCCCTTTCGTTCTGCATCTACTCGATGATTTTCTGCTGGTCGATTTTCCATCACGCGAAACCCCCATCCTAGATACACTCAAACACATTTTCAGCGAGGTGGGAGTTCCTCTATCAGAAGAGAAGACTCTCGGCCCGGCAACCGCTCTCGAGTTCCTCGGTATCCGGCTGGATACTGTCAAAATGCAAGCTTCTCTTCCTATGGATAAACTTTCCAGAATTCGGTCTGTTATGGGTTCTTTTATAGACTCACGCGTCGTTACAAAACGGGAAATGCTTTCATTGCTTGGCCACCTCAATTTCGCCATGAGCATTATCCCGCAAGGTAGGGCTTTCATATCTCGGTTGTTAGATCGCGCCCATTCTGTACCCAACCTAAGCGACATCGTGCACCTCGATGAAGGGTGCCTCTCAGATCTAAAATTCTGGTCCCACCTGCTTAACAGCTGGAATGGTATATCTTTTTTTTATAATGATACTCCAGAGTCTTCTGTCGCTCTCAAACTTTTCACCGACGCTGCCCCTTCAGTAGGTTTCGGAGCGTTCTTCCAAGATCAGTGGTTTGCGGAGAGGTGGCCTGACCAGTTTGTTCAGGCTCAAAATTCAGCCTCGTCCGCTCTCTACAAGCTCTATCCGATAGCGGTAGCTTGCATCCTATGGGGTTCAGCTTGGTCGCGCAAACACATCATTATGTTTTGCGATAACGAAGCAGCAGTCGCTATTATTAATAAAGGTAGATCGCCCTGTTTAGCCATTATGTCAATTATGAGAAGAATTATTTGGCAATCGATCATGCATAGCTTTACGATCAAAGCCGAACATATTCCGGGGTACTCTAATGAAATTGCTGACGCTCTCTCTCGCTTTCGCTTTCAGACCTTCAGACGCCTCTGCCCAACGGCCAACCAGGATCCAACACCATGCCCGAAACCGTCCAGAATCCTTCTAGATTAGATCCATATTACAAATTGTTAAAATCAGCTAGCTACTTTATTTCTAAAGGTGTCACATCCTCCACTTTTAAAGCCTATCATTCCGCCTGGTCCTCGTTCACAGTTTTTTGTCTAGCTTTTCACATTAACCTTTTTCCAATTTTAGTTTCTACCGTCTGTGCCTTTTTGGTGCATCAGTATCAATTCCGCAACCTTAAAATATCCACCATACGCAGATTACTGGCGGGTATCCAATTCCATGCCAGAATGCATGATCCCGGTTATCCAAGTTTATTTTCCACGCCATCCATACGGTTACTTCTGTAAGGTATCTCTAAAGATACAAAGAAAACAATGGATAAACGCCTTCCCATTACTCTCCCCATTTTAAAAGAACTGGTTTACTCGTTGCGCCAAGGGCTATTCTCAGCATATACTAACATTCTCTTAGAAGCGGTATTCTTAACTGCCTTCCATGGCTTTATGCGCCCAGGGGAATTTACTAACGACTCCCGGAGTTTCGACCCATCCAGAGATCTGACATTTTCAGATATAAAATTTTCTCCAAACCACTTTACTATTTTTCTTAAACATTCAAAAACTGACACGGCACGCGCAGGCTCTACAATAAAAATTTTGCGTTCCAATAATGATAATTGCCCTTATGCTTCTATGATTAAATACCTCAAATCTCGCCCCAGTCACCATAAGCTTTCCCCCCTTTTCGAGCTATCAAACGGCTTTCCCATGACTAAAGAGTGGTTCAGGATTCATCTTGCCGCAGCGGTGGGGAGTTGCGGCAAGTCTTCCCATCTCTACACCGGGCAATCATTCAGGATTGGAGCGGCAACATCTGCAGCAGCTTGCGGGATTTCGACCTCTGCGATCAAAATCCTGGGCAGATGGTCATCTTTGGCATTTGAATCCTATATAAGACCAGATTCAAAAACTATCCTGGATGCTCAGCAAGCATTCTCTACAAGCTTAAGGTACTTCATTGTACATACTGGTGGTGGTGGCATAAGTATAGGTATATATAGCATGGCTTCGGAAAGCCTCATTCAGCTCGTTATCTTCTGGTGAAATCTGTTGGCTTGAGCAAGTTAGGCTTCAGGGATACATTCATCGGCTTGTGCAAGCCGCATATTAGCCAGTGCTGGCTCGGCGTTATTTATATATATGATGGTTATTTTATTATTTCTTTTTGTGCTGTTGCATGCCCTCGTAGCCTGTGCAGGCTCCAGGAACACATTCATGGGCTCGTGCGAGTCTCATATTAGCCAGTGCTGGCTTGTCGTTATTTATATATATGTCGTTTATTTTATTATTTCTTTCTGTGCTTTTGCAAGCCCTCGTAGCCGTGCAGGCTCCAGGAACATATTCATGGGCTCGCGCGAGTCTCATATTAGCCAGTGCTGGCTTGTCGTTATTTATATATATGTCGTTTATTTTATTATTTCTTTTTGTGCTTTTGCAAGCCCTCGTAGCCGTGCAGGCTCCATGAACATAGTCATGGCTCGTGCGAGTCTCATATTAGCCAGTGCTGGCCTGTCGTTATTTATATATATGTTGTTTATTTTATTATTTCTTTCTGTGCTTTTGCAAGCCCTCGTAGCCTGTGCAGGCTCCAGGAATATATTCATGGCTCGTGCGAGTCTCATATTAGCCAGTGCTGGCCCGTTGTTATTTATATATATGTTGTTTATTTTATTATTTCTTTCTGTGCTTTTGCAAGCCCTCGCAGCCTGCGCATGCTCCAGGAACATATTCATAGGCTCGTGCGAGTCTCCTATCGGACCGCGCAGGCCCCGTTGTTATTTATATATATGTTATTATTTTGCTCAGCAAACGTTCAGCCTGTGCAGGCTTCTGTAAATCCTATGCTTCGCAAGCCTCTTATGTGCTTTTGGAGGTTTCAGTTAAAACATTGATATTTAACTATAACCTTTATAATACCATTTATGCTATCTTCAGAAGAAGTCACGTACAATGCAACCTCACGTATGTCCAAACATGCTGACCCTTGCTTACTCTCTCCTTTAGGAACTCCAGTGAGATTCCTTATCCGGTGGGTTTATTTCCAATTACTTCTTCTTTGGGGTAGGCTCCGCTCCTGCCTTATCTTCAGGCAGGAACTCCAGAATCATTTTGCCATGATTCCTTCATCGGACGGGGCCTACGCCCAAACTATTATACAATACAAATATATTGTTACATAATAAATATCATATATTGTTCTATGTTTCACGAGTCTTTCTGGTAGAAATGCAAGCTTTGCGCAAGTTCTACCAGGAAGACTCCTCACGTCATAATCAATTACCAGTTAGCCTATCATCCCTCAGCACGTAGTATAAAAGGATTGTACTTACCTTCTCTTTCGTTCACAGAAACTAACGCACGAGTGAAAACCCCCATCCTCCCCTCCACCACCACCAGGTCTGGCCCCGTCCTCAGTCCGGGGGTAGGCTCCGCTCCTGCCTTATCTTCAGGCAGGAACTCCAGAATCATTTTGCCATGATTCCTTCATCGGACGGGGCCTACGCCCAAACTACTATACAATACAAATATATTGTTACATAATAAATATCATATATTGTTCTATGTTTCACGAGTCTTTCTGGTAGAAATGCATTTTCACACACTACACCGGCCTGTAGTGTTCTAGCAGTGTAAGGTTGAGAGTGAGTAGCGGTGTGATGCAGGCCTCTTTGAAAGCAGTGGGAAATGTCCCAGTGGTGAGCAAAGAGTTGATGATGCGGGTCAGACCAGGCACAACTGCTGGAGAGATGGCATGGAGGAGATGGGTGGGGACGGGATCCAGTGGGCAGGTGGTAGGGTGGTTGGAACCAATGACCTTGGAAACATCATCTTCAGACATAGGAGAAAAGGCGGGTGATGGTGGCGTAGAAAATTGGCTGTTGATGGCGGTAGTTTTCTTTACGAAGAACGATGCAAAATCATCAGCCGTTAACTCCGATGAAGGTGTGGGAGCAGGCGGACAGAGGAGAGCAGAGAAGGTTTTTAAGAGTGTACGAGAGTCAGGAGAGTTGCTGATCTTCGAGTGGTTATAATCAGTTTTTGCAGAGGTGACGTCAACGGAGAAAGTAGAGAGAGAGAGGTCAGTATGGTCTTTTGACTTGTGCCATTTTCTCTCAGCTGACCGGAGGCTGGTGCGATGCTCACGTGGTACATCCGATAACCAGGGGGCAGACAGGGATGCACGGATTGGTCCAGATGTAAGAGGGCATATGTTGTCCTAGCAGGATGTAAGCGTGGAACACAGAGTGTCTGTGGCACTGTTGGTATTCAAAAGTGAGAGCTCCTCAGAGGGGGGGAGTGCAGACAAGACAGCAGAGGAAAAGCAGGAGGGAGGGACCGTAGGTAGCGCCGGAAAATGACCAGCGGTAAGACATCTGCGTTGTCTGGAGCGGTGAGGTCGGGGGTGACAAAGAAGTGATCAGACGTGTGCAGCGGAGTGACCTGAGAGTGATGAGTGGAGCATTTCTCGAATCATCCTTGTCATTTGCAAAACAGTAAGTGCATTTCTGGTTTTGATTGTTTGATTGCAAGAGACGGCACATGATTCACGTTAACGCTTTTACTGTTTGTACAATAATTTATTGACAGACAGTGTCATTGTGATGCAGACAGGAAAAGACAGCACTGCATAGCACAAACAAATGTAGAAATCTGAACATAAGACAATCTCCTTAGGGAAAACTGTACATGCAGTGCAGTGGAATTACAGTGCAGTCTTCTTACACCTCCTGACGTTCCTGTCTTTTGGGCAACGGATTCTCATCCACATCACAACAAATATCTTCTCTTGCGATACAGCGTGAAAATCATCTTTCAGAGTGTCTAATCCAGCCTCTGCAGGCATCAGCTGTGATGTCATCCATAGCAGCCAGAAGGGTCATCTGTGTATGCGGCTGGCCATCATATATTTTTAATCTTCATGCTGAGAAAAATTCCTCAACGGGGTTGAGTAGGGTGAGAGGAACTCCACCAGCATCCTGTTGTGGGCCGCAAACCATTGCCTGATGATGTTGGAGTGATGGAAACTGACATTGTCCCAAACTAACACGTACTTTGGCAGGTCATCTCCAATCTGCCCCCTCTCTTGTTCAGGGATGAGATCCCTGTAGAGAGTGTCAAAAGACTGTTTAGGTGTGAAAAGGGGCCGTCTGCAACACAGTGAAGTTGTCTTGCAGTCCTATGTGGAAAGAATATAGCAATGCAAAACACTAAATTGAGTAAAATAAAATGCCACTGTTTACTTAAAGTATACTTACTGTATATTGTAAAACTAGTGCTTAAATGTCGTGGGGATTATACTATTCTACAGAGACCCATTATAATGCATTTTGATCAACATGACATAAGCAATTGATAATGTAGGAATCTGCACAGAATTTTGTCATAATCATTTGCATGGATGTACCAAAGCATTTGCAACTTGTTCAAATAAATGAGAAAATGCTTGTTTGATGTGCACACGTGACACAAGGATGTAAGGGTTGAACAAGAAGTTTTGAGAATTTCAAATCGGATCAGAGAAATGTACCAAATTGACTTAGAAAAAACTGTATTTAAAGTGGGGGGGGGGTACTTTTGGGGCAGTTTTGTTTCACCCAAGTGTCCCATTTCCACCCCTATCAAACTAATGCATGGATGCATATAGCCAGAAACAATTCATTTGATGCATGCAAAGAAGCAACACTGTGTGTCTCAAGAAGCATTTATTCATGATTACGGTGACATGCTAAAATTTCAAGGCCACACACTACACATTACACATGACATTACACATTTCATAAAATTTACATTTAGTCATTTAGCAGACGTTTTTATCCAAAGCGACTTACAGACGAGGAAACATTGGAAGCAATTATAACAATATAGGCAACAAAATGCATAAGTTAATTAAATCCAGTCCATTAAAGCCTAGCACAGTATACAAAGCTAAGAATAGTGAGGTAAGTAAAAAAATAATTTTTTAAGAAGACAGAAAATAATAAGAGGTTAAAATCAGTCATCTACATTTTGACGGAAGATATACATTTTCACACACTACACCGGCCTGTAGTGTTCTAGCAGTGTAAGGTTGAGAGTGAGTTTCTTCAGTAGCGGTGTGATGCAGGCCTCTTTGAAAGCAGTGGGAAATGTCCCAGTGGTGAGCAAAGAGTTGATGATGCGGGTCAGACCAGGCACAACTGCTGGAGAGATGGCATGGAGGAGATGGGTGGGGATGGGATCCAGTGGGCAGGTGGTAGGGTGGTTGGAACCAATGACCTTGGAAACATCATCTTCAGACATAGGAGAAAAGGCGGGTGATGGTGGCGTAGAAAATTGGCTGTTGATGGCGGTAGTTTTCTTTACGAAGAACGATGCAAAATCATCAGCCGTTAACTCCGATGAGGGTGTGGGAGCAGGCGGACAGAGGAGAGCAGAGAAGGTTTTAAAGAGTGTGCGAGAGTCAGGAGAGTTGCTGATCTTCGAGTGGTTATAATCAGTTTTTGCAGAGGTGACGTCAACGGAGAAAGTAGAGAGAGAGAGGTCAGTATGGTCTTTTGACTTGTGCCATTTTCTCTCAGCTGACCGGAGGCTGGTGCGATGCTCACGTGGTACATCCGATAACCAGGGGACAGACAGGGATGCACGGGCTGGTCCAGATGTAAGAGGGCATATGTTGTCCAAGCAGGATGTAAGCGTGGAACACAGAGTGTCTGTGGCACTGTTGGTATTCAAAAGAGAGGGCTCCTCAGAGGGGGGAGTGCATACAAGACAGCAGAGGAAAAGCAGGAGGGAGGGACCGTAGGTAGCGCCGGAAAGTGACCAGCGGTAAGACATCTGCGTTGTCTGGAGCAGTGAGGTCGGGGGTGACAAAGAAGTGATCAGACGTGTGCAGCGGAGTGACCTGAGAGTGATGAGTGGAGCATTTCTCGAATCATCCTTGTCATTTGCAAAACAGTAAGTGCATTTCTGGTTTTGATTGTTTGATTGCAAGAGACGGCACATGATTCACGTTAACGCTTTTACTGTTTGTACAATAATTTATTGACAGACAGTGTCATTGTGATGCAGACAGGAAAAGACAGCACTGCATAGCACAAACAAATGTAGAAATCTGAACATAAGACAATCTCCTTAGGGAAAACTGTACATGCAGTGCAGTGGAATTACAGTGCAGTCTTCCTACACCTCCTGACGTTCCTGTCTTTTGGGCAACGGATTCTCATCCACATCACAACAAATATCTTCTCTTGCGATACAGCGTGAAAATCATCTTTCAGAATGTCTAATCCAGCCTCTGCAGGCATCAGCTGTGATGTCATCACACGTTACATCCATGGCAGCCAGAAGGGTCATCTGTGTATGCGGCTGGCCATCATATACTTTTAATCTTCATGCTGAGAAAAATTCCTCAACGGGGTTGAGTAGGGTGAGAGGAACTCCACCAGCATCCTGTTGTGGGCCGCAAACCATTGCCTGATGATGTTGGAGCGATGGAAACTGACATCGTCCCAAACTAACACGTACTTTGGCAGGTCATCTCCAATCTGCCCCCTCTCTTGTTCAGGGATGAGATCCCTGTAGAGAGTGTCAAAAGACTGTTTAGGTGTGAAAAGGGGCCGTCTTCAACACAGTGAAGTTGTCTTGCAGTCCTATGTGGAAAGAATATAGCAATGCAAAACACTAAATTGAGTAAAATAAAATGCCACTGTTTACTTAAAGTATACTTCCTGTATATTGTAAAACTAGTGCTTAAATGTCGTGGGGATTATACTATTCTACAGAGACCCATTATAATGCATTTTGATCAACATGACATAAGCAATTGATAATGTAGGAATCTGCACAGAGTTTTGTCATAATCATTTGCATGGATGTACCAAAGCATTTGCAACTTGTTCAAAGAAATGAGAAAATGCTTGTTTGATGTGCACACGTGACACAAGGATGTAAGGATTGAACAAGAAGTTTTGAGAATTTCAAATCGGATCTGAGAAATGTACCAAATTGACTTAGAAAAAACTGTATTTAAAGTGGGGGGGGTACTTTTGGGGCAGTTTTGTTTCACTCAAGTGTCCCATTTCCACCCCTCTCAAACTAATGCATGGATGCATATAGCCAGAAACAATTCATTTGATGCATGCAAAGAAGCAACACTGTGTGTCTCAAGAAGCATTTATTCATGATTACGTAGACATGCTAAAATTTCAAGGCCACACACTACACATTACACATTACACATGACATTACACATTTCATAAAATTTACATTTAGTCATTTAGCAGACGTTTTTATCCAAAGCGACTTACAGACGAGGAAACATTGGAAGCAATTATAACAATATAGGCAACAAAATGCATAAGTTAATTAAATCCAGTCCATTAAAGCCTAGCACAGTATACAAAGCTAAGAATAGTGAGGTAAGAAAAAAAATTTTTTTTTAAGAAGACAGAAAATAATAAGAGGTTAAAATCAGTCATCTACATTTTGACAGAAGATATGCATTTTCACACACTACACCGGCCTGTAGTGTTCTAGCAGTGTAAGGTTGAGAGTGAGTTTCTTCAGTAGCGGTGTGATGCAGGCCTCTTTGAAAGCAGTGGGAAATGTCCCGGTGGTGAGCAAAGAGTTGATGATGCGGGTCAGACCAGGCACAACTGCTGGAGAGATGGCATGGAGGAGATGGGTGGGGATGGGATCCAGTGGGCAAGTGGTAGGGTGGTTGGAACCAATGACCCTGGAAACATCATCTTCAGACATAGGAGAAAAGGCGGGTGATGGTGGCGTAGAAAATTGGTTGTTGATGGCGGTAGTTTTCTTTACGAAGAACGATGCAAAATCATCAGCCGTTAACTCCGATGAAGGTGTGGGAGCAGGCGGACAGAGGAGAGCAGAGAAGGTTTTTAAGAGTGTGTGAGAGTCAGGAGAGTTGCTGATCTTCGAGTGGTTATAATCAGTTTTTGCAGAGGTGACGTCAACGGAGAAAGTAGAGAGAGAGAGGTCAGTATGGTCTTTTGACTTGTGCCATTTTCTCTCAGCTGACCGGAGGCTGGTGCGATGCTCACGTGGTACATCCGATAACCAGGGAGCAGACAGGGATGCACTGGCTGGTCCAGATGCAAGAGGTTATATGTTGTCCAAGCAGGAAGTAAGCGTGGAACACAGAGTGTCTGTGGCACTGTTGGTATTCAAAAGTGAGAGCTCCTCAGAGGGGGGGAGTGCAGACAAGACAGCAGAGGAAAAGCAGGAGGGAGGGACCGTAGGTAGCGCCGGAAAGTGACCAGCGGTAAGACATCTGCGTTGTCTGGAGCGGTGAGGTCGGGGCTGACAAAGAAGTGATCAGACGTGTGCAGCGGAGTGACCTGAGAGTGATGAGTGGAGCATTTCTCGAATCATCCTTGTCATTTGCAAAACAGTAAGTGCATTTCTGGTTTTGATTGTTTGATTGCAAGAGACGGCACATGATTCACGTTAACGCTTTTACTGTTTGTACAATAATTTATTGACAGACAGTGTCATTGTGATGCAGACAGGAAAAGACAGCACTGCATAGCACAAACAAATGTAGAAATCTGAACATAAGACAATCTCCTTAGGGAAAACTGTACATGCAGTGCAGTGGAATTACAGTGCAGTCTTCCTACACCTCCTGACGTTCCTGTCTTTTGGGCAACGGATTCTCATCCACATCACAACAAATATCTTCTCTTGCGATACAGCGTGAAAATCATCTTTCAGAGTGTCTAATCCAGCCTCTGCAGGCATCAGCTGTGATGTCATCACACGTTACATACATGGCAGCCAGAAGAGTCATCTGTGTATGCGGCTGGCCATCATATACTTTTAAACTTCATGCTGAGAAAAATTCCTCAACGGGATTCCTACACCGGCCTGTATTGTTCTAGCAGTGTAAGGTTGAGAGTGAGTTTCTTCAGTAGCGGTGTGATGCAGGCCTCTTTGAAAGCAGTGGGAAATGTCCCAGTGGTGAGCAAAGAGTTGATGATGCGGGTCAGACCAGGCACAACTGCTGGAGAGATGGCATGGAGGAGATGGGTGGGGATGGGATCCAGTGGGCAGGTGGTAGGGTGGTTGGAACCAATGACCTTGGAAACATCATCTTCAGACATAGGAGAAAAGGCGGGTGATGGTGGCGTAGAAAATTGGCTGTTGATGGCGGTAGTTTTCTTTACGAAGAACGATGCAAAATCATCAGCCGTTAACTCCGATGAAGGTGTGGGAGCAGGCGGACAGAGGAGAGCAGAGAAGGTTTTTAAGAGTGTGCGAGAGTCAGGAGAGTTGCTGATCTTCGAGTGGTTATAATCAGTTTTTGCAGAGGTGACGTCAACGGAGAAAGTAGAGAGAGAGAGGTCAGTATGGTCTTTTGACTTGTGCCATTTTCTCTCAGCTGACCGGAGGCTGGTGCGATGCTCACGTGGTACATCCGATAACCAGGGGGCAGACAGGGATGCACGGACTGTTCCAGATGTAAGAGGGCATATGTTGTCCAAGCAGGATGTAAGCGTGGAACACAGAGTGTCTGTGGCACTGTTGGTATTCAAAAGAGAGAGCTCCTCAGAGGGGGGGAGTGCAGACAAGACAGCAGAGGAAAAGCAGGAGGGAGGGACCGTAGGTAGCGCCGGAAAGTGACCAGCGGTAAGACATCTGCGTTGTCTGGAGCAGTGAGGTCGGGGCTGACAAAGAAGTGATCAGACGTGTGCAGCGGAGTGACCTGAGAGTGATGAGTGGAGCATTTCTCGAATCATCCTTGTCATTTGCAAAACAGTAAGTGCATTTCTGGTTTTGATTGTTTGATTGCAAGAGACGGCACATGATTCACGTTAACGCTTTTACTGTTTGTACAATAATTTATTGACAGACAGTGTCATTGTGATGCAGACAGGAAAAGACAGCACTGCATAGCACAAACAAATGTAGAAATCTGAACATAAGACAATCTCCTTAGGGAAAACTGTACATGCAGTGCAGTGGAATTACAGTGCAGTCTTCCTACACCTCCTGACGTTCCTGTCTTTTGGGCAACGGATTCTCATCCACATCACAACAAATATCTTCTCTTGCGATACAGCGTGAAAATCATTTTTCAGAGTGTCTAATCCAGCCTCTGCAGGCATCAGCTGAGATGTCATCACACGTTACATCCATGGCAGCCAGAAGGGTCATCTGTGTATGCGGCTGTCCATCATATACTTTTAATCTTCATGCTGAGAAAAATTCCTCAACGGGGTTGAGTAGGGTGAGAGGAACTCCACCAGCATCCTGTTGTGGGCCGCAAACCATTGCCTGATGATGTTGGAGCGATGGAAACTGACATTGTCCCAAACTAACACGTACTTTGGCAGGTCATCTCCAATCTGCCCCCTCTCTTGTTCAGGGATGAGATCCCTGTAGAGAGTGTCAAAAGACTGTTTAGGTGTGGAAAGGGGCCGTCTGCAACACAGTGAAGTTGTCTTGCAGTCCTTTGTGGAAAGAATATAGCAATGCAAAACACTAAATTGAGTAAAATAAAATGCCACTGTTTACTTAAGGTATACTTACTGTATATTGTAAAACTAGTGCTTAAATGTCGTGGGGATTATACTATTCTACAGAGTCTGTTGAACATTCGATCAATGTTCTGCGCGTTCAAAATTGGAGAGAGGCCAGTCAAAGTAAAATCTTGAAGTTTATTGATCAGAAGATTAAAACAAAATACATCAGCTGTGTACACCAGCCGATGGGTGGGTGGGCTGCCTTAGACTCAGTCTTACAAAAAGAACTGATATCTTTACAACGGCCCAACCGACCCAGAAAAACAATTTCACAGCATATTTATAATATTTTGGTGTGCCTCTTCTTCAGCTGGGGTCCAATCCGCTTTCTGTCCTTTGTCCTGTCTCAGCCAACCAGCTCACTGCCTTGTTTTTCAAATCTGGTTCCATCTGTAAGCCATTACATGATACCCTCACACATTCCAACACGCTCTGTGCGTAACCTGACCTTAACACACACAAATACCCATTTCCTATGGAAAAAGCCCTCAGTATGAGTCCTAAATTCTTGGTTCACATACTGGTCATATTTTCAACATATTATGCATAGTTTGTAATCAATAATGGAATCATAAGCATATTAAATGTAAAGGCACGTTTAAACCATCATAAAAATCCTTCAGTCCTCCTCTTGACCATTAAAAATGGTCATAAATCATCACAATCATCATTATCATCCTTTTCTAGGAATTGGTCTGCCAGACAATAGAGTCATGGTATATTTTTCTAGGTGTGAGATCTTTCGGGGTCCCACCACCAGTATATTCTATTACCTCATCCCATGACGGACACCATTCACCCCTATGGGTTCAGGATCAATGTCAGATTGAGTCTGCTGAGAGAAATGTTTAATAAAAAAAATAAAAAAGTCAGTTTGTCAAAATATACACAATCTGAAAATGGTACACAGGTGTCCGGATTCACCGACTGCACATTTTCCATACATATGGGACTCATTTTTCCCAAATCGTTCTTTCCCTTTTTATTCACTTTTATCATTCAGCAAGGCTTTAATACTTGCCGTTGTTTTAAAAGCGCCCTTTCTCATTCAGCAAGGCTTTGATACTTGCCGTTGTTTAAAGGGATTTTAACAACTTATTCACTTTTATCACACAGCAAAGGCTTTGATACTTGCCGTTATTTTAAAAGCGCCCTTTCTCACGCCGCAAGGCTTCGATACTTGCCGTCGTTTAAAGGGATTTTAACAACTTATTCACTTTTATCACACAGCAAAGGCTTTGATACTTGCCGTTATTTTAAAAGCGCCCTTTCTCACGCTGCAAGGCTTCGATACTTGCCGTCGTTTAAAGGGATTTAACAACTTATTCACTTTTATCACACAGCAAGGCTTTGATACTTGCCGGCAAGGCCTTGATACTTGCCGTTGTTTTAAAAGCGCCCTTTCTCATACAGCAAGGCTTCGATACTTGCCGTTGTTTTAAAGGGATTTAAACAACAAAATAAAAATTAAAATATCATTTTATTCTGATCAACAAATATCAATGATTTTAAATTTTTAATCAATGGTACGGATATACTTCAAACTCAACACATAAATTTGGAATATCCAATCTGCAGAAGTTTATTTAAGAAGGTCTCTGCTCACCTTGGTTATTCTGTCGACAGCTGTGTTGTGGTTCGAGTTGTCCGTCCCAATTTTCGGTCACTCTCCGAGTTTTACAATTCTTTTTAAATGCCTTTTTCTCCAATCACGTCGGGGTCACCATCTGTTGAACATTCGATCAATGTTCTGCTCGTTCAAAATTGGAGAGAGGCCAGTCAAAGTAAAATCTTGAAGTTTATTGATCAGAAGATTAAAACAAAATACATCAGCTGTGTACACCAGCCGATGGGTGGGTGGGCTGCCTTAGACTCAGTCTTACAAAAAGAACTGATATCTTTACAACGGCCCGACCGACCCAGAAAAACAATGTCACAGCATATTTATAATATTTTGGTGTGCCTCTTCTTCAGCTTGGGTCCAATCCGCTTTCTGTCCTTTGTCCTGTCTCAGACAACCAGCTCACTGCCTTGTTTTTCAAATCTGGTTCCATCTGTAAGACATTACATGATATCCTCACACATTCCAACACGCTCTGTGAGTAACCTGACCTTAACACACACAAATACGCATTTCCTATGGAAAAAGCCCTCAGTATGAGTCCTAAATTCTTGGTTCACATACTGGTCATATTTTCAACATATTATGCATAGTTTGTAATCAATAATGGAATCATAAGCATATTAAATGTAAAGGCACGTTTAAACCATCATAAAAATCCTTCAAGACCCATTATAATGCATTTTGATCAACATGACATAAGCAATTGATAATGTAGGAATCTGCACAGAATTTTGTCATAATCATTTGCATGGATGTACCAAAGCATTTGCAACTTGTTCAAAGAAATGAGAAAATGCTTGTTTGATGTGCACAAGTGACACAAGGATGTAAGGATTGTACAAGAAGTTTTACATACATAGAAATCTGAACATAAGACAATCTCCTTAGGGAAAACTGTACATGCAGTGCAGTGGAATTACAGTGCAGTCTTCCTACACCTGCTGACGTTCCTGTCTTTTGGGCAACGGATTCTCATCCACATCACAACAAATATCTTCTCTTGCGATACAGCGTGAAAATCATCTTTCAGAGTGTCTAATCCAGCCTCTGCAGGCATCAGCTGTGATGTCATCCATAGCAGCCAGAAGGGTCATCTGTGTATGCGGCTGGCCATCATATACTTTTAATCTTCATGCTGAGAAAAATTCCTCAACGGGGTTGAGTAGGGTGAGAGGAACTCCACCAGCATCCTGTTGTGGGCCGCAAACCATTGCCTGATGATGTTGGAGCGACGGAAACTGACATTGTCCCAAACTAACACGTACTTTGGCAGGTCATCTCCAATCTGCCCCCTCTCTTGTTCAGGGATGAGATCCCTATAGAGAGTGTCAAAAGACTGTTTAGGTGTGAAAAGGGGCCGTCTGCAACACAGTGAAGTTGTCTTGCAGTCCTATGTAGAAAGAATATAGCAATGCAAAACACTAAATTGAGTAAAATAAAATGCCACTGTTTACTTAAAGTATACTTACTGTATATTGTAAAACTAGTGCTTAAATGTCGTGGGGATTATACTATTCTACAGAGACCCATTATAATGCATTTTGATCAACATGACATAAGCAATTGATAATGTAGGAATCTGCACAGAATTTTGTCATAATCATTTGCATGGATGTACCAAAGCATTTGCAACTTGTTCAAAGAAATGAGAAAATGCTTGTTTGATGTGCATACGTGACACAAGGATGTAAGGATTGAACAAGAAGTTTTGAGAATTTCAAATCGGATCAGAGAAATGTACCAAATTGACTTAAAAAAAACTGTATTTAAAGTGGGGGGGTACTTTTGGGGCAGTTTTGTTTCACCCAAGTGTCCCATTTCCACCCCTCTCAAACTAATGCATGGATGCATATAGCCAGAAACAATTCATTTGATGCATGCAAAGAAGCAACACTGTGTGTCTCAAGAAGCATTTATTCATGATTACGTAGACATGCTAAAATTTCATGGCCACACACTACACATTACACATGACATTACACATTTCATAAAATTTACATTTAGTCATTTGGCAGACGTTTTTATCCAAAGCGACTTACAGACGAGGAAACATTGGAAGCAATTATAACAATATAGGCAACAAAATGCATAAGTTAATTAAATCCAGTCCATTAAAGCCTAGCACAGTATACAAAGCTATGAATAGTGAGGTAAGTAAAAAAAATACTTTTTTAAGAAGACAGAAAATAATAAGAGGTTAAAATCAGTCATCTACATTTTGACGGAAGATATGCATTTTCACACACTACACCGGCCTGTAGTGTTCTAGCAGTGTAAGGTTGAGAGTGAGTTTCTTCAGTAGCGGTGTGATGCAGGCCTCTTTGAAAGCAGTGGGAAATGTCCCAGTGGTGAGCAAAGAGTTGATGATGCGGGTCAGACCAGGCACAACTGCTGGAGAGATGGCATGGAGGAGATGGGTGGGGATGGGATCCAGTGGGCAGGTGGTAGGGTGGTTGGAACCAATGACCTTGGAAACATCATCTTCAGACATAGGAGAAAAGGCGGGTGATGGTGGTGTAGAAAATTGGCTGTTGATGGCGGTAGTTTTCTTTACGAAGAACGATGCAAAATCATCAGCCGTTAACTCCGATGAAGGTGTGGGAGCAGGCGGACAGAGGAGAGCAGAGAAGGTTTTTAAGAGTGTGCGAGAGTCAGGAGAGTTGCTGATCTTCGAGTGGTTATAATCAGTTTTTGCAGAGGTGACGTCAACGGAGAAAGTAGAGAGAAGAGACTGGTAGAGAGAGAGAGGTCAGTATGGTCTTTTGACTTGTGCCATTTTCTCTCAGCTGACCGGAGGCTGGTGCGATGCTCACGTGGTACATGCCTGCTCGAGTCGCATATACCACCAACAACTGTCATTCACTCCAACCTCTTTCTTTTCTATCAGTGCCAATGCACATGCCTTATCGCCTTTGCATTGGTATATTGCCATTCTCATGTCTACCTTCTAGCTCTGCTTCTCCTGCCTCTTTTTCTGCCTGCTCTGCGGCCTGAAAATTCCTTGGCTGAAATTATATCTGAAGCTTCTGACCTGTGTCTTTCCCCTTCGTCCACCACATCCACCAATACTGACCTGCTTAAACCTTCATCACCTGTTTAACCTTCGTCACTTTCCATATTCTTAATCTCATTTGTGAAATTGCTCCCGTTCACTTATAATTAAAATTTTCTGAGTTAGAGCTAGTCTAAAACTTTCTCCTTTGCCTTTTTATTTGGCTGTCCCAGGGGACATAATGGCCCACATTTTCAAATTTTGTTGCCTTATTCAGAACATCAACTGAGGTACACGTACCTCTACACACATACATATTTGTTCCCCAGTACCTAGCAGAATTAGGGTAACACTGTCCCTCCCCATACCATTTTATTAAACTTGGAATATAGTGTGGCACAGAAACAAAATTCTATAATCTCTAATTTCTCGGGGTTCGATGCGTCCCGACTCGAACAGTTTATTCCCTTTGCGAGCACCAATAGTGCCCCTCCTGTCGCTTCAGTCAGCACGACCATTGCGAAGAGCCATACGGTTGGAGTTGCCCCTCCTTGGACACCTTTTTGCTGTGGGAGGTGTGTCTTTCCCACGACTTCCTCCTTAAATCTTTGACTACTTCGAAGTCTCCTGGCTGGAAGCTGTGTAATGATTTGTCAGCTCCGTTTGCTACTGCTCTTTTGACCTGCACAAACATTTTGAGAGCAAAAACACAAACACACATTGCCTTGTAACATCCCCCCTTTTGACGCGTTGTCTAGGCCATGCGTCAAAATCGCAAAAGCAGAGAAAAAATGTTTTGGCAAACAGGTGAGGCCATTTGGGCCCCCCCAAACATTGTCTGTGTATTTACATGAGCACTCCTTGCAGAGTGCACGCTTATCCGGTTCTGCAAAATGTTTGCATCTCTGCAAGAGAAAGAGTTTTGTTAGTGATTCCTCGAGACAATCTGTCTGTCTCTGATGTTGCTTGCTTTGCTGCAAGGTCAGCTTGTCGGCTTCCTGTAGAAATTGTTTCTGATAAAAAAGTGTGTGTGGCATAGTCACACACAACAATGGCTGATGGTAGAAGAATGGCAGATAGCATATCAGCAACCTGTGTGTGATTAAGAATGTTTTTACCATCAGCTTTTACAAAGTTTCTGTGTTTACACAGTGTGCCAAAATCATGAGTTACACCAAATGCATATCTACTATCTGTGTGAATGTCTACATTTTTATTATTTGCTAATTCGCATGCGCGTGTGAGTGCAATGAGCTCTACTGTCTGAGCAGAGAAATGGTCCCTAAAAAATGATATCAATTGCTTCTTTGCTTTTGGACTTGCGATGTCTGTAATTGCAGACACGCTTTGCGGACAGCTGTATGCCGCGGTCAGTATTTTCGTGACCCAAAAAACGAACAAATTGTTTTGCCAGCTGGACTTTGGAGACATTTACTTTGTGTTCTTTTCTCTTATCTTTTAAACTGGAAACAATGGCCTGCGCACCGGTAAATTTGGACATGGCACAACTATGCCTCTTTTTTCTTTTTTTATCTTTTTAAACTCATTAAATATTGGCCTTATGCCATTGAGGTCTTCTGATTTGAGGCTTCTGTTTTAAGGGGGAATTGCTGTTTGCATGGATGGAAATTACCCTTGGGCGTTATCACAAAAGAGTTCACAGTTCCTAATCAACCCAACATAATATTTTCCTGTTACCCAAAGTTGTACGGGCACCTTCCCAAAATTTCTTCATTAATCTTTTTGTGTGTGAAAACACATCAAGTCCCCTTGTTGCTGACAGACTGGCATGATTCTCACGATGGGCGTGCAACAAATTTAAACACTTCTTGTGAATCACAGTAGGCTATTTGTTGCCTCTGAATCTATCAAAAATTCAAGCGGTTTGTTGCACACGAGCATTGTGCATTTTAGCAAAGTTCAGAAAGCGGTTTCATTCATCATGGAATGTGAGCTAAGCAGATCTTCATTGCATACAGTAGGAAAAAGCATTTCTTCATTGCATATGCTAAGGGAAATCATACTCACCACCCTCGGAATGATGCCTCACCTCCTCACTTCAATCTCCCTTTTGTTTTGACCTCAGTGGTCTCAGAGGCTCAGGACAATCATTTCGCCAGTGCCCCGTCTTTCCGCAATTGAAACATTCCTCTGGATCATAGGTGCTAGAGGGTTTAATACCTCCTCTCCCTCGCCATCTTCCTTTTCTTCCGTGTTCTCCTCTGATATTCATTAGAGCCATGTGGAGTTCTTTATCTTGTGTGTTTTTCTTCTGAAGCTCTTTCTTGCCTGTTTGTCTTTCGGCTTGTACAGCATGACGGACGATCTCACTCATTCTCGCGCGATCTGGCTCGATGCATGATTTTTCCACTTCTCGTCTCAGCTCTTCTCTGAGGTTCCTCAGAAAAACGGATCTGAGATGTCCTTCGAACGGACCAATGTCTGGTCCGTCTGCATCAGGTTGAAGTCCAGAATGTTCTTTAAATACTTCCTCCACAGGCCATTTACCCTGTAACTTTCTTAGTTCAGATGGTTTCAGTTTGACTTTCAACAGTCTCTCTAATTCTTTCATCGAAGGTGAGAATTCTTTGCAAAATGTCAAAAGTTCTTTATACGTCGGTGCTGGTTGCGCTCTTTCCTGCTTTTGACACACCATGGGCTGTGGCATGTGTGGCACTGGTGCTGGTGGAGACACTGGTGGGGGCACTGGAGCTGCCTCGATCGGGTTCAGATGTCGGTGAGGAGGGACACAATCATCCTCCGGTTGGTGTTTGTAACAAGTCATAGATGGGGGTAAAGAAGACAGAGGGGTTAAATCATTATATTCAAGCAAAACAGGGTACAATGGAGTTTTCGGTGGTGGCAGTTCTTCCAATGCCTTTTCTTTAAAAACATAGTCACGTCTATTTGCTTCCCTCTCCCATAACTCTAAACATTTACACGCTTCATCATATTTTTCCCTTTCTTTTTTGGACATTTTAAATATGTCTTTTTTCCCCATATGTTCTCTTATTTTCTCTAATTTTGTGGTACTAAATGTACCGTTCTCTGGAAAGTTACCTTTTTCTTTTAAATAGGGTACACCTTGTAAACTTCCCGTTCCCCACCTTTTCCTCATTTCTCTTTATGTTGGTTTATCCATATCATTTCTTAGTAGTCCCCCAGACTGTTTAGAATCGTTCTCCGTCAGCCTTGTGATCCCATACCTCGTCGCCAAATTGTTGTGGAATTTTCTTATTCCTTAATCAAGGTGAGTCAATTTTGACAAACGCAATATACAGAGACATCAGGTACTTTGCAAAGTATTTTATTGTCGTTTAATCTGCATCATGAGCAATGAGCATGGTGCAGAGCAAAGGCGCTCTTTCCTCCTGCACCCAGAGTATATATATGATTAAAAACATGACACCCCCTCCCTTTGCCCCCTAACAAGAATCCCGAGCTGGTTTACGAGAAGTTCCGTTATTCCAAACAGAACATCTTGGCCTCTGCTCGAGGGCAAAGGCAGAGTGGTATGACGTGTATAGAGAAAACATGATAACAATAAAAAGAAACGGAGATAAACACTTCGTAAACATATAGACAGACACATCAAGAAGCTAGACTAGAAAATTTCCATTACAATGTCATCACACGTTACATCCATGGCAGCCAGAAGGGTCATCTGTGTATGCGGCTGGCGATCATATACTTTTAATCTTCATGCTGAGAAAAATTCCTCAACGTGGTTGATGATGATGTTGGAGCGAAGGAAACTGACATTGTCCCAAACTAACACGTACTTTGGCAGGTCATCTCCAATTTGCCCCCTCTCTTGTTCAGGGATGAGATCCCTGCAGAGAGTGTCAAAAGACTGTTTAGGTGTGAAAAGGGGCCGTCTGCAACACAGTGAAGTTGTCTTGCAGTCCTATGTGGAAAGAATATAGCAATGCAAAACACTAAATTGAGTAAAATAAAATGCCACTGTTTACTTAAAGTATACTTACTGTATATTGTAAAACTAGTGCTTAAATGTCGTGGGGATTATACTATTCTACAGAGACCCATTATAATGCATTTTGATCAACATGACATAAGCAATTGATAATGTAGGAATCTGCACAGAATTTTGTCATAATCATCTGCATGGATGTACCAAAGCATTTGCAAGTTGTTCAAAGAAATGAGAAAATGCTTGTTTGATGTGCACACGTGACACAAGGATGTAAGGATTGAACAAGAAGTTTTGAGAATTTCAAATCGGATCAGAGAAATGTACCAAATTGACTTAGAAAAAACTGTATTTAAAGTGGGGGGGGGGTACTTTTGGGGCAGTTTTGTTTCACCCAAGTGTCCCATTTCTACCCCTCTCAAACTAATGCATGGATGCATAAAGCCAGAAACAATTCATTTGATGCATGCAAAGAAGCAACACTGTGTGTCTCAAGAAGCATTTATTCATGATTACGTAGACATGCTAAAATTTCAAGGCCACACACTACACATTACACATTACATTACACATTTCATAAAATTTACATTTAGTCATTTAGCAGACGTTTTTATCCAAAGCGACTTACAGACGAGGAAACATAGGAAGCAATTATAACAATATAGGCAACAAAATGCATAAGTTAATTAAATCCAGTCCATTAAAGCCTAGCACAGTATACAAAGCTAAGAATAGTGAGGTAAGTAAAAAAATACTTTTTTAAGAAGACAGAAAATAATAAGAGGTTAAAATCAGTCATCTACATTTTGACGGAAGATAAGCATTTTCACACACTACACCGGCCTGTAGTGTTCTAGCAGTATAAGGTTGAGAGTGAGTTTCTTCAGTAGTGGTTTGATGCAGGCCTCTTTGAAAGCAGTGGGAAATGTCCCAGTGGTGAGCAAAGAGTTGATGATGCGGGTCAGACCAGGCACAACTGCTGGAGAGATGGCATGGAGGAGATGGGTGGGGATGGGATCCAGTGGGCAGGTGGTAGGGTGGTTGGAACCAATGACCTTGGAAACATCATCTTCAGACATAGGAGAAAAGGCGGGTGATGGTGGTGTAGAAAATTGGCTGTTGATGGCGGAAGTTTTCTTTACGAAGAACGATGCAAAATCATCAGCCGTTAACTCCGATGAAGGTGTTGGAGCAGGCGGACAGAGGAGAGCAGAGAAGGTTTTTAAGAGTGTGCGAGAGTCAGGAGAGTTGCTGATCTTCGAGTGGTTATAATCAGTTTTTGCAGAAGTGACGTCAACGGAGAAAGTAGAGAGAAGGGACTGGGAGAGAGAGAGAGGTCAGTATGGTCTTTTGACTTGTGCCATTTTCTCTCAGCTGACCGGAGGCTGGTGCGATGCTCACGTGGTACATCCGATAACCAGGGGGCAGACAGGGATGCACGGGCTGGTCCAGATGTAAGAGGGCATATGTTGTCCAAGCAGGATGTAAGCGTGGAACACAGAGTGTCTGTGGCACTGTTGGTATTCAAAAGAGAGAGCTCCTCAGAGGGGGGAGTGCAGACAAGACAGCTGAGGAAAAGCAGGAGGGAGGGACCGTAGGTAGCGCCGGAAACTGACCAGCGGTACGACATCTGCGTTGTCTGGAGCGGTGAGGTCGGGGTTGACAAAGAAGTGATCAGACGTGTGCAGCGGAGTGAACTGAGAGTGATGAGTGGAGCATTTCTCGAATCATCCTTGTCATTTGCAAAACAGTATGTGCATTTCTGGTTTTGATTGTTTGATTGCAAGAGACGGCACATGAGTCATGTTTACGCTTTTACTGTTTTTACAATAATTTATTGACAGACAGTGTCATTGTGATGCAGACAGGAAAAGACAGCACTGCATAGCACAAACAAATGTAGAAATCTGAACATAAGACAATCTCCTTAGGGAAAACTGTACATTCAGTGCAGTGGAACTACAGTGCAGTCTTCCTACACCTCCTGACGTTCCTGTCTTTTGGGCAACGGATTCTCATCCACATCACAACAAATATCTTCTCTTGCGATACAGCGTGAAAATCATCTTTCAGAGTGTCTAATCCAGCCTCTTCAGGCATCAGCTGTGATGTAATCACACGTTACATCCATGGCAGCCAGAAGGGTCATATGTGTATGCGGCTGGCGATCATATACTTTTAATCTTCATGCTGAGAAAAATTCCTCAACGTGGTTGAGTAGGGTGAGAGGAACTCCACCAGCATCCTGTTGTGGGCCGCAAACCATTGCCTGATGATGTTGGAGCGATGGAAACTGACATTGTCCCAAACTAACACGTACTTTGGCAGGTCATCTCCAATCTGCCCCCTCTCTTGTTCAGGGATGAGATCCCTGTAGAGAGTGTCAAAAGACTGTTTAGGTGTGAAAAGGGGCCGTCTGCAACACATTGAAATTGTCTTGCAGTCCTATGTGGAAAGAATATAGCAATGCAAAACACTAATTGAGTAAAATAAAATGCCACTGTTTACTTAAAGTATACTTACTGTATATTGTAAAACTAGTGCTTAAATGTTGTGGGGATTATATTATTCTACAGAGACCCATTATAATGCATTTTGATCAACATGACATAAGCAATTGATAATGTAGGAATCTGCACAGAATTTTGTCATAATCATTTGCATGGATGTACCAAAGCATTTGCAACTTGTTCAAAGAAATGAGAAAATGCTTGTTTGATGTGCACACGTGACACAAGGAAGTAAGGATTGAACAAGAAGTTTTGAGAATTTCAAATCGGATCTGAGAAATGTACAAAATTGACTTAGAAAAAACTGTATTTAAAGTGGGGGGGGTACTTTTGGGGCAGTTTTGTTTCACCCAAGTGTCCCATTTCCACCCCTCTCAAACTAATGCATGGATGCATATAGCCAGAAACAATTCATTTGATGCATGCAAAGAAGCAACACTGTGTGTCTCAAGAAGCTTTTATTCATGATTACGTAGACATGCTAAAATTTCAAGGCCACACACTACACATTACACATTACACATGACATTACACATTTCATAAAATTTACATTTAGTCATTTAGCAGACGTTTTTATCCAAAGCGACTTACAGACAAGGAAACATTGGAAGCAATTATAACAATATAGGCAACAAAATGCATAAGTTAATTAAATCCAGTCCATTTAAGCCTAGCAAAGTATACAAAGCTAAGAATAGTGAGGTACGTAAAAAAATATTTTTTTAAGAAGACAGAAAATAATAAGAGGTTAAAATCAGTCATCTACATTTTGACGGAAGATATGCATTTTCACACACTACACCGGCCTGTAGTGTTCTAGCAGTGTAAGGTTGAGAGTGAGTTTCTTCAGTAGCGGTGTGATGCAGGCCTCTTTGAAAGCAGTGGGAAATGTCCCAGTGGTGAGCAAAGAGTTGATGATGCGGGTCAGACCAGGCACAACGGCTGGAGAGATGGCATGGAGGAGATGGGTGGGGATGGGATCCAGTGGGCAGGTGGTAGGGTGGTTGAAACCAATGACCTTGGAAACCTCATCTTCAGACATAGGAGAAAAGGCGGGTGATGGTGGTGTAGAAAATTGGCTGTTGATGGCGGTAGTTTTCTTTACGAAGAACGATGCAAAATCATCAGCCGTTAACTCCGATGAAGGTGTGGGAGCAGGCGGACAGAGGAGAGCAGAGAAGATTTTTAAGAGTGTGCGAGAGTCAGGAGAGTTGCTGATCTTCGAGTGGTTATAATCAGTTTTTGCAGAGGTGACGTCAACGGAGAAAGTAGAGAGAGAGAGGTCAGTATGGTCTTTTGACTTGTGCCATTTTCTCTCAGCTGACCGGAGGCTGGTGCGATGCTCACATGGTACATCCGATAACCAGGGGGCAGACAGGGATGCACGGGCTGGTCCAGATGTAAGAGGGCATATGTTGTCCAAGCAGGATGTAAGCGTGGAACACAGAGTGTCTGTGGCACTGTTGGTATTCAAAAGAGAGAGCTCCTCAGAGGGGGGGAGTGCAGACAAGACAGCAGAGGAAAAGCAGGAGGGAGGGACCGTAGGTAGCGCCGGAAAGTGACCAGCGGTAAGACATCTGCGTTGTCTGGAGCGGTGAGGTCGGGGGTGACAAAGAAGTGATCAGACGTGTGCAGCGGAGTGAACTGAGAGTGATGAGTGGAGCATTTCTCGAATCATCCTTGTCATTTGCAAAACAGTAAGTGCATTTCTGGTTTTGATTGTTTGATTGCAAGAGACGGCACATGAGTCACGTTTACGCTTTTACTGTTTTTACAATAATTTATCGACAGACAGTGTCATTGTATTGCAGACAGGAAAAGACAGCACTGCATAGCACAAACAAATGTAGAAATCTGAACATAAGACAATCTCCTTAGGGAAAACTGTACATGCAGTGCATTGGAATTACAGTGCAGTCTTCCTAAACCTCCTGCGTTCCTGTCTTTTGGGCAACGGATTCTCATCCACATCACAACAAATATCTTCTCTTGCGATACAGCGTGAAAATCATCTTTCAGAGTGTCTAATCCAGCCTCTGCAGGCATCAGCTGTGATGTCATCACACGTTACATCCATGGCAGCCAGAAAGGTCATCTGTGTATGCGGCTGGCGATCATATACTTTTAATCTTCATGCTGAGAAAAATTCCTCAACGTGGTTGAGTAGGGTGACAGGAACTCCACCAGCATCCTGTTGTGGGCCGCAAACCATTGCCTGATGATGTTGGAGCGATGGAAAACTGACATTGTCCCAAACTAACACGTACTTTGGCAGGTCATCTCCAATCTGCCCCCTCTCTTGTTCAGGGATGAGATCCCTGTAGAGAGTGTCAAAAGACTGTTTAGGTGTGAAAAGGGGCCGTCTGCAACACAGTGAAGTTGTCTTGCAGTCCTATGTGGAAAGAATATAGCAATGCAAAACACTAAATTGAGTAAAATAAAATGCCACTGTTTACTTAAAGTATACTTACTGTATATTGTAAAACTAGTGCTTAAATGTCGTGGGGATTATACTATTCTACAGAGACCCATTATAATGCATTTTGATCAACATGACATAAGCAATTGATAATGTAGGAATCTGCACAGAATTTTGTCATAATCATTTGCATGGATGTACCAAAGCATTTGCAACTTGTTCAAAGAAATGAGAAAATGCTTGTTTGATGTGCACAAGTGACACAAGGATGTAAGGATTGAACAAGAAGTTTAGAGAATTTCAAATCGGATCAGAGAAATGTACCAAATTGACTTAGAAAAAACTGTATTTAAAGTGGGGGGGGGGGTACTTTTGGGGCAGTTTTGTTTCACCCAAGTGTCCCATTTCCACCCCTCTCAAACTAATGCATGGATGCATATAGCCAGAAACAATTCATTTGATGCATGCAAAGAAGCAACACTGTGTGTCTCAAGAAGCATTTATTCATGATTACGTAGACATGCTAAAATTTCAAGGCCACACACTACACATTACACATTACACATGACATTACACATTTCATAAAATTTACATTTAGTCATTTAGCAGACGTTTTTATCCAAAGCGACTTACAGACGAGGAAACATTGGAAGCAATTATAACAATATAGGCAACAAAATAAATAAGTTAATTAAATCCAGTCCATTAAAGCCTAGCACAGTATACAAAGCTAAGAATAGTGAGGTAAGTAAAAAAATATTTTTTTAGAAGACAGAAAATAATAAGAGGTTAAAATCAGTTATCTACATTTTGACGGAAGATATGCATTTTCACACACTAGACCGGCCTGTAGTGTTCTAGCAGTGTAAGGTTGAGAGTGAGTTTCTTCAGTAGCGGTGTGATGCAGGCCTCTTTGAAAGCAGTGGGAAATGTCCCAGTGGTGAGCAAAGAGTTGATGATGCGTGTCAGACCAGGCACAACTGCTGGAGAGATGGCATGGAGGAGATGGGTGGGGATGGGATCCAGTGGGCAGGTGGTAGGGTGGTTGGAACCAATGACCTTGGAAACATCATCTTCAGACATAGGAGAAAAGGCGGGTGATGGTGGTGTAGAAAATTGGCTGTTGATGACGGTAGTTTTCTTTACGAAGAACGATGCAAAATCATCAGCCGTTAACTCCGATGAAGGTGTGGGAGCAGGCGGACAGAGGAGAGCAGAGAAGGTTTTTAAGAGTGTGCCAGAGTCAGGAGAGTTGCTGATCTTCGAGTGGTTATAATCAGTTTTTGCAGAGGTGACGTCAACGGAGAAAGTAGAGAGAAGAGACTGGTAGAGAGAGAGAGGTCAGTATGGTCTTTTGACTTGTGCCATTTTCTCTCAGCTGACCGGAGGCTGGTGCGATGCTATTGAGATTATGATGTTTTATGTATTATAAATTCAGGTTTACTGTCAAATATATGTCCATGCTGTGCTGGGTTTTTCGTCTTGAAAACTAGTTGGCAGAAGTGTGTAACACAGCCCTGAGGTATGCAGAAGCAGGGTCTCAGATTACAAGTGTGTGTGCGTTTCGGCAGGACCGGCTATTTTCAAAATGTTTTGCAGGGGCCAATAGTTGGGGGAGAATGGAGTCAGATTTACATGTCCCGAGGTGATTGGTTCCGGAGGATTGAACGCCCGTCCAATGAAGGGGAGGAGCCGAAGAGAAATCGACGTCACATTTTTTATAAATACTTGTAACCCGAAAGTGTGTGTGCTGTTTTTTTGTCTCAAATGTATGTTGAGAAAACAGCCCCAGCTGGAAGAAGCTTTTACATCTGATAATAAATTCTACTTAAACTTATTGGGAAAAACGATCTCTTTGACTTTTCTTCAAATTTTTGAACACGCAGGACTCGAGTTTCAAAAGTCCAATAGTTGGTGACGCCGACGTGATTTGGAGACAAAGGAAAGTTTCGCGCCACATTTCGGCGGACCCTGTGGGGGAGGGAAAAGATATCGAGACGGATTCAGATTTAACACAAAAGGCCGGCTTAAAATACTTAAGGTAAGCAGAAACCTGTTATTCCGAATTCTGCTATTGGATATACTAAATTTCTGTGTTGAATTTGATGAACATCTCGATGAATAGACGAGTAAAATTGAAATAAGGAAAATCAGATTTAAAAGACTCTTACGGGTTAGAGTCCCTTGGCAGAGAAAGCCATAAATAAATACAGATTAAAGTTCTGTATAATAAGGGTTAGTGTCCCTGGAATTAAAACAGTTAAATTCTGTTGGGAAAGAAATCCCGTGATCGGCGTATCACAAATTCTTTTAGGTTAAAGTCCTTCGGAGAAGAGATCCGTATATTATTTACTAGTTTGATTTTATTTGTATGAATGGTATTGGGGATGAAAGTATTTAGACGTGGTGTTTAGTTGAATGCATAGGTAAACGGAAAATTTGCACGTGGTGTGTGTAGGCTTTGTGTATGTGTATAATTTAAGTTGGGGTAAGGAGACGATCGTAAAGGAACTAGTAGGAAAGTTATATTGAATACATATATATATATATACAAGTAAATAAATAGAATAGAATGGCAGAGTTTCAAAAGGAGTGTGATGAACACGAATGTCCGACCGTATTAGCGCAATGGCAGAGTATCGCTGAGATGATGATAGCACAGGCTGAACCAAGAGAGAAAAAAGGGAGACAAAGAGAAGCTCAGGAATGTTGGGTAGAATTGTGTGATAATTATGCATGGACGAAAGAGGCAGAGAAACTTAAAGTGCCCCTTGCCCCGAAAATAAGAAATATGGAGAAAAAGGCTCATTGTAGGTTAGTCAGACATAAAGGTGATGAAAAAATGATTAAATGGTATAATGCAAGTCGATATAAAAATAAAGGGTGTGACTTAGAAAAACAGTTAAGAAAATGGACTCGTGTTGCCCTCGTGGCAACAGCTTTATCGCCCATTAGACATAGGAAGGAAGGGAAAGCTACAGAGGATGATGTTAGACTGAACGTGAAGGATGGAAACAGGGAGACTGAGTCACTAGCACCGCCCCCTGAACAGTACCGCCCATTGTATCCGCCTCTTGCTCAGCCCCCACCGTACATCTCACCAAATACGACTGACAGCAAACAACAGGTCGTGCTTGAGGTACGAGAGGGAGTTTTAGACTGTAATTTAAAAGAATTAGAAGACCTTCGACAGGAGGTACAACACCTGGGCAAGGTAGTGACAGAACAGGTACATGCGGCACGAGCTCAGGTGAATGAGACAATGCGCCACATGGCAGAAAATATGGAACTTCCAGAGGGAAGTGATTGTAGTGAGAACGGAGTAGGAAGTGAAGATGAAAGGGGAAGTTGTAGGGCATCTGGCCCTGTAGAAACAACAGGTCAGGCCCAGGGCACGATGCATACAGTATGTATTAAGGGAACGATGGTAATGGATGAGGAGCCAATAGCAAAACGTACTAGGGGAAGGGAAAAAGAGCAGCAGCTGTCTAATTTTTCAATTGATCATTGCCCCCCTAACGGGCCAGAGCAGAGAGAGCAGGCAATGAGTCACCATATTAATCAATTATATACAGGCGTACAAGCCCCATTGTTAGTAAAGAGCACTGGGGTGCAGTACCAGCCCTGGTCACACAGTGACATGACTGCTATTTCCAGTAAACTTCCTCCAATTACATCAGGGGGCTCTAAGTGGTTAAGTAAATTAACGGCCTTGAGTCATGGTACCGTTTTGGCTTTGGGTGACATAAGGTGTCTGTTGGGTCAGATTTTGACAGCCTCTCAGATGGGGAGTTTTGAACTCGAAGCCCAAACATTACAATATCCAAATGATCTTGATTTTTCAAAAGTAATCACAATGGTGGGCAGGGCACTCGGTCGATTGTACCCATTGCCACCCACCGTATACCAAAACATAAAGTTTCGCATAAAACCAGGTGAGACAGGTGCAGCATATTATTTCAGGTGCGCTGCTGAGTGGGAACAGATGGTGGAAGAAAATAGTTTAACCAACCCAATTACACGAGACATATTCAGAGCAGCAGTCATGGCAGGTGCCCCTAGTGGTGTTAAACAAATAATGGAAAATAACCCTGACATTCCAATTGCTAGTAACGAAATATGGGAAAGGCATTTAGTCCACCACACAGATAGGGCTGTTGAGAAAACAGGAAAAGAGGAAGAACAGTTAGAAAAGATAAAAATAGAGTTGCTAAAACTACAGTTGGAACAAGCAAAAAATGAGGGAGGGACAAAAAAGAGTAAGCAAATGCCACAACAACCCTATCAGCCACCCCCTCACCAATATAACGGCCCACCCTATGGTACAGACGCCGATGCAGCAGGTGGGAGGGGAAATAGACAAAGGAGCAATTGGAGGGGTAGTAATAGAGGGAGGGGGTCTTATGGAGGGAGGCAGCAGGGTGGGGGAAATTTTTACGTGTGTGGTGAGGCAGGCCACTGGATGAGAGAGTGTCCACAGCTTTCAGGTCAGTTTAACGGACCACCTGCGGAGGGATGGGGTCCTCGAAGAGGTGGTGCCGGTGGTCGCGGCAGGGAACCACAAACCCCATACAACCCGGGGCAATACCCTCCACCACCCTCCAACCTACAGGTGCCGATGTTCCCGCCATCGGGCCCCGAGGGTGGCGCGAGCGTTTATTGAAGGGGCCCCCAGAGAACTGAAATGAGGGCTAGGGCCGAACCTCTCATTTCGTTAATGGTAAACAACAAACCATTAATAGCTCTGGTGGACACCGGAGCCACCTATTCGACTGTCACAGGCGGCATAAAACAATCTGATTTGAGTGACAAGACTATGACGGTCGTCGGATTCTCTGGGGGCAGAGAAAGCTGGCAAATGACACAACCACTTAAAGTTGAAGTGGCAAATCAATGCTTATCACACTCGTTCCTTTTCTCCAGCAATGCTCCCATTCCTCTTTTGGGTAGAGATTTATTAATAAAATTAGGGGCTAGCATTTTGTGCTCAGCAGAAGGGGTAATAGTTACATTTCCAGATGGTACAACCATTAACTGTTCCCTATCAGGTAATACGACAGACAGCCAGTGGATGCTGACCTTGTGTGGGGAGGAGGAGGCGGCTGATCTTTACTGGGTAAAATTAGATGATGACGCACAGTGGGGCACAACAATGGAACTGTATAGCAAATACCGTTCATGGATTTCAAATTTAGATATCTATTTACCCCCCATAGACCCATTGCATTGTACATTGTTTTATGACAGAAATGACATAACCATTTATGAAGACATGTTTCAGGAAGTGGAGGGAGACAGATGGGTGTTGGAGGGAGCTGGAATTTTTGTGAGTAAAGAAGGAGTGATGGCTCCAGTGAAGCTGACAGAAGAGCAGTTAAAATGGTATGAGATGGCAGACACAGCAGCACCTCACATATCGTTAGCCTTACACCCAAGCCATGAAGCCAGGGAGCTAGGTAAGATTACAAAAACACTGTTGGCCACCCAGGATTGGGAGCCCACGGAAAAAAACAGATGTTAAATATTCATCTAAACACAAAGCCTATTGGATAGAAGGTGCCACACGAGACACTGGAGCTCTAGAGCATGTGCAGGTTTCTAGATTCCATGGCAGGGAGCTGTCAGATAGTGTGGGAGCACCAGACATCATAAAAAATTTACCTGAGGATCTTTGGTCTCAGGGCCCAACAGATGTAGGTTTTTGTAACATGTCTCCAGTTTACTTTCAGTTAAGCACACCTGACCCCATCTGGATTCCACAATACCGCAACAAACCTGAGGCGGACGAGGGTGTGGCCGCAACAGTAAAAGGTCTCCTAGAGAGGGGTGTTATTACAACATACAAATCTAGGTGGAACACACCTATTTTTCCGGTGCCGAAACCAGGCACGAATAAGTACAGGTTGGTACATGATTTGAGAGCAATCAATGCTGTTGTGGCTACACCATCGTTAACAGTGCCTAATCCGTATACTGCACTCTCTGTGATAACACCTGAGCACAATTGGTTTACATGTATTGATTTGGCTAACGCATTTTTCTGTATCCCTTTAGCAGAGGAATGCAAGGCGTGTGTGGCTTTTACATACAAAGGTTGTCAATATTCTTACAACAGATTACCCCAGGGGTTTGTTTTATCACCAGGAATTTTTAACCATGCATTAAAACAACAATTACAGGACTGTAGTTTGCCTGGAGACTGTGTGTTGATCATGTATGTTGATGACCTCCTTTTGGCAGCCAAAACAGAGCAAGGATGCCTGGAGGGGAGCGAAGCTGTGTTAAGACAATTACACAAAAGTGGCTTCAAGGTAAGCAAGGAAAAGCTGCAATTTTGCAGACCTTGTGTTACATTTCTAGGTCGCATGATCACCCCAGAGGGCTCCACGCTAACTGTAGCCCATAGACGAGGAATTCTGAGTCATCCAAAACCAACCACGGTTAAAGAGATGTTGTCATTTCTAGGCCTAACAGGGTATAGTAGACATTATATTCCAATGTATGTTTCATTAACAGCCCCTTTGAGAGATCTTGTAAAACAACAGGGTATGAAGAATTTGAGAGCAGACATTGAGTGGACACAGGAAGCTGAACGGACGTTCATTAACCTGAAACAACAGATGGCACATGCAGCTAATCTCAGCAGTGCCGATTACAGATCACCATTTCACTTAGACGTCTCTGAGACAGGGTCAAGTGCACATGGGGTACTTTATCAAAAAGACCAGGGGGGCAGAAAAGTGTTGATGTATGTTAGCATGTTGTTGGACAGTGTAGAACAAAGACAGCCACCATGCAGCAGGTTTGTCGCAGGATTGGCAAAGATAGTGAAGAAAACGTCTCACATCGTTATGGGCCACCACCTAATTGTTTTAACCACGCATTCAATCGCATCTTTTGTTAATTCTGAATCATTCACATTTTCCCCTTTACGACAGCGACGCATTGCAGCAATTTTGCTCGCCGACCATATCATATATACACATGAGGGCATTAACATGGCAGATTTGGTGGAGGAGGGAAAACCACACGACTGTGTACCGATCACAGAGAGGGCATCAGTGGTCAGACTAGGTTTGTTTGCAAAACCATTGACTGGCCCTGAGCCAGTCATGACTTTGTTCACTGACGGGTGCTGTTTCAGGGCGGAGGACGGAAGTTTGAAAGCGGCTTATGCAGTGGTAGAGCAGGTAGGACATGAGATGATTACGAGGGATGCAGCAAGGTTAGAGGGGAAGCAGTCAGCACAGAGGGCAGAAATGATAGCAGTGATCAAAGCCTTGCGACATACTGGTGGACACCGTGTAAACATCTATACTGACTCTGCTTATGTTGTTACAGCTGTACACGTAGAAATGCCGTTGTGGAAACGTTGTGGCTTTATCACTTCGTCAGGTCGACCAATAACACATGCATGTGAAGCCAGAGACCTTTTAGAGGCTCTGATGATCCCCTCAGAGGTGGCAGTGATTAAATGCGCTGGTCACTCTAAGGTGGATAGCTCTTTGAGCAGAGGCAATGACGCAGCAGACTTGGCGGCAAAAGCTGCTGCTGGTTATGTGTCCTCGCAGATGATGTGCACATCAGAAAGAACATCTAACGATTTATTGCCGAGATTCACAAGGGAATACCTTTGTAAAGAGCATCAGCGCTGTACCCCTGAAGAAGTCTCTGTGTGGGCACAACATGGAGCTGTTCGTGCCTCTGACGGACTGTGGCAAGCTCCGGACGGACGTCCGGCGCTCCCAGCGAGTCTGTGTCATTCCATCATGGTAGAGGTTCATGGAGTGAGCCATGTCGGGGACAAACAGATGATGAGAGCGCTTGAATATTGTTGGCATCCTTTTTTAAAAGCTATGGTCTCAGCACATGTGAGCACTTGTGAAGTTTGTCAGGGATATAACGTTAAACCCACGATTAAACCAACAAGGGGTTCGTTTCCTTTGACCGGTGGTCCGGGGGACGGAATCGTGATTGATTTCACAGATATGATCACGAGGATACAGGGTAAGCGTTATCTTCTGGTAATCGTAGACTATTTCACTGGATGGCCTGAAGCTTATCCTGTAGGCAGAGAAGACAGTACGGCGGTGATAAAATGTTTAATTAACCATTATATTCCGCGCTATGGTTTCGCCCGGCGTTTACGATCAGATAATGGCAGCCATTTTAAGAATGAACATTTGCGAGTCGTCGAAAAGGCCCTAGGCCTCAAACATGCATTTGGTTATCCTGCCAGCCAAGGTAAGGTTGAACGAATGAATCTCACACTAAAACTCAAATTGGCTAAAATCTGTGCACAGACAAAACTAAATTGGTTGTCAGCTTTGCCATTGGCCTTAATGTCAGTAAGATCATCTGTTAACCGAATCACAGGATTCACCCCTTTTGAACTATTTACAGGTCGCCAGTTTCCAGGGCCACGGAATGCACTGTCGGATGCCATTGTGACACCATTATCTCACGCTGTCTGTTTTGATAAACTGACTGCTCTCATTAAGACTTTTTCATGCCAGGTCAATCCATCTCCAGCAGCAGACCCCCCTCCAACGACGGTACAGTGGGTGAGGCTGAGGACGTTCAGGAGAAAGTGGAATGAGCCGAGGTGGTCGAAACCCCATAGGGTGACAGCGAGGACATCACACTGTGTTAGATTGCAGGGCAAGGGTGACACTTGGTTTCATTTAACCTCATGTGTAGCTTGTGACCCCCCCTCAAGGGATCTTGCAGAGACACGGGTGGACCTGCGTAGACAGGTCCAAGAGAGGGAAGGAGAATCAGAGGCTGAAGAAGCCACAGGTGAAATCACAACACCACTAGTACAATAACAATTGCAAATCGTTCACAAGACAGGTGTCCCAGGTGAATGTGCTGTGACCAAAGAGAAGGACGGTAGAATTATTTTCCAAAAGTGCAATAAATTGAGTGAATACTCACGGAGGTGGAAATACGTATTACCATATATTCTTTATAACCATATTATATATTGTTCTCATTGTGATTTTCATATTTATTCTTTTTCATATCTATTGTTTTTCATATTTTTTCATATTTATTATTTTTTATACCTTTATATTGCTATTGTGATTTTGATATTGTCATTCCTTACCATTTTATTTTGTGTGATTTTAACCATATATATTTTTCCTTAATTGCATATTCCCATTAAGTATATTGTGTGTTTAACCATTTTAATTTCGAAGAGTGTGTTTATTATTCCTTTAAAGTCCAAGAGAGGGCAACAAGATGAAGCTGTGGGAAAACTGTAAGCTGTCGGGGATCCTATTAATAATTTCAGGAGTTATAGTAGGAATAATTTTTAGCCTAACTAAGGGTCAGGAAAGCAACAACACCATATCAAAATCGAGACACAAAAAAGCCATAGCCGATACGAGGTTACCGTGTGAACAACTCGTAATTAACTAGGTTTGGGGTAAGACTACATCATTTACTTTCGACCTATGCGCTGTCATAAATTGTGGGGGAAAAAATAGCTCATGGAGGGGGTACAATATATATATATATGTATGGATGGGAATATGGACAGTGTTTGTAAGGTGTCCCAGTCTAGGCAAACCTATAGGGGTGAATGGTGTCCATCATGGAATAAGGTAATCGCATATACAGGTGCTTGGACTCCGGAACAACCTAGCCTTTGGACCCGTACCTCGGCAAAATTTGATTTAAAAATGCAGAGAGATTACAGTGCAAGTAAAATCCACTCACCCTTTCAATATCCACCAGAACGGGATCAGCCAATTATACAGGGGAGTTTTTCCTTATAATGGGGGTGCACAGCCCAGGAACAGATAAAAAAGCAGTAATAAAATTTGTAGGAAAAGGAAAGAAATGAGACAACAGCTGAGCCATTATTGGTAGGACAAAAGAATGGAGTGGTAGAAATAGATTACACCATGTTAAAACCAGAAGATACGATAGAGCGAGCCACAGGATATGGGGAAAATAATTTGTGGCTGGAATGGATAATTACCACAGCCAGAGAACAGAGGTTAGATGATTGTGTTGGATGTGCTAATGCAAGACCCAATTTATACATTGAACCAGCCCCGTTGTACCAAAATGATACGTGGGGCTATGAGTGTATGCTGGCATTGACACGGATGGCCAGTCCAAAAAATTGTACCACATTGGCAGCAATATTCCCACCAATAACTAACCTTTCACGGGCAGGTCCATTTACACCAAAGAAAGCAAATTATACCTGTTTTGATATTAAACGTCTATCACCAACCAGCAACCTGGGGGAGATAAATAAGGAGTGGTGTGATCAGATCATAGTAGATAATGGGACTGAAATAGGTACGTGGGCTAGAGCAGGTTTGTATTATTATTGTGGAGATCGAAGATTGTTTACTAGGATACCTGAGAAGGCAAAGGGAGTGTGTGCTTTGGTAAGACTGGGAGCCCCAATAACTCTGATAGGTGACAGAGCAGTCAGAACGGAAACCATAAATTCAGCAACATTGACAAGAAGACGTAGGAGACATATCATTAAACAGAGAGCAATAGGTTCAAGTGTAGATTTATCATTAAATAGTCCGACATACATTGACGCGATAGGGATTCCCAGAGGTGTTCCAGATGAATATAAGCTAGCGAACCAAGTGGCAGCAGGTTTTGAGAATATACCCATAATAGCTGCTCTTTTTCCAGTCACCCCAAACAAGAATGTAGATAGGATTAATTATGTGCATTATAATGTGATGAGGTTAGCGAATATGACAAGGGATGCCGTAGATGGTTTAGCGGAGCAGCTAGCACCAACTTCACTGATGGCTATACAGAACCGTATGGCTCTGGACATGCTGTTGGCAGAGAAGGGAGGAGTATGTGTAATGTTTGGTGATCTTTGTTGTACGTACATTCCCAATAATACTGCCCCAGACGGATCAGTGACGAGGGCATTGGAAGGTTTGAAAACTTTGTCTATAGAAATGAAGGAACATTCAGGAGTAAATAATCCTATAGGAGATTGGCTAGACAAAACATTGGGAAGATGGAAAGCAATAGTAATGTCTATTGTGATGTCTATAGGGGTATTCATAGCAATTTTGATTACGTGTGGTTGTTGTTGCATTCCTTGCCTTAGATCACTGTGTAATCGTTTAATAGTTTCAGCTATTGAGAGACCGGAAAGCCCCAAACCATTTAATATGCCGTTGTTATCCAGCTATACTGACGACACGGAGGACCAAGAATTTTGACCTCTGTCGAGGTCAAGAGAGGGATTATTGAGATTATGATGTTTTATGTATTATAAATTCAGGTTTACTGTCAAATATATGTCCATGCTGTGCTGGGTTTTTCGTCTTGAAAACTAGTTGGCAGAAGTGTGTAACACAGCCCTGAGGTATGCAGAAGCAGGGTCTCAGATTACAAGTGTGTGTGCGTTTCGGCAGGACCGGCTATTTTCAAAATGTTTTGCAGGGGCCAATAGTTGGGGGAGAATGGAGTCAGATTTACATGTCCCGAGGTGATTGGTTCCGGAGGATTGAACGCCCGTCCAATGAAGGGGAGGAGCCGAAGAGAAATCGACGTCACATTTTTTTATAAATACTTGTAACCCGAAAGTGTGTGTGCTGTTTTTTTGTCTCAAATGTATGTTGAGAAAACAGCCCCAGCTGGAAGAAGCTTTTACATCTGATAATAAATTCTACTTAAACTTATTGGGAAAAACGATCTCTTTGACTTTTCTTCAAATTTTTGAACACGCAGGACTCGAGTTTCAAAAGTCCAATAATGCTCACGTGGTACATCCGATAACCAGGGGGCAGACAGGGATGCACGGGCTGGTCCAGATGCAACAGGGCATATGTTGTCCAAGCAGGATGTAAGCGTGGAACACAGAGTGTCTGTGGCACTGTTGGTATTCAAAAGAGAGAGCTCCTCAGAGGGGGGGAGTGCAGACAAGACAGCAGAGGAAAAGCAGGAGGGAGGGACCGTAGGTAGCGCCGGAAAGTGACCAGCGGTAAGACATCTGCGTTGTCAGGAGCGGTGAGGTCGGGGTTGACAAAGAAGTGATCAGACGTGTGCAGCGGAGTGACCTGAGAGTGATGAGTGGAGCATTTCTCGAATCATCCTTGTCATTTGCAAAACAGTAAGTGCATTTCTGGTTTTGATTGTTTGATTGGAAGAGACGGCACATGATTCACGTTAACGCTTTTACTGTTTGTACAATAATTTATTGACAGACAGTGTCATTGTGATGCAGACAGGAAAAGACAGCACTGCATAGCACAAACAAATGTAGAAATCTGAACATAAGACAATCTCCTTAGGGAAAACTGTACATGCAGTGCAGTGGAATTACAGTGCAGTCTTCCTACACCTCCTGACGTTCCTGTCTTTTGGGCAACGGATTCTCATCCACATCACAACAAATATCTTCTCTTGCGATACAGCGTGAAAATCATCTTTCAGAGTGTCTAATCCAGCCTCTGCAGGCATCAGCTGTGATGTCATCACACGTTACATCCATGGCAGCCAGAAGGGTGATCTGTGTATGCGGCTGGAGATCATATACTTTTAATCTTCATGCTGAGAAAAATTCCTCAACGTGGTTGAGTAGGGTGAGAGGAACTCCACCAGCATCCTGTTGTGGGCCGCAAACCATTGCCTGATGATGTTGGAGCGATGGAAACTGACATTGTCCCAAACTAACACGTACTTTGGCAGGTCATCTCCAATCTGCCCCCTCTCTTGTTCAGGGATGAGATCCCTGTAGAGAGTGTCAAAAGACTGTTTAGGTGTGAAAAGGGGCCGTCTGCAACACAGTGAAGTTGTCTTGCAGTCCTATGTGGAAAGAATATAGCAATGCAAAACACTAAATTGAGTATAATAAAATGCCACCGTTTACTTAAAGTATTCTTACTGTATATTGTAAAACTAGTGCTTAAATGTCGTGGGGATTATACTATTCCACAGAGACCCATTACAATGCATTTTGATCAACATGACATAAGCAATTGATAATGTAGGAATCTGCACAGAATTTTGTCATAATCATTTGCATGGATGTACCAAAGCATTTGCAACTTGTTCAAAGAAATGAGAAAATGCTTGTTTGATGTGCACACGTGACCCAAGGATGTAAGGATTGAACAAGAAGTTTTGAGAATTTCAAATCGGATCAGAGGAATGTACCAAATTGACTTAGAAAAAACTGTATTTAAAGTGGGGGGGTACTTTTGGGGCAGTTTTGTTTCACCCAAGTGTCCCATTTCCACCCCTCTCAAACTAATGCATGGATGCATATAGCCAGAAACAATTCATTTGATGCATGCAAAGAAGCAACACTGTGTGTCTCAAGAAGCATTTATTCATGATTACGTAGACATGCTAAAATTTCAAGGCCACACACTACACATTACACATTACACATGACATTACACATTTCATAAAATTTACATTTAGTCATTTAGCAGACGTTTTTATCCAAAGCGACTTACAGACGAGGAAACATTGGAAGCAATTATAACAATATAGGCAACAAAATGCATAAGTTAATTAAATCCAGTCCATTAAAGCCTAGCACAGTATACAAAGCTAAGAATAGTGAGGTAAGTAAAAAAATAATTTTTTAAGAAGACAGAAAATAATAAGAGGTTAAAATCAGTCATCTAAATTTTGACGGAAGATATGCATTTTCACACACTACACCGGCCTGTAGTGTTCTAGCAGTGTAAGGTTGAGAGTGAGTTTCTTCAGTAGCGGTGTGATGCAGGCCTCTTTGAAAGCAGTGGGAAATGTCCCAGTGGTGAGCAAAGAGTTGATGATGCGGGTCAGACCAGGCACAACTGCTGGAGAGATGGCATGGAGGAGATGGGTGGGGATGGGATCCAGTGGGCAGGTGGTAGGGTGGTTGGAACCAATGACCTTGGAAACATCATCTTCAGACCTAGGAGAAAAGGCGGGTGATGTAGAAACTTGGCTGTGGATGGCGGTAGTTTTCTTTACGAAGAAAGATGCAAAATCATCAGCCGTTAACTCCGATGAAGGTGTGGGAGCAGGCGGACAGAGGAGAGCAGAGAAGGTTTTTAAGAGTGTGCGAGAGTCAGGAGAGTTGCTGATCTTCGAGTGGTTATAATCAGTTTTTGCAGAGGTGACGTCAACCGAGAAAGTAGAGAGAAGAGACTGGTAGAGAGAGAGAGGTCAGTATGGTCTTTTGACTTGTGCCATTTTCTCTCAGCTGACCGGAGGCTGGTGCGATGCTCACGTGGTACATCCGATAACCAGGGGGCAGATAGGGATGCACGGGCTGGTCCAGATGTAAGAGGGCATATGTTGTCCAAGCAGGATGTAAGCGTGGAACACAGAGTGTCTGTGGCACTGTTGGTATTCAAAAGAGAGAGCTCCTCAGAGGGGGGGAGTGCAGACAAGACAGCAGAGGAAAAGCAGGAGGGAGGGACCGTAGGTAGCGCCGGAAAGTGACCAGCGGTAAGACATCTGCGTTGTCTGGAGCGGTGAGGTCGGGGGTGACAAAGAAGTGATCAGACGTGTGCAGCGGAGTGACCTGAGAGTGATGAGTGGAGCATTTCTCGAATCATCCTTGTCATTTGCAAAACAGTAAGTGCATTTCTGGTTTTGATTGTTTGATTGCAAGAGACGGCACATGAGTCACGTTAACGCTTTTACTGTTTGTACAATAATTTATTGACAGACAGTGTCATTGTGATGCAGACAGGAAAAGACAGCACTGCATAGCACAAAGAAATTTAGAAATCTGAACATAAGACAATCTCCTTAGGGAAAACTGTACATGCTGTGCAGTGGAATTACAGTGCAGTCTTCCTACACCTCCTGACGTTCCTGTCTTTTGGGCAACGGATTCTCATCCACATCACAACAAATATCTTCTCTTGCGATACAGCGTGAAAATCATCTTTCAGAGTGTCTAATCCAGCCTCTGCAGGCATCAGCTGTGATGTCATCACACGTTACATCCATGGCAGCCAGAAGGGTCATCTGTGTATGCGGCTGGCGATCATATACTTTTAATCTTCATGCTGAGAAAAATTCCTCAACGTGGTTGATGATGATGTTGGAGCGATGGAAACTGACATTGTCCCAAACTATCACGTACTTTGGCAGGTCATCTCCAATCTGCCCCCTCTCTTGTTCAAGGATGAGATCCCTGTAGAGAGTGTTTAGGTGTGAAAAGGGGCCGTCTGCAACACATTGAAGTTGTCTTGCAGTCCTATGTGGAAAGAATATAGCAATGCAAAACACTAAATTGAGTAAAATAAAATGCCACTGTTTACTTAAAGTATACTTACTGTATATTGTAAAACTAGTGCTTAAATGTCGTGGGGATTATACTATTCTACAGAGACCCATTATAATGCATTTTGATCAACATGACATAAGCAATTTATAATGTAGGAATCTGCACAGAATTTTGTCATAATCATTTGCATGGATGTACCAAAGCATTTGCAACTTGTTCAAAGAAATGAGAAAATGCTTGTTTGATGTGCACACGTGACACAAGGATGTAAGGATTGAACAAGAAGTTTTGAGAATTTCAAATCGGATCAGAGAAATGTACCAAATTGACTTAGAAAAAACTGTATTTAAAGTGGGGGGTACTTTTGGGGCAGTTTTGTTTCACCCAAGTGTCCCATTTCCACCCCTCTCAAACTAATGCATGGATGCATATAGCCAGAAACAATTCATTTGATGCATGCAAAGAAGCAACACTGTGTGTCTCGAGAAGCATTTATTCATGATTACGTAGACATGCTAAAATTTCAAGGCCACACACTACACATTACACATGACATTACACATTTCATAAAATTTACATTTAGTCATTTAGCAGACGTTTTTATCCAAAGCGACTTACAGACGAGGAAACATTGGAAGCAATTATAACAATATAGGCAACAAAATGCATAAGTTAATTAAATCCAGTCCATTAAAGCCTAGCACAGTATACAAAGCTAAGAATAGTGAGGTAAGTAAAAAAAAAATTTTTAAGAAGACAGAAAATAATAAGAGGTTAAAATCAGTCATCTACATTTTGACGGAAGATATGCATTTTCACACACTACACCGGCCTGTAGTGTTCTAGCAGTGTAAGGTTGAGAGTGAGTTTCTTCAGTAGCGGTGTGATGCAGGCCTCTTTGAAAGCAGTGGGAAATGTCCCAGTGGTGAGCAAAGAGTTGATGATGCGGGTCAGACCAGGCACAACTGCTGGAGAGATGGCATGGAGGAGATGGGTGGGGATGGGATCCAGTGGGCAGGTGGTAGGGTGGTTGGAACCAATGACCTTGGAAACATCATCTTCAGACATAGGAGAAAAGGCGGGTGATGGTGGCGTAGAAAATTGGCTGTTGATGGCGGTAGTTTTCTTTACGAAGAACGATGCAAAATCATCAGCCGTTAACTCCGATGAAGGTGTGGGAGCAGGCGGACAGAGGAGAGCAGAGAAGGTTTTTAAGAGTGTGCGAGAGTCAGGAGAGTTGCTGATCTTCGAGTGGTTATAATCAGTTTTTGCAGAGGTGACGTCAACGGAGAAAGTAGAGAGAAGAGACTGGTAGAGAGAGAGAGGTCAGTATGGTCTTTTGACTTGTGCCATTTTCTCTCAGCTGACCGGAGGCTGGTGCGATGCTCACGTGGTACATCCGATAACCAGGGAGAAGACAGGGATGCACGGGCTGGTCCAGATGTAAGAGGGCATATGTTGTCCAAGCAGGATGTAAGCGTGGAACACAGAGTGTCTGTGGCACTGTTGGTATTCAAAAGAGAGAGCTCCTCAGAGGGGGGGGAGTGCAGACAAGATATCAGAGGAAAAGCAGGAGGGAGGGACCGTAGGTAGCGCCGGAAAGTGACCAGCGGTAAGACATCTGCGTTGTCTGGAGCGGTGAGGTCGGGGGTGACAAAGAAGTGATCAGACGTGTGCAGCGGAGTGACCTGAGAGTGATGAGTGGAGCATTTCTTGAATCATCCTTGTCATTTGCAAAACAGTAAGTGCATTTCTGGTTTTGATTGTTTGATTGCAAGAGACGGCACATGAGTCACGTTAACGCTTTTACTGTTTTTACAATAATTTATTGACACACAGTGTCATTGTGATGCAGACAGGAAAAGACAGCACTGCATAGTGTGGGAATTAAGATCAAGATATGGATCGATATAAAAATGGATGATTGATGTTGTTTAAATCAGATGTAATTTCCTACATGACATGATTGTGAACAAAAGCTTGAAGCTGAGAGTCCTACAGTTGCTAGATGTTGCCTGAGATCGGAATTTGGTCAGTAAGTGGGGGGTTGCATGTTCTGCTTATGTGAGTGTGTGTAACAAGAACCACATCTTCTTTTTGGGGAAGAAATGGGTACACTGAAGGATCTTATTGTGGTTTAAACGTGCCTTTACATTTAATATGCTTATGATTCCATTATTGATTACAAACTATGCATAATATGTTGAAAATATGACCAGTATGTGAACCAAGAATTTAGGGCTGATACTGTGGGGCTTTTTCCACAGGAAATTACTATGTATGTGTGTTAAGATCAGGTTACGCACAGAGCATGTTGGGCCTCCTATATAATTTGTTACAGATGGATGGAGATTTGAAAAACAAGGCAGTGAGCTGATTGGCTGGAGACCAGACAAAGGGAGCGTATCTGATTGGACCCCAGCTCAAGAACAGACACGACGACAAATACATATAAATAGCTGTGAGACTGTTTCTCGGGGTCGATTCTTTGTGGAGACGTTTTTGTGTCTGAGAATCCACCGAAACAGCTGTTTGTTTGAGACTTCTGATCAATAAATTTCAACGTTTTCTGAACTGGCCTCTCTCCAATTTTTGAACGCGCAGAACGTTGTTTTAATGTTCATCAGATGGTGACCCCGGACGCGATTGGAGAAAGAGGCATCTAAAGAAAATTGTAAAACTCGGAGAGTGACCGAAAATTGGGACGAGACAACTTTTAATTCAACACACTGTCGACAGAAAAAAAACCAAAGGTGAGCAGAGCCCTGTTTAAACAAACTTCTGCAGATTGGATATTCCAAATTTATGTGTTGAGTTTGAAGTATATCCGTACCATTGATTAAAAAATTTAAAATCATTGATATGTGTTGATCAGAATAAAAGGATATTTTTTATATATATATTGGATGACGGGGTGAGAAACCCGCGTCACGATAGTTACGAAAACTATAGTTGTTTAATCCCTTTAAAACACCGGCAAGTATCGAAGCCTAGCCGTGAGAAAGGGCACTTTTAAAACAACGGCAAGTATCAAAGCCTTTGCTGTGTGATAAAAGTGAATAAGTTGTTAAATCCCTTTTAAACAACGGCAAGTATCAAAGCCTTGCGGCGTGAGAAAGGGCGCTTTTAAAACAACGGCAAGTATCAAAGCCTTTGCTGTGTGATAAAAGTGAATAAGTTGTTAAATCCCTTTTAAACAACGGCAAGTATCAAAGCCTTGCGGCGTGAGAAAGGGCGCTTTTAAAACAACGGAAAGTATCAAAGCCTTTGCTGTGTGATAAAAGTGAATAAATTGTTAAATCCCTTTAAACAACGGCAAGTATCAAAGCCTTGCGGCGTGAGAAAGGGCGCTTTTAAAATAACGGCAAGTATCAAAGCCTTGCTGTGTGATAAAAGTGAATAAGTTATTAAATCCCTTTAAAACAACGGCAAGTATCGAAGCCTTGCTGCATGAGAAAGGGCGCTTTTAAAACAACGGCAAGTATCAAAGCCTTGCGTGTGGGTGACCGACACCATAGTACGCTAAAAGTCGATTAAACTATGTGTATATTAATAGTATATTGTGTACTGAATATTACTTTTAAGTATAGAAAAAGGTGATAAATTGTGTATTAAGTGTGTATTGTATACTGTAATATTATAGTGTAAAATGTCTGAATTTGAGAAAAAGTGTGTGATTTATGGAAATTCCCCTGTAATTATACAATGGGAAAACATTGTTGATATGCTAATGGCCCAATCAGAGCCGAAAAATCGTAAAAAGGACAGGAAAATCTGGGAAAACAAATGGAGTCAAATTTGCATGGAGAATGTGTGGAAGGAATCTGAGAAAGTGTTGATTAAGATCACTCCAAAAATCAGGGAAATGGAGGAAAAAGCGCATGCAAGTTTAAACAAACATGTAGAAGGAGGAAAAGATGTGAAGAGGTTAGATAAAAATAAGCATAAAAAGGAGGAAGAGAGATTGAGAGAAGAATTACGCCTGTGGACACGCATTGCACTGACTGCAACTGCTTTGAGTTCCCCTAGGGGGGGCACAGGACATGTGCAGTCGGAGGAGTCAGAGAAAGAAATGGTGAGAGAGTCAGGAAGTGCAGGAGCCAGTATCTCGCGTCATACTGAGACAGCCCCCTTATATCCTGATTTGAATAAGCTGTTGCCACCGCCCTACATACCAGCATCACAGCAAGTGCAAGTGAATGTGAAAGATTCCAGGGTGGAGGTAGACATGCCAGATCTAGATGTTTTAAAGGATCAAATACACGTGTTGACAGCACAATTAGAATTAATGGTAAATAAACAGGAAACCATACAAAGAAAGAATAGCATAACAAGCCAAAGTGCACGAGTAGTGCACAATGAGGAGGAAGACCGAGACATGAAGGGACAGGAAGCATGTAATAACAGTGAGGATGGAGGGCCACTGCAGGTATGTAGGGACGTAGTTATTAAAGGAACTATGATGTCTACCCCAGTGTCACAGGGTACTAGGAGTCGTACCAGAGCCTATCAATCCACTCCAGCCTGTCAATTCACTCCCCCTCAAGAGAGACAATGGGACAGTATGTGTCGCCTAGGTAGTGAGTATGAGGAAAGGAATGATAATGTGCCAAATGCCCAACTAATGTCAGGAGGGGCAACTAACATGCCTCTGTTACAGGGCAACCGAGGTGTACCAAAGTACCAGCCCTGGAGCCATAGTGACATGACAGCTGTGCTGGCAAAATTGCCCCCCATTACATCTGGTGGAGGCAGATGGCTTACAAAGTTGATGGCATTGTGCCACGGCACCACCTTGGCGGTAGGAGACATAAGATGCCTTTTAGGCCAAGTTTTTACTGTTTCGCAGATGGCAGAGTTTGAGAAGGATGCAAACCTTGAAGACGAACCCAATGACGCACGGTATACCACTGTCAGTACAGCGATCGCCAGGGCCCTCAGAGGAAAATTTCCAACACCCCCAACCGTATACCAAAACATTAAGTTCCGCATTAAGCCTGGTGAGACTGGAGCGAGTTACTATTTTAGATTCGCAGCTGAATGGGAGCAGATGGTAGAAGAAAATAGTCTAAATAATCCAATTACGCGTGATATATTTAGAACTGCCGTAATGACAGGGGCCCCCAACGGTGTCAAGCAGGCAATGGAATGTAATCCTGACACTCCAGTAGCCAACAACGAAATGTGGGAAAGACACCTGGTGTTCCATATTGATAGATCAGTCGATAAACAGGATAAAGAACAGGAGGAATTAGAAAAGACAAAGCAACAATTGTTAAAACTACAATTAGAAATGGCTAAGTCAAACAGTAAAAAAACAAAACAAATGTCACAACGTCCTGTGGGCAGCGGCTTTGACGGGCAGCCCGGAGTAAATACCCAAACTTTTCCCATAGTCACACCTGAAACTTTTGGCTATGCTCAGGGAGGACATGTCCCTAATTTTCAATTAATGAAACCGCGGGGAGGGTATAGGCCACGGGGCAATAGCGGATGGGCTAGGGGAAAGCCAAATGGGGAAGAGGTGCGCTACAGGGGGGTATGTTATCAGTGTGGGGGGACTGGTCATTGGTGGAGAGACTGTCCCATGGCAGGGAACAGCCAGTATATGGGACCACCTGCGGGGGGATGGGATCCTCATAGAGGTGGGTCCAGTGGTCGTGGCAGAGGACCACAAACTCCAAAATACCCGGAGCAACAATGCCCACCTCCCCACTCGATTCAGGCGCCCTTGAACCCATCTTGGGGCCAGGGGGTAGGCGCGGATTGTTGACGAGGCCAACAGAGAACAATCATGCGAGGTCTGGCTGAGCCTTACATGATTTTAGTGGTTAACAACAGGCCACTAACAGCTTTGGTAGATACCGGAGCAACATACTCCACAGTAACGAGGGGCACAATCACTGACAAAGATCTAAGTGATAAGACTGTTGGAGTTATGCGATTCTCTGGAGGGTTAGAACATTGGCATCTTACTGTTCCTCTTACCACAAAAGTGGCAAATCAGTCCCTGTCACACTCATTTCTATACTCCACAAAAGCACCTGTTCCCCTATTGGGCAGAGATCTGTTGATTAAATTGGGTGCAAATATTTTATGCTCACCAGAAGGTGTCACAGTCACGTTCCCGGACGGCACTAAAGTCGACTGTTCACAGGCACACAGTAGAGAGGGCCACCAGCAGGTCTTGCTGGGAGGACCCTTGCAAGAGATGGCAGACATATATTGGGTGGAACTAGATAATTCACAATCAGGAGCCAGAGCACTGTATAAGAGTCAGTGGTCCTGGATCAAAGACTTAGCTGTCTATTTGCCACCCATCGACCCCCTGCATTGTACACTATTTTATGATCGGAATGACACTGTCACATACCAGGAAATGTTCCATGACATTGAGGGCCAAATGTGGACACTCACAGGGGAGGGTCTATATGTAGGACAAGAGGGTGTAGTCGTTTCAGTTACACTGACACCAGAACAACAGATATGGTATGAAATGGCAGACACAGCTGAACCTCACATTTCTATGGCACTGCATCCAGGCCATGAAGCTCGAGAGTTAGGAGCTATGACAAAAAGGTTGCACTTGGTGACCGATTGGGAGCCCTCTGGCATTGTTGGGGTTTTGCATTCGCGTATGACAGATTCATATTGGGTACCACAAAAGACGGCCGATAGGGGCCAATTGACTCATCTCGAAATTACAAGAAGCCATGGTCGCGAACTGACAGACGGTCCCGGAGCTGAGCAGTTAATTAACAGCCAGCCGGACGACCTCTGGTCACAAGTTCCAACGGACGTTGGCCTCTGTAACATTAAGCCAGTCACATTTCAGTTAAAATCGACAGAACCAGTTTGGGTCCCACAATATCCTAACAAAAGGGAGGCAGAGGAAGGCATTGCGCCCACTGTTCAAGGTTTAGTGGAGAAAGGTGTCATTATTCCATGGTGATCGCCATGGAACACCCCGATTTTTCCTGTAAAAAAAACAGGCACAAACAAATATAGATTAGTTCATGATCTGCGTCGAGTAAACAGCCTGGTGACAACACCAACAATGGCCGTACCAAACCCATATACTGGCATCTCAAATTTGACCCCAGCTCAATGGTTCACATGCATTGATTTGGCCAACGCTTTTTTCTGTATACCAATCGCGGAAGAATGTAAATCATGCCTGACTTTCACTTACCGAAAATGTCAATATTCTTATAACAGACTTCCACAGGGCTTTATTTTATCGCCAGGGATATTCAATCAGGTCCTGAAAAATCAGCTGATAAATTGTGTGTTACCTGTAGATTGCGTTCTAATAATGTATGTTGATGATCTTTTGCAAGCAGCCATAACCAACGAAGATTGCTTAAAAGCAACGGGCGTCATTCTGAGACAGCTGTATGCGTCTGGGTTCAAGGTTAGTAAAGAAAAACTGCAGGTCAGCAGGCCATCTGTTACTTTCATGGGCCGTTTAATCACAGGCCAAGGCACAACATTGTCTGATCGCCAACGTGATGGCATTTTGTCACACTCAAAGCCACACAATGTGAAGGACATATTTTCCTTTCTGGGATTGACAGGTTTCAGCAGGAATTATATCCCTATGTATTTAGCGGTCACCAAGCCATTACGAGACATGGTCAAGGAACAAGGCATGAGAAATGTGCAGGCGAAGTTAACATGGACCCCTGAAGCAGAAACCGCGTTCATTAAATTGAAAGGGGAGCTGTCACATGCAGCATATCTGCATAGCCCTGATTACAGCAAGGCATTTTTCCTAGACGTTTCTGAAACAGGGAATAGCGCACATGGAGTACTTTTCCAGAAGCAGTCTAGTGCTAGACGTGTGCTGATGTATGTCAGTGTCCGAATGGACACCATTGAACAACGCCAGCCGGTTTGTGCCAGGTTTACTGCAGGATTAGCAAAGATCATTGAAAAGACATCACACATTGTGATGGGTCATCAGTTAACAGTCCTGACCACACACTCTGTCATGTCGTTTGTCAATTCTGAATCATTTACGTTTTCACCGTTGAGGCAGAGAAAACTGTCCAAATGTTTAACGGCGCCAAACATAACATATAAACACGACGGCATTAACATGGTAGACTTGTTCACCAAAGGGGAACCACATGACTGTGCACCAATCACTGACCTGGCATCTCGTGTTCGCCAGGACTTAACTGCAACCCCTATCCCTGAAGCCTCAGACGTGATTACACTTTTCACGGACGGGTGCTGTTTTAGAGCTCATGATGGCTCTTTGGTCTCAGCTTACTCTGTTGTGCAAACAGACTTAGGTTACACCCCTAGGGAAGCAGAAAAAATAGAAGGCAAACAGTCAGCACAGAGAGCAGAACTAATTGCGGTTACACAAGCACTAAAACTTGCAGGGTCTGGTAAAGTCAACATTTACAGTGACTCAGCTTATGTCGTGGGTGCTGTCCATGTCGAACTCGCAGTCTGGCAAAGGAGTGGGTTCGTCACTACGTCTGGTAAGCCTATAGCACATGACGCAGAAGCACGTGCACTGTTGGACGCATTGAAAATCCCAGCAGCTGTTGCTGTCATAAAATGTCAGGGCCACTGTAAAACAGTGACGAACAGGAAATGAGGCTGCTGACTTGGCTGCCAAGACAGCTGCAGGCTATAAGGTGACTATGATGGTACAGACTGACTGTTCATATGTGAAATTGTTACCATCTTTCAGCAGAGAAACACTTGTGGCCGAACATGGCAAATGCACACCAGAAGAACTGTCAACGTGGACAGAGTATGGGGCCCTGTGTGCACCAGATGGTCTGTGGCAGGCCCCAGATGGCAGACCAGCATTGCCCATGAGCCTGTCACGCTCTATCAAGTTCAAGACAGATGATGAAAACATTGCAATATTGGTGGCATCCTTTTTTGACGGCTATGGTGTCTAACTTTGTACTTTCATGCGACATTTGTCAAAAACATAACATCAAACCTACTTTAAAACAGTTAAAGGGCACATTTTTGCCATTGCGAGGCCCAGGAGAGGAAATCGTGATTGACTTTACCGACATGGTAGAGAGGGTGCAAGGGAAACGGTATTTGTTGGTGATAGTTGACCAATTCACAGGTTGGCCTGAGGCTTTTCCTTGTGGAAAAGAAGACAGCACTGCAGTCATTAAGTGTCTCATTAATCTGTACATCCCGCATTACGGTTTCCCCCGGCGTATCCGGTCAGATAACGGCTCGCACTTCAAAAATGAGCATTTAAAAATCGTAGAGAAATCGCTGGGTCTAACGCATGCGTTTGGAGCCGTCTATCATCCTGAATCGCAAGGTAAGGTCGAACGGATGAACCTAACACTGAAACTTAAATTGGCTAAAATCTGTGCACAGTCCAAATTATCATGGCTATCGGCTCTTCCGTTGGCTCTAATGTCTGTACGTTCCTCTGTTAACAGAATCACTGGCTTTACACATTTTGAATTGCTTACAGGTAGATCTTTTCCAGGACCGTTGACGCCGCTGCAGCCTGACACCTGTGTACCACTTTCACATTGTGTGTATTTTGACAAACTGACTGCTATGATTCAACATTTCTCTCAGCAGACTCCCTCTGACATTGCTGAAGACCCTGTCGAGCCCCGTTAGCAGTGGGTTCGCCTGAAGAAGTTTCGAAGGAAGTGGAATGAGCCACGCTGGACGGAGCCTCTGAAAGTGACGGCGAGGACATCACATTGTGTCCGTCTATCTGGCAAGGGTGACACCTGGTATCACTTGTCTTCTTGTGTTAACTGTGATCCACCAAACAGGTCACTGTCGGAGACTGCTGTGGACCTGAGGGCTCAGGTCCATGAGGGGGAGGGTATCTCTGCAGAAAGTGACATACAGGAGGGTATCTCTGGAGCAGAAAGTGGAGTAGAAAGTGACATACAAGCATCAACAACAGGGGCATTAAAATCCAGTGCAAAAAGGTGACATTTTTTCAAGCAGTGACATTTAAAAACAGGTACGGAGTGGAGAAAGTGAGACGACAAAATAAAAGAACAGGTGATTGTGCAGTGACTCATGAGGAAGACAGTAGAACTATCTTCCATTTAGTCACAAAAGCAAGGTGCACGGACTATCCAACTTATGACATTTCACCCAGAGCTTAAAACAAATAAGAAACTGGTGTGTAGACTATATACTCATTATAATCAAGGGTTATCAACATTTTCGTATTTATCTTTATCATAATCTTTATATATTCATTTTCTTTCTAATTCTTTATAATCAATATATATTGTTGTTATTGTGATTCTTCAATTTTAATAGTCACATTTTCCATATTTACTATTTTTTATATTTTTATGTTCACAGTTTTCATATTTTATATTCAGTATTTCCCATATTTTTATATTGCTACTGTGATTTTATATTGTCATATTCATTAACGTATAACCATTTATTCCCTACATTTCAATTTTGTGGGATTTTAACCATATATTTTTTCTTAATTTCATATTCCCATTAAGTGTACTGTGTGTTTAACCATTTAAATTTCCAAGAGTGTGTTTATTGTTCCTTTAAAGTCCAAGAGAGGGTAACGAGATGAAGCTGTGGGAAAAATGCAAGCTTTGCGCAAGTTCTACCAGGAAGACTCCTCACGTCATAATCAATTACCAGTTAGCCTATCATCCCTCAGCACGTAGTATAAAAGGATTGTACTTACCTTCTCTTTCGTTCACAGAAACTAACGCACGAGTGAAAACTCTCATTGCGTAAGTTAGCAACCGAACATGGCGGAAAAATCTTTAGTCGATTGCGATTTTACTGATTCCGACGACGATCCACCTCCTACTTCTCCCGCAAACGTGCGGCGCAGTTCACGTATACAGAACCGGGATTCCCCGTGGTCCCAGTGGCCCTCGGAGAAGATATTGTCCATTTTTGAGCAGCAAGGCATTCCAGCGGATAAAGATCTGGAGAGGGAGGATCTTATATTACTGGCTTCTAATGCTCTGGGTAATCCCGCCGTCATAGCCACGGATGTCCCGGTAAGCCCCATGACGCCATCAGTTCCAGCCAAGCAAGCCGGCAGGAAACGCACAGCCAAATCCTCTCCAAAATCAAATAAAAGGTCCAAACCTTCCACGTCGATCGTTTCTCCAACTCAGGGCCCAACGGATATCAACAATCAGCTCCTGTTAATAGTCCAAGGATTATCCGAGTCAGTGAATAACCTCGGGAATAGGCTGGGGGTCTTCGAGAGAGCTATCGGGAACCCGACCTTAAATTCCGCCGCGACCACATCATCCGCCGCATCCCCGGTTTTTTCGGGGACATCCTCATCTACATCCCCACAAGCGATAGCTCTACCAATTATCCAGCCTTCAACCTTTGTGGAGCCAGCTCTGAGTGCAACTCAGTTTAATTTGTCTGCGGCAGAGGCCGCCCAAAACTTCGGGAGACGATTTGTTCCACCGGCTGCGGCTTCAGTTTCGCATCAAATGCGTGCTAGCATCATAGAAGGTAAGGATGTAAATTTAGCCTCCTTACTGATGCCTCTGCCGGCGTCTGAACGGCAAATGGTGGATTGTGGTGACGTGGCGGTTTTCCTCAGAACTTCTGACGCTAGGCTGCAACGGAATCTATCATTTCCCGAGTTTGTAAGCGCTTTTGGAGTTTATAGAGACATACTCTGCCAAAACTTTCCAGAGCGTCGCGAAGAAATGGACACTTATTTGGCCATGATGACGGACTTTTACCAGAGATACGGAGGCACCCTTTTCTATGAATATCATAGATCCTTTTCGGCTAAATCCGCTTCATTCATCTCTGTGTTTAATTCTCGGCTGGACTGGTCCATCATCGACACAGAACTACTCGTCCGCCACTTTGGCGGCCAGAAAACCTTGGCATGTGTAGTTTGCAGCTCTCACGGTCACACTGCCTCGCTCTGCCCTAAAACTCTCGCGAGTCAAAGTCCCGCTGCTGTCCATGGTGCTAATCCAGTAAACCCATCATATGTCAATAGAGGGCGTTCAACCCATAACCTGGACAATTCCAGGATCTGTTATAATTTCAATGAATCCGTTTGTACATTTTCTAAATGTATATTTTCACATGTTTGCAGTTTTTGCAAAGAGCCCCATCCGAAATATGTCTGCCCACGGAGATTCAGACCCGCTGCTCAAGGAAAGTCCCGGTTCAGAAAGAAATTCTAAAAAATCACCCTTCTACCCCAATTAATACTCAAATGTTATCAGGGTACTTGTCATCCCATCCCGATCCATTATTTGTAGATTATTTGATTACCGGGCTGGTCCAAGGGTTTAGGGTAGGCGTCTTATCTCCCCTGTCTTTTTCTTATGTGGCAAAAAACCTACAGTCGGCTTTAGCTGAACCAAAAATGGTTTCTGACTTATTAGGGAAGGAAGTTAATAAAGGTTATGTTATTGGGCCTTTCAGTTCTCCTCCTTTTTCTCCCTTTAGAGTTAATTCGCTCGGCGTGGCTACTAGGAAATTTTCGGGGAAAAAGAGGCTGATTTTTGACATGTCTTCGCCACATTCTAATACGACAGCAAGCGTTAATGAATGCATTCCCCTAGAGCCTTTTTCGCTGTATTATGCTTCAGTGGACAACGCGATCCAACTAATTAAACTGGCTGGGCAGGGTGCATGGCTAGCTAAAGCTGACATCAGAGACGCTTTTAAAATTATTCCTATTCACCCCGCCGAGTGGGCTCTCTTTGGTGTCAAATGGCAATCCAAGTTTTATTTCGCAGTTAGACTAACTTTCGGCTGCAGAAGCAGCCCACACATATTTAACAACCTATCAGAGGCATTGTGTTGGATCCTGCTTAACGTCTGCAAGATCCCTTTCGTTCTGCATCTACTCGATGATTTTCTGCTGGTCGATTTTCCATCACGCGAAACCCCCATCCTAGATACACTCAAACACATTTTCAGCGAGGTGGGAGTTCCTCTATCAGAAGAGAAGACTCTCGGCCCGGCAACCGCTCTTGAGTTCCTCGGTATCCGGCTGGATACTGTCAAAATGCAAGCTTCTCTTCCTATGGATAAACTTTCCAGAATTCGGTCTGTTATGGGTTCTTTTATAGACTCACGCGTCGTTACAAAACGGGAAATGCTTTCATTGCTTGGCCACCCAATTTCGCCATGAGCATTATCCCGCAAGGTAGGGCTTTCATATCTCGGTTGTTAGATCGCGCCCATTCTGTACCCAACCTAAGCGACATCGTGCACCTCGATGAAGGGTGCCTCTCAGATCTAAAATTCTGGTCCCACCTGCTTAACAGCTGGAATGGTATATCTTTTTTTTATAATGATACTCCAGAGTCTTCTGTCGCTCTCAAACTTTTCACCGACGCTGCCCCTTCAGTAGGTTTCGGAGCGTTCTTCCAAGATCAGTGGTTTGCGGAGAGGTGGCCTGACCAGTTTGTTCAGGCTCAAAATTCAGCCTCGTCCGCTCTCTACGAGCTCTATCCGATAGCGGTAGCTTGCATCCTATGGGGTTCAGCTTGGTCGCGCAAACACATCATTATGTTTTGCGATAACGAAGCAGCAGTCGCTATTATTAATAAAGGTAGATCGCCCTGTTTAGCCATTATGTCAATTATGAGAAGAATTATTTGGCAATCGATCATGCATAGCTTTACGATCAAAGCCGAACATATTCCGGGGTACTCTAATGAAATTGCTGACGCTCTCTCTCGCTTTCGCTTTCAGACCTTCAGACGCCTCTGCCCAACGGCCAACCAGGATCCAACACCATGCCCGAAACCGTCCAGAATCCTTCTAGATTAGATCCATATTACAAATTGTTAAAATCAGCTAGCTACTTTATTTCTAAAGGTGTCACATCCTCCACTTTTAAAGCCTATCATTCCGCCTGGTCCTCGTTCACAGTTTTTTGTCTAGCTTTTCACATTAACCTTTTTCCAATTTTAGTTTCTACCGTCTGTGCCTTTTTGGTGCATCAGTATCAATTCCGCAACCTTAAAATATCCACCATACGCAGATTACTGGCGGGTATCCAATTCCATGCCAGAATGCATGATCCCGGTTATCCAAGTTTATGTTCCACGCCATCCATACGGTTACTTCTGAAAGGTATCTCTAAAGATACAAAGAAAACAATGGATAAACGCCTTCCCATTACTCTCCCCATTTTAAAAGAACTGGTTTACTCGTTGCGCCAAGGGCTATTCTCAGCATATACTAACATTCTCTTAGAAGCGGTATTCTTAACTGCCTTCCATGGCTTTATGCGCCCAGGGGAATTTACTAACGACTCCCGGAGTTTCGACCCATCCAGAGATCTGACATTTTCAGATATAAAATTTTCTCCAAACCACTTTACTATTTTTCTTAAACATTCAAAAACTGACACGGCACGCGCAGGCTCTACAATAAAAATTTTGCGTTCCAATAATGATAATTGCCCTTATGCTTCTATGATTAAATACCTCAAATCTCGCCCCAGTCACCATAAGCTTTCCCCCCTTTTCGAGCTATCAAACGGCTTTCCCATGACTAAAGAGTGGTTCAGGATTCATCTTGCCGCAGCGGTGGGGAGTTGCGGCAAGTCTTCCCATCTCTACACCGGGCAATCATTCAGGATTGGAGCGGCAACATCTGCAGCAGCTTGCGGGATTTCGACCTCTGCGATCAAAATCCTGGGCAGATGGTCATCTTTGGCATTTGAATCCTATATAAGACCAGATTCAAAAACTATCCTGGATGCTCAGCAAGCATTCTCTACAAGCTTAAGGTACTTCATTGTACATACTGGTGGTGATGGCATAAGTATAGGTATATATAGCATGGCTTCGGAAAGCCTCATTCAGCTCGTTATCTTCTGGTGAAATCTGTTGGCTTGAGCAAGTTAGGCTTCAGGGATACATTCATCGGCTTGTGCAAGCCGCATATTAGCCAGTGCTGGCTCGGCGTTATTTATATATATGATGGTTATTTTATTATTTCTTTTTGTGCTGTTGCATGCCCTCGTAGCCTGTGCAGGCTCCAGGAACACATTCATGGGCTCGTGCGAGTCTCATATTAGCCAGTGCTGGCTTGTCGTTATTTATATATATGTCGTTTATTTTATTATTTCTTTCTGTGCTTTTGCAAGCCCTCGTAGCCGTGCAGGCTCCAGGAACATATTCATGGGCTCGCGCGAGTCTCATATTAGCCAGTGCTGGCTTGTCGTTATTTATATATATGTCGTTTATTTTATTATTTCTTTTTGTGCTTTTGCAAGCCCTCGTAGCCGTGCAGGCTCCATGAACATAGTCATGGCTCGTGCGAGTCTCATATTAGCCAGTGCTGGCCTGTCGTTATTTATATATATGTTGTTTATTTTATTATTTCTTTCTGTGCTTTTGCAAGCCCTCGTAGCCTGTGCAGGCTCCAGGAATATATTCATGGCTCGTGCGAGTCTCATATTAGCCAGTGCTGGCCCGTTGTTATTTATATATATGTTGTTTATTTTATTATTTCTTTCTGTGCTTTTGCAAGCCCTCGCAGCCTGCGCATGCTCCAGGAACATATTCATAGGCTCGTGCGAGTCTCCTATCGGACCGCGCAGGCCCCGTTGTTATTTATATATATGTTATTATTTTGCTCAGCAAACGTTCAGCCTGTGCAGGCTTCTGTAAATCCTATGCTTCGCAAGCCTCTTATGTGCTTTTGGAGGTTTCAGTTAAAACATTGATATTTAACTATAACCTTTATAATACCATTTATGTTATCTTCAGAAGAAGTCACGTACAATGCAACCTCACGTATGTCCAAACATGCTGACCCTTGCTTACTCTCTCCTTTAGGAACTCCAGTGAGATTCCTTATCCGGTGGGTTTATTTCCAATTACTTCTTCTTTGGGGTAGGCTCCGCTCCTGCCTTATCTTCAGGCAGGAACTCCAGAATCATTTTGCCATGATTCCTTCATCGGACGGGGCTTACGCCCAAACTACTATACAATACAAATATATTGTTACATAATAAATATCATATATTGTTCTATGTTTCACGAGTCTTTCTGGTAGAAATGCATTTTCACACACTACACCGGCCTGTAGTGTTCTAGCAGTGTAAGGTTGAGAGTGAGTAGCGGTGTGATGCAGGCCTCTTTGAAAGCAGTGGGAAATGTCCCAGTGGTGAGCAAAGAGTTGATGATGCGGGTCAGACCAGGCACAACTGCTGGAGAGATGGCATGGAGGAGATGGGTGGGGACGGGATCCAGTGGGCAGGTGGTAGGGTGGTTGGAACCAATGACCTTGGAAACATCATCTTCAGACATAGGAGAAAAGGCGGGTGATGGTGGCGTAGAAAATTGGCTGTTGATGGCGGTAGTTTTCTTTACGAAGAACGATGCAAAATCATCAGCCGTTAACTCCGATGAAGGTGTGGGAGCAGGCGGACAGAGGAGAGCAGAGAAGGTTTTTAAGAGTGTACGAGAGTCAGGAGAGTTGCTGATCTTCGAGTGGTTATAATCAGTTTTTGCAGAGGTGACGTCAACGGAGAAAGTAGAGAGAGAGAGGTCAGTATGGTCTTTTGACTTGTGCCATTTTCTCTCAGCTGACCGGAGGCTGGTGCGATGCTCACGTGGTACATCCGATAACCAGGGGGCAGACAGGGATGCACGGATTGGTCCAGATGTAAGAGGGCATATGTTGTCCTAGCAGGATGTAAGCGTGGAACACAGAGTGTCTGTGGCACTGTTGGTATTCAAAAGTGAGAGCTCCTCAGAGGGGGGGAGTGCAGACAAGACAGCAGAGGAAAAGCAGGAGGGAGGGACCGTAGGTAGCGCCGGAAAGTGACCAGCGGTAAGACATCTGCGTTGTCTGGAGCGGTGAGGTCGGGGGTGACAAAGAAGTGATCAGACGTGTGCAGCGGAGTGACCTGAGAGTGATGAGTGGAGCATTTCTCGAATCATCCTTGTCATTTGCAAAACAGTAAGTGCATTTCTGGTTTTGATTGTTTGATTGCAAGAGACGGCACATGATTCACGTTAACGCTTTTACTGTTTGTACAATAATTTATTGACAGACAGTGTCATTGTGATGCAGACAGGAAAAGACAGCACTGCATAGCACAAACAAATGTAGAAATCTGAACATAAGACAATCTCCTTAGGGAAAACTGTACATGCAGTGCAGTGGAATTACAGTGCAGTCTTCTTACACCTCCTGACGTTCCTGTCTTTTGGGCAACGGATTCTCATCCACATCACAACAAATATCTTCTCTTGCGATACAGCGTGAAAATCATCTTTCAGAGTGTCTAATCCAGCCTCTGCAGGCATCAGCTGTGATGTCATCCATAGCAGCCAGAAGGGTCATCTGTGTATGCGGCTGGCCATCATATACTTTTAATCTTCATGCTGAGAAAAATTCCTCAACGGGGTTGAGTAGGGTGAGAGGAACTCCACCAGCATCCTGTTGTGGGCCTCAAACCATTGCCTGATGATGTTGGAGTGATGGAAACTGACATTGTCCCAAACTAACACGTACTTTGGCAGGTCATCTCCAATCTGCCCCCTCTCTTGTTCAGGGATGAGATCCCTGTAGAGAGTGTCAAAAGACTGTTTAGGTGTGAAAAGGGGCCGTCTGCAACACAGTGAAGTTGTCTTGCAGTCCTATGTGGAAAGAATATAGCAATGCAAAACACTAAATTGAGTAAAATAAAATGCCACTGTTTACTTAAAGTATACTTACTGTATATTGTAAAACTAGTGCTTAAATGTCGTGGGGATTATACTATTCTACAGAGACCCATTATAATGCATTTTGATCAACATGACATAAGCAATTGATAATGTAGGAATCTGCACAGAATTTTGTCATAATCATTTGCATGGATGTACCAAAGCATTTGCAACTTGTTCAAATAAATGAGAAAATGCTTGTTTGATGTGCACACGTGACACAAGGATGTAAGGATTGAACAAGAAGTTTTGAGAATTTCAAATCGGATCAGAGAAATGTACCAAATTGACTTAGAAAAAACTGTATTTAAAGTGGGGGGGGGGTACTTTTGGGGCAGTTTTGTTTCACCCAAGTGTCCCATTTCCACCCCTCTCAAACTAATGCATGGATGCATATAGCCAGAAACAATTCATTTGATGCATGCAAAGAAGCAACACTGTGTGTCTCAAGAAGCATTTATTCATGATTACGTAGACATGCTAAAATTTCAAGGCCACACACTACACATTACACATTACACATGACATTACACCTTTCATAAAATTTACATTTAGCAGACGTTTTTATCCAAAGCGACTTACAGACGAGGAAACATTGGAAGCAATTATAACAATATAGGCAACAAAATGCATAAGTTAATTAAATCCAGTCCATTAAAGCCTAGCACAGTATACAAAGCTAAGAATAGTGAGGTAAGTAAAAAAATAATTTTTTAAGAAGACAGAAAATAATAAGAGGTTAAAATCAGTCATCTACATTTTGACGGAAGATATGCATTTTCACACACTACACCGGCCTGTAGTGTTCTAGCAGTGTAAGGTTGAGAGTGAGTTTCTTCAGTAGCGGTGTGATGCAGGCCTCTTTGAAAGCAGTGGGAAATGTCCCAGTGGTGAGCAAAGAGTTGATGATGCGGGTCAGACCATGCACAACTGCTGGAGAGATGGCATGGAGGAGATGGGTGGGGATGGGATCCAGTGGGCAGGTGGTAGGGTGGTTGGAACCAATGACCTTGGAAACATCATCTTCAGACATAGGAGAAAAGGCGGGTGATGGTGGCGTAGAAAATTGGCTGTTGATGGCGGTAGTTTTCTTTACGAAGAACGATGCAAAATCATCAGCCGTTAACTCCGATGAAGGTGTGGGAGCAGGCGGACAGAGGAGAGCAGAGAAGGTTTTTAAGAGTGTGTGAGAGTCAGGAGAGTTGCTGATCTTCGAGTGGTTATAATCAGTTTTTGCAGAGATGACGTCAACGGAGAAAGTAGAGAGAGAGAGAGGTCAGTATGGTCTTTTGACTTGTGCCATTTTCTCTCAGCTGACCGGAGGCTGGTGCGATGCTCACGTGGTACATCCGATAACCAGGGGGCAGACAGGGATGCACGGGCTGGTCCAGATGCAAGAGGTTATATGTTGTCCAAGCAGGATGTAAGCTTGGAACACAGAGTGTCTGTGGCACTGTTGGTATTCAAAAGTGAGAGCTCCTCAGAGGGGGGGAGTGCAGACAAGACAGCAGAGGAAAAGCAGGAGGGAGGGACCGTAGGTAGCGCCGGAAAGTGACCAGCGGTAAGACATCTGCGTTGTCTGGAGCGGTGAGGTCGGGGGTGACAAAGAAGTGATCAGACGTGTGCAGCGGAGTGACCTGAGAGTGATGAGTGGAGCATTTCTCTAATCATCCTTGTCATTTGCAAAACAGTAAGTGCATTTCTGGTTTTGATTGTTTGATTGCAAGAGACGGCACATGATTCACGTTAACGCTTTTACTGTTTGTACAATAATTTATTGACAGACAGTTTCATTGTGATGCAGACAGGAAAAGACAGCACTGCATAGCACAAACAAATGTAGAAATCTGAACATAAGACAATCTCCTTAGGGAAAACTGTACATGCAGTGCAGTGGAATTACAGTGCAGTCTTCCTACACCTCCTGACGTTCCTGTCTTTTGGGCAACGGATTCTCATCCACATCACAACAAATATATTCTCTTGCGAAACAGCGTGAAAATCATCTTTCAGAGTGTCTAATCCAGCCTCTGCAGGCATCAGCTGTGATGTCATCACACGTTACATCCATGGCAGCCAGAAGGGTCATCTGTGTATGCGGCTGGCGATCATATACTTTTAATCTTCATGCTGAGAAAAATTCCTCAACGTGGTTGAGTAGGGTGAGAGGAATTCCACCAGCATCCTGTTGTGGGCCGCAAACCATTGCCTGATGATGTTGGAGCGATGGAAACTGACATTGTCCCAAACTAACACGTACTTTGGCAGGTCATCTCCAATCTGCCCCCTCTCTTGTTCAGGGATGAGATCCCTGTAGAGAGTGTCAAAAGACTGTTTAGGTGTGAAAAGGGGCCGTCTGCAACACAGTGAAGTTGTCTTGCAGTCCTATGTGGAAAGAATATAGCAATGCAAAACACTAAATTGAGTAAAATAAAATGCCACTGTTTACTTAAAGTATACTTACTGTATATTGTAAAACTAGTGCTTAAATGTCGTGGGGATTATACTATTCTACAGAGACCCATTATAATGCATTTTGATCAACATGACATAAGCAATTGATAATGTAGGAATCTGCACAGAATTTTGTCATAATCAATTGCATGGATGTACCAAAGCATTTGCAACTTGTTCAAAGAAATGAGAAAATGCTTGTTTGATGTGCACACGTGACACAAGGATGTAAGGATTGAACAAGAAGTTTTGAGAATTTCAAATCGGATCAGAGAAATGTACCAAATTGACTTAGAAAAAACTGTATTTAAAGTGGGGGGGGTACTTTTGGGGCAGTTTTGTTTCACCCAAGTGTCCCATTTCCACCCCTATCAAACTAATGCATGGATGCATATAGCCAGAAACAATTCATTTGATGCATGCAAAGAAGCAACACTGTGTGTCTCAAGAAGCATTTATTCATGATTACGTAGACATGCTAAAATTTCAAGGCCACACACTACACATTACACATTACACATGACATTACACATTTCATAAAATTTACATTTAGTCATTTAGCAGACGTTTTTATCCAAAGCGACTTACAGACGAGGAAACATTGGAAGCAATTATAACAATATAGGCAACAAAATGCATAAGTTAATTAAATCCAGTCCATTAAAGCCTAGCACAGTATACAAAGCTAAGAATAGTGAGGTAAGTAAAAAAAAAAATTTTAAGAAGACAGAAAATAATAAGAGGTTAAAATCAGTCATCTACATTTTGACGGAAGATATGCATTTTCACACACTACACCCGCCTGTAGTGTTCTAGCAGTGTAAGGTTGAGAGTGAGTTTCTTCAGTAGCGGTGTGATGCAGGCCTCTTTGAAAGCAGTGGGAAATGTCCCGGTGGTGAGCAAAGAGTTGATGATGCAGGTCAGACCAGGCACAACTGCTGGAGAGATGGCATGGAGGAGATGGGTGGGGATGGGATCCAGTGGGCAAGTGGTAGGGTGGTTGGAACCAATGACCTTGGAAACATCATCTTCAGACATAGGAGAAAAGGCGGGTGATGGTGGCGTAGAAAATTGGCTGTTGATGGCGGTAGTTTTCTTTACGAAGAACGATGCAAAATCATCAGCCGTTAACTCCGATGAAGGTGTGGGAGCAGGCGGACAGAGGAGAGCAGAGAAGGTTTTTAAGGGTGTGCGAGAGTCACACATTACATCCATGGCAGCCAGAAGGGTCATCTGTGTATGCGGCTGGCCATCATATACTTTTAATCTTCATGCTGAGAAAAATTCCTCAACGTGGTTGAGTAGGGTGAGAGGAACTCCACCAGCATCCTGTTGTGGGCCGCAAACCATTGCCTGATGATGTTGGAGCGATGGAAACTGACATTGTCCCAAACTAACACGTACTTTGGCAGGTCATCTCCAATCTGCCCCCTCTCTTGTTCATGGATGAGATCCCTGTAGAGAGTGTCAAAAGACTGTTTAGGTGTGAAAAGGGGCCGTCTGCAACCAGGTGAAGTTGTCTTGCAGTCCTATGTGGAAAGAATATAGTAATGCAAATCACTAAATTGAGTAAAATAAAATGCCACTGTTTACTTGAAATATACTTACTGTATATTGTAAAACTAGTGCTTAAATGTCGTGGGGGATTATACTATTCAACAGAGACCCATTATAATGCATTTTGATCAACATGACGTAAGCAATTGATAATGTTGGAATCTGCACAGAATTGTGTCATAATCATTTGCATGGATGTACCAAAGCATTTGCAACTTGTTCAAAGAAATGAGAAAATGCTTGTTTGATGTGCACAAGTGACACAAGGATGTAAGGATTGAACAAGACGTTTTGAGAATTTCAAATCGGATCTGAGAAATGTACCAAATTGACTTAGAAAAAACTGTATTTAAAGTGGGGGGGGGGTACTTTTGGGGCAGTTTTGTTTCACCCAAGTGTCCCATTTCCACCCCTCTCAAACTAATGCATGAATGCATATAGCCAGAAACAATTCATTTGATGCATGCAAAGAAGCAACACTGTGTGTCTCAAGAAGCATTTATTCATGATTACGTAGACATGCTAAAATTTCAAGGCCACACACTACACATTACACATTACACATGACATTACACATTTCATAAAATTTACATTTAGTCATTTAGCAGACGTTTTTATCCAAAGCGACTTACAGACGAGGAAACATTGGAAGCAATTATAACAATATAGGCAACAAAATGCATAAGTTAATTAAATCCAGTCCATTAAAGCCTAGCACAGTATACAAAGCTAAGAATAGTGAGGTAAGTAAAAAAATATTTTTTTAAGAAGACAGAAAAAAATAAGAGGTTAAAATCAGTCATCTACATTTTGACAGAAGATATGCATTTTCACACACTACACCGGCCTGTAGTGTTCTAGCAGTGTAAGGTTGAGAGTGAGTTTCTTCAGTAGCGGTGTGATGCAGGCCTCTTTGAAAGCAGTGGGAAATGTCCCAGTGGTGAGCAAAGAGTTGATGATGCGGGTCAGACCAGGCACAACTGCTGGAGAGATGGCATGGAGGAGATGGGTGGGGATGGGATCCAGTGGGCAGGTGGTAGGGTGGTTGGAACCAATGACCTTGGAAACATCATCTTCAGACATAGGAGAAAAGGCGGGTGATGGTGGCGTAGAAAATTGGCTGTTGATGGCGGTAGTTTTCTTTACGAAGAACGATGCAAAATCATCAGCCGTTAACTCCGATGAAGGTGTGGGAGCAGGCGGACAGAGGAGAGCAGAGAAGGTTTTTAAGAGTGTGCGAGAGTCAGGAGAGTTGCTGATCTTCGAGTGGTTATAATCAGTTTTTGCAGAGGTGACGTCAATGGAGAAAGTAGAGAGAGAGAGGTCAGTATGGTCTTTTGACTTGTGCCATTTTCTCTCAGCTGACCGGAGGCTGGTGCGATGCTCACGTGGTACATCCGATAACCAGGGGGCAGACAGGGATGCACGGGCTGGTCCAGATGTAAGAGGGCATATGTTGTCCAAGCAGGATGTAAGCGTGGAACACAGAGTGTCTGTGGCACTGTTGGTATTCAAAAGAGAGAGCTCCTCAGAGGGGGGGGAGTGCAGACAAGACAGCAGAGGAAAAGCAGGAGGGAGGGACCGTAGGTAGCGCCGGAAAGTGACCAGCGGTAAGACATCTGCGTTGTCTGGAGCGGTGAGGTCGGGGGGTGACAAAGAAGTGATCAGACGTGTGCAGCGGAGTGACCTGAGAGTGATGAGTGGAGCATTTCTCGAATCATCCTTGTCATTTGCAAAACAGTAAGTGCATTTCTGGTTTTGATTGTTGGATTGCAAGAGACGGCACATGATTCACGTTAACGCTTTACTGTTTGTACAATAATTTATTGACAGACAGTGTCATTGTGATGCAGACAGGAAAAGACAGCACTGCATAGCACAAACAAATGTAGAAATCTGAACATAAGACAATCTCCTTAGGGAAAACTGTACATGCAGTGCAGTGGAATTAAAGTGCAGTCTTCCTACACCTCCTGACGTTCCTGTCTTTTGGGCAACGGATTCTCATCCACATCACAACAAATATCTTCTCTTGCGAAACAGCGTGAAAATCATCTTTCAGAGTGTCTAATCCATTCTCTGCAGGCATCAGCTGTGATGTCATCACACGTTACATCCATGGCAGCCAGAAGGGTCATAAGTGTATGCGGCTGGCCATCATATACTTTTAATCTTCATGCTGAGAAAAATTCCTCAACGGGGTTGAGTAGGGTGAGAGGAACTCCACCAGCATCCTGTTGTGGGCCGCAAACCATTGCCTGATGATGTTGGAGCGATGGAAACTGACATTCTCCCAAACTAACACGTACTTTGGCAGGTCATCTCCAATCTGCCCCCTCTCTTGTTCAGGGATGAGATCCCTGTAGAGAGTGTCAAAAGACTGTTTAGGTGTGAAAAGGGGCCGTCTGCAACACAGTGAAGTTGTCTTGCAGTCCTATGTGGAAAGAATATAGCAATGCAAAACACTAAATTGAGTAAAATAAAATGCCACCGTTTACTTAAAGTATACTTACTGTATATTGTAAAACTAGTGCTTAAATGTCGTGGGGATTATACTATTCTACAGAGACCCATTATAATGCATTTTGATCAACATGACATAAGCAATTGATAATGTAGGAATCTGCACAGAATTTTGTCATAATCATTTGCATGGATGTACCAAAGCATTTGCAACTTGTTCAAAGAAAGGAGAAAATGCTTGTTTGATGTGCACACGTGACACAAGGATGTAAGGATTGAACAAGAAGTTTTGAGAATTTCAAATCGGATCAGAGAAATGTACCAAATTGACTTAGAAAAAACTGTATTTAAAGTGGGGGGGGTACTTTTGGGGCAGTTTTGTTTCACCCAAGTGTCCCATTTCCACCCATCTCAAACTAATGCATGGATGCATATAGCCAGAAACAATTCATTTGATGCATGCAAAGAAGCAACACTGTGTGTCTCAAGAAGCATTTATTCATGATTACGTAGACATGCTAAAATTTCAAGGCCACACACTACACATTACACATTACACATGACATTACACATTTCATAAAATTTACATTTAGTCATTTAGCAGACGTTTTTATCCAAAGCGACTTACAGACGAGGAAACATTGGAAGCAATTATAACAATATAGGCAACAAAATGCATAAGTTAATTAAATCCAGTCCATTAAAGCCTAGCACAGTATACAAAGCTAAGAACAGTGAGGTAAGTAAAAAAATACTTTTTTAAGAAGACAGAAAATAAGAAGAGGTTAAAATCAGTCATCTACATTTTGACGGAAGATATGCATTTTCACACACTACACCGGCCTGTAGTGTTCTAGCAGTGTAAGGTTGAGAGTGAGTTTCTTCAGTAGCGGTGTGATGCAGGCCTCTTTGAAAGCAGTGGGAAATGTCCCAGTGGTGAGCAAAGAGTTGATGATGCGGGTCAGACCAGGCACAACTGCTGGAGAGATGGCATGGAGGAGATGGGTGGGGATGGGATCCAGTGGGCAGGTGGTAGGGTGGTTGGAACCAATGACCTTGGAAACATCATCTTCAGACATAGGAGAAAAGGCGGGTGATGGTGGCGTAGAAAATTGGCTGTTGATGGCGGTAGTTTTCTTTACGAAGAACGATGCAAAATCATCAGCCGTTAACTCCGATGAAGGTGTGGGAGCAGGCGGACAGAGGAGAGCAGAGAAGGTTTTTAAGAGTGTGCGAGAGTCAGGAAAGTTGCTGATCTTCGAGTGGTTATAATCAGTTTTTGCAGAGGTGACGTCAACGGAGAAAGTAGAGAGAGAGAGGTCAGTATGGTCTTTTGACTTGTGCCATTTTCTCTCAGCTGACCGGAGGCTGGTGCGATGCTCACGTGGTACATCCGATAACCAGGGGGCAGACAGGGATGCACGGGCTGGTCCAGATGTAAGAGGGCATATGTTGTCCAAGCAGGATGTAAGCGTGGAACACAGAGTGTCTGTGGCACTGTTGGTATTCAAAAGAGAGAGCTCCTCAGAGGGGGGGAGTGCAGACAAGACAGCAGAGGAAAAGCAGGAGGGAGGGACCGTAGGTAGCGCCGGAAAGTGACCAGCGGTAAGACATCTGCGTTGTCTGGAGCGGTGAGGTCGGGGGTGACAAAGAAGTGATCAGACGTGTGCAGCGGAGTGACCTGAGAGTGATGAGTGGAGCATTTCTCGAATCATCCTTGTCATTTGCAAAACAGTAAGTGCATTTCTGGTTTTGAAAAGTTTGATTGCAAGAGACGGCACATGATTCACGTTAACGCTTTTACTGTTTGTAAAATAATTTATTGACAGACAGTATCATTGTGATGCAGACAGGAAAAGACAGCACTGCATAGCACAAACAAATGTAGAAATCTGAACATAAGACAATCTCCTTAGGGAAAACTGTACATGCAGTGCAGTGGAATTACAGTGCAGTCTTCCTACACCTCCTGACGTTCCTGTCTTTTGGGCAACGGATTCTCATCCACATCACAACAAATATCTTCTCTTGCGATACAGCGTGAAAATCATCTTTCAGAGTGTCTAATCCAGCCTCTGCAGGCATCAGCTGTGATGTCATCACACGTTACATCCATGGCAGCCAGAAGGGTCATAAGTGTATGCGGCTGGCGATCATATACTTTTAATCTTCATGCTGAGAAAAATTCCTCAACGTGGTTGAGTAGGGTGAGAGGAACTCCACCAGCATCCTGTTGTGGGCCGCAAACCATTGCCTGATGATGTTGGAGCGATGGAAACTGACATTGTCCCAAACTAACACGTACTTTGGCAGGTCATCTCCAATCTGCCCCCTCTCTTGTTCAGGGATGAGATCCCTGTAGAGAGTGTCAAAAGACTGTTTAGGTGTGAAAAGGGGCCGTCTGCAACACAGTGAAGTTGTCTTGCAGTCCTATGTGGAAAGAATATAGCAATGCAAAACACTAAATTGAGTAAAATAAAATGCCACCGTTTACTTAAAGTATACTTACTGTATATTGTAAAACTAGTGCTTAAATGTCGTGGGGATTATACTATTCTACAGAGACCCATTATAATGCATTTTGATCAACATGACATAAGCAATTGATAATGTAGGAATCTGCACAGAATTTTGTCATAATCATTTGCATGGATGTACCAAAGCATTTGTAACTTGTTCAAAGAAATGAGAAAATGCTTGTTTGATGTGCACACGTGACACAAGGATGTAAGGATTGAACAAGAAGTTTTGAGAATTTCCAATCGGATCTGAGAAATGTACCAAATTGACTTAGAAAAAACTGTATTTAAAGTGGGGGGGGGGGGGGTACTTTTGGGGCAGTTTTGTTTCACCCAAGTGTCCCATTTCCACCCCTCTCAAACTAATGCATGGATGCATATAGCCAGAAACAATTCATTTGATGCATGCAAAGAAGCAACACTGTGTGTCTCAAGAAGCATTTATTCATGATTACGTAGACATGCTAAAATTTCAAGGCCAAACACTACACATTACACATAACATTACACATTTCATAAAATTTACATTTAGTCATTTAGCAGACGTTTTTATCCAAAGCGACTTACAGAAGAGGAAACATTGGAAGCAATTATAACAATATAGGCAACAAAATGCATAAGTTAATTAAATCCAGTCCATTAAAGCCTAGCACAGTATACAAAGCTAAGAATAGTGAGGTAAGTAAAAAATACTTTTTTAAGAAGACAGAAAATAAGAAGAGGTTAAAATCAGTCATCTACATTTTGACGGAAGATATGCATTTTCACACACTACACCGGCCTGTAGTGTTCTAGCAGTGTAAGGTTGAGAGTGAGTTTCTTCAGTAGCGGTGTGATGCAGGCCTCTTTGAAAGCAGTGGGAAATGTCCCAGTGGTGAGCAAAGAGTTGATGATGCGGGTCAGACCATGCACAACTGCTGGAGAGATGGCATGGAGGAGATGGGTGGGGATGTGATCCAGTGGGCAGGTGGTAGGGTGGTTGGAACCAATGACCTTGGAAACATCATCTTCAGACATAGGAGAAAAGGCGGGTGATGGTGGCGTAGAAAATTGGCTGTTGATGGCGGTAGTTTTCTTTACGAAGAACGATGCAAAATCATCAGCTGTTAACTCCGATGAAGGTGTGGGAGCAGGCGGACAGAGGAGAGCAGAGAAGGTTTTTAAGAGTGTGCGAGAGTCAGGAGAGTTGCTGATCTTCGAGTGGTTATAATCAGTTTTTTGCAGAGATGACGTCAACGGAGAAAGTAGAGAGAGAGGTCAGTATGGTCTTTTGACTTGTGCCATTTTCTCTCAGCTGACCGGAGGCTGGTGCGATGCTCACGTGGTACATCCGATAACCAGGGGGCAGACAGGGATGCACGGGCTGGTCCAGATGCAAGAGGTTATATGTTGTCCAAGCAGGATGTAAGCGTGGAACACAGAGTGTCTGTGGCACTGTTGGTATTCAAAAGTGAGAGCTCCTCAGAGGGGGGGAGTGCAGACAAGACAGCAGAGGAAAAGCAGGAGGGAGGGACCGTAGGTAGCGCCGGAAAGTGACCAGCGGTAAGACATCTGCGTTGTCTGGAGCGGTGAGGTCGGGGGTGACAAAGAAGTGATCAGACGTGTGCAGCGGAGTGACCTGAGAGTGATGAGTGGAGCATTTCTCGAATCATCCTTGTCATTTGCAAAACAGTAAGTGCATTTCTGGTTTTGATTGTTTGATTGCAAGACACGGCACATGATTCACGTTAACGCTTTTACTGTTTGTACAATAATTTATTGACAGACAGTGTCATTGTGATGCAGACAGGAAAAGACAGCACTGCATAGCACAAACAAATGTAGAAATCTGAACATAAGACAATCTCCTTAGGGAAAACTGTACATGCAGTGCAGTGGAATTACAGTGCAGTCTTCCTACACCTCCTGACGTTCCTGTCTTTTGGGCAACGGATTCTCATCCACATCACAACAAATATCTTCTCTTGCGATACAGCGTGAAAATAATCTTTCAGAGTGTCTAATCCAGCCTCTGCAGGCATCAGCTGTGATGTCATCACACGTTACATCCATGGCAGCCAGAAGGGTCATCTGTGTATGCGGCTGGCCATCATATACTTTTAATCTTCATGCTGAGAAAAATTCCTCAACGGGGTTGAGTAGGGTGAGAGGAACTCCACCAGCATCCTGTTGTGGGCCGCAAACCATTGCCTGATGATGTTGGAGCGATGGAAACTGACATTGTCCCAAACTAACACGTACTTTGGCAGGTCATCTCCAATCTGCCCCCTCTCTTGTTCAGGGATGAGATCCCTGTAGAGAGTGTCAAAAGACTGTTTAGGTGTGAAAAGGGGCCGTCTGCAACACAGTGAAGTTGTCTTGCAGTCCTATGTGGAAAGAATATAGCAATGCAAAACAATAAATTGAGTAAAATAAAATGCCACTGTTTACTTAAAGTATACTTACTGTATATTGTAAAACTAGTGCTTAAATGTCGTGGGGATTATACTATTCTACAGAGACCCATTATAATGCATTTTGATCAACATGACATAAGCAATTGATAATGTAGGAATCTGCACAGAATTTTGTCATAATCATTTGCATGGATGTACCAAAGCATTTGCAACTTGTTCAAAGAAATGAGAAAATGCTTGTTTGATGTGCACACGTGACACAAGGATGTAAGGATTGAACAAGAAGTTTTGAGAATTTCAAATCGTATCAGAGAAATGTACCAAATTGACTTAAAAAAAACTGTGTTTAAAGTGGGGGGGGGTACTTTTGGGGCAGTTTTGTTTCACCCAAGTGTCCCATTTCCACCCCTCTCAAACTAATGCATGGATGCATATAGCCAGAAACAATTCATTTGATGCATGCAAAGAAGCAACACTGTGTGTCTCAAGAAGCATTTATTCATGATTACGTAGACATGCTAAAATTTCAAGGCCACACACTACACATTACACATGACATTACACATTTCATAAAATTTACATTTAGTCATTTAGCAGACGTTTTTATCCAAAGCGACTTACAGACGAGGAAACATTGGAAGCAATTATAACAATATAGGCAACAAAATGCATAAGTTAATTAAATCCAGTCCATTAAAGCCTAGCACAGTATACAAAGCTAAGAACAGTGAGGTAAGTAAAAAAATACTTTTTTAAGAAGACAGAAAATAAGAAGAGGTTAAAATCAGTCATCTACATTTTGACGGAAGATATGCATTTTCACACACTACACCGGCCTGTAGTGTTCTAGCAGTGTAAGGTTGAGAGTGAGTTTCTTCAGTAGCGGTGTGATGCAGGCCTCTTTGAAAGCAGTGGGAAATGTCCCAGTGGTGAGCAAAGAGTTGATGATGCGGGTCAGACCAGGCACAACTGCTGGAGAGATGGCATGGAGGAGATGGGTGGGGATGGGATCCAGTGGGTAGGTGGTAGGGTGGTTGGAACCAATGACCTTGGAAACATCATCTTCAGACATAGGAGAAAAGGCGGGTGATGGTGGCGTAGAAAATTGGCTGTTGATGGCGGTAGTTTTCTTTACGAAGAACGATGCAAAATCATCAGCCGTTAACTCCGATGAAGGTGTGGGAGCAGGCGGACAGAGGAGAGCAGAGAAGGTTTTTAAGAGTGTGCGAGAGTCAGGAGAGTTGCTGATCTTCGAGTGGTTATAATCAGTTTTTGCAGAGGTGACGTCAACGGAGAAAGTAGAGAGAAGAGACTGGTAGAGAGAGAGAGGTCAGTATGGTCTTTTGACTTGTGCCATTTTCTCTCAGCTGACCGGAGGCTGGTGCGATGCTCACGTGGTACATCCGATAACCAGGGGGCAGACAGGGATGCACGGGCTGGTCCAGATGTAAGAGGGCATATGTTGTCCAAGCAGGATGTAAGCGTGGAACACAGAGTGTCTGTGGCACTGTTGGTATTAAAAAAGAGAGAGCTCCTCAGAGGGGGGGAGTGCAGACAAGACAGCAGAGGAAAAGCAGGAGGGAGGGACCGTAGGTAGCGCCGGAAAGTGACCAGCGGTAAGACATCTGCGTTGTCTGGAGCGGTGAGGTCGGGGGTGACAAAGAAGTGATCAGACGTGTGCAGCGGAGTGACCTGAGAGTGATGAGTGGAGCATTTCTCGAATCATCCTTGTCATTTGCAAAACAGTAAGTGCATTTCTGGTTTTGATTGTTTGATTGCAAGAGACGGCACATGATTCACGTTAACGCTTTTACTGTTTGTACAATAATTTATTGACAGACAGTGTCATTGTGATGCAGACATGAAAAGACAGCACTGCATAGCACAAACAAATGTAGAAATCTGAACATAAGTCAATCTCCTTAGGGAAAACTGTACATGCAGTGCAGTGGAATTACAGTGCAGTCTTCCTACACCTCCTGACGTTCCTGTCTTTTGGGCAACGGATTCTCATCCACATCACAACAAATATCTTCTCTTGCGATACAGCGTGAAAATCATCTTTCAGAGTGTCTAATCCAGCCTCTGCAGGCATCAGCTGTGATGTCATCACACGTTACATCCATGGCAGCCAGAAGGGTCATCTGTGTATGCGGCTGGCCATCATATACTTTTAATCTTCATGCTGAGAAAAATTCCTCAACGGGGTTGAGTAGGGTGAGAGGAACTCCACCAGCATCCTGTTGTGGGCCGCAAACCATTGCCTGATGATGTTGGAGCGATGGAAACTGACATTGTCCCAAACTAACACGTACTTTGGCAGGTCATCTCCAATCTGCCCCCTCTCTTGTTCAGGGATGAGATCCCTGTAGAGAGTGTCAAAAGACTGTTTAGGTGTGAAAAGGGGCCGTCTGCAACACAGTGAAGTTGTCTTGCAGTCCTATGTGGAAAGAATATAGCAATGCAAAACACTAAATTGAGTAAAATAAAACGCCACCGTTTACTTAAAGTATACTTACTGTATATTGTAAAACTAGTGCTTAAATGTCGTGGGGATTATACTATTCTACAGAGACCCATTATAATGCATTTTGATCAACATGACATAAGCAATTGATAATGTAGGAATCTGCACAGAATTTTGTCATAATCATTTGCATGGATGTACCAAAGCATTTGCAACTTGTTCAAAGAAATGAGAAAATGCTTGTTTGATGTGCACACGTGACACAAGGATGTAAGGATTGAACAAGAAGTTTTGAGAATTTCAAATCGGATCAGAGAAATGTACCAAATTGACTTAGAAAAAACTGTATTTAAAGTGGGGGGGTACTTTTGGGGCAGTTTTGTTTCACCCAAGTGTCCCATTGCCACCCCTCTCAAACTAATGCATGGATGCATATAGCCAGAAACAATTCATTTGATGCATGCAAAGAAGCAACACTGTGTGTCTCAAGAAGCATTTATTCATGATTACGTAGACATGCTAAAATTTCAAGGCCACACACTACACATTACACATTACACATGACATTACACATTTCATAAAATTTACATTTAGTCATTTAGCAGACGTTTTTATCCAAAGCGACTTACAGACGAGGAAACATTGGAAGCAATTATAACAATATAGGCAACAAAATGCATAAGTTAATTAAATCCAGTCCATTAAAGCCTAGCACAGTATACAAAGCTAAGAATAGTGAGGTAAGTAAAAAAATAATTTTTTAAGAAGACAGAAAATAATAAGAGGTTAAAATCAGTCATCTACATTTTGACGGAAGATATGCATTTTCACACACTACACCGGCCTGTAGTGTTCTAGCAGTGTAAGGTTGAGAGTGAGTTTCTTCAGTAGCGGTGTGATGCAGGCCTCTTTGAAAGCAGTGGGAAATGTCCCAGTGGTGAGCAAAGAGTTGATGATGCGGGTCAGACCAGGCACAACTGCTGGAGAGATGGCATGGAGGAGATGGGTGGGGATGGGATCCAGTGGGCAGGTGGTAGGAACCAATGACCTTGGAAACATCATCTTCAGACATAGGAGAAAAGGCGGGTGATGGTGGCGTAGAAAATTGGCTGTTGATGGCGGTAGTTTTCTTTACGAAGAACAATGCAAAATCATCAGCCGTTAACTCCGATGAAGGTGTGGGAGCAGGCGGACAGAGGAGAGCAGAGAAGGTTTTTAAAGTGTGCGAGAGTCAGGAGAGTTGCTGATCTTCGAGTGGTTATAATCAGTTTTTGCAGAGGTGACGTCAACGGAGAAAGTAGAGAGAGAGAGGTCAGTATGGTCTTTTGACTTGTGCCATTTTCTCTCAGCTGACCGGAGGCTGGTGCGATGCTCACGTGGTACATCCGATAACCAGGGGGCAGACAGGGATGCACGGGCTGGTCCAGATGCAAGAGGGCATATGTTGTCCAAGCAGGATGTAAGCGTGGAACACAGAGTGTCTGTGGCACTGTTGGTATTCAAAAGTGAGAGCTCCTCAGAGGGGGGGAGTGCAGACAAGACAGCAGAGGAAAAGCAGGAGGGAGGGACCGTAGGTAGCGCCGGAAAGTGACCAGCGGTAAGACATCTGCGTTGTCTGGAGCGGTGAGATCGGGGGTGACAAAGAAGTGATCAGACGTGTGCAGCGGAGTGACCTGAGAGTGATGAGTGGAGCATTTCTCGAATCATCCTTGTCATTTGCAAAACAGTAAGTGCATTTCTGGTTTTGATTGTTTGATTGCAAGAGACGGCACATGATTCACGTTAACGCTTTTACTGTTTGTACAATAATTTATTGACAGACAGTGTCATTGTGATGCAGACAGGAAAAGACAGCACTGCATAGCACAAACAAATGTAGAAATCTGAACATAAGACAATCTCCTTAGGGAAAACTGTACATGCAGTGCAGTGGAATTACAGTGCAGTCTTCCTACACCTCCTGACGTTCCTGTCTTTTGGGCAACGGATTCTCATCCACATCACAACAAATATCTTTTCTTGCGATACAGCGTGAAAATCATCTTTCAGAGTGTCTAATCCAGCCTCTGCAGGCATCAGCTGAGAGGTCATCACACGTTACATCCATGGCAGCCAGAAGGGTCATCTGTGTATGCGGCTGGCCATCATATACTTTTAATCTTCATGCTGAGAAAAATTCCTCAACGGGGTTCCTACACCGGCCTGTATTGTTCTAGCAGAGTAAGGTTGAGAGTGAGTTTCTTCAGTAGCGGTGTGATGCAGGCCTCGTTGAAAGCAGTGGGAAATGTCCCAGTGGTGAGCAAAGAGTTGATGATGCGGGTCAGACCAGGCACAAGTGCTGGAGAGATGGCATGAAGGAGATGGGTGGGGATGGGATCCAGTGGGCAGGTGGTAGGGTGGTTGGAACCAATGACCTTGGAAACATCATCTTCAGACATAGGAGAAAAGGCGGGTGATGGTGGCGTAGAAAATTGGCTGTTGATGGCGGTAGTTTTCTTTACGAAGAACGATGCAAAATCATCAGCCGTTAACTCCGATGAAGGTGTGGGAGCAGGCGGACAGAGGAGAGCAGAGAAGGTTTTTAAGAGTGTGCGAGAGTCAGGAGAGTTGCTGATCTTCGAGTGGTTATAATCAGTTTTTGCAGAGGTGACGTCAACAGAGAAAGTAGAGAGAAGAGACTGGTAGAGAGAGAGAGGTCAGTATGGTCTTTTGACTTGTGCCATTTTCTCTCAGCTGACCGGAGGCTGGTGCGATGCTCACGTGGTACATCCGATAACCAGGGGGCAGACAGGGATGCACGGGCTGGTCCAGATGCAAGAGGGCATATGTTGTCCAAGCAGGATGTAAGCGTGGAACACAGAGTGTCTGTGGCACTGTTGGCATTCAAAAGTGAGAGCTCCTCAGAGGGGGGAGTGCAGACAAGACAGCAGAGGAAAAGCAGGAGGGAGGGACCGTAGGTAGCGCCGGAAAGTGACCAGCGGTAAGACATCTGCGTTGTCTGGAGCGATGAGGTCGGGGGTGACAAAGAAGTGATCAGACGTGTGCAGCGGAGTGACCTGAGAGTGATGAGTGGAGCATTTCTCGAATCATCCTTGTCATTTGCAAAACAGTAAGTGCATTTCTGGTTTTGATTGTTTGATTGCAAGAGACGGCACATGATTCACGTTAACGCTTTTACTGTTTGTACAATAATTTATTGACAGACAGTGTCATTGTGATGCAGACAGGAAAAGACAGCACTGCATAGCACAAACAAATGTAGAAATCTGAACATAAGACAATCTCCTTAGGGAAAACTGTACATGCAGTGCAGTGGAATTACAGTGCAGTCGTCCTACACCTCCTGACGTTCCTGTCTTTTGGGCAACGGATTCTCATCCACATCACAACAAATATCTTCTCTTGCGATACAGCGTGAAAATCATCTTTCAGAGTGTCTAATCCAGCCTCTGCAGGCATCAGCTGAGATGTCATCACACGTTACATCCATGGCAGCCAGAAGGGTCATCTGTGTATGCGGCTGGCCATCATATACTTTTAATCTTCATGCTGAGAAAAATTCCTCAACGGGGTTGAGTAGGGTGAGAGGAACTCCACCAGCATCCTGTTGTGGGCCGCAAACCATTGCCTGATGATGTTGGAGCGATGGAAACTGACATTGTCCCAAACTAACACGTACTTTGGCAGGTCATCTCCAATCTGCCCCCTCTCTTGTTCAGGGATGATATCTCTGTAGAGAGTGTCAAAAGACTGTTTAGGTGTGAAAAGGGGCCGTCTGCAACACAGTGAAGTTGTCTTGCAGTCCTATGTGGAAAGAATATAGCAATGCAAAACACTAAATTGAGTAAAATAAAATGCCACTGTTTACTTAAAGTATACTTACTGTATATTGTAAAACTAGTACTTAAATGTCGTGGGGATTATACTATTCTACAGAGACCCATTATAATGCATTTTGATCAACATGACATAAGCAATTGATAATGTAGGAATCTGCACAGAATTTTGTCATAATCATTTACATGGATGTACCAAAGCATTTGCAACTTGTTCAAAGAAATGAGAAAATGCTTGTTTGATGTGCACACGTGACACAAGGATGTAAGGATTGAACAAGAAGTTTTGAGAATTTCAAATCGGATCTGAGAAATGTACCAAATTGACTTAGAAAAAACTGTATTTAAAGTGGGGGGGGTACTTTTGGGGGAGTTTTATTTCACCCAAGTGTCCCATTTCCACCCCTCTCAAACTAATGCATGGATGCATATAGCCAGAAACAATTCATTTGATGCATGCAAAGAAGCAACACTGTGTGTCTCAAGAAGCATTTATTCATGATTACGTAGACATGCTAAAATTTCAAGCCCACACACTACACATTACACATGACATTACACATTTCATAAAATTTACATTTAGTCATTTAGCAGACGTTTTTATCCAAAGCGACTTACAGACGAGGAAACACTGGAAGCAATTATAACAATATAGGCAACAAAATGCATAAGTTAATTAAATCCAGTCCATTAAAGCCTAGCACAGTATACAAAGCTAAGAATAGTGAGGTAAGTAAAAAAATAATTTTTTAAGAAGACAGAAAATAATAAGAGGTTAAAATCAGTCATCTACAGTTTGACGGAAGATATGCATTTTCACACACTACACCGGCCTGTAGTGTTCTAGCAGTGTAAGGTTGAGAGTGAGTTTCTTCAGTAGCGGTGTGATGCAGGCCTCTTTGAAAGCAGTGGGAAATGTCCCAGTGGTGAGCAAAGAGTTGATGATGCGGGTCAGACCAGGCACAACTGCTGGAGAGATGGCATGGAGGAGATGGGTGGGGATGGGATCCAGTGGGCAGGTGGTAGGGTGGTTGGAACCAATGACCTTGGAAACATCATCTTCAGACATAGGAGAAAAGGCGGGTGATGGTGGCGTAGAAAATTGGCTGTTGATGGCGGTAGTTTTCTTTACGAAGAACGATGCAAAATTATCAGCCGTTAACTCCGATGAAGGTGTGGGAGCAGGCGGACAGAGGAGAGCAGAGAAGGTTTTTAAGTGTGTGAGAGAGTCAGGAGAGTTGCTGATCTTCGAGTGGTTATAATCAGTTTTTGCAGAGGTGACGTCAACGGAGAAAGTAGAGAGAAGAGACTGGTAGAGAGAGAGAGGTCAGTATGGTCTTTTGACTTGTGCCATTTTCTCTCAGCTGACCGGAGGCTGGTGCGATGCTCACGTGGTACATCCGATAACCAGGGGGCAGACAGGGATGCACGGGCTGGTCCAGATGTAAGAGGGCATATGTTGTCCAAGCAGGATGTAAGCGTGGAACACAGAGTGTCTGTGGCACTGTTGGTATTCAAAAGAGAGAGCTCCTCAGAGGGGGGGAGTGCAGACAAGACAGCAGAGGAAAAGCAGGAGGGAGGGACCGTAGGTAGCGCCGGAAAGTGACCAGCGGTAAGACATCTGCGTTGTCTGGAGCGGTGAGTTCGGGGGTGACAAAGAAGTGATCAGACGTGTGCAGCGGAGTGAACTGAGAGTGATGAGTGGAGCATTTCTCGAATCATCCTTGTCATTTGCAAAACAGTAAGTGCATTTCTGGTTTTGATTGTTTGATTGCAAGAGACGGCACATGAGTCACGTTAACGCTTTTACTGTTTTTACAATAATTTATTGACAGACAGTGTCATTGTGATGCAGACAGGAAAAGACAGCACTGCATAGCACAAACAAATGTAGAAATCTGAACATAAGACAATCTCCTTAGGGAAAACTGTACATGCAGTGCAGTGGAATTACAGTGCAGTCTTCCTACACCTCCTGACGTTCCTGTCTTTTGGGCAACGGATTCTCATCCACATCACAACAAATATCTTCTCTTGCGATACAGCGTGAAAATCATCTTTCAGACTGTCTAATCCAGCCTCTGCAGGCATCAGCTGTGATGTCATCACACGTTACATCCATGGCAGCCAGAAGGGTGATCTGTGTATGCGGCTGGAGATCATATACTTTTAATCTTCATGCTGAGAAAAATTCCTCAACGTGGTTGAGTAGGGTGAGAGGAACTCCACCAGCATCCTGTTGTGGGCCGCAAACCATTGCCTGATGATGTTGGAGCGATGGAAACTGACATTGTCCCAAACTAACACGTACTTTGGCAGGTCATCTCCAATCTGCCCCCTCTCTTGTTCAGGGATGAGATCCCTGTAGAGAGTGTCAAAAGACTGTTTAGGTGTGAAAAGGGGCCGTCTGCAACACAGTGAAGTTGTCTTGCAGTCCTATGTGGAAAGAATATAGCAATGCAAAACACTAAATTGAGTAAAATAAAATGCCACTGTTTACTTAAAGTATACTTACTGTATATTGTAAAACTAGTGCTTAAATGTCGTGGGGATTATACTATTCTACAGAGACCCATTATAATGCATTTTGATCAACATGACATAAGCAATTGATAATGTAGGAATCTGCACAGAATTTTGTCATAATCATTTGCATGGATGTACCAAAGCATTTGCAACTTGTTCAAAGAAATGAGAAAATGCTTGTTTGATGTGCACACGTGACACAAGGATGTAAGGATTGAACAAGAAGTTTTGAGAATTTCAAATCGGATCAGAGAAATGTACCAAATTGACTTAAAAAAAACTGTATTTAAAGTGGGGGGGGTACTTTTGGGGCAGTTTTGTTTCACCCAAGTGTCCCATTTCCACCCCTCTCAAACTAATGCATGGATGCATATAGCCAGAAACAATTCATTTGATGCATTGTGGGGATTTTAATGTGTTTTAGAAGTGCTATTACATTTAATATGCTTCATATGCATTATTACTTTTATTCATTCATATGCTTCCTATGCAGTATTATTTCATATGCATTATCACTTTTATTCATTCATATGCTTCATATGCAGTATTATTCTATATGCATTATTACTTTTAGAAGTGTTTTATTATTCTATTACTTGCGTACGATAACCCTTAACCTCATTTAATGTGTTGGAAGTTAACCATGAAAAGTTAAGGTTTGATATTGTGTACTAGAAAGAGGAAGTGGGGCGTGGGTGTCAAAAGGGGAAGTAGCAGGAGACAGCTGAGGTCTCAGGATGTGTGCATGCAACTGGAATGCCAAAAAAGGAGAAAATGTACACACACACATATTCCATTGTCTGACCTTTTAAACTATGTTGTTGCTGGGTAGAATTGGGGTGTGTGGGTTGTCATTTGATGTTTTGCAGAAACTCAGAGAATAATGGACTAAGAGCTGATTGGACTAATACCAGGCAACACGTCACCGGTCCACAGAGAAGATAGACGGCGTGAAATAACTATAAATATGATGCGGAACTGTTTTCCGGGGTTGTTTTCTGTAAAGACACTTTGTCTAAGGCAACCCAACGGCTGTTGTATTTTTTGAATCTTCTGATCAATAAACTTCAAGATTTACTTTGACTGGCCTCCCTCCAATTTTGAACACGCAAGAACACATTTAGAATGTTCTACAGAATGGTGACATCCGACGTGATTGGAGAAGAGGGGCATTTAGAAGAATTGTAAAAGTCGGGGATTGACCGAGAACTGGGACGAGATAACTTTGAGTCCAACACACGGCCGACAATATAAAAGGTAAGCAGAAAACCTGTTTAAACTAATTTCTGCAAATTGAATATTCCAAATTCATGTGTTGAATTTAAAAGTATATCCGTGTCATTGATTACAAAATAGAAATTGTTGATATTTGTTGATCAGAATAAAAGGAGGGTTTTAAACATTTGAAGACGAGGTTAGATTCCTGCGTCACAATAGTTAAGAAGAGAACTATTGTTGGTTTTGAATATTTGAAGACGAGGTTAGATTCCTACGTCACAATAGTTAAGAAGAGAACTATTGTTGGTTTTGAATATTTGAAGACGAGGTTAGATTCCTGCGTCACAATAGTTAAGAAGAGAACTATTGTTGGTTTTGAACATTTGAAGACGGGGTGAGAGGCCCGCGTCACAATAGTTAAAGATAAAATTATTGTTGGAAAATACTTTTGGGACGCCTACACGTAACCAGTCGTGAGTACGCCAAAAGATAAAATTATTGTTGGGAAATACTTTTGAAACGCCTACACGTAACCAGTCGTGAGTACGCCAAAAGATAAAATTATTGTTGGAAAATACTCTTGGAACGCCTACACGTAACCAGTCGTGAGTACGCCAAAAGATAAAATTATTGTTGGGAAATACTTTGGAACGCCTACACGTAACCAGTCGTGAGTACGCCAAAAATAAGTAAACTATATATATTGAGAGTTTATTCTGTACTGAATATTATTTTACAAAAAGTATAGTAAAACATAAGTAAATTGTGTATATTTAGAGTGTATTGTGCATTGAATATTATTTTAAAAGAATAGTGAAAGACAATTACAGTGTATATATTGCTTGTGTATTGTGCAGTGAATATCAGTTTGTAGAATGTTTGAGTTTGAGAGAGAATGTGAGGGAGACGGGTGTGTCCCGATAACCACACAATGGGGGAGAGTAGTGGATATGTTGATGGCTCAAACGGAACCAAAAAATCATAAGAAATAAAATAAGATTTGGGAATGTAAATTGAGTCAGATGTGTTTGGAAAATTTATGGCAGGAACCAGATAAATTATCAATCAGATTAGCGCCAAAGGTCAGAGAAATGGAAAAGAGAGCGCATTTAAAATTGGCTAGACATGTTGAAGAGGCAAAACATGTGAAGTGGGTAGGAAAGAACAAACACAAAAATGAGGAAGTAAAACTAAGAGAAGATTTACGTCTGTGGACACGTGTTGCTCTCACAGCTACTGCTCTGAGTCCCAAGAATAACACAGACCGTGTGCACTCGGCAAAGTCACAGAAAGAACTGGTGAGGAAGTCAGGAAGTGAAAGTACCAGTATCTCATGTCGTGTAGCCTCAGCCCCCTTATATCCTGATCTGAGCAAACTGCAGCCTCCGCCCTATGCACCAGCAACACAACAAGTTCAAGTTAATGTGAAAGAATCAGTGGTAGAGGCAGACATACCCGAGCTTGAGGATTTGCAGAACCAAATTAAGAAATTGACTACACAGGTAGAACAAGTAACGAACAGACAGGAAGCATCTCAACACAATGATGAAGAAGATGAGGATAGAGAGGAAAAGGGATCGTGTAAAAATAGCAACATTGAGTCACCATCAAATGAATGTAACATAGTCATTAAAGGGACTATGACGGCCACACCTGTGGCGCATAGAACAAGAAGCCACCACCAGCCCACTAGTAGCCAACACACCCCACCCAGAGATAGAGAGTGGGATGCTGAGCATCCAGTAGGGGGCCAGCCAAAAAGGACGGGTGGATATGACCTCAGTGCCCTCTCACCACTCCCAATTAACAGAGCAGCAGCACAGTATGACGACGAGAATGAAGAAAGCGATATGGCACGCGCACAACTGATGGCAGATAACGGATGGCACTTTAAAAATGAGCACCTACAAGTTGTGGAAAAGGCACTGGGCCTAACGCATGCATTTGGGGCCGTTTATCATCCAGAATCGCAAGGGAAGGTGGAACGCATGAACTTAACACTGAAACTTAAATTGGCTAAAATCTGTGCACAGACCAAATTGACATGGCTCGCAGCTCTTCCGTTGGCTTTAATGTCTGTACGTTCGTCTGTCAACAGAATCACTGGCTTTACACCTTTTGAATTGCTTACAGGTCGCTCATTTCCAGGACCATCGACGCCGCTGAAGCCAGAAGCCTGTGTACCAATTTCACACTGTGTTTATTATGACAAACTGACTGCTATGATTAAACATTTCTCCCAGCAGGCTCCAGTTGACATTGCCGAAGGGCCCATTCCGGCCCCGTCAGAGTGGGTTCGCCTAAAGAAGTTTCGCAGGAAGTGGAATGAGCCACGCTGGACTGAACCCCTGAAAGTCACAGCAAGGACGTCACATTGTGTTCGCCTATTGGGGAAAGGCGACACCTGGTATCATTTGTCATCTTGTGTTAATTGTGATCCACCAAACAGGTCGTTGGCTGAAACTGCGGTGGACCTGAGGATTCAGGTCCAAGAGAGGGAGGGTAACAGCGAAGCAGAACCAACCACAGGGCCATTACAAATTCTGTGTAAAAAAGGTGAAATTTTTTCAAGCCCACAGGGTGAACCTCTAGCACATTGTGTGAGTGAGGATTGTGCATACGGAGCAGGTATTGCAGTGACATTTAAAAACAGGTAAAACAAGCAAAACAAAAGAACAGGTGATTGTGCAGTAACTCACGAGGAAGACGGTAGAACTATTTTCCACTTAGTCACTAAAGCAAAATGCACGGACAAACCAACCTATGACGATCTCACAAAAAGCTTAACACAGATGAGAAATTGGTTTGTCGAACATAAGGTGAAGAGTGTGTTCGTACCCCGGCTGGGGTGTGGATTGGACAAACTAGATTTTCAAAAAGTCCAGAACATACTGAAACAGGTGTTCGAAGGAGTACAGATATGGATAACTATATACTCATTATAATCAAGAGGTACGAATATTTTAATCTTTTATACAATCATTTTTCATATTCAATCATTTTATGCAATTATTTTTCATACTCATTATTGCTGTGGTGATTTTTCATATTCTCATTTTTATATTTTTAATCATTTTTACATTCATTATTGCTGTTGTGATTTTTATATTCTCATATTCATTAACGCATGACCACTTATTCCTTACAGTCAAGTACATTTTGTGTGATTTTAACTATACATATATTTTCTTAATCGCATATTTTCATTAAGTATACTGTGTGTTTAACCATTTCAATATTCAAGAGTGTTTTATTGTTCCTTTAAAGTCCAAGAGAGGGTAACGAGATGAGGCTGTGGGAAAATGGGAAGTGTGCGGGAATACTCCTTGTCATCACCATCATCATAGTAGGCATAATTTTTGGTGTTGAAAAATTACAAACTAGTAAAAATGCTACAAGGCAAAAAAAAAAAAGGCAACTACAACTGACCAGTGTCCCCCTTACAGTATGCCATTGCTGTCTGGCGACCAATTAATAGACGACGATGAGGGTGATGACAACGATGAATGCAATTATGTGTGACCTTTTTTTTTTAAAAGGTCAAGAGAGGGACTGTGGGGATTTTAATGTGTTTTAGAAGTGCTATTACATTTAATATGCTTCATATGCATTATTACTTTTATTCATTCATATGCTTCCTATGCAGTATTATTTCATATGCATTATCACTTTTATTCATTCATATGCTTCATATGCAGTATTATTCTATATGCATTATTACTTTTAGAAGTGTTTTATTATTCTATTACTTGCGTACGATAACCCTTAACCTCATTTAATGTGTTGGAAGTTAACCATGAAAAGTTAAGGTTTGATATTGTGTACTAGAAAGAGGAAGTGGGGCGTGGGTGTCAAAAGGGGAAGTAGCAGGAGACAGCTGAGGTCTCAGGATGTGTGCATGCAACTGGAACGCCAAAAAAGGAGAAAATGTACACACACACATATTCCATTGTCTGACCTTTTAAACTATGTTGTTGCTGGGTAGAATTGGGGTGTGTGGGTTGTCATTTGATGTTTTGCAGAAACTCAGAGAATAATGGACTAAGAGCTGATTGGACTAATACCAGGCAACACGTCACCGGTCCACAGAGAAGATAGACGGCGTGAAATAACTATAAATATGATGCGGAACTGTTTTCCGGGGTTGTTTTCTGTAAAGACACTTTGTCTAAGGCAACCCAACGGCTGTTGTATTTTTTGAATCTTCTGATCAATAAACTTCAAGATTTACTTTGACTGGCCTCCCTCCAATTTTGAACACGCAAGAACACATTTAGAATGTTCTATAGCATGCAAAGAAGCAACACTGTGTGTCTCAAGAAGCATTTATTCATGATTACGTAGACATGCTAAAATTTCAAGGCCACACACTACACATTACACATTACACATGACATTACACATTTCATAAAATTTACATTTAGTCATTTAGCAGACGTTTTTATCCAAAGCGACTTACAGACGAGGAAACATTGGAAGCAATTATAACAATATAGGCAACAAAATGCATAAGTTAATTAAATCCAGTCCATTAAAGCCTAGCACAGTATACAAAGCTAAGAATAGTGAGGTAAGTAAAAAAATATTTTTTTAAGAAGACAGAAAATAATAAGAGGTTAAAATCAGTCATCTACATTTTGACGGAAGATATGCATTTTCACACACTACACCGGCCTGTAGTGTTCTAGCAGTGTAAGGTTGGGAGTGAGTTTCTTCAGTAGCGGTGTGATGCAGGCCTCTTTGAAAGCAGTGGGAAATGTCCCAGTGGTGAGCAAAGAGTTGATGATGCGGGTCAGACCAGGCACAACTGCTGGAGAGATGGCATGGAGGAGATGGGTGGGGATGGGATCCAGTGGGCAGGTGGTAGGGTGGTTGGAACCAATGACCTTGGAAACATCATCTTCAGACATAGGAGAAAAGGCGGGTGATGGTGGCGTAGAAAATTGGCTGTTGATGGCGGTAGTTTTCTTTACGAAGAACGATGCAAAATCATCAGCCGTTAACTCCAATGAAGGTGTGGGAGCAGGCGGACAGAGGAGAGCAGAGAAGGTTTTTAAGAGTGTGCGAGAGTCAGGAGAGTTGCTGATCTTCGAGTGGTTACAATCAGTTTTTGCAGAGGTGACGTCAACGGAGAAAGTAGAGAGAGCGAGGTCAGTATGGTCTTTTGACTTGTGCCATTTTCTCTCAGCTGACCGGAGGCTGGTGCGATGCTCACGTGGTACATCCGATAACCAGGGGGCAGACAGGGATGCACGGGCTGGTCCAGATGTAAGAGGGCATATGTTGTCCAAGCAGGATGTAAGCGTGGAACACAGAGTGTCTGTGGCACTGTTGGTATTCAAAAGAGAGAGCTCCTCAGAGGGGGGGAGTGCAGACAAGACAGCAGAGGAAAAGCAGGAGGGAGGGACCGTAGGTAGCGCCGGAAAGTGACCAGCGGTAAGACATCTGCGTTGTCTGGAGCGGTGAGGTCGGGGGTGACAAAGAAGTGATCGGACGTGTGCAGCGGAGTGACCTGAGAGTGATGAGTGGAGCATTTCTCGAATCATCCTTGTCATTTGCAAAACAGTAAGTGCATTTCTGGTTTTGATTGTTTGATTACAAGAGACGGCACATGATTCACGTTAACGCTTTTACTGTTTGTACAATAATTTATTGACAGACAGTGTCATTGTGATGCAGACAGGAAAAGACAGCACTGCATAGCACAAACAAATGTAGAAATCTGAACATAAGACAATCTCCTTAGGGAAAACTGTACATGCAGTGCAGTGGAATTACAGTGCAGTCTTCCTACACCTCCTGACGTTCCTGTCTTTTGGGCAACGGATTCTCATCCACATCACAACAAATATCTTCTCTTGCGATACAGCGTGAAAATCATCTTTCAGAGTGTCTAATCCAGCCTCTGCAGGCATCAGCTGTGATGTCATCACACGTTACATCCATGGCAGCCAGAAGGGTCATCTGTGTATGCGGCTGGCGATCATATACTTTTAATCTTCATGCTGAGAAAAATTCCTCAACGTGGTTGAGTAGGGTGAGAGGAACTCCACCAGCATCCTGTTGTGGGCCGCAAACCATTGCCTGATGATGTTGGAGCGATGGAAACTGACATTGTCCCAAACTAACACGTACTTTGGCAGGTCATCTCCAATCTGCCCCCTCTCTTGTTCAGGGATGAGATCCCTGTAGAGAGTCTCAAAAGACTGTTTAGGTGTGAAAAGGGGCCGTCTGCAACACACTGAAGTTGTCTTGCAGTCCTATGTGGAAAGAATATAGCAATGCAAAACACTAAATTGAGTAAAATAAAATGCCACTGTTTACTTAAAGTATACTTACTGTATATTGTAAAACTAGTGCTTACATGTCGTGGGATTATACTATTCTACAGAGACCCATTATAATGCATTTTGATCAACATGACATAAACAATTGATAATGTAGGAATCTGCACAGAATTTTGTCATAATCATTTGCATGGATGTACCAAAGCATTTGCAACTTGTTCAAAGAAATGAGAAAATGCTTGTTTGATGTGCACACGTGACACAAGGATGTAAGGAATGAACAAGAAGTTTCGAGAATTTCAAATCGGATCTGAGAAATGTACCAAATTGACTTAGAAAAAACTGTATTTAAAGTGGGGGGGGGTACTTTTGGGGGAGTTTTGTTTCACCCAAGTGTCCCATTTCCACCCCTCTCAAACTAATGCATGGATGCATATAGCCAGAAACAATTAATTTGATGCATGCAAAGAAGCAACACTGTGTGTCTCAAGAAGCATTTATTCATGATTACGTAGACATGCTAAAATTTTAAGGCCACACACTACACATTACACATTTCATAAAATTTACATTTAGTCATTTAGCAGACGTTTTTATCCAAAGCGACTTACAGACGAGGAAACATTGGAAGCAATTATAACAATATAGGCAACAAAATGCATAAGTTAATTAAATCCAGTCCATTAAAGCCTAGCACAGTATACAAAGCTAAGAATAGTGAGGTAAGTAAAAAAATAATTTTTTAAGAAGACAGAAAATAATAAGAGGTTAAAATCAGTCATCTACATTTTGACGGAAGATATGCATTTTCACACACTACACCGGCCTGTAGTGTTCTAGCAGTGTAAGGTTGAGAGTGAGTTTCTTCAGTAGCGGTGTGATGCAGGCCTCTTTGAAAGCAGTGGGAAATGTCCCAGTGGTGAGCAAAGAGTTGATGATGCGGGTCAGACCAGGCACAACTGCTGGAGAGATGGCATGGAGGAGATGGGTGGGGATGGGATCCAGTGGGCAGGTGGTAGGGTGGTTGGAACCAATGACCTTGGAAACATCATCTTCAGACATAGGAGAAAAGGCGGGTGATGGTGGCGTAGAAAATTGGCTGTTGATGGCGGTAGTTTTCTTTACGAAGAACGATGCAAAATTATCAGCCGTTAACTCCGATGAAGGTGTGGGAGCAGGCGGACAGAGGAGAGCAGAGAAGGTTTTTAAGTGTGTGAGAGAGTCAGGAGAGTTGCTGATCTTCGAGTGGTTATAATCAGTTTTTGCAGAGGTGACGTCAACGGAGAAAGTATAGAGAAGAGACTGGTAGAGAGAGAGAGGTCAGTATGGTCTTTTGACTTGTGCCATTTTCTCTCAGCTGACCGGAGGCTGGTGCGATGCTCACGTGGTACATCCGATAACCAGGGGGCAGACAGGGATGCACGGGCTGGTCCAGATGGAAGAGGGCATATGTTGTCCAAGCAGGATGTAAGCGTGGAACACAGAGTGTCTGTGGCACTGTTGGTATTCAAAAGAGAGAGCTCCTCAGAGGGGGGGGAGTGCAGACAAGACAGCAGAGGAAAAGCAGGAGGGAGGGACCGTAGGTAGCGCAGGAAAGTGACCAGCGGTAAGACATCTGCGTTGTCTGGAGCGGTGAGGTCGGGGGTGACAAATAAGTGATCAGACGTGTGCAGCGGAGTGAACTGAGAGTGATGAGTGGAGCATTTCTCGAATCATCCTTGTCATTTGCAAAACAGTAAGTGCATTTCTGGTTTTGATTGTTTGATTGCAAGAGACGGCACATGAGTCACGTTTACGCTTTTACTGTTTTTACAATAATTTATTGACAGACAGTGTCATTGTGATGCAGACAGGAAAAGACAGCACTGCATAGCACAAACAAATGTAGAAATCTGAATATAAGACAATCTCCTTAGGGAACACTGTACATGCAGTGCAGTGGAATTACAGTGCAGCCTTCCTACACCTCCTGACGTTCCTGTCTTTTGGGCAACGGATTCTCATCCACATCACAACAAATATCTTCTCTTGCGATACAGCGTGAAAATCATCTTTCAGAGTGTCTAATCCAGCCTCTGCAGGCATCAGCTGTGATGTCATCACACGTTACATCCATGGCAGCCAGAAGGGTCATCTATGTATGCGGCTGGCGATCATATACTTTTAATCTTCATGCTGAGACAAATTCCTCAACGTGGTTGATGATGATGTTGGAGCGATGGAAACTGACATTGTCCCAAACTAACACGTACTTTGGCAGGTCATCTCCAATCTGCCCCCTCTCTTGTTCAGGGATGAGATCCCTGTAGAGAGTGTCAAAAGACTGTTTAGGTGTGAAAAGGGGCCGTCTGCAACACAGTGAAGTTGTCTTGCAGTCCTATGTGGAAAGAATATAGCAATGCAAAACACTAAATTGAGTATAATAAAATGCCACCGTTTACTTAAAGTATACTTACTGTATATTGTAAAACTAGTGCTTAAATGTCGTGGGGATTATACTATTCCACAGAGACCCATTACAATGCATTTTGATCAACATGACATAAGCAATTGATAATGTAGGAATCTGCACAGAATTTTGTCATAATCATTTGCATGGATGTACCAAAGCATTTGCAACTTGTTCAAAGAAATGAGAAAATGCTTGTTTGATGTGCACACGTGACACAAGGATGTAAGGATTGAACAAGAAGTTTTGAGAATTTCAAATCGGATCTGAGAAATGTACCAAATTGACTTAGAAAAAACTGTATTTAAAGTGGGGGGGTACTTTTGGGGCAGTTTTGTTTCACCCAAGTGTCCCATTTCCACCCCTCTCAAACTAATGCATGGATGCATATAGCCAGAAACAATTCATTTGATGCATGCAAAGAAGCAACACTGTGTGTCTCAAGAAGCATTTATTCATGATTACGTAGACATGCTAAAATTTCAAGGCCACACACTACACATTACACATGACATTACACATTTCATAAAATTTACATTTAGTCATTTAGCAGACGTTTTTATCCAAAGCGACTTACAGACGAGGAAACATTGGAAGCAATTATAACAATATTGGCAACAAAATGCATAAGTTAATTAAATCCAGTCCATTAAAGCCTAGCACAGTATACAAAGCTAAGAATAGTGAGGTAAGTAAAAAAATAATTTTTTAAGAAGACAGAAAATAATAAGAGGTTAAAATCAGTCATCTACATTTTGACGGAAGATATGCATTTTCACACACTACACCGGCCTGTTGTGTTCTAGCAGTGTAAGGTTGAGAGTGAGTTACTTCAGTAGCGGTGTGATGCAGGCCTCTTTGAAAGCAGTGGGAAATGTCCCAGTGGTGAGCAAAGAGTTGATGATGCGGGTCAGACCAGGCACAACTGCTGGAGAGATGGCATGGAGGAGATGGGTGGGGATGGGATCCAGTGGGCAGGTGGTAGGGTGGTTGGAACCAATGACCTTGGAAACATCATCTTCAGACATAGGAGAAAAGGCGGGTGATGGTGGCGTAGAAAATTGGCTGTTGATGGCGGTAGTTTTGTTTACGAAGAACGATGCAAAATCATCAGCCGTTAACTCCGATGAAGGTGTGGGAGCAGGCAGACAGAGGAGAGCAGAGAAGGATTTTAAGAGTGTGCGAGAGTCAGGAGAGTTGCTGATCTTCGAGTGGTTATAATCAGTTTTTGCAGAGGTGACGTCAACGGAGAAAGTAGAGAGAGAGAGGTCAGTATGGTCTTTTGACTTGTGCCATTTTCTCTCAGCTGACCGGAGGCTGGTGCGATGCTCACGTGGTACATCCGATAACCAGGGGGCAGACAGGGATGCACGGGCTGGTCCAGATGTAAGAGGGCATATGTTGTCCAAGCAGGATGTAAGCGTGGAACACAGAGTGTCTGCGGCACTGTTGGTATTCAAAAGAGAGAGCTCCTCAGAGGGGGGGAGTGCAGACAAGACAGCAGAGGAAAAGCAGGAGGGAGGGACCGTAGGTAGCGCCGGAAAGTGACCAGCGGTAAGACATCTGCGTTGTCTGGAGCGGTGAGGTCGGGGGTGACAAAGAAGTGATCAGACGTGTGCAGCGGAGTGACCTGAGAGTGATGAGTGGAGCATTTCTCGAATCATCCTTGTCATTTGCAAAACAGTAAGTGCATTTCTGGTTTTGATTGTTTGATTGCAAGAGACGGCACATGATTCACGTTAACGCATTTACTGTTTGTACAATAATTTATTGACAGACAGTGTCATTGTGATGCAGACAGGAAAAGACAGCACTGCATAGCACAAACAAATGTAGAAATCTGAACATAAGACAATATCCTTAGGGAAAACTGTACATGCAGTGCAGTGGAATTACAGTGCAGTCTTCCTACACCTCCTGACGTTCCTGTCTTTTGGGCAACGGATTCTCATCCACATCACAACAAATATCTTCTCTTGCGAAACAGCGTGAAAATCATCTTTCAGATTGTCTAATCCAGCCTCTGCAGGCATCAGCTGTGATGTCATCACACTTTACATCCATGGCAGCCAGAAGGGTCATCTGTGTATGCGGCTGGCGATCATATACTTTTAATCTTCATGCTGAGAAAAATTACTCAACGTGGTTGAGTAGGGTGAGAGGAACTCCACCAGCATCCTGTTGTGGGCCGCAAACCATTGCCTGATGATGTTGGAGCGATGGAAACTGACATTGTCCCAAACTAACACGTACTTTGGCAGGTCATCTCCAATCTGCCCCCTCTCTTGTTCAGGGATGAGATCCCTGTAGAGAGTGTCAAAAGACTGTTTAGGTGTGAAAAGGGGCCGTCTGCAACACAGTGAAGTTGTCTTGCAGTCCTATGTGGAAAGAATATAGCAATGCAAAACACTAAATTGAGTATAATAAAATGCCACCGTTTACTTAAAGTATACTTACTGTATATTGTAAAACTAGTGCTTAAATGTCGTGGGGATTAGACTATTCCACAGAGACCCATTACAATGCATTTTGATCAACATGACATAAGCAATTGATAATGTAGGAATCTGCACAGAATTTTGTCATAATCATTTGCATGGATGTACCAAAGCATTTGCAACTTGTTCAAAGAAATGAGAAAATGCTTGTTTGATGTGCACACGTGACACAAGGATGTAAGGATTGAACAAGAAGTTTTGAGAATTTCAAATCGGATCTGAGAAATGTACCAAATTGACTTAGAAAAAACTGTATTTAAAGTGGGGGGGTACTTTTGGGGCAGTTTTGTTTCACCCAAGTGTCCCATTTCCACCCCTCTCAAACTAATGCATGGATGCATATAGCCAGAAACAATTCATTTGATGCATGCAAAGAAGCAACACTGTGTGTCTCAAGAAGCATTTATTCATGATTACGTAGACATGCTAAAATTTCAAGGCCACACACTACACATTACACATTACACATGACATTACACATTTCATAAAATTTACATTTAGTCATTTAGCAGACGTTTTTATCCAAAGCGACTTACAGACGAGGAAACATTGGAAGCAATTATAAAAATATAGGCAACAAAAGGCATAAGTTAATTAAATCCAGTCCATTAAAGCCTAGCACAGTATACAAAGCTAAGGATAGTGAGGTAAGTAAAAAAATATTTTTTTAAGAAGACAGAAAATAATAAGAGGTTAAAATCAGTCATCTACATTTTGGCGGAAGATATGCATTTTCACACACTACACCGGCCTGTAGTGTTCTAGCAGTATAAGGTTGAGAGTGAGTTTCTTCAGTAGCGGTGTGATGCAGGCCTCTTTGAAAGCAGTGGGAAATGTCCCAGTGGTGAGCAAATAGTTTATGATGCGGGTCAGACCAGGCACAACTGCTGGAGAGATGGCATGGAGGAGATGGGTGGGGATGGGATCCAGTGGGCAGGTGGTAGGGTGGTTGGAACCAATGACCTTGGAAACATCATCTTCAGACATAGGAGAAAAGGCGGGTGATGGTTGCGTAGAAAATTGGCTGTTGATGGCGGTAGTTTTCTTTACGAAGAACGATGCAAAATCATCAGCCGTTAACTCCGATGAAGGTGTGGGAGCAGGCGGACAGAGGAGAGCAGAGAAGGTTTTTAAGAGTGTGCGAGAGTCAGGAGAGTTGCTGATCTTCGAGTGGTTATAATCAGTTTTTGCAGAGGTGACGTCAACGGAGAAAGTAGAGAGAGAGAGGTCAGTATGGTCTTTTGACTTGTGCCATTTTCTCTCAGCTGACCGGAGGCTGGTGCGATGCTCACGTGGTACATCCGATAACCAGGGGGCAGACAGGGATGCACGGGCTGGTCCAGATGTAAGAGGGCATATGTTGTCCAAGCAGGATGTAAGCGTGGAACACAGAGTGTCTGTGGCACTGTTGGTATTCAAAAGAGAGAGCTCCTCAGAGGGGGGAGTGCAGACAAGACAGCAGAGGAAAAGCAGGAGGGAGGGACCGTAGGTAGCGCCGGAAAGTGACCAGCGGTAAGACATCTGCGTTGTCTGGAGCGGTGAGGTCGGGGGTGACAAAGAAGTGATCAGACGTGTGCAGCGGAGTGACCTGAGAGTGATGAGTCGAGCATTTCTCGAATCATCCTTGTCATTTGCAAAACAGTAAGTGCATTTCTGGTTTTGAGTGTTTGATTGCAAGAGACGGCACATGATTCACGTTAACGCTTTTACTGTTTGTACAATAATTTATTGACAGACAGTGTCATTGTGATGCAGACAGGAAAAGACAGCACTGCATAGCACAAACAAATGTAGAAATCTGAACATAAGACAATCTCCTTGGGAAAACTGTACATGCAGTGCAGTGGAATTACAGTGCAGTCTTCCTACACCTCCTGACGTTCCTGTCTTTTGGGCAACGGATTCTCATCCACATCACAACAAATATCTTCTCTTGCGATACAGCGTGAAAATCATCTTTCAGAGTGTCTAATCCAGCCTCTGCAGGCATCAGCTGTGATGTCATCACACGTTACATCCATGGCAGCCAGAAGGGTCATTTGTGTATGCGGCTGGCGATCATATACTTTTAATCTTCATGCTGAGAAAAATTCCTCAACGTGGTTGAGTAGGGTGAGAGGAACTCCACCAGCATCCTGTTGTGGGCTGCAAACCATTGCCTGATGATGTTGGAGCGATGGAAACTGACATTGTCCCAAACTAACACGTACTTTGGCAGGTCATCTCCAATCTGCCCCCTCTCTTGTTCAGGGATGAGATCCCTGTAGAGAGTGTCAAAAGACTGTTTAGGTGTGAAAAGGGGCCGTCTGCAACACAGTGAAGTTGTCTTGCAGTCCTATGTGGAAAGAATATAGCAATGCAAAACACTAAATTGAGTAAAATAAAATGCCACTGTTTACTTAAAGTATACTTACTGTATAGTGTAAAACTAGTGCTTAAATGTCGTGGGGATTATACTATTCTACAGAGACCCATTATAATGCATTTTGATCAACATGACATAAGCAATTGATAATGTAGGAATCTGCACAGAATTTTGTCATAATCATTTGCATGGATGTACCAAAGCATTTGCAACTTGTTCAAAGAAATGAGAAAATGCTTGTTTGATGTGCACACGTGACACAAGGATGTAAGGATTGAACAAGAAGTTTTGAGAATTTCAAATCGGATCAGAGAAATGTACCAAATTGACTTAGAAAAAACTGTATTTAAAGTGGGGGGGGTACTTTTGGGGCAGTTTTGTTTCACCCAAGTGTCCCATTTCCACCCCTCTCAAACTAATGCATGGATGCATATAGCCAGAAACAATTCATTTGATGCATGCAAAGAAGCAACACTGTGTGTCTCAAGAAGCATTTATTCATGATTACGTAGACATGCAAAAATTTCAAGGCCACACACTACACATTACACATGACATTACACATTTCATAAAATTTACATTTAGTCATTTAGCAGACGTTTTTATCCAAAGCGACTTACAGACGAGGAAACATTGGAAGCAATTATAACAATATAGGCAACAAAATGCATAAGTTAATTAAATCCAGTCCATTAAAGCCTAGCACAGTATACAAAGCTAAGAATAGTGAGGTAAGTAAAAAAAAATTTTTTAAGAAGACAGAAAATAGTAAGAGGTTAAAATCAGTCATCTACATTTTGACGGAAGATATGCATTTTCACACACTACACCGGCCTCTAGTGTTCTAGCAGTGTAAGGTTGAGAGTGAGTTTCTTCAGTAGCGGTGTGATGCAGGCCTCTTTGAAAGCAGTGGGAAATGTCCCAGTGGTGAGCAAAGAGTTGATGATGCGGGTCAGACCATGCACAACTGCTGGAGAGATGGCATGGAGGAGATGGGTGGGGATGGGATCCAGTGGGCAGGTGGTAGGGTGGTTGGAACCAATGACCTTGGAAACATCATCTTCAGACATAGGAGAAAAGGCGGGTGATGGTGGCGTAGAAAATTGGCTGTTGATGGCGGTAGTTTTCTTTACGAAGAACGATGCAAAATCATCAGCCGTTAACTCCGATGAAGGTGTGGGAGCAGGCGGACAGAGGAGAGCAGAGAAGGTTTTTAAGAGTGTGCGAGAGTCAAGAGAGTTGCTGATCTTCGAGTGGTTATAATCAGTTTTTGCAGAGGTGACGTCAACGGAGAAAGTAGAGAGAGAGAGGTCAGTATGGTCTTTTGACTTGTGCCATTTTCTCTCAGCTGACCGGAGGCTGGTGCGATGCTCACGTGGTACATCCGATAACCAGGGGGCAGACAGGGATGCACGGGCTGGTCCAGATGTAAGAGGGCATATGTTGTCCAAGCAGGATGTAAGCGTGGAACACAGAGTGTCTGTGGCACTGTTGGTATTCAAAAGAGAGAGCTCCTCAGAGGGGGGAGTGCAGACAAGACAGCAGAGGAAAAGCAGGAGGGAGGGACCGTAGGTAGCGCCGGAAAGTGACCAGCGGTAAGACATCTGCGTTGTCTGGAGCGGTGAGGTCGGGGGTGACAAAGAAGTGATCAGACGTGTGCAGCGGAGTGACCTGAGATTGATGAGTGGAGCATTTCTCGAATCATCCTTGTCATTTGCAAAACAGTAAGTGCATTTCTGGTTTTGAGTGTTTGATTGCAAGAGACGGCACATGATTCACGTTAACGCTTTTACTGTTTGTACAATAATTTATTGACAGACAGTGTCATTGTGATGCAGACAGGAAAAGACAGCACTGCATAGCACAAACAAATGTAGAAATCTGAACATAAGACAATCTCCTTGGGAAAACTGTACATGCAGTGCAGTGGAATTACAGTGCAGTCTTCCTACACCTCCTGACGTTCCTGTCTTTTGGGCAACGGATTCTCATCCACATCACAACAAATATCTTCTCTTGCGATACAGCGTGAAAATCATCTTTCAGAGTGTCAAATCCAGCCTCTGCAGGCATCAGCTGTGATGTCATCACACTTTACATCCATGGCAGCCAGAAGGGTCATCTGTGTATGCGGCTGGCGATCATATACTTTTAATCTTCATGCTGAGAAAAATTCCTCAACGTGGTTGAGTAGGGTGAGAGGAACTCCACCAGTATCCTGTTGTGGGCCGCAAACCATTGCCTGATGATGTTGGAGCGATGGAAACTGACATTGTCCCAAACTAACACGTACTTTGGCAGGTCATCTCCAATCTGCCCCCTCTCTTGTTCAGGGATGAGATCCCTGTAGAGAGTGTCAAAAGACTGTTTAGGTGTGAAAAGGGGCCGTCTGCAACACAGTGAAGTTGTCTTGCAGTCCTATGTGGAAAGAATATAGCAATGCAAAACACTAAATTGAGTAAAATAAAATGCCACTGTTTACTTAAAGTATACTTACTGTATATTGTAAAACTAGTGCTTAAATGTCGTGGGGATTATACTATTCTACAGAGACCCATTATAATGCATTTTGATCAACATGACATAAGCAATTGATAATGTAGGAATCTGCACAGAATTTTGTCATAATCATTTGCATGGATGTACCAAAGCATTTGCAACTTGTTCAAAGAAATGAGAAAATGCTTGTTTGATGTGCACACGTGACACAAGGATGTAAGGATTGAACAAGAAGTTTTGAGAATTTCAAATCGGATCAGAGAAATGTACCAAATTGACTTAAAAAAAACTGTGTTTAAAGTGGGGGGGGGTACTTTTGGGGCAGTTTTGTTTCACCCAAGTGTCCCATTTCCACCCCTCTCAAACTAATGCATGGATGCATATAGCCAGAAACAATTCATTTGATGCATGCAAAGAAGCAACACTGTGTGTCTCAAGAAGCATTTATTCATGATTACGTAGACATGCTAAAATTTCAAGGCCACACACTACACATTACACATTACACATGACATTATACATTTCATAAAATTTACATTTAGTCATTTAGCAGACGTTTTTATCCAAAGCGACTTACAGACGAGGAAACATTGGAATGAAATTATAACAATATAGGCAACAAAATGCATAAGTTAATTAAATCCAGTCCATTAAAGCCTAGCACAGTATACAAAGCTAAGAATAGTGAGGTAAGTAAAAAAATAATTTTTTAAGAAGACAGAAAATAATAAGAGGTTCAAATCAGTCATCTACATTTTGACGGAAGATATGCATTTTCACACACTACACCGGCCTGTAGTGTTCTAGCAGTGTAAGGTTGAGAGTGAGTCTCTTCAGTAGCGGTGTGATGCAGGCCTCTTTGAAAGCAGTGGGAAATGTCCCAGTGGTGAGCAAAGAGTTGATGATGCGGGTCAGACCAGGCACAACTGCTGGAGAGATGGCATGGAGGAGATGGGTGGGGATGGGATCCAGTGGGCAGGTGGTAGGGTGGTTGGAACCAATGACCTTGGAAACATCATCTTCAGACATAGGAGAAAAGGCGGGTGATGGTGGTGTAGAAAATTGGCTGTTGATGGCGGTAGTTTTCTTTACGAAGAACGATGCAAAATCATCAGCCGTTAACTCCGATGAAGGTGTGGGAGCAGGCGGACAGAGGAGAGCAGAGAAGGTTTTTAAGAGTGTGCGAGAGTCAGGAGAGTTGCTGATCTTCGAGTGGTTATAATCAGTTTTTGCAGAGGTGACGTCAACGGAGAAAGTAGAGAGAGAGAGGTCAGTATGGTCTTTTGACTTGTGCCATTTTCTCTCAGTTGACCGGAGGCTGGTGCGATGCTCATGTGGTACATCCGATAACCAGGGGGCAGACAGGGATGCACGGGCTGGTCCAGATGTAAGAGGGCATATGTTGTCCAAGCAGGATGTAAGCGTGGAACACAGAGTGTCTGTGGCACTGTTGGTATTCAAAAGAGAGAGCTCCTCAGAGGGGGGGAGTGCAGACAAGACAGCAGAGGAAAAGCAGGAGGGAGGGACCGTAGGTAGCGCCGGAAAGTGACCAGCGGTAAGACATCTGCGTTGTCTGGAGCGGTGAGGTCGGGGGTGACAAAGAAGTGATCAGACGTGTGCAGTGGAGTGACCTGAGAGTGATGAGTGGAGCATTTCTCGAATCATCCTTGTCATTTGCAAAACAGTAAGTGCATTTCTGGTTTTGATTGTTTGATTGCAAGAGACGGCACATGATTCACGTTAACGCTTTTACTGTTTGTACAATAATTTATTGACAGACAGTGTCATTGTGATGCAGACAGGAAAAGACAGCACTGCATAGCACAAACAAATGTAGAAATCTGAACATAAGACAATCTCCTTGGGAAAACTGTACATGCAGTGCAGTGGAATTACAGTGCAGTCTTCCTACACCTCCTGACGTTCCTGTCTTTTGGGCAACGGATTCTCATCCACATCACAACAAATATCTTCTCTTGCGATACAGCGTGAAAATCATCTTTCAGAGTGTCTAATCCAGCCTCTGCAGGCATCAGCTGTGATGTCATCACACGTTACATCCATGGCAGCCAGAAGGGTCATTTGTGTATGCGGCTGGCGATCATATACTTTTAATCTTCATGCTGAGAAAAATTCCTCAACGTGGTTGAGTAGGGTGAGAGGAACTCCACCAGCATCCTGTTGTGGGCTGCAAACCATTGCCTGATGATGTTGGAGCGATGGAAACTGACATTGTCCCAAACTAACACGTACTTTGGCAGGTCATCTCCAATCTGCCCCCTCTCTTGTTCAGGGATGAGATCCCTTTAGAGAGTGTCAAAAGACTGTTTAGGTGTGAAAAGGGGCCGTCTGCAACACAGTGAAGTTGTCTTGCAGTCCTATGTGGAAAGAATATAGCAATGCAAAACACTAAATTGAGTAAAATAAAATGCCACTGTTTACTTAAAGTATACTTACTGTATAGTGTAAAACTAGTGCTTAAATGTCGTGGGGATTATACTATTCTACAGAGACCCATTATAATGCATTTTGATCAACATGACATAAGCAATTGATAATGTAGGAATCTGCACAGAATTTTGTCATAATCATTTGCATGGATGTACCAAAGCATTTGCAACTTGTTCAAAGAAATGAGAAAATGCTTGTTTGATGTGCACACGTGACACAAGGATGTAAGGATTGAACAAGAAGTTTTGAGAATTTCAAATCGGATCAGAGAAATGTACCAAATTGACTTAGAAAAAACTGTATTTAAAGTGGGGGGGGTACTTTTGGGGCAGTTTTGTTTCACCCAAGTGTCCCATTTCCACCCCTCTCAAACTAATGCATGGATGCATATAGCCAGAAACAATTCATTTGATGCATGCAAAGAAGCAACACTGTGTGTCTCAAGAAGCATTTATTCATGATTACGTAGACATGCAAAAATTTCAAGGCCACACACTACACATTACACATGACATTACACATTTCATAAAATTTACATTTAGTCATTTAGCAGACGTTTTTATCCAAAGCGACTTACAGACGAGGAAACATTGGAAGCAATTATAACAATATAGGCAACAAAATGCATAAGTTAATTAAATCCAGTCCATTAAAGCCTAGCACAGTATACAAAGCTAAGAATAGTGAGGTAAGTAAAAAAAAATTTTTTAAGAAGACAGAAAATAGTAAGAGGTTAAAATCAGTCATCTACATTTTGACGGAAGATATGCATTTTCACACACTACACCGGCCTCTAGTGTTCTAGCAGTGTAAGGTTGAGAGTGAGTTTCTTCAGTAGCGGTGTGATGCAGGCCTCTTTGAAAGCAGTGGGAAATGTCCCAGTGGTGAGCAAAGAGTTGATGATGCGGGTCAGACCATGCACAACTGCTGGAGAGATGGCATGGAGGAGATGGGTGGGGATGGGATCCAGTGGGCAGGTGGTAGGGTGGTTGGAACCAATGACCTTGGAAACATCATCTTCAGACATAGGAGAAAAGGCGGGTGATGGTGGCGTAGAAAATTGGCTGTTGATGGCGGTAGTTTTCTTTACGAAGAACGATGCAAAATCATCAGCCGTTAACTCCGATGAAGGTGTGGGAGCAGGCGGACAGAGGAGAGCAGAGAAGGTTTTTAAGAGTGTGCGAGAGTCAAGAGAGTTGCTGATCTTCGAGTGGTTATAATCAGTTTTTGCAGAGGTGACGTCAACGGAGAAAGTAGAGAGAGAGAGGTCAGTATGGTCTTTTGACTTGTGCCATTTTCTCTCAGCTGACCGGAGGCTGGTGCGATGCTCACGTGGTACATCCGATAACCAGGGGGCAGACAGGGATGCACGGGCTGGTCCAGATGTAAGAGGGCATATGTTGTCCAAGCAGGATGTAAGCGTGGAACACAGAGTGTCTGTGGCACTGTTGGTATTCAAAAGAGAGAGCTCCTCAGAGGGGGGAGTGCAGACAAGACAGCAGAGGAAAAGCAGGAGGGAGGGACCGTAGGTAGCGCCGGAAAGTGACCAGCGGTAAGACATCTGCGTTGTCTGGAGCGGTGAGGTCGGGGGTGACAAAGAAGTGATCAGACGTGTGCAGCGGAGTGACCTGAGATTGATGAGTGGAGCATTTCTCGAATCATCCTTGTCATTTGCAAAACAGTAAGTGCATTTCTGGTTTTGAGTGTTTGATTGCAAGAGACGGCACATGATTCACGTTAACGCTTTTACTGTTTGTACAATAATTTATTGACAGACAGTGTCATTGTGATGCAGACAGGAAAAGACAGCACTGCATAGCACAAACAAATGTAGAAATCTGAACATAAGACAATCTCCTTGGGAAAACTGTACATGCAGTGCAGTGGAATTACAGTGCAGTCTTCCTACACCTCCTGACGTTCCTGTCTTTTGGGCAACGGATTCTCATCCACATCACAACAAATATCTTCTCTTGCGATACAGCGTGAAAATCATCTTTCAGAGTGTCAAATCCAGCCTCTGCAGGCATCAGCTGTGATGTCATCACACTTTACATCCATGGCAGCCAGAAGGGTCATCTGTGTATGCGGCTGGCGATCATATACTTTTAATCTTCATGCTGAGAAAAATTCCTCAACGTGGTTGAGTAGGGTGAGAGGAACTCCACCAGTATCCTGTTGTGGGCCGCAAACCATTGCCTGATGATGTTGGAGCGATGGAAACTGACATTGTCCCAAACTAACACGTACTTTGGCAGGTCATCTCCAATCTGCCCCCTCTCTTGTTCAGGGATGAGATCCCTGTAGAGAGTGTCAAAAGACTGTTTAGGTGTGAAAAGGGGCCGTCTGCAACACAGTGAAGTTGTCTTGCAGTCCTATGTGGAAAGAATATAGCAATGCAAAACACTAAATTGAGTAAAATAAAATGCCACTGTTTACTTAAAGTATACTTACTGTATATTGTAAAACTAGTGCTTAAATGTCGTGGGGATTATACTATTCTACAGAGACCCATTATAATGCATTTTGATCAACATGACATAAGCAATTGATAATGTAGGAATCTGCACAGAATTTTGTCATAATCATTTGCATGGATGTACCAAAGCATTTGCAACTTGTTCAAAGAAATGAGAAAATGCTTGTTTGATGTGCACACGTGACACAAGGATGTAAGGATTGAACAAGAAGTTTTGAGAATTTCAAATCGGATCAGAGAAATGTACCAAATTGACTTAAAAAAAACTGTGTTTAAAGTGGGGGGGGGTACTTTTGGGGCAGTTTTGTTTCACCCAAGTGTCCCATTTCCACCCCTCTCAAACTAATGCATGGATGCATATAGCCAGAAACAATTCATTTGATGCATGCAAAGAAGCAACACTGTGTGTCTCAAGAAGCATTTATTCATGATTACGTAGACATGCTAAAATTTCAAGGCCACACACTACACATTACACATTACACATGACATTATACATTTCATAAAATTTACATTTAGTCATTTAGCAGACGTTTTTATCCAAAGCGACTTACAGACGAGGAAACATTGGAATGAAATTATAACAATATAGGCAACAAAATGCATAAGTTAATTAAATCCAGTCCATTAAAGCCTAGCACAGTATACAAAGCTAAGAATAGTGAGGTAAGTAAAAAAATAATTTTTTAAGAAGACAGAAAATAATAAGAGGTTAAAATCAGTCATCTACATTTTGACGGAAGATATGCATTTTCACACACTACACCGGCCTGTAGTGTTCTAGCAGTGTAAGGTTGAGAGTGAGTTTCTTCAGTAGCGGTGTGATGCAGGCCTCTTTGAAAGCAGTGGGAAATGTCCCAGTGGTGAGCAAAGAGTTGATGATGCGGGTCAGACCATGCACAACTGCTGGAGAGATGGCATGGAGGAGATGGGTGGGGATGGGATCCAGTGGGCAGGTGGTAGGGTGGTTGGAACCAATGACCTTGGAAACATCATCTTCAGACATAGGAGAAAAGGCGGGTGATGGTGGCGTAGAAAATTGGCTGTTGATGGCGGTAGTTTTCTTTACGAAGAACGATGCAAAATCATCAGCCGTTAACTCCGATGAAGGTGTGGGAGCAGGCGGACAGAGGAGAGCAGAGAAGGTTTTTAAGAGTGTGCGAGAGTCAGGAGAGTTGCTGATCTTCGAGTGGTTATAATCAGTTTTTGCAGAGGTGACGTCAACGGAGAAAGTAGAGAGAGAGAGGTCAGTATGGTCTTTTGACTTGTGCCATTTTCTCTCAGCTGACCGGAGGCTGGTGCGATGCTCACGTGGTACATCCGATAACCAGGGGGCAGACAGGGATGCACGGGCTGGTCCAGATGTAAGAGGGCATATGTTGTCCAAGCAGGATGTAAGCGTGGAACACAGAGTGTCTGTGGCACTGTTGGTATTCAAAAGAGAGAGCTCCTCAGAGGGGGGAGTGCAGACAAGACAGCAGAGGAAAAGCAGGAGGGAGGGACCGTAGGTAGCGCCGGAAAGTGACCAGCGGTAAGACATCTGCGTTGTCTGGAGCGGTGAGGTCGGGGGTGACAAAGAAGTGATCAGACGTGTGCAGCGGAGTGACCTGAGAGTGATGAGTGGAGCATTTCTCGAATCATCCTTGTCATTTGCAAAACAGTAAGTGCATTTCTGGTTTTGATTGTTTGATTGCAAGAGACGGCACATGATTCACGTTAACGCTTTTACTGTTTGTACAATAATTTATTGACAGACAGTGTCATTGTGATGCAGACAGGAAAAGACAGCACTGCATAGCACAAACAAATGTAGAAATCTGAACATAAGACAATCTCCTTAGGGAAAACTGTACATGCAGTGCAGTGGAATTACAGTGCAGTCTTCCTACACCTCCTGACGTTCCTGTCTTTTGGGCAACGGATTCTCATCCACATCACAACAAATATCTTCTCTTGCGATACAGCGTGAAAATCATCTTTCAGAGTGTCTAATCCAGCCTCTGCAGGCATCAGCTGTGATGTCATCACACGTTACATCCATGGCAGCCAGAAGGGTCATCTGTGTATGCGGCTGGCCATCATATACTTTTAATCTTCATGCTGAGAAAAATTCCTCAACGTGGTTGAGTAGGGTGAGAGGAACTCCACCAGCATCCTGTTGTGGGCCGCAAACCATTGCCTGATGATGTTGGAGCGATGGAAACTGACATTGTCCCAAACTAACACGTACTTTGGCAGGTCATCTCCAATCTGCCCCCTCTCTTGTTCAGGGATGAGATCCCTGTAGAGAGTGTCAAAAGACTGTTTAGGTGTGAAAAGGGGCCGTCTGCAACACAGTGAAGTTGTCTTGCAGTCCTATGTGGAAAGAATATAGCAATGCAAAACACTAAATTGAGTAAAATAAAATGCCACTGTTTACTTAAAGTATACTTACTGTATATTGTAAAGCTAGTGCTTAAATGTCGTGGGGATTATACTATTCTACAGAGACCCATTATAATGCATTTTGATCAACATGACATAAGCAATTGATAATGTAGGAATCTGCACAGAATTTTGTCATAATCATTTGCATGGATGTACCAAAGCATTTGCAACTTGTTCAAAGAAATGAGAAAATGCTTGTTTGATGTGCACACGTGACACAAGGATGTAAGGAATGAACAAGAAGTTTCGAGAATTTCAAATCGGATCTGAGAAATGTACCAAATTGACTTAGAAAAAACTGTATTTAAAGTGGGGGGGGGTACTTTTGGGGCAGTTTTGTTTCACCCAAGTGTCCCATTTCCACCCCCTCAAACTAATGCATGGATGCATATAGCCAGAAACAATTCATTTGATGCATGCAAAGAAGCAACACTGTGTGTCTCAAGAAGCATTTATTCATGATTACGTAGACATGCTAAAATTTCAAGGCCACACACTACACATTACACAGTACACATGACATTACACATTTCATAAAATTTACATTTAGTCATTTAGCAGACGTTTTTATCCAAAGCGACTTACAGACTAGGAAACATTGGAAGCAATTTTAACAATATAGGCAACAAAATGCATAAGTTAATTAAATCCAGTCCATTAAAGCCTAGCACAGTATACAAAGCTAAGAATAGTGAGGTAAGTAAAAAAATAATTTTTTAAGAAGACAGAAAATAATAAGAGGTTCAAATCAGTCATCTACATTTTGACGGAAGATATGCATTTTCACACACTACACCGGCCTGTAGTGTTCTAGCAGTGTAAGGTTGAGAGTGAGTCTCTTCAGTAGCGGTGTGATGCAGGCCTCTTTGAAAGCAGTGGGAAATGTCCCAGTGGTGAGCAAAGAGTTGATGATGCGGGTCAGACCAGGCACAACTGCTGGAGAGATGGCATGGAGGAGATGGGTGGGGATGGGATCCAGTGGGCAGGTGGTAGGGTGGTTGGAACCAATGACCTTGGAAACATCATCTTCAGACATAGGAGAAAAGGCGGGTGATGGTGGTGTAGAAAATTGGCTGTTGATGGCGGTAGTTTTCTTTACGAAGAACGATGCAAAATCATCAGCCGTTAACTCCGATGAAGGTGTGGGAGCAGGCGGACAGAGGAGAGCAGAGAAGGTTTTTAAGAGTGTGCGAGAGTCAGGAGAGTTGCTGATCTTCGAGTGGTTATAATCAGTTTTTGCAGAGGTGACGTCAACGGAGAAAGTAGAGAGAGAGAGGTCAGTATGGTCTTTTGACTTGTGCCATTTTCTCTCAGTTGACCGGAGGCTGGTGCGATGCTCATGTGGTACATCCGATAACCAGGGGGCAGACAGGGATGCACGGGCTGGTCCAGATGTAAGAGGGCATATGTTGTCCAAGCAGGATGTAAGCGTGGAACACAGAGTGTCTGTGGCACTGTTGGTATTCAAAAGAGAGAGCTCCTCAGAGGGGGGGAGTGCAGACAAGACAGCAGAGGAAAAGCAGGAGGGAGGGACCGTAGGTAGCGCCGGAAAGTGACCAGCGGTAAGACATCTGCGTTGTCTGGAGCGGTGAGGTCGGGGGTGACAAAGAAGTGATCAGACGTGTGCAGTGGAGTGACCTGAGAGTGATGAGTGGAGCATTTCTCGAATCATCCTTGTCATTTGCAAAACAGTAAGTGCATTTCTGGTTTTGATTGTTTGATTGCAAGAGACGGCACATGATTCACGTTAACGCTTTTACTGTTTGTACAATAATTTATTGACAGACAGTGTCATTGTGATGCAGACAGGAAAAGACAGCACTGCATAGCACAAACAAATGTAGAAATCTGAACATAAGACAATCTCCTTAGGGAAAACTGTACATGCAGTGCAGTGGAATTACAGTGCAGTCTTCCTACACCTCCTGACGTTCCTGTCTTTTGGGCAACGGATTCTCATCCACATCACAACAAATATCTTCTCTTGCGATCCAGCGTGAAAATCATCTTTCAGAGTGTCTAATCCAGCCTCTGCAGGCATCAGCTGTGATGTCATCACACGTTACATCCATGGCAGCCAGAAGGGTCATCTGTGTATGCGGCTGGCGATCATATACTTTTAATCTTCATGCTGAGAAAAATTCCTCAACGTGGTTGAGTAGGGTGAGAGGAACTTCACCAGCATCCTGTTGTGGGCCGCAAACCATTGCCTGATGATGTTGGAGCGATGGAAACTGACATTGTCCCAAACTAACACGTACTTTGGCAGGTCATCTCCAATCTGCCCCCTCTCTTGTTCAGGGATGAGATCCCTGTAGAGAGTGTCAAAAGACTGTTTAGGTGTGAAAAGGGGCCGTCTGCAACACAGTGAAGTTGTCTTGCAGTCCTATGTGGAAAGAATATAGCAATGCAAAACACTAAATTGAGTAAAATAAAATGCCACTGTTTACTTAAAGTATACTTACTGTATATTGTAAAACTGGTGCTTAAATGTCGTGGGGATTATACAATTCTACAGAGACCCATTATAATGCATTTTGATCAACATGACATAAGCAATTGATAATGTAGGAATCAGCACAGAATTTTGTCATAATCATTTGCATGGATGTACCAAAGCATTTGCAACTTGTTCAAAGAAATGAGAAAATGCTTGTTTGATGTGCACACGTGACACAAGGATGTAAGGAATGAACAAGAAGTTTCGAGAATTTCAAATCGGATCTGAGAAATGTACCAAATTGACTTAGAAAAAACTGTATTTAAAGTGGGGGGGTACTTTTGGGGCAGTTTTGTTTCACCCAAGTGTCCCATTTCCACCCCCTCAAACTAATGCATGGATGCATATAGCCAGAAACAATTCATTTGATGCATGCAAAGAAGCAACACTGTGTGTCTCAAGAAGCATTTATTCATGATTACGTAGACATGCTAAAATTTCAAGGCGACACACTACACATTACACAGTACACATGACATTACACATTTCATAAAATTTACATTTAGTCATTTAGCAGACGTTTTTATCCAAAGCGACTTACAGACTAGGAAACATTGGAAGCAATTTTAACAATATAGGCAAAAAAATGCATAAGTTAATTAAATCGAGTCCATTAAAGCCTAGCACAGTATACAAAGCTAAGAATAGTGAGGTAAGTAAAAAAATAATTTTTTAAGAAGACAGAAAATAATAAGAGGTTAAAATCAGTCATCTACATTTTGACGGAAGATATGCATTTTCACACACTACACCGGCCTGTAGTGTTCTAGCAGTGTAAGGTTGAGAGTGAGTCTCTTCAGTAGCGGTGTGATGCAGGCCTCTTTGAAAGCAGTGGGAAATGTCCCAGTGGTGAGCAAAGAGTTGATGATGCGGGTCAGACCAGGCACAACTGCTGGAGAGATGGCATGGAGGAGATGGGTGGGGATGGGATCCAGTGGGCAGGTGGTAGGGTGGTTGGAACCAATGACCTTGGAAACATCATCTTCAGACATATGAGAAAAGGCGGGTGATGGTGGTGTAGAAAATTGGCTGTTGATGGCGGTAGTTTTCTTTACGAAGAACGATGCAAAATCATCAGCCGTTAACTCCGATGAAGGTGTGGGAGCAGGCGGACAGAGGAGAGCAGAGAAGGTTTTTAAGAGTGTGCGAGAGTCAGGAGAGTTGCTGATCTTCGAGTGGTTATAATCAGTTTTTGCAGAGGTGACGTCAACGGAGAAAGTAGAGAGAGAGAGGTCAGTATGGTCTTTTGACTTGTGCCATTTTCTCTCAGCTGACCGGAGGCTGGTGCGATGCTCATGTGGTACATCCGATAACCAGGGGGCAGACAGGGATGCACGGGCTGGTCCAGATGTAAGAGGGCATATGTTGTCCAAGCAGGATGTAAGCGTGGAACACAGAGTGTCTGTGGCACTGTTGGTATTCAAAAGAGAGAGCTCCTCAGAGGGGGGGAGTGCAGACAAGACAGCAGAGGAAAAGCAGGAGGGAGGGACCGTAGGTAGCGCCGGAAAGTGACCAGCGGTAAGACATCTGCGTTGTCTGGAGCGGTGAGGTCGGGGGTGACAAAGAAGTGATCAGACGTGTGCAGCGGAGTGACCTGAGAGTGATGAGTGGAGCATTTCTCGAATCATCCTTGTCATTTGCAAAACAGTAAGTGCATTTCTGGTTTTGATTGTTTGATTGCAAGAGACGGCACATTATTCACGTTAACGCTTTTACTGTTTGTACAATAATTTATTGACAGACAGTGTCATTGTGATGCAGACAGGAAAAGACAGCACTGCATAGCACAAACAAATGTAGAAATCTGAACATAAGACAATCTCCTTAGGGAAAACTGTACATGCAGTGCAGTGGAATTACAGTGCCGTCTTCCTACACCTCCTGACGTTCCTGTCTTTTGGGCAACGGATTCTCATCCACATCACAACAAATATCTTCTCTTGCGATACAGCGTGAAAATCATCTTTCAGAGTGTCTAATCCAGCCTCTGCAGGCATCAGCTGTGATGTCATCACACGTTACATCCATGGCAGCCAGAAGGGTCATCTGTGTATGCGGCTGGCGATCATATACTTTTAATCTTCATGCTGAGAAAAATTCCTCAACGTGGTTGATGATGATGTTGGAGCGATGGAAACTGACATTGTCCCAAACTAACACGTACTTTGGCAGGTCATCTCCAATCTGCCCCTTCTCTTGTTCAGGGATGAGATCCCTGTAGAGAGTGTCAAAAGACTGTTTAGGTGTGAAAAGGGGCCGTCTGCAACACAGTGAAGTTGTCTTGCAGTCCTATGTGGAAAGAATATAGCAATGCAAAACACTAAATTGAGTAAAATAAAATGCCACTGTTTACTTAAGTATACTTACTGTATATTGTAAAACTAGTGCTTAAATGTCGTGGGGATTATACTATTCTACAGAGACCCATTATAATGCATTTTGATCAACATGACATAAGCAATTGATAATGTAGGAATCTGCACAGAATTTTGGCATAATCATTTGCATGGATGTACCAAAGCATTTGCAACTTGTTCAAAGAAATGATAAAATGCATGTTTGATGTGCACACGTGACACAAGGATGTAAGGATTGAACAAGAAGTTTTGAGAATTTCAAATCAGATCTGAGAAATGTACCAAATTGACTTAGAAAAAACTGTATTTAAAGTGGGGGGGGTACTTTTGGGGCAGTTTTGTTTCACCCAAGTGTCCCATTTCCACCCCTCTCAAACTAATGCATGGATGCATATAGCCAGAAACAATTCATTTGATGCATGCAAAGAAGCAACACTGTGTGTCTCAAGAAGCATTTATTCATGATTACGTAGACATGCTAAAATTTCAAGGCCACACACTACACATTACACATTACACATGACATTACACATTTCATAAAATTTACATTTAGTCATTTAGCAGACGTTTTTATCCAAAGCGACTTACAGACGAGGAAACATTGGAAGCATTTATAACAATATAGGCAACAAAATGCATAAGTTAATTAAATCCAGTCCATTAAAGCCTAGCACAGTATACAAAGCTAAGAATAGTGAGGTAAGTAAAAAAATATTTTTTTAAGAAGACAGAAAATAATAAGAGGTTAAAATCAGTCATCTACATTTTGACGGAAGATATGCATTTTCACACAGTACACCGGCCTGTAGTGTTCTAGCAGTGTAAGGTTGAGAGTGAGTTTCTTCAGTAGCGGTGTGATGCAGGCCTCTTTGAAAGCAGTGGGAAATGTCCCAGTGGTGAGCAAAGAGTTGATGATGCGGGTCAGACCAGGCACAACTGCTGGAGAGATGGCATGAAGGAGAAGGGTGGGGATGGGATCCAGTGGGCAGGTGGTAGGGTGGTTGGAACCAATGACCTTGGAAACATCATCTTCGGACATAGGAGAAAAGGCGGGTGATGGTGGCGTAGAAAATTGGCTGTTGATGGCGGTAGTTTTCTTTACGAAGAACGATGCAAAATCATCAGCCGTTAACTCCGATGAAGGTGTGGGAGCAGGCGGACAGAGGAGAGCAGAGAAGGTTTTTAAGAGTGTGCGAGAGTCAGGAGAGTTGCTGATCTTCGAGTGGTTATAATCAGTTTTTGCAGAGGTGACGTCAACGGAGAAAGTAGAGAGAAGAGACTGGTAGAGAGAGAGAGGTCAGTATGGTCTTTTGACTTGTGCCATTTTCTCTCAGCTGACCGGAGGCTGGTGCGATGCTCACGTGGTACATCCGATAACCAGGGGGCAGACAGGGATGCACGGGCTGGTCCAGATGCAACAGGGCATATGTTGTCCAAGCAGGATGTAAGCGTGGAACACAGAGTGTCTGTGGCACTGTTGGTATTCAAAAGAGAGAGCTCCTCAGAGGGGGGGAGTGCAAACAAGACAGCAGAGGAAAAGCAGGAGGGAGGGACCGTAGGTAGCTCCGGAAAGTGACCAGCGTTAAGACATCTGCGTTGTCTGGAGCGGTGAGGTCGGGGGTGACAAAGAAGTGATCAGACGTGTGCAGCGGAGTGACCTGAGAGTGATGAGTGGAGCATTTCTCGAATCATCCTTGTCATTTGCAAAACAGTAAGTGCATTTCTGGTTTTGATTGTTTGATTGCAAGAGACGGCACATGATTCACGTTAACGCTTTTACTGTTTGTACAATAATTTATTGACAGACAGTGTCATTGTGATGCAGACAGGAAAAGACAGCACTGCATAGCACAAACAAATGTAGAAATCTGAACATAAGACAATCTCCTTAGGGAAAACTGTACATGCAGTGCAGTGGAATTACAGTGCAGTCTTCCTACACCTCCTGACGTTCCTGTCTTTTGGGCAACGGATTCTCATCCACATCACAACAAATATCTTCTCTTGCGATACAGCGTGAAAATCATCTTTCAGAGTGTCTAATCCAGCATCTGCAGGCATCAGCTGTGATGTCATCACACGTTACATCCATGGCAGCCAGAAGGGTCATCTGTGTATACGGCTGGCGATCATATACTTTTAATCTTCATGCTGAGAAAAATTCCTCAACGTGGTTGATGATGATGTTGGAGCGATGGAAACTGACATTGTCCCAAACTAACACGTACTTTGGCAGGTCATCTCCAATCTGCCCCTCTCTTGTTCAGGGATGAGATCCCTGTAGAGAGTGTCAAAAGACTGTTTAGGTGTGAAAAGGGGCCGTCTGCAACACAGTGAAGTTGTCTTGCAGTCCTATGTGGAAAGAATATAGCAATGCAAAACACTAAATTGAGTAAAATAAAATGCCACTGTTTACTTAAGTATACTTACTGTATATTGTAAAACTAGTGCTTAAATGTCGTGGGGATTATACTATTCTACAGAGACCCATTATAATGCATTTTGATCAACATGACATAAGCAATTGATAATGTAGGAATCTGCACAGAATTTTGTCATAATCATTTGCATGGATGTACCAAAGCATTTGCAACTTGTTCAAAGAAATGATAAAATGCATGTTTGATGTGCACACGTGACACAAGGATGTAAGGATTGAACAAGAAGTTTTGAGAATTTCAAATCGGATCTGAGAAATGTACCAAATTGACTTAGAAAAAACTGTATTTAAAGTGGGGGGGGTACTTTTGGGGCAGTTTTGTTTCACCCAAGTGTCCCATTTCCACCCCTCTCAAACTAATGCATGGATGCATATAGCCAGAAACAATTCATTTGATGCATGCAAAGAAGCAACACTGTGTGTCTCAAGAAGCATTTATTCATGATTACGTAGACATGCTAAAATTTCAAGGCCACACACTACACATTACACATTACACATGACATTACACATTTCATAAAATTTACATTTAGTCATTTAGCAGACGTTTTTATCCAAAGCGACTTACAGACGAGGAAACATTGGAAGCATTTATAACAATATATGCAACAAAATGCATAAGTTAATTAAATCCAGTCCATTAAAGCCTAGCACAGTATACAAAGCTAAGAATAGTGAGGTAAGTAAAAAAATAATGTTTTAAGAAGACAGAAAATAATAAGAGGTTAAAATCAGTCATCTACACTTTGACGGAAGATATGCATTTTCACACGCTACACCGGCCTGTAGTGATCTAGCAGTGTAAGGTTGAGAGTGAGTTTCTTCAGTAGCGGTGTGATGCAGGCCTCTTTGAAAGCAGTGGGAAATGTCCCAGGGGTGGGCAAAGAGTTGATGATGCGGGTCAGACCAGGCACAACTGCTGGAGAGATGGCATGGAGGAGATGGGTGGGGATGGGATCCAGTGGGCAGGTGGTAGGGTGGTTGGAACCAATGACCTTGGAAACATCATCTTCAGACATAGGAGAAAAGGCGGGTGATGGTGGCGTAGAAAATTGGCTGTTGATGGCGGTAGTTTTCTTTACGAAGAACGATGCAAAATCATCAGCCGTTAACTCCGATGAAGGTGTGGGAGCAGGCGGACAGAGGAGAGCAGAGAAGGTTTTTAAGAGTGTGCGAGAGTCAGGAGAGTTGCTGATCTTCGAGCGGTTATAATCAGTTTTTGCAGAGGTGACGTCAACGGAGAAAGTAGAGAGAAGAGACTGGTAGAGAGAGAGAGGTCAGTATGGTCTTTTGACTTGTGCCATTTTCTCTCAGCTGACCGGAGGCTGGTGCGATGCTCACGTGGTACATCCGATAACCAGGGGGCAGACAGGGATGCACGGGCTGGTCCAGATGTAAGAGGGCATATGTTGTCCAAGCAGGATGTAAGCGTGGAACACAGTGTCTGTGGCACTGTTGGTATTCAAAAGAGAGAGCTCCTCAGAGGGGGGGAGTGCAGACAAGACAGCAGAGGAAAAGCAGGAGGGAGGGACCGTAGGTAGCGCCGGAAAGTGACCAGCGGTAAGACATCTGCGTTGTCTGGAGCGGTGAGGTCGGGGGTGACAAAGAAGTGATCAGACGTGTGCAGCGGAGTGACCTGAGAGTGATGAGTGGAGCATTTCTCGAATCATCCTTGTCATTTGCAAAACAGTAAGTGCATTTCTGGTTTTGATTGTTTGATTGCAAGAGACGGCACATGAGTCACGTTAACGCTTTTACTGTTTGTACAATAATTTATTGACAGACAGTGTCATTGTGATGCAGACAGGAAAAGACAGCACTGCATAGCACAAACAAATGTAGAAATCTGAACATAAGACAATCTCCTTAGGGAAAACTGTACATGCAGTGCAGTGGAATTACAGTGCAGTCTTCCTACACCTCCTGACGTTCCTGTCTTTTGGGCAACGGATTCTCATCCACATCACAACAAATATCTTCTCTTGCGATACAGCGTGAAAATCATCTTTCAGAGTGTCTAATCCAGCCTCTGCAGGCATCAGCTGTGATGTCATCACACGTTACATCCATGGCAGCCAGAAGGGTCATCTGTGTATGCGGCTGGCCATCATATACTTTTAATCTTCATGCTGAGAAAAATTCCTCAACGGGGTTGAGTAGGGTGAGAGGAACTCCACCAGCATCCTGTTGTGGGCCGCAAACCATTGCCTGATGATGTTGGAGCGATGGAAACTGACATTGTCCCAAACTAACACGTACTTTGGCAGGTCATCTCCAATCTGCCCCCTCTCTTGTTCAGGGATGAGATCCCTGTAGAGAGTGTCAAAAGACTGTTTAGGTGTGAAAAGGGGCCGTCTGCAACACAGTGAAGTTGTCTTGCAGTCCTATGTGGAAAGAATATAGCAATGCAAAACACTAAATTGAGTAAAATAAAATGCCACTGTTTACTTAAAGTATACTTACTGTATATTGTAAAACTAGTGCTTAAATGTCGTGGGGATTATAGTATTCTACAGAGACCCATTATAATGCATTTTGATCAACATGACATAAGCAATTGATAATGTAGGAATCTGCACAGAATTTTGTCATAATCATTTGCATGGATGTACCAAAGCATTTGCAACTTGTTCAAAGAAATGAGAAAATGCTTGTTTGATGTGCACACGTGACACAAGGATGTAACGATTGAACAAGAAGTTTTGAGAATTTCAAATCGGATCTGAGAAATTTACCAAATCGACTTAGAAAAAACTGTATTTAAAGTGGGGGGGGTACTTTTGGGGCAGTTTTGTTTCACCCAAGTGTCCCATTTCCACCCCTCTCAAACTAATGCATGGATGCATATAGCCAGAAACAATTCATTTGATGCATGCAAAGAAGCAACACTGTGTGTCTCAAGAAGCATTTATTCATGATTACGTAGACATGCTAGAATTTCAAGGCCACACACTACACATTACACATTACACATGACATTACACATTTCATAAAATTTACATTTAGTCATTTAGCAGACGTTTTTATCCAAAGCGACCTACAGACGAGGAAACATTTGTGCAATTATAACAATATAGGCAACAAAATGCATAAGTTAACTAAATCCAGTCCATTAAAGCCTAGCACAGTATACAAAGCTAAGAATAGTGAGGTAAGTAAAAAAATTTTTTTTTAAGAAGACAGAAAATAATAAGAGGTTAAAATCAGTCATCTAGATTTTGACGGAAGATATGCATTTTCACACACTACACCGGCCTGTAGTGTTCTAGCAGTGTAAGGTTGAGAGTGAGTTTCTTCAGTAGCGGTGTGATGCAGGCCTCGTTGAAAGCAGTGGGAAATGTCCCAGTGGTGAGCAAAGAGTTGATGATGCGGGTCAGACCAGGCACAACTGCTGGAGAGATGGCATGAAGGAGATGGGTGGGGATGGGATCCAGTGGGCAGGTGGTAGGGTGGTTGGAACCAATGACCTTGGAAACATCATCTTCAGACATAGGAGAAAAGGTGGGTGATGGTGGCGTAGAAAATTGGCTGTTGATGGCGGTAGTTTTCTTTACGAAGAACGATGCAAAATCATCAGCCGTTAACTCCGATGAAGGTGTGGGAGCAGGCGGACAGAGGAGAGCAGAGAAGGTTTTTAAGAGTGTGCGAGAGTCAGGAGAGTTGCTGATCTTCGAGTGATTATAATCAGTTTTTGCAGAGGTGACGTCAACGGAGAAAGTAGAGAGAAGAGACTGGTAGAGAGAGAGAGGTCAGTATGGTCTTTTGACTTGTGCCATTTTCTCTCAGCTGACCGGAGGCTGGTGCGATGCTCACGTGGTACATCCGATAACCAGGGGGCAGACAGGGATGCACGGGCTGGTCCAGATGCAAGAGGTTATATGTTGTCCAAGCAGGATGTAAGCGTGGAACACAGAGTGTCTGTGGCACTGTTGGTATTCAAAAGTGAGAGCTCCTCAGAGGGGGGAAGTGCAGACAAGACAGCAGAGGAAAAGCAGGAGGGAGGGACCGTAGGTAGCTCCGGAAAGTGACCAGCGGTAAGATATCTGCGTTGTCTGGAGCGGTGAGGTCGGGGGTGACAAAGAAGTGATCAGACGTGTGCAGCGGAGTGACCTGAGAGTGATGAGTGGAGCATTTCTCGAATCATCCTTGTCATTTGCAAAACAGTAAGTGCATTTCTGGTTTTGATTGTTTGATTGCAAGAGACGGCACATGATTCACGTTAACGCTTTTACTGTTTGTACAATAATTTATTGACAGACAGTGTCATTGTGATGCAGACAGGAAAAGACAGCACTGCATAGCACAAACAAATGTAGAAATCTGAACATAAGACAATCTCCTTAGGGAAAACTGTACATGCAGTGCAGTGGAATTACAGTGCAGTCTTCCTACACCTCCTGACGTTCCTGTCTTTTGGGCAACGGATTCTCATCCACATCACAACAAATATCTTCTCTTGCGAAACAGCGTGAAAATCATCTTTCAGAGTGTCTAATCCAGCCTCTGCAGGCATCAGCTGTGATGTCATCACACGTTACATCCATGGCAGCCAGAAGGGTCATCTGTGTATGCGGCTGGCGATCATATACTTTTAATCTTCATGCTGAGAAAAATTCCTCAACGGGGTTCCTAAACCGGCCTGTATTGTTCTAGCAGTGTAAGGTTGAGAGTGAGTTTCTTCAGTAGCGGTGTGATGCTTGAAAGCAGTGGGAAATGTCCCAGTGGTGAGCAAAGAGTTGATGATGCGGGTAAGACCAGGCACAACTGCTGGAGAGATGGCATGGAGGAGATGGGTGGGGATGAGATCCAGTGGGCAGGTGGTTGGGTGGTTGGAACCAATGACCTTGGAAACATCATCTTCAGACATAGGAGAAAAGGCGGGTGATGGTGGCGTAGAAAATTGGCTGTTGATGGCGGTAGTTGTCTTTACGAAGAACGATGCAAAATCATCAGCCGTTAACTCCGATGAAGGTGTGGGAGCAGGCGGACAGAGGAGAGCAGAGAAGGTTTTTAAGAGTGTGCGAGAGTCAGGAGAGTTGCTGATCTTCGAGTGGTTATAATCAGTTTTTGCAGAGGTGATGTCAACGGAGAAAGTAGAGAGAGAGAGGTCAGTATGGTCTTTTGACTTGTGCCATTTTCTCTCAGCTGACCGGAGGCTGGTGCGATGCTCACGTGGTACATCCGATAACCAGGGGGCAGACAGGGATGCACGGGCTGGTCCAGATGCAAGAGGTTATATGTTGTCCAAGCAGGATGTAAGCGTGGAACACAGAGTGTCTGTGGCACTGTTGGTATTCAAAAGTGAGAGCTCCTCAGAGGGGGGGAGTGCAGACAAGACAGCAGAGGAAAAGCAGGAGGGAGGGACCGTAGGTAGCTCCGGAAAGTGACCAGCGGTAAGATATCTGCGTTGTCTGGAGCGGTGAGGTCGGGGGTGACAAAGAAGTGATCAGACGTGTGCAGCGGAGTGACCTGAGAGTGATGAGTGGAGCATTTCTCGAATCATCCTTGTCATTTGCAAAACAGTAAGTGCATTAATGGTTTTGATTGTTTGATTGCAAGAGACGGCACATGATTCACGTTAACGCTTTTACTGTTTGTACAATAATTTATTGACAGACAGTGTCATTGTGATGCAGACAGGAAAAGACAGCACTGCATAGCACAAACAAATGTAGAAATCTGAACATAAGACAATCTCCTTAGGGAAAACTGTACATGCAGTGCAGTGGAATTACAGTGCAGTCTTCCTACACCTCCTGACGTTCCTGTCTTTTGGGCAACGGATTCTCATCCACATCACAACAAATATCTTCTCTTGCGATACAGCGTGAAAATCATCTTTAAGAGTGTCTAATCCAGCCTCTGCAGGCATCAGCTGAGATGTCATCACACGTTACATCCATGGCAGCCAGAAGGGCCATCTGTGTATGCGGCTGGCCATCATATACTTTTAATCTTCATGCTGAGCAAAATTCCTCAACGGGTTTCCTACACCGGCCTGTATTGTTCTAGCAGTGTAAGGTTGAGAGTGAGTTTCTTCAGTAGCGGTGTGATGCTTGAAAGCAGTGGGAAATGTCCCAGTGGTGAGCAAAGAGTTGATGATGCGGGTCAGACCAGGCACAACTGCTGGAGAGATGGCATGGAGGAGATGGGTGGGGATGGGATCCAGTGGGCAGGTGGTAGGGGTGTTGGAACCAATGACCTTGGAAACATCATCTTCAGACATAGGAGAAAAGGCGGGTGATGGTGGCGTAGAAAATTGGCTGTTGATGGCGGTAGTTTTCTTTACGAAGAACGATGCAAAATCATCAGCCGTTAACTCCGATGAAGGTGTGGGAGCAGGCGGACAGAGGAGAGCAGAGAAGGTTTTTAAGAGTGTGCGAGAGTCAGGAGAGTTGCTGATCTTCGAGTGGTTATAATCAGTTTTTGCAGAGGTGACGTCAACGGAGAAAGTAGAGAGAGAGAGGTCAGTATGGTCTTTTGACTTGTGCCATTTTCTCTCAGCTGACCAGAGGCTGGTGCGATGCTCACGTGGTACATCCGATAACCAGGGGGCATCCGATAACCAGATGTAAGAGGGCATATGTTGTCCAAGCAGGATGTAAGCGTGGAACACAGAGTGTCTGTGGCACTGTTGGTATTCAAAAGAGAGAGCTCCTCAGAGGGGGGGAGTGCAGACAAGACAGCAGAGGAAAAGCAGGAGGGAGGGACCGTAGGTAGCGCCTGAAAGTGACAAGCGGTAAGACATCTGCGTTGGCTGGAGCGGTGAGGTCGGGGGTGACAAAGAAGTGATCAGACGTGTGCAGCGGAGTGACCTGAGAGTGATGAGTGGAGCATTTCTCGAATCATCCTTGTCATTTGCAAAACAATAAGTGCATTTCTGGTTTTGATTGTTTGATTGCAAGAGACGGCACATGATTCACGTTAACGCTTTTACTGTTTGTACAATAATTTATTGACAGACAGTGTAATTGTGATGCAGACAGGAAAAGACAGCACTGCATAGCACAAACAAATGTAGAAATCTGAACATAAGACAATCTCCTTAGGGAAAACTGTACAAGCAGTGCAGTGGAATTACAGTGCAGTCTTCCTACACCTCCTGACGTTCCTGTCTTTTGGGCAACGGATTCTCATCCACATCACAACAAATATCTTCTCTTGCGATACAGCGTGAAAATCATCTTTCAGAGTGTCTAATCCAGCCTCTGCAGGCATCAGCTGTGATGTCATCACACGTTACATCCATGGCAGCCAGAAGGGTCATCTGTGTATGCGGCTGGCCATCATATACTTTTAATCTTCATGCTGAGAAAAATTCCTCAATGTGGTTGAGTAGGGTGAGAGGAACTCCACCAGCATCCTGTTGTGGGCCGCAAACCATTGCCTGATGATGTTGGAGCGATGGAAACTGACATTGTCCCAAACTAACACGTACTTTGGCAGGTCATCTCCAATCTGCCCCCTCTCTTGTTGAGGGATGAGATCCCTGTAGAGAGTGTCAAAAGACTGTTTAGGTGTGAAAAGGGGCCGTCTGCAACACAGTGAAGTTGTCTTGCAGTCCTATGTGGAAAGAATATAGCAATGCAAAACACTAAATTGAGTAAAATAAAATGCCACTGTTTACTTAAAGAATACTTACTGTATATTGTAAAACTAGTGCTTAAATGTCGTGGGGATTATACTATTCTACAGAGATCCATTATAATGCATTTTGATCAACATGACATCAGCAATTGATAATGTAGGAATCTGCACAGAATTTTGTCATAATCATTTGCATGGATGTACCAAAGCATTTGCAACTTGTTCAAAGAAATGAGAAAATGCTTGTTTGATGTGCACACGTGACACAAGGATGTAAGGATTGAACAAGAAGTTTTGAGAATTTCAAATCGGATCTGAGAAATGTACCAAATTGACTTAGAAAAAACTGTATTTAAAGTGGGGGGGGTACTTTTGGGGCAGTTTTGTTTCACCCAAGTGTCCCATTTCCACCCCTCTCAAACTAATGCATGGATGCATATAGCCAGAAACAATTCATTTGATGCATGCAAAGAAGCAACACTGTGTGTCTCAAGAAGCATTTATTCATGATTACGTAGACATGCTAAAATTTCAAGGCCACACACTACACATTACACATTACACATGACATTACACATTTCATAAAATTTACATTTAGTCATTTAGCAGACGTTTTTATCCAAAGCGACTTACAGACGAGGAAACATTGGAAGCAATTATAACAATATAGGCAACAAAATGCATAAGTTAATTAAATCCAGTCCATTAAAGCCTAGCACAGTATACAAAGCTAAGAATAGTGAGGTAAGTAAACAAATAATTTTTTAAGAAGACAGAAAATAATAAGAGGTTAAAATCAGTCATCTACATTTTGACGGAAGATATGCATTTTCACACACTACACCGGCCTGTAGTGTTCTAGCAGTGTAAGGTTGAGAGTGAGTTTCTTCAGTAGCGGTGTGATGCAGGCCTCTTTGAAAGCAGTGGGAAATGTCCCAGTGGTGAGCAAAGAGTTGATGATGCGGGTCAGACCAAGCACAACTGCTGGAGAGATGGCATGGAGGAGATGGGTGGGGATGGGATCCAGTGGGCAGGTGGTAGGGTGGTTGGAACCAATGACCTTGGAAACATCATCTTCAGACATAGGAGAAAAGGCGGGTGATGGTGGCGTAGAAAATTGGCTGTTGATGGCGGTAGTTTTCTTTACGAAGAACGATGCAAAATCATCAGCCGTTAACTCCGATGAAGGTGTGGGAGCAGGCGGACAGAGGAGAGCAGAGAAGGTTTTTAAGAGTGTGCGAGAGTCAGGAGAGTTGCTGATCTTCGAGTGGTTATAATCAGTTTTTGCAGAGGTGACGTCAACGGAGAAAGTAGAGAGAGAGAGGTCAGTATGGTCTTTTGACTTGTGCCATTTTCTCTCAGCTGACCGGAGGCTGGTGCGATGCTCACGTGGTACATCCGATAACCAGGGGGCAGACAGGGATGCACGGGCTGGTCCAGATGTAAGAGGGCATATGTTGTCCAAGCAGGATGTAAGCGTGGAACACAGAGTGTCTGTGGCACTGTTGGTATTCAAAAGAGAGAGCTCCTCAGAGGGGGGAGTGCAGACAAGACAGCAGAGGAAAAGCAGGACGGAGGGACCGTAAGTTAGGCCGGAAAGTGACCAGCGGTAAGACATCTGCGTTGTCTGGAGCGGTGAGGTCGGGGGTGACAAAGAAGTGATCAGACGTGTGCAGCGGAGTGACCTGAGAGTGATGAGTGGAGCATTTCTCGAATCATCCTTGTCATTTGCAAAACAATAAGTGCATTTCTGGTTTTGATTGTTTGATTGCAAGAGACGGCACATGATTCACGTTAACGCTTTTACTGTTTGTACAATAATTTATTGACAGACAGTGTAATTGTGATGCAGACAGGAAAAGACAGCACTGCATAGCACAAACAAATGTAGAAATCTGAACATAAGACAATCTCCTTAGGGAAAACTGTACAAGCAGTGCAGTGGAATTACAGTGCAGTCTTCCTACACCTCCTGACGTTCCTGTCTTTTGGGCAACGGATTCTCATCCACATCACAACAAATATCTTCTCTTGCGATACAGCGTGAAAATCATCTTTCAGAGTGTCTAATCCAGCCTCTGCAGGCATCAGCTGTGATGTCATCACACGTTACATCCATGGCAGCCAGAAGGGTCATCTGTGTATGCGGCTGGCCATCATATACTTTTAATCTTCATGCTGAGAAAAATTCCTCAATGTGGTTGAGTAGGGTGAGAGGAACTCCACCAGCATCCTGTTGTGGGCCGCAAACCATTGCCTGATGATGTTGGAGCGATGGAAACTGACATTGTCCCAAACTAACACGTACTTTGGCAGGTCATCTCCAATCTGCCCCCTCTCTTGTTGAGGGATGAGATCCCTGTAGAGAGTGTCAAAAGACTGTTTAGGTGTGAAAAGGGGCCGTCTGCAACACAGTGAAGTTGTCTTGCAGTCCTATGTGGAAAGAATATAGCAATGCAAAACACTAAATTGAGTAAAATAAAATGCCACTGTTTACTTAAAGAATACTTACTGTATATTGTAAAACTAGTGCTTAAATGTCGTGGGGATTATACTATTCTACAGAGATCCATTATAATGCATTTTGATCAACATGACATCAGCAATTGATAATGTAGGAATCTGCACAGAATTTTGTCATAATCATTTGCATGGATGTACCAAAGCATTTGCAACTTGTTCAAAGAAATGAGAAAATGCTTGTTTGATGTGCACACGTGACACAAGGATGTAAGGATTGAACAAGAAGTTTTGAGAATTTCAAATCGGATCTGAGAAATGTACCAAATTGACTTAGAAAAAACTGTATTTAAAGTGGGGGGGGTACTTTTGGGGCAGTTTTGTTTCACCCAAGTGTCCCATTTCCACCCCTCTCAAACTAATGCATGGATGCATATAGCCAGAAACAATTCATTTGATGCATGCAAAGAAGCAACACTGTGTGTCTCAAGAAGCATTTATTCATGATTACGTAGACATGCTAAAATTTCAAGGCCACACACTACACATTACACATTACACATGACATTACACATTTCATAAAATTTACATTTAGTCATTTAGCAGACGTTTTTATCCAAAGCGACTTACAGACGAGGAAACATTGGAAGCAATTATAACAATATAGGCAACAAAATGCATAAGTTAATTAAATCCAGTCCATTAAAGCCTAGCACAGTATACAAAGCTAAGAATAGTGAGGTAAGTAAACAAATAATTTTTTAAGAAGACAGAAAATAATAAGAGGTTAAAATCAGTCATCTACATTTTGACGGAAGATATGCATTTTCACACACTACACCGGCCTGTAGTGTTCTAGCAGTGTAAGGTTGAGAGTGAGTTTCTTCAGTAGCGGTGTGATGCAGGCCTCTTTGAAAGCAGTGGGAAATGTCCCAGTGGTGAGCAAAGAGTTGATGATGCGGGTCAGACCAAGCACAACTGCTGGAGAGATGGCATGGAGGAGATGGGTGGGGATGGGATCCAGTGGGCAGGTGGTAGGGTGGTTGGAACCAATGACCTTGGAAACATCATCTTCAGACATAGGAGAAAAGGCGGGTGATGGTGGCGTAGAAAATTGGCTGTTGATGGCGGTAGTTTTCTTTACGAAGAACGATGCAAAATCATCAGCCGTTAACTCCGATGAAGGTGTGGGAGCAGGCGGACAGAGGAGAGCAGAGAAGGTTTTTAAGAGTGTGCGAGAGTCAGGAGAGTTGCTGATCTTCGAGTGGTTATAATCAGTTTTTGCAGAGGTGACGTCAACGGAGAAAGTAGAGAGAGAGAGGTCAGTATGGTCTTTTGACTTGTGCCATTTTCTCTCAGCTGACCGGAGGCTGGTGCGATGCTCACGTGGTACATCCGATAACCAGGGGGCAGACAGGGATGCACGGGCTGGTCCAGATGTAAGAGGGCATATGTTGTCCAAGCAGGATGTAAGCGTGGAACACAGAGTGTCTGTGGCACTGTTGGTATTCAAAAGAGAGAGCTCCTCAGAGGGGGGAGTGCAGACAAGACAGCAGAGGAAAAGCAGGAGGGAGGGACCGTAGGTAGCGCCGGAAAGTGACCAGCGGTAAGACATCTGCGTTGTCTGGAGCGGTGAGGTCGGGGGTGACAAAGAAGTGATCAGACGTGTGCAGCGGAGTGACCTGAGAGTGATGAGTGGAGCATTTCTCGAATCATCCTTGTCATTTGCAAAACAGTAAGTGCATTTCTGGTTTTGATTGTTTGATTGCAAGAGACGGCACATGATTCACGTTAACGCTTTTACTGTTTGTACAATAATTTATTGACAGACAGTGTCATTGTGATGCAGACAGGAAAAGACAGCACTGCATAGCACAAACAAATGTAGAAATCTGAACATAAGACAATCTCCTTAGGGAAAACTGTACATGCAGTGCAGTGGAATTACAGTGCAGTCTTCCTACACCTCCTGACGTTCCTGTCTTTTGGGCAACGGATTCTCATCCACATCACAACAAATATCTTCTCTTGCGATACAGCGTGAAAATCATCTTTCAGAGTGTCTAATCCAGCCTCTGCAGGCATCAGCTGTGATGTCATCACACGTTACATCCATGGCAGCCAGAAGGGTCATCTGTGTATGCGGCTGGCCATCATATACTTTTAATCTTCATGCTGAGAAAAATTCCTCAACGGGGTTGAGTAGGGTGAGAGGAACTCCACCAGCATCCTGTTGTGGGCCGCAAACCATTGCCTGATGATGTTGGAGCGATGGAAACTGACATTGTCCCAAACTAACACGTACTTAGACCAAGATGGCGGCGCGTGTACATCGCGAGGCTCAGCGTCTCTCCAGTTTTAGCTTTTATATAGTGTATTTCTTGCTCATCTCGGGTCTGTTCGTCCAGAACAGTTGTGCATTTACATCGTACACCCGGCAGGAGCTTTTGGATATCAGTTTACGCATGTCCGGAAGTTGCATCAGCAACATTCAACTCGTCCCTGAGATCGTCAGAACATCCGATGCTACGCACCTCACACGGCCGGGCGGAAGTGCTCGTCGGCGGCGTCGAGATTGTAAACAAAGGCGGGGGAAGCGCGGAGGGCTAAGAGCTAGGCTAAAGCTAACACCACACCGGCTCTCTTTACCCAGCATTTTCCTTGCTAATGTTCGATCATTAGTGAACAAAATGGACGAGATTAGACTCAGCATCATCAACAGCAAAAGACTTTTGAACTGCAATGTCATAATCTTCACGGAAACATGGCTACACAGCGGTATACCGGACAACGCTATTGAGTTAGTGGGCTACAACACACACCGGGCGGATAGAACGGCAGAGGAATCCGGTAAGACAAGAGGAGGTGGATTGTGCATCTACATCAACAAAACTTGGTGCACGAACTCTGTTATTGTCGGGAGACACTGCTCGGCTAACCTTGAGTTTCTCATGGTTAAATGTAGACCGTTTTATCTGCCACGGGAATTCACTTCCACCATTATAACGGCAGCTTACATTCCACCGGATGCTGATGCCAAGCTAGCTATGAAAGAACTTCATGCAGCCATCAGTAAACAACAGACTGCTCACCCGGAGGCTGCATTTATTGTTGCGGGAGATTTTAATCACTCAACCTTAAAGACAGTGCTCCCTAAATTTCATCAGCATGTTTCCTGCCACACAAGAGGAAACAAAACTTTGGACCATGTCTACACAAACATGGCTAAAGCTTACACCGCGACCCCCCTCCCCCACCTGGGTCAATCTGATCACCTTTCTTTGTTCCTCACCCCCAAGTACATTAACCTCATTAATCGTGTGAAGCCATCAGTGAAGACCATCAAGGTGTGGCCTGCGGGGGCAGACTTTACACTCCAGGAAAGGTTTCAACACACAGACTGGAGTCTGTTTGCTTCTCAGGCCACCAGTGGCTCTCACACGGACATCAACAGCTACACCTCTTCTGTATTGGACTACATAAATTCCACCATTGATAGTGTCACAACCCAGAAGCAGATCACCACGTACCCTAATCAGAAGCCATGGATGAACAAGGAAGTGCGCCTCCTGTTGAAAGCACGTAACACTGCCTTCCGATCGGAAGATGCACAGGCCTATAGTACTTCGAGGGCAAATCTGAAGAGGGGCATCAAAAAGGCCAAGCACTGCTACAAGTTGAAGCTAGAGGAGCATTTTTCCAATTCTGACCCTCGACGCATGTGGCAGGGCATCCAGGCCATCAGTGATTACAAACCCAAACACTCCACCCCCATAGCCACAGATGCCGTCTTCCTGAACGAGCTTAATGACTTTTATGCTCGCTTTGAGAGAGACAACAAGGAAACAGCTACCAAGCTCACACCCTCTGCTGACCACCCAATCATCAAACTTAACTCCACTGATGTTCACAATGCACTAAGTCGGATCAACGCGCGCAAGGCTGCTGGCCCAGATGGCATCCCTGGTCGCGTACTCCGGGCATGTTCAGGGCAGCTCGCTGGGGTCTTCACGGACATCTTCAACCTGTCCCTCGCCCAAGCAGTGGTTCCAGCATGTTTTAAATCCACCTCCATTGTGCCCATCCCCAAAAATTCAAACCCGACGTGCCTGAACGACTACCGCCCGGTAGCACTCACACCAATTGTTATGAAGTGCTTTGAGCGGCTGGTCCTGGCACACCTAAAGGACTCTCTACCACCCACACTGGACCCATACCAATTTGCCTATCGAAACAATAGGAGCACAGATGATGCAGTGTCCATGGCGCTGCACTCCTTGCTCACACATCTGGACAATAAGGACACTTATGCCCGTATGCTGTTCGTAGACTTCAGTTCTGCTTTCAATACCGTCATCCCTTCCAAGCTAATCGTCAAACTTGGAAACCTAGGCATCAACAACCCTACCTGCAATTGGATTATGGACTTCCTGACGAACAGGCCCCAGCTTGTTAGGTTAGGCCCCATCTGCTGCACCACCACCACCCTCAACACTGGTGTACCACAGGGCTGCGTACTGAGCCCCTTTCTCTACTCCCTTTTCACACTCGACTGCAGGCCTGTGAACGGATCTAACTCCTTCATCAAGTTTGCAGACGATACAACAGTGATTAGTCTCATCAGCAACAACGATGAGACTGCATACAGGGAGGAGGTCCGGCACCTGGCCATATGGTGCTCAGACAACAACCTGCTCCTTAACACCTCCAAGACAAAGGAGATCATCGTGGACTTCAGGAAGGCGAAAGGAGACACACACGACCCCATCCACATTAATGGAATGGCTGTTGAACGTGTTTCCAGTTTTAAGTTCCTGGGGACTCACATTTCGGAGGACCTGTCCTGGACCACCAACACCTCATGCCTGGTCAAGAAGGCTCACCAGCGTCTCTTCTTTCTGAGGACACTGAAGAAGAACCAACTGTCTTCAACTATCCTGGTGAACTTCTATCGCTGCACGATAGAGAGCATCCTGACCAACTGTGTCACAGTCTGGTACGGGAACTGTTCTGTTGCTGAGCGCAAGGCACTGCAGCGGGTGGTGAAAACAGCCCAGCGCATCACAGGGACTACACTTTCTCCCATTGAGGACATCCAGAAGAAACGCTGTCTGCGTCGAGCTCGCAGCATTCTCAAGGACTCCTCTCACCCCGCTCATAGACTGTTTACTCTCCTGCCTTCTGGTAGGCGCTTCCGGTGCCTCGGGACAAGAACCAGCAGACTAAGAAACAGCTTTTTTCCCAGAGCTGTTTCATTATTGAACTCTGCCCCTCACTGATTCCAGTACCTCTCATACCCTTAACTCCAATGCTGCTACAACATTGTTTACATTGCACTACAGGGCTGCATGCATGACTGAACTATACACACCAGTACTTCATGTTATCTGCTCTACCGGACTGTTTACACACACACAGCATCATTTGCACTCTATACTGCTCACTTGCACACCAGGAATATTAAACTGAATGCTCATTTGCACTAATGGACCACTTCCATAACTGCACTAACCTATATACTGCACTGTAATTCTATTAACTGCATCTAGTCATCTACTGCACTGTAACTTCAATAACTGCATTACTCATCAATTGCACTATAACTTCAATAACTGCATTAACTAATCAACTGCACTGTAACCTTATTAACTGCATCTACTCATCAATTGCACTGTAACTTCAATAACTGCATTAACTAACCAACTGAACGGTAACTCTATTAACTGCATCTACTCATCAATTGCACTATAACTTCAATAACTGCATTAACTAATCTACTGCTCTGTAACCTTATTAACTGCATTAACTCATATACTGCACCGTAACTTTAATAACTGCATTAACTTCAACTGCATTAACTCACCTATTGCACTGCAATAACTTTAATAACCAATGTCAATAATCTATGCATACCTAAGTCACTTGCACTATTTTAGTCTAAATTATTATCTGTTCATATCCACCTGTACATTAATGTTCATAGTACATAGTCATCTGTATATATTGTTCATAGTATATACCTTCTGTCATATTTTCATAGAACACACCTACTGCTAAATATTTTTATTATCCATGCCCACTGTATTATATTCTCAATATTGTATTCTGTATTTATTCTAACTGTATATCCTGCACTTGCTAACTGCACTTCTGGTTAGACCTAAACTACATTTCGTTACACTGTACTTGTATATGTGTAATGACAATAAAGTTGAATCTAATCATCTAATCTACTTTGGCAGGTCATCTCCAATCTGCCCCCTCTCTTGTTCAGGGACGAGATCCCTGTAGAGAGTGTCAAAAGACTGTTTAGGTGTGAAAAGGGGCCGTCTGCAACACAGTGAAGTTGTCTTGCAGTCCTATGTGGAAAGAATATAGCAATGCAAAACACTAAATTGAGTAAAATAAAATGCCACTGTTTACTTAAAGTATACTTACTGTATATTGTAAAACTAGTGCTTAAATGTCGTGGGGATTATACTATTCTACAGAGACCCATTATAATGCATTTTGATCAACATGACATAAGCAATTGATAATGTAGGAATCTGCACAGAATTTTATCATAATCATTTGCATGGATGTACCAAAGCATTTGCAACTTGTTCAAAGAAATGAGAAAATGCTTGTTTGATGTGCACACGTGACACAAGGATGTAAGGATTGAACAAGAAGTTTTGAGAATTTCAAATCGGATCAGAGAAATGTACCAAATTGACTTAGAAAAAACTGTATTTAAAGTGGGGGGGGTACTTTTGGGGCAGTTTTGTTTCACCCAAGTGTCCCATTTCCACCCCTCTTTGATGCATGCAAAGAAGCAACACTGTGTGTCTCAAGAAGCATTTATTCATGATTACGTAGACATGCTAAAATTTCAAGGCCACACACTACACATTACACATTACACATGACATTACACATTTCATAAAATTTACATTTAGTCATTTAGCAGACGTTTTTATCCAAAGCGACTTACAGACGAGGAAACATTGGAAGCAATTATAACAATATAGGCAACAAAATGCATAAGTTAATTAAATCCAGTCCATTAAAGCCTAGCACAGTATACAAAGCTAAGAATAGTGAGGTAAGTAAAAAAATAATTTTTTAAGAAGACAGAAAATAATAAGAGGTTAAAATCAGTCATCTACATTTTGACGGAAGATATGCATTTTCACACACTACACCGGCCTGTAGTGTTCTAGCAGTGTAAGGTTGAGAGTGAGTTTCTTCAGTAGCGGTGTGATGCAGGCCTCTTTGAAAGCAGTGGGAAATGTCCCAGTGGTGAGCAAAGAGTTGATGATGCGGGTCAGACCAGGCACAACTGCTGGAGAGATGGCATGGAGGAGATGGGTGGGGATGGGATCCAGTGGGCAGGTGGTAGGGTGGTTGGAACCAATGACCTTGGAAACATCATCTTCAGACATAGGAGAAAAGGCTGGTGATGGTGGCGTAGAAAATTGGCTGTTGATGGCGGTAGTTTTCTTTACGAAGAACGATGCAAAATCATCAGCCGTTAACTCCGATGAAGGTGTGGGAGCAGGCGGACAGAGGAGAGCAGAGAAGGTTTTTAAGAGTGTGCGAGAGTCAGGAGAGTTGCTGATCTTCGAGTGGTTATAATCAGTTTATGCAGAGGTGACGTCAACGGAGAAAGTAGAGAGAGAGAGGTCAGTATGGTCTTTTGACTTGTGCCATTTTCTCTCAGCTGACCGGAGGCTGGTGCGATGCTCACGTGGTACATCCGATAACCAGGGGGCAGACAGGGATGCACGGGCTGGTCCAGATGTAAGAGGGCATATGTTGTCCAAGCAGGATGTAAGCGTGGAACACAGAGTGTCTGTGGCACTGTTGGTATTCAAAAGAGAGAGCTCCTCAGAGGGGGGGAGTGCAGACAAGACAGCAGAGGAAAAGCAGGAGGGAGGGACCGTAGGTAGCGCCGGAAAGTGACCAGCGGTAAGACATCTGCGTTGTCTGGAGCGGTGAGGTCGGGGGTGACAAAGAAGTGATCAGACGTGTGCAGCGGAGTGACCTGAGAGTGATGAGTGGAGCATTTCTCGAATCATCCTTGTCATTTGCAAAACAGTAAGTGCATTTCTGGTTTTGATTGTTTGATTGCAAGAGACGGCACATGATTCACGTTAACGCTTTTACTGTTTGTACAATAATTTATTGACAGACAGTGTCATTGTGATGCAGACAGGAAAAGACAGCACTGCATAGCACAAACAAATGTAGAAATCTGAACATAAGACAATATCCTTACGGAAAACTGTACATGCAGTGCAGTGGAATTACAGTGCAGTCTTCCTACACCTCCTGACGTTCCTGTCTTTTGGGCAACGGATTCTCATCCACATCACAACAAATATCTTCTCCTGCGAAACAGCGTGAAAATCATCTTTCAGATTGTCTAATCCAGCCTCTGCAGGCATCAGCTGTGATGTCATCACACGTTACATCCATGGCAGACAGAAGGGTCATCTGTGTATGCGGCTGGCGATCATATACTTTTAATCTTCATGCTGAGAAAAATTACTCAACGTGGTTGAGTAGGGTGAGAGGAACTCCACCAGCATCCTGTTGTGGGCCGCAAACCATTGCCTGATGATGTTGGAGCGATGGAAACTGACATTGTCCCAAACTAACACGTACTTTGGCAGGTCATCTCCAATCTGCCCCCTCTCTTGTTCAGGGATGAGATCCCTGTAGAGAGTGTCAAAAGACTGTTTAGGTGTGAAAAGGGGCCATCTGCAACACAGTGAAGTTGTCTTGCAGTCCTATGTGGAAAGAATATAGCAATGCAAAACACTAAATTGAGTATAATAAAATGCCACCGTTTACTTAAAGTATACTTACTGTATATTGTAAAACTAGTGCTTAAATGTCGTGGGGATTATACTATTCCACAGAGACCCATTATAATGCATTTTGATCAACATGACATAAGCAATTGATAATGTAGGAATCTGCACAGAATTTTGTCATAATCATTTGCATGGATGTACCAAAGCATTTGCAGCTTGTTCAAAGAAATGAGAAAATGCTTGTTTGATGTGCACACGTGACACAAGGATGTAAGGATTGAACAAGAAGTTTTGAGAATTTCAAATCGGATCTGAGAAATGTACCAAATTGACTTAGAAAAAACTGTATTTAAAGTGGGGGGGGTACTTTTGGGGCAGTTTTGTTTCACTCAAGTGTCCCATTTCCACCCCTCTCAAACTAATGCATGGATGCATATAGCCAGAAACAATTCATTTGATGCATGCAAAGAAGCAACACTGTGTGTCTCAAGAAGCATTTATTCATGATTACGTAGACATGCTAAAATTTCAAGGCCACACACTACACATTACACATTACACATGACATTACACATTTCATAAAATTTACATTTAGTCATTTAGCAGACGTTTTTATCCAAAGCGACTTACAGACGAGGAAACATTGGAAGCAATTTTAACAATATAGGCAACAAAATGCATAAGTTAATTAAATCCAGTCCATTAAAGCCTAGCACAGTATACAAAGCTAAGAATAGTGAGGTAAGTAAAAAAATAATTTTTTAAGAAGACAGAAAATAATAAGAGGTTAAAATCAGTCATCTACATTTTGACGGAAGATATGCATTTTCACACACTACACCGGCCTGTAGTGTTCTAGCAGTGTAAGGTTGAGAGTGAGTTTCTTCAGTAGCGGTGTGATGCAGGCCTCTTTGAAAGCAGTGAGAAATGTCCCAGTGGTGAGCAAAGAGTTGATGATGCGGGTCAGACCAGGCACAACTGCTGGAGAGATGGCATGGAGGAGATGGGTGGGGATGGGATCCAGTGGGCAGGTGGTAGGGTGGTTGGAACCAATGACCTTGGAAACATCATCTTCAGACATAGGAGAAAAGGCTGGTGATGGTGGCGTAGAAAATTGGCTGTTGATGGCGGTAGTTTTCTTTACGAAGAACGATGCAAAATCATCAGCCGTTAACTCCGATGAAGGTGTGGGAGCAGGCGGACAGAGGAGAGCAGAGAAGGTTTTGAAGAGTGTGCGAGAGTCAGGAGAGTTGCTGATCTTCGAGTGGTTATAATCAGTTTTTGCAGAGGTGACGTCAACGGAGAAAGTAGAGAGAGAGAGGTCAGTATGGTCTTTTGACTTGTGCCATTTTCTCTCAGCTGACCGGAGGCTGGTGCGATGCTCACGTGGTACATCCGATAACCAGGGGGCAGACAGGGATGCACGGGCTGGTCCAGATGTAAGAGGGCATATGTTGTCCAAGCAGGATGTAAGCGTGGAACACAGAGTGTCTGTGGCACTGTTGGTATTCAAAAGAGAGAGCTCCTCAGAGGGGGGGAGTGCAGACAAGACAGCAGAGGAAAAGCAGGAGGGAGGGACCGTAGGTAGCGCCGGAAAGTGACCAGCGGTAAGACATCTGCGTTGTCTGGAGCGGTGAGGTCGGGGGTGACAAAGAAGTGATCAGACGTGTGCAGCGGAGTGACCTGAGAGTGATGAGTGGAGCATTTCTCGAATCATCCTTGTCATTTGCAAAACAGTAAGTGCATTTCTGGTTTTGATTGTTTGATTGCAAGAGACGGCACATGATTCACGTTAACGCTTTTACTGTTTGTACAATAATTTATTGACAGACAGTGTCATTGTGATGCAGACAGGAAAAGACAGCACTGCATAGCACAAACAAATGTAGAAATCTGAACATAAGACAATATCCTTACGGAAAACTGTACATGCAGTGCAGTGGAATTACAGTGCAGTCTTCCTACACCTCCTGACGTTCCTGTCTTTTGGGCAACGGATTCTCATCCACATCACAACAAATATCTTCTCCTGCGAAACAGCGTGAAAATCATCTTTCAGATTGTCTAATCCAGCCTCTGCAGGCATCAGCTGTGATGTCATCACACGTTACATCCATGGCAGACAGAAGGGTCATCTGTGTATGCGGCTGGCGATCATATACTTTTAATCTTCATGCTGAGAAAAATTACTCAACGTGGTTGAGTAGGGTGAGAGGAACTCCACCAGCATCCTGTTGTGGGCCGCAAACCATTGCCTGATGATGTTGGAGCGATGGAAACTGACATTGTCCCAAACTAACACGTACTTTGGCAGGTCATCTCCAATCTGCCCCCTCTCTTGTTCAGGGATGAGATCCCTGTAGAGAGTGTCAAAAGACTGTTTAGGTGTGAAAAGGGGCCATCTGCAACACAGTGAAGTTGTCTTGCAGTCCTATGTGGAAAGAATATAGCAATGCAAAACACTAAATTGAGTATAATAAAATGCCACCGTTTACTTAAAGTATACTTACTGTATATTGTAAAACTAGTGCTTAAATGTCGTGGGGATTATACTATTCCACAGAGACCCATTATAATGCATTTTGATCAACATGACATAAGCAATTGATAATGTAGGAATCTGCACAGAATTTTGTCATAATCATTTGCATGGATGTACCAAAGCATTTGCAGCTTGTTCAAAGAAATGAGAAAATGCTTGTTTGATGTGCACACGTGACACAAGGATGTAAGGATTGAACAAGAAGTTTTGAGAATTTCAAATCGGATCTGAGAAATGTACCAAATTGACTTAGAAAAAACTGTATTTAAAGTGGGGGGGGTACTTTTGGGGCAGTTTTGTTTCACTCAAGTGTCCCATTTCCACCCCTCTCAAACTAATGCATGGATGCATATAGCCAGAAACAATTCATTTGATGCATGCAAAGAAGCAACACTGTGTGTCTCAAGAAGCATTTATTCATGATTACGTAGACATGCTAAAATTTCAAGGCCACACACTACACATAACACATTACACATGACATTACACATTTCATAAAATTTACATTTAGTCATTTAGCAGACGTTTTTATCCAAAGCGACTTACAGACGAGAAAACATTGGAAGCAATTTTAACAATATAGGCAACAAAATGCATAAGTTAATTAAATCCAGTCCATTAAAGCCTAGCACAGTATACAAAGCTAAGAATAGTGAGGTAAGTAAAAAATAATTTTTTAAGAAGACAGAAAATAATAAGAGGTTAAAATCAGTCATCTACATTTTGACGGAAGATATGCATTTTCACACACTACACCGGCCTGTAGTGTTCTAGCAGTGTAAGGTTGAGAGTGAGTCTCTTCAGTAGCGGTGTGATGCAGGCCTCTTTGAAAGCAGTGGGAAATGTCCCAGTGGTGAGCAAAGAGTTGATGATGCGGGTCAGACCAGGCACAACTGCTGGAGAGATGGCATGGAGGAGATGGGTGGGGATGGGATCCAGTGGGCAGGTGGTAGGGTGGTTGGAACCAATGACCTTGGAAATATCATATTCAGACATAGGAGAAAAGGCGGGTGATGGTGGTGTAGAAAATTGGCTGTTGATGGCGGTAGTTTTCTTTACGAAGAACGATGCAAAATCATCAGCCGTTAACTCCGATGAAGGTGTGGGAGCAGGCGGACGGAGGAGAGCAGAGAAGGTTTTTAAGAGTGTGGGAGAGTCAGGAGAGTTGCTGATCTTCGAGTGGTTATAATCAGTTTTTGCAGAGGTGACGTCAACGGAGAAAGTAGAGAGAAGAGACTGGTAGAGAAAGAGAGGTCAGTATGGTCTTTTGACTTGTGCCATTTTCTCTCAGCTGACCGGAGGCTGGTGCGATGTTCACTTGGTTCATCCGATAACCAGGGGGCAGACAGGGATGCACGGGCTGGTCCAGATGTAAGAGGGCATATGTTGTCCAAGCAGGATGTAAGTGTGGAACACAGAGTGTCTGTGGCACTGTTGGTATTCAAAAGAGAGAGCTCCTCAGAGGGGGGGAGTGCAGACAAGACAGCAGAGGAAAAGCAGGAGGGAGGGACCGTAGGTAACGCCGGAAAGTGACCAGCGGTAAGACATCTGCGTTGTCTGGAGCGGTGAGGTCGGGGGTGACAAAGAAGTGATCAGACGTGTGCAGCGAAGTGACCTGAGAGTGATGAGTGGAGCATTTCTCGAATCATCCTTGTCATTTGCAAAACAGTAAGTGCATTTCTGGTTTTGATTGTTTGATTGCAAGAGACGGCACATGATTCACGTTAACGCTTTTACTGTTTGTACAATAATTTATTGACAGACAGTGTCATTGTGATGCAGACAGGAAAAGACAGCACTGCATAGCACAAACAAATGTAGAAATCTGAACATAAGACAATCTACTTAGGGAAAACTGTACATGCAGTGCAGTGGAATTACAGTGCAGTCTTCCTACACCTCCTGAAGTTCCTGTCTTTTGGGCAACGGATTCTCATCCACATCACAACAAATATCTTCTCTTGCGATACAGCGTGAAAATCATCTTTCAGAGTGTCTAATCCAGCCTCTGCAGGCATCAGCTGTGATGTCATCACACGTTACATCCATGGCAGCCAGAAGGGTCATCTGTGTATGCGGCTGGCGATCATATACTTTTAATCTTCATGCTGAGAAACATTCCTCAACGTGGTTGAGTAGGGTGAGAGGAACTCCACCAGCATCCTGTTTTGGGCCGCAAACCATTGCCTGATGATGTTGGAGCGATGGAAACTGACATTGTCCCAAACTAACACGTACTTTGGCAGGTCATCTCCAATCTGCCCCCTCTCTTGTTCAGGGATGAGATCCCTGTAGAGAGTGTCAAAAGACTGTTTAGGTGTGAAAAGGGGCCGTCTGCAACCAGGTGAAGTTGTCTTGCAGTCCTATGTGGAAAGAATATAGTAATGCAAATCACTAAATTGAGTAAAATAAAATGCCACTGTTTACTTGAAATATAGTTACTGTATATTGTAAAACTAGTGCTTAAATGTCGTGGGGGATTATACTATTCAACAGAGACCCATTATAATGCATTTTGATCAACATGACGTAAGCAATTGATAATGTTGGAATCTGCACAGAATTGTGTCATAATCATTTGCATGGATGTACCAAAGCATTTGCAACTTGTTCAAAGAAATGAGAAAATGCTTGTTTGATGTGCACAAGTGACACAAGGATGTAAGGATTGAACAAGACGTTTTGAGAATTTCAAATCGGATCAGAGAAATGTACCAAATTGACTTAGAAAAAACTGTATTTAAAGTGGGGGGGGGGTACTTTTGGGGCAGTTTTGTTTCACCCAAGTGTCCCATTTCCACCCCTCTCAAACTAATGCATGAATGCATATAGCCAGAAACAATTCATTTAATGCATGCAAAGAAGCAACACTGTGTGTCTCAAGAAGCATTTATTCATGATTACGTAGACATGCTAAAATTTCAAGGCCACACACTACACATTACACATTACACATGACATTACACATTTCATAAAATTTACATTTAGTCATTTAGCAGACGTTTTTATTTAAAGCGACTTACAGACGAGAAAACATTGGAAGCAATTTTAACAATATAGGCAACAAAATGCATAAGTTAATTAAATCCAGTCCATTAAAGCCTAGCACAGTATACAAAGCTAAGAATAGTGAGGTAAGTAAAAAATAATTTTTTAAGAAGACAGAAAATAATAAGAGGTTAAAATCAGTCATCTACATTTTGACGGAAGATATGCATTTTCACACACTACACCGGCCTGTAGTGTTCTAGCAGTGTAAGGTTGAGAGTGAGTCTCTTCAGTAGCGGTGTGATGCAGGCCTCTTTGAAAGCAGTGGGAAATGTCCCAGTGGTGAGCAAAGAGTTGATGATGCGGGTCAGACCAGGCACAACTGCTGGAGAGATGGCATGGAGGAGATGGGTGGGGATGGGATCCAGTGGGCAGGTGGTAGGGTGGTTGGAACCAATGACCTTGGAAATATCATATTCAGACATAGGAGAAAAGGCGGGTGATGGTGGTGTAGAAAATTGGCTGTTGATGGCGGTAGTTTTCTTTACGAAGAACGATGCAAAATCATCAGCCGTTAACTCCGATGAAGGTGTGGGAGCAGGCGGACGGAGGAGAGCAGAGAAGGTTTTTAAGAGTGTGGGAGAGTCAGGAGAGTTGCTGATCTTCGAGTGGTTATAATCAGTTTTTGCAGAGGTGACGTCAACGGAGAAAGTAGAGAGAAGAGACTGGTAGAGAAAGAGAGGTCAGTATGGTCTTTTGACTTGTGCCATTTTCTCTCAGCTGACCGGAGGCTGGTGCGATGTTCACTTGGTTCATCCGATAACCAGGGGGCAGACAGGGATGCACGGGCTGGTCCAAATGTAAGAGGGCATATGTTGTCCAAGCAGGATGTAAGTGTGGAACACAGAGTGTCTGTGGCACTGTTGGTATTCAAAAGTGAGAGCTCCTCAGAGGGGGGGAGTGCAGACAAGACAGCAGAGGAAAAGCAGGAGGGAGGGACCGTAGGTAGCGCCGGAAAGTGACCAGCGGTAAGACATCTGCGTTGTCTGGAGCGGTGAGGTCGGGGGTGCCAAAGAAGTGATCAGACGTGTGCAGCGGAGTGACCTGAGAGTGATGAGTGGAGCATTTCTCGAATCATCCTTGTCATTTGCAAAACAGTAAGTGCATTTCTGGTTTTGATTGTTTGATTGCAAGAGACGGCACATGATTCACGTTAACGCTTTTACTGTTTGTACAGTAATTTATTGACAGACAGTGTCATTGTGATGCAGACAGGAAAAGACAGCACTGCATAGCACAAACAAATGTAGAAATCTGAACATAAGACAATCTCCTTAGGGAAAACTGTACATGCAGTGCAGTGGAATTACAGTGCAGTCTTCCTACACCTCCTGACGTTCCAGGTCTTTTGGGCAACGGATTCTCATCCACATCACAACAAATATCTTCTCTTGCGATACAGCGTGAAAATCATCTTTCAGAGTGTCTAATCCAGCCTCTGCAGGCATCAGCTGTGATTTCATCACACGTTACATCCATGGCAGCCAGAAGGGTCATCTGTGTATGCGGCTGGCCATCATATACTTTTAATCTTCATGCTGAGAAAAATTCCTCAATGGGGTTGAGAAGGGTGAGAGGAACTCCACCAGCATCCTGTTGTGGGCCGCAAACCATTGTCTGATGATGTTGGAGCGATGGAAACTGACATTGTCCCAAACTAACACGTACTTTGGCAGGTCATCTCCAATCTGCCCCCTCTCTTGTTCAGGGATGAGATCCCTGTAGAGAGTGTCAAAAGACTGTTTAGGTGTGAAAAGGGGCCGTCTGCAACACAGTGAAGTTGTCTTGCAGTCCTATGTGGAAAGAATATAGCAATGCAAAACATTAAATTGAGTAAAATAAAATGCCACCGTTTACTTAAAGTATACTTACTGTATATTGTAAAACTAGTGCTTAAATGTCGCGGGGATTATACTATTCTACAGAGACCCATTATAATGCATTTTGATCAACATGACATAAGCAATTGATAATGTAGGAATCTGCACAGAATTTTGTCATAATCATTTGCATGGATGTACCAAAGCATTTGCAACTTGTTCAAAGAAATGAGAAAATGCTTGTTTGATGTGCACACGTGACACAAGGATGTAAGGATTGAACAAGAAGTTTTGAGAATTTCAAATCGGATCAGAGAAATGTACCAAATTGACTTAGAAAAAACTGTATTTAAAGTGGGGGGGGGTACTTTTGGGGCAGTTTTGTTTCACCCAAGTGTCCCATTTCCACCCCTCTCAAACTAATGCATGGATGCATATAGCCAGAAACAATTCATTTGATACATGCAAAGAAGCAACACTGTGTGTCTCAAGAAGCATTTATTCATGATTACGTAGACATGCTAAAATTTCAAGGCCACACACTACACATTACACATTACACATGACATTACACATTTCATAAAATTTACATTTAGTCATTTAGCAGACGTTTTTATCCAAAGCGACTTACAGACGAGGAAACATTGGAAGCAATTATAACAATATAGGCAACAAAATGCATAAGTTAATTAAATCCAGTCCATTAAAGCCTAGCACAGTATACAAAGCTAAGAATAGTGAGGTAAGTAAACAAATAATTTTTTAAGAAGACAGAAAATAATAAGAGGTTAAAATCAGTCATCTACATTTTGACGGAAGATATGTATTTTCACACACTACACCGGCCTGTAGTGTTCTAGCAGTGTAAGGTTGAGAGTGAGTTTCTTCAGTAGCGGTGTGATGCAGGCCTCTTTGAAAGCAGTGGGAAATGTCCCAGTGGTGAGCAAAGAGTTGATGATGCGGGTCAGACCAAGCACAACTGCTGGAGAGATGGCATGGAGGAGATGGGTGGGGATGGGATCCAGTGGGCAGGTGGTAGGGTGGTTGGAACCAATGACCTTGGAAACATCATCTTCAGACATAGGAGAAAAGGCGGGTGATGGTGGCGTAGAAAATTGGCTGTTGATGGCGGTAGTTTTCTTTACGAAGAACGATGCAAAATCATCAGCCGTTAACTCCGATGAAGGTGTGGGAGCAGGCGGACAGAGGAGAGCAGAGAAGGTTTTTAAGAGTGTGCGAGAGTCAGGAGAGTTGCTGATCTTCGAGTGGTTATAATCAGTTTTTGCAGAGGTGACGTCAAAGGAGAAAGTAGAGAGAGAGAGGTCAGTATGGTCTTTTGACTTGTGCCATTTTCTCTCAGCTGACCGGAGGCTGGTGCGATGCTCACGTGGTACATCCGATAACCAGGGGGCAGACAGGGATGCACGGGCTGGTCCAGATGTAAGAGGGCATATGTTGTCCAAGCAGGATGTAAGCGTGGAACACAGAGTGTCTGTGGCACTGTTGGTATTCAAAAGTGAGAGCTCCTCAGAGGGGGGGAGTGCAGACAAGACAGCAGAGGAAAAGCAGGAGGGAGGGACCGTAGGTAGCGCCGGAAAGTGACCAGCGGTAAGACATCTGCGTTGTCTGGAGCGGTGAGGTCGGGGGTGACAAAGAAGTGATCAGACGTGTGCAGCGGAGTGACCTGAGAGTGATGAGTGGAGCATTTCTCGAATCATCCTTGTCATTTGCAAAACAGTAAGTGCATTTCTGGTTTTGATTGTTTGATTGCAAGAGACGGCACATGATTCACGTTAACGCTTTTACTGTTTGTACAATAATTTATTGACAGACAGTGTCATTGTGATGCAGACAGGAAAAGACAGCACTGCATAGCACAAACAAATTTAGAAATCTGAACATAAGACAATCTCCTTAGGGAAAACTGTACATGCAGTGCAGTGGAATTACAGTGCAGTCTTCCTACACCTCCTGACGTTCCTGTCTTTTGGGCAACGGATTCTCATCCACATCACAACAAATATCTTCTCTTGCGATACAGCGTGAAAATCATCTTTCAGAGTGTCTAATCCAGCCTCTGCAGGCATCAGCTGTGATGTCATCACACGTTACATCCATGGCAGCCAGAAGGGTCATCTGTGTATGCGGCTGGCCATCTTATACTTTTAATCTTCATGCTGAGAAAAATTCCTCAATGGGGTTGAGTAGGGTGAGAGGAACTCCACCAGCATCCTGTTGTGGGCCGCAAACCATTGCCTGATGATGTTGGAGCGATGGAAACTGACATTGTCCCAAACTAACACGTACTTTGGCAGGTCATCTCCAATCTGCCCCCTCTCTTGTTCAGGGATGAGATCCCTGTAGATAGTGTCAAAAGACTGTTTAGGTGTGAAAAGGGGCCGTCTGCAACACAGTGAAGTTGTCTTGCAGTCCTATGTGGAAAGAATATAGCAATGCAAAACACTAAATTGAGTAAAATAAAATGCCACTGTTTACTTAAAGTATACTTACTGTATATTGTAAAACTAGTGCTTAAATGTCGTGGGGATTATACTATTCTACAGAGACCCATTATAATGCATTTTGATCAACATGACATAAGCAATTGATAATGTAGGAATCTGCACAGAATTTTGTCATAATCATTTGCATGGATGTACCAAAGCATTTGCAACTTGTTCAAAGAAATGAGAAAATGCTTGTTTGATGTGCACACGTGACACAAGGATGTAAGGATTGAACAAGAAGTTTTGAGAATTTCAAATCGGATCAGAGAAATGTACCAAATTGACTTAGAAAAAACTGTATTTAAAGTGGGGGGGGTACTTTTGGGGCAGTTTTGTTTCACCCAAGTGTCCCATTTCCACCCCTCTCAAACTAATGCATGGATGCATATAGCCAGAAACAATTCATTTGATGCATGCAAAGAAGCAACACTGTGTGTCTCAAGAAGCATTTATTCATGATTACGTAGACATGCTAAAATTTCAAGGCCACACACTACACATTACACATGACATTACACATTTCATAAAATTTACATTTAGTCATTTAGCAGACGTTTTTATCCAAAGCGACTTACAGACGAGGAAACATTGGAAGCAATTATAACAATATAGGCAACAAAATGCATAAGTTAATTAAATCCAGTCCATTAAAGCCTAGCACAGTATACAAAGCTAAGAACAGTGAGGTAAGTAAAAAAATACTTTTTTAAGAAGACAGAAAATAAGAAGAGGTTAAAATCAGTCATCTACATTTTGACGGAAGATATGCATTTTCACACACTACACCGGCCTGTAGTGTTCTAGCAGTGTAAGGTTGAGAGTGAGTTTCTTCAGTAGCGGTGTGATGCAGGCCTCTTTGAAAGCAGTGGGAAATGTCCCAGTGGTGAGCAAAGAGTTGATGATGCGGGTCAGACCAGGCACAACTGCTGGAGAGATGGCATGGAGGAGATGGGTGGGGATGGGATCCAGTGGGCAGGTGGTAGGGTGGTTGGAACCAATGACCTTGGAAACATCATCTTCAGACATAGGAGAAAAGGCGGGTGATGGTGGCGTAGAAAATTGGCTGTTGATGGCGGTAGTTTTCTTTACGAAGAACGATGCAAAATCATCAGCCGTTAACTCCGATGAAGGTGTGGGAGCAGGCGGACAGAGGAGAGCAGAGAAGGTTTTTAAGAGTGTGCGAGAGTCAGGAAAGTTGCTGATCTTCGAGTGGTTATAATCAGTTTTTGCAGAGGTGACGTCAACGGAGAAAGTAGAGAGGTCAGTATGGTCTTTTGACTTGTGCCATTTTCTCTCAGCTGACCGGAGGCTGGTGCGATGCTCACGTGGTACATCCGATAACCAGGGGGCAGACAGGGATGCACGGGCTGGTCCAGATGTAAGAGGGCATATGTTGTCCAAGCAGGATGTAAGCGTGGAACACAGAGTGTCTGTGGCACTGTTGGTATTCAAAAGAGAGAGCTCCTCAGAGGGGGGGAGTGCAGACAAGACAGCAGAGGAAAAGCAGGAGGGAGGGACCGTAGGTAGCGCCGGAAAGTGACCAGCGGTAAGACATCTGCGTTGTCTGGAGCGGTGAGGTCGGGGGTGACAAAGAAGTGATCAGACGTGTGCAGCGGAGTGACCTGAGAGTGATGAGTGGAGCATTTCTCGAATCATCCTTGTCATTTGCAAAACAGTAAGTGCATTTCTGGTTTTGATTGTTTGATTGCAAGAGACGGCACATGATTCACGTTAACGCTTTTACTGTTTGTACAATAATTTATTGACAGACAGTGTCATTGTGATGCAGACAGGAAAAGACAGCACTGCATAGCACAAACAAATGTAGAAATCTGAACATAAGACAATCTCCTTAGGGAAAACTGTACATGCAGTGCAGTGGAATTACAGTGCAGTCTTCCTACACCTCCTGACGTTCCTGTCTTTTGGGCAACGGATTCTCATCCACATCACAACAAATATCTTCTCTTGCGATACAGCGTGAAAATCATCTTTCAGAGTGTCTAATCCAGCCTCTGCAGGCATCAGCTGTGATGTCATCACACGTTACATCCATGGCAGCCAGAAGGGTCATCTGTGTATGCGGCTGGCGATCATATACTTTTAATCTTCATGCTGAGAAAAATTCCTCAACGTGGTTGAGTAGGGTGAGAGGAACTCCACCAGCATCCTGTTGTGGGCCGCAAACCATTGCCTGATGATGTTGGAGCGATGGAAACTGACATTGTCCCAAACTAACACGTACTTTGGCAGGTCATCTCCAATCTGCCCCCTCTCTTGTTCAGGGATGAGATCCCTGTAGAGAGTGTCAAAAGACTGTTTAGGTGTGAAAAGGGGCCGTCTGCAACACAGTGAAGTTGTCTTGCAGTCCTATGTGGAAAGAATATAGCAATGCAAAACACTAAATTGAGTAAAATAAAATGCCACCGTTTACTTAAAATATACTTACTGTATATTGTAAAACTAGTGCTTAAATGTCGTGGGGATTATACTATTCTACAGAGACCCATTATAATGCATTTTGATCAACATGACATAAGCAATTGATAATGTAGGAATCTGCACAGAATTTTGTCATAATCATTTGCATGGATGTACCAAAGCATTTGTAACTTGTTCAAAGAAATGAGAAAATGCTTGTTTGATGTGCACACGTGACACAAGGATGTAAGGATTGAACAAGAAGTTTTGAGAATTTCAAATCGGATCAGAGAAATGTACCAAATTGACTTAGAAAAAACTGTATTTAAAGTGGGGGGGGGTACTTTTGGGGCAGTTTTGTTTCACCCAAGTGTCCCTTTTCCACCCCTCTCAAACTAATGCATGGATGCATATAGCCAGAAACAATTCATTTGATGCATGCAAAGAAGCAACACTGTGTGTCTCAAGAAGCATTTATTCATGATTACGTAGACATGCTAAAATTTCAAGGCCACACACTACACATTACACATGACATTACACATTTCATAAAATTTACATTTAGTCATTTAGCAGACGTTTTTATCCAAAGCGACTTACAGACGAGGAAACATTGGAAGCAATTATAACAATATAGGCAACAAAATGCATAAGTTAATTAAATCCAGTCCATTAAAGCCTAGCACAGTATACAAAGCTAAGAACAGTGAGGTAAGTAAAAAAATACTTTTTTAAGAAGACAGAAAATAATAAGAGGTTAAAATCAGTCATCTACATTTTGACGGAAGATATGCATTTTCACACACTACACCGGCCTGTAGTGTTCTAGCAGTGTAAGGTTGAGAGTGAGTTTCTTCAGTAGCGGTGTGATGCAGGCCTCTTTGAAAGCAGTGGGAAATGTCCCAGTGGTGAGCAAAGAGTTGATGATGCGGGTCAGACCAGGCACAACTGCTGGAGAGATGGCATGGAGGAGATGGGTGGGGATGGGATCCAGTGGGCAGGTGGTAGGGTGGTTGGAACCAATGACCTTGGAAACATCATCTTCAGACATACGAGAAAAGGCGGGTGATGGTGGCGTAGAAAATTGGCTGTTGATGGCGGTAGTTTTCTTTACGAAGAACGATGCAAAATCATCAGCCGTTAACTCCGATGAAGGTGTGGGAGCAGGCGGACAGAGGAGAGCAGAGAAGGTTTTTAAGAGTGTGCGAGAGTCAGGAAAGTTGCTGATCTTCGAGTGGTTATAATCAGTTTTTGCAGAGGTGACGTCAACGGAGAAAGTAGAGAGGTCAGTATGGTCTTTTGACTTGTGCCATTTTCTCTCAGCTGACCGGAGGCTGGTGCGATGCTCACGTGGTACATCCGATAACCAGGGGGCAGACAGGGATGCACGGGCTGGTCCAGATGTAAGAGGGCATATGTTGTCCAAGCAGGATGTAAGCGTGGAACACAGAGTGTCTGTGGCACTGTTGGTATTCAAAAGAGAGAGCTCCTCAGAGGGGGGGAGTGCAGACAAGACAGCAGAGGAAAAGCAGGAGGGAGGGACCGTAGGTAGCGCCGGAAAGTGACCAGCGGTAAGACATCTGCGTTGTCTGGAGCGGTGAGGTCGGGGGTGACAAAGAAGTGATCAGACGTGTGCAGCGGAGTGACCTGAGAGTGATGAGTGGAGCATTTCTCGAATCATCCTTGTCATTTGCAAAACAGTAAGTGCATTTCTGGTTTTGATTGTTTGATTGCAAGAGACGGCACATGATTCACGTTAACGCTTTTACTGTTTGTACAATAATTTATTGACAGACAGTGTCATTGTGATGCAGACAGGAAAAGACAGCACTGCATAGCACAAACAAATGTAGAAATCTGAACATAAGACAATCTCCTTAGGGAAAACTGTACATGCAGTGCAGTGGAATTACAGTGCAGTCTTCCTACACCTCCTGACGTTCCTGTCTTTTGGGCAACGGATTCTCATCCACATCACAACAAATATCTTCTCTTGCGATACAGCGTGAAAATCATCTTTCAGAGTGTCTAATCCAGCCTCTGCAGGCATCAGCTGTGATGTCATCACACGTTACATCCATGGCAGCCAGAAGGGTCATCTGTGTATGCGGCTGGCCATCATATACTTTTAATCTTCATGCTGAGAAAAATTCCTCAACGGGGTTGAGTAGGGTGAGAGGAACTCCACCAGCATCCTGTTGTGGGCCGCAAACCATTGCCTGATGATGTTGGAGCGATGGAAACTGACATTGTCCCAAACTAACACGTACTTTGGCAGGTCATCTCCAATCTGCCCCCTCTCTTGTTCAGGGATGAGATCCCTGTAGAGAGTGTCAAAAGACTGTTTAGGTGTGAAAAGGGGCCGTCTGCAACACAGTGAAGTTGTCTTGCAGTCCTATGTGGAAAGAATATAGCAATGCAAAACACTAAATTGAGTAAAATAAAATGCCACTGTTTACTTAAAGTATACTTACTGTATATTGTAAAACTAGTGCTTAAATGTCGTGGGGATTATACTATTCTACAGAGACCCATTATAATGCATTTTGATCAACATGACATAAGCAATTGATAATGTAGGAATCTGAACAGAATTTTGTCATAATCATTTGCATGGATGTACCAAAGCATTTGCAACTTGTTCAAAGAAATGAGAAAATGCTTGTTTGATGTGCACACGTGACACAAGGATGTAAGGATTGAACAAGAAGTTTTGAGAATTTCAAATCGGATCAGAGAAATGTACCAAATTGACTTAGAAAAAACTGTATTTAAAGTGGGGGGGGGGTACTTTTGGGGCAGTTTTGTTTCACCCAAGTGTCCCATTTCCACCCCTCTCAAACTAATGCATGGATGCATATAGCCAGAAACAATTCATTTGATGCATGCAAAGAAGCAACACTGTGTGTGTCAAGAAGCATTTATTCATGATTACGTAGACATGCTAAAATTTCAAGGCCACACACTACACATTACAAATGACATTACACATTTCATAAAATTTACATTTAGTCATTTAGCAGACGTTTTTATCCAAAGCGACTTACAGACGAGGAAACATTGGAAGCAATTATAACAATATAGGCAACAAAATGCATAAGTTAATTAAATCCAGTCCATTAAAGCCTAGCACAGTATACAAAGCTAAGAATAGTGGGGTAAGTAAAAAAATAATTTTTTAAGAAGACAGAAAATAAGAAGAGGTTAAAATCAGTCATCTACATTTTGACGGAAGATATGCATTTTCACACACTACACCGGCCTGTAGTGTTCTAGCAGTGTAAGGTTGAGAGTGAGTTTCTTCAGTAGCGGTGTGATGCAGGCCTCTTTGAAAGCAGTGGGAAATGTCCCAGTGGTGAGCAAAGAGTTGATGATGCGGGTCAGACCAGGCACAACTGCTGGAGAGATGGCATGGAGGAGATGGGTGGGGATGGGATCCAGTGGGCAGGTGGTAGGGTGGTTGGAACCAATGACCTTCGAAACATCATCTTCAGACATAGGAGAAAAGGCGGGTGATGGTGGCGTAGAAAATTGGCTGTTGATGGCGGTAGTTTTCTTTACGAAGAACGATGCAAAATCATCAGCCGTTAACTCCGATGAAGGTGTGGGAGCAGGCGGACAGAGGAGAGCAGAGAAGGTTTTTAAGAGTGTGCGAGAGTCAGGAAAGTTGCTGATCTTCGAGTGGTTATAATCAGTTTTTGCAGAGGTGACGTCAACGGAGAAAGTAGAGAGGTCAGTATGGTCTTTTGACTTGTGCCATTTTCTCTCAGCTGACCGGAGGCTGGTGCGATGCTCACGTGGTACATCCGATAACCAGGGGGCAGACAGGGATGCACGGGCTGGTCCAGATGTAAGAGGGCATATGTTGTCCAAGCAGGATGTAAGCGTGGAACACAGAGTGTCTGTGGCACTGTTGGTATTCAAAAGAGAGAGCTCCTCAGAGGGGGGCAGTGCAGACAAGACAGCAGAGGAAAAGCAGGAGGGAGGGACCGTAGGTAGCGCCGGAAAGTGACCAGCAGTAAGACATCTGCGTTGTCTGGAGCGGTGAGGTCGGGGGTGACAAAGAAGTGATCAGACGTGTGCAGCGGAGTGACCTGAGAGTGATGAGTGGAGCATTTCTCGAATCATCCTTGTCATTTGCAAAACAGTAAGTGCATTTCTGGTTTTGATTGTTTGATTGCAAGAGACGGCACATGATTCACGTTAACGCTTTTACTGTTTGTACAATAATTTATTGACAGACAGTGTCATTGTGATGCAGACAGGAAAAGACAGCACTGCATAGCACAAACAAATGTAGAAATCTGAACATAAGACAATCTCCTTAGGGAAAACTGTACATGCAGTGCAGTGGAATTACAGTGCAGTCTTCCTACACCTCCTGACGTTCCTGTCTTTTGGGCAACGGATTCTCATCCACATCACAACAAATATCTTCTCTTGCGATACAGCGTGAAAATCATCTTTCAGAGTGTCTAATCCAGCCTCTGCAGGCATCAGCTGTGATGTCATCACACGTTACATCCATGGCAGCCAGAAGGGTCATCTGTGTATGCGGCTGGCGATCATATACTTTTAATCTTCATGCTGAGAAAAATTCCTCAACGTGGTTGAGTAGGGTGAGAGGAACTCCACCAGCATCCTGTTGTGGGCCGCAAACCATTGCCTGATGATGTTGGAGCGATGGAAACTGACATTGTCCCAAACTAACACGTACTTTGGCAGGTCATCTCCAATCTGCCCCCTCTCTTGTTCAGGGATGAGATCCCTGTAGAGAGTGTCAAAAGACTGTTTAGGTGTGAAAAGGGGCCGTCTGCAACACAGTGAAGTTGTCTTGCAGTCCTATGTGGAAAGAATATAGCAATGCAAAACACTAAATTGAGTAAAATAAAATGCCACCGTTTACTTAAAGTATACTTACTGTATATTGTAAAACTAGTGCTTAAATGTCGTGGGGATTATACTATTCTACAGAGACCCATTATAATGCATTTTGATCAACATGACATAAGCAATTGATAATGTAGGAATCTGCACAGAATTTTGTCATAATCATTTGCATGGATGTACCAAAGCATTTGTAACTTGTTCAAAGAAATGAGAAAATGCTTGTTTGATGTGCACACGTGACACAAGGATGTAAGGATTGAACAAGAAGTTTTGAGAATTTCCAATCGGATCTGAGAAATGTACCAAATTGACTTAGAAAAAACTGTATTTAAAGTGGGGGGGGGGTACTTTTGGGGCAGTTTTGTTTCACCCAAGTGTCCCATTTCCACCCCTCTCAAACTAATGCATGGATGCATATAGCCAGAAACAATTCATTTGATGCATGCAAAGAAGCAACACTGTGTGTCTCAAGAAGCATTTATTCATGATTACGTAGACATGCTAAAATTTCAAGGCCACACACTACACATTACACATAACATTACACATTTCATAAAATTTACATTTAGTCATTTAGCAGACGTTTTTATCCAAAGCGACTTACAGACTAGGAAACATTGGAAGCAATTATAACAATATAGGCAACAAAATGCATAAGTTAATTAAATCCAGTCCATTAAAGCCTAGCACAGTATACAAAGCTAAGAATAGTGAGGTAAGTAAAAAAATACTTTTTTAAGAAGACAGAAAATAAGAAGAGGTTAAAATCAGTCATCTACATTTTGACGGAAGATATGCATTTTCACACACTACACCGGCCTGTAGTGTTCTAGCAGTGTAAGGTTGAGAGTGAGTTTCTTCAGTAGCGGTGTGATGCAGGCCTCTTTGAAAGCAGTGGGAAATGTCCCAGTGGTGAGCAAAGAGTTGATGATAAGGGTCAGACCATGCACAACTGCTGGAGAGATGGCATGAAGGAGATGGGTGGGGATGGGATCCAGTGGGCAGGTGGTAGGGTGGTTGGAACCAATGACCTTGGAAACATCATCTTCAGACATAGGAGAAAAGGCGGGTGATGGTGGCGTAGAAAATTGGCTGTTGATGGCGGTAGTTTTCTTTACGAAGAACGATGCAAAATCATCAGCCGTTAACTCCGATGAAGGTGTGGGAGCAGGCGGACAGAGGAGAGCAGAGAAGGTTTTTAAGAGTGTGCGAGAGTCAGGAGAGTTGCTGATCTTCGAGTGGTTATAATCAGTTTTTGCAGAGGTGACGTCAACGCAGAAAGTAGAGAGAGAGAGGTCAGTATGGTCTTTTGACTTGTGCCATTTTCTCTCAGCTGACCGGAGGCTGGTGCGATGCTCACGTGGTACATCCGATAACCAGGGGGCAGACAGGGATGCACGGGCTGGTCCAGATGTAAGCGGGCATATGTTGTCCAAGCAGGATGTAAGCGTGGAACACAGAGTGTCTGTGGCACTGTTGGTATTCAAAAGAGAGAGCTCCTCAGAGGGGGGGAGTGCAGACAAGACAGCAGAGGAAAAGCAGGAGGGAGGGACCGTAGGTAGCGCCGGAAAGTGACCAGCGGTAAGACATCTGCGTTGTCTGGAGCGGTGAGGTCGGGGGTGACAAAGAAGTGATCAGACGTGTGCAGCGGAGTGACCTGAGAGTGATGAGTGGAGCATTTCTCGAATCATCCTTGTCATTTGCAAAACAGTAAGTGCATTTCTGGTTTTGATTGTTTGATTGCAAGAGACGGCACATGATTCACGTTAACGCTTTTACTGTTTGTACAATAATTTATTGACAGACAGTGTCATTGTGATGCAGACAGGAAAAGACAGCACTGCATAGCACAAACAAATGTAGAAATCTGAACATAAGACAATCTCCTTAGGGAAAACTGTACATGCAGTGCAGTGGAATTACAGTGCAGTCTTCCTACACCTCCTGACGTTCCTGTCTTTTGGGCAACAGATTCTCATCCACATCACAACAAATATCTTCTCTTGCGATACAGCGTGAAAATCATCTTTCAGAGTGTCTAATCCAGCCTCTGCAGGCATCAGCTGTGATGTCATCACACGTTACATCCATGGCAGCCAGAAGGGTCATCTGTGTATGCGGCTGGCCATCATATACTTTTAATCTTCATGCTGAGAAAAATTCCTCAACGGGGTTGAGTAGGGTGAGAGGAACTCCACCAGCATCCTGTTGTGGGCCGCAAACCATTGCCTGATGATGTTGGAGCGATGGAAACTGACATTGTCCCAAACTAACACGTACTTTGGCAGGTCATCTCCAATCTGCCCCCTCTCTTGTTCAGGGATGAGATCCCTGTAGAGAGTGTCAAAAGACTGTTTAGGTGTGAAAAGGGGCCGTCTGCAACACAGTGAAGTTGTCTTGCAGTCCTATGTGGAAAGAATATAGCAATGCAAAACACTAAATTGAGTAAAATAAAATGCCACTGTTTACTTAAAGTATACTTACTGTATATTGTAAAACTAGTGCTTAAATGTCGTGGGGATTATACTATTCTACAGAGACCCATTATAATGCATTTTGATCAACATGACATAAGCAATTGATAATGTAGGAATCTGCACAGAATTTTGTCATAATCATTTGCATGGATGTACCAAAGCATTTGCAACTTGTTCAAAGAAATGAGAAAATGCTTGTTTGATGTGCACACGTGACACAAGGATGTAAGGATTGAACAAGAAGTTTTGAGAATTTCAAATCGGATCAGAGAAATGTACCAAATTGACTTAGAAAAAACTGTATTTAAAGTGGGGGGGGGGTACTTTTGGGGCAGTTTTGTTTCACCCAAGTGTCCCATTTCCACCCCTCTCAAACTAATGCATGGATGCATATAGCCAGAAACAATTCATTTGATGCATGCAAAGAAGCAACACTGTGTGTCTCAAAAAGCATTTATTCATGATTACGTAGACATGCTAAAATTTCAAGGCCACACACTACACATTACACATTACACATGACATTACACATTTCATAAAATTTACATTTAGTCATTTAGCAGACGTTTTTATCCAAAGCGACTTACAGACGAGGAAACATTGGAAGCAATTATAACAATATAGGCAACAAAATGCATAAGTTAATTAAATCCAGTCCATTAAAGCCTAGCACAGTATACAAAGCTAAGAATAGTGAGGTAAGTAAAAAAATAATTTTTTAAGAAGACAGAAAATAATAAGAGGTTAAAATCAGTCATCTACATTTTGACGGAAGATATGCATTTTCACACACTACACTGGCCTGTAGTGTTCTAGCAGTGTAAGGTTGAGAGTGAGTTTCTTCAGTAGCGGTGTGATGCAGGCCTCTTTGAAAGCAGTAGGAAATGTCCCAGTGGTGAGCAAAGAGTTGATGATGCGGGTCAGACCATGCACAACTGCTGGAGATAAGGCATGGAGGAGATGGGTGGGGATGGGATCCAGTGGGCAGGTGGTAGGGTGGTTGGAACCAATGACCTTGGAAACATCATCTTCAGACATAGGAGAAAAGGCGGGTGATGGTGGCGTAGAAAATTGGCTGTTGATGGCGGTAGTTTTCTTTACGAAGAACGATGCAAAATCATCAGCCGTTAACTCCGATGAAGGTGTGGGAGCAGGCGGACAGAGGAGAGCAGAGAAGGTTTTTAAGAGTGTGCTAGAGTCAAGAGAGTTGCTGATCTTCGAGTGGTTATAATCAGTTTTTGCAGAGGTGACGTCAACGGAGAAAGTAGAGAGAGAGAGAGGTCAGTATGGTCTTTTGACTTGTGCCATTTTCTCTCAGCTGACCGGAGGCTGGTGCGATGCTCACGTGGTATATCCGATAACCAGGGGGCAGACAGGGATGCGCGGGCTGGTCCAGATGTAAGAGGGCATATGTTGTCCAAGCAGGATGTAAGCGTGGAACACAGAGTGTCTGTGGCACTGTTGGTATTCAAAAGAGAGAGCTCCTCAGAGGGGGGCAGTGCAGACAAGACAGCAGAGGAAAAGTAGGAGGGAGGGACCGTAGGTAGCGCCGGAAAGTGACCAGCGGTAAGACATCTGCGTTGTCTGGAGCGGTGAGGTCGGGGGTGACAAAGAAGTGATCAGACGTGTGCAGCGGAGTGACCTGAGAGTGATGAGTGGAGCATTTCTCGAATCATCCTTGTCATTTGCAAAACAGTAAGTGCATTTCTGGTTTTGATTGTTTGATTGCAAGAGACGGCACATGATTCACGTTAACGCTTTTACTGTTTGTACAATAATTTATTGACAGACAGTGTCATTGTGATGCAGACAGGAAAAGACAGCACTGCATAGCACAAACAAATGTAGAAATCTGAACATAAGACAATCTCCTTAGGGAAAACTGTACATGCAGTGCAGTGGAATTACAGTGCAGTCTTCCTACACCTCCTGACGTTCCTGTCTTTTGGGCAACGGATTCTCATCCACATCACAACAAATATCTTCTCTTGCGATACAGCGTGAAAATCATCTTTCAGAGTGTCTAATCCAGCCTCTGCAGGCATCAGCTGTGATGTCATCACACGTTACATCCATGGCAGCCAGAAGGGTCATCTGTGTATGCGGCTGGCGATCATATACTTTTAATCTTCATGCTGAGAAAAATTCCTCAACGTGGTTGAGTAGGGTGAGAGGAACTCCACCAGCATCCTGTTGTGGGCCGCAAACCATTGCCTGATGATGTTGGAGCGATGGAAACTGACATTGTCCCAAACTAACACGTACTTTGGCAGGTCATCTCCAATCTGCCCCCTCTCTTGTTCAGGGATGAGATCCCTGTAGAGAGTGTCAAAAGACTGTTTAGGTGTGAAAAGGGGCCGTCTGCAACACAGTGAAGTTGTCTTGCAGTCCTATGTGGAAAGAATATAGCAATGCAAAACACTAAATTGAGTAAAATAAAATGCCACCGTTTACTTAAAGTATACTTACTGTATATTGTAAAACTAGTGCTTAAATGTCGTGGGGATTATACTATTCTACAGAGACCCATTATAATGCATTTTGATCAACATGACATAAGCAATTGATAATGTAGGATTCTGCACAGAATTTTGTCATAATCATTTGCATGGATGTACCAAAGCATTTGTAACTTGTTCAAAGAAATGAGAAAATGCTTGTTTGATGTGCACACGTGACACAAGGATGTAAGGATTGAACAAGAAGTTTTGAGAATTTCCAATCGGATCTGAGAAATGTACCAAATTGACTTAGAAAAAACTGTATTTAAAGTGGGGGGGGGGGGGGTACTTTTGGGGCAGTTTTGTTTCACCCAAGTGTCCCATTTCCACCCCTCTCAAACTAATGCATGGATGCATATAGCCAGAAACAATTCATTTGATGCATGCAAAGAAGCAACACTGTGTGTGTCAAGAAGCATTTATTCATGATTACGTAGACATGCTAAAATTTCAAGGCCACACACTACACATTACAAATGACATTACACATTTCATAAAATTTACATTTAGTCATTTAGCAGACGTTTTTATCCAAAGCGACTTACAGACGAGGAAACATTGGAAGCAATTATAACAATATAGGCAACAAAATGCATAAGTTAATTAAATCCAGTCCATTAAAGCCTAGCACAGTATACAAAGCTAAGAATAGTGGGGTAAGTAAAAAAATAATTTTTTAAGAAGACAGAAAATAAGAAGAGGTTAAAATCAGTCATCTACATTTTGACGGAAGATATGCATTTTCACACACTACACCGGCCTGTAGTGTTCTAGCAGTGTAAGGTTGAGAGTGAGTTTCTTCAGTAGCGGTGTGATGCAGGCCTCTTTGAAAGCAGTGGGAAATGTCCCAGTGGTGAGCAAAGAGTTGATGATGCGGGTCAGACCAGGCACAACTGCTGGAGAGATGGCATGGAGGAGATGGGTGGGGATGGGATCCAGTGGGCAGGTGGTAGGGTGGTTGGAACCAATGACCTTCGAAACATCATCTTCAGACATAGGAGAAAAGGCGGGTGATGGTGGCGTAGAAAATTGGCTGTTGATGGCGGTAGTTTTCTTTACGAAGAACGATGCAAAATCATCAGCCGTTAACTCCGATGAAGGTGTGGGAGCAGGCGGACAGAGGAGAGCAGAGAAGGTTTTTAAGAGTGTGCGAGAGTCAGGAAAGTTGCTGATCTTCGAGTGGTTATAATCAGTTTTTGCAGAGGTGACGTCAACGGAGAAAGTAGAGAGGTCAGTATGGTCTTTTGACTTGTGCCATTTTCTCTCAGCTGACCGGAGGCTGGTGCGATGCTCACGTGGTACATCCGATAACCAGGGGGCAGACAGGGATGCACGGGCTGGTCCAGATGTAAGAGGGCATATGTTGTCCAAGCAGGATGTAAGCGTGGAACACAGAGTGTCTGTGGCACTGTTGGTATTCAAAAGAGAGAGCTCCTCAGAGGGGGGCAGTGCAGACAAGACAGCAGAGGAAAAGCAGGAGGGAGGGACCGTAGGTAGCGCCGGAAAGTGACCAGCAGTAAGACATCTGCGTTGTCTGGAGCGGTGAGGTCGGGGGTGACAAAGAAGTGATCAGACGTGTGCAGCGGAGTGACCTGAGAGTGATGAGTGGAGCATTTCTCGAATCATCCTTGTCATTTGCAAAACAGTAAGTGCATTTCTGGTTTTGATTGTTTGATTGCAAGAGACGGCACATGATTCACGTTAACGCTTTTACTGTTTGTACAATAATTTATTGACAGACAGTGTCATTGTGATGCAGACAGGAAAAGACAGCACTGCATAGCACAAACAAATGTAGAAATCTGAACATAAGACAATCTCCTTAGGGAAAACTGTACATGCAGTGCAGTGGAATTACAGTGCAGTCTTCCTACACCTCCTGACGTTCCTGTCTTTTGGGCAACGGATTCTCATCCACATCACAACAAATATCTTCTCTTGCGATACAGCGTGAAAATCATCTTTCAGAGTGTCTAATCCAGCCTCTGCAGGCATCAGCTGTGATGTCATCACACGTTACATCCATGGCAGCCAGAAGGGTCATCTGTGTATGCGGCTGGCGATCATATACTTTTAATCTTCATGCTGAGAAAAATTCCTCAACGTGGTTGAGTAGGGTGAGAGGAACTCCACCAGCATCCTGTTGTGGGCCGCAAACCATTGCCTGATGATGTTGGAGCGATGGAAACTGACATTGTCCCAAACTAACACGTACTTTGGCAGGTCATCTCCAATCTGCCCCCTCTCTTGTTCAGGGATGAGATCCCTGTAGAGAGTGTCAAAAGACTGTTTAGGTGTGAAAAGGGGCCGTCTGCAACACAGTGAAGTTGTCTTGCAGTCCTATGTGGAAAGAATATAGCAATGCAAAACACTAAATTGAGTAAAATAAAATGCCACCGTTTACTTAAAGTATACTTACTGTATATTGTAAAACTAGTGCTTAAATGTCGTGGGGATTATACTATTCTACAGAGACCCATTATAATGCATTTTGATCAACATGACATAAGCAATTGATAATGTAGGAATCTGCACAGAATTTTGTCATAATCATTTGCATGGATGTACCAAAGCATTTGTAACTTGTTCAAAGAAATGAGAAAATGCTTGTTTGATGTGCACACGTGACACAAGGATGTAAGGATTGAACAAGAAGTTTTGAGAATTTCCAATCGGATCTGAGAAATGTACCAAATTGACTTAGAAAAAACTGTATTTAAAGTGGGGGGGGGGTACTTTTGGGGCAGTTTTGTTTCACCCAAGTGTCCCATTTCCACCCCTCTCAAACTAATGCATGGATGCATATAGCCAGAAACAATTCATTTGATGCATGCAAAGAAGCAACACTGTGTGTCTCAAGAAGCATTTATTCATGATTACGTAGACATGCTAAAATTTCAAGGCCACACACTACACATTACACATAACATTACACATTTCATAAAATTTACATTTAGTCATTTAGCAGACGTTTTTATCCAAAGCGACTTACAGACTAGGAAACATTGGAAGCAATTATAACAATATAGGCAACAAAATGCATAAGTTAATTAAATCCAGTCCATTAAAGCCTAGCACAGTATACAAAGCTAAGAATAGTGAGGTAAGTAAAAAAATACTTTTTTAAGAAGACAGAAAATAAGAAGAGGTTAAAATCAGTCATCTACATTTTGACGGAAGATATGCATTTTCACACACTACACCGGCCTGTAGTGTTCTAGCAGTGTAAGGTTGAGAGTGAGTTTCTTCAGTAGCGGTGTGATGCAGGCCTCTTTGAAAGCAGTGGGAAATGTCCCAGTGGTGAGCAAAGAGTTGATGATAAGGGTCAGACCATGCACAACTGCTGGAGAGATGGCATGAAGGAGATGGGTGGGGATGGGATCCAGTGGGCAGGTGGTAGGGTGGTTGGAACCAATGACCTTGGAAACATCATCTTCAGACATAGGAGAAAAGGCGGGTGATGGTGGCGTAGAAAATTGGCTGTTGATGGCGGTAGTTTTCTTTACGAAGAACGATGCAAAATCATCAGCCGTTAACTCCGATGAAGGTGTGGGAGCAGGCGGACAGAGGAGAGCAGAGAAGGTTTTTAAGAGTGTGCGAGAGTCAGGAGAGTTGCTGATCTTCGAGTGGTTATAATCAGTTTTTGCAGAGGTGACGTCAACGCAGAAAGTAGAGAGAGAGAGGTCAGTATGGTCTTTTGACTTGTGCCATTTTCTCTCAGCTGACCGGAGGCTGGTGCGATGCTCACGTGGTACATCCGATAACCAGGGGGCAGACAGGGATGCACGGGCTGGTCCAGATGTAAGCGGGCATATGTTGTCCAAGCAGGATGTAAGCGTGGAACACAGAGTGTCTGTGGCACTGTTGGTATTCAAAAGAGAGAGCTCCTCAGAGGGGGGGAGTGCAGACAAGACAGCAGAGGAAAAGCAGGAGGGAGGGACCGTAGGTAGCGCCGGAAAGTGACCAGCGGTAAGACATCTGCGTTGTCTGGAGCGGTGAGGTCGGGGGTGACAAAGAAGTGATCAGACGTGTGCAGCGGAGTGACCTGAGAGTGATGAGTGGAGCATTTCTCGAATCATCCTTGTCATTTGCAAAACAGTAAGTGCATTTCTGGTTTTGATTGTTTGATTGCAAGAGACGGCACATGATTCACGTTAACGCTTTTACTGTTTGTACAATAATTTATTGACAGACAGTGTCATTGTGATGCAGACAGGAAAAGACAGCACTGCATAGCACAAACAAATGTAGAAATCTGAACATAAGACAATCTCCTTAGGGAAAACTGTACATGCAGTGCAGTGGAATTACAGTGCAGTCTTCCTACACCTCCTGACGTTCCTGTCTTTTGGGCAACGGATTCTCATCCACATCACAACAAATATCTTCTCTTGCGATACAGCGTGAAAATCATCTTTCAGAGTGTCTAATCCAGCCTCTGCAGGCATCAGCTGTGATGTCATCACACGTTACATCCATGGCAGCCAGAAGGGTCATCTGTGTATGCGGCTGGCCATCATATACTTTTAATCTTCATGCTGAGAAAAATTCCTCAACGGGGTTGAGTAGGGTGAGAGGAACTCCACCAGCATCCTGTTGTGGGCCGCAAACCATTGCCTGATGATGTTGGAGCGATGGAAACTGACATTGTCCCAAACTAACACGTACTTTGGCAGGTCATCTCCAATCTGCCCCCTCTCTTGTTCAGGGATGAGATCCCTGTAGAGAGTGTCAAAAGACTGTTTAGGTGTGAAAAGGGGCCGTCTGCAACACAGTGAAGTTGTCTTGCAGTCCTATGTGGAAAGAATATAGCAATGCAAAACACTAAATTGAGTAAAATAAAATGCCACTGTTTACTTAAAGTATACTTACTGTATATTGTAAAACTAGTGCTTAAATGTCGTGGGGATTATACTATTCTACAGAGACCCATTATAATGCATTTTGATCAACATGACATAAGCAATTGATAATGTAGGAATCTGCACAGAATTTTGTCATAATCATTTGCATGGATGTACCAAAGCATTTGCAACTTGTTCAAAGAAATGAGAAAATGCTTGTTTGATGTGCACACGTGACACAAGGATGTAAGGATTGAACAAGAAGTTTTGAGAATTTCAAATCGGATCAGAGAAATGTACCAAATTGACTTAGAAAAAACTGTATTTAAAGTGGGGGGGGGGTACTTTTGGGGCAGTTTTGTTTCACCCAAGTGTCCCATTTCCACCCCTCTCAAACTAATGCATGGATGCATATAGCCAGAAACAATTCATTTGATGCATGCAAAGAAGCAACACTGTGTGTCTCAAAAAGCATTTATTCATGATTACGTAGACATGCTAAAATTTCAAGGCCACACACTACACATTACACATTACACATGACATTACACATTTCATAAAATTTACATTTAGTCATTTAGCAGACGTTTTTATCCAAAGCGACTTACAGACGAGGAAACATTGGAAGCAATTATAACAATATAGGCAACAAAATGCATAAGTTAATTAAATCCAGTCCATTAAAGCCTAGCACAGTATACAAAGCTAAGAATAGTGAGGTAAGTAAAAAAATAATTTTTTAAGAAGACAGAAAATAATAAGAGGTTAAAATCAGTCATCTACATTTTGACGGAAGATATGCATTTTCACACACTACACTGGCCTGTAGTGTTCTAGCAGTGTAAGGTTGAGAGTGAGTTTCTTCAGTAGCGGTGTGATGCAGGCCTCTTTGAAAGCAGTAGGAAATGTCCCAGTGGTGAGCAAAGAGTTGATGATGCGGGTCAGACCATGCACAACTGCTGGAGATAAGGCATGGAGGAGATGGGTGGGGATGGGATCCAGTGGGCAGGTGGTAGGGTGGTTGGAACCAATGACCTTGGAAACATCATCTTCAGACATAGGAGAAAAGGCGGGTGATGGTGGCGTAGAAAATTGGCTGTTGATGGCGGTAGTTTTCTTTACGAAGAACGATGCAAAATCATCAGCCGTTAACTCCGATGAAGGTGTGGGAGCAGGCGGACAGAGGAGAGCAGAGAAGGTTTTTAAGAGTGTGCTAGAGTCAAGAGAGTTGCTGATCTTCGAGTGGTTATAATCAGTTTTTGCAGAGGTGACGTCAACGGAGAAAGTAGAGAGAGAGAGAGGTCAGTATGGTCTTTTGACTTGTGCCATTTTCTCTCAGCTGACCGGAGGCTGGTGCGATGCTCACGTGGTATATCCGATAACCAGGGGGCAGACAGGGATGCGCGGGCTGGTCCAGATGTAAGAGGGCATATGTTGTCCAAGCAGGATGTAAGCGTGGAACACAGAGTGTCTGTGGCACTGTTGGTATTCAAAAGAGAGAGCTCCTCAGAGGGGGGCAGTGCAGACAAGACAGCAGAGGAAAAGCAGGAGGGAGGGACCGTAGGTAGCGCCGGAAAGTGACCAGCGGTAAGACATCTGCGTTGTCTGGAGCGGTGAGGTCGGGGGTGACAAAGAAGTGATCAGACGTGTGCAGCGGAGTGACCTGAGAGTGATGAGTGGAGCATTTCTCGAATCATCCTTGTCATTTGCAAAACAGTAAGTGCATTTCTGGTTTTGATTGTTTGATTGCAAGAGACGGGACATGATTCACGTTAACGCTTTTACTGTTTGTACAATAATTTATTGACAGACAGTGTCATTGTGATGCAGACAGGAAAAGACAGCACTGCATAGCACAAACAAATGTAGAAATCTGAACATAAGACAATCTCCTTAGGGAAAACTGTACATGCAGTGCAGTGGAATTACAGTGCATTCTTCCTACACCTCCTGACGTTCCTGTCTTTTGGGCAACGGATTCTCATCCACATCACAACAAACATCTTCTCTTGCGATACAGCGTGAAAATCATCTTTCAGAGTGTCTAATCCAGCCTCTGCAGGCATCAGCTGTGATGTCATCACACGTTACATCCATGGCAGCCAGAAGGGTCATCTGTGTATGCGGCTGGCCATCATATACTTTTATTCTTCATGCTGAGAAAAATTCCTCAACGGGGTTGAGTAGGGTGAGAGGAACTCCACCAGCATCCTGTTGTGGGCCGCAAACCATTGCCTGATGATGTTGGAGCGATGGAAACTGACATTGTCCCAAACTAACACGTACTTTGGCAGGTCATCTCCAATCTGCCCCCTCTCTTGTTTAGGGATGAGATCCCTGTAGAGAGTGTCAAAAGACTGTTTAGGTGTGAAAAGGGGACGTCTGCAACACATTGAAGTTGTCTTGCAGTCCTATGTGGAAAGAATATAGCAATGCAAAACACTAAATTGAGTAAAATAAAACGCCACCGTTTACTTAAAGTATACTTACTGTATATTGTAAAACTAGTGCTTAAATGTCGTGGGGATAATACTATTCTACAGAGACCCATTATAATGCATTTTGATCAACATGACATAAGCAATTGATAATGTAGGAATCTGCACAGAATTTTGTCATTATCATTTGCATGGATGTACCAAAGCATTTGCAACTGGTTCAAAGAAATGAGAAAATGCTTGTTTGATGTGCACATGTGACACAAGGATTTAAGGATTGAACAAGAAGTTTTGAGAATTTCAAATCGGATCTGAGAAATGCACCAAATTGACTTAGAAAAAACTGTATTTAAAGTGGGGGGGGTACTTTTGGGGCAGTTTTGTTTCACCCAAGTGTCCCATTTCCACCCCTCTCAAACTAATGCATGGATGCATATAGCCAGAAACAATTCATTTGATGCATGCAAAGAAGCAACACTGTGTGTCTCAAGAAGCATTTATTCATGATTACGTAGACATGCTAAAATTTCAAGGCCACACACTACACACTACACATTACACATTACACATGACATTACACATTTCATAAAATTTACATTTAGTCATTTAGCAGACGTTTTTATCCAAAGCGACTTACAGACGAGGAAACATTGGAAGCAATTATAACAATAGAGGCAACAAAATGCATAAGTTAATTAAATCCAGTCCATTAAAGCCTAGCACAGTATATAAAGCTAAGAATAGTGAGGTAAGTAAAAAAATATTTTTTTAAGAAGACAGAAAATAGTAAGATGTTAAAATCAGTCATCTACATTTTGACGGAAGATATGCATTTTCACACACTACACCGGCCTGTAGTGTTCTAGCAGTGTAAGGTTGAGAGTGAGTTTCTTCAGTAGCGGTGTGATGCAGGCCTCTTTGAAAGCAGTGGGAAATGTCCCAGTGGTGAGCAAAGAGTTGATGATGCGGGTCAGACCAGGCACAACTGCTGGAGAGATGGCATGGAGGAGATAGGTGGGGATGGGATCCAGTGGGCAGGTGGTAGGGTGGTTGGAACCAATGACCTTGGAAACATCATCTTCAGACATAGGAGAAAAGGCGGGTGTTGGTGGCGTAGAAAATTGGCTGTTGATGGCGGTAGTTTTCTTTACGAAGAACGATGCAAAATCATCAGCCGTTAACTCCGATGAAGGTGTGGGAGCAGGCGGACAGAGGAGAGCAGAGAAGGTTTTTAAGAGTGTGCGAGAGTCAGGAGAGTTGCTGATCTTCGAGTGGTTATAATCAGTTTTTGCAGAGGTGACGTCAACGGAGAAAGTAGAGAGAGAGGTCAGTATGGTCTTTTGACTTGTGCCATTTTCTCTCAGCTGACCGGAGGCTGGTGCGATGCTCATGTGGTACATCCGATAACCAGGGGGCAGACAGGGATGCACGGGCTGGTCCAGATGTAAGAGGGCATATGTTGTCCAAGCAGGATGTAAGCGTGGAACACAGAGTGTCTGTGGCACTGTTGGTATTCAAAAGAGAGAGCTCCTCAGAGGGGGGGAGTGCAGACAAGACAGCAGAGGAAAAGCAGGAGGGAGGGACCGTAGGTAGCGCCGGAAAGTGACCAGCGGTAAGACATCTGCGTTGTCTGGAGCGGTGAGGTCGGGGGTGACAAAGAAGTGATCAGACGTGTGCAGCGGAGTGACCTGAGAGTGATGAGTGGAGCATTTCTCGAATCATCCTTGTCATTTGCAAAACAGTAAGTGCATTTCTGGTTTTGATTGTTTGATTGCAAGAGACGGCACATGATTCACGTTAACGCTTTTACTGTTTGTACAATAATTTATTGACAGACAGTGTCATTGTGATGCAGACAGGAAAAGACAGCACTGCATAGCACAAACAAATGTAGAAATCTGAACATAAGACAATCTCCTTAGGGAAAACTGTACATGCAGTGCAGTGGAATTACAGTGCAGTCTTCCTACACCTCCTGACGTTCCTGTCTTTTGGGCAACGGATTCTCATCCACATCACAACAAATATCTTCTCTTGCGATACAGCGTGAAAATCATCTTTCAGAGTGTCTAATCCAGCCTCTGCAGGCATCAGCTCTGATGTCATCACACGTTACATCCATGGCAGCCAGAAGGGTCATCTGTGTATGCGGCTGGCGATCATATACTTTTAATCTTCATGCTGAGAAAAATTCCTCAACGTGGTTGAGTAGGGTGAGAGGAACTCCAACAGCATCCTGTTGTGGGCCGCAAACCATTGCCTGATGATATTGGAGCGATGGAAACTGACATTGTCCCAAACTAACACGTACTTTGGCAGGTCATCTCCAATCTGCCCCCTCTCTTGTTCAGGGATGAGATCCCTGTAGAGAGTGTCAAAAGACTGTTTAGGTGTGAAAAGGGGCCGTCTGCAACACATTGAAGTTGTCTTGCAGTCCTATGTGGAAAGAATATAGCAATGTAAAACACTAAATTGAGTAAAATAAAATGCCACTGTTTACTTAAAGTATACTTGCTGTATATTGTAAAACTAGTGCTTAAATGTCGTGGGGATTATACTATTCTACAGAGACCCATTATAATGCATTTTGATCAACATGACATAAGCAATTGATAATGTAGGAATCTGCACAGAATTTTGTCATAATCATTTGCATGGATGTACCAAAGCATTTGCAACTTGTTCAAAGAAATGAGAAAATGCTTGTTTGATGTGCACACGTGACACAAGGATGTAAGGATTGAACAAGAAGTTTTGAGAATTTCAAATCGGATCTGAGAAATGTACCAAATTGACTTAGAAAAAAACTGTATTTAAAGTGGGGGGGGGTACTTTTGGGGCAGTTTTGTTTCACCCAAGTGTCCCATTTCCACCCCTCTCAAACTAATGCATGGATGCATATAGCCAGAAACAATTAATTTGATGCATGCAAAGAAGCAACACTGTGTGTCTCAAGAAGCATTTATTCATGATTACGTAGACATGCTAAAATTTCAAGGCGACACACTACACATTACACAGTACACATGACATTACACATTTCATAAAATTCACATTTAGTCATTTAGCAGACGTTTTTATCCAAAGCGACTTACAGACTAGGAAACATTGGAAGCAATTTTAACAATATAGGCAACAAAATGCATAAGTTAATTAAATCCAGTCCATTAAAGCCTAGCACAGTATACAAAGCTAAGAATAGTGAGGTAAGTAAAAAAATAATTTTTTAAGAAGACAGAAAATAATAAGAGGTTTAAATCAGTCATCTACATTTTGACGGAAGATATGCATTTTCACACACTACACCGGCCTGTAGTGTTCTAGCAGTGTAAGGTTGAGAGTGAGTCTCTTCAGTAGCGGTGTGATGCAGGCCTCTTTGAAAGCAGTGGGAAATGTCCCAGTGGTGAGCAAAGAGTTGATGATGCGGGTCAGACCAGGCACAACTGCTGGAGAGATGGCATGGAGGAGATGGGTGGGGATGGGATCCAGTGGGCAGGTGGTAGGGTGGTTGGAACCAATGACCTTGGAAACATCATCTTCAGACATAGAAGAAAAGGCGGGTGATGGTGGTGTAGAAAATTGGCTGTTGATGGCGGTAGTTTTCTTTACGAAGAACGATGCAAAATCATCAGCCGTTAACTCCGATGAAGGTGTGGGAGCAGGCGGACAGAGGAGAGCAGAGAAGGTTTTTAAGAGTGTGCGAGAGTCAGGAGAGTTGCTGATCTTCGAGTGGTTATAATCAGTTTTTGCAGAGGTGACGTCAACGGAGAAAGTAGAGAGAAGAGACTGGTAGAGAGAGAGAGGTCAGTATGGTCTTTTGACTTGTGCCATTTTCTCTCAGCTGACCGGAGGCTGGTGCGATGTGTGGGGATTTTAATGTGTTTTAGAAGTGCTATTACATTTAATATGCTTCATATGAATTATTACTTTTATTCATTCATATGCTTCATATGCAGTATTATTCTATATGCATTATTACTTTTAGAAGTGTTTTATTATTCTATTACTTGCGTACGATAACCCTTAACCTCATTTAATGTGTTGGAAGTTAACCATGAAAAGTTAAGGTTTGATATTGTGTACTAGAAAGAGGAAGTGGGGCGCGGGTGTCAAAAGGGGAAGTAGCAGGAGACAGCTGAGGTCTCAGGATGTGTGCATGCAACTGAAACGCCAAAAAAGGAGAAAATGTACACACACACACATTACATTGTCTGACCTTTTAAACTATGTTGTTGCTGGGTAGAATTGGGCTGTGTAGGTTGTCATTTAATGTTTTGCAGACATTCTGAGAACGATGGGGTGAGAGCTGATTGGACTAATACCAGGCAACACGTCACCGGTCCACAGAGAAGATAGACGGCGTGAAATAACTATAAATATGATGCGGAACTGTTTTCCGGGGTTGTTTTCTGTAAAGACACTCTGTCTAAGGCAACCCAACGGCTGTTGTATTTTTTGAATCTTCTGATCAATAAACTTCAAGATTTACTTTGACTGGCCTCCCTCCAATTTTGAACACGCAAGAACACATTTAGAATGTTCTATAGATGGTGACATCCGACGTGATTGGAGAAGAGGGGCATTTAGAAGAATTGTAAAAGTCGGGGATTGACAAAATAGAAATTGTTGATATTTGTTGATCAGAATAAAAGGATGGTTTTAAACATTTGAAGACGAGGTTAGATTCCTGCGTCACAATAGTTAAGAAGAGAACTATTGTTGGTTTTGAATATTTGAAGACGAGGTTAGATTCCTACGTCACAATAGTTAAGAAGAGAACTATTGTTGGTTTTGAATATTTGAAGACGAGGTTAGATTCCTACGTCACAATAGTTAAGAAGATAACTATTGTTGGTTTTGAATATTTGAAGACGAGGTTAGATTCCTGCGTCACAATAGTTAAGAAGAGAACTATTGTTGGTTTTGAACATTTGAAGACGGGGTGAGAGGCCCGCGTCACAATAGTTAAAGATAAAATTATTGTTGGAAAATACTTTTGGGACGCCTACACGTAACCAGTCGTGAGTACGCCAAAAGATAAAATTATTGTTGGAAAATACTTTTGGGACGCCTACACGTAACCAGTCGTGAGTACGCCAAAAGATAAAATTATTGTTGGAAAATACTTTTGGGACGCCTACATGTAACCAGTCGTGAGTACGCCAAAAATAAGTAAACTGTATATATATTGAGAGTTTATTCTGTAATGAATATTATTATACAAAAAGTATAGTAAAACATAAGTAAATTGTGTATATTTAGAGTGTATTGTGCATTGAATATTATTTTAAAAGAATAGTGAAAGACAATTACAGTGTATATATTGCTTGTGTATTGTGCAGTGAATATCAGTTTGTAGAATGTTTGAGTTTGAGAGAGAATGTGAGGGAGACGGGTGTGTCCCGATAACTACACAATGGGGGAGAGTAGTGGATATGTTGATGGCTCAAACGGAACCAAAAAATCATAAGAAAGAAAATAAGATTTGGGAATGTAAATGGAGTCAGATGTGTTTGGAAAATTTATGGCAGGAACCAGATAAATTATCAATCAGATTAGCGCCAAAGGTCAGAGAAATGGAAAAGAGAGCGCATTTAAAATTGGCTAGACATGTTGAAGTGGCAAAACATGTGAAGTGGGTAGGAAAGAACAAACACAAAAATGAGGAAGTAAAACTAAGAGAAGATTTACGTCTGTGGACACGTGTTGCTCTCACAGCTACTGCTCTGAGTCCCAAGAATAACACAGACCGTGTGCACTCGGCAAAGTCACAGAAAGAACTGGTGAGGAAGTCAGGAAGTGAAAGGGCCAGTATCTCATGTCGTGTAGCCTCAGCCCCCTTATATCCTGATCTGAGCAAACTGCAGCCTCCGCCCTATGCACCAGCAACACAACAAGTTCAAGTTAATGTGAAAGAATCAGTGGTAGAGGCAGACATACCCGAGCTTGAGGATTTGCAAAACCAAATTAAGAAATTGACTACACAGGTAGAACAAGTAACGAACAGACAGGAAGCATCTCAACACAATGATGAAGAAGATGAGGATAGAGAGGAAAAGGGATCGTGTAAAAATAGCAACATTGAGTCACCATCAAATGAATGTAACATAGTCATTAAAGGGACTATGACGGCCACACCTGTGGCGCATAGAACAAGAAGCCACCACCAGCCCACTAGTAGCCAACACACCCCACCCAGAGATAGAGAGTGGGATGCTGAGCATCCAGTAGGGGGCCAGCCAAAAAGGACGGGTGGATATGACCTCAGTGCCCTCTCACCACTCCCAATTAACAGAGCAGCAGCACAGTATGACGACGAGAATGAAGAAAGCGATATGGCACGCGCACAACTGATGGCAGGGAACGCACTAAACATGCCCCTAGTACATGGTACTGGTGGTGTACAAAAGTATCAACCTTGGAATCACAGTGACATGACGGCTGTGTTGGCAAAGTTGCCCCCCATTACGTCAGGGGGAGGTAGATGGCTTACAAAATTGATGGCATTATGTCATGGCACCACCTTGGCGGTAGGGGACTTACGATGCCTTTTGGGTCAAATTTTCACTGTCTCACAGATGGCAGATTTTGAAAACGACGCAAATATAGAAACATGTAAAAACGACACATTGTTTGTGACCGTCAGCACATCAATTTCCAAGGCCCTGAGGGCAAAGTTTCCAACTCCCCCAACAGTGTACCAAAATATTAAATTTCGCATTAAACCTGGTGAGACCGGAGCAAGTTATTATTTCAGATGTGCAGCAGAATGGGAACAGATGGTCGAAGAAAATAGTTTAAACAATCCAATCACTCGTGACATATTCAGAACTGCAGTAATGACCGGGGCTCCCAATGGTGTTAGGCAGGCAATGGAAAACAATCCTGACATTCCTGTAGCGAGTAATGAAGTGTGGGAAAGACATCTAGTTTTCCACATTGACAAAGCAGTAGAGAAACAGGAACATGAGGAGGAGGAGTTAGAAAAAACAAAACACCAATTGCTAAAAATACAATTAGAATTGGCAAAGGCCAGTAACAAAAAACCAAAACAAATGCCACAACGTCCTGTGAACAGTGACTCTGCCGTGCAGACTGGTACACAGGCCCAGCAGGGGCTTCAACCCATTTCCCAGTTCCAAACTTATGGTCAGGGCAGTGTCCAGCCATTCAAACCAGGCCCCGAGCCTATGAGACCGTGGGGAGGGTATAGGCCACGGGGTAATAGTGGATGGGGTAGGGGAAGATCTAACAGGAGAGAAGTGCGCCAGAGGGGTGCATGTTTTCAGTGTGGTGGGACTGATCACTGGATGAGAGAATGCCCAATGCTCGGGGATAGCCAGTTTACGGGACCACCTGCGGGGGGATGGGATCCTCATAGAGGTGGTGCCGGTGGTCGTACCAGGGGACCATAGACCCCACGAAACCCGGGGCAACAGCACCCGTCTCCCCACTCGATTCAGGCGCCCATGCACCCAGCCTGGGGTCAGGGGGAAGACGCGGGGGATTGTTGACGGGGCCCACAGAGAACAATCATGAGGGGTTTGGCTGAGCCTCTCATGAAAATCGTGGTTAACAACAGACCACTAACAGCTCTGGTGGATACCGGAGCAACATACTCCACAGTAACGAGGGGCACAATCACTGACAAAGACGTAAGTGATAAAACTGTCGGAGTTATGGGGTTCTCTGGTGGGTTCGAACACTGGCCTCTAACTTTTCCCCTTACCACAAAAGTGGCAAATCAGTGCCTCTCACACTCATTTCTGTACTCCACAAATGCACCTGTTCCCCTGTTAGGTAGAGATTTGTTGATAAAATTGGGGGCAAACATCTTATGTTCACCGGAGGGTGTCACTGTCACATTCCCAGACGGCGCCAGAGTCGACTGTTCGCAGGCACAGAGTAGGCACGGCCACCAGCAGGTCCTGTTGGGAGGGCCTCTAAAGGAAATGGCCGATATATATTGGGTTGAATTACATGACTCTCCAGCAGGGGCCAAAGCAATGTACGCCACTAATTTACCCTGGATCAAAGATTTGGCCGTCTATTTACCACCCATTGATCCCCTACATTGTACCCTATTTTATGATCGAAATGACAATGTCACATATCAGGAAATGTTCCAGGATATTGAGGGACAGATGTGGACACTTAATGGGGATGGGCTGTATGTGGGAAAACAGGGGGTAGTAGTCAAGGTTGCATTAACTGAAAAACAACAGAAATGGTATGAAATGACACAAACAGCAGCACCTCACATTTCCATGGCACTGCATCCAGGCCATGAGCCCAGAGAACTAGGAGCCATGACTAAAAGGTTAGCTTCAGTTACCGATTGGGAGCCCTATGACATTCCTGGGGTTTGGGTGTCGAACACATCTAACTCGTATTGGGTACCTGGGAAAACCACAGATATGGGCGTGTTGACACATCTCCAAATTAAAAGAAGCCACGGTCGCGAACTAACGGACGGTCCCGGTGCTGAGCAGCTAATCAGCCGCCAGCCCGTTGGCCTCTGGTCACAAGGCCCAACGGATGTTGGCCTTTGTAAGATAGAGCCAGTCACATTTCAGTTAACGTCACCGGAGCCTATTTGGGTTCCACAGTATCCTTACAAAAGAGAAAGCGAAGAAGGCATTGCCCCAACTGTTAAAGGGTTGGTGGAAAAAGGTGTCTTGACTCCGTGGCATTCGCCATGGAACACCCCAATTTTCCCTGTTAGAAAACCGGGCACCGACAAATACAGACTGGTACATGACTTGCGTAGAGTAAACAGCATAGTTGCCACGCCAACAATGCCTGTGCCAAACCCTTACACCGCAATCTCAAACTTGACCCCAGCTCACCAATGGTTTACATGCATTGACCTGGCCAACGCCTTTTTCTGTATTCCCATCGCCGAAGACTGTAAATCGTGTCTTGCTTTTACATACCGAGGGTGTCAATACTCTTATAATCGACTGCCGCAGGGTTTCATTTTGTCGCCAGGGATCTTTAACCAAGTTCTTAAAGACCAATTACAACAGTGTGCGTTACCTGACGATTGTGTTCTCATAATGTACGTTGACGACCTTTTGCTGGCGGCCACAACCAATGAAGATTGTTTGAACGCCACAGATGTTATTTTGAAACAGTTACATGTCTCCGGATTTAAAGTCAGCAAAGAAAAGTTACAGGTTAGCAGACCGTCTGTTACCTTTATGGGCCGTTCAATCACAGGCCAGGGCACGACTCTATCCGACCGCCAACGTGACGGCATTCTGTCACATCCAAAACCGCAGACTGTAAAGGACATGCTATCCTTTCTGGGCTTGACTGGGTTTAGCAGAAATTACATACCAATGTATGTAGCAGTCACCCAACCATTACGTGACATGGTGAAAGAGCAAGGTATGCGCAATGTTCAAGCAAAGTTGACATGGACCCCAGACGCTGAAGCAGCATTCATTAAGTTGAAAGGGGAGCTTTCACATGCTGCATATCTACACAACCCTGAATACAGTAAGGGTTTCTTTCTTGATGTATCTGAAACAGGAAACAGCGCATATGGTGTACTTTTCCAGAAGATGTCAGGCACCAGACGCGTACTCATGTACATCAGCGTTCTCATGGACACGATAGAGCGGCGCCAGCCGGCCTGTGCCAGGTTCGCAGCTGGTTTGGCAAAGATCATTGAAAAGACGTCACATCTTGTGATGGGTCATCAACTGACAGTCCTGACCACACATTCTGTCATGTCATTTGTCAATTCCGCATCATTCACATTTTCGCCCTTGAGACAGAGAAAACTGTCGAAATGTTTGACAGCGCCAAACATCACTTACACACATGACGGCATCAACATGGCTGATCTGTTCACCACGGGAGAGCCACATGACTGTGCACCCATCACTGACCTGGCGTGCCGTGTCCGTGAAAATCTGACCGCCACGCCGATTGTTGGACACTCGGACGTGATCACATTGTTTACGGATGGTTGTTGTTTCAGAGCTCATGATGGCTCTTTGGTCTCAGCTTATTCAGTAGTGCAGCAAACAGATGACGGATATATAACCAGACAAGCCGAAAAGATAACAGGGAAACAATCAGCACAGAGAGCGGAGCTTATCGCTGTTACACAAGCATTGAAAATCGCAGGCCAAGGCAAAGTCAATATTTACAGTGACTCAACGTATGTTGTTGGTGCAGTCCATGTCGAGCTTGCTGTTTGGCAAAGGTGTGGCTTCGTCACCAGCTCTGGCAGACCAATAGCACACGACCTCGAAGCACGTGCTCTGTTGGAGGCATTGCAAATCCCAGAAGCAGTCGCCGTCATAAAGTGTCAAGGCCATTGCAAAACTGACAGTGTAATAGCAAGGGGTAATGAGGCTGCTGACTTGGCTGCCAAAACAGCTGCAGGCTATCAGGTGACCATGATGGTACAGACTGACAGTTCATATGTGAAATTGTTACCATCTTTCAGCAGAGAAACACTTGTGGCCGAACATGGCAAATGCACACCAGAAGAACTGTCAACGTGGACAGAGTATGGGGCCCTGTGCGCACCAGATGGTCTGTGGCAGGCCCCAGATGGCAGACCGGCATTGCCCATGAGCCTGTCACGCTCAATCATGAGCCAAGCACACACTATGTCGCACGTGAGTTCAAAACAGATGATGAAAACATTGCAGTATTGGTGGCATCCCTTTCTCACTAAAATGGTATCAGGTTTTGTACTCTCATGTGAAATTTGTCAAGAGCATAACGTCAAGCCGTCGCTAAAACAGCTGAGGGGTGTATTTTCACCGGTGCATGGCCCAGGGGAGGAGATTGTTATTGATTTCACAGACATGGTAGAGAGGGTGCAAGGGAAAAGGTATCTGTTGGTGATGGTTGACCAATTCACGGGTTGGCCTGAGGCTTTTCCCACGGGAAGGGAAGACAGCACTGCAGTCATTAAGTGTCTCATCAATCAGTACATCCCGCACCACGGTTTTCCTCGGCATATCCGTTCGGATAATGGATCACACTTTAAAAATGAGCACCTACAAGTTGTGGAAAAGGCACTGGGCCTAACGCATGCATTTGGGGCCGTTTATCATCCAGAATCGAAAGGGAAGGTCGAACGCATGAACTTAACACTGAAACTTAAATTGGCTAAAATCTGTGCACAGACCAAATTGACATGGCTCGCAGCTCTTCCATTGGCTTTAATGTCTGTACGTTCGTCTGTCAACAGAATCACTGGCTTTACACCTTTTGAATTGCTTACAGGTCGCTCATTTCCAGGACCATCGACGCCGCTGAAGCCAGAAGCCTGTGCACCAATTTCACACTGTGTTTATTATGACAAACTGACTGCTATGATTAAACATTTCTCCCAGCAGGCTCCAGTTGACATTGCCGAAGGGCCCATTCCGGCCCCGTCAGAGTGGGTTCGCCTAAAGAAGTTTCGCAGGAAGTGGAATGAGCCACGCTGGACTGAACCCCTGAAAGTCACAGCAAGGACGTCACATTGTGTTCGCCTATTGGGGAAAGGCGACACCTGGTATCATTTGTCATCTTGTGTTAATTGTGATCCACCAAACAGGTCGTTGGCTGAAACTGCGGTGGACCTGAGGATTCAGGTCCAAGAGAGGGAGGGTAACAGCGAAGCAGAAGCAGAACCAACCACAGGGCCATTACAAATTCTGTGTAGAAAAGGTGACATTTTTTCAAGCCCACAGGGTGAACCTCTAGCACATTGTGTGAGTGAGGATTGTGCATATGGAGCAGGTATTGCAGTGACATTTAAAAACAGGTACGGAGTGGAGAAAGTGAAGCAGCAAAACAAAAGAACAGGTGATTGTGCAGTAACTCACGAGGAAGACGGTAGAACTATTTTCCACTTAGTCACTAAAGCAAAATGCACGGACAAACCAACCTATGACAATCTCACAAAAAGCTTAACACAGATGAGAAACTGGTGTGTCGAACATAAGGTGAAGAGTGTGTCCGTACCCCGGCTGGGGTGTGGATTGGACAAACTAGATTTTCAAAAAGTCCAGAACATACTGAAACAGGTGTTCAAAGGAGTACAGATAGTGATAACTATATACTCATTATAATCAAGAGGTACGAATATTTTAATCTTTTATACAATCATTTTTCATATTCAATCATTTTATGCAATTATTTTTCATACTCATTATTGCTGTGGTGATTTTCATATTCTCATTTTTATATTTTTAATCATTTTTACATTCATTATTGCTGTTGTGATTTTTATATTCTCATATTCATTAACGCATGACCACTTATTCCTTACAGTCAAGTACATTTTGTGTGATTTTAACTATACATATATTTTCTTAATCGCATATTTTCATTAAGTATACTGTGTGTTTAACCATTTCAATATTCAAGAGTGTTTTATTGTTCCTTTAAAGTACTAGAGAGGGTAACGAGATGAAGCTGTGGGAAAACTGGAAGCTGTTGGGGATCCTATTAATAATTTCAGAAGTCATAGTAGGCAGCAATTGAAAAGAGAGACCTGACCCCACTCCCTTACAGCATGCCACTTTTGTCAGACAACCAATTGATAGACGATGATGAGGGTGATGACAACGATGAATGCAATTATGTGTGACCTTTTTTTTTTAAAAGGTCAAGAGAGGGACTGTGGGGATTTTAATGTGTTTTAGAAGTGCTATTACATTTAATATGCTTCATATGCATTATTACTTTTATTCATTCATATGCTTCATATGCAGTATTATTCTATATGCATTATTACTTTTAGAAGTGTTTTATTATTCTATTACTTGCGTACGATAACCCTTAACCTCATTTAATGTGTTGGAAGTTAACCATGAAAAGTTAAGGTTTGATATTGTGTACTAGAAAGAGGAAGTGGGGCGTGGGTGTCAAAAGGGGAAGTAGCAGGAGACAGCTGAGGTCTCAGGATGTGTGCATGCAACTGAAACGCCAAAAAAGGAGAAAATGTACACACACACACATTACATTGTCTGACCTTTTAAACTATGTTGTTGCTGGGTAGAATTGGGCTGTGTAGGTTGTCATTTAATGTTTTGCAGACATTCTGAGAACGATGGGGTGAGAGCTGATTGGACTAATACCAGGCAACACGTCACCGGTCCACAGAGAAGATAGACGGCGTGAAATAACTATAAATATGATGCGGAACTGTTTTCCGGGGTTGTTTTTTGTAAAGACACTCTGTCTAAGGCAACCCAACGGCTGTTGTATTTTTTGAATCTTCTGATCAATAAACTTCAAGATTTACTTTGACTGGCCTCCCTCCAATTTTGAACACGCAAGAACACATTTAGAATGTTCTATAGATGCTCACGTGGTACATCCGATAACCAGGGGGCAGACAGGGATGCACATTTAGCAGACGTTTTTATCCAAAGCGACTTACAGACGAGCAAACATTGGAAGCAATTATAACAATATAGGCAACAAAATGCATAAGTTAATTAAATCCAGTCCATTAAAGCCTAGCACAGTATACAAAGCTAAGAATAGTGAGTTAAGTAAAAAAATAATTTTTTAAGAAGACAGAAAATAATAAGAGGTTAAAATCAGTCATCTACATTTTGACGGAAGATATGCATTTTCACACACTACACCGGCCTGTAGTGTTCTAGCAGTGTAAGGTTGAGAGTGAGTTTCTTCAGTAGCGGTGTGATGCAGGCCTCTTTGAAAGCAGTGGGAAATGTCCCAGTGGTGAGCAAAGAGTTGATGATGCGGGTCAGACCAGGCACAACTGCTGGAGAGATGGCATGGAGGAGATGGGTGGGGATGGGATCCAGTGGGCAGGTGGTAGGGTGGTTGGAACCAATGACCTTGGAAACATCATCTTCAGACATAGGAGAAAAGGCGGGTGATGGTGGCGTAGAAAATTGGCTGTTGATGGCGGTAGTTTTCTTTACGAAAAACGATGCAAAATCATCAGCCGTTAACTCCGATGAAGGTGTGGGAGCAGGCAAACAGAGGAGAGCAGAGAAGGTTTTTAAGAATGTGCGAGAGTCAGGAGAGTTGCTGATCTTCGAGTGGTTATAATCAGTTTTTGCAGAGGTGACGTCAACGGAGAAAGTAGAGAGAGAGAGGTCAGTATGGTCTTTTGACTTGTGCCATTTTCTCTCAGCTGACCGGAGGCTGGTGAGATGCTCACGTGGTACATCCGATAACCAGGGGGCAGACAGGGATGCACGGGCTGGTCCAGATGCAAGAGGGCATATGTTGTCCAAGCAGGATGTAAGCGTGGAACACAGAGTGTCTGTGGCACTGTTGGTATTCAAAAGAGAGAGCTCCTCAGAGGGGGGGAGTGCAGACAAGACAGCAGAGGAAAAGCAGGAGGGAGGGACCGTAGGTAGCGCCGGAAACTGACCAGCGTTAAGACATCTGCGTTGTCTGGAGCGGTGAGGTCGGGGGTGACAAAGAAGTGATCAGACGTGTGCAGCGGAGTGACCTGAGAGTGATGAGTGGAGCATTTCTCGAATCATCCTTGTCATTTGCAAAACAGTAAGTGCATTTCTGGTTTTGATTGTTTGATTGCAAGAGACGGCACATGATTCACGTTAACGCTTTTACTGTTTGTACAATAATTTATTGACAGACAGTGTCATTGTGATGCAGACAGGAAAAGACAGCACTGCATAGCACAAACAAATGTAGAAATCTGAACATAAGACAATCTCCTTAGGGAAAACTGTACATGCAGTGCAGTGGAATTACAGTGCAGTCTTCCTACACCTCCTGACGTTCCTGTCTTTTGGGCAACGGATTCTCATCCACATCACAACAAATATCTTCTCTTGCGATACAGCGTGAAAATCATCTTTCAGAGTGTCTAATCCAGCCTCTGCAGGCATCAGCTGTGATGTCATCACACGTTACATCCATGGCAGCCAGAAGGGTCATCTGTGTATGCGGCTGGCGATCATATACTTTTAATCTTCATGCTGAGAAAAATTCCTCAACGTGGTTGATGATCTTCAGACATAGGAGAAAAGGCGGGTGATGGTGGTGTAGAAAATTGGCTGTTGATGGCGGTAGTTTTCTTTACGAAGAACGATTCAAAATCATCAGCCGTTAACTCCGATGAAGGTGTGGGAGCAGGCGGACAGAGGAGAGCAGAGAAGGTTTTTAAGAGTGTGCTAGAGTCAGGAGAGTTGCTGATCTTCGAGTGGTTATAATCAGTTTTTGCAGAGGTGACGTCAACAGAGAAAGTAGAGAGAAGAGACTGCCAGAGAGAGTGGTCAGTATGGTCTTTTGACTTGTGCCATTTTCTCTCATCTGACCGGAGGCTGGTGCGATGCTCACGTGGTACATCCGATAACCGGGGGGGAGAGCAAACAAGACAGCAGAGGAAAAGCAGGAGGGAGGGACCGTAGGTAGCGCCGGAAAGTGACCAGCGTTAAGACATCTGCGTTGTCTGGAGCGGTGAGGTCGGGGGTGACAAAGAAGTGATCAGACGTGTGCAGCGGAGTGACCTGAGAGTGATGAGTGGAGCATTTCTCGAATCATCCTTGTCATTTGCAAAACAGTAAGTGTATTTCTGGTTTTGATTGTTTGATTGCAAGAGACGGCACATGATTCACGTTAACGCTTTTACTGTTTGTACAATAATTTATTGACAGACAGTGTCATTGTGATGCAGACAGGAAAAGACAGCACTGCATAGCACAAACAAATGTAGAAATCTGAACATAAGACAATCTCCTTAGGGAAAACTGTACATGCATTGCAGTGGAATTACAGTGCAGTCTTCCTACACCTCCTGACGTTCCTGTCTTTTGGGCAACGGATTCTCATCCACATCACAACAAAGATCTTCTCTTGCGATACAGCGTGAAAATCATCTTTCAGAGTGTCTAATCCAGCCTCTGCAGGCATCAGCTGTGATGTCATCACACGTTACATCCATGGCAGCCAGAAGGGTCATCTGTGTATGCGGCTGGCGATCATATACTTTTAATCTTCATGCTGAGAAAAATTCCTCAACGTGGTTGAGTAGGGTGAGAGGAACTCCACCAGCATCCTGTTGTGGGCCGCAAACCATTGCCTGATGATGTTGGAGCGATGGAAACTGACATTGTCCCAAACTAACACGTACTTTGGCAGGTCATCTCCAATCTGCCCCCTCTCTTGTTCAGGGATGAGATCCCTGTAGAGAGTGTCAAAAGACTGTTTAGGTGTGAAAAGGGGCCGTCTGCAACACAGTGAAGTTGTCTTGCAGTCCTATGTGGAAAGAATATAGCAATGCAAAACACTAAATTGAGTAAAATAAAATGCCACTGTTTACTTAAGTATACTTACTGTATATTGTAAAACTAGTGCTTAAATGTCGTGGGGATTATACTATTCTACAGAGACCCATTATAATGCATTTTGATCAACATGACATAAGCAATTGATAATGTAGGAATCTGCACAGAATTTTGTCATAATCATTTGCATGGATGTACCAAAGCATTTGCAACTTGTTCAAAGAATGAGAAAATGCTTGTTTGATGTGCACACGTGACACAAGGATGTAAGGATTGAACAAGAAGTTTTGAGAATTTCAAATCGGATCAGAGAAATGTACCAAATTGACTTAGAAAAAACTGTATTTAAAGTGGGGGGGGGTACTTTTGGGGCAGTTTTGTTTCACCCAAGTGTCCCATTTCCACCCCTCTCAAACTAATGCATGGATGCATATAGCCAGAAACAATTCATTTGATGCATGCAAAGAAGCAACACTGTCTGTCTCAAGAAGCATTTATTCATGATTACGTAGACATGCTAAAATTTCAAGGCCACACACTACACATTACACATTACACATGACATTACACATTTCATAAAATTTACATTTAGTCATTTAGCAGACGTTTTTATCCAAAGCGACTTACAGACGAGGAAACATTGGAATGAAATTATAACAATATAGGCAACAAAATGCATAAGTTAATTAAATCCAGTCCATTAAAGCCTAGCACAGTATACAAAGCTAAGAATAGTGAGGTAAGTAAAAAAATAATTTTTTAAGAAGACAGAAAATAATAAGAGGTTAAAATCAGTCATCTACATTTTGACGGAAGATATGCATTTTCACACACTACACCGGCCTGTAGTGTTCTAGCAGTGTAAGGTTGAGAGTGAGTTTCTTCAGTAGCGGTGTGATGCAGGCCTCTTTGAAAGCAGTGGGAAATGTCCCAGTGGTGAGCAAAGAGTTGATGATGCGGGTCAGACCATGCACAACTGCTGGAGAGATGGCATGGAGGAGATGGGTGGGGATGGGATCCAGTGGGCAGGTGGTAGGGTGGTTGGAACCAATGACCTTGGAAACATCATCTTCAGACATAGGAGAAAAGGCGGGTGATGGTGGCGTAGAAAATTGGCTGTTGATGGCGGTAGTTTTCTTTACGAAGAACGATGCAAAATCATCAGCCGTTAACTCCGATGAAGGTGTGGGAGCAGGCGGACAGAGGAGAGCAGAGAAGGTTTTTAAGAGTGTGCGAGAGTCAGGAGAGTTGCTGATCTTCGAGTGGTTATAATCAGTTTTTGCAGAGGTGACGTCAACGGAGAAAGTAGAGAGAGAGAGGTCAGTATGGTCTTTTGACTTGTGCCATTTTCTCTCAGCTGACCGGAGGCTGGTGCGATGCTCACGTGGTACATCCGATAACCGGGGGGGAGAGCAAACAAGACAGCAGAGGAAAAGCAGGAGGGAGGGACCGTAGGTAGCGCCGGAAAGTGACCAGCGGTAAGACATCTGCGTTGTCTGGAGCGGTGAGGTCGGGGGTGACAAAGAAGTGATCAGACGTGTGCAGCGGAGTGACCTGAGAGTGATGAGTGGAGCATTTCTCGAATCATCCTTGTCATTTGCAAAACAGTAAGTGCATTTCTGGTTTTGATTGTTTGATTGCAAGAGACGGCACATGATTCACGTTAACGCTTTTACTGTTTGTACAATAATTTATTGACAGACAGTGTCATTGTGATGCAGACAGGAAAAGACAGCACTGCATAGCACAAACAAATTTAGAAATCTGAACATAAGACAATCTCCTTAGGGAAAACTGTACATGCAGTGCAGTGGAATTACAGTGCAGTCTTCCTACACCTCCTGACGTTCCTGTCTTTTGGGCAACGGATTCTCATCCACATCACAACAAATATCTTCTCTTGCGATACAGCGTGAAAATCATCTTTCAGAGTGTCTAATCCAGCCTCTGCAGGCATCAGCTGTGATTTCATCACACGTTACATCCATGGCAGCCAGAAGGGTCATCTGTGTATGCGGCTGGCCATCATATACTTTTAATCTTCATGCTGAGAAAAATTCCTCAATGGGGTTGAGTAGGGTGAGAGGAACTCCACCAGCATCCTGTTGTGGGCCGCAAACCATTGCCTGATGATGTTGGAGCGATGGAAACTGACATTGTCCCAAACTAACACGTACTTTGGCAGGTCATCTCCAATCTGCCCCCTCTCTTGTTCAGGGATGAGATCCCTGTAGAGAGTGTCAAAAGACTGTTTAGGTGTGAAAAGGGGCCGTCTGCAACACAGTGAAGTTGTCTTGCAGTCCTATGTGGAAAGAATATAGCAATGCAAAACACTAAATTGAGTAAAATAAAATGCCACCGTTTACTTAAAGTATACTTACTGTATATTGTAAAACTAGTGCTTAAATGTCGCGGGGATTATACTATTCTACAGAGACCCATTATAATGCATTTTGATCAACATGACATAAGCAATTGATAATGTAGGAATCTGCACAGAATTTTGTCATAATCATTTGCATGGATGTACCAAAGCATTTGCAACTTGTTCAAAGAAATGAGAAAATGCTTGTTTGATGTGCACACGTGACACAAGGATGTAAGGATTGAACAAGAAGTTTTGAGAATTTCAAATCGGATCAGAGAAATGTACCAAATTGACTTAGAAAAAACTGTATTTAAAGTGGGGGGGGGTACTTTTGGGGCAGTTTTGTTTCACCCAAGTGTCCCATTTCCACCCCTCTCAAACTAATGCATGGATGCATATAGCCAGAAACAATTCATTTGATGCATGCAAAGAAGCAACACTGTCTGTCTCAAGAAGCATTTATTCATGATTACGTAGACATGCTAAAATTTCAAGGCCACACACTACACATTACACATTACACATGACATTACACATTTCATAAAATTTACATTTAGTCATTTAGCAGACGTTTTTATCCAAAGCGACTTACAGACGAGGAAACATTGGAAGCAATTATAACGATATAGGCAACAAATTGCATAAGTTAATTAAATCCAGTCCATTAAAGCCTAGCACAGTATACAAAGCTAAGAATAGTGAGGTAAGTAAAAAAATATTTTTTTAAGAAGACAGAAAATAATAAGAGGTTAAAATCAGTCATCTACATTTTGACGGAAGATATGCATTTTCACACACTACACCGGCCTGTAGTGTTCTAGCAGTGTAAGGTTGAGAGTGAGTTTCTTCAGTAGCGGTGTGATGCAGGCCTCTTTTTAAAGCAGTGGGAAATGTCCCGGTGGTGAGCAAAGAGTTGATGATGCAGGTCAGACCAGGCACAACTGCTGGAGAGATGGCATGGAGGAGATGGGTGGGGATGGGATCCAGTGGGCAAGTGGTAGGGTGGTTGGAACCAATGACCTTGGAAACATCATCTTCAGACATAGGAGAAAAGGCGGGTGATGGTGGCGTAGAAAATTGGCTGTTGATGGCGGTAGTTTTCTTTACGAAGAACGATGTAAAATCATCAGCCGTTAACTCCGATGAAGGTGTGGGAGCAGGCGGACAGAGGAGAGCAGAGAAGGTTTTTAAGAGTGTGCGAGAGTCAGGAGAGTTGCTGATCTTCGAGTGGTTATAATCAGTTTTTGCAGAGGTGACGTCAACGGAGAAAGTAGAGAGAGAGAGGTCAGTATGGTCTTTTGACTTGTGCCATTTTCTCTCAGCTGACTGGAGGCTGGTGCGATGCTCACGTGGTACATCCGATAACCAGGGGGCAGACAGGGATGCACGGGCTGGTCCAGATGTAAGAGGGCATATGTTGTCCAAGCAGGATGTAAGCGTGGAACACAGAGTGTCTGTGGCACTGTTGGTATTCAAAAGAGAGAGCTCCTCAGAGGGGGGGAGTGCAGACAAGACAGCAGAGGAAAAGCAGGAGGGAGGGACCGTAGGTAGCGCCGGAAAGTGACCAGTGGTAAGACATCTGCGTTGTCTGGAGCGGTGAGGTCGGGGGGTGACAAAGAAGTGATCAGACGTGTGCAGCGGAGTGACCTGAGAGTGATGAGTGGAGCATTTCTCGAATCATCCTTGTCATTTGCAAAACAGTAAGTGCATTTCTGGTTTTGATTGTTTGATTGCAAGAGACGGCACATGATTCACGTTAACGCTTTTACTGTTTGTACAATAATTTATTGACAGACAGTGTCATTGTGATGCAGACAGGAAAAGACAGCACTGCATAGCACAAACAAATGTAGAAATCTGAACATAAGACAATCTCCTTAGGGAAAACTGTACATGCAGTGCAGTGGAATTACAGTGCAGTCTTCCTACACCTCCTGACGTTCCTGTCTTTTGGGCAACGGATTCTCATCCACATCACAACAAATATCTTCTCTTGCGATACAGCGTGAAAATCATCTTTCAGAGTGTCTTATCCAGCCTCTGCAGGCATCAGCTGTGATGTCATCACACGTTACATCCATGGCAGCCAGAAGGGTCATCTGTGTATGCGGCTGGCCATCATATACTTTTAATCTTCATGCTGAGAAAAATTCCTCAACGGGGTTGAGTAGGGTGAGAGGAACTCCACCAGCATCCTGTTGTGGGCCGCAAACCATTGCCTGATGATGTTGGAGCGATGGAAACTGACATTGTCCCAAACTAACACGTACTTTGGCAGGTCATCTCCAATCTGCCCCCTCTCTTGTTCAGGGATGAGATCCCTGTAGAGAGTGTCAAAAGACTGTTTAGGTGTGAAAAGGGGCCGTCTGCAACACAGTGAAGTTGTCTTGCAGTCCTATGTGGAAAGAATATAGCAATGCAAAACACTAAATTGAGTAAAATAAAATGCCACTGTTTACTTAAAGTATACTTACTATATATTGTAAAACTAGTGCTTAAATGTCGTGGGGATTATACTATTCTACAGAGACCAATTATAATGCATTTTGATCAACATGACATAAGCAATTGATAATGTAGGAATCTGCACAGAATTTTGTCATAATCATTTGCATGGATGTACCAAAGCATTTGTAACTTGTTCAAAGAAATGAGAAAATGCTTGGTTGATGTGCACACGTGACACAAGGATGTAAGGATTGAACAAGAAGTTTTGAGAATTTCAAATCGGATCAGAGAAATGTACCAAATTGACTTAAAAAAAACTGTATTTAAAGTGGGGGGGGGTACTTTTGGGGCAGTTTTGTTTCACCCAAGTGTCCCATTTCCACCCCTCTCAAACTAATGCATGGATGCATATAGCCAGAAACAATTCATTTGATGCATGCAAAGAAGCAACACTGTGTGTCTCAAGAAGCATTTATTCATGATTACGTAGACATGCTAAAATTTCAAGGCCACACATTACACATTACACATGACATTACACATTTCATAAAATTTACATTTAGTCATTTAGCAGACGTTTTTATCCAAAGCGACTTACAGACGAGGAAACATTGGAAGCAATTATAACAATATAGGCAACAAAATGCATAAGTTAATTAAATCCAGTCCATTAAAGCCTAGCACAGTATACAAAGCTAAGAATAGTGAGGTAAGTAAAAAAATACTTTTTTAAGAAGACAGAAAATAAGAAGAGGTTAAAATCAGTCATCTACATTTTGACGGAAGATATGCATTTTCACACACTACACCGGCCTGTAGTGTTCTAGCAGTGTAAGGTTGAGAGTGAGTTTCTTCAGTAGCGGTGTGATGCAGGCCTCTTTGAAAGCAGTGGGAAATGTCCCAGTGGTGAGCAAAGAGTTGATGATGCGGGTCAGACCAGGCACAACTGCTGGAGAGATGGCATGGAGGAGATGGGTGGGGATGGGATCCAGTGGGCAGGTGGTAGGGTGGTTGGAACCAATGACCTTGGAAACATCATCTTCAGACATAGGAGAAAAGGCGGGTGATGGTGGCGTAGAAAATTGGCTGTTGATGGCGGTAGTTTTCTTTACGAAGAACGATGCAAAATCATCAGCCGTTAACTCCGATGAAGGTGTGGGAGCAGGCGGACAGAGGAGAGCAGAGAAGGTTTTTAAGAGTGTGCGAGAGTCAGGAAAGTTGCTGATCTTCGAGTGGTTATAATCAGTTTTTGCAGAGGTGACGTCAACGGAGAAAGTAGAGAGAGAGAGGTCAGTATGGTCTTTTGACTTGTGCCATTTTCTCTCAGCTGACCGGAGGCTGGTGCGATGCTCACGTGGTACATCCGATAACCAGGGGGCAGACAGGGATGCACGGGCTGGTCCAGATGTAAGAGGGCATATGTTGTCCAAGCAGGATGTAAGCGTGGAACACAGAGTGTCTGTGGCACTGTTGGTATTCAAAAGAGAGAGCTCCTCAGAGGGGGGGAGTGCAGACAAGACAGCAGAGGAAAAGCAGGAGGGAGGGACCGTAGGTAGCGCCGGAAAGTGACCAGCGGTAAGACATCTGCGTTGTCTGGAGCGGTGAGGTCGGGGGTGACAAAGAAGTGATCAGACGTGTGCAGCGGAGTGACCTGAGAGTGATGAGTGGAGCATTTCTCGAATCATCCTTGTCATTTGCAAAACAGTAAGTGTATTTCTGGTTTTGATTGTTTGATTGCAAGAGACGGCACATGATTCACGTTAACGCTTTTACTGTTTGTACAATAATTTATTGACAGACAGTGTCATTGTGATGCAGACAGGAAAAGACAGCACTGCATAGCACAAACAAATGTAGAAATCTGAACATAAGACAATCTCCTTAGGGAAAACTGTACATGCAGTGCAGTGGAATTACAGTGCAGTCTTCCTACACCTCCTGACGTTCCTGTCTTTTGGGCAACGGATTCTCATCCACATCACAACAAATATCTTCTCTTGCGATACAGCGTGAAAATCATCTTTCAGAGTGTCTAATCCAGCCTCTGCAGGCATCAGCTGTGATGTCATCACACGTTACATCCATGGCAGCCAGAAGGGTCATCTGTGTATGCGGCTGGCCATCATATACTTTTAATCTTCATGCTGAGAAAAATTCCTCAACGGGGTTGAGTAGGGTGAGAGGAACTCCACCAGCATCCTGTTGTGGGCCGCAAACCATTGCCTGATGATGTTGGAGCGATGGAAACTGACATTGTCCCAAACTAACACGTACTTTGGCAGGTCATCTCCAATCTGCCCCCTCTCTTGTTCAGGGATGAGATCCCTGTAGATAGTGTCAAAAGACTGTTTAGGTGTGAAAAGGGGCCGTCTGCAACACAGTGAAGTTGTCTTGCAGTCCTATGTGGAAAGAATATAGCAATGCAAAACACTAAATTGAGTAAAATAAAATGCCACCGTTTACTTAAAGTATACTTACTGTATATTGTAAAACTAGTGATTAAATGTCGTGGGGATTATACTATTCTACAGAGACCAATTATAATGCATTTTGATCAACATGACATAAGCAATTGATAATGTAGGAATCTGCACAGAATTTTGTCATAATCATTTGCATGGATGTACCAAAGCATTTGTAACTTGTTCAAAGAAATGAGAAAATGCTTGGTTGATGTGCACACGTGACACAAGGATGTAAGGATTGAACAAGAAGTTTTGAGAATTTCAAATCGGATCAGAGAAATGTACCAAATTGACTTAAAAAAAACTGTATTTAAAGTGGGGGGGGGTACTTTTGGGGCAGTTTTGTTTCACCCAAGTGTCCCATTTCCACCCCTCTCAAACTAATGCATGGATGCATATAGCCAGAAACAATTCATTTGATGCATGCAAAGAAGCAACACTGTGTGTCTCAAGAAGCATTTATTCATGATTACGTAGACATGCTAAAATTTCAAGGCCACACACTACACATTACACATTACACATGACATTACACATTTCATAAAATTTACATTTAGTTATTTAACAGACGTTTTTATCCAAAGCGACTTACAGACGAGGAAACATTGGAAGCAATTATAACAATATAGGCAACAAAATGCATAAGTTAATTAAATCCAGTCCATTAAAGCCTAGCACAGTATACAAAGCTAAGAATAGTGAGGTAAGTAAAAAAATATTTTTTTAAGAAGACAGAAAATAAGAAGAGGTTAAAATCAGTCATCTACATTTTGACGGAAGATATGCATTTTCACACACTACACCGGCCTGTAGTGTTCTAGCAGTGTAAGGTTGAGAGTGAGTTTCTTCAGTAGCGGTGTGATGCAGGCCTCTTTGAAAGCAGTGGGAAATGTCCCGGTGGTGAGCAAAGAGTTGATGATGCAGGTCAGACCAGGCACAACTGCTGGAGAGATGGCATGGAGGAGATGGGTGGGGATGGGATCCAGTGGGCAAGTGGTAGGGTGGTTGGAACCAATGACCTTGGAAACATCATCTTCAGACATAGGAGAAAAGGCGGGTGATGGTGGCGTAGAAAATTGGCTGTTGATGGCGGTAGTTTTCTTTACGAAGAACGATGTAAAATCATCAGCCGTTAACTCCGATGAAGGTGTGGGAGCAGGCGGACAGAGGAGAGCAGAGAAGGTTTTTAAGAGTGTGCGAGAGTCAGGAGAGTTGCTGATCTTCGAGTGGTTATAATCAGTTTTTGCAGAGGTGACGTCAACGGAGAAAGTATAGAGAGAGAGGTCAGTATGGTCTTTTGACTTGTGCCATTTTCTCTCAGCTGACCGGAGGCTGGTGCGATGCTCACGTGGTACATCCGATAACCAGGGGGCAGACAGGGATGCACGGGCTGGTCCAGATGTAAGAGGGCATATGTTGTCCAAGCAGGATGTAAGCGTGGAACACAGAGTGTCTGTGGCACTGTTGGTATTCAAAAGAGAGAGCTCCTCAGAGGGGGGGAGTGCAGACAAGACAGCAGAGGAAAAGCAGGAGGGAGGGACCGTAGGTAGCGCCGGAAAGTGACCAGCGGTAAGACATCTGCGTTGTCTGGAGCGGTGAGGTCGGGGGGTGACAAAGAAGTGATCAGACGTGTGCAGCGGAGTGACCTGAGAGTGATGAGTGGAGCATTTCTCGAATCATCCTTGTCATTTGCAAAACAGTAAGTGCATTTCTGGTTTTGATTGTTTGATTGCAAGAGACGGCACATGATTCACGTTAACGCTTTTACTGTTTGTACAATAATTTATTGACAGACAGTGTCATTGTGATGCAGACAGGAAAAGACAGCACTGCATAGCACAAACAAATGTAGAAATCTGAACATAAGACAATCTCCTTAGGGAAAACTGTACATGCAGTGCAGTGGAATTACAGTGCAGTCTTCCTACACCTCCTGACGTTCCTGTCTTTTGGGCAACGGATTCTCATCCACATCACAACAAATATCTTCTCTTGCGATACAGCGTGAAAATCATCTTTCAGAGTGTCTAATCCAGCCTCTGCAGGCATCAGCTGTGATGTCATCACACGTTACATCCATGGCAGCCAGAAGGGTCATCTGTGTATGCGGCTGGCCATCATATACTTTTAATCTTCATGCTGAGAAAAATTCCTCAACGGGGTTGAGTAGGGTGAGAGGAACTCCACCAGCATCCTGTTGTGGGCCGCAAACCATTGCCTGATGATGTTGGAGCGATGGAAACTGACATTGTCCCAAACTAACACGTACTTTGGCAGGTCATCTCCAATCTGCCCCCTCTCTTGTTCAGGGATGAGATCCCTGTAGAGAGTGTCAAAAGACTGTTTAGGTGTGAAAAGGGGCCGTCTGCAACACAGTGAAGTTGTCTTGCAGTCCTATGTGGAAAGAATATAGCAATGCAAAACACTAAATTGAGTAAAATAAAATGCCACTGTTTACTTAAAGTATACTTACTGTATATTGTAAAACTAGTGCTTAAATGTCGTGGGGATTATACTATTCTACAGAGACCCATTATAATGCATTTTGATCAACATGACATAAGCAATTGATAATGTAGGAATCTGCACAGAATTTTGTCATAATCATTTGCATGGATGTACCAAAGCATTTGCAACTTGTTCAAAGAAATGAGAAAATGCTTGTTTGATGTGCACACGTGACACAAGGATGTAAGGATTGAACAAGAAGTTTTGAGAATTTCAAATCGGATCAGAGAAATGTACCAAATTGACTTAAAAAAAACTGTATTTAAAGTGGGGGGGGGGTACTTTTGGGGCAGTTTTGTTTCACCCAAGTGTCCCATTTCCACCCCTCTCAAACTAATGCATGGATGCATATAGCCAGAAACAATTCATTTGATGCATGCAAAGAAGCAACACTGTGTGTCTCAAGAAGCATTTATTCATGATTACGTAGACATGCTAAAATTTCAAGGCCACACATTACACATTACACATGACATTACACATTTCATAAAATTTACATTTAGTCATTTAGCAGACGTTTTTATCCAAAGCGACTTACAGACGAGGAAACATTGGAAGCAATTATAACAATATAGGCAACAAAATGCATAAGTTAATTAAATCCAGTCCATTAAAGCCTAGCACAGTATACAAAGCTAAGAATAGTGAGGTAAGTAAAAAAATACTTTTTTAAGAAGACAGAAAATAAGAAGAGGTTAAAATCAGTCATCTACATTTTGACGGAAGATATGCATTTTCACACACTACACCGGCCTGTAGTGTTCTAGCAGTGTAAGGTTGAGAGTGAGTTTCTTCAGTAGCGGTGTGATGCAGGCCTCTTTGAAAGCAGTGGGAAATGTCCCAGTGGTGAGCAAAGAGTTGATGATGCGGGTCAGACCAGGCACAACTGCTGGAGAGATGGCATGGAGGAGATGGGTGGGGATGGGATCCAGTGGGCAGGTGGTAGGGTGGTTGGAACCAATGACCTTGGAAACATCATCTTCAGACATAGGAGAAAAGGCGGGTGATGGTGGCGTAGAAAATTGGCTGTTGATGGCGGTAGTTTTCTTTACGAAGAACGATGCAAAATCATCAGCCGTTAACTCCGATGAAGGTGTGGGAGCAGGCGGACAGAGGAGAGCAGAGAAGGTTTTTAAGAGTGTGCGAGAGTCAGGAAAGTTGCTGATCTTCGAGTGGTTATAATCAGTTTTTGCAGAGGTGACGTCAACGGAGAAAGTAGAGAGAGAGAGGTCAGTATGGTCTTTTGACTTGTGCCATTTTCTCTCAGCTGACCGGAGGCTGGTGCGATGCTCACGTGGTACATCCGATAACCAGGGGGCAGACAGGGATGCACGGGCTGGTCCAGATGTAAGAGGGCATATGTTGTCCAAGCAGGATGTAAGCGTGGAACACAGAGTGTCTGTGGCACTGTTGGTATTCAAAAGAGAGAGCTCCTCAGAGGGGGGGAGTGCAGACAAGACAGCAGAGGAAAAGCAGGAGGGAGGGACCGTAGGTAGCGCCGGAAAGTGACCAGCGGTAAGACATCTGCGTTGTCTGGAGCGGTGAGGTCGGGGGTGACAAAGAAGTGATCAGACGTGTGCAGCGGAGTGACCTGAGAGTGATGAGTGGAGCATTTCTCGAATCATCCTTGTCATTTGCAAAACAGTAAGTGCATTTCTGGTTTTGATTGTTTGATTGCAAGAGACGGCACATGATTCACGTTAACGCTTTTACTGTTTGTACAATAATTTATTGACAGACAGTGTCATTGTGATGCAGACAGGAAAAGACAGCACTGCATAGCACAAACAAATGTAGAAATCTGAACATAAGACAATCTCCTTAGGGAAAACTGTACATGCAGTGCAGTGGAATTACAGTGCAGTCTTCCTACACCTCCTGACGTTCCTGTCTTTTGGGCAACGGATTCTCATCCACATCACAACAAATATCTTCTCTTGCGATACAGCGTGAAAATCATCTTTCAGAGTGTCTAATCCAGCCTCTGCAGGCATCAGCTGTGATGTCATCACACGTTACATCCATGGCAGCCAGAAGGGTCATCTGTGTATGCGGCTGGCCATCATATACTTTTAATCTTCATGCTGAGAAAAATTCCTCAACGGGGTTGAGTAGGGTGAGAGGAACTCCACCAGCATCCTGTTGTGGGCCGCAAACCATTGCCTGATGATGTTGGAGCGATGGAAACTGACATTGTCCCAAACTAACACGTACTTTGGCAGGTCATCTCCAATCTGCCCCCTCTCTTGTTCAGGGATGAGATCCCTGTAGAGAGTGTCAAAAGACTGTTTAGGTGTGAAAAGGGGCCGTCTGCAACACAGTGAAGTTGTCTTGCAGTCCTATGTGGAAAGAATATAGCAATGCAAAACACTAAATTGAGTAAAAAATAAAATGCCACCGTTTACTTAAAGTATACTTACTGTATATTGTAAAACTAGTGCTTAAATGTCGTGGGGATTATACTATTCTACAGAGACCCATTATAATGCATTTTGATCAACATGACATAAGCAATTGATAATGTAGGAATCTGCACAGAATTTTGTCATAATCATTTGCATGGATGTACCAAAGCATTTGCAACTTGTTCAAAGAAATGAGAAAATGCTTGTTTGATGTGCACACGTGACACAAGGATGTAAGGATTGAACAAGAAGTTTTGAGAATTTCAAATCGGATCAGAGAAATGTACCAAATTGACTTAGAAAAAACTGTATTTAAAGTGGGGGGGGTACTTTTGGGGCAGTTTTGTTTCACCCAAGTGTCCCATTTCCACCCCTCTCAAACTAATGCATGGATGCATATAGCCAGAAACAATTCATTTGATGCATGCAAAGAAGCAACACTGTGTGTCTCAAGAAGCATTTATTCATGATTACGTAGACATGCTAAAATTTCAAGGCCACACACTACACATTACACATTACACATGACATTACACATTTCATAAAATTTACATTTAGTTATTTAGCAGACGTTTTTATCCAAAGCGACTTACAGACGAGGAAACATTGGAAGCAATTATAACAATATAGGCAACAAAATGCATAAGTTAATTAAATCCAGTCCATTAAAGCCTAGCACAGTATACAAAGCTAAGAATAGTGAGGTAAGTAAAAAAATATTTTTTTAAGAAGACAGAAAATAATAAGAGGTTAAAATCAGTCATCTACATTTTGACGGAAGATATGCATTTTCACACACTACACCGGCCTGTAGTGTTCTAGCAGTGTAAGGTTGAGAGTGAGTTTCTTCAGTAGCGGTGTGATGCAGGCCTCTTTGAAAGCAGTGGGAAATGTCCCGGTGGTGAGCAAAGAGTTGATGATGCAGGTCAGACCAGGCACAACTGCTGGAGAGATGGCATGGAGGAGATGGGTGGGGATGGGATCCAGTGGGCAAGTGGTAGGGTGGTTGGAACCAATGACCTTGGAAACATCATCTTCAGACATAGGAGAAAAGGCGGGTGATGGTGGCGTAGAAAATTGGCTGTTGATGGCGGTAGTTTTCTTTACAAAGAACGATGTAAAATCATCAGCCGTTAACTCCGATGAAGGTGTGGGAGCAGGCGGACAGAGGAGAGCAGAGAAGGTTTTTAAGAGTGTGCGAGAGTCAGGAGAGTTGCTGATCTTCGAGTGGTTATAATCAGTTTTTGCAGAGGTGACGTCAACGGAGAAAGTAGAGAGAGAGAGGTCAGTATGGTCTTTTGACTTGTGCCATTTTCTCTCAGCTGACCGGAGGCTGGTGCGATGCTCACGTGGTACATCCGATAACCAGGGGGCAGACAGGGATGCACGGGCTGGTCCAGATGTAAGAGGGCATATGTTGTCCAAGCAGGATGTAAGCGTGGAACACAGAGTGTCTGTGGCACTGTTGGTATTCAAAAGAGAGAGCTCCTCAGAGGGGGGGAGTGCAGACAAGACAGCAGAGGAAAATCAGGAGGGAGGGACCGTAGGTAGCGCCGGAAAGTGACCAGCGGTAAGACATCTGCGTTGTCTGGAGCGGTGAGGTCGGGGGTGACAAAGAAGTGATCAGACGTGTGCAGCGGAGTGACCTGAGAGTGATGAGTGGAGCATTTCTCGAATCATCCTTGTCATTTGCAAAACAGTAAGTGCATTTCTGGTTTTGATTGTTTGATTGCAAGAGACGGCACATGATTCACGTTAACGCTTTTACTGTTTGTACAATAATTTATTGACAGACAGTGTCATTGTGATGCAGACAGGAAAAGACAGCACTGCATAGCACAAACAAATGTAGAAATCTGAACATAAGACAATCTCCTTAGGGAAAACTGTACATGCAGTGCAGTGGCATTACAGTGCAGTCTTCCTACACCTCCTGACGTTCCTGTCTTTTGGGCAACGGATTCTCATCCACATCACAACAAATATCTTCTCTTGCGATACAGCGTGAAAATCATCTTTCAGAGTGTCTAATCCAGCCTCTGCAGGCATCAGCTGTGATGTCATCACACGTTACATCCATGGCAGCCAGAAGGGTCATCTGTGTATGCGGCTGGCCATCTTATACTTTTAATCTTCATGCTGAGAAAAATTCCTCAACGGGGTTGAGTAGGGTGAGAGGAACTCCACCAGCATCCTGTTGTGGGCCGCAAACCATTGCCTGATGATGTTGGAGCGATGGAAACTGACATTGTCCCAAACTAACACGTACTTTGGCAGGTCATCTCCAATCTGCCCCCTCTCTTGTTCAGGGATGAGATCCCTGTAGATAGTGTCAAAAGACTGTTTAGGTGTGAAAAGGGGCCGTCTGCAACACAGTGAAGTTGTCTTGCAGTCCTATGTGGAAAGAATATAGCAATGCAAAACACTAAATTGAGTAAAATAAAATGCCACTGTTTACTTAAAGTATACTTACTGTATATTGTAAAACTAGTGATTAAATGTCGTGGGGATTATACTATTCTACAGAGACCCATTATAATGCATTTTGATCAACATGACATAAGCAATTGATAATGTAGGAATCTGCACAGAATTTTGTCATAATCATTTGCATGTATGTACCAAAGCATTTGCAACTTGTTCAAAAAAATGAGAAAATGCTTGTTTGATGTGCACACGTGACACAAGGATGTAAGGATTGAACAAGAAGTTTTGAGAATTTCAAATCGGATCAGAGAAATGTACCAAATTGACTTAGAAAAAACTGTATTTAAAGTGGGGGGGGGTACTTTTGGGGCAGTTTTGTTTCACCCAAGTGTCCCATTTCCACCCCTCTCAAACTAATGCATGGATGCATATAGCCAGAAACAATTCATTTGATGCATGCAAAGAAGCAACACTGTGTGTCTCAAGAAGCATTTATTCATGATTACGTAGACATGCTAAAATTTCAAGGCCACACACTACACATTACACATTACACATGACATTACACATTTCATAAAATTTACATTTAGTTATTTAGCAGACGTTTTTATCCAAAGCGACTTACAGACGAGGAAACATTGGAAGCAATTATAACAATATAGGCAACAAAATGCATAAGTTAATTAAATCCAGTCCATTAAAGCCTAGCACAGTATACAAAGCTAAGAATAGTGAGGTAAGTAAAAAAATATTTTTTTAAGAAGACAGAAAATAATAAGAGGTTAAAATCAGTCATCTACATTTTGACGGAAGATATGCATTTTCACACACTACACCGGCCTGTAGTGTTCTAGCAGTGTAAGGTTGAGAGTGAGTTTCTTCAGTAGCGGTGTGATGCAGGCCTCTTTGAAAGCAGTGGGAAATGTCCCGGTGGTGAGCAAAGAGTTGATGATGCAGGTCAGACCAGGCACAACTGCTGGAGAGATGGCATGGAGGAGATGGGTGGGGATGGGATCCAGTGGGCAAGTGGTAGGGTGGTTGGAACCAATGACCTTGGAAACATCATCTTCAGACATAGGAGAAAAGGCGGGTGATGGTGGCGTAGAAAATTGGCTGTTGATGGCGGTAGTTTTCTTTACAAAGAACGATGTAAAATCATCAGCCGTTAACTCCGATGAAGGTGTGGGAGCAGGCGGACAGAGGAGAGCAGAGAAGGTTTTTAAGAGTGTGCGAGAGTCAGGAGAGTTGCTGATCTTCGAGTGGTTATAATCAGTTTTTGCAGAGGTGACGTCAACGGAGAAAGTAGAGAGAGAGAGGTCAGTATGGTCTTTTGACTTGTGCCATTTTCTCTCAGCTGACCGGAGGCTGGTGCGATGCTCACGTGGTACATCCGATAACCAGGGGGCAGACAGGGATGCACGGGCTGGTACAGATGCAAGAGGGCATATGTTGTCCAAGCAGGATGTAAGCGTGGAACACAGAGTGTCTGTGGCACTGTTGGTATTCAAAAGAGAGAGCTCCTCAGAGGGGGGAGTGCAGACAAGACAGCAGAGGAAAAGCAGGAGGGAGGGACCGTAGGTAGCGCCGGAAAGTGACCAGCGGTAAGACATCTGCGTTGTCTGGAGCGGTGAGGTCGGGGGTGACAAAGAAGTGATCAGACGTGTGCAGCGGAGTGACCTGAGAGTGATGAGTGGAGCATTTCTCGAATCATCCTTGTCATTTGCAAAACAGTAAGTGCATTTCTGGTTTTGATTGTTTGATTGCAAGAGACGGCACATGATTCACGTTAACGCTTTTACTGTTTGTACAATAATTTATTGACAGACAGTGTCATTGTGATGCAGATAGGAAAAGACAGCACTGCATAGCACAAACAAATGTAGAAATCTGAACATAAGACAATCTCCTTAGGGAAAACTGTACATGCAGTGCAGTGGAATTACAGTGCAGTCTTCCTACACCTCCTGACGTTCCTGTCTTTTGGGCAACGGATTCTCATCCACATCACAACAAATATCTTCTCTTGCGATACAGCGTGAAAATCATCTTTCAGAGTGTCTAATCCAGCCTCTGCAGGCATCAGCTGTGATGTCATCACACGTTACATCCATGGCAGCCAGAAGGGTCATCTGTGTATGCGGCTGGCGATCATATACTTTTAATCTTCATGCTGAGAAAAATTCCTCAACGTGGTTGAGTAGGGTGAGAGGAACTCCACCAGCATCCTGTTGTGGGCCGCAAACCATTGCCTGATGATGTTGGAGCGATGGAAACTGACATTGTCCCAAACTAACACGTACTTTGGCAGGTCATCTCCAATCTGCCCCCTCTCTTGTTCAGGGATGAGATCCCTGTAGAGAGTGTCAAAAGACTGTTTAGGTGTGAAAAGGGGCCGTCTGCAACACAGTGAAGTTGTCTTGCAGTCCTATGTGGAAAGAATATAGCAATGCAAAACACTAAATTGAGTAAAATAAAATGCCACTGTTTACTTAAAGTATACTTACTGTATATTGTAAAACTAGTGCTTAAATGTCGTGGGGATTATACAATTCTACAGAGACCCATTATAATGCATTTTGATCAACATGACATAAGCAATTGATAATGTAGGAATCTGCACAGAATTTTGTCATAATCATTTGCATGGATGTACCAAAGCATTTGCAACTTGTTCAAAGAAATGAGAAAATGCTTGTTTGATGTGCACACGTGACACAAGGATGTAAGGAATGAACAAGAAGTTTCGAGAATTTCAAATCGGATCTGAGAAAAGTACCAAATTGACTTAGAAAAAACTGTATTTAAAGTGGGGGGGTACTTTTGGGGCAGTTTTGTTTCACCCAAGTGTCCCATTTCCACCCCTCTCAAACTAATGCATGGATGCATATAGCCAGAAACAATTCATTTGATGCATGCAAAGAAGCAACACTGTGTGTCTCAAGAAGCATTTATTCATGATTACGTAGACATGCTAGAATTTCAAGGCCACACACTACACATTACACAGTACACATGACATTACACATTTCATAAAATTTACATTTAGTCATTTAGCAGACGTTTTTATCCAAAGCGACTTACAGACTAGGAAACATTGGAAGCAATTTTAACAATATAGGCAACAAAATGCATAAGTTAATTAAATCCAGTCCATTAAAGCCTAGCACAGTATACAAAGCTAAGAATAGTGAGGTAAGTAAAAAAATAATTTTTTAAGAAGACAGAAAATAATAAGAGGTTCAAATCAGTCATCTACATTTTGACGGAAGATATGCATTTTCACACACTACACCGGCCTGTAGTGTTCTAGCAGTGTAAGGTTGAGAGTGAGTCTCTTCAGTAGCGGTGTGATGCAGGCCTCTTTGAAAGCAGTGGGAAATGTCCCAGTGGTGAGCAAAGAGTTGATGATGCGGGTCAGACCAGGCACAACTGCTGGAGAGATGGCATGGAGGAGATGGGTGGGGATGGGATCCAGTGGGCAGGTGGTAGGGTGGTTGGAACCAATGACCTTGGAAACATCATCTTCAGACATAGGAGAAAAGGCGGGTGATGGTGGTGTAGAAAATTGGCTGTTGATGGCGGTAGTTTTCTTTACGAAGAACGATGCAAAATCATCAGCCGTTAACTCCGATGAAGGTGTGGGAGCAGGCGGACAGAGGAGAGCAGAGAAGGTTTTTAAGAGTGTGCGAGAGTCAGGAGAGTTGCTGATCTTCGAGTGGTTATAATCAGTTTTTGCAGAGGTGACGTCAACGGAGAAAGTAGAGAGAGAGAGGTCAGTATGGTCTTTTGACTTGTGCCATTTTCTCTCAGCTGACCGGAGGCTGGTGCGATGCTCATGTGGTACATCCGATAACCAGGGGGCAGACAGGGATGCACGGGCTGGTACAGATGTAAGAGGGCATATGTTGTCCAAGCAGGATGTAAGCGTGGAACACAGAGTGTCTGTGGCACTGTTGGTATTCAAAAGAGAGAGCTCCTCAGAGGGGGGGAGTGCAGACAAGACAGCAGAGGAAAAGCAGGAGGGAGGGACCGTAGGTAGCGCCGGAAAGTGACCAGCGGTAAGACATCTGCGTTGTCTTGAGCGGTGAGGTCGGGGGTGACAAAGAAGTGATCAGACGTGTGCAGCGGAGTGACCTGAGAGTGATGAGTGGAGCATTTCTCGAATCATCCTTGTCATTTGCAAAACAGTAAGTGCATTTCTGGTTTTGATTGTTTGATTGCAAGAGACGGCACATGATTCACGTTAACGCTTTTACTGTTTGTACAATAATTTATTGACAGACAGTGTCATTGTGATGCAGATAGGAGAAGACAGCACTGCATAGCACAAACAAATGTAGAAATCTGAACATAAGACAATCTCCTTAGGGAAAACTGTACATGCAGTGCAGTGGAATTACAGTGCAGTCTTCCTACACCTCCTGACGTTCCTGTCTTTTGGGCAACGGATTCTCATCCACATCACAACAAATATCTTCTCTTGCGATACAGCGTGAAAATCATCTTTCAGAGTGTCTAATCCAGCCTCTGCAGGCATCAGCTGTGATGTCATCACACGTTACATCCATGGCAGCCAGAAGGGTCATCTGTGTATGCGGCTGGCGATCATATACTTTTAATCTTCATGCTGAGAAAAATTCCTCAATGTGGTTGAGTAGGGTGAGAGGAACTCCACCAGCATCCTGTTGTGGGCCGCAAACCATTGCCTGATGATGTTGGAGCGATGGAAACTGACATTGTCCCAAACTAACACGTACTTTGGCAGGTCATCTCCAATCTGCCCCCTCTCTTGTTCAGGGATGAGATCCCTGTAGAGAGTGTCAAAAGACTGTTTAGGTGTGAAAAGGGGCCGTCTGCAACACAGTGAAGTTGTCTTGCAGTCCTATGTGGAAAGAATATAGCAATGCAAAACACTAAATTGAGTAAAATAAAATGCCACTGTTTACTTAAAGTATACTTACTGTATATTGTAAAACTAGTGCTTAAATGTCGTGGGGATTATACAATTCTACAGAGACCCATTATAATGCATTTTGATCAACATGACATAAGCAATTGATAATGTAGGAATCTGCACAGAATTTTGTCATAATCATTTGCATGGATGTACCAAAGCATTTGCAACTTGTTCAAAGAAATGAGAAAATGCTTGTTTGATGTGCACACGTGACACAAGGATGTAAGGAATGAACAAGAAGTTTCGAGAATTTCAAATCGGATCTGAGAAATGTACCAAATTGACTTAGAAAAAACTGTATTTAAAGTGGGGGGGTACTTTTGGGGCAGTTTTGTTTCACCCAAGTGTCCCATTTCCACCCCTCTCAAACTAATGCATGGATGCATATAGCCAGAAACAATTCATTTGATGCATGCAAAGAAGCAACACTGTGTGTCTCAAGAAGCATTTATTCATGATTACGTAGACATGCTAGAATTTCAAGGCCACACACTACACATTACACAGTACACATGACATTACACATTTCATAAAATTTACATTTAGTCATTTAGCAGACGTTTTTATCCAAAGCGACTTACAGACTAGGAAACATTGGAAGCAATTTTAACAATATAGGCAACAAAATGCATAAGTTAATTAAATCCAGTCCATTAAAGCCTAGCACAGTATACAAAGCTAAGAATAGTGAGGTAAGTAAAAAAATAATTTTTTAAGAAGACAGAAAATAATAAGAGGTTCAAATCAGTCATCTACATTTTGACGGAAGATATGCATTTTCACACACTACACCGGCCTGTAGTGTTCTAGCAGTGTAAGGTTGAGAGTGAGTCTCTTCAGTAGCGGTGTGATGCAGGCCTCTTTGAAAGCAGTGGGAAATGTCCCAGTGGTGAGCAAAGAGTTGATGATGCGGGTCAGACCAGGCACAACTGCTGGAGAGATGGCATGGAGGAGATGGGTGGGGATGGGATCCAGTGGGCAGGTGGTAGGGTGGTTGGAACCAATGACCTTGGAAACATCATCTTCAGACATAGGAGAAAAGGCGGGTGATGGTGGTGTAGAAAATTGGCTGTTGATGGCGGTAGTTTTCTTTACGAAGAACGATGCAAAATAATCAGCCGTTAACTCCGATGAAGGTGTGGGAGCAGGCGGACAGAGGAGAGCAGAGAAGGTTTTTAAGAGTGTGCGAGAGTCAGGAGAGTTGCTGATCTTCGAGTGGTTATAATCAGTTTTTGCAGAGGTGACGTCAACGGAGAAAGTAGAGAGAGAGAGGTCAGTATGGTCTTTTGACTTGTGCCATTTTCTCTCAGCTGACCGGAGGCTGGTGCGATGCTCACGTGGTACATCCGATAACCAGGGGGCAGACAGGGATGCACGGGCTGGTCCAGATGTAAGAGGGCATATGTTGTCCAAGCAGGATGTAAGCGTGGAACACAGAGTGTCTGTGGCACTGTTGGTATTCAAAAGAGAGAGCTCCTCAGAGGGGGGGAGTGCAGACAAGACAGCAGAGGAAAAGCAGGAGGGAGGGACCGTAGGTAGCGCCGGAAAGTGACCAGCGGTAAGACATCTGCGTTGTCTGGAGCGGTGAGGTCGGGGGTGACAAAGAAGTGATCAGACGTGTGCAGCAAAGTGACCTGAGAGTGATGAGTGGAGCATTTCTCGAATCATCCTTGTCATTTGCAAAACAGTAAGTGCATTTCTGGTTTTGATTGTTTGATTGCAAGAGACGGCACATGATTCACGTTAACGCTTTTACTGTTTGTACAATAATTTATTGACAGACAGTGTCATTGTGATGCAGACAGGAAAAGACAGCACTGCATAGCACAAACAAATGTAGAAATCTGAACATAAGACAATCTCCTTAGGGAAAACTGTACATGCAGTGCAGTGGAATTACAGTGCAGTCTTCCTACACCTCCTGACGTTCCTGTCTTTTGGGCAACGGATTCTCATCCACATCACAACAAATATCTTCTCTTGCGATACAGCGTGAAAATCATCTTTCAGAGTGTCTAATCCAGCCTCTGCAGGCATCAGCTGTGATGTCATCACACGTTACATCCATGGCAGCCAGAAGGGTCATCTGTGTATGCGGCTGGCGATCATATACTTTTAATCTTCATGCTGAGAAAAATTCCTCAACGTGGTTGAGTAGGGTGAGAGGAACTCCACCAGCATCCTGTTGTGGGCCGCAAACCATTGCCTGATGATGTTGGAGCGATGGAAACTGACATTGTCCCAAACTAACACGTACTTTGGCAGGTCATCTCCAATCTGCCCCCTCTCTTGTTCAGGGATGAGATCCCTGTAGAGAGTGTCAAAAGACTGTTTAGGTGTGAAAAGGGGCCGTCTGCAACACAGTGAAGTTGTCTTGCAGTCCTATGTGGAAAGAATATAGCAATGCAAAACACTAAATTGAGTAAAATAAAATGCCACCGTTTACTTAAAGTATACTTACTGTATATTGTAAAACTAGTGCTTAAATGTCGTGGGGATTATACTATTCTACAGAGACCCATTATAATGCATTTTGATCAACATGACATAAGCAATTGATAATATAGGAATCTGCACAGAATTTTGTCATAATCATTTGCATGGATGTACCAAAGCATTTGCAACTTGTTCAAAGAAATGAGAAAATGCTTGTTTGATGTGCACACGTGACACAAGGATGTAAGGATTGAACAAGAAGTTTTGAGAATTTCAAATCGGATCTGAGAAATGTACCAAATTGACTTAGAAAAAACTGTATTTAAAGTGGGGGGGTACTTTTGGGGCAGTTTTGTTTCACCCAAGTGTCCCATTTCCACCCCTCTCAAACTAATGCATGGATGCATATAGCCAGAAACAATTCATTTGATGCATGCAAAGAAGCAACACTGTGTGTCTCAAGAAGCATTTATTCATGATTACGTAGACATGCAAAAATGTCAAGGCCACACACTACACATTACACATTACACATGACATTACACATTTCATAAAATTTACATTTAGTCATTGTAATGGAAATTTTCTAGTCTAGCTTCTTGATGTGTCTGTCTATATGTTTACGAAGTGTTTATCTATGTTTTCTTTTCTAATGTTATCATGTTTTTCTCTAAACACGTCATACCACTCTGCCTTTGCCCTCGAGCAGAGGCCAAGATGTTCTGTTTGGAATAACGGAACTTCCCGTAAACCAGCTCGGGATTCTTGTTAGGGGCAAAGGGAGGGGGTGTCACGTTTTTAATCATATTTATACTCTGGGTGCAGGAGGAAAGAGCGCCTTTGCTCTGCACCATGCTCATTGCTCATGATGCAGATTAAACGACAATAAAATACTTTGCAAAGTACTTGATGTCTCTGTATATTGCGTTTGTCAAAATTGACTCACCTTGATTAAGGAATAAGAAAATTCCACAACAATTTGGCGACGAAGTATGGGATCACAAGGCTGACGGAGAACGGACTAGAGTTGACTGATCATCCTGGACATAGCAAATCCAGCTCTAACCCCATACAGGGACGAGAGAACTCTAGCTGACCCAAGCTGACGTGATCCCAAAAGAACTCAGTGCAAGGCACAAAAAGGAAAAGTGGTGAGTCAGATAGATTTCTGAACAGTCTGGAACAAAAGGGGAGACTACTTAGCGCTAAACAGTCTGGGGGACTGCTTAAAACAGTCTGGTTAAAGAGGGGAGACTACTCAGAATCGAGAGATTCTAAACAGTCTGGGGGACTGCTTAAAACAGTCTGGTTAAAGAGGGGAGACTACTCAGAATCGAGAGAGATTCTAAACAGTCTGGGGGACTACTAAGAAATTATATGGATAAACCAACATACAGAGAAATGAGGAAAATTTGGGGAACGGGAAGTTTACAAGGTGTACCCTATTTAATAGAAAAAGCTAACTTTCCAGAAAACGGTACATTTAGTACCACAAAATTAAAGAAAATAAGAGAACATATGGGGAAAAAAGACATATTTAAAATGTCCAAAAAAGAAAGGGAAAAATATGATGAAGCGTGTAAATGTTTAGAGTTATGGGAGAGGGAAGCAAATAGACGTGACTATGTTTTTAAAGAAAAGGCATTGGAAGAACTGCCACCACCGAAAACTCCATTGTACCCTGTTTTGCTTGAATATAATGATTTAACCCCTCTGTCTTCTTTACCCCCATCTATGACTTGTTACAAACACCAACCGGAGGATGATTGTGTCCCTCCTCACCGACATCTGAACCCGATTGAGGCAGCTCCTGTGCCCCCACCAGTGTCTCCACCAGCACCAGTGCCACACATGCCACAGCCTGTGGTGTGTCAAAAGCAGGAAAGAGTGCAACCAGCACCGACGTATAAAGAACTTTTGACATTTTGCAAAGAATTCTCACCCTCAATGAAAGAATTAGAGAGACTGTTGAAAGTCAAACTGAAACCATCTGACCTAAGAAAGTTACAGGGTAAATGGCCTGTGGAGGAAGTATTTAAAGAACATTCTGGACTTCAACCTGATTCAGACGGACCGGACATTGGTCCGTTCATAGGACATCTCAGATCCACTTTTCTGCGAATCTCAGAGAAGAGCTGAGACGAGAAGTGGAAAAATCGTGCATCGAGCCAGATCGTGCGAGAATAAGCGAGATCGTCCGTCATGCTGTACACGCCGAAAGACAAACAGGCAAGAAAGAGCTTCAGAAGAAAAACACACAAGATAAAGAACTCCACATGGCTCTAATGAATATCGGAGTAGAGCATGGAGGAAGAGGAAACGGGAGGAGAGGAGGTCAGTGGCGTGGACGTGGAAGAGGAGGTTTTAAACCCTCTAGCACCTATGATCCAGAGAAATGTTTCAATTGCGGAAAGACGGGGCACTGGCGAAATTATTGTCCTGAGCCTCTGAGATCGCGGAGGTCAAGAGAAAAGGTAGATGGAAGTGAGGAGGTGAGGCATCATTCCGAGGGTGGTGATTATGATTTCCCTTAGCATATGCAATGAAGAAATGCTTTTTCCTACTGTATGCAATGAAGATCTGCTTAGCTCACATTCCATGATGAATGAAAACGCTTTCTGAACTTTGCTAAAATGCACAATGCTCGTGTGCAACAAACTGCTTGATTTTTTGATAGATTCAGGGGCAACAAATAGCCTACTGTGATTCACAAGAAGTGTTTAAATTTGCCAGAGTCTAAACTAGCTGTGTTTTCCCTAAATGCTAGTGGCTCTAATGTAGAATAATTTATGTCAAAAAATATTACGATGTAATATTGAATTACGTAAGTATGATGTAGAATGTATTGCCTCACAGAGCCTCATGACGTTGATTGCAATGGTGTGGGGAGCTGTGGGTGTTTTGCTGCCAAATATGCGCACGCCATAGAATGGGTTAAAAGGGACGACGTGCAATATTCAAATTTGTTGCACGCCCATCGTGAGAATCATGCCTGTCTGTCAGCAACAAGGGGACTTGAAGTGTTTTCACACACAAAAAGATTAATGAAGACATTTTGGGAAGGTGCCCGTACAACTTTGGGGAACAGGAAAATATTATGCTGGGTTGATTAGGAACTGTGAATCTGTTGTGATAACGCCCAAGGGTAATTTCCATCCACGCAAACAGCAATTCCCCCTCAAAACAGAAGCCTCAAATCAGAAGACCTCAATGGCATAAGGCCAATATTTAATGAGCTTAAAAAGATAAAAAAAGAAAAAAGAGGCATAGTTGTGCCATGTCCAAATTTACCGGTGCGCAGGCCTTTGTTTCCAGTTTAAAAGATAAGAGAAAAAAAAACACAAAGTAAATGTCTCCAAAGTCCAGCTGGCAAAACAAGTTGTTCGTTTTTTGGGTCACGAAAATACTGACCGCGGCAGACAGCTGTCCGCAAAGCGTGTCTGCAATTACAGACATCGCAAGTCCAAAAGCAAAGAAGCAATTGATATCATTTTTAGGGACCATTTCTCTGCTCAGACAGCAGAGCTCATTGCACTCACACGCGCATGGGAATTAGCAAAGAATAAAAATGTAGACATTCACACAGATAGTAGATATGCATTTGGTGTAACTCATGATTTTGGCACACTGTGGAAACACAGAAACTTTGTAAAAGATGATGGTAAAAACATTCTTAATCACACATAGGTTGCTGATATGCTATCTGCCATTCTTCTCCCATCAGCCATTGTTGTGTGTAACTGTGACGCACACACTTTTGTATCTGAAACCATTTTTTTGCAGGAAGCCGACGGCTGACCTTGCAGCAAAGCAAGCAACATCAGAGACAGACAGATTTTCTCCAGAAATCACTAACAAAACTCTTTCTCTTGCAGAGATGCAAACATTTTGCAGAACCAGCTGAGCGTGCACTCTGGAAGGAGTGCTCATGTAAATACACTGACAATGTTTGGGGAGGCCCAAATGGCCTCACCTGTTTGCCAAAACATTCTTTCCCTGCTTTTGCGATTTTGACGCATGGCCTAGACCACGCGTCAAAAGGGGGGATGTTACAAGCAATGTGTTTTTGTGTTTTTGCTCTCAAAATATTTGTGCAGGTCAAAGGAGCAGTAGCAAACGGAGCTGACAAATCATTCCACAGCTTCCAGCCAGGAGACTTCCAAGTAGTCAAAGATTTCAGGAGGAAGTCGTGGGAAAGACACACCTCCCACAGCAAAAAGGTGTCCAAGGAGGGGCAACTCCAACCGTATGGCTCTTCGCAATGGTCGTGCTGACTGAAGCGACAGGAGGGGCACTATTGGTGCTCGCAAAGGGAATCAACTGTTCGAGTCGGGGACACATCGAACCCTGAGAAATTAGAGATTATAGAATTTTGTTTCTGTCTAACACTATATTCCAAGTTTAATAAAATGGTATGGGGAGGGACAGTGTTACCCTAATTCTGCTAGGTACTGGGGAACAAATATGTATTTGTGTAGAGGTACGTGTACCTCAGTTGATGTTCTGGATAAGGCAACAAAATTTGAAAATGTGGGCAATTATGTCCCCTGGAACGGCCAAATAAAAAGGAAAAAGACTAGCTCTAACTCAGAAAAATTTAAATTATCAGGGAACCGGATGATATGACTAACAGTCTGTTGAAATGGTGGAATAGCTAAAGTTGGGGAGTGGGGCTGAAGCAGGTGGTGTTACCAATTCTAGTGGGATTTTAAGAACTGTTTAGATAGAAGAATGAAACCTGTAAGAGAAAGGGCGTTGCTCATCTTACATGGTCAAAGTATAAAGATTTTGGTTATCATATATGATAAAAGGGGGGAATGTAATGGAAATTTTCTAGTCTAGCTTCTTGATGTGTCTGTCTATATGTTTACGAAGTGTTTATCTATGTTTTCTTTTCTAATGTTATCATGTTTTTCTCTAAACACGTCATACCACTCTGCCTTTGCCCTCGAGCAGAGGCCAAGATGTTCTGTTTGGAATAACGGAACTTCCCGTAAACCAGCTCGGGATTCTTGTTAGGGGGCAAAGGGAGGGGGTGTCACGTTTTTTAATCATATATATACTCTGGGTGCAGGAGGAAAGAGCGCCTTTGCTCTGCACCATGCTCATTGCTCATGATGCAGATTAAACGACAATAAAATACTTTGCAAAGTACTTGATGTCTCTGTATATTGCGTTTGTCAAAATTGACTCACCTTGATTAAGGAATAAGAAAATTCCACAAGATCATTTAGCAGACGTTTTTATCCAAAGCGACTTACAGACTTGGAAACATCATCTTCAGACAGAGGAGAAAAGGCGGGTGATGGTGGTGTAGAAAATTGGCTGTTGATGGCGGTAGTTTTCTTTACGAAGAACGATGCAAAATCATCAGCCGTTAACTCCGATGAAGATGTGGGAGCAGGCGGACAGAGGAGAGCAGAGAAGGTTTTTAAGAGTGTGCGAGAGTCAGGAGAGTTGCTGATCTTCGAGTGGTTATAATCAGTTTTTGCAGAGGTGACGTCAACGGAGAAAGTAGAGAGAGAGAGGTCAGTATGGTCTTTTGACTTGTGCCATTTTCTCTCAGCTGACCGGAGGCTGGTGCGATGCTCACGTGGTACATCCGATAACCAGGGGGCAGACAGGGATGCACGGGCTGGTCCAGATGGAAGAGGGCATATGTTGTCCAAGCAGGATGTAAGCGTGGAACACAGAGTGTCTGTGGCACTGTTGGTTTTCAAAAGAGAGAGCTCCTCAGAGGGGGGGAATGCAGACAAGACAGCAGAGGAAAAGCAGGAGGGAGGGACCATAGGTAGCGCCGGAAAGTGACCAGCGGTAAGACATCTGCGTTGTCTGGAGCGGTGAGGTCGGGGGTGACAAAGAAGTGATCAGACGTGTGCAGCGGAGTGACCTGAGAGTGATGAGTGGAGCATTTCTCGAATCATCCTTGTCATTTGCAAAACAGTAAGTGCATTTCTGGTTTTGATTGTTTGATTGCAAGAGACGGCACATGATTCACGTTAAAGCTTTTACTGTTTGTACAATAATTTATTGACAGACAGTGTCATTGTGATGCAGACAGGAAAAGACAGCACTGCATAGCACAAACAAATGTAGAAATCTGAACATAAGACAATCTCCTTAGGGAAAACTGTACATGCAGTGCAGTGGAATTACAGTGCAGTCTTCCTACACCTCCTGACGTTCCTGTCTTTTGGGCAACGGATTCTCATCCACATCACAACAGCTTCTCTTGCGATACAGCGTGAAAATCATCTTTCAGAGTGTCTAATCCAGCCTCTGCAGGCATCTGCTGTGATGTCATCACACGTTACATCCATGGCAGCCAGAAGGGTCATCTGTGTATGCGGCTGGCCATCATATACTTTTAATCTTCATGCTGAGAAAAATTCCTCAACAGGGTTGAGTAGGGTGAGAGGAACTCCACCAGCATCCTGTTGTGGGCCGCAAACCATTGCCTGATGATGTTGGAGCGATGGAAACCGACATTTTCCCAAACTAACACGTACTTTGGCAGGTCATCTCCAATCTGCCCCCTCTCTTGTTCAGGGATGAGATCCCTGTAGAGAGTGTCAAAAGACTGTTAAGGTGTGAAAAGGGGCCGTCTGCAACACAGTGAAGTTGTCTTGCAGTCCTATGTGGAAAGAATATAGCAATGCAAAACACTAAATTGAGTAAAATAAAATGCCACTGTTTACTTAAAGTATACTTACTGTATATTGTAAAACTAGTGCTTAAATGTCGTGGGGATTATACTATTCTACAGAGACCCATTATAATGCATTTTGATCAACATGACATAAGCAATTGATAATGTAGGAATCTGCACAGAATTTTGTCATAATCATTTGCATGGATGTACCAAAGCATTTGCAACTTGTTCAAAGAAATGAGAAAATCCTTGTTTGATGTGCACACGTGACACAAGGATGTAAGGATTGAACAAGAAGTTTTGAGAATTTCAAATCGGATCTGAGAAATGTACGAAATTGACTTAGAAAAAACTGTATTTAAAGTGGGGGGGGTACTTTTGGGGCAGTTTTGTTTCACCCAAGTGTCCCATTTCCACCCCTCTCAAACTAATGCATGGATGCATATAGCCAGAAACAATTCATTTGATGCATGCAAAGAAGCAACACTGTGTGTCTCAAGAAGCACTTATTCATGATTACGTAGACATGCTAAAATTTCAAGGCCACACACTACACATTACACATTACACATGACATTACACATTTCATAAAATTTACATTTAGTCATTTAGCAGACGTTTTTATCCAAAGCGACTTACAGACGAGGAAACATTGGAAGCAATTATAACAATATAGGCAACAAAATGCATAAATTAATTAATTCCAGTCCATTAAAGCCTAGCACAGTATACAAAGCTAAGAATAGTGAGGTAAGTAAAAAAATAATTTTTTAAGAAGACAGAAAATAATAAGAGGTTAAAATCAGTCATCTACATTTTGACGGAAGATATGCATTTTCACACACTACACCGGCCTGTAGTGTTCTAGCAGTATAAGGTTGAGAGTGAGTTTCTTCAGTAGCGGTGTGATGCAGGCCTCTTTGAAAGCAGTGGGAAATGTCCCAGTGGTGAGCAAAGAGTTGATGATGCGGGTCAGACCAGGCACAACTGCTGGAGAGATGGCATGGAGGAGATGGGTGGGGATGGGATCCAGTGGGCAGGTGGTAGGGTGGTTGGAACCAATGACCTTGGAAACATCATCTTCAGACATAGGAGAAAAGGCGGGTGATGGTGGCGTAGAAAATTGGCTCTTGATGGCGGTAGTTTTCTTTACGAAGAACGATGCAAAATCATCAGCCATTAACTCCGATGAAGGTATGGGAGCAGGCGGACAGAGGAGAGCAGAGAAGGTTTTTAAGAGTGTGCGAGAGTCAGGAGAGTTGCTGATCTTCGAGTGGTAATAATCAGTTTTTGCAGAGGTGACATCAACGGAGAAAGTAGAGAGAGAGAGGTCAGTATGGTCTTTTGACTTGTGCCATTTTCTCTCAGCTGACCGGAGGCTGGTGCGATGCTCACGTGGTACATCCGATAACCAGGGGGCAGACAGGGATGCACAGGCTGGTCCAGATGTAAGAGGACATATGTTGTCCAAGCAGGATGTAAGCGTGGAACACAGAGTGTCTGTGGCACTGTTGGTATTCAAAAGAGAGAGCTCCTCAGAGGGGGGGAGTGCAGACAAGACAGCAGAGGAAAAGCAGGAGGGAGGGACCGTAGGTAGCGCCGGAAAGTGACCAGCGGTAAGACATCTGCGTTGTCTGGAGCGGTGAGGTCGGGGGTGACAAAGAAGTGATCAGACGTGTGCAGCGGAGTGACCTGAGAGTGATGAGTGGAGCATTTCTCGAATCATCCTTGTCATTTGCAAAACAGTAAGTGCATTTCTGGTTTTGATTGTTTGATTGCAAGAGACGGCACATGATTCACGTTAACGCTTTTACTGTTTGTACAATAATTTATTGACAGACAGTGTCATTGTGATGCAGACAGGAAAAGACAGCACTGCATAGCACAAACAAATGTAGAAATCTGAACATAAGACAATATCCTTAGGGAAAACTGTACATGCAGTGCAGTGGAATTACAGTGCAGTCTTCCTACACCTCCTGACGTTCCTGTCTTTTGGGCAACGGATTCTCATCCACATCACAACAAATATCTTCTCTTGCGAAACAGCGTGAAAATCATCTTTCAGATTGTCTAATCCAGCCTCTGCAGGCATCAGCTGTGATGTCATCACACGTTACATCCATGGCAGCCAGAAGGGTCATCTGTGTATGCGGCTGGCGATCATATACTTTTAATCTTCATGCTGAGAAAAATTACTCAACGTGGTTGAGTAGGGTGAGAGGAACTCCACCAGCATCCTGTTGTGGGCCGCAAACCATTGCCTGATGATGTTGGAGCGATGGAAACTGACATTGTTCCAAACTAACACGTACTTTGGCAGGTCATCTCCAATCTGCCCCCTCTCTTGTTCAGGGATGAGATCCCTGTAGAGAGTGTCAAAAGACTGTTTAGGTGTGAAAAGGGTCCGTCTGCAACACAGTGAAGTTGTCTTGCAGTCCTATGTGGAAAGAATATAGCAATGCAAAACACTAAATTGAGTATAATAAAATGCCACCGTTTACTTAAAGTATACTTACTGTATATTGTAAAACTAGTGCTTAAATGTCGTTGGGATTATACTATTCCACAGAGACCCATTATAATGCATTTTGATCAACATGACATAAGCAATTGATAATGTAGGAATCTGCACAGAATTTTGTCATAATCATTTGCATGGATGTACCAAAGCATTTGCAACTTGTTCAAAGAAATGAGAAAATGCTTGTTTGATGTGCACACGTGACACAAGGATGTAAGGATTGAACAAGAAGTTTTGAGAATTTCAAATCGGATCAGAGAAATGTACCAAATTGACTTAGAAAAAACTGTATTTAAAGTGGGGGGGTACTTTTGGGGCAGTTTTGTTTCACCCAAGTGTCCCATTTCCACCCCTCTCAAACTAATGCATGGATGCATATAGCCAGAAACAATTCATTTGATGCATGCAAAGAAGCAACACTGTGTGTCTCAAGAAGCATTTATTCATGATTACGTAGACATGCTAAAATTTCAAGGCCACACACTACACATTACACATGACATTACAGATTTCATAAAATTTACATTTAGTCATTTAGCAGACGTTTTTATCCAAAGCGACTTACAGACGAGGAAACATTGGAAGCAATTATAACAATATAGGCAACAAAATGCATAAGTTAATTAAATCCAGTCCATTAAAGCCTAGCACATTATACAAAGCTAAGAATAGTGAGGTAAGTAAAAAAATAATTTTTTAAGAAGACAGAAAATAATAAGAGGTTAAAATCAGTCATCTACATTTTGACGGAAGATATGCATTTTCACACACTACACCGGCCTGTAGTGTTCTAGCAGTGTAAGGTTGAGAGTGAGTTTCTTCAGTAGCGGTGTGATGCAGGCCTCTTTGAAAGCAGTGGGAAATGTCCCAGTGGTGAGCAAAGAGTTGATGATGCGGGTCAGACCAGGCACAACTGCTGGAGAGATGGCATGGAGGACATGGGTGGGGATGGGATCCAGTGGGCAGGTGGTAGGGTGGTTGGAACCAATGACCTTGGAAACATCATCTTCAGACATAGGAGAAAAGGCGGGTGATGGTGGCGTAGAAAATTGGCTGTTGATGGCGGTAGTTTTGTTTACGAAGAACGATGCAAAATCATCAGCCGTTAACTCCGATGAAGGTGTGGAGCAGGCGGACAGAGGAGAGCAGAGAAGGTTTTTAAGAGTGTGCGAGAGTCAGGAGAGTTGCTGATCTTCGAGTGGTTATAATCAGTTTTTGCAGAGGTGACGTCAACGGAGAAAGTAGAGAGAGAGAGGTCAGTATGGTCTTTTGACTTGTGCCATTTTCTCTCAGCTGACCGGAGGCTGGTGCGATGCTCACGTGGTACATCCGATAACCAGGGGGCAGATAGGGATGCACGGGCTGGTCCAGATGTAAGAGGGCATATGTTGTCCAAGCAGGATGTAAGCGTGGAACACAGAGTGTCTGTGGCACTGTTGGTATTCAAAAGAGAGAGCTCCTCAGAGGGGGGGAGTGCAGACAAGACAGCAGAGGAAAAGCAGGAGGGAGGGACCGGAGGTAGCGCCGGAAAGTGACCAGCGGTAAGACATCTGCGTTGTCTGGAGCGGTGAGGTCGGGGGTGACAAAGAAGTGATCAGACGTGTGCAGCGGAGTGACCTGAGAGTGATGAGTGGAGCATTTCTCGAATCATCCTTGTCATTTGCAAAACAGTAAGTGCATTTCTGGTTTTGATTGTTTGATTGCAAGAGACGGCACATAATTCACGTTAACGCTTTTACTGTTTGTACAATAATTTATTGACAGACAGTGTCATTGTGATGCAGACAGGAAAAGACAGCACTGCATAGCACAAACAAATGTAGAAATCTGAACATAAGACAATATCCTTAGGGAAAACTGTACATGCAGTGCAGTGGAATTACAGTGCAGTCTTCCTACACCTCCTGACGTTCCTGTCTTTTGGGCAACGGATTCTCATCCACATCACAACAAATATCTTCTCTTGCGAAACAGCGTGAAAATCATCTTTCAGATTGTCTAATCCAGCCTCTGCAGGCATCAGCTGTGATGTCATCACACGTTACATCCATGGCAGCCAGAAGGGTCATCTGTGTATGCGGCTGGCGATCATATACTTTTAATCTTCATGCTGAGAAAAATTACTCAACGTGGTTGAGTAGGGTGAGAGGAACTCCACCAGCATCCTGTTGTGGGCCGCAAACCATTGCCTGATGATGTTGGAGCGATGGAAACTGACATTGTTCCAAACTAACACGTACTTTGGCAGGTCATCTCCAATCTGCCCCCTCTCTTGTTCAGGGATGAGATCCCTGTAGAGAGTGTCAAAAGACTGTTTAGGTGTGAAAAGGGGTCGTCTGCAACACAGTGAAGTTGTCTTGCAGTCCTATGTGGAAAGAATATAGCAATGCAAAACACTAAATTGAGTATAATAAAATGCCACCGTTTACTTAAAGTATACTTACTGTATATTGTAAAACTAGTGCTTAAATGTCGTTGGGATTATACTATTCCACAGAGACCCATTATAATGCATTTTGATCAACATGACATAAGCAATTGATAATGTAGGAATCTGCACAGAATTTTGTCATAATCATTTGCATGGATGTACCAAAGCATTTGCAACTTGTTCAAAGAAATGAGAAAATGCTTGTTTGATGTGCACACGTGACACAAGGATGTAAGGATTGAACAAGAAGTTTTGAGAATTTCAAATCGGATCAGAGAAATGTACCAAATTGACTTAGAAAAAACTGTATTTAAAGTGGGGGGGTACTTTTGGGGCAGTTTTGTTTCACCCAAGTGTCCCATTTCCACCCCTCTCAAACTAATGCATGGATGCATATAGCCAGAAACAATTCATTTGATGCATGCAAAGAAGCAACACTGTGTGTCTCAAGAAGCATTTATTCATGATTACGTAGACATGCTAAAATTTCAAGGCCACACACTACACATTACACATGACATTACAGATTTCATAAAATTTACATTTAGTCATTTAGCAGACGTTTTTATCCAAAGCGACTTACAGACGAGGAAACATTGGAAGCAATTATAACAATATAGGCAACAAAATGCATAAGTTAATTAAATCCAGTCCATTAAAGCCTAGCACAGTATACAAAGCTAAGAATAGTGAGGTAAGTAAAAAAATAATTTTTTAAGAAGACAGAAAATAATAAGAGGTTAAAATCAGTCATCTACATTTTGACGGAAGATATGCATTTTCACACACTACACCGGCCTGTAGTGTTCTAGCAGTGTAAGGTTGAGAGTGAGTTTCTTCAGTAGCGGTGTGATGCAGGCCTCTTTGAAAGCAGTGGGAAATGTCCCAGTGGTGAGCAAAGAGTTGATGATGCGGGTCAGACCAGGCACAACTGCTGGAGAGATGGCATGGAGGACATGGGTGGGGATGGGATCCAGTGGGCAGGTGGTAGGGTGGTTGGAACCAATGACCTTGGAAACATCATCTTCAGACATAGGAGAAAAGGCGGGTGATGGTGGCGTAGAAAATTGGCTGTTGATGGCGGTAGTTTTGTTTACGAAGAACGATGCAAAATCATCAGCCGTTAACTCCGATGAAGGTGTGGGAGCAGGCGGACAGAGGAGAGCAGAGAAGGTTTTTAAGAGTGTGCGAGAGTCAGGAGAGTTGCTGATCTTCGAGTGGTTATAATCAGTTTTTGCAGAGGTGACGTCAACCGAGAAAGTAGAGAGACAGAGGTCAGTATGGTCTTTTGACTTGTGCCATTTTCTCTCAGCTGACCGGAGGCTGGTGCGATGCTCACGTGGTACATCCGATAACCAGGGGGCAGACAGGGATGCACGGGCTGGTCCAGATGTAAGAGGGCATATGTTGTCCAAGCAGGATGTAAGCGTGGAACACAGAGTGTCTGCGGCACTGTTGGTATTCAAAAGAGAGAGCTCCTCAGAGGGGGGGAGTGCAGAAAAGACAGCAGAGGAAAAGCAGGAGGGAGGGACCGTAGGTAGCGCCGGAAAGTGACCAGCGGTAAGACATCTGCGTTGTCTGGAGCGGTGAGGTCGGGGGTGACAAAGAAGTGATCAGACGTGTGTAGCGGAGTGACCTGAGAGTGATGAGTGGAGCATTTCTCGAATCATCCTTGTCATTTGCAAAACAGTAAGTGCATTTCTGATTTTGATTGTTTGATTGCAAGAGACGGCACATGATTCACGTTAACGCTTTTACTGTTTGTACAATAATTTATTGACAGACAGTGTCATTGTGATGCAGACAGGAAAAGACAGCACTGCATAGCACAAACAAATGTAGAAATCTGAACATAAGACAATCTCCTTAGGGAAAACTGTACATGCAGTGCAGTGGAATTACAGTGCAGTCTTCCTAAACCTCCTGACGTTCCTGTCTTTTGGGCAACGGATTCTCATCCACATCACAACAAATATCTTCTCTTGCGATACAGCGTGAAAATCATCTTTCAGAGTGTCTAATCCAGCCTCTGCAGGCATCAGCTGTGATGTCATCACACGTTACATCCATGGCAGCCAGAAGGGTCATCTGTGTATGCGGCTGGCCATCATATACTTTTAATCTTCATGCTGAGAAAAATTCCTCAACGGGGTTGAGTAGGGTGAGAGGAACTCCACCAGCATCCTGTTGTGGGCCGCAAACCATTGCCTGATGATGTTGGAGCGATGGAAACTGATATTGTCCCAAACTAACACGTACTTTGGCAGGTCATCTCCAATCTGCCCCCTCTCTTGTTCAGGGATGAGATCCCTGTAGAGAGTGTCAAAAGACTGTTTAGGTGTGAAAAGGGGCCGTCTGCAACACAGTGAAGTTGTCTTGCAGTCCTATGTGGAAAGAATATAGCAATGCAAAACACTAAATTGAGTAAAATAAAATGCCACAGTTTACTTAAAGTATACTTACTGTATATTGTAAAACTAGTGCTTAAATGTCGTGGGGATTATACTATTCTACAGAGACTCATTATAATGCATTTTGATCAACATGACATAAGCAATTGATAATGTAGGAATCTGCACAGAATTTTGTCATAATCATTTGCATGGATGTACCAAAGCATTTGCAACTTGTTCAAAGAAATGAGAAAATGCTTGTTTGATGTGCACACGTGACACAAGGATGTAAGGATTGAACAAGAAGTTTTGAGAATTTCAAATCGGATCAGAGAAATGTACCAAATTGACTTAGAAAAAACTGTATTTAAAGTGGGGGGGGGTACTTTTGGGGCAGTTTTGTTTCACCCAAGTGTCCCATTTCCACCCCTCTCAAACTAATGCATGGATGCATATAGCCAGAAACAATTCATTTGATGCATGCAAAGAAGCAACACTGTGTGTCTCAAGAAGCATTTATTCATGATTACGTAGACATGCTAAAATTTCAAGGCCACACACTACACATTACACATTACACATGACATTACACATTTCATAAAATTTACATTTAGTCATTTAGCAGACGTTTTTATCCAAAGCGACTTACAGACGAGGAAACATTGGAAGCAATTATTACAATATAGGCAACAAAATGCATAAGTTTATTAAATCCAGTCCATTAAAGCCTAGCACAGTATACAAAGCTAAGAATAGTGAGGTATGTAAAAAAAAATGTTTTAAGAAGACAGAAAATAATAAGAGGTTAAAATCAGTCATCTACATTTTGACGGAAGATATGCATTTTCACACACTACACCGGCCTGTAGTGTTCTAGCAGTGTAAGGTTGAGAGTGAGTTTCTTCAGTAGCGGTGTGATGCAGGCCTCTTTGAAAGCAGTGGGAAATGTCCCAGTGGTGAGCAAAGAGTTGATGATGCGGGTCAGACCAGGCACAACTGCTGGAGAGATGGCATGGAGGAAATGGGTGGGGATGGGATCCAGTGGGCAGGTGGTAGGGTGGTTGGAACCAATGACCTTGGAAACATCATCTTCAGACCTAGGAGAAAAGGCGGGTGATGTAGAAACTTGGCTGTGGATGGCGGTAGTTTTCTTTACGAAGAAAGATGCAAAATCATCAGCCGTTAACTCCGATGAAGGTGTGGGAGCAGGCGGACAGAGGAGAGCAGAGAAGGTTTTTAAGAGTGTGCGAGAGTCAGGAGAGTTGCTGATCTTCGAGTGGTTATAATCAGTTTTTGCAGAGGTGACGTCAACCGAGAAAGTAGAGAGAAGAGACTGGTAGAGAGAGAGAGGTCAGTATGGTCTTTTGACTTGTGCCATTTTCTCTCAGCTGACCGGAGGCTGGTGCGATGCTCACGTGGTACATCCGATAACCAGGGGGCAGATAGGGATGCACGGGCTGGTCCAGATGTAAGAGGGCATATGTTGTCCAAGCAGGATGTAAGCGTGGAACACAGAGTGTCTGTGGCACTGTTGGTATTCAAAAGAGAGAGCTCCTCAGAGGGGGGGAGTGCAGACAAGACAGCAGAGGAAAAGCAGGAGGGAGGGACCGGAGGTAGCGCCGGAAAGTGACCAGCGGTAAGACATCTGCGTTGTCTGGAGCGGTGAGGTCGGGGGTGACAAAGAAGTGATCAGACGTGTGCAGCGGAGTGACCTGAGAGTGATGAGTGGAGCATTTCTCGAATCATCCTTGTCATTTGCAAAACAGTAAGTGCATTTCTGGTTTTGATTGTTTGATTGCAAGAGACGGCACATGAGTCACGTTAACGCTTTTACTGTTTGTACAATAATTTATTGACAGACAGTGTCATTGTGATGCAGACAGGAAAAGACAGCACTGCATAGCACAAACAAATTTAGAAATCTGAACATAAGACAATCTCCTTAGGGAAAACTGTACATGCTGTGCAGTGGAATTACAGTGCAGTCTTCCTACACCTCCTGACGTTCCTGTCTTTTGGGCAACGGATTCTCATCCACATCACAACAAATATCTTCTCTTGCGATACAGCGTGAAAATCATCTTTCAGAGTGTCTAATCCAGCCTCTGCAGGCATCAGCTGTGATGTCATCACACGTTACATCCATGGCAGCCAGAAGGGTCATCTGTGTATGCGGCTGGCGATCATATACTTTTAATCTTCATGCTGAGAAAAATTCCTCAACGTGGTTGAGTAGGGTGAGAGGAACTTCACCAGCATCCTGTTGTGGGCCGCAAACCATTGCCTGATGATGTTGGAGCGATGGAAACTGACATTGTCCCAAACTAACACGTACTTTGGCAGGTCATCTCCAATCTGCCCCCTCTCTTGTTCAGGGATGAGATCCCTGTAGAGAGTGTCAAAAGACTGTTTAGGTGTGAAAAGGGGCCGTCTGCAACACAGTGAAGTTGTCTTGCAGTCCTATGTGGAAAGAATATAGCAATGCAAAACACTAAATTGAGTAAAATAAAATGCCACTGTTTACTTAAAGTATACTTACTGTATATTGTAAAACTGGTGCTTAAATGTCGTGGGGATTATACAATTCTACAGAGACCCATTATAATGCATTTTGATCAACATGACATAAGCAATTGATAATGTAGGAATCTGCACAGAATTTTGTCATAATCATTTGCATGGATGTACCAAAGCATTTGCAACTTGTTCAAAGAAATGAGAAAATGCTTGTTTGATGTGCACACGTGACACAAGGATGTAAGGAATGAACAAGAAGTTTCGAGAATTTCAAATCGGATCTGAGAAATGTACTAATTTGACTTAGAAAAAACTGTATTTAAAGTGGGGGGGTACTTTTGGGGCAGTTTTGTTTCACCCAAGTGTCCCATTTCCACCCCCTCAAACTAATGCATGGATGCATATAGCCAGAAACAATTCATTTGATGCATGCAAAGAAGCAACACTGTGTGTCTCAAGAAGCATTTATTCATGATTACGTAGACATGCTAAAATTTCAAGGCCACACACTACACATTACACAGTACACATGACATTACACATTTCATAAAATTTACATTTAGTCATTTAGCAGACGTTTTTATCCAAAGCGACTTACAGACGAGGACACATTTGTGCAATTTTAACAATATAGGCAACAAAATGCATAAGTTAATTAAATCCAGTCCATTAAAGCCTAGCACAGTATACAAAGCTAAGAATAGTGAGGTAAGTAAAAAAATACTTTTTTAAGAAGACAGAAAATAATAAGAGGTTCAAATCAGTCATCTACATTTTGACGGAAGATATGCATTTTCACACACTACACCGGCCTGTAGTGTTCTAGCAGTGTAAGGTTGAGAGTGAGTCTCTTCAGTAGCGGTGTGATGCAGGCCTCTTTGAAAGCAGTGGGAAATGTCCCAGTGGTGAGCAAAGAGTTGATGATGCGGGTCAGACCAGGCACAACTGCTGGAGAGATGGCATGGAGGAGATGGGTGGGGATGGGATCCAGTGGGCAGGTGGTAGGGTGGTTGGAACCAATGACCTTGGAAACATCATCTTCAGACATAGGAGAAAAGGCGGGTGATGGTGGTGTAGAAAATTGGCTGTTGATGGCGGTAGTTTTCTTTACGAAGAACGATGCAAAATCATCAGCCGTTAACTCCGATGAAGGTGTGGGAGCAGGCGGACAGAGGAGAGCAGAGAAGGTTTTTAAGAGTGTGCTAGAGTGAGTAGAGTTGCTGATCTTCGAGTGGTTATAATCAGTTTTTGCAGAGGTGACGTCAACGGAGAAAGTAGAGAGAGAGAGGTCAGTATGGTCTTTTGACTTGTGCCATTTTCTCTCAGCTGACCGGAGGCTGGTGCGATGCTCATGTGGTACATCCGATAACCAGGGGGCAGACAGGGATGCACGGGCTGGTCCAGATGTAAGAGGGCATATGTTGTCCAAGCAGGATGTAAGCGTGGAACACAGAGTGTCTGTGGCACTGTTGGTATTCAAAAGAGAGAGCTCCTCAGAGGGGGGGAGTGCAGACAAGACAGCAGAGGAAAAGCAGGAGGGAGGGACCGTAGGTAGCGCCGGAAAGTGACCAGCGGTAAGACATCTGCGTTGTCTGGAGCGGTGAGGTCGGGGGTGACAAAGAAGTGATCAGACGTGTGCAGCGGAGTGACCTGAGAGTGATGAGTGGAGCATTTCTCGAATCATCCTTGTCATTTGCAAAACAGTAAGTGCATTTCTGGTTTTGATTGTTTGATTGCAAGAGACGGCACATTATTCACGTTAACGCTTTTACTGTTTGTACAATAATTTATTGACAGACAGTGTCATTGTGATGCAGACAGGAAAAGACAGCACTGCATAGCACAAACAAATGTAGAAATCTGAACATAAGACAATCTCCTTAGGGAAAACTGTACATGCAGTGCAGTGGAATTACAGTGCAGTCTTCCTACACCTCCTGACGTTCCTGTCTTTTGGGCAACGGATTCTCATCCACATCACAACAAATATCTTCTCTTGCGATACAGCGTGAAAATCATCTTTCAGAGTGTCTAATCCAGCCTCTGCAGGCATCAGCTGTGATGTCATCACACGTTACATCCATGGCAGCCAGAAGGGTCATCTGTGTATGCGGCTGGCGATCATATACTTTTAATCTTCATGCTGAGAAAAATTCCTCAACGTGGTTGATGATGATGTTGGAGCGATGGAAACTGACATTGTCCCAAACTAACACGTACTTTGGCAGGTCATCTCCAATCTGCCCCTTCTCTTGTTCAGGGATGAGATCCCTGTAGAGAGAGTCAAAAGACTGTTTAGGTGTGAAAAGGGGCCGTCTGCAACACAGTGAAGTTGTCTTGCAGTCCTATGTGGAAAGAATATAGCAATGCAAAACACTAAATTGAGTAAAATAAAATGCCACTGTTTACTTAAGTATACTTACTGTATATTGTAAAACTAGTGCTTAAATGTCGTGGGGATTATACTATTCTACAGAGACCCATTATAATGCATTTTGATCAACATGACATAAGCAATTGATAATGTAGGAATCTGCACAGAATTTTGTCATAATCATTTGCATGGATGTACCAAAGCATTTGCAACTTGTTCAAAGAAATGATAAAATGCATGTTTGATGTGCACACGTGACACAAGGATGTAAGGATTGAACAAGAAGTTTTGAGAATTTCAAATCGGATCTGAGAAATGTACCAAATTGACTTAGAAAAAACTGTATTTAAAGTGGGGGGGGTACTTTTGGGGCAGTTTTGTTTCACCCAAGTGTCCCATTTCCACCCCTCTTAAACTAATGCATGGATGCATATAGCCAGAAACAATTCATTTGATGCATGCAAAGAAGCAACACTGTGTGTCTCAAGAAGCATTTATTCATGATTACGTAGACATGCTAAAATTTCAAGGCCACACACTACACATTACACATTACACATGACATTACACATTTCATAAAATTTACATTTAGTTATTTAGCAGACGTTTTTATCCAAAGCGACTTACAGACGAGGAAACATTGGAAGCAATTATAACAATATAGGCAACAAAATGCATAAGTTAATTAAATCCAGTCCATTAAAGCCTAGCGCAGTATACAAAGCTAAGAATAGTGAGGTAAGTAAAAAAATATTTTTTTAAGAAGACAGAAAATAATAAGAGGTTAAAATCAGTCATCTACCTTTTTACGGAAGATATGCATTTTCACACACTACACCGGCCTGTAGTGTTCTAGCAGTGTAAGGTTGAGAGTGAGTTTCTTCAGTAGCGGTGTGATGCAGGCCTCTTTGAAAGCAGTGGGAAATGTCCCGGTGGTGAGCAAAGAGTTGATGATGCAGGTCAGACCAGGCACAACTGCTGGAGAGATGGCATGGAGGAGATGGGTGGGGATGGGATCCAGTGGGCAAGTGGTAGGGTGGTTGGAACCAATGACCTTGGAAACATCATCTTCAGACATAGGAGAAAAGGCGGGTGATGGTGGCGTAGAAAATTGGCTGTTGATGGCGGTAGTTTTCTTTACGAAGAACGATGTAAAATCATCAGCCGTTAACTCCGATGAAGGTGTGGGAGCAGGCGGACAGAGGAGAGCAGAGAAGGTTTTTAAGAGTGTGCGAGAGTCAGGAGAGTTGCTGATCTTCGAGTGGTTATAATCAGTTTTTGCAGAGGTGACGTCAACGGAGAAAGTATAGAGAGAGAGGTCAGTATGGTCTTTTGACTTGTGCCATTTTCTCTCAGCTGACCGGAGGCTGGTGCGATGCTCACGTGGTACATCCGATAACCAGGGGGCAGACAGGGATGCACGGGCTGGTCCAGATGTAAGAGGGCATATGTTGTCCAAGCAGGATGTAAGCGTGGAACACAGAGTGTCTGTGGCACTGTTGGTATTCAAAAGAGAGAGCTCCTCAGAGGGGGGGAGTGCAGACAAGACAGCAGAGGAAAAGCAGGAGGGAGGGACCGTAGGTAGCGCCGGAAAGTGACCAGCGGTAAGACATCTGCGTTGTCTGGAGCGGTGAGGTCGGGGGGTGACAAAGAAGTGATCAGACGTGTGCAGCGGAGTGACCTGAGAGTGATGAGTGGAGCATTTCTCGAATCATCCTTGTCATTTGCAAAACAGTAAGTGCATTTCTGGTTTTGATTGTTTGATTGCAAGAGACGGCACATGATTCACGTTAACGCTTTTACTGTTTGTACAATAATTTATTGACAGACAGTGTCATTGTGATGCAGACAGGAAAAGACAGCACTGCATAGCACAAACAAATGTAGAAATCTGAACATAAGACAATCTCCTTAGGGAAAACTGTACATGCAGTGCAGTGGAATTACAGTGCAGTCTTCCTACACCTCCTGACGTTCCTGTCTTTTGGGCAACGGATTCTCATCCACATCACAACAAATATCTTCTCTTGCGATACAGCGTGAAAATCATCTTTCAGAGTGTCTAATCCAGCCTCTGCAGGCATCAGCTGTGATGTCATCACACGTTACATCCATGGCAGCCAGAAGGGTCATCTGTGTATGCGGCTGGCCATCATATACTTTTAATCTTCATGCTGAGAAAAATTCCTCAACGGGGTTGAGTAGGGTGAGAGGAACTCCACCAGCATCCTGTTGTGGGCCGCAAACCATTGCCTGATGATGTTGGAGCGATGGAAACTGACATTGTCCCAAACTAACACGTACTTTGGCAGGTCATCTCCAATCTGCCCCCTCTCTTGTTCAGGGATGAGATCCCTGTAGAGAGTGTCAAAAGACTGTTTAGGTGTGAAAAGGGGCCGTCTGCAACACAGTGAAGTTGTCTTGCAGTCCTATGTGGAAAGAATATAGCAATGCAAAACACTAAATTGAGTAAAATAAAATGCCACTGTTTACTTAAAGTATACTTACTGTATATTGTAAAACTAGTGCTTAAATGTCGTGGGGATTATACTATTCTACAGAGACCCATTATAATGCATTTTGATCAACATGACATAAGCAATTGATAATGTAGGAATCTGCACAGAATTTTGTCATAATCATTTGCATGTATGTACCAAAGCATTTGCAACTTGTTCAAAAAAATGAGAAAATGCTTGTTTGATGTGCACACGTGACACAAGGATGTAAGGATTGAACAAGAAGTTTTGAGAATTTCAAATCGGATCAGAGAAATGTACCAAATTGACTTAGAAAAAACTGTATTTAAAGTGGGGGGGGTACTTTTGGGGCAGTTTTGTTTCACCCAAGTGTCCCATTTCCACCCCTCTCAAACTAATGCATGGATGCATATAGCCAGAAACAATTCATTTGATGCATGCAAAGAAGCAACACTGTGTGTCTCAAGAAGCATTTATTCATGATTACGTAGACATGCTAAAATTTCAAGGCCACACACTACACATTACACATTACACATGACATTACACATTTCATAAAATTTACATTTAGTTATTTAGCAGACGTTTTTATCCAAAGCGACTTACAGACGAGGAAACATTGGAAGCAATTATAACAATATAGGCAACAAAATGCATAAGTTAATTAAATCCAGTCCATTAAAGCCTAGCACAGTATACAAAGCTAAGAATAGTGAGGTAAGTAAAAAAATATTTTTTTAAGAAGACAGAAAATAATAAGAGGTTAAAATCAGTCATCTACATTTTGACGGAAGATATGCATTTTCACACACTACACCGGCCTGTAGTGTTCTAGCAGTGTAAGGTTGAGAGTGAGTTTCTTCAGTAGCGGTGTGATGCAGGCCTCTTTGAAAGCAGTGGGAAATGTCCCGGTGGTGAGCAAAGAGTTGATGATGCAGGTCAGACCAGGCACAACTGCTGGAGAGATGGCATGGAGGAGATGGGTGGGGATGGGATCCAGTGGGCAAGTGGTAGGGTGGTTGGAACCAATGACCTTGGAAACATCATCTTCAGACATAGGAGAAAAGGCGGGTGATGGTGGCGTAGAAAATTGGCTGTTGATGGCGGTAGTTTTCTTTACAAAGAACGATGTAAAATCATCAGCCGTTAACTCCGATGAAGGTGTGGGAGCAGGCGGACAGAGGAGAGCAGAGAAGGTTTTTAAGAGTGTGCGAGAGTCAGGAGAGTTGCTGATCTTCGAGTGGTTATAATCAGTTTTTGCAGAGGTGACGTCAACGGAGAAAGTAGAGAGAGAGAGGTCAGTATGGTCTTTTGACTTGTGCCATTTTCTCTCAGCTGACCGGAGGCTGGTGCGATGCTCACGTGGTACATCCGATAACCAGGGGGCAGACAGGGATGCACGGGCTGGTCCAGATGTAAGAGGGCATATGTTGTCCAAGCAGGATGTAAGCGTGGAACACAGAGTGTCTGTGGCACTGTTGGTATTCAAAAGAGAGAGCTCCTCAGAGGGGGGGAGTGCAGACAAGACAGCAGAGGAAAATCAGGAGGGAGGGACCGTAGGTAGCGCCGGAAAGTGACCAGCGGTAAGACATCTGCGTTGTCTGGAGCGGTGAGGTCGGGGGTGACAAAGAAGTGATCAGACGTGTGCAGCGGAGTGACCTGAGAGTGATGAGTGGAGCATTTCTCGAATCATCCTTGTCATTTGCAAAACAGTAAGTGCATTTCTGGTTTTGATTGTTTGATTGCAAGAGACGGCACATGATTCACGTTAACGCTTTTACTGTTTGTACAATAATTTATTGACAGACAGTGTCATTGTGATGCAGACAGGAAAAGACAGCACTGCATAGCACAAACAAATGTAGAAATCTGAACATAAGACAATCTCCTTAGGGAAAACTGTACATGCAGTGCAGTGGAATTACAGTGCAGTCTTCCTACACCTCCTGACGTTCCTGTCTTTTGGGCAACGGATTCTCATCCACATCACAACAAATATCTTCTCTTGCGATACAGCGTGAAAATCATCTTTCAGAGTGTCTAATCCAGCCTCTGCAGGCATCAGCTGTGATGTCATCACACGTTACATCCATGGCAGCCAGAAGGGTCATCTGTGTATGCGGCTGGCCATCTTATACTTTTAATCTTCATGCTGAGAAAAATTCCTCAACGGGGTTGAGTAGGGTGAGAGGAACTCCACCAGCATCCTGTTGTGGGCCGCAAACCATTGCCTGATGATGTTGGAGCGATGGAAACTGACATTGTCCCAAACTAACACGTACTTTGGCAGGTCATCTCCAATCTGCCCCCTCTCTTGTTCAGGGATGAGATCCCTGTAGATAGTGTCAAAAGACTGTTTAGGTGTGAAAAGGGGCCGTCTGCAACACAGTGAAGTTGTCTTGCAGTCCTATGTGGAAAGAATATAGCAATGCAAAACACTAAATTGAGTAAAATAAAATGCCACTGTTTACTTAAAGTATACTTACTGTATATTGTAAAACTAGTGATTAAATGTCGTGGGGATTATACTATTCTACAGAGACCCATTATAATGCATTTTGATCAACATGACATAAGCAATTGATAATGTAGGAATCTGCACAGAATTTTGTCATAATCATTTGCATGTATGTACCAAAGCATTTGCAACTTGTTCAAAAAAATGAGAAAATGCTTGTTTGATGTGCACACGTGACACAAGGATGTAAGGATTGAACAAGAAGTTTTGAGAATTTCAAATCGGATCAGAGAAATGTACCAAATTGACTTAGAAAAAACTGTATTTAAAGTGGGGGGGGGTACTTTTGGGGCAGTTTTGTTTCACCCAAGTGTCCCATTTCCACCCCTCTCAAACTAATGCATGGATGCATATAGCCAGAAACAATTCATTTGATGCATGCAAAGAAGCAACACTGTGTGTCTCAAGAAGCATTTATTCATGATTACGTAGACATGCTAAAATTTCAAGGCCACACACTACACATTACACATTACACATGACATTACACATTTCATAAAATTTACATTTAGTTATTTAGCAGACGTTTTTATCCAAAGCGACTTACAGACGAGGAAACATTGGAAGCAATTATAACAATATAGGCAACAAAATGCATAAGTTAATTAAATCCAGTCCATTAAAGCCTAGCACAGTATACAAAGCTAAGAATAGTGAGGTAAGTAAAAAAATATTTTTTTAAGAAGACAGAAAATAATAAGAGGTTAAAATCAGTCATCTACATTTTGACGGAAGATATGCATTTTCACACACTACACCGGCCTGTAGTGTTCTAGCAGTGTAAGGTTGAGAGTGAGTTTCTTCAGTAGCGGTGTGATGCAGGCCTCTTTGAAAGCAGTGGGAAATGTCCCGGTGGTGAGCAAAGAGTTGATGATGCAGGTCAGACCAGGCACAACTGCTGGAGAGATGGCATGGAGGAGATGGGTGGGGATGGGATCCAGTGGGCAAGTGGTAGGGTGGTTGGAACCAATGACCTTGGAAACATCATCTTCAGACATAGGAGAAAAGGCGGGTGATGGTGGTGTAGAAAATTGGCTGTTGATGGCGGTAGTTTTCTTTACGAAGAACGATGCAAAATCATCAGCCGTTAACTCCGATGAAGATGTGGGAGCAGGCGGACAGAGGAGAGCAGAGAAGGTTTTTAAGAGTGTGCGAGAGTCAGGAGAGTTGCTGATCTTCGAGTGGTTATAATCAGTTTTTGCAGAGGTGACGTCAACGGAGAAAGTAGAGAGAGAGAGGTCAGTATGGTCTTTTGACTTGTGCCATTTTCTCTCAGCTGACCGGAGGCTGGTGCGATGCTCACGTGGTACATCCGATAACCAGGGGGCAGACAGGGATGCACGGGCTGGTCCAGATGGAAGAGGGCATATGTTGTCCAAGCAGGATGTAAGCGTGGAACACAGAGTGTCTGTGGCACTGTTGGTTTTCAAAAGAGAGAGCTCCTCAGAGGGGGGGAATGCAGACAAGACAGCAGAGGAAAAGCAGGAGGGAGGGACCATAGGTAGCGCCGGAAAGTGACCAGCGGTAAGACATCTGCGTTGTCTGGAGCGGTGAGGTCGGGGGTGACAAAGAAGTGATCAGACGTGTGCAGCGGAGTGACCTGAGAGTGATGAGTGGAGCATTTCTCGAATCATCCTTGTCATTTGCAAAACAGTAAGTGCATTTCTGGTTTTGATTGTTTGATTGCAAGAGACGGCACATGATTCACGTTAAAGCTTTTACTGTTTGTACAATAATTTATTGACAGACAGTGTCATTGTGATGCAGACAGGAAAAGACAGCACTGCATAGCACAAACAAATGTAGAAATCTGAACATAAGACAATCTCCTTAGGGAAAACTGTACATGCAGTGCAGTGGAATTACAGTGCAGTCTTCCTACACCTCCTGACGTTCCTGTCTTTTGGGCAACGGATTCTCATCCACATCACAACAGCTTCTCTTGCGATACAGCGTGAAAATCATCTTTCAGAGTGTCTAATCCAGCCTCTGCAGGCATCTGCTGTGATGTCATCACACGTTACATCCATGGCAGCCAGAAGGGTCATCTGTGTATGCGGCTGGCCATCATATACTTTTAATCTTCATGCTGAGAAAAATTCCTCAACAGGGTTGAGTAGGGTGAGAGGAACTCCACCAGCATCCTGTTGTGGGCCGCAAACCATTGCCTGATGATGTTGGAGCGATGGAAACCGACATTTTCCCAAACTAACACGTACTTTGGCAGGTCATCTCCAATCTGCCCCCTCTCTTGTTCAGGGATGAGATCCCTGTAGAGAGTGTCAAAAGACTGTTAAGGTGTGAAAAGGGGCCGTCTGCAACACAGTGAAGTTGTCTTGCAGTCCTATGTGGAAAGAATATAGCAATGCAAAACACTAAATTGAGTAAAATAAAATGCCACTGTTTACTTAAAGTATACTTACTGTATATTGTAAAACTAGTGCTTAAATGTCGTGGGGATTATACTATTCTACAGAGACCCATTATAATGCATTTTGATCAACATGACATAAGCAATTGATAATGTAGGAATCTGCACAGAATTTTGTCATAATCATTTGCATGGATGTACCAAAGCATTTGCAACTTGTTCAAAGAAATGAGAAAATCCTTGTTTGATGTGCACACGTGACACAAGGATGTAAGGATTGAACAAGAAGTTTTGAGAATTTCAAATCGGATCTGAGAAATGTACGAAATTGACTTAGAAAAAACTGTATTTAAAGTGGGGGGGGTACTTTTGGGGCAGTTTTGTTTCACCCAAGTGTCCCATTTCCACCCCTCTCAAACTAATGCATGGATGCATATAGCCAGAAACAATTCATTTGATGCATGCAAAGAAGCAACACTGTGTGTCTCAAGAAGCACTTATTCATGATTACGTAGACATGCTAAAATTTCAAGGCCACACACTACACATTACACATTACACATGACATTACACATTTCATAAAATTTACATTTAGTCATTTAGCAGACGTTTTTATCCAAAGCGACTTACAGACGAGGAAACATTGGAAGCAATTATAACAATATAGGCAACAAAATGCATAAATTAATTAATTCCAGTCCATTAAAGCCTAGCACAGTATACAAAGCTAAGAATAGTGAGGTAAGTAAAAAAATAATTTTTTAAGAAGACAGAAAATAATAAGAGGTTAAAATCAGTCATCTACATTTTGACGGAAGATATGCATTTTCACACACTACACCGGCCTGTAGTGTTCTAGCAGTGTAAGGTTGAGAGTGAGTTTCTTCAGTAGCGGTGTGATGCAGGCCTCTTTGAAAGCAGTGGGAAATGTCCCAGTGGTGAGCAAAGAGTTGATGATGCGGGTCAGACCAGGCACAACTGCTGGAGAGATGGCATGGAGGACATGGGTGGGGATGGGATCCAGTGGGCAGGTGGTAGGGTGGTTGGAACCAATGACCTTGGAAACATCATCTTCAGACATAGGAGAAAAGGCGGGTGATGGTGGCGTAGAAAATTGGCTGTTGATGGCGGTAGTTTTGTTTACGAAGAACGATGCAAAATCATCAGCCGTTAACTCCGATGAAGGTGTGGAGCAGGCGGACAGAGGAGAGCAGAGAAGGTTTTTAAGAGTGTGCGAGAGTCAGGAGAGTTGCTGATCTTCGAGTGGTTATAATCAGTTTTTGCAGAGGTGACGTCAACGGAGAAAGTAGAGAGAGAGAGGTCAGTATGGTCTTTTGACTTGTGCCATTTTCTCTCAGCTGACCGGAGGCTGGTGCGATGCTCACGTGGTACATCCGATAACCAGGGGGCAGATAGGGATGCACGGGCTGGTCCAGATGTAAGAGGGCATATGTTGTCCAAGCAGGATGTAAGCGTGGAACACAGAGTGTCTGTGGCACTGTTGGTATTCAAAAGAGAGAGCTCCTCAGAGGGGGGGAGTGCAGACAAGACAGCAGAGGAAAAGCAGGAGGGAGGGACCGGAGGTAGCGCCGGAAAGTGACCAGCGGTAAGACATCTGCGTTGTCTGGAGCGGTGAGGTCGGGGGTGACAAAGAAGTGATCAGACGTGTGCAGCGGAGTGACCTGAGAGTGATGAGTGGAGCATTTCTCGAATCATCCTTGTCATTTGCAAAACAGTAAGTGCATTTCTGGTTTTGATTGTTTGATTGCAAGAGACGGCACATAATTCACGTTAACGCTTTTACTGTTTGTACAATAATTTATTGACAGACAGTGTCATTGTGATGCAGACAGGAAAAGACAGCACTGCATAGCACAAACAAATGTAGAAATCTGAACATAAGACAATATCCTTAGGGAAAACTGTACATGCAGTGCAGTGGAATTACAGTGCAGTCTTCCTACACCTCCTGACGTTCCTGTCTTTTGGGCAACGGATTCTCATCCACATCACAACAAATATCTTCTCTTGCGAAACAGCGTGAAAATCATCTTTCAGATTGTCTAATCCAGCCTCTGCAGGCATCAGCTGTGATGTCATCACACGTTACATCCATGGCAGCCAGAAGGGTCATCTGTGTATGCGGCTGGCGATCATATACTTTTAATCTTCATGCTGAGAAAAATTACTCAACGTGGTTGAGTAGGGTGAGAGGAACTCCACCAGCATCCTGTTGTGGGCCGCAAACCATTGCCTGATGATGTTGGAGCGATGGAAACTGACATTGTTCCAAACTAACACGTACTTTGGCAGGTCATCTCCAATCTGCCCCCTCTCTTGTTCAGGGATGAGATCCCTGTAGAGAGTGTCAAAAGACTGTTTAGGTGTGAAAAGGGGCCGTCTGCAACACAGTGAAGTTGTCTTGCAGTCCTATGTGGAAAGAATATAGCAATGCAAAACACTAAATTGAGTATAATAAAATGCCACCGTTTACTTAAAGTATACTTACTGTATATTGTAAAACTAGTGCTTAAATGTCGTTGGGATTATACTATTCCACAGAGACCCATTATAATGCATTTTGATCAACATGACATAAGCAATTGATAATGTAGGAATCTGCACAGAATTTTGTCATAATCATTTGCATGGATGTACCAAAGCATTTGCAACTTGTTCAAAGAAATGAGAAAATGCTTGTTTGATGTGCACACGTGACACAAGGATGTAAGGATTGAACAAGAAGTTTTGAGAATTTCAAATCGGATCAGAGAAATGTACCAAATTGACTTAGAAAAAACTGTATTTAAAGTGGGGGGGTACTTTTGGGGCAGTTTTGTTTCACCCAAGTGTCCCATTTCCACCCCTCTCAAACTAATGCATGGATGCATATAGCCAGAAACAATTCATTTGATGCATGCAAAGAAGCAACACTGTGTGTCTCAAGAAGCATTTATTCATGATTACGTAGACATGCTAAAATTTCAAGGCCACACACTACACATTACACATGACATTACAGATTTCATAAAATTTACATTTAGTCATTTAGCAGACGTTTTTATCCAAAGCGACTTACAGACGAGGAAACATTGGAAGCAATTATAACAATATAGGCAACAAAATGCATAAGTTAATTAAATCCAGTCCATTAAAGCCTAGCACAGTATACAAAGCTAAGAATAGTGAGGTAAGTAAAAAAATAATTTTTTAAGAAGACAGAAAATAATAAGAGGTTAAAATCAGTCATCTACATTTTGACGGAAGATATGCATTTTCACACACTACACCGGCCTGTAGTGTTCTAGCAGTGTAAGGTTGAGAGTGAGTTTCTTCAGTAGCGGTGTGATGCAGGCCTCTTTGAAAGCAGTGGGAAATGTCCCAGTGGTGAGCAAAGAGTTGATGATGCGGGTCAGACCAGGCACAACTGCTGGAGAGATGGCATGGAGGACATGGGTGGGGATGGGATCCAGTGGGCAGGTGGTAGGGTGGTTGGAACCAATGACCTTGGAAACATCATCTTCAGACATAGGAGAAAAGGCGGGTGATGGTGGCGTAGAAAATTGGCTGTTGATGGCGGTAGTTTTGTTTACGAAGAACGATGCAAAATCATCAGCCGTTAACTCCGATGAAGGTGTGGGAGCAGGCGGACAGAGGAGAGCAGAGAAGGTTTTTAAGAGTGTGCGAGAGTCAGGAGAGTTGCTGATCTTCGAGTGGTTATAATCAGTTTTTGCAGAGGTGACGTCAACGGAGAAAGTAGAGAGACAGAGGTCAGTATGGTCTTTTGACTTGTGCCATTTTCTCTCAGCTGACCGGAGGCTGGTGCGATGCTCACGTGGTACATCCGATAACCAGGGGACAGACAGGGATGCACGGGCTGGTCCAGATGTAAGAGGGCATATGTTGTCCAAGCAGGATGTAAGCGTGGAACACAGAGTGTCTGCGGCACTGTTGGTATTCAAAAGAGAGAGCTCCTCAGAGGGGGGGAGTGCAGAAAAGACAGCAGAGGAAAAGCAGGAGGGAGGGACCGTAGGTAGCGCCGGAAAGTGACCAGCGGTAAGACATCTGCGTTGTCTGGAGCGGTGAGGTCGGGGGTGACAAAGAAGTGATCAGACGTGTGTAGCGGAGTGACCTGAGAGTGATGAGTGGAGCATTTCTCGAATCATCCTTGTCATTTGCAAAACAGTAAGTGCATTTCTGATTTTGATTGTTTGATTGCAAGAGACGGCACATGATTCACGTTAACGCTTTTACTGTTTGTACAATAATTTATTGACAGACAGTGTCATTGTGATGCAGACAGGAAAAGACAGCACTGCATAGCACAAACAAATGTAGAAATCTGAACATAAGACAATCTCCTTAGGGAAAACTGTACATGCAGTGCAGTGGAATTACAGTGCAGTCTTCCTAAACCTCCTGACGTTCCTGTCTTTTGGGCAACGGATTCTCATCCACATCACAACAAATATCTTCTCTTGCGATACAGCGTGAAAATCATCTTTCAGAGTGTCTAATCCAGCCTCTGCAGGCATCAGCTGTGATGTCATCACACGTTACATCCATGGCAGCCAGAAGGGTCATCTGTGTATGCGGCTGGCCATCATATACTTTTAATCTTCATGCTGAGAAAAATTCCTCAACGGGGTTGAGTAGGGTGAGAGGAACTCCACCAGCATCCTGTTGTGGGCCGCAAACCATTGCCTGATGATGTTGGAGCGATGGAAACTGATATTGTCCCAAACTAACACGTACTTTGGCAGGTCATCTCCAATCTGCCCCCTCTCTTGTTCAGGGATGAGATCCCTGTAGAGAGTGTCAAAAGACTGTTTAGGTGTGAAAAGGGGCCGTCTGCAACACAGTGAAGTTGTCTTGCAGTCCTATGTGGAAAGAATATAGCAATGCAAAACACTAAATTGAGTAAAATAAAATGCCACAGTTTACTTAAAGTATACTTACTGTATATTGTAAAACTAGTGCTTAAATGTCGTGGGGATTATACTATTCTACAGAGACTCATTATAATGCATTTTGATCAACATGACATAAGCAATTGATAATGTAGGAATCTGCACAGAATTTTGTCATAATCATTTGCATGGATGTACCAAAGCATTTGCAACTTGTTCAAAGAAATGAGAAAATGCTTGTTTGATGTGCACACGTGACACAAGGATGTAAGGATTGAACAAGAAGTTTTGAGAATTTCAAATCGGATCAGAGAAATGTACCAAATTGACTTAGAAAAAACTGTATTTAAAGTGGGGGGGGGTACTTTTGGGGCAGTTTTGTTTCACCCAAGTGTCCCATTTCCACCCCTCTCAAACTAATGCATGGATGCATATAGCCAGAAACAATTCATTTGATGCATGCAAAGAAGCAACACTGTGTGTCTCAAGAAGCATTTATTCATGATTACGTAGACATGCTAAAATTTCAAGGCCACACACTACACATTACACATTACACATGACATTACACATTTCATAAAATTTACATTTAGTCATTTAGCAGACGTTTTTATCCAAAGCGACTTACAGACGAGGAAACATTGGAAGCAATTATTACAATATAGGCAACAAAATGCATAAGTTTATTAAATCCAGTCCATTAAAGCCTAGCACAGTATACAAAGCTAAGAATAGTGAGGTATGTAAAAAAAAATGTTTTAAGAAGACAGAAAATAATAAGAGGTTAAAATCAGTCATCTACATTTTGACGGAAGATATGCATTTTCACACACTACACCGGCCTGTAGTGTTCTAGCAGTGTAAGGTTGAGAGTGAGTTTCTTCAGTAGCGGTGTGATGCAGGCCTCTTTGAAAGCAGTGGGAAATGTCCCAGTGGTGAGCAAAGAGTTGATGATGCGGGTCAGACCAGGCACAACTGCTGGAGAGATGGCATGGAGGAAATGGGTGGGGATGGGATCCAGTGGGCAGGTGGTAGGGTGGTTGGAACCAATGACCTTGGAAACATCATCTTCAGACCTAGGAGAAAAGGCGGGTGATGTAGAAACTTGGCTGTGGATGGCGGTAGTTTTCTTTACGAAGAAAGATGCAAAATCATCAGCCGTTAACTCCGATGAAGGTGTGGGAGCAGGCGGACAGAGGAGAGCAGAGAAGGTTTTTAAGAGTGTGCGAGAGTCAGGAGAGTTGCTGATCTTCGAGTGGTTATAATCAGTTTTTGCAGAGGTGACGTCAACCGAGAAAGTAGAGAGAAGAGACTGGTAGAGAGAGAGAGGTCAGTATGGTCTTTTGACTTGTGCCATTTTCTCTCAGCTGACCGGAGGCTGGTGCGATGCTCACGTGGTACATCCGATAACCAGGGGGCAGATAGGGATGCACGGGCTGGTCCAGATGTAAGAGGGCATATGTTGTCCAAGCAGGATGTAAGCGTGGAACACAGAGTGTCTGTGGCACTGTTGGTATTCAAAAGAGAGAGCTCCTCAGAGGGGGGGAGTGCAGACAAGACAGCAGAGGAAAAGCAGGAGGGAGGGACCGGAGGTAGCGCCGGAAAGTGACCAGCGGTAAGACATCTGCGTTGTCTGGAGCGGTGAGGTCGGGGGTGACAAAGAAGTGATCAGACGTGTGCAGCGGAGTGACCTGAGAGTGATGAGTGGAGCATTTCTCGAATCATCCTTGTCATTTGCAAAACAGTAAGTGCATTTCTGGTTTTGATTGTTTGATTGCAAGAGACGGCACATGATTCACGTTAACGCTTTTACTGTTTGTACAATAATTTATTGACAGACAGTGTCATTGTGATGCAGACAGGAAAAGACAGCACTGCATAGCACAAACAAATGTAGAAATCTGAACATAAGACAATCTCCTTAGGGAAAACTGTACATGCAGTGCAGTGGAATTACAGTGCAGTCTTCCTACACCTCCTGACGTTCCTGTCTTTTGGGCAACGGATTCTCATCCACATCACAACAAATATCTTCTCTTGCGATACAGCGTGAAAATCATCTTTCAGAGTGTCTAATCCAGCATCTGCAGGCATCAGCTGTGATGTCATCACACGTTACATCCATGGCAGCCAGAAGGGTCATCTGTGTATACGGCTGGCGATCATATACTTTTAATCTTCATGCTGAGAAAAATTCCTCAACGGGGTTCCTACACCGGCCTGTATTGTTCTAGCAGTGTAAGGTTGAGAGTGAGTTTCTTCAGTAGCGGTGTGATGCTTGAAAGCAGTGGGAAATGTCCCAGTGGTGAGCAAAGAGTTGATGATGCGGGTAAGACCAGGCACAACTGCTGGAGAGATGGCATGGAGGAGATGGGTGGGGATGAGATCCAGTGGGCAGGTGGTAGGGTGGTTGGAACCAATGACCTTGGAAACATCATCTTCAGACATAGGAGAAAAGGCGGGTGATGGTGGCGTAGAAAATTGGCTGTTGATGGCGGTAGTTGTCTTTACGAAGAACGATGCAAAATCATCAGCCGTTAACTCCGATGAAGGTGTGGGAGCAGGCGGACAGAGGAGAGCAGAGAAGGTTTTTAAGAGTGTGCGAGAGTCAGGAGAGTTGCTGATCTTCGAGTGGTTATAATCAGTTTTTGCAGAGGTGATGTCAACGGAGAAAGTAGAGAGAGAGAGGTCAGTATGGTCTTTTGACTTGTGCCATTTTCTCTCAGCTGACCGGAGGCTGGTGCGATGCTCACGTGGTACATCCGATAACCAGGGGGCAGACAGGGATGCACGGGCTGGTCCAGATGCAAGAGGTTATATGTTGTCCAAGCAGGATGTAAGCGTGGAACACAGAGTGTCTGTGGCACTGTTGGTATTCAAAAGTGAGAGCTCCTCAGAGGGGGGGAGTGCAGACAAGACAGCAGAGGAAAAGCAGGAGGGAGGGACCGTAGGTAGCTCCGGAAAGTGACCAGCGGTAAGATATCTGCGTTGTCTGGAGCGGTGAGGTCGGGGGTGACAAAGAAGTGATCAGACGTGTGCAGCGGAGTGACCTGAGAGTGATGAGTGGAGCATTTCTCGAATCATCCTTGTCATTTGCAAAACAGTAAGTGCATTTCTGGTTTTGATTGTTTGATTGCAAGAGACGGCACATGATTCACGTTAACGCTTTTACTGTTTGTACAATAATTTATTGACAGACAGTGTCATTGTGATGCAGACAGGAAAAGACAGCACTGCATAGCACAAACAAATGTAGAAATCTGAACATAAGACAATCTCCTTAGGGAAAACTGTACATGCAGTGCAGTGGAATTACAGTGCAGTCTTCCTACACCTCCTGACGTTCCTGTCTTTTGGGCAACGGATTCTCATCCACATCACAACAAATATCTTCTCTTGCGATACAGCGTGAAAATCATCTTTCAGAGTGTCTAATCCAGCCTCTGCAGGCATCAGCTGAGATGTCATCACACGTTACATCCATGGCAGCCAGAAGGGTCATCTGTGTATGCGGCTGGCCATCATATACTTTTAATCTTCATGCTGAGCAAAATTCCTCAACGGGGTTCCTACACCGGCCTGTATTGTTCTAGCAGTGTAAGGTTGAGAGTGAGTTTCTTCAGTAGCGGTGTGATGCTTGAAAGCAGTGGGAAATGTCCCAGTGGTGAGCAAAGAGTTGATGATGCGGGTCAGACCAGGCACAACTGCTGGAGAGATGGCATGGAGGAGATGGGTGGGGATGGGATCCAGTGGGCAGGTGGTAGGGTGGTTGGAACCAATGACCTTGGAAACATCATCTTCAGACAAAGAAGAAAAGGCGGGTGATGGTGGCGTAGAAAATTGGCTGTTGATGGCGGTAGTTTTCTTTACGAAGAACGATGCAAAATCATCAGCCGTTAACTCCGATGAAGATGTGGGAGCAGGCGGACAGAGGAGAGCAGAGAAGGTTTTTAAGAGTGTGCGAGAGTCAGGAGAGTTGCTGATCTTCGAGTGGTTATAATCAGTTTTTGCAGAGGTGACGTCAACAGAGAAAGTAGAGAGAGAGAGGTCAGTATGGTCTTTTGACTTGTGCCATTTTCTCTCAGCTGACCGGAGGCTGGTGCGATGCTCACGTGGTACATCCGATAAGACAGGGATGCACGGGCTGGTCCAGATGTAAGAGGGCATATGTTGTCCAAGCAGGATGTAAGCGTGGAACACAGAGTGTCTGTGGCACTGTTGGTATTCAAAAGAGAGAGCTCCTCAGAGGGGGGGAGTGCAGACAAGACAGCAGAGGAAAAGCAGGAGGGAGGGACCGTAGGTAGCGCCAGAAAGTGACCAGCGGTAAGACATCTGCGTTGTCTGGAGCGGTGAGGTCGGGGGTGACAAAGAAGTGATCAGACGTGTGCAGCGGAGTGACCTGAGAGTGATGGGTGGAGCATTTCTCGAATCATCCTTGTCATTTGCAAAACAGTAAGTGCATTTCTGGTTTTGATTGTTTGATTGCAAGAGACGGCACATGATTCACGTTAACGCTTTTACTGTTTGTACAATAATTTATTGACAGACAGTGTCATTGTGATGCAGACAGAAAAGGCAGCACTGCATAGCACAAACAAATGTAGAAATCTAAACATAAGACAATCTCCTTAGGGAAAACTGTACATGCAGTGCAGTGGAATTACAGTGCAGTCTTCCTACACCTCCTGACGTTCCTGTCTTTTGGGCAACGGATTCTCATCCACATCACAACAAATATCTTCTCTTGCGATACAGCGTGAAAATCATCTTTCACAGTGTCTAATCCAGCCTCTGCAGGCATCAGCTGTGATGTCATCACACGTTACATCCATGGCAGCCAGAAGGGTCATCTGTGTATGCGGCTGGCCATCATATACTTTTAATCTTCATGCTGAGAAAAATTCCTCAACGGGGTTGAGTAGGGTGAGAGGAACTCCACCAGCATCCTGTTGTGGGCCGCAAACCATTGCCTGATGATGTTGGAGCGATGGAAACTGACATTCTCCCAAACTAACACGTACTTTGGCAGGTCATCTCCAATCTGCCCCCTCTCTTGTTCAGAAATGAGATCCCTGTAGAGAGTGTCAAAAGACTGTTTAGGTGTGAAAAGGGGCCGTCTGCAACACAGTGAAGTTGTCTTGCAGTCCTATGTGGAAAGAATATAGCAATGCAAAACACTAAATTGAGTAAAATAAAATGCCACCGTTTACTTAAAGTATACTTACTGTATATTGTAAAACTAGTGCTTAAATGTCGTGGGGATTATACTATTCTACAGAGACCCATTATAATGCATTTTGATCAACATGACATAAGCAATTGATAATGTAGGAATCTGCACAGAATTGTGTCATAATCATTTGCATGGATGTACCAAAGCATTTGCAACTTGTTCAAAGAAATGAGAAAATGCTTGTTTGATGTGCACACGTGACACAAGGATGTAAGGATTGAACAAGAAGTTTTGAGAATTTCAAATCGGATCAGAGAAATGTACCAAATTGACATAGAAAAAACTGTATTTAAAGTGGAGGGGTACTTTTGGGGCAGTTTTGTTTCACCCAAGTGTCCCATTTCCACCCCTCTCAAACTAATGCATGGATGCATATAGCCAGAAACAATTCATTTGATGCATGCAAAGAAGCAACACTGTGTGTCTCAAGAAGCATTTATTCATGATTACGTAGACATGCTAAAATTTCAAGGCCACACACTACACATTACACATGACATTACACATTTCATAAAATTTACATTTAGTCATTTAGCAGACGTTTTTATCCAAAGCGACTTACAGACGAGGAAACATTGGAAGCAATTATAACAATATAGGCAACAAAATGCATAAGTTAATTAAATCCAGTCCATTAAAGCCTAGCACAGTATACAAAGCTAAGAATAGTGAGGTAAGTAAAAAAATAATTTTTTGAGAAGACAGAAAATAATAAGAGGTTAAAATCAGTCATCTACATTTTGACGGAAGATATGCATTTTCACACACTACACCGGCCTGTAGTGTTCTAGCAGTGTAAGGTTGAGAGTGAGTTTCTTCAGTAGCGGTGTGATGCAGGCCTCTTTGAAAGCAGTGGGAAATGTCCCAGTGGTGAGCAAAGAGTGGATGATGCGGGTCAGACCAGGCACAACTGCTGGAGAGATGGCATGGAGGAGATGGGTGGGGATGGGATCCAGTGGGCAGGTGGTAGGGTGGTTGGAACCAATGACCTTGGAAACATCATCTTCAGACATAGGAGAAAAGGCGGGTGATGGTGGTGTAGAAAATTGGCTGTTGATGGCGGTAGTTTTCTTTACGAAGAACGATGCAAAATCATCAGCCGTTAACTCAGATGAAGGTGTGGGAGCAGGCGGACAGAGGAGAGCAGAGAAGGTTTTTAAGAGTGTGCGAGAGTCAGGAGAGTTGCTGATCTTCGAGTGGTTATAATCAGTTTTTGCAGAGGTGACGTCAACGGAGAAAGTAGAGAGAGAGAGGTCAGTATGGTCTTTTGACTTGTGCCATTTTCTCTCAGCTGACCGGAGGCTGGTGCGATGCTCATGTGGTACATCCGATAACCAGGGGGCAGACAGGGATGCACGGGCTGGTCCAGATGTAAGAGGGCATATGTTGTCCAAGCAGGATGTAAGCGTGGAACACAGAGTGTCTGTGGCACTGTTGGTATTCAAAAGAGAGAGCTCCTCAGAGGGGGGGAGTGCAGACAAGACAGCAGAGGAAAAGCAGGAGGGAGGGACCGTAGGTAGCGCCGGAAAGTGACCAGCGGTAAGACATCTGCGTTGTCTGGAGCGGTGAGGTCGGGGGTGACAAAGAAGTGATCAGACGTGTGCAGCGGAGTGACCTGAGAGTGATGAGTGGAGCATTTCTCGAATCATCCTTGTCATTTGCAAAACAGTAAGTGCATTTCTGGTTTTGATTGTTTGATTGCAAGAGACGGCACATGATTCACGTTAACGCTTTTACTGTTTGTACAATAATTTATTGACAGACAGTGTCATTGTGATGCAGACAGGAAAAGACAGCACTGCATAGCACAAACAAATGTAGAAATCTGAACATAAGACAATCTACTTAGGGAAAACTGTACATGCAGTGCAGTGGAATTACAGTGCAGTCTTCCTACACCTCCTGACGTTCCTGTCTTTTGGGCAACGGATTCTCATCCACATCACAACAAATATCTTCTCTTGCGATACAGCGTGAAAATCATCTTTCAGAGTGTCTAATCCAGCCTCTGCAGGCATCAGCTGTGATGTCATCACACGTTACATTCATGGCAGCCAGAAGGGTCATCTGTGTATGCGGCTGGCGATCATATACTTTTAATCTTCATGCTGAGAAAAATTCCTCAACGTGGTTGAGTAGGGTGAGAGGAACTCCACCAGCATCCTGTTGTGGGCCGCAAACCATTGCCTGATGATGTTGGAGCGATGGAAACTGACATTGTCCCAAACTAACACGTACTTTGGCAGGTCATCTCCAATCTGCCCCCTCTCTTGTTCAGGGATGAGATCCCTGTAGAGAGTGTCAAAAGACTGTTTAGGTGTGAAAAGGGGCCGTCTGCAACACATTAAAGTTGTCTTGCAGTCCTATGTGGAAAGAATATAGCAATGCAAAACACTAAATTGAGTAAAATAAAATGCCACTGTTTACTTAAAGCATACTTACTGTATATTGTAAAACTAGTGCTTAAATGTCGTGGGGATTATACTATTCTACAGAGACCCATTATAATGCATTTTGATCAACATGACATAAGCAATTGATAATGTAGGAATCTGCACAGAATTTTGTCATAATCATTTGCATGGATGTACCAAAGCATTTGCAACTTGTTCAAAGAAATGAGAAAATTTTTGTTTGATGTGCACACGTGACACAAGGATGTAAGGATTGAACAAGAAGTTTTGAGAATTTCAAATCGGATCTGAGAAATGTACCAAATTGACTTAGAAAAAACTGTATTTAAAGTGGGGGGGGGTACTTTTGGGGCAGTTTTGTTTCACTCAAGTGTCCCATTTCCACCCCTCTCAAACTAATGCATGGATGCATATAGCCAGAAACAATTCATTTGATGCATGCAAAGAAGCAACACTGTGTGTCTCAAGAAGCATTTATTCATGATTACGTAGACATGCAAAAATTTCAAGGCCACACACTACACATAACACATTACACATGACATTACACATTTCATAAAATTTACATTTAGTCATTGTAATGGAAATTTTCTAGTCTAGCTTCTTGATGTGTCTGTCTATATGTTTACGAAGTGTTTATCTATGTTTTCTTTTCTAATGTTATCATGTTTTTCTCTAAACACGTCATACCACTCTGCCTTTGCCCTCGAGCAGAGGCCAAGATGTTCTGTTTGGAATAACGGAACTTCTCGTAAACCAGCTCGGGATTCTTGTTAGGGGCAAAGGGAGGGGGTGTCACGTTTTTAATCATATATATACTCTGGGTGCAGGAGGAAAGAGCGCCTTTGCTCTGCACCATGCTCATTGCTCATGATGCAGATTAAACGACAATAAAATACTTTGCAAAGTACTTGATGTCTCTGTATATTGCGTTTGTCAAAATTGACTCACCTTGATTAAGGAATAAGAAAATTCCACAACAATTTGGCGACGAAGTATGGGATCACAAGGCTGACGGAGAACGGACTAGAGTTGACTGATCATCCTGGACATAGCAAATCCAGCTCTAACCCCATACAGGGACGAGAGAACTCTAGCTGACCCAAGCTGACGTGATCCCAAAAGAACTCAGTGCAAGGCACAAAAAGGAAAAGTGGTGAGTCAGATAGATTTCTGAACAGTCTGGAACAAAAGGGGAGACTACTTAGCGCTAAACAGTCTGGGGGACTGCTTAAAACAGTCTGGTTAAAGAGGGGAGACTACTCAGAATCGAGAGATTCTAAACAGTCTGGGGGACTGCTTAAAACAGTCTGGTTAAAGAGGGGAGACTACTCAGAATCGAGAGAGATTCTAAACAGTCTGGGGGACTACTAAGAAATGATATGGATAAACCAACATACAGAGAAATGAGGAAAAATTGGGGAACGGGAAGTTTACAAGGTGTACCCTATTTAATAGAAAAAGCTAACTTTCCAGAAAACGGTACATTTAGTACCACAAAATTAGAGAAAATAAGAGAACATATGGGGAAAAAAGACATATTTAAAATGTCCAAAAAAGAAAGGGAAAAATATGATGAAGCGTGTAAATGTTTAGAGTTATGGGAGAGGGAAGCAAATAGACGTGACTATGTTTTTAAAGAAAAGGCATTGGAAGAACTGCCACCACCGAAAACTCCATTGTACCCTGTTTTGCTTGAATATAATGATTTAACCCCTCTGTCTTCTTTACCCCCATCTATGACTTGTTACAAACACCAACCGGAGGATGATTGTGTCCCTCCTCACCGACATCTGAACCCGATTGAGGCAGCTCCAGTGCCCCCACCAGTGTCTCCACCAGCACCAGTGCCACACATGCCACAGCCTGTGGTGTGTCAAAAGCAGGAAAGAGCGCAACCAGCACCGACGTATAAAGAACTTTTGACATTTTGCAAAGAATTCTCACCCTCAATGAAAGAATTAGAGAGACTGTTGAAAGTCAAACTGAAACCATCTGACCTAAGAAAGTTACAGGGTAAATGGCCTGTGGAGGAAGTATTTAAAGAACATTCTGGACTTCAACCTGATTCAGACGGACCGGACATTGGTCCGTTCATAGGACATCTCAGATCCACTTTTCTGCGAATCTCAGAGAAGAGCTGAGACGAGAAGTGGAAAAATCGTGCATCGAGCCAGATCGTGCGAGAATAAGCGAGATCGTCCGTCATGCTGTACACGCCGAAAGACAAACAGGCAAGAAAGAGCTTCAGAAGAAAAACACACAAGATAAAGAACTCCACATGGCTCTAATGAATATCAGAGTAGAGCATGGAGGAAGAGGAAACGGGAGGAGGTCAGTGGCGTGGACGTGGAAGAGGAGGTTTTAAACCCTCTAGCACCTATGATCCAGAGAAATGTTTCAATTGCGGAAAGACGGGGCACTGGCGAAATTATTGTCCTGAGCCTCTGAGATCGCGGAGGTCAAGAGAAAAGGTAGATGGAAGTGAGGAGGTGAGGCATCATTCCGAGGGTGGTGATTATGATTTCCCTTAGCATATGCAATGAAGAAATGCTTTTTCCTACTGTATGCAATGAAGATCTGCTTAGCTCACATTCCATGATGAATGAAAACGCTTTCTGAACTTTGCTAAAATGCACAATGCTCGTGTGCAACAAACTGCTTGATTTTTTGATAGATTCAGGGGCAACAAATAGCCTACTGTGATTCACAAGAAGTGTTTAAATTTGCCAGAGTCTAAACTAGCTGTGTTTTCCCTAAATGCTAGTGGCTCTAATGTAGAATAATTTATGTCAAAAGGGTGCAATGCGAGTTGGGGAGTGTCAAATTTCAACACAGGTTTCTCATGTCTGACTGCTGCCCGATTGATTTGCTGTGCAGAGTCATAATGTGTATGATGACAGATTGAGCATGATACCAACACGACCCGTGTGCAGCGCTCGTACAGCTGTACGATGTAATATTGAATTACGTAAGTATGATGTAGAATGTATTGCCTCACAGAGCCTCATGACGTTGATTGCAATGGTGTGGGGAGCTGTGGGTGTTTTGCTGCCAAATATGCGCACGCCATAGAATGGGTTAAAAGGGACGACGTGCAATATTCAAATTTGTTGCACGCCCATCGTGAGAATCATGCCTGTCTGTCAGCAACAAGGGGACTTGAAGTGTTTTCACACACAAAAAGATTAATGAAGAAATTTTGGGAAGGTGCCCGTACAACTTTGGGGAACAGGAAAATATTATGCTGGGTTGATTAGGAACTGTGAATCTGTTGTGATAACGCCCAAGGGTAATTTCCATCCACGCAAACAGCAATTCCCCCTCAAAACAGAAGCCTCAAATCAGAAGACCTCAATGGCATAAGGCCAATATTTAATGAGTTTAAAAAGATAAAAAAAGAAAAAAGAGGCATAGTTGTGCCATGTCCAAATTTACCGGTGCGCAGGCCTTTGTTTCCAGTTTAAAAGATAAGAGAAAAAAAAAACACAAAGTAAATGTCTCCAAAGTCCAGCTGGCAAAACAAGTTGTTCGTTTTTTGGGTCACGAAAATACTGACCGCGGCAGACAGCTGTCCGCAAAGCGTGTCTGCAATTACAGGCATCGCAAGTCCAAAAGCAAAGAAGCAATTGATATCATTTTTAGGGACCATTTCTCTGCTCAGACAGCAGAGCTCATTGCACTCACACGCGCATGGGAATTAGCAAAGAATAAAAATGTAGACATTCACACAGATAGTAGATATGCATTTGGTGTAACTCATGATTTTGGCACACTGTGGAAACACAGAAACTTTGTAAAAGATGATGGTAAAAACATTCTTAATCACACATAGGTTGCTGATATGCTATCTGCCATTCTTCTCCCATCAGCCATTGTTGTGTGTAACTGTGACGCACACACTTTTGTATCTGAAACCATTTTTTTGCAGGAAGCCGACGGCTGACCTTGCAGCAAAGCAAGCAACATCAGAGACAGACAGATTTTCTCCAGAAATCACTAACAAAACTCTTTCTCTTGCAGAGATGCAAACATTTTGCAGAACCAGCTGAGCGTGCACTCTGGAAGGAGTGCTCATGTAAATACACTGACAATGTTTGGGGAGGCCCAAATGGCCTCACCTGTTTGCCAAAACATTCTTTCCCTGCTTTTGCGATTTTGACGCATGGCCTAGACCACGCGTCAAAAGGGGGGATGTTACAAGCAATGTGTTTTTGTGTTTTTGCTCTCAAAATATTTGTGCAGGTCAAAGGAGCAGTAGCAAACGGAGCTGACAAATCATTCCACAGTTTCCAGCCAGGAGACTTCCAAGTAGTCAAAGATTTCAGGAGGAAGTCGTGGGAAAGACACACCTCCCACAGCAAAAAGGTGTCCAAGGAGGGGCAACTCCAACCGTATGGCTCTTCGCAATGGTCGTGCTGACTGAAGCGACATGAGGGGCACTATTGGTGCTCGCAAAGGGAATCAACTGTTCGAGTCGGGGACACATCAAACCCTGAGAAATTAGAGATTATAGAATTTTGTTTCTGTCTAGCACTATATTCCAAGTTTAATAAAATGGTATGGGGAGGGACAGTGTTACCCTAATTCTGCTAGGTACTGGGGAACAAATATGTATTTGTGTAGAGGTACGTGTACCTCAGTTGATGTTCTGGATAAGGCAACAAAATTTGGAAAATGTGGGCAATTATGTCCCCTGGAACAGCCAAATAAAAAGGAAAAAGACTAGCTCTAACTCAGAAAAATTTAAATTATCAGGGAACCGGATGATATGACTAACAGTCTGTTGAAATGGTGGAATAGCTAAAGTTGGGGAGTGGGGCTGAAGCAGGTGGTGTTACCAATTCTAGTGGGATTTTAAGAACGGTTTAGATAGAAGAATGAAACCTGTAAGAGAAAGGGCGTTGCTCATCTTACATGGTCAAAGTATAAAGATTTTGGTTATCATATATGATAAAAGGGGGGAATGTAATGGAAATTTTCTAGTCTAGCTTCTTGATGTGTCTGTCTATATGTTTACGAAGTGTTTATCTATGTTTTCTTTTCTAATGTTATCATGTTTTTCTCTAAACACGTCATACCACTCTGCCTTTGCCCTCGAGCAGAGGCCAAGATGTTCTGTTTGGAATAACGGAACTTCCCGTAAACCAGCTCGGGATTCTTGTTAGGGGGCAAAGGGAGGGGGTGTCACGTTTTTAATCATATATATACTCTGGGTGCAGGAGGAAAGAGCGCCTTTGCTCTGCACCATGCTCATTGCTCATGATGCAGATTAAACGACAATAAAATACTTTGCAAAGTACTTGATGTCTCTGTATATTGCGTTTGTCAAAATTGACCTTGATTAAGGAATAAGAAAATTCCACAAGATCATTTAGCAGACGTTTTTATCCAAAGCGACTTACAGACGAGGAAACATTGGAAGCAATTATAACAATATTGGCAACAAAATGTATAAGTTAATTAAATCCAGTCCATTAAAGCCTAGCACAGTATACAAAGCTAAGAATAGTGAGGTAAGTAAAAAAATAATTTTTTAAGAAGACAGAAAATAATAAGAGGTTAAAATAAGTCATCTACATTTTGACGGAAGATATGCATTTTCACACACTACACCGGCCTGTAGTGTTCTAGCAGTGTAAGGTTGAGAGTGAGTTTCTTCAGTAGCGGTGTGATGCAGGTCTCTTTGAAAGCAGTGGGAAATGTCCCAGTGGTGAGCAAAGAGTTGATGATGCGGATCAGACCAGGCACAACTGCTGGAGAGATGGCATGGAGGAGATGGGTGGGGATGGGATCCAGTGGGCAGGTGGTAGGGTGGTTGGAACCAATGACCTTGGAAACATCATCTTCAGACATAGGAGAAAAGGCGGGTGATGGTGGCGTAGAAAATTGGCTGTTGATGGCGGTAGTTTTCTTTACGAAGAAGGATGCAAAATCATCAGCCGTTAACTCCGATGAAGGTGTGGGAGCAGGCGGACAGAGGAGAGCAGAGAAGGTTTTTAAGAGTGTGCGAGAGTCAGGAGAGTTGCTGATCTTCGAGTGGTTATAATCAGTTTTTGCAGAGGTGACGTCAACGGAGAAAGTAGAGAGAGAGAGGTCAGTATGGTCTTTTGACTTGTGCCATTTTCTCTCAGCTGACCAGAGGCTGGTGCGATGCTCACGTGGTACATCCGATAACCAGGGGGCAGACAGGGATGCACGGGCTGGTCCAGATGTAAGAGGGCATATGTTGTCCAAGCAGGATGTAAGCGTGGAACACAGAGTGTCTGTGGCACTGTTGGTTTTCAAAAGAGAGAGCTCCTCAGAGGGGGGGAGTGCAGACAAGACAGCAGAGGAAATGCAGGAGGGAGGTACCATAGGTAGCGCCGGAAAGTGACCAGCGGTAAGACATCTGCGTTGTCTGGAGCGGTGAGGTCGGGGGTGACAAAGAAGTGATCAGACGTGTGCAGCGGAGTGACCTGAGAGTGATGAGTGGAGCATTTCTCGAATCATCCTTGTCATTTGCAAAACAGTAAGTGCATTTCTGGTTTTGATTGTTTGATTGCAAGAGACGGCACATGATTCACGTTAACGCTTTTACTGTTTGTACAATAATTTATTGACAGACAGTGTCATTGTGATGCAGACAGGAAAAGACAGCACTGCATAGCACAAACAAATGTAGAAATCTGAACATAAGACAATCTCCTTAGGGAAAACTGTACATGCAGTGCAGTGGAATTACAGTGCAGTCTTCCTACACCTCCTGGCGTTCCTGTCTTTTGGGCAACGGATTCTCATCCACATCACAACAAATATCTTCTCTTGCGATACAGCGTGAAAATCATCTTTCAGAGTGTCTAATCCAGCCTCTGCAGGCATCAGCTGTGATGTCATCACACGTTACATCCATGGCAGCCAGAAGGGTCATCTGTGTATGCGGCTGGCCATCATATACTTTTAATCTTCATGCTGAGAAAAATTCCTCAATGTGGTTGAGTAGGATGAGAGGAACTCCACCAGCATCCTGTTGTGGGCCGCAAACCATTGCCTGATGATGTTGGAGCGATGGAAACTGACATTGTCCCAAACTAACACGTACTTTGGCAGGTCATCTCCAATCTGCCCCCTCTCTTGTTCAGGGATGAGATCCCTGTAGAGAGTGTCAAAAGACTGTTTAGGTGTGAAAAGGGGCCGTCTGCAACACAGTGAAGTTGTCTTGCAGTCCTATGTGGAAAGAATATAGCAATGCAAAACACTAAATTGAGTAAAATAAAATGCCACTGTTTACTTAAAGTATACTTACTGTATATTGTAAAACTAGTGCTTAAATGTCGTGGGGATTATACTATTCTACAGAGATCCATTATAATGCATTTTGATCAACATGACATCAGCAATTGATAATGTAGGAATCTGCACAGAATTTTGTCATAATCATTTGCATGGATGTACCAAAGCATTTGCAACTTGTTCAAAGAAATGAGAAAATGCTTGTTTGATGTGCACACGTGACACAAGGATGTAAGGATTGAACAAGAAGTTTTGAGAATTTCAAATCGGATCTGAGAAATGTACCAAATTGACTTAGAAAAAACTGTATTTAAAGTGGGGGGGGTACTTTTGGGGCAGTTTTGTTTCACCCAAGTGTCCCATTTCCACCCCTCTCAAACTAATGCATGGATGCATATAGCCAGAAACAATTCATTTGATGCATGCAAAGAAGCAACACTGTGTGTCTCAAGAAGCATTTATTCATGATTACGTAGACATGCTAAAATTTCAAGGCCACACACTACACATTACACATTACACATGACATTACACATTTCATAAAATTTACATTTATTCATTTAGCAGACGTTTTTATCCAAAGCGACTTACAGACGAGGAAACATTGGAAGCAATTATAACAATATAGGCAACAAAATGCATAAGTTAATTAAATCCAGTCCATTAAAGCCTAGCACAGTATACAAAGCTAAGAATAGTGAGGTAAGTAAAAAAATAATTTTTTAAGAAGACAGAAAATAATAAGAGGTTAAAATCAGTCATCTACATTTTGACGGAAGATATGCATTTTCACACACTACACCGGCCTGTAGTGTTCTAGCAGTGTAAGGTTGAGAGTGAGTTTCTTCAGTAGCGGTGTGATGCAGGCCTCTTTGAAAGCAGTGGGAAATGTCCCAGTGGTGAGCAAAGAGTTGATGATGCGGGTCAGACCAGGCACAACTGCTGGAGAGATGGCATGGAGGAGATGGGTGGGGATGGGATCCAGTGGGCAGGTGGTAGGGTGGTTGGAACCAATGACCTTGGAAACATCATCTTCAGACATAGGAGAAAAGGCGGGTGATGGTGGCGTAGAAAATTGGCTGTTGATGGCGGTAGTTTTCTTTACGAAGAACGATGCAAAATCATCAGCCGTTAACTCCGATGAAGGTGTGGGAGCAGGCGGACAGAGGAGAGCAGAGAAGGTTTTTAAGAGTGTGCGAGAGTCAGGAGAGTTGCTGATCTTCGAGTGGTTATAATCAGTTTTTGCAGAGGTGACGTCAACGGAGAAAGTAGAGAGAGAGAGGTCAGTATGGTCTTTTGACTTGTGCCATTTTCTCTCAGCTGACCGGAGGCTGGTGCGATGCTCACGTGGTACATCCGATAACCAGGGGGCAGACAGGGATGCACGGGCTGGTCCAGATGTAAGAGGGCATATGTTGTCCAAGCAGGATGTAAGCGTGGAACACAGAGTGTCTGTGGCACTGTTGGCATTCAAAAGTGAGAGCTCCTCAGAGGGGGGGAGTGCAGACAAGACAGCAGAGGAAAAGCAGGAGGGAGGGACCGTAGGTAGCGCCGGAAAGTGACCAGCGGTAAGACATCTGCGTTGTCTGGAGCGGTGAGGTCGGGGGTGACAAAGAAGTGATCAGACGTGTGCAGCAGAGTGACCTGAGAGTGATGAGTGGAGCATTTCTCGAATCATCCTTGTCATTTGCAAAACAGTAAGTGCATTTCTGGTTTTGATTGTTTGATTGCAAGAGACGGCACATGATTCACGTTAACGCTTTTACTGTTTGTACAATAATTTATTGACAGACAGTGTCATTGTGATGCAGACAGGAAAAGACAGCACTGCATAGCACAAACAAATGTAGAAATCTGAACATAAGACAATATCCTTACGGAAAACTGTACATGCAGTGCAGTGGAATTACAGTGCAGTCTTCCTACACCTCCTGACATTCCTGTCTTTTGGGCAACGGATTCTCATCCACATCACAACAAATATCTTCTCTTGCGAAACAGCGTGAAAATCATCTTTCAGATTGTCTAATCCAGCCGCTGCAGGCATCAGCTGTGATGTCATCACACTTTACATCCATGGCAGCCAGAAGGGTCATCTGTGTATGCGGCTGGCGATCATATACTTTTAATCTTCATGCTGAGAAAAATTACTCAACGTGGTTGAGTAGGGTGAGAGGAACTCCACCAGCATCCTGTTGTGGGCCGCAAACCATTGCCTGATGATGTTGGAGCGATGGAAACTGACATTGTCCCAAACTAACACGTACTTTGGCAGGTCATCTCCAATCTGCCCCCTCTCTTGTTCAGGGATGAGATCCCTGTAGAGAGTGTCAAAAGACTGTTTAGGTGTGAAAAGGGGCCATCTGCAACACAGTGAAGTTGTCTTGCAGTCCTATGTGGAAAGAATATAGCAATGCAAAACACTAAATTGAGTATAATAAAATGCCACCGTTTACTTAAAGTATACTTACTGTATATTGTAAAACTAGTGCTTAAATGTCGTGGGGATTATACTATTCCACAGAGACCCATTATAATGCATTTTGATCAACATGACATAAGCAATTGATAATGTAGGAATCTGCACAGAATTTTGTCATAATCATTTGCATGGATGTACCAAAGCATTTGCAACTTGTTCAAAGAAATGAGAAAATGCTTGTTTGATGTGCACACGTGACACAAGGATGTAAGGATTGAACAAGAAGTTTTGAGAATTTCAAATCGGATCAGAGAAATGTACCAAATTGACTTAGAAAAAACTGTATTTAAAGTGGGGGGGGTTCTTTTGGGGCAGTTTTGTTTCACCCAAGTGTCCCATTTCCACCCCTCTCAAACTAATGCATGGATGCATATAGCCAGAAACAATTAATTTGATGCATGCAAAGAAGCAACACTGTGTGTCTCAAGAAGCATTTATTCATGATTACGTAGACATGCTAAAATTTCAAGGCCACACACTACACATTACACATTACACATGACATTACACATTTCATAAAATGTACATTTAGTCATTTAGCAGACGTTTTTATCCAAAGCGACTTACAGACGAGGAAACATTGGAAGCAATTATAACAATATAGGCAACAAAATGCATAAGTTAATTAAATCCAGTCCATTAAAGCCTAGCACAGTATACAAAGCTAAGAATAGTGAGGTAAGTAAAAAAATAATTTTTTAAGAAGACAGAAAATAATAAGAGGTTAAAATCAGTCATCTACATTTTGACGGAAGATATGCATTTTCACACACTACACCGGCCTGTAGTGTTCTAGCAGTGTAAGGTTGAGAGTGAGTTTCTTAAGTTGCGGTGTGATGCAGGCCTCTTTGAAAGCAGTGGGAAATGTCCCAGTGGTGAGCAAAGAGTTGATGATGCGGGTCAGACCAGGCACAACTGCTGGAGAGATGGCATGGAGGAGATGGGTGGGGATGGGATCCAGTGGGCAGGTGGTAGGGTGGTTGGAACCAATGACCTTGGAAACATCATCTTCAGACATAGGAGAAAAGGCGGGTGATGGTGGCGTAGAAAATTGGCTGTTGATGGCGGTAGTTTTCTTTACGAAGAACGATGCAAAATCATCAGCCGTTAACTCTGATGAAGGTGTGGGAGCAGGCGGACAGAGGAGAGCAGAGAAGGTTTTTAAGAGTGTGCGAGAGTCAGGAGAGTTGCTGATCTTCGAGTGGTTATAATCAGTTTTTGCAGAGGTGACGTCAACGGAGAAAGTAGAGAGACAGAGGTCAGTATGGTCTTTTGACTTGTGCCATTTTCTCTCAGCTGACCGGAGGCTGGTGCGATGCTCACGTGGTACATCCGATAACCAGGGGGCAGACAGGGATGCACGGGCTGGTCCAGATGTAAGAGGGCATATGTTGTCCAAGCAGGATGTAAGCGTGGAACACAGAGTTTCTGTGGCACTGTTGGTATTCAAAAGAGAGAGCTCCTCAGAGGGGGGGAGTGCAGACAAGACAGCAGAGGAAAAGCAGGAGGGAGGGACCGTTGGTAGCGCCATAAAAAGGGACCAGCGGTAAGACATCTGCGTTGTCTGGAGCGGTGAGGTCGGGGGTGACAAAGAAGTGATCAGACGTGTGCAGCGGAGTGACCTGAGAGTGATGAGTGGAGCATTTCTCGAATCATCCTTGTCATTTGCAAAACAGTAAGTGCATTTCTGGTTTTGATTGTTTGATTGCAAGAGACGGCACATGATTCACGTTAACGCTTTTACTGTTTGTACAATAATTTATTGACAGACAGTGTCATTGTGATGCAGACAGGAAAAGACAGCACTGCATAGCACAAACAAATGTAGAAATCTGAACATAAGACAATCTCCTTAGGGAAAACTGTACATGCAGTGCAGTGGAATTACAGTGCAGTCTTCCTACACCTCCTGACGTTCCTGTCTTTTGGGCAACGGATTCTCATCCACATCACAACAAATATCTTCTCTTGCGATACAGCGTGAAAATCATCTTTCAGAGTGTCTAATCCAGCCTCTGCAGGCATCAGCTGTGATGTCATCACACGTTACATCCATGGCAGCCAGAAGGGTCATCTGTGTATGCGGCTGGCCATCATATACTTTTAATCTTCATGCTGAGAAAAATTCCTCAACAGGGTTGAGTAGGGTGAGAGGAACTCCACCAGCATCCTGTTGTGGTCCGCAAACCATTGCCTGATGATGTTGGAGCGATCGAAACTGACATTGTCCCAAACTAACACGTACTTTGGCAGGTCATCTCCAATCTGCCCCCTCTCTTGTTCAGGGATGAGATCCCTGTAGAGAGTGTATAAAGACTGTTTAGGTGTGAAAAGGGGCCGTCTGCAACACAGTGAAGTTGTCTTGCAGTCCTATGTGGAAAGAATATAGCAATGCAAAACACTAAATTGAGTAAAATAAAATGCCACTGTTTACTTAAAGTATACTTACTGTATATTGTAAAACTAGTGCTTAAATGTCGTGGGGATTATACTATTCTACAGAGACCCATTATAATGCATTTTGATCAACATGACATAAGCAATTGATAATGTAGGAATCTGCACAGAATTTTGTCATAATCATTTGCATGGATGTACCAAAGCATTTGCAACTTGTTCAAAGAAATGAGAAAATGCTTGTTTGATGTGCACACGTGACACAAGGATGTAAGGATTGAACAAGAAGTTTTGAGAATTTCAAATCGGATCAGAGAAATGTACCAAATTGACTTAGAAAAAACTGTATTTAAAGTGGGGGGGGGGTACTTTTGGGGCAGTTTTGTTTCACCCAAGTGTCCCATTTCCACCCCTCTCAAACTAATGCATGGATGCATATAGCCAGAAACAATTCATTTGATGCATGCAAAGAAGCAACACTGTGTGTCTCAAGAAGCATTTATTCATGATTACGTAGACATGCTAAAATTTCAAGGCCACACACTACACATTACACATGACATTACACATTCCATAATATTTACATTTAGTCATTTAGCAGACGTTTTTATCCAAAGCGACTTACAGACGAGGAAACATTGGAAGCAATTATAACAATATAGGCAACAAAATGCATAAGTTAATTAAATCCAGTCCATTAAAGCCTAGCACAGTATACAAAGCTAAGAATAGTGAGGTAAGTAAAAAAAAATTTTTTTAAGAAGACAGAAAATAATAAGAGGTTAAAATCAGTCATCTACATTTTGACGGAAGATATGCATTTTCACACACTACACCGGCCTGTAGTGTTCTAGCAGTGTAAGGTTGAGAGTGAGTTTCTTCAGTAGCGGTGTGATGCAGGCCTCTTTGAAAGCAGTGGGAAATGTCCCAGTGGTGAGCAAAGAGTTGATGATGCGGGTCAGACCAGGCACAACTGCTGGAGAGATGGCATGGAGGAGATGGGTGGGGATGGGATCCAGTGGGCAGGTGGTAGGGTGGTTGGAACCAATGACCTTGGAAACATCATCTTCAGACAAAGAAGAAAAGGCGGGTGATGGTGGCGTAGAAAATTGGCTGTTGATGGCGGTAGTTTTCTTTACGAAGAACGATGCAAAATCATCAGCCGTTAACTCCGATGAAGATGTGGGAGCAGGCGGACAGAGGAGAGCAGAGAAGGTTTTTAAGAGTGTGCGAGAGTCAGGAGAGTTGCTGATCTTCGAGTGGTTATAATCAGTTTTTGCAGAGGTGACGTCAACAGAGAAAGTAGAGAGAGAGAGGTCAGTATGGTCTTTTGACTTGTGCCATTTTCTCTCAGCTGACCGGAGGCTGGTGCGATGCTCACGTGGTACATCCGATAAGACAGGGATGCACGGGCTGGTCCAGATGTAAGAGGGCATATGTTGTCCAAGCAGGATGTAAGCGTGGAACACAGAGTGTCTGTGGCACTGTTGGTATTCAAAAGAGAGAGCTCCTCAGAGGGGGGGAGTGCAGACAAGACAGCAGAGGAAAAGCAGGAGGGAGGGACCGTAGGTAGCGCCGGAAAGTGACCAGCGGTAAGACATCTGCGTTGTCTGGAGCGGTGAGGTCGGGGGTGACAAAGAAGTGATCAGACGTGTGCAGCGGAGTGACCTGAGAGTGATGGGTGGAGCATTTCTCGAATCATCCTTGTCATTTGCAAAACAGTAAGTGCATTTCTGGTTTTGATTGTTTGATTGCAAGAGACGGCACATGATTCACGTTAACGCTTTTACTGTTTGTACAATAATTTATTGACAGACAGTGTCATTGTGATGCAGACAGAAAAGGCAGCACTGCATAGCACAAACAAATGTAGAAATCTAAACATAAGACAATCTCCTTAGGGAAAACTGTACATGCAGTGCAGTGGAATTACAGTGCAGTCTTCCTACACCTCCTGACGTTCCTGTCTTTTGGGCAACGGATTCTCATCCACATCACAACAAATATCTTCTCTTGCGATACAGCGTGAAAATCATCTTTCACAGTGTCTAATCCAGCCTCTGCAGGCATCAGCTGTGATGTCATCACACGTTACATCCATGGCAGCCAGAAGGGTCATCTGTGTATGCGGCTGGCCATCATATACTTTTAATCTTCATGCTGAGAAAAATTCCTCAACGGGGTTGAGTAGGGTGAGAGGAACTCCACCAGCATCCTGTTGTGGGCCGCAAACCATTGCCTGATGATGTTGGAGCGATGGAAACTGACATTCTCCCAAACTAACACGTACTTTGGCAGGTCATCTCCAATCTGCCCCCTCTCTTGTTCAGAAATGAGATCCCTGTAGAGAGTGTCAAAAGACTGTTTAGGTGTGAAAAGGGGCCGTCTGCAACACAGTGAAGTTGTCTTGCAGTCCTATGTGGAAAGAATATAGCAATGCAAAACACTAAATTGAGTAAAATAAAATGCCACCGTTTACTTAAAGTATACTTACTGTATATTGTAAAACTAGTGCTTAAATGTCGTGGGGATTATACTATTCTACAGAGACCCATTATAATGCATTTTGATCAACATGACATAAGCAATTGATAATGTAGGAATCTGCACAGAATTGTGTCATAATCATTTGCATGGATGTACCAAAGCATTTGCAACTTGTTCAAAGAAATGAGAAAATGCTTGTTTGATGTGCACACGTGACACAAGGATGTAAGGATTGAACAAGAAGTTTTGAGAATTTCAAATCGGATCAGAGAAATGTACCAAATTGACATAGAAAAAACTGTATTTAAAGTGGAGGGGTACTTTTGGGGCAGTTTTGTTTCACCCAAGTGTCCCATTTCCACCCCTCTCAAACTAATGCATGGATGCATATAGCCAGAAACAATTCATTTGATGCATGCAAAGAAGCAACACTGTGTGTCTCAAGAAGCATTTATTCATGATTACGTAGACATGCTAAAATTTCAAGGCCACACACTACACATTACACATGACATTACACATTTCATAAAATTTACATTTAGTCATTTAGCAGACGTTTTTATCCAAAGCGACTTACAGACGAGGAAACATTGGAAGCAATTATAACAATATAGGCAACAAAATGCATAAGTTAATTAAATCCAGTCCATTAAAGCCTAGCACAGTATACAAAGCTAAGAATAGTGAGGTAAGTAAAAAAATATTTTTTTGAGAAGACAGAAAATAATAAGAGGTTAAAATCAGTCATCTACATTTTGACGGAAGATATGCATTTTCACACACTACACCGGCCTGTAGTGTTCTAGCAGTGTAAGGTTGAGAGTGAGTTTCTTCAGTAGCGGTGTGATGCAGGCCTCTTTGAAAGCAGTGGGAAATGTCCCAGTGGTGAGCAAAGAGTGGATGATGCGGGTCAGACCAGGCACAACTGCTGGAGAGATGGCATGGAGGAGATGGGTGGGGATGGGATCCAGTGGGCAGGTGGTAGGGTGGCTGGAACCAATGACCTTGGAAACATCATCTTCAGACATAGGAGAAAAGGCGGGTGATGGTGGTGTAGAAAATTGGCTGTTGATGGCGGTAGTTTTCTTTACGAAGAACGATGCAAAATCATCAGCCGTTAACTCAGATGAAGGTGTGGGAGCAGGCGGACAGAGGAGAGCAGAGAAGGTTTTTAAGAGTGTGCGAGAGTCAGGAGAGTTGCTGATCTTCGAGTGGTTATAATCAGTTTTTGCAGAGGTGACGTCAACGGAGAAAGTAGAGAGAGAGAGGTCAGTATGGTCTTTTGACTTGTGCCATTTTCTCTCAGCTGACCGGAGGCTGGTGCGATGCTCATGTGGTACATCCGATAACCAGGGGGCAGACAGGGATGCACGGGCTGGTCCAGATGTAAGAGGGCATATGTTGTCCAAGCAGGATGTAAGCGTGGAACACAGAGTGTCTGTGGCACTGTTGGTATTCAAAAGAGAGAGCTCCTCAGAGGGGGGGAGTGCAGACAAGACAGCAGAGGAAAAGCAGGAGGGAGGGACCGTAGGTAGCGCCGGAAAGTGACCAGCGGTAAGACATCTGCGTTGTCTGGAGCGGTGAGGTCGGGGGTGACAAAGAAGTGATCAGACGTGTGCAGCGGAGTGACCTGAGAGTGATGAGTGGAGCATTTCTCGAATCATCCTTGTCATTTGCAAAACAGTAAGTGCATTTCTGGTTTTGATTGTTTGATTGCAAGAGACGGCACATGATTCACGTTAACGCTTTTACTGTTTGTACAATAATTTATTGACAGACAGTGTCATTGTGATGCAGACAGGAAAAGACAGCACTGCATAGCACAAACAAATGTAGAAATCTGAACATAAGACAATCTACTTAGGGAAAACTGTACATGCAGTGCAGTGGAATTACAGTGCAGTCTTCCTACACCTCCTGACGTTCCTGTCTTTTGGGCAACGGATTCTCATCCACATCACAACAAATATCTTCTCTTGCGATACAGCGTGAAAATCATCTTTCAGAGTGTCTAATCCAGCCTCTGCAGGCATCAGCTGTGATGTAATCACACGTTACATTCATGGCAGCCAGAAGGGCCATCTGTGTATGCGGCTGGCGATCATATACTTTTAATCTTCATGCTGAGAAAAATTCCTCAACGTGGTTGAGTAGGGTGAGAGGAACTCCACCAGCATCCTGTTGTGGGCCGCAAACCATTGCCTGATGATGTTGGAGCGATGGAAACTGACATTGTCCCAAACTAACACGTACTTTGGCAGGTCATCTCCAATCTGCCCCCTCTCTTGTTCAGGGATGAGATCCCTGTAGAGAGTGTCAAAAGACTGTTTAGGTGTGAAAAGGGGCCGTCTGCAACACATTGAAGTTGTCTTGCAGTCCTATGTGGAAAGAATATAGCAATGCAAAACACTAAATTGAGTAAAATAAAATGCCACTGTTTACTTAAAGCATACTTACTGTATATTGTAAAACTAGTGCTTAAATGTCGTGGGGATTATACTATTCTACAGAGACCCATTATAATGCATTTTGATCAACATGACATAAGCAATTGATAATGTAGGAATCTGCACAGAATTTTGTCATAATCATTTGCATGGATGTACCAAAGCATTTGCAACTTGTTCAAAGAAATGAGAAAATTTTTGTTTGATGTGCACACGTGACACAAGGATGTAAGGATTGAACAAGAAGTTTTGAGAATTTCAAATCGGATCTGAGAAATGTACCAAATTGACTTAGAAAAAACTGTATTTAAAGTGGGGGGGGGTACTTTTGGGGCAGTTTTGTTTCACTCAAGTGTCCCATTTCCACCCCTCTCAAACTAATGCATGGATGCATATAGCCAGAAACAATTCATTTGATGCATGCAAAGAAGCAACACTGTGTGTCTCAAGAAGCATTTATTCATGATTACGTAGACATGCAAAAATTTCAAGGCCACACACTACACATAACACATTACACATGACATTACACATTTCATAAAATTTACATTTAGTCATTGTAATGGAAATTTTCTAGTCTAGCTTCTTGATGTGTCTGTCTATATGTTTACGAAGTGTTTATCTATGTTTTCTTTTCTAATGTTATCATGTTTTTCTCTAAACACGTCATACCACTCTGCCTTTGCCCTCGAGCAGAGGCCAAGATGTTCTGTTTGGAATAACGGAACTTCCCGTAAACCAGCTCGGGATTCTTGTTAGGGGCAAAGGGAGGGGGTGTCACGTTTTTAATCATATATATACTCTGGGTGCAGGAGGAAAGAGCGCCTTTGCTCTGCACCATGCTCATTGCTCATGATGCAGATTAAACGACAATAAAATACTTTGCAAAGTACTTGATGTCTCTGTATATTGCGTTTGTCAAAATTGACTCACCTTGATTAAGGAATAAGAAAATTCCACAACAATTTGGCGACGAAGTATGGGATCACAAGGCTGACGGAGAACGGACTAGAGTTGACTGATCATCCTGGACATAGCAAATCCAGCTCTAACCCCATACAGGGACGAGAGAACTCTAGCTGACCCAAGCTGACGTGATCCCAAAAGAACTCAGTGCAAGGCACAAAAAGGAAAAGTGGTGAGTCAGATAGATTTCTGAACAGTCTGGAACAAAAGGGGAGACTACTTAGCGCTAAACAGTCTGGGGGACTGCTTAAAACAGTCTGGTTAAAGAGGGGAGACTACTCAGAATCGAGAGATTCTAAACAGTCTGGGGGACTGCTTAAAACAGTCTGGTTAAAGAGGGGAGACTACTCAGAATCGAGAGAGATTCTAAACAGTCTGGGGGACTACTAAGAAATGATATGGATAAACCAACATACAGAGAAATGAGGAAAAATTGGGGAACGGGAAGTTTACAAGGTGTACCCTATTTAATAGAAAAAGCTAACTTTCCAGAAAACGGTACATTTAGTACCACAAAATTAGAGAAAATAAGAGAACATATGGGGAAAAAAGACATATTTAAAATGTCCAAAAAAGAAAGGGAAAAATATGATGAAGCGTGTAAATGTTTAGAGTTATGGGAGAGGGAAGCAAATAGACGTGACTATGTTTTTAAAGAAAAGGCATTGGAAGAACTGCCACCACCGAAAACTCCATTGTACCCTGTTTTGCTTGAATATAATGATTTAACCCCTCTGTCTTCTTTACCCCCATCTATGACTTGTTACAAACACCAACCGGAGGATGATTGTGTCCCTCCTCACCGACATCTGAACCCGATTGAGGCAGCTCCAGTGCCCCCACCAGTGTCTCCACCAGCACCAGTGCCACACATGCCACAGCCTGTGGTGTGTCAAAAGCAGGAAAGAGCGCAACCAGCACCGACGTATAAAGAACTTTTGACATTTTGCAAAGAATTCTCACCCTCAATGAAAGAATTAGAGAGACTGTTGAAAGTCAAACTGAAACCATCTGACCTAAGAAAGTTACAGGGTAAATGGCCTGTGGAGGAAGTATTTAAAGAACATTCTGGACTTCAACCTGATTCAGACGGACCGGACATTGGTCCGTTCATAGGACATCTCAGATCCACTTTTCTGCGAATCTCAGAGAAGAGCTGAGACGAGAAGTGGAAAAATCGTGCATCGAGCCAGATCGTGCGAGAATAAGCGAGATCGTCCGTCATGCTGTACACGCCGAAAGACAAACAGGCAAGAAAGAGCTTCAGAAGAAAAACACACAAGATAAAGAACTCCACATGGCTCTAATGAATATCAGAGTAGAGCATGGAGGAAGAGGAAACGGGAGGAGGTCAGTGGCGTGGACGTGGAAGAGGAGGTTTTAAACCCTCTAGCACCTATGATCCAGAGAAATGTTTCAATTGCGGAAAGACGGGGCACTGGCGAAATTATTGTCCTGAGCCTCTGAGATCGCGGAGGTCAAGAGAAAAGGTAGATGGAAGTGAGGAGGTGAGGCATCATTCCGAGGGTGGTGATTATGATTTCCCTTAGCATATGCAATGAAGAAATGCTTTTTCCTACTGTATGCAATGAAGATCTGCTTAGCTCACATTCCATGATGAATGAAAACGCTTTCTGAACTTTGCTAAAATGCACAATGCTCGTGTGCAACAAACTGCTTGATTTTTTGATAGATTCAGGGGCAACAAATAGCCTACTGTGATTCACAAGAAGTGTTTAAATTTGCCAGAGTCTAAACTAGCTGTGTTTTCCCTAAATGCTAGTGGCTCTAATGTAGAATAATTTATGTCAAAAGGGTGCAATGCGAGTTGGGGAGTGTCAAATTTCAACACAGGTTTCTCATGTCTGACTGCTGCCCGATTGATTTGCTGTGCAGAGTCATAATGTGTATGATGACAGATTGAGCATGATACCAACACGACCCGTGTGCAGCGCTCGTACAGCTGTACGATGTAATATTGAATTACGTAAGTATGATGTAGAATGTATTGCCTCACAGAGCCTCATGACGTTGATTGCAATGGTGTGGGGAGCTGTGGGTGTTTTGCTGCCAAATATGCGCACGCCATAGAATGGGTTAAAAGGGACGACGTGCAATATTCAAATTTGTTGCACGCCCATCGTGAGAATCATGCCTGTCTGTCAGCAACAAGGGGACTTGAAGTGTTTTCACACACAAAAAGATTAATGAAGAAATTTTGGGAAGGTGCCCGTACAACTTTGGGGAACAGGAAAATATTATGCTGGGTTGATTAGGAACTGTGAATCTGTTGTGATAACGCCCAAGGGTAATTTCCATCCACGCAAACAGCAATTCCCCCTCAAAACAGAAGCCTCAAATCAGAAGACCTCAATGGCATAAGGCCAATATTTAATGAGTTTAAAAAGATAAAAAAAGAAAAAAGAGGCATAGTTGTGCCATGTCCAAATTTACCGGTGCGCAGGCCTTTGTTTCCAGTTTAAAAGATAAGAGAAAAAAAAAACACAAAGTAAATGTCTCCAAAGTCCAGCTGGCAAAACAAGTTGTTCGTTTTTTGGGTCACGAAAATACTGACCGCGGCAGACAGCTGTCCGCAAAGCGTGTCTGCAATTACAGGCATCGCAAGTCCAAAAGCAAAGAAGCAATTGATATCATTTTTAGGGACCATTTCTCTGCTCAGACAGCAGAGCTCATTGCACTCACACGCGCATGGGAATTAGCAAAGAATAAAAATGTAGACATTCACACAGATAGTAGATATGCATTTGGTGTAACTCATGATTTTGGCACACTGTGGAAACACAGAAACTTTGTAAAAGATGATGGTAAAAACATTCTTAATCACACATAGGTTGCTGATATGCTATCTGCCATTCTTCTCCCATCAGCCATTGTTGTGTGTAACTGTGACGCACACACTTTTGTATCTGAAACCATTTTTTTGCAGGAAGCCGACGGCTGACCTTGCAGCAAAGCAAGCAACATCAGAGACAGACAGATTTTCTCCAGAAATCACTAACAAAACTCTTTCTCTTGCAGAGATGCAAACATTTTGCAGAACCAGCTGAGCGTGCACTCTGGAAGGAGTGCTCATGTAAATACACTGACAATGTTTGGGGAGGCCCAAATGGCCTCACCTGTTTGCCAAAACATTCTTTCCCTGCTTTTGCGATTTTGACGCATGGCCTAGACCACGCGTCAAAAGGGGGGATGTTACAAGCAATGTGTTTTTGTGTTTTTGCTCTCAAAATATTTGTGCAGGTCAAAGGAGCAGTAGCAAACGGAGCTGACAAATCATTCCACAGTTTCCAGCCAGGAGACTTCCAAGTAGTCAAAGATTTCAGGAGGAAGTCGTGGGAAAGACACACCTCCCACAGCAAAAAGGTGTCCAAGGAGGGGCAACTCCAACCGTATGGCTCTTCGCAATGGTCGTGCTGACTGAAGCGACATGAGGGGCACTATTGGTGCTCGCAAAGGGAATCAACTGTTCGAGTCGGGGACACATCAAACCCTGAGAAATTAGAGATTATAGAATTTTGTTTCTGTCTAACACTATATTCCAAGTTTAATAAAATGGTATGGGGAGGGACAGTGTTACCCTAATTCTGCTAGGTACTGGGGAACAAATATGTATTTGTGTAGAGGTACGTGTACCTCAGTTGATGTTCTGGATAAGGCAACAAAATTTGGAAAATGTGGGCAATTATGTCCCCTGGAACAGCCAAATAAAAAGGAAAAAGACTAGCTCTAACTCAGAAAAATTTAAATTATCAGGGAACCGGATGATATGACTAACAGTCTGTTGAAATGGTGGAATAGCTAAAGTTGGGGAGTGGGGCTGAAGCAGGTGGTGTTACCAATTCTAGTGGGATTTTAAGAACGGTTTAGATAGAAGAATGAAACCTGTAAGAGAAAGGGCGTTGCTCATCTTACATGGTCAAAGTATAAAGATTTTGGTTATCATATATGATAAAAGGGGGGAATGTAATGGAAATTTTCTAGTCTAGCTTCTTGATGTGTCTGTCTATATGTTTACGAAGTGTTTATCTATGTTTTCTTTTCTAATGTTATCATGTTTTTCTCTAAACACGTCATACCACTCTGCCTTTGCCCTCGAGCAGAGGCCAAGATGTTCTGTTTGGAATAACGGAACTTCCCGTAAACCAGCTCGGGATTCTTGTTAGGGGGCAAAGGGAGGGGGTGTCACGTTTTTAATCATATATATACTCTGGGTGCAGGAGGAAAGAGCGCCTTTGCTCTGCACCATGCTCATTGCTCATGATGCAGATTAAACGACAATAAAATACTTTGCAAAGTACTTGATGTCTCTGTATATTGCGTTTGTCAAAATTGACCTTGATTAAGGAATAAGAAAATTCCACAAGATCATTTAGCAGACGTTTTTATCCAAAGCGACTTACAGACGAGGAAACATTGGAAGCAATTATAACAATATTGGCAACAAAATGTATAAGTTAATTAAATCCAGTCCATTAAAGCCTAGCACAGTATACAAAGCTAAGAATAGTGAGGTAAGTAAAAAAATAATTTTTTAAGAAGACAGAAAATAATAAGAGGTTAAAATAAGTCATCTACATTTTGACGGAAGATATGCATTTTCACACACTACACCGGCCTGTAGTGTTCTAGCAGTGTAAGGTTGAGAGTGAGTTTCTTCAGTAGCGGTGTGATGCAGGTCTCTTTGAAAGCAGTGGGAAATGTCCCAGTGGTGAGCAAAGAGTTGATGATGCGGATCAGACCAGGCACAACTGCTGGAGAGATGGCATGGAGGAGATGGGTGGGGATGGGATCCAGTGGGCAGGTGGTAGGGTGGTTGGAACCAATGACCTTGGAAACATCATCTTCAGACATAGGAGAAAAGGCGGGTGATGGTGGCGTAGAAAATTGGCTGTTGATGGCGGTAGTTTTCTTTACGAAGAAGGATGCAAAATCATCAGCCGTTAACTCCGATGAAGGTGTGGGAGCAGGCGGACAGAGGAGAGCAGAGAAGGTTTTTAAGAGTGTGCGAGAGTCAGGAGAGTTGCTGATCTTCGAGTGGTTATAATCAGTTTTTGCAGAGGTGACGTCAACGGAGAAAGTAGAGAGAGAGAGGTCAGTATGGTCTTTTGACTTGTGCCATTTTCTCTCAGCTGACCAGAGGCTGGTGCGATGCTCACGTGGTACATCCGATAACCAGGGGGCAGACAGGGATGCACGGGCTGGTCCAGATGTAAGAGGGCATATGTTGTCCAAGCAGGATGTAAGCGTGGAACACAGAGTGTCTGTGGCACTGTTGGTTTTCAAAAGAGAGAGCTCCTCAGAGGGGGGGAGTGCAGACAAGACAGCAGAGGAAATGCAGGAGGGAGGTACCATAGGTAGCGCCGGAAAGTGACCAGCGGTAAGACATCTGCGTTGTCTGGAGCGGTGAGGTCGGGGGTGACAAAGAAGTGATCAGACGTGTGCAGCGGAGTGACCTGAGAGTGATGAGTGGAGCATTTCTCGAATCATCCTTGTCATTTGCAAAACAGTAAGTGCATTTCTGGTTTTGATTGTTTGATTGCAAGAGACGGCACATGATTCACGTTAACGCTTTTACTGTTTGTACAATAATTTATTGACAGACAGTGTCATTGTGATGCAGACAGGAAAAGACAGCACTGCATAGCACAAACAAATGTAGAAATCTGAACATAAGACAATCTCCTTAGGGAAAACTGTACATGCAGTGCAGTGGAATTACAGTGCAGTCTTCCTACACCTCCTGACGTTCCTGTCTTTTGGGCAACGGATTCTCATCCACATCACAACAAATATCTTCTCTTGCGATACAGCGTGAAAATCATCTTTCAGAGTGTCTAATCCAGCCTCTGCAGGCATCAGCTGTGATGTCATCACACGTTACATCCATGGCAGCCAGAAGGGTCATCTGTGTATGCGGCTGGCCATCATATACTTTTAATCTTCATGCTGAGAAAAATTCCTCAACGGGGTTGAGTAGGGTGAGAGGAACTCCACCAGCATCCTGTTGTGGGCCGCAAACCATTGCCTGATGATGTTGGAGCGATGGAAACCGACATTGTCCCAAACTAACACGTACTTTGGCAGGTCATCTCCAATCTGCCCCCTCTCTTGTTCAGGGATGAGATCCCTGTAGAGAGTGTCAAAAGACTGTTAAGGTGTGAAAAGGGGCCGTCTGCAACACAGTGAAGTTGTCTTGCAGTCCTATGTGGAAAGAATATAGCAATGCAAAACACTAAATTGAGTAAAATAAAATGCCACTGTTTACTTAAAGTATACTTACTGTATATTGTAAAACTAGTGCTTAAATGTCGTGGGGATTATACTATTCTACAGAGACCCATTATAATGCATTTTGATCAACATGACATAAGCAATTGATAATGTAGGAATCTGCACAGAATTTTGTCATAATCATTTGCATGGATGTACCAAAGCATTTGCAACTTGTTCAAAGAAATGAGAAAATGCTTGTTTGATGTGCACACGTGACACAAGGATGTAAGGATTGAACAAGAAGTTTTGAGAATTTCAAATCGGATCTGAGAAATGTACGAAATTGACTTAGAAAAAACTGTATTTAAAGTGGGGGGGGGGGTACTTTTGGGGCAGTTTTGTTTCACCCAAGTGTCCCATTTCCACCCCTCTCAAACTAATGCATGGATGCATATAGCCAGAAACAATTCATTTGATGCATGCAAAGAAGCAACACTGTGTGTCTCAAGAAGCACTTATTCATGATTACGTAGACATGCTAAAATTTCAAGGCCACACACTACACATTACACATTACACATGACATTACACATTTCATAAAATTTACATTTAGTCATTTAGCAGACGTTTTTATCCAAAGCGACTTACAGACGAGGAAACATTGGAAGCAATTATAACAATATAGGCAACAAAATGCATAAATTAATTAAATCCAGTCCATTAAAGCCTAGCACAGTATACAAAGCTAAGAATAGTGAGGTAAGTAAAAAAATAATTTTTTAAGAAGACAGAAAATAAGAAGAGGTTAAAATCAGTCATCTACATTTTGACGGAAGATATGCATTTTCACACACTACACCGGCCTGTAGTGTTCTAGCAGTGTAAGGTTGAGAGTGAGTTTCTTCAGTAGCGGTGTGATGCAGGCCTCTTTGAAAGCAGTGGGAAATGTCCCAGTGGTGAGCAAAGAGTTGATGATGCGGGTCAGACCAGGCACAACTGCTGGAGAGATGGCATGGAGGAGATGGGTGGGGATGGGATCCAGTGGGCAGGTGGTAGGGTGGTTGGAACCAATGACCTTGGAAACATCATCTTCAGACATAGGAGAAAAGGCGGGTGATGGTGGCGTAGAAAATTGGCTGTTGATGGCGGTAGTTTTCTTTACGAAGAACGATGCAAAATCATCAGCCGTTAACTCCGATGAAGGTGTGGGAGCAGGCGGACAGAGGAGAGCAGAGAAGGTTTTTAAGAGTGTGCGAGAGTCAGGAGAGTTGCTGATCTTCGAGTGGTTATAATCAGTTTTTGCAGAGGTGACGTCAACGGAGAAAGTAGAGAGAGAGAGGTCAGTAGGGTCTTTTGACTTGTGCCATTTTCTCTCAGCTGACCGGAGGCTGGTGCGATGCTCACGTGGTACATCCGATAACCAGGGGGCAGACAGGGATGCACGGGCTGGTCCAGATGTAAGAGGGCATATGTTGTCCAAGCAGGATGTAAGCGTGGAACACAGAGTGTCTGTGGCACTGTTGGTATTCAAAAGAGAAAGCTCCTCAGAGGGGGGGAGTGCAGACAAGACAGCAGAGGAAAAGCAGGAGGGAGGGACCGTAGGTAGCGCCGGAAAGTGACCAGCGGTAAGACATCTGCGTTGTCTGGAGCGGTGAGGTCGGGGGTGACAAAGAAGTGATCAGACGTGTGCAGCGGAGTGACCTGAGAGTGATGAGTGGAGCATTTCTCGAATCATCCTTGTCATTTGCAAAACAGTAAGTGCATTTCTGGTTTTGATTGTTTGATTGCAAGATACGGCACATGATTCACGTTAACGCTTTTACTGTTTGTACAATAATTTATTGACAGACAGTGTCATTGTGATGCAGACAGGAAAAGACAGCACTGCATAGCACAAACAAATGTAGAAATCTGAACATAAGACAATATCCTTAGGGAAAACTGTACATGCAGTGCAGTGGAATTACAGTGCAGTCTTCCTACACCTCCTGACGTTCCTGTCTTTTGGGCAACGGATTCTCATCCACATCACAACAAATATCTTCTCTTGCGAAACAGCGTGAAAATCATCTTTCAGATTGTCTAATCCAGCCTCTGCAGGCATCAGCTGTGATGTCATCACACGTTACATCCATGGCAGCCAGAAGGGTCATCTGTGTATGCGGCTGGCGATCATATACTTTTAATCTTCATGCTGAGAAAAATTACTCAACGTGGTTGAGTAGGGTGAGAGGAACTCCACCAGCATCCTGTTGTGGTCCGCAAACCATTGCCTGATGATGTTGGAGCGATGGAAACTGACATTGTTCCAAATTAACACGTACTTTGGCAGGTCATCTCCAATCTGCCCCCTCTCTTGTTCAGGGATGAGATCCCTGTAGAGAGTGTCAAAAGACTGTTTAGGTGTGAAAAGGGGCCGTCTGCAACACAGTGAAGTTGTCTTGCAATCCTATGTGGAAAGAATATAGCAATGCAAAACACTAAATTGAGTATAATAAAATGCCACCGTTTACTTAAAGTATACTTACTGTATATTGTAAAACTAGTGCTTAAATGTCGTTGGGATTATACTATTCCACAGAGACCCATTATAATGCATTTTGATCAACATGACATAAGCAATTGATAATGTAGGAATCTGCACAGAATTTTGTCATAATCATTTGCATGGATGTACCAAAGCATTTGCAACTTGTTCAAAGAAATGAGAAAATGCTTGTTTGATGTGCACACGTGACACAAGGATGTAAGGATTGAACAAGAAGTTTTGAGAATTTCAAATCGGATCAGAGAAATGTACCAAATTGACTTAGAAAAAACTGTATTTAAAGTGGGGGGGGGTACTTTTGGGGCAGTTTTGTTTCACCCAAGTGTCCCATTTCCACCCCTCTCAAACTAATGCATGGATGCATATAGCCAGAAACAATTCATTTGATGCATGCAAAGAAGCAACACTGTGTGTCTCAAGAAGCACTTATTCATGATTACGTAGACATGCTAAAATTTCAAGGCCACACACTACACATTACACATTATACATGACATTACACATTTCATTAAATTTACATTTAGTCATTTAGCAGACGTTTTTATCCAAAGCGACTTACAGACGAGGAAACATTGGAAGCAATTATAACAATATAGGCAACAAAATGCATAAATTAATTAAATCCAGTCCATTAAAGCCTAGCACAGTATACAAAGCTAAGAATAGTGAGGCAAGTAAAAAAATAATTTTTTAAGAAGACAGAAAATAATAAGAGGTTAAAATCAGTCATCTACATTTTGACGGAAGATATGCATTTTCACACACTACACCGGCCTGTAGTGTTCTAGCAGTGTAAGGTTGAGAGTGAGTTTCTTCAGTAGCGGTGTGATGCAGGCCTCTTTGAAAGCAGTGGGAAATGTCCCAGTGGTGAGCAAAGAGTTGATGATGCGGGTCAGACCAGGCACAACTGCTGGAGAGATGGCATGGAGGAGATGGGTGGGGATGGGATCCAGTGGGCAGGTGGTAGGGTGGTTGGAACCAATGACCTTGGAAACATCATCTTCAGACATAGGAGAAAAGGCGGGTGATGGTGGCGTAGAAAATTGGCTGTTGATGGCGGTAGTTTTCTTTACGAAGAACGATGCAAAATCATCAGCCGTTAACTCCGATGAAGGTGTGGGAGCAGGCGGACAGAGGAGAGCAGAGAAGGTTTTTAAGAGTGTGCGAGAGTCAGGAGAGTTGCTGATCTTCGAGTGGTTATAATCAGTTTTTGCAGAGGTGACGTCAACGGAGAAAGTAGAGAGAGAGAGGTCAGTAGGGTCTTTTGACTTGTGCCATTTTCTCTCAGCTGACCGGAGGCTGGTGCGATGCTCACGTGGTACATCCGATAACCAGGGGGCAGACAGGGATGCACGGGCTGGTCCAGATGTAAGAGGGCATATGTTGTCCAAGCAGGATGTAAGCGTGGAACACAGAGTGTCTGTGGCACTGTTGGTATTCAAAAGAGAAAGCTCCTCAGAGGGGGGGAGTGCAGACAAGACAGCAGAGGAAAAGCAGGAGGGAGGGACCGTAGGTAGCGCCGGAAAGTGACCAGCGGTAAGACATCTGCGTTGTCTGGAGCGGTGAGGTCGGGGGTGACAAAGAAGTGATCAGACGTGTGCAGCGGAGTGACCTGAGAGTGATGAGTGGAGCATTTCTCGAATCATCCTTGTCATTTGCAAAACAGTAAGTGCATTTCTGGTTTTGATTGTTTGATTGCAAGAGACGGCACATGATTCACGTTAACGCTTTTACTGTTTGTACAATAATTTATTGACAGACAGTGTCATTGTGATGCAGACAGGAAAAGACAGCACTGCATAGCACAAACAAATGTAGAAATCTGAACATAAGACAATATCCTTAGGGAAAACTGTACATGCAGTGCAGTGGAATTACAGTGCAGTCTTCCTACACCTCCTGACGTTCCTGTCTTTTGGGCAACGGATTCTCATCCACATCACAACAAATATCTTCTCTTGCGAAACAGCGTGAAAATCATCTTTCAGATTGTCTAATCCAGCCTCTGCAGGCATCAGCTGTGATGTCATCACACGTTACATCCATGGCAGCCAGAAGGGTCATCTGTGTATGCGGCTGGCGATCATATACTTTTAATCTTCATGCTGAGAAAAATTACTCAACGTGGTTGAGTAGGGTGAGAGGAACTCCACCAGCATCCTGTTGTGGGCCGCAAACCATTGCCTGATGATGTTGGAGCGATGGAAACTGACATTGTTCCAAATTAACACGTACTTTGGCAGGTCATCTCCAATCTGCCCCCTCTCTTGTTCAGGGATGAGATCCCTGTAGAGAGTGTCAAAAGACTGTTTAGGTGTGAAAAGGGGCCGTCTGCAACACAGTGAAGTTGTCTTGCAGTCCTATGTGGAAAGAATATAGCAATGCAAAACACTAAATTGAGTATAATAAAATGCCACCGTTTACTTAAAGTATACTTACTGTATATTGTAAAACTAGTGCTTAAATGTCGTTGGGATTATACTATTCCACAGAGACCCATTATAATGCATTTTGATCAACATGACATAAGCAATTGATAATGTAGGAATCTGCACAGAATTTTGTCATAATCATTTGCATGGATGTACCAAAGCATTTGCAACTTGTTCAAAGAAATGAGAAAATGCTTGTTTGATGTGCACACGTGACACAAGGATGTAAGGATTGAACAAGAAGTTTTGAGAATTTCAAATCGGATCAGAGAAATGTACCAAATTGACTTAGAAAAAACTGTATTTAAAGTGGGGGGGTACTTTTGGGGCAGTTTTGTTTCACCCAAGTGTCCCATTTCCACCCCTCTCAAACTAATGCATGGATGCATATAGCCAGAAACAATTCATTTGATGCATGCAAAGAAGCAACACTGTGTGTCTCAAGAAGCATTTATTCATGATTACGTAGACATGCTAAAATTTCAAGGCCACACACTACACATTACACATGACATTACAGATTTCATAAAATTTACATTTAGTCATTTAGCAGACGTTTTTATCCAAAGCGACTTACAGACGAGGAAACATTGGAAGCAATTATAACAATATAGGCAACAAAATGCATAAGTTAATTAAATCCAGTCCATTAAAGCCTAGCACAGTATACAAAGCTAAGAATAGTGAGGTAAGTAAAAAAATTATTTTTTAAGAAGACAGAAAATAATAAGAGGTTAAAATCAGTCATCTACATTTTGACGGAAGATATGCATTTTCACACACTACACCGGCCTGTAGTGTTCTAGCAGTGTAAGGTTGACAGTGAGTTTCTTCAGTAGCGGTGTGATGCAGGCCTCTTTGAAAGCAGTGGGAAATGTCCCAGTGGTGAGCAAAGAGTTGATGATGCGGGTCAGACCAGGCACAACTGCTGGAGAGATGGCATGGAGGAGATGGGTGGGGATGGGATCCAGTGGGCAGGTGGTAGAGTGGTTGGAACCAATGACCTTGGAAACATCATCTTCAGACATAGGAGAAAAGGCGGGTGATGGTGGCGTAGAAAATTGGCTGTTGATGGCGGTAGTTTTCTTTACGAAGAACGATGCAAAATCATCAGCCGTTAACTGCGATGAAGGTGTGGGAGCAGGCGGACAGAGGAGAGCAGAGAAGGTTTTTAAGAGTGTGCGAGAGTCAGGAGAGTTGCTGATCTTCGAGTGGTTATAATCGGTTTTTGCAGAGGTGACGTCAACGGAGAAAGTAGAGAGAGAGAGGTCAGTATGGTCTTTTGACTTGTGCCATTTTCTCTCAGCTGACCGGAGGCTGGTGCGATGCTCACGTTGTACATCCGATAACCAGGGGGCAGACAGGGATGCACGGGCTGGTCCAGATGTAAGAGGGCATATGTTGTCCAAGCAGGATGTAAGCGTGGAACACAGAGTGTCTGTGGCACTGTTGGTATTCAAAAGTGAGAGCTCCTCAGAGGGGGGGAGTGCAGACAAGACAGCAGAGGAAAAGCAGGAGGGAGGGACCGTAGGTAGCGCCGGAAAGTGACCAGCGGTAAGACATCTGCGTTGTCTGGAGCGGTGAGGTCGGGGGTGACAAAGAAGTGATCAGACGTGTGCAGCGGAGTGACCTGAGAGTGATGAGTGGAGCATTTCTCGAATCATCCTTGTCATTTGCAAAACAGTAAGTGCATTTCTGGTTTTGATTGTTTGATTGCAAGAGACGGCACATGATTCACGTTAACGCTTTTACTGTTTGTACAATAATTTATTGACAGACAGTGTCATTGTGATGCAGACAGGAAAAGACAGCACTGCATAGCACAAACAAATGTAGAAATCTGAACATAAGACAATCTCCTTAGGGAAAACTGTACATGCAGTGCAGTGGAATTACAGTGCAGTCTTCCTACACCTCCTGACGTTCCTGTCTTTTGGGCAACGGATTCTCATCCACATCACAACAAATATCTTCTCTTGCGATACAGCGTGAAAATCATCTTTCAGAGTGTCTAATCCAGCCTCTGCAGGCATCAGCTGTGATGTCATCACACGTTACATCCATGGCAGCCAGAAGGGTCATCTGTGTATGCGGCTGGCCATCATATACTTTTAATCTTCATGCTGAGAAAAATTCCTCAACGGGGTTGAGTAGGGTGAGAGGAACTCCACCAGCATCCTGTTGTGGGCCGCAACCCATTGCCTGATGATGTTGGAGCGATGGAAACTGACATTCTCCCAAACTAACACGTACTTTGGCAGGTCATCTCCAATCTGCCCCCTCTCTTGTTCAGGGATGAGATCCCTGTAGAGAGTGTCAAAAGACTGTTTAGGTGTGAAAAGGGGCCGTCTGCAACACAGTGAAGTTGTCTTGCAGTCCTATGTGGAAAGAATATAGCAATGCAAAACACTAAATTGAGTAAAATAAAATGCCACCGTTTACTTAAAGTATACTTACTGTATATTGTAAAACTAGTGCTTAAATGTAGCGGGGATTATACTATTCTACAGAGACCCATTATAATGCATTTTGATCAACATGACATAAGCAATTGATAATGTAGGAATCTGCACAGAATTTTGTCATAATCATTTGCATGGATGTACCAAAGCATTTGCAACTTGTTCAAAGAAATGAGAAAATGCTTGTTTGATGTGCACACGTGACACAAGGATGTAAGGATTGAACAAGAAGTTTTGAGAATTTCAAATCGGATCAGAGAAATGTACCAAATTGACTTAGAAAAAACTGTATTTAAAGTGGGGGGGGTACTTTTGGGGCAGTTTTGTTTCACCCAAGTGTCCCATTTCCACCCCTCTCAAACTAATGCATGGATGCATATAGCCAGAAACAATTCATTTGATGCATGCAAAGAAGCAACACTGTGTGTCTCAAGAAGCATTTATTCATGATTACGTAGACATGCTAAAATTTCAAGGCCACAAACTACACATTACACATTACACATGACATTACACATTTCATAAAATTTACATTTAGTCATTTAGCAGATGTTTTTATCCAAAGCGACTTACAGACGAGGAAACATTGGAAGCAATTATAACAATATAGGCAACAAAATGCATAAGTTAATTAAATCCAGTCCATTAAAGCCTAGCACAGTATACAAAGCTAAGAATAGTGAGGAAAGTAAAAAAAAAAATTTTTAAGAAGACAGAAAATAGTAAGAGGTTCAAATCAGTCATCTACATTTTGACGGAAGATATGCATTTTCACACACTACACCGGCCTGTAGTGTTCTAGCAGTGTAAGGTTGAGAGTGAGTTTCTTCAGTAGGGGTGTGATGCAGGCCTCTTTGAAAGCAGTGGGAAATGTCCCAGTGGTGAGCAAAGAGTTGATGATGCGGGTCAGACCAGGCACACCTGCTGGAGAGATGGCATGGAGGAGATGGGTGGGGATGGGATCCAGTGGGCAGGTGGTAGGGTGGTTGGAATCAATGACCTTGGAAACATCGTCTTCAGACATAGGAGAAAAGGCGGGTGATGGTGGCGTAGAAAATTGGCTGTTGATGGCGGTAGTTTTCTTTACGAAAAACGATGCAAAATCATCAGCCGTTAACTCCGATGAAGGTGTGGGAGCAGGCGGACAGAGGAGAGCAGAGAAGGTTTTTAAGAGTGTGCGAGAGTCAGGAGAGTTGCTGATCTTCGAGTGGTTATAATCAGTTTTTGCAGAGGTGACGTCAACGGAGAAAGTAGAGAGAGAGAGGTCAGTATGGTCTTTTGACTTGTGCCATTTTCTCTCAGCTGACCGGAGGCTGGTGCGATGCTCACGTGGTACATCCGATAACCAGGGGGCAGACAGGGATGCACGGGCTGGTCCAGATGTAAGAGGGCATATGTTGTCCAAGCAGGATGTAAGCGTGGAACACAGAGTGTCTGTGGCACTGTTGGTATTCAAAAGAGAGAGCTCCTCAGAGGGGGGAGTGCAGACAAGACAGCAGAGGAAAAGCAGGAGGGAGGGACAGTAGGTAGCGCCGGAAAGTGACCAGCGGTAAGACATCTGCGTTGTCTGGAGCGGTGAGGTCGGGGGTGACAAAGAAGTGATCAGACGTGTGCAGCGGAGTGACCTGAGAGTGATGAGTGGAGCATTTCTCGAATCATCCTTGTCATTTGCAAAACAGTAAGTGCATTTCTGGTTTTGATTGTTTGATTGCAAGAGACGGCACATGATTCACGTTAACGCTTTTACTGTTTGTACAATAATTTATTGACAGACAGTGTCATTGTGATGCAGACAGGAAAAGACAGCACTGCATAGCACAAACAAATGTAGAAATCTGAACATAAGACAATCTCCTTAGGGAAAACTGTACATGCAGTGCAGTGGAATTACAGTGCAGTCTTCCTACACCTCCTGACGTTCCTGTCTTTTGGGCAACGGATTCTCATCCACATCACAACAAATATCTTCTCTTGCGATACAGCGTGAAAATCATCTTTCAGAGTGTCTAATCCAGCCTCTGCAGGCATCAGCTGTGATGTCATCACACGTTACATCCATGGCAGCCAGAATGGTCATCTGTGTATGCGGCTGGCCATCATATACTTTTAATCTTCATGCTGAGAAAAATTCCTCAACGGGGTTGAGTAGGGTGAGAGGAACTCCACCAGCATCCTGTTGTGGGCCGCAAACCATTGCCTGATGATGTTGGAGCGATGGAAACTGACATTGTCCCAAACTAACACGTACTTAGACCAAGATGGCGGCGCGTGTACATCGCGAGGCTCAGCGTCTCTCCAGTTTTAGCTTTTATATAGTGTATTTCTTGCTCATCTCGGGTCTGTTCGTCCAGAACAGTTGTGCATTTACATCGTACACCCGGCAGGAGCTTTTGGATATCAGTTTACGCATGTCCGGAAGTTGCATCAGCAACATTCAACTCGTCCCTGAGATCGTCAGAACATCCGATGCTACGCACCTCACACGGCCGGGCGGAAGTGCTCGTCGGCGGCGTCGAGATTGTAAACAAAGGCGGGGGAAGCGCGGAGGGCTAAGAGCTAGGCTAAAGCTAACACAAAACCGGCTCTCTTTACCCAGCATTTTCCTTGCTAATGTTCGATCATTAGTGAACAAAATGGACGAGATTAGACTCCGCATCATCAACAGCAAAAGACTTTTGAACTGCAATGTCATAATCTTCACGGAAACATGGCTACACAGCGGTATACCGGACAACGCTATTGAGTTAGTGGGCTACAACACACACCGGGCGGATAGAACGGCAGAGGAATCCGGTAAGACAAGAGGAGGTGGATTGTGCATCTACATCAACAAAACTTGGTGCACGAACTCTGTTATTGTCGGGAGACACTGCTCGGCTAACCTTGAGTTTCTCATGGTTAAATGTAGACCGTTTTATCTGCCACGGGAATTCACTTCCACCATTATAACGGCAGCTTACATTCCACCGGATGCTGATGCCAAGCTAGCTATGAAAGAACTTCATGCAGCCATCAGTAAACAACAGACTGCTCTCCCGGAGGCTGCATTTATTGTTGCGGGAGATTTTAATCACTCAACCTTAAAGACAGTGCTCCCTAAATTTCATCAGCATGTTTCCTGCCACACAAGAGGAAACAAAACTTTGGACCATGTCTACACAAACATGGCTAAAGCTTACACCGCGACCCCCCTCCCCCACCTGGGTCAATCTGATCACCTTTCTTTGTTCCTCACCCCCAAGTACATTAACCTCATTAATCGTGTGAAGCCATCAGTGAAGACCATCAAGGTGTGGCCTGCGGGGGCAGACTTTACACTCCAGGAAAGGTTTCAACACACAGACTGGAGTCTGTTTGCTTCTCAGGCCACCAGTGGCTCTCACACGGACATCAACAGCTACACCTCTTCTGTATTGGACTACATAAATTCCACCATTGATAGTGTCACAACCCAGAAGCAGATCACCACGTACCCTAATCAGAAGCCATGGATGAACAAGGAAGTGCGCCTCCTGTTGAAAGCACGTAACACTGCCTTCCGATCGGAAGATGCACAGGCCTATAGTACTTCGAGGGCAAATCTGAAGAGGGGCATCAAAAAGGCCAAGCACTGCTACAAGTTGAAGCTAGAGGAGCATTTTTCCAATTCTGACCCTCGACGCATGTGGCAGGGCATCCAGGCCATCAGTGATTACAAACCCAAACACTCCACCCCCATAGCCACAGATGCCGTCTTCCTGAACGAGCTTAATGACTTTTATGCTCGCTTTGAGAGAGACAACAAGGAAACAGCTACCAAGCTCACACCCTCTGCTGACCACCCAATCATCAAACTTAACTCCACTGATGTTCACAATGCACTAAGTCGGATCAACGCGCGCAAGGCTGCTGGCCCAGATGGCATCCCTGGTCGCGTACTCCGGGCATGTTCAGAGCAGCTCGCTGGGGTCTTCACGGACATCTTCAACCTGTCCCTCGCCCAAGCAGTGGTTCCAGCATGTTTTAAATCCACCTCCATTGTGCCCATCCCCAAAAATTCAAACCCGACGTGCCTGAACGACTACCGCCCGGTAGCACTCACACCAATTGTTATGAAGTGCTTTGAGCGGCTGGTCCTGGCACACCTAAAGGACTCTCTACCACCCACACTGGACCCATACCAATTTGCCTATCGAAACAATAGGAGCACAGATGATGCAGTGTCCATGGCGCTGCACTCCTTGCTCACACATCTGGACAATAAGGACACTTATGCCCGTATGCTGTTCGTAGACTTCAGTTCTGCTTTCAATACCGTCATCCCTTCCAAGCTAATCGTCAAACTTGGAAACCTAGGCATTAACAACCCTACCTGCAATTGGATTATGGACTTCCTGACGAACAGGCCCCAGCTTGTTAGGTTAGGCCCCATCTGCTCCACCACCACCACCCTCAACACTGGTGTACCACAGGGCTGCGTACTGAGCCCCTTTCTCTACTCCCTTTTCACACTCGACTGCAGGCCTGTGAACGGATCTAACTCCTTCATCAAGTTTGCAGACGATACAACAGTGATTAGTCTCATCAGCAACAACGATTAGACTGCATACAGGGAGGAGGTCCGGCACCTGGCCATATGGTGCTCAGACAACAACCTGCTCCTTAACACCTCCAAGACAAAGGAGATCATCGTGGACTTCAGGAAGGCGAAAGGAGACACACACGACCCCATCCACATTAATGGAATGGCTGTTGAACGTGTTTCCAGTTTTAAGTTCCTGGGGACTCACATTTCGGAGGACCTGTCCTGGACCACCAACACCTCATGCCTGGTCAAGAAGGCTCACCAGCGTCTCTTCTTTCTGAGGACACTGAAGAAGAACCAACTGTCTTCAACTATCCTGGTGAACTTCTATCGCTGCACGATAGAGAGCATCCTGACCAACTGTGTCACAGTCTGGTACGGGAACTGTTCTGTTGCTGAGCGCAAGGCACTGCAGCGGGTGGTGAAAACAGCCCAGCGCATCACAGGGACTACACTTTCTCCCATTGAGGACATCCAGAAGAAACGCTGTCTGCGTCGAGCTCGCAGCATTCTCAAGGACTCCTCTCACCCCGCTCATAGACTGTTTACTCTCCTGCCTTCTGGTAGGCGCTTCCGGTGCCTCCGGACAAGAACCAGCAGACTAAGAAACAGCTTTTTTCCCAGAGCTGTTTCATTATTGAACTCTGCCCCTCACTGATTCCAGTACCTCTCATACCCTTAACTCCAATGCTGCTACAACATTGTTTACATTGCACTACAGGGCTGCATGCATGACTGAACTGTACACACCAGTACTTCATGTTATCTGCTCTACCGGACTGTTTACACACACACAGCATCATTTGCACTCTATACTGCTCACTTGCACACCAGGAATATTAAACTGAATGCTCATTTGCACTAATGGACCACTTCCATAACTGCACTAACCTATATACTGCACTGTAATTCTATTAACTGCATCTAGTCATCTACTGCACTGTAACTTCAATAACTGCATTACTCATCAATTGCACTATAACTTCAATAACTGCATTAACTAATCAACTGCACTGTAACCTTATTAACTGCATCTACTCATCAATTGCACTGTAACTTCAATAACTGCATTAACTAACCAACTGTACGGTAACTCTATTAACTGCATCTACTCATCAATTGCACTATAACTTCAATAACTGCATTAACTAATCTACTGCTCTGTAACCTTATTAACTGCATTAACTCATATACTGCACCGTAACTTTAATAACTGCATTAACTTCAACTGCATTAACTCACCTATTGCACTGCAATAACTTTAATAACCAATGTCAATAATCTATGCATACCTAAGTCACTTGCACTATTTTAGTCTAAATTATTATCTGTTCATATCCACCTGTACATTAATGTTCATAGTACATAGTCATCTGTATATATTGTTCATAGTATATACCTTCTGTCATATTTTCATAGAACACACCTACTGCTAAATATTTTTATTATCCATGCCCACTGTATTATATTCTCAATATTGTATTCTGTATTTATTCTAACTGTATATCATGCACTTGCTAACTGCACTTCTGGTTAGACCTAAACTACATTTCGTTACACTGTACTTGTATATGTGTAATGACAATAAAGTTGAATCTAATCATCTAATCTACTTTGGCAGGTCATCTCCAATCTGCCCCCTCTCTTGTTCAGGGACGAGATCCCTGTAGAGAGTGTCAAAAGACTGTTTAGGTGTGAAAAGGGGCCATCTGCAACACAGTGAAGTTGTCTTGCAGTCCTATGTGGAAAGAATATAGCAATGCAAAACACTAAATTGAGTAAAATAAAATGCCACTGTTTACTTAAAGTATACTTACTGTATATTGTAAAACTAGTGCTTAAATGTCGTGGGGATTATACTATTCTACAGAGACCCATTATAATGCATTTTGATCAACATGACATAAGCAATTGATAATGTAGGAATCTGCACAGAATTTTATCATAATCATTTGCATGGATGTACCAAAGCATTTGCAACTTGTTCAAAGAAATGAGAAAATGCTTGTTTGATGTGCACACGTGGGGTACTTTTGGGGCAGTTTTGTTTCACCCAAGTGTCCCATTTCCACCCCTCTCAAACTAATGCATGGATGCATATAGCCAGAAACAATTCATTTGATGCATGCAAAGAAGCAACACTGTGTGTCTCAAGAAGCATTTATTCATGATTACGTAGACATGCTAAAATTTCAAGGCCACACACTACACATTATACATGACATTACACGTTTCATAAAATTTACATTTAGTCATTTAGCAGACGTTTTTATCCAAAGCGACTTACAGACGAGGAAACATTGGAAGCAATTATAACAATATAGGCAACAAAATGCATAAGTTAATTAAATCCAGTCCATTAAAGCCTAGCACAGTATACAAAGCTAAGAATAGTGAGGTAAGTAAAAAAATATTTTTTTAAGAAGACAGAAAATAATAAGAGGTTAAAATCAGTCATCTACATTTTGACGGAAGATATGCATTTTCACACACTACACCGGCCTGTAGTGTTCTAGCAGTGTAAGGTTTAGAGTGAGTCTCTTCAGTAGCGGTGTGATGCAGGCCTCTTTGAAAGCAGTGGGAAATGTCCCAGTGGTGAGCAAAGAGTTGATGATGCGGGTCAGACCAGGCACAACTGCTGGAGAGATGGCATGGAGGAGATGGGTGGGGATGGGATCCAGTGGGCAGGTGGTAGGGTGGTTGGAACCAATGACCTTGGAAACATCATCTTCAGACATAGGAGAAAAGGCGGGTGATGGTGGCGTAGAAAATTGGCTGTTGATGGCGGTAGTTTTCTTTACGAAGAACGATGCAAAATCATCAGCCGTTAACTCCGATGAAGGTGTGGGAGCAGGCGGACAGAGGAGAGCAGAGAAGGTTTTTAAGAGTGTGCGAGAGTCAGGAGAGTTGCTGATCTTCGAGTGGTTATAATCAGTTTTTGCAGAGGTGACGTCAACGGAGAAAGTAGAGAGAAGAGACTGGTAGAGAGAGAGAGGTCAGTATGGTCTTTTGACTTGTGCCATTTTCTCTCAGCTGACCGGAGGCTGGTGCGATGCTCACGTGGTACATCCGATAACCAGGGGGCAGACAGGGATGCACGGGCTGGTCCAGATGCAAGAGGGCATATGTTGTCCAAGCAGGATGTTAGCGTGGAACACAGAGTGTCTGTGGCACTGTTGGTATTCAAAAGAGAGAGCTCCTCAGAGGGGGGGAGTGCAGACAAGACAGCAGAGGAAAAGCAGGAGGGAGGGACCGTAGGTAGCGCCGGAAAGTGACCAGCGGTAAGACATCTGCGTTGTCTGGAGCGGTGAGGTCGGGGGTGACAAAGAACTGATCAGACGTGTGCAGCGGAGTGACCTGAGAGTGATGAGTGGAGCATTTCTCGAATCATCCTTGTCATTTGCAAAACAGTAAGTGCATTTCTGGTTTTGATTGTTTGATTGCAAGAGACGGCACATGATTCACGTTAACGCTTTTACTGTTTGTACAATCATTTATTGACAGACAGTGTCATTGTGATGCAGACAGGAAAAGACAGCACTGCATAGCACAAACAAATGTAGAAATCTGAACATAAGACAATCTCCTTAGGGAAAACTGTACATGCAGTGCAGTGGAATTACAGTGCAGTCTTCCTACACCTCCTGACGTTCCTGTCTTTTGGGCAACGGATTCTCATCCACATCACAACAAATATCTTCTCTTGCGATACAGCGTGAAAATCATCTTTCAGAGTGTCTAATCCAGCATCTGCAGGCATCAGCTGTGATGTCATCACACGTTACATCCATGGCAGCCAGAAGGGTCATCTGTGTATACGGCTGGCGATCATATACTTTTAATCTTCATGCTGAGAAAAATTCCTCAACGTGGTTGATGATGATGTTGGAGCGATTGAAACTGACATTGTCCCAAACTAACACGTACTTTGGCAGGTCATCTCCAATCTGCCCCTCTCTTGTTCAGGGATGAGATCCCTGTAGAGAGTGTCAAAAGACTGTTTAGGTGTGAAAAGGGGCCGTCTGCAACACAGTGAAGTTGTCTTGCAGTCCTATGTGGAAAGAATATAGCAATGCAAAACACTAAATTTAGTAAAATAAAATGCCACTGTTTACTTAAAGTATACTTACTGTATATTGTAAAACTAGTGCTTAAATGTCGTGGGGATTATACTATTCTACAGAGACCCATTATAATGCATTTTGATCAACATGACATAAGCAATTGATAATGTAGGAATCTGAACAGAATTTTGTCATAATCATTTGCATGGATGTACCAAAGCATTTGCAACTTGTTCAAAGAAATGAGAAAATGCTTGTTTGATGTGCACACGTGACACAAGGATGTAAGGATTGAACAAGAAGTTTTGAGAATTTCAAATCGGATCAGAGAAATGTACCAAATTGACTTAGAAAAAACTGTATTTAAAGTGGGGGGGGGGTACTTTTGGGGCAGTTTTGTTTCACCCAAGTGTCCCATTTCCACCCCTCTCAAACTAATGCATGGATGCATATAGCCAGAAACAATTCATTTGATGCATGCAAAGAAGCAACACTGTGTGTCTCAAGAAGCATTTATTCATGATTACGTAGACATGCTAAAATTTCAAGGCCACACACTACACATTACAAATGACTTTACACATTTCATAAAATTTACATTTAGTCATTTAGCAGACGTTTTTATCCAAAGCGACTTACAGACGAGGAAACATTGGAAGCAATTATAACAATATAGGCAACAAAATGCATAAGTTAATTAAATCCAGTCCATTAAAGCCTAGCACAGTATACAAAGCTAAGAATAGTGAGGTAAGTAAAAAAATAATTTTTTGAGAAGACAGAAAATAATAAGAATTTAAAATCAGTCATCTACATTTTGACGGAAGATATGCATTTTCACACACTACACCGGCCTGTAGTGTTCTAGCAGTGTAAGGTTGAGAGTGAGTTTCTTCAGTAGCGGTGTGATGCAGGCCTCTTTGAAAGCAGTGGGAAATGTCCCAGTGGTGAGCAAAGAGTTGATGATGCGGGTCAGACCAGGCACAACTGCTGGAGAGATGGCATGGAGGAGATGGGTGGGGATGGGATCCAGTGGGCAGGTGGTAGGGTGGTTGGAACCAATGACCTTGGAAACATCATCTTCAGACATAGGAGAAAAGGCGGGTGATGGTGGCGTAGAAAATTGGCTGTTGATGGCGGTAGTTTTCTTTACGAAGAACGATGCAAAATCATCAGCCGTTATCTCCGATGAAGGTGTGGGAGCAGGCGGACAGAGGAGAGCAGAGAAGGTTTTTAAGAGTGTGCGAGAGTCAGGAGAGTTGCTGATCTTCGAGTGGTTATAATCAGTTTTTGCAGAGGTGACGTCAACGGAGAAAGTAGAGAGAGAGAGGTCAGTATGGTCTTTTGACTTGTGCCATTTTCTCTCAGCTGACCGGAGGCTGGTGCGATGCTCACGTGGTACATCCGATAACCAGGGGGCAGACAGGGATGCACGGGCTGGTCCAGATGTAAGAGGGCATATGTTGTCCAAGCAGGATGTAAGCGTGGAACACAGAGTGTCTGTGGCACTGTTGGTATTCAAAAGAGAGAGCTCCTCAGAGGGGGGGAGTGCAGACAAGACAGCAGAGGAAAAGCAGGAGGGAGGGACCGTAGGTAGCGCCGGAAAGTGACCAGCGGTAAGACATCTGCGTTGTCTGGAGCGGTGAGGTCGGGGGTGACAAAGAAGTGATCAGACGTGTGCAGCGGAGTGACCTGAGAGTGATGAGTGGAGCATTTCTCGAATCATCCTTGTCATTTGCAAAACAGTAAGTGCATTTCTGGTTTTGATTGTTTGATTGCAAGAGACGGCACATGATTCACGTTAACGCTTTTACTGTTTGTACAATAATTTATTGACAGACAGTGTCATTGTGATGCAGACAGGAAAAGACAGCACTGCATAGCACAAACAAATGTAGAAATCTGAACATAAGACAATCTCCTTAGGGAAAACTGTACATGCAGTGCAGTGGAATTACAGTGCATTCTTCCTACACCTCCTGACGTTCCTGTCTTTTGGGCAACGGATTCTCATCCACATCACAACAAACATCTCCTCTTGCGATACAGCGTGAAAATCATCTTTCAGAGTGTCTAATCCAGCCTCTGCAGGCATCAGCTGTGATGTCATCACACGTTACATCCATGGCAGCCAGAAGGGTCATCTGTGTATGCGGCTGGCCATCATATACTTTTATTCTTCATGCTGAGAAAAATTCCTCAACGGGGTTGAGTAGGGTGAGAGGAACTCCACCAGCATCCTGTTGTGGGCCGCAAACCATTGCCTGATGATGTTGGAGCGATGGAAACTGACATTGTCCCAAACTAACACGTACTTTGGCAGGTCATCTCCAATCTGCCCCTCTCTTGTTCAGGGATGAGATCCCTGTAGAGAGTGTCAAAAGACTGTTTAGGTGTGAAAAGGGGCCGTCTGCAACACAGTGAAGTTGTCTTGCAGTCCTATGTGGAAAGAATATAGCAATGCAAAACACTAAATTGAGTAAAATAAAATGCCACCGTTTACTTAAAGTATACTTACTGTATATTGTAAAACTAGTGCTTAAATGTCGTGGGGATTATACTATTCTACAGAGACCCATTATAATGCATTTTGATCAACATGACATAAGCAATTGATAATGTAGGAATCTGCACAGACTTTTGTCATAATCATTTGCATGGATGTACCAAAGCATTTGCAACTTGTTCAAAGAAATGAGAAAATGCTTGTTTGATGTGCACACGTGACACAAGGATGTAAGGATTGAACAAGAAGTTTTGAGAATTTCAAATCGGATCTGAGAAATGTACCAAATTGACTTAGAAAAAACTGTATTTAAAGTGGGGGGGTTACTTTTGGGGCAGTTTTGTTTCACCCAAGTGTCCCATTTCCACCCCTCTCAAACTAATGCATGGATGCATATAGCCAGAAACAATTCATTTGATGCATGCAAAGAAGCAACACTGTGTGTCTCAAGAAGCATTTATTCATGATTACGTAGACATGCTAAAATTTCAAGGCCACACACTACACATTACACATTACACATGACATTACACATTTCATAAAATTTACATTTAGTCATTTAGCAGACGTTTTTATCCAAAGCGACTTACAGACGAGGAAACATTGGAAGCAATTATAACAATATAGGCAACAAAATGCATAAGTTAATTAAATCCAGTCCATTAAAGCCTAGCACAGTATACAAAGCTAAGAATAGTGAGGTAAGTAAAAAAATTTTTTTTTAAGAAGACAGAAAATAATAAGAGGTTAAAATCAGTCATCTACATTTTGACGGAAGATATGCATTTTCACACACTACACCGGCCTGTAGTGTTCTAGCAGTGTAAGGTTGGGAGTGAGTTTCTTCAGTAGCGGTGTGATGCAGGCCTCTTTGAAAGCAGTGGGAAATGTCCCAGTGGTGAGCAAAGAGTTGATGATGCGGGTCAGACCAGGCACAACTGCTGGAGAGATGGCATGGAGGAGATGGGTGGGGATGGGATCCAGTGGGCAGGTGGTAGGGTGGTTGGAACCAATGACCTTGGAAACATCATCTTCAGACATAGGAGAAAAGGCGGGTGATGGTGGCGTAGAAAATTGGCTGTTGATGGCGGTAGTTTTCTTTACGAAGAACGATGCAAAATCATCAGCCGTTAACTCCGATGAAGGTGTGGGAGCAGGCGGACAGAGGAGAGCAGAGAAGGTTTTTAAGAGTGTGCGAGAGTCAGGAGAGTTGCTGATCTTCGAGTGGTTACAATCAGTTTTTGCAGAGGTGACGTCAACGGAGAAAGTAGAGAGAGAGAGGTCAGTATGGTCTTTTGACTTGTGCCATTTTCTCTCAGCTGACCGGAGGCTGGTGCGATGCTCACGTGGTACATCCGATAACCAGGGGGCAGACAGGGATGCACGGGCTGGTCCAGATGTAAGAGGGCATATGTTGTCCAAGCAGGATGTAAGCGTGGAACACAGAGTGTCTGTGGCACTGTTGGTATTCAAAAGAGAGAGCTCCTCAGAGGGGGGGAGTGCAGACAAGACAGCAGAGGAAAAGCAGGAGGGAGGGACCGTAGGTAGCGCCGGAAAGTGACCAGCGGTAAGACATCTGCGTTGTCTGGAGCGGTGAGGTCGGGGGTGACAAAGAAGTGATCAGACGTGTGCAGCGGAGTGACCTGAGAGTGATGAGTGGAGCATTTCTCGAATCATCCTTGTCATTTGCAAAACAGTAAGTGCATTTCTGGTTTTGATTGTTTGATTGCAAGAGACGGCACATGATTCACGTTAACGCTTTTACTGTTTGTACAAAAATTTATTGACAGACAGTGTCATTGTGATGCAGACAGGAAAAGACAGCACTGCATAGCACAAACAAATGTAGAAATCTGAACATAAGACAATCTCCTTAGGGAAAACTGTACATGCAGTGCAGTGGAATTACAGTGCAGTCTTCCTACACCTCCTGACGTTCCTGTCTTTTGGGCAACGGATTCTCATCCACATCACAACAAATATCTTCTCTTGCGATACAGCGTGAAAATCATCTTTCAGACTGTCTAATCCAGCCTCTGCAGGCATCAGCTGTGATGTCATCACACGTTACATCCATGGCAGCCAGAAGGGTGATCTGTGTATGCGGCTGGAGATCATATACTTTTAATCTTCATGCTGAGAAAAATTCCTCAACGTGGTTGAGTAGGGTGAGAGGAACTCCACCAGCATCCTGTTGTGGGCCGCAAACCATTGCCTGATGATGTTGGAGCGATGGAAACTGACATTGTCCCAAACTAACACGTACTTTGGCAGGTCATCTCCAATCTGCCCCCTCTCTTGTTCAGGGATGAGATCCCTGTAGAGAGTGTCAAAAGACTGTTTAGGTGTGAAAAGGGGCCGTCTGCAACACAGTGAAGTTGTCTTGCAGTCCTATGTGGAAAGAATATAGCAATGCAAAACACTAAATTGAGTAAAATAAAACGCCACCGTTTACTTAAAGTATACTTACTGTATATTGTAAAACTAGTGCTTAAATGTCGTGGGGATTATACTATTCTACAGAGACCCATTATAATGCATTTTGATCAACATGACATAAGCAATTGATAATGTAGGAATCTGCACAGAATTTTGTCATAATCATTTGCATGGATGTACCAAAGCATTTGCAACTTGTTCAAAGAAATGAGAAAATGCTTGTTTGATGTGCACACGTGACACAAGGATGTAAGGTTTGAACAAGAAGTTTTGAGAATTTCAAATCGGATCAGAGAAATGTACCAAATTGACTTAGAAAAAACTGTATTTAAAGTGGGGGGGGGTACTTTTGGGGCAGTTTTGTTTCACCCAAGTGTCCCATTTCCACCCCTCTCAAACTAATGCATGGATGCATATAGCCAGAAACAATTCATTTGATGCATGCAAAGAAGCAACACTGTGTGTCTCAAGAAGCATTTATTCATGATTACGTAGACATGCTAAAATTTCAAGGCCACACACTACACATTACACATTACACATGACATTACACATTTCATAAAATTTACATTTAGTCATTTAGCAGACGTTTTTATCCAAAGCGACTTACAGACGAGGAAACATTGGAAGCAATTATAACAATATAGGCAACAAAATGCATAAGTTAATTAAATCCAGTCCATTAAAGCCTAGCACAGTATACAAAGCTAAGAATAGTGAGGTAAATAAAAAAATAATTTATTAAGAAGACAGAAAATAATAAGAGGTTAAAATCTGTCATCTACATTTTGACGGAAGATATGCATTTTCACACACTACACCGGCCTGTAGTGTTCTAGCAGTGTAAGGTTGAGAGTGAGTTTCTTCAGTAGCGGTGTGATGCAGGCCTCTTTGAAAGCAGTGGGAAATGTCCCAGTGGTGAGCAAAGAGTTGATGATGCGGGTCAGACCAGGCACAACTGCTGGAGAGATGGCATGGAGGAGATGGGTGGGGATGAGATCCAGTGGGCAGGTGGTAGGGTGGTTGGAACCAATGACCTTGGAAACATCATCTTCAGACATAGGAGAAAAGGCGGGTGATGGTGGCGTAGAAAATTGGCTGTTGATGGCGGTAGTTTTCATTACGAAGAACGATGCAAAATCATCAGCCGTTAACTCCGATGAAGGTGTGGGAGGAGGCGGACAGAGGAGAGCAGAGAAGGTTTTTAAGAGTGTGCGAGAGTCAGGAGAGTTGCTGATCTTCGAGTGGTTATAATCAGTTTTTGCAGAGGGTGACGTCAACTGAGAAAGTAGAGAGAGAGAGGTCAGTATGGTCTTTTGACTTGTGCCATTTTCTCTCAGCTGACCGGAGGCTGGTGCGATGCTCACGTGGTACATCCGATAACCAGGGGGCAGACAGGGATGCACGGGCTGGTCCAGATGTAAGAGGGCATATGTTGTCCAAGCAGGATGTAAGCGTGGAACACAGAGTGTCTGTGGCACTGTTGGTATTCAAAAGAGAGAGCTCCTCAGAGGGGGGGAGTGCAGACAAGACAGCAGAGGAAAAGCAGGAGGGAGGGACCGTAGGTAGCGCCGGAAAGTGACCAGCGGTAAGACATCTGTGTTGTCTGGAGCGGTGAGGTCGGGGGTGACAAAGAAGTGATCAGACGTGTGCAGCGGAGTGACCTGAGAGTGATGAGTGGAGCATTTCTCGAATCATCCTTGTCATTTGCAAAACAGTAAGTGCATTTCTGGTTTTGATTGTTTGATTGCAAGAGACGGCACATGATTCACGTTAACGCTTTTACTGTTTGTACAATAATTTATTGACAGACAGTGTCATTGTGATGCAGACAGGAAAAGACAGCACTGCATAGCACAAACAAATGTAGAAATCTGAACATAAGACAATCTCCTTAGGGAAAACTGTACATGCAGTGCAGTGGAATTACAGTGCAGTCTTCCTACACCTCCTGACGTTCCTGTCTTTTGGGCAACGGATTCTCATCCACATCACAACAAATATCTTCTCTTGCGATACAGCGTGAAAATCATCTTTCAGAGTGTCTAATCCAGCCTCTGCAGGCATCAGCTATGATGTCATCACACGTTACATCCATGGCAGCCAGAAGGGTCATCTGTGTATGCGGCTGGCCATCATATACTTTTAATCTTCATGCTGAGAAAAATTCCTCAACGGGGTTGAGCAGGGTGAGAGGAACTCCACCAGCATCCTGTTGTGGGCCGCAAACCATTGCCTGATGATGTTGGAGCGATGGAAACTGACATTGTCCCAAACTAACACGTACTTTGGCAGGTCATCTCCAATCTGCCCCCTCTCTTGTTCAGGGATGAGATCCCTGTAGAGAGTGTCAAAAGACTGTTTAGGTGTGAAAAGGGGCCGTCTGCAACACAGTGAAGTTGTCTTGCAGTCCTATGTGGAAAGAATATAGCAATGCAAAACACTAAATTGAGTAAAATAAAATGCCACTGTTTACTTAAAGTATACTTACTGTATATTGTAAAACTAGTGCTTAAATGTCGTGGGGATTATACTATTCTACAGAGACCCATTATAATGCATTTTGATCAACATGACATAAGCAATTGATAATGTAGGAATCTGCACAGAGTTTTGTCATAATCATTTGCATGGATGTACCAAAGCATTTGCAACTTGTTCAAAGAAATGAGAAAATGCTTGTTTGATGTGCACACGTGACACAAGGATGTAAGGTTTGAACAAGAAGTTTTGAGAATTTCAAATCGGATCAGAGAAATGTACCAAATTGACTTAGAAAAAACTGTATTTAAAGTGGGGGGGGGTACTTTTGGGGCAGTTTTGTTTCACCCAAGTGTCCCATTTCCACCCCTCTCAAACTAATGCATGGATGCATATAGCCAGAAACAATTCATTTGATGCATGCAAAGAAGCAACACTGTGTGTCTCAAGAAGCATTTATTCATGATTACGTAGACATGCTAAAATTTCAAGGCCACACACTACACATTACACATTACACATGACATTACACATTTCATAAAATTTACATTTAGTCATTTAGCAGACGTTTTTATCCAAAGCGACTTACAGACGAGGAAACATTGGAAGCAATTATAACAATATAGGCAACAAAATGCATAAGTTAATTAAATCCAGTCCATTAAAGCCTAGCACAGTATACAAAGCTAAGAATAGTGAGGTAAATAAAAAAATAATTTATTAAGAAGACAGAAAATAATAAGAGGTTAAAATCTGTCATCTACATTTTGACGGAAGATATGCATTTTCACACACTACACCGGCCTGTAGTGTTCTAGCAGTGTAAGGTTGAGAGTGAGTTTCTTCAGTAGCGGTGTGATGCAGGCCTCTTTGAAAGCAGTGGGAAATGTCCCAGTGGTGAGCAAAGAGTTGATGATGCGGGTCAGACCAGGCACAACTGCTGGAGAGATGGCATGGAGGAGATGGGTGGGGATGAGATCCAGTGGGCAGGTGGTAGGGTGGTTGGAACCAATGACCTTGGAAACATCATCTTCAGACATAGGAGAAAAGGCGGGTGATGGTGGCGTAGAAAATTGGCTGTTGATGGCGGTAGTTTTCATTACGAAGAACGATGCAAAATCATCAGCCGTTAACTCCGATGAAGGTGTGGGAGGAGGCGGACAGAGGAGAGCAGAGAAGGTTTTTAAGAGTGTGCGAGAGTCAGGAGAGTTGCTGATCTTCGAGTGGTTATAATCAGTTTTTGCAGAGGGTGACGTCAACTGAGAAAGTAGAGAGAGAGAGGTCAGTATGGTCTTTTGACTTGTGCCATTTTCTCTCAGCTGACCGGAGGCTGGTGCGATGCTCACGTGGTACATCCGATAACCAGGGGGCAGACAGGGATGCACGGGCTGGTCCAGATGTAAGAGGGCATATGTTGTCCAAGCAGGATGTAAGCGTGGAACACAGAGTGTCTGTGGCACTGTTGGTATTCAAAAGAGAGAGCTCCTCAGAGGGGGGGAGTGCAGACAAGACAGCAGAGGAAAAGCAGGAGGGAGGGACCGTAGGTAGCGCCGGAAAGTGACCAGCGGTAAGACATCTGTGTTGTCTGGAGCGGTGAGGTCGGGGGTGACAAAGAAGTGATCAGACGTGTGCAGCGGAGTGACCTGAGAGTGATGAGTGGAGCATTTCTCGAATCATCCTTGTCATTTGCAAAACAGTAAGTGCATTTCTGGTTTTGATTGTTTGATTGCAAGAGACGGCACATGATTCACGTTAACGCTTTTACTGTTTGTACAATAATTTATTGACAGACAGTGTCATTGTGATGCAGACAGGAAAAGACAGCACTGCATAGCACAAACAAATGTAGAAATCTGAACATAAGACAATCTCCTTAGGGAAAACTGTACATGCAGTGCAGTGGAATTACAGTGCAGTCTTCCTACACCTCCTGACGTTCCTGTCTTTTGGGCAACGGATTCTCATCCACATCACAACAAATATCTTCTCTTGCGATACAGCGTGAAAATCATCTTTCAGAGTGTCTAATCCAGCCTCTGCAGGCATCAGCTATGATGTCATCACACGTTACATCCATGGCAGCCAGAAGGGTCATCTGTGTATGCGGCTGGCCATCATATACTTTTAATCTTCATGCTGAGAAAAATTCCTCAACGGGGTTGAGCAGGGTGAGAGGAACTCCACCAGCATCCTGTTGTGGGCCGCAAACCATTGCCTGATGATGTTGGAGCGATGGAAACTGACATTGTCCCAAACTAACACGTACTTTGGCAGGTCATCTCCAATCTGCCCCCTCTCTTGTTCAGGGATGAGATCCCTGTAGAGAGTGTCAAAAGACTGTTTAGGTGTGAAAAGGGGCCGTCTGCAACACAGTGAAGTTGTCTTGCAGTCCTATGTGGAAAGAATATAGCAATGCAAAACACTAAATTGAGTAAAATAAAATGCCACTGTTTACTTAAAGTATACTTACTGTATATTGTAAAACTAGTGCTTAAATGTCGTGGGGATTATACTATTCTACAGAGACCCATTATAATGCATTTTGATCAACATGACATAAGCAATTGATAATGTAGGAATCTGCACAGAGTTTTGTCATAATCATTTGCATGGATGTACCAAAGCATTTGCAACTTGTTCAAAGAAATGAGAAAATGCTTGTTTGATGTGCACACGTGACACAAGGATGTAAGGATTGAACAAGAAGTTTTGAGAATTTCAAATCGGATCAGAGAAATGTACCAAATTGACTTAGAAAAAAATGTATTTAAAGTGGGGGGGGGGTACTTTTGGGGCAGTTTTGTTTCACCCAAGTGTCCCATTTCCACCCCTCTCAAACTAATGCATGGATGCATATAGCCAGAAACAATTCATTTGATGCATGCAAAGAAGCAACACTGTGTGTCTCAAGAAGCATTTATTCATGATTACGTAGACATGCTAAAATTTCAAGGCCACACACTACACATTACACATTACACATGACATTACACATTTCATAAAATTTACATTTAGTCATTTAGCAGACGTTTTTATCCAAAGCGACTTACAGACGAGGAAACATTGGAAGCAATTATAACAATATAGGCAACAAAATGCATAAGTTAATTAAATCCAGTCCATTAAAGCCTAGCACAGTATACAAATCTAAGAATAGTGAGGTAAGTAAAAAAATAATTTTTTGAGAAGACAGAAAATAATAAGAATTTAAAATCAGTCATCTACATTTTGACGGAAGATATGCATTTTCACACACTACACCGGCCTGTAGTGTTCTAGCAGTGTAAGGTTGAGAGTGAGTTTCTTCAGTAGCGGTGTGATGCAGGCCTCTTTGAAAGCAGTGGGAAATGTCCCAGTGGTGAGCAAAGAGTTGATGATGCGGGTCAGACCAGGCACAACTGCTGGAGAGATGGCATGGAGGAGATGGGTGGGGATGGGATCCAGTGGGCAGGTGGTAGGGTGGTTGGAACCAATGACCTTGGAAACATCATCTTCAGACATAGGAGAAAAGGCGGGTGATGGTGGTGTAGAAAATTGGCTGTTGATGGCGGTAGTTTTCTTTACGAAGAACGATGCAAAATCATCAGCCGTTAACTCCGATGAAGGTGTGGGAGCAGGCGGACAGAGGAGAGCAGAGAAGGTTTTTAAGAGTGTGCGAGAGTCAGGAGAGTTGCTGATCTTCGAGTGGTTATAATCAGTTTTTGCAGAGGTGACGTCAACGGAGAAAGTAGAGAGAGAGAGGTCAGTATGGTCTTTTGACTTGTGCCATTTTCTCTCAGCTGACCGGAGGCTGGTGCGATGCTCACGTGGTACATCCGATAACCAGGGGGCAGACAGGGATGCACGGGCTGGTCCAGATGCAAGAGGGCATATGTTGTCCAAGCAGGATGTAAGCGTGGAACACAGAGTGTCTGTGGCACTGTTGGCATTCAAAAGTGAGAGCTCCTCAGAGGGGGGAGTGCAGACAAGACAGCAGAGGAAAAGCAGGAGGGAGGGACCGTAGGTAGCGCCGGAAAGTGACCAGCGGTAAGACATCTGCGTTGTCTGGAGCTATGAGTTCGGGGGTGACAAAGAAGTGATCAGACGTGTGCAGCGGAGTGACCTGAGAGTGATGAGTGGAGCATTTCTCGAATCATCCTTGTCATTTGCAAAACAGTAAGTGCATTTCTGGTTTTGATTGTTTGATTGCAAGAGACGGCACATGATTCACGTTAACGCTTTTACTGTTTGTACAATAATTTATTGACAGACAGTGTCATTGTGATGCAGACAGGAAAAGACAGCACTGCATAGCTCAAACAAATGTAGAAATCTGAACATAAGACAATCTCCTTAGGGAAAACTGTACATGCAGTGCAGTGGAATTACAGTGCAGTCTTCCTACACCTCCTGACGTTCCTGTCTTTTGGGCAACGGATTCTCATCCACATCACAACAAATATCTTCTCTTGCGATACAGCGTGAAAATCATCTTTCAGAGTGTCTAATCCAGCCTCTGCAGGCATCAGCTGAGATGTCATCACACGTTTCATCCATGGCAGCCAGAAGGGTCATCTGTGTATGCGGCTGGCCATCATATACTTTTAATCTTCATGCTGAGAAAAATTCCTCAACGGGGTTGAGTAGGGTGAGAGGAACTCCACCAGCATCCTGTTGTGGGCCGCAAACCATTGCCTGATGATGTTGGAGCGATGGAAACTGACATTGTCCCAAACTAACACGTACTTTGGCAGGTCATCTCCAATCTGCCCCCTCTCTTGTTCAGGGATGATATCCCTGTAGAGAGTGTCAAAAGACTGTTTAGGTGTGAAAAGGGGCCGTCTGCAACACAGTGAAGTTGTCTTGCAGTCCTATGTGGAAAGAATATAGCAATGCAAAAGACTAAATTGAGTAAAATAAAATGCCACTGTTTACTTAAAGTATACTTACTGTATATTGTAAAACTAGTGCTTAAATGTTGTGGGGATTATACCATTCTACAGAGACCCATTATAATGCATTTTGATCAACATGACATAAGCAATTGATAATGTAGGAATCTGCACAGAATTTTGTCATAATCATTTGCATGGATGTACCAAAGCATTTGCAACTTGTTCAAAGAAATGAGAAAATGCTTGTTTGATGTGCACACGTGACACAAGGATGTAAGGATTGAACAAGAAGTTTTGAGAATTTCAAATCGGATCAGAGAAATGTACCAAATTGACTTAAAAAAAACTGTATTTAAAGTGGGGGGGGGGTACTTTTGGGGCAGTTTTGTTTCACCCAAGTGTCCCATTTCCACCCCTCTCAAACTAATGCATGGATGCATATAGCCAGAAACAATTCATTTGATGCATTGTGGGGATTTTAATGTGTTTTAGAAGTGCTATTACATTTAATATGCTTCATATGCATTATTACTTTTATTCATTCATATGCTTCCTATGCAGTATTATTTCATATGCATTATCACTTTTATTCATTCATATGCTTCATATGCAGTATTATTCTATATGCATTATTACTTTTAGAAGTGTTTTATTATTCTATTACTTGCGTACGATAACCCTTAACCTCATTTAATGTGTTGGAAGTTAACCATGAAAAGTTAAGGTTTGATATTGTGTACTAGAAAGAGGAAGTGGGGCGTGGGTGTCAAAAGGGGAAGTAGCAGGAGACAGCTGAGGTCTCAGGATGTGTGCATGCAACTGGAACGCCAAAAAAGGAGAAAATGTACACACACACATATTCCATTGTCTGACCTTTTAAACTATGTTGTTGCTGGGTAGAATTGGGGTGTGTGGGTTGTCATTTGATGTTTTGCAGAAACTCAGAGAATAATGGACTAAGAGCTGATTGGACTAATACCAGGCAACACGTCACCGGTCCACAGAGAAGATAGACAGCGTGAAATAACTATAAATATGATGCGGAACTGTTTTCCGGGGTTGTTTTCTGTAAAGACACTTTGTCTAAGGCAACCCAACGGCTGTTTTATTTTTTGAATCTTCTGATCAATAAACTTCAAGATTTACTTTGACTGGCCTCCCTCCAATTTTGAACACGCAAGAACACATTTAGAATGTTCTACAGAATGGTGACATCCGACGTGATTGGAGAAGAGGGGCATTTAGAAGAATTGTAAAAGTCGGGGATTGACCGAGAACTGGGACGAGATAACTTTGAGTCCAACACACGGCCGACAATATAAAAGGTAAGCAGAAAACCTGTTTAAACTAATTTCTGCAAATTGAATATTCCAAATTCATGTGTTGAATTCAAAAGTATATCCGTGTCATTGATTACAAAATAGAAATTGTTGATATTTGTTGATCAGAATAAAAGGAGGGTTTTAAACATTTGAAGACGAGGTTAGATTCCTGCGTCACAATAGTTAAGAAGAGAACTATTGTTGGTTTTGAATATTTGAAGACGAGGTTAGATTCCTACGTCACAATAGTTAAGAAGAGAACTATTGTTGGTTTTGAATATTTGAAGACGAGGTTAGATTCCTGCGTCACAATAGTTAAGAAGAGAACTATTGTTGGTTTTGAACATTTGAAGACGGGGTGAGAGGCCCGCGTCACAATAGTTAAAGATAAAATTATTGTTGGAAAATACTTTTGGGACGCCTACACGTAACCAGACGTGAGTACGCCAAAAGATAAAATTATTGTTGGGAAATACTTTTGAAACGCCTACACGTAACCAGTCGTGAGTACGCCAAAAGATAAAATTATTGTTGGAAAATACTCTTGGAACGCCTACACGTAACCAGTCGTGAGTACGCCAAAAGATAAAATTATTGTTGGGAAATACTTTGGAACGCCTACACGTAACCAGTCGTGAGTACGCCAAAAATAAGTAAACTGTATATATTGAGAGTTTATTCTGTACTGAATATTATTTTACAAAAAGTATAGTAAAACATAAGTAAATTGTGTATATTTAGAGTGTATTGTGCATTGAATATTATTTTAAAAGAATAGTGAAAGACAATTACAGTGTATATATTGCTTGTGTATTGTGCAGTGAATATCAGTTTGTAGAATGTTTGAGTTTGAGAGAGAATGTGAGGGAGACGGGTGTGTCCCGATAACCACACAATGGGGGAGAGTAGTGGATATGTTGATGGCTCAAACGGAACCAAAAAATCATAAGAAATAAAATAAGATTTGGGAATGTAAATTGAGTCAGATGTGTTTGGAAAATTTATGGCAGGAACCAGATAAATTATCAATCAGATTAGCGCCAAAGGTCAGAGAAATGGAAAAGAGAGCGCATTTAAAATTGGCTAGACATGTTGAAGAGGCAAACATGTGAAGTGGGTAGGAAAGAACAAACACAAAAATGAGGAAGTAAAACTAAGAGAAGATTTACGTCTGTGGACACGTGTTGCTCTCACAGCTACTGCTCTGAGTCCCAAGAATAACACAGACCGTGTGCACTCGGCAAAGTCACAGAAAGAACTGGTGAGGAAGTCAGGAAGTGAAAGTACCAGTATCTCATGTCGTGTAGCCTCAGCCCCCTTATATCCTGATCTGAGCAAACTGCAGCCTCCGCCCTATGCACCAGCAACACAACAAGTTCAAGTTAATGTGAAAGAATCAGTGGTAGAGGCAGACATACCCGAGCTTGAGGATTTGCAAAACCAAATTAAGAAATTGACTACACAGGTAGAACAAGTAACGAACAGACAGGAAGCATCTCAACACAATGATGAAGAAGATGAGGATAGAGAGGAAAAGGGATCGTGTAAAAATAGCAACATTGAGTCACCATCAAATGAATGTAACATAGTCATTAAAGGGACTATGACGGCCACACCTGTGGCGCATAGAACAAGAAGCCACCACCAGCCCACTAGTAGCCAACACACCCCACCCAGAGATAGAGAGTGGGATGCTGAGCATCCAGTAGGGGGCCAGCCAAAAAGGACGGGTGGATATGACCTCAGTGCCCTCTCACCACTCCCAATTAACAGAGCAGCAGCACAGTATGACGACGAGAATGAAGAAAGCGATATGGCACGCGCACAACTGATGGCAGATAACGGATGGCACTTTAAAAATGAGCACCTACAAGTTGTGGAAAAGGCACTGGGCCTAACGCATGCATTTGGGGCCGTTTATCATCCAGAATCGCAAGGGAAGGTGGAACGCATGAACTTAACACTGAAACTTAAATTGGCTAAAATCTGTGCACAGACCAAATTGACATGGCTCGCAGCTCTTCCGTTGGCTTTAATGTCTGTACGTTCGTCTGTCAACAGAATCACTGGCTTTACACCTTTTGAATTGCTCACAGGTCGCTCATTTCCAGGACCATCGACGCCGCTGAAGCCAGAAGCCTGTGTACCAATTTCACACTGTGTTTATTGTGACAAACTGACTGCTATGATTAAACATTTCTCCCAGCAGGCTCCAGTTGACATTGCCGAAGGGCCCATTCCGGCCCCGTCAGAGTGGGTTCGCCTAAAGAAGTTTCGCAGGAAGTGGAATGAGCCACGCTGGACTGAACCCCTGAAAGTCACAGCAAGGACGTCACATTGTGTTCGCCTATTGGGGAAAGGCGACACCTGGTATCATTTGTCATCTTGTGTTAATTGTGATCCACCAAACAGGTCGTTGGCTGAAACTGCGGTGGACCTGAGGATTCAGGTCCAAGAGAGGGAGGGTAACAGCGAAGCAGAACCAACCACAGGGCCATTACAAATTCTGTGTAAAAAAGGTGACATTTTTTCAAGCCCACAGGGTGAACCTCTAGCACATTGTGTGAGTGAGGATTGTGCATACGGAGCAGGTATTGCAGTGACATTTAAAAACAGGTAAAACAAGCAAAACAAAAGAACAGGTGATTGTGCAGTAACTCACGAGGAAGACGGTAGAACTATTTTCCACTTAGTCACTAAAGCAAAATGCACGGACAAACCAACCTATGACGATCTCACAAAAAGCTTAACACAGATGAGAAATTGGTTTGTCGAACATAAGGTGAAGAGTGTGTCCGTACCCCGGCTGGGGTGTGGATTGGACAAACTAGATTTTCAAAAAGTCCAGAACATACTGAAACAGGTGTTCGAAGGAGTACAGATAGTGATAACTATATACTCATTATAATCAAGAGGTACGAATATTTTAATCTTTTATACAATCATTTTTCATATTCAATCATTTTATGCAATTATTTTTCATACTCATTATTGCTGTGGTGATTTTTCATATTCTCATTTTTATATTTTTAATCATTTTTACATTCATTATTGCTGTTGTGATTTTTATATTCTCATATTCATTAACGCATGACCACTTATTCCTTACAGTCAAGTACATTTTGTGAAAGTGAAAGTGAAAGTGACCTATTTGTCAGTTATGGAGAACCATACCTGAAATTTGCCCTCTGCATTTAACCCATCCAGAGAGTAGTGAACACACGCACAGCAAGTGGTGAACACACATACACCCGGCGCAGTGGGCAGCTATCACTGCAGCGCCCGGGGAGCAAGTAGGGGTCAGGTGCCTTGCTCAAGGGCACCTCAGTCGTTACCTGCCGGCCCTGAGGATCGAACTGGCAACCTTCTGGTCATGAGTCCGACTCTCTAACCATTAGGCCATGACTGCCCCTGTGTGATTTTAACTATACATATATTTTCTTAATCGCATATTTTCATTAAGTATACTGTGTGTTTAACCATTTCAATATTCAAGAGTGTTTTATTGTTCCTTTAAAGTCCAAGAGAGGGTAACGAGATGAGGCTGTGGGAAAATGGGAAGTGTGCGGGAATACTCCTTGTCATCACCATCATCATAGTAGGCATAATTTTTGGTGTTGAAAAATTACAAACTAGTAAAAATGCTACAAGGCAAAAAAAAAAGGCAACTACAACTGACCAGTGTCCCCCTTACAGTATGCCATTGCTGTCTGGCGACCAATTAATAGACGACGATGAGGGTGATGACAACGATGAATGCAATTATGTGTGACCTTTTTTTTTTAAAAGGTCAAGAGAGGGACTGTGGGGATTTTAATGTGTTTTAGAAGTGCTATTACATTTAATATGCTTCATATGCATTATTACTTTTATTCATTCATATGCTTCCTATGCAGTATTATTTCATATGCATTATCACTTTTATTCATTCATATGCTTCATATGCAGTATTATTCTATATGCATTATTACTTTTAGAAGTGTTTTATTATTCTATTACTTGCGTACGATAACCCTTAACCTCATTTAATGTGTTGGAAGTTAACCATGAAAAGTTAAGGTTTGATATTGTGTACTAGAAAGAGGAAGTGGGGCGTGGGTGTCAAAAGGGGAAGTAGCAGGAGACAGCTGAGGTCTCAGGATGTGTGCATGCAACTGGAACGCCAAAAAAGGAGAAAATGTACACACACACATATTCCATTGTCTGACCTTTTAAACTATGTTGTTGCTGGGTAGAATTGGGGTGTGTGGGTTGTCATTTGATGTTTTGCAGAAACTCAGAGAATAATGGACTAAGAGCTGATTGGACTAATACCAGGCAACACGTCACCGGTCCACAGAGAAGATAGACGGCGTGAAATAACTATAAATATGATGCGGAACTGTTTTCCGGGGTTGTTTTCTGTAAAGACACTTTGTCTAAGGCAACCCAACGGCTGTTGTATTTTTTGAATCTTCTGATCAATAAACTTCAAGATTTACTTTGACTGGCCTCCCTCCAATTTTGAACACGCAAGAACACATTTAGAATGTTCTATAGCATGCAAAGAAGCAACACTGTGTGTCTCAAGAAGCATTTATTCATGATTACGTAGACATGCTAAAATTTCAAGGCCACACACTACACATTACACATGACATTACACATTTCATAAAATTTACATTTAGTCATTTAGCAGACGTTTTTATCCAAAGCGACTTACAGACGAGGAAACATTGGAAGCAATTATAACAATATAGGCAACAAAATGCATAAGTTAATTAAATCCAGTCCATTAAAGCCTAGCACAGTATACAAAGCTATGAATAGTGAGGTAAGTAAAAAAACACTTTTTTAAGAAGACAGAAAATAATAAGAGGTTAAAATCAGTCATCTACATTTTGACGGAAGATATGCATTTTCACAAACTACACCGGCCTGTAGTGTTCTAGCAGTGTAAGGTTGAGAGTGAGTCTCTTCAGTAGCGGTGTGATGCAGGCCTCTTTGAAAGCAGTGGGAAATGTCCCAGTGGTGAGCAAAGAGTTGATGATGCGGGTCAGACCAGGCACAACTGCTGGAGAGATGGCATGGAGGAGATGGGTGGGGATGGGATCCAGTGGGCAGGTGGTAGGGTGGTTGGAACCAATGACCTTGGAAACATCATCTTCAGACATAGGAGAAAAGGCGGGTGATGGTGGCGTAGAAAATTGGCTGTTGATGGCGGTAGTTTTCTTTACGAAGAACGATGCAAAATCATCAGCCGTTAACTCCGATGAAGGTGTGGGAGCAGGCGGACAGAGGAGAGCAGAGAAGGTTTTTAAGAGTGTGCGAGAGTCAGGAGAGTTGCTGATCTTCGAGTGGTTATAATCAGTTTTTGCAGAGGTGACGTCAACGGAGAAAGTAGAGAGAGAGAGGTCAGTATGGTCTTTTGACTTGTGCCATTTTCTCTCAGCTGACCGGAGGCTGGTGCGATGCTCACGTGGTACATCCGATAACCAGGGGGCAGACAGGGATGCACGGGCTGGTCCAGATGGAAGAGGGCATATGTTGTCCAAGCAGGATGTAAGCGTGGAACACAGAGTGTCTGTGGCACTGTTGGTATTCAAAAGAGAGAGCTCCTCAGAGGGGGGGGAGTGCAGACAAGACAGCAGAGGAAAAGCAGGAGGGAGGGACCGTAGGTAGCGCCGGAAAGTGACCAGCGGTAAGACATCTGCGTTGTCTGGAGCGGTGAGGTCGGGGGTGACAAATAAGTGATCAGACGTGTGCAGCGGAGTGAACTGAGAGTGATGAGTGGAGCATTTCTCGAATCATCCTTGTCATTTGCAAAACAGTAAGTGCATTTCTGGTTTTGATTGTTTGATTGCAAGAGACGGCACATGAGTCACGTTTACGCTTTTACTGTTTTTACAATAATTTATAGACAGACAGTGTCATTGTGATGCAGACAGGAAAAGACAGCACTGCATAGCACAAACAAATGTAGAAATCTGAATATAAGACAATCTCCTTAGGGAAAACTGTACATGCAGTGCAGTGGAATTACAGTGCAGCCTTCCTACACCTCCTGACGTTCCTGTCTTTTGGGCAACGGATTCTCATCCACATCACAACAAATATCTTCTCTTGCGATACAGCGTGAAAATCATCTTTCAGAGTGTCTAATCCAGCCTCTGCAGGCATCAGCTGTGATGTCATCACACGTTACATCCATGGCAGCCAGAAGGGTCATCTGTGTATGCGGCTGGCGATCGTATACTTTTAATCTTCATGCTGAGAAAAATTCCTCAACGTGGTTGAGTAGGGTGAGAGGAACTCCACCAGCATCCTGTTGTGGGCCGCAAACCATTGCCTGATGATGTTGGAGCGATGGAAACTGACATTGTCCCAAACTAACACGTACTTTGGCAGGTCATCTCCAATCTGCCCCCTCTCTTGTTCAGGGATGATATCCCTGTAGAGAGTGTCAAAAGACTGTTTAGGTGTGAAAAGGGGCCGTCTGCAACACAGTGAAGTTGTCTTGCAGTCCTATGTGGAAAGAATATAGCAATGCAAAACACTAAATTGAGTAAAATAAAATGCCACTGTTTACTTAAAGTATACTTACTGTATATTGTAAAACTAGTGCTTAAATGTCGTGGGGATTATACTATTCTACAGAGACCCATTATAATGCATTTTGATCAACATGACATAAGCAATTGATAATGTAGGAATCTGCACAGAGTTTTGTCATAATCATTTGCATGGATGTACCAAAGCATTTGCAACTTGTTCAAAGAAATGAGAAAATGCTTGTTTGATGTGCACACGTGACACAAGGATGTAAGGATTGAACAAGAAGTTATGAGAATTTCAAATCGGATCAGAGAAATGTACCAAATTGACTTAAAAAAAACTGTATTTAAAGTGGGGGGGGGGGTACTTTTGGGGCAGTTTTGTTTCACCCAAGTGTCCCATTTCCACCCCTCTCAAACTAATGCATGGATGCATATAGCCAGAAACAATTCATTTGATGCATGCAGAGAAGCAACACTGTGTGTCTCAAGAAGCATTTATTCATAATTACGTAGACATGCTAAAATTTCAAGGCCACACACTACACATTACACATTACACATGACATTACACATTTCATAAAATTTACATTTAGTCATTTAGCAGACGTTTTTATCCAAAGCGACTTACAGACGAGGAAACATTGGAAGCAATTATAACAATATAGGCAACAAAATGCATAAGTTAATTAAATCCAGTCCATTAAAGCCTAGCACAGTATACAAAGCTAAGAATAGTGAGGTAAGTAAAAAAAATACTTTTTTAAGAAGACAGAAAATAATAAGAGGTTAAAATCAGTCATCTACATTTTGACGGAAGATATGCATTTTCACACACTACACCGGCCTGTAGTGTTCTAGCAGTGTAAGGTTGAGAGTGAGTTTCTTCAGTAGCGGTGTGATGCAGGCCTCTTTGAAAGCAGTGGGAAATGTCCCAGTGGTGAGCAAAGAGTTGATGATGCGGGTCAGACCAGGCACAACTGCTGGAGAGATGGCATGGAGGAGATGGGTGGGGATGGGATCCAGTGGGCAGGTGGTAGGGTGGTTGGAACCAATGACCTTGGAAACATCATCTTCAGACATAGGAGAAAAGGCGGGTGATGGTGGCGTAGAAAATTGGCTGTTGATGGCGGTAGTTTTCTTTACGAAGAACGATGCAAAATCATCAGCCGTTAACTCCGATGAAGGTGTGGGAGCAGGCGGACAGAGGAGAGCAGAGAAGGTTTTTAAGAGTGTGCGAGAGTCAGGAGAGTTGCTGATCTTCGAGTGGTTATAATCAGTTTTTGCAGAGGTGACGTCAACGGGGAAAGTAGAGAGAGAGAGGTCAGTATGGTCTTTTGACTTGTGCCATTTTCTCTCAGCTGACCGGAGGCTGGTGCGATGCTCACGTGGTACATCCGATAACCAGGGGCAGACAGGGATGCACGGGCTGGTCCAGATGTAAGAGGGCATATGTTGTCCAAGCAGGATGTAAGCGTGGAACACAGAGTGTCTGTGGCACTGTTGGTATTAAAAAAGAGAGAGCTCCTCAGAGGGGGGGAGTGCAGACAAGACAGCAGAGGAAAAGCAGGAGGGAGGGACCGTAGGTAGCGCCGGAAAGTGACCAGCGGTAAGACATCTGCGTTGTCTGGAGCGGTGAGGTCGGGGGTGACAAAGAAGTGATCAGACGTGTGCAGCGGAGTGACCTGAGAGTGATGAGTGGAGCATTTCTCGAATCATCCTTGTCATTTGCAAAACAGTAAGTGCATTTCTGGTTTTGATTGTTTGATTGCAAGAGACGGCACATGATTCACGTTAACGCTTTTACTGTTTGTACAATAATTTATTGACAGACAGTGTCATTGTGATGCAGACAGGAAAAGACAGCACTGCATAGCACAAACAAATGTAGAAATCTGAACATAAGACAATCTCCTTAGGGAAAACTGTACATGCAGTGCAGTGGATTTACAGTGCAGTCTTCCTACACCTCCTGACGTCCCTGTCTTTTGGGCAACGGATTCTCATCCACATCACAACAAATATCTTCTCTTGCGATACAGCGTGAAAATCATCTTTCAGAGTGTCTAATCCAGCATCTGCAGGCATCAGCTGTGATGTCATCACACGTTACATCCATGGCAGCCAGAAGGGTCATCTGTGTATACGGCTGGCGATCATATACTTTTAATCTTCATGCTGAGAAAAATTCCTCAACGTGGTTGATGATGATGTTGGAGCGATGGAAACTGACATTGTCCCAAACTAACACGTACTTTGGCAGGTCTTCTCCAATCTGCCCCTCTCTTGTTCAGGGATGAGATCCCTGTAGAGAGTGTCAAAAGACTGTTTAGGTGTGAAAAGGGGCCGTCTGCAACACAGTGAAGTTGTCTTGCAGTCCTATGTGGAAAGAATATAACAATGCAAAACACTAAATTGAGTAAAATAAAATGCCACTGTTTACTTAAGTATACTTACTGTATATTGTAAAACTAGTGCTTAAATGTCGTGGGGATTATACTATTCTACAGAGACCCATTATAATGCATTTTGATCAACATGACATAAGCAATTGATAATGTAGGAATCTGCACAGAATTTTGTCATAATCATTTGCATGGATGTACCAAAGCATTTGCAACTTGTTCAAAGAAATGATAAAATGCATGTTTGATGTGCACACGTGACACAAGGATGTAAGGATTGAACAAGAAGTTTTGAGAATTTCAAATCGGATCTGAGAAATGTACCAAATTGACTTAGAAAAAACTGTATTTAAAGTGGGGGGGGGGTACTTTTGGGGCAGTTTTGTTTCACCCAAGTGTCCCATTTCCACCCCTCTCAAACTAATGCATGGATGCATATAGCCAGAAACAATTCATTTGATGCATGCAAAGAAGCAACACTGTGTGTCTCAAGAAGCATTTATTCATGATTACGTAGACATGCTAAAATTTCAAGGCCACACACTACACATTACACATTACACATGACATTACACATTTCATAAAATTTACATTTAGTCATTTAGCAGACGTTTTTATCCAAAGCGACTTACAGACGAGGAAACATTGGAAGCATTTATAACAATATAGGCAACAAAATGCATAAGTTAATTAAATCCAGTCCATTAAAGCCCAGCACAGTATACAAAGCTAAGAATAGTGAGGTAAGTAAAAAAAATTTTTTAAGAAGACAGAAAATAATAAGAGGTTAAAATCAGTCATCTACATTTTGACGGAAGATATGCATTTTCACACAGTACACCGGCCTGTAGTGTTCTAGCAGTGTAAGGTTGAGAGTGAGTTTCTTCAGTAGCGGTGTGATGCAGGCCTCTTTGAAAGCAGTGGGAAATGTCCCAGTGGTGAGCAAAGAGTTGATGATGCGGGTCAGACCAGGCACAACTGCTGGAGAGATGGCATGAAGGAGATGGGTGGGGATGGGATCCTGTGGGCAGGTGGTTGGGTGGTTGGAACCAATGACCTTGGAAACATCATCTTCAGACATAGGAGAAAAGGCGGGTGATGGTGGCGTAGAAAATTGGCTGTTGATGGCGGTAGTTTTCTTTACGAAGAACGATGCAAAATCATCAGCCGTTAACTCCGATGAAGGTGTGGGAGCAGGCGGACAGAGGAGAGCAGAGAAGGTTTTTAAGAGTGTGCGAGAGTCAGGAGAGTTGCTGATCTTCGAGTGATTATAATCAGTTTTTGCAGAGGTGACGTCAACGGAGAAAGTAGAGAGAAGAGACTGGTAGAGAGAGAGAGGTCAGTATGGTCTTTTGACTTGTGCCATTTTCTCTCAGCTGACCGGAGGCTGGTGCGATGCTCACGTGGTACATCCGATAACCAGGGGGCAGACAGGGATGCACGGGCTGGTCCAGATGCAACAGGGCATATGTTGTCCAAGCAGGATGTAAGCGTGGAACACAGAGTGTCTGTGGCACTGTTGGTATTCAAAAGAGAGAGCTCCTCAGAGGGGGGGAGTGCAGACAAGACAGCAGAGGAAAAGCAGGAGGGAGGGACCGTAGGTAGCGCCGGAAAGTGACCAGCGTTAAGACATCTGCGTTGTATGGAGCGGTGAGGTCGGGGGTGACAAAGAAGTGATCAGACGTGTGCAGCGGAGTGACCTGAGAGTGATGAGTGGAGCATTTCTCGAATCATCCTTGTCATTTGCAAAACAGTAAGTGCATTTCTGGTTTTGATTGTTTGATTGCAAGAGACGGCACATGATTCACGTTAACGCTTTTACTGTTTGTACAATAATTTATTGACAGACAGTGTCATTGTGATGCAGACAGGAAAAGACAGCACTGCATAGCACAAACAAATGTAGAAATCTGAACATAAAACAATCTCCTTATGGGAAAACTGTACATGCAGTGCAGTGGAATTACAGTGCAGTCTTCCTACACCTCCTGACGTTCGTGTCTTTTGGGCAACGGAATCTCATCCACATCACAACAAATATCTTCTCTTGCGATACAGCGTGAAAATCATCTTTCAGAGTGTCTAATCCAGCCTCTGCAGGCATCAGCTGTGATGTCATCACACGTTACATCCATGGCAGCCAGAAGGGTCATCTGTGTATGCGGCTGGCGATCATATACTTTTAATCTTCATGCTGAGAAAAATTCCTCAACGTGGTTGATGATGATGTTGGAGCGATGGAAACTGACATTGTCCCAAACTAACACGTACTTTGGCAGGTCATCTCCAATCTGCCCCCTCTCTTGTTCAGGGATGAGATCCCTGTAGAGAGTGTCAAAAGACTGTTTAGGTGTGAAAAGGGGACGTCTGCAACACATTGAAGTTGTCTTGCAGTCCTATGTGGAAAGAATATAGCAATGCAAAACACTAAATTGAGTAAAATAAAATGCCACTGTTTACTTAAAGTATACTTACTGTATATTGTAAAACTAGTGCTTAAATGTCGTGGGGATTATACAATTCTACAGAGACCCATTATAATGCATTTTGATCAACATGACATAAGCAATTGATAATGTAGGAATCTGCACAGAATTTTGTCATAATCATTTGCATGGATGTACCAAAGCATTTGCAACTTGTTCAAAGAAATGAGAAAATGCTTGTTTGATGTGCACACGTGACACAAGGATGTAAGGATTGAACAAGAAGTTTTGAGAATTTCAAATCGGATCTGAGAAATGTACCAAATTGACTTAGAAAAAACTGTATTTAAAGTGGGGGGGGGTACTTTTGGGGCAGTTTTGTTTCACCCAAGTGTCCCATTTCCACCCCTCTCAAACTAATGCATGGATGCATATAGCCAGAAACAATTCATTTGATGCATGCAAAGAAGCAACACTGTGTGTCTCAAGAAGCATTTATTCATGATTACGTAGACATGCTAAAATTTCAAGGCCACACACTACACATTACACATTACACATGACATTACACATTTCATAAAATTTACATTTAGTCATTTAGCAGACGTTTTTATCCAAAGCGACTTACAGACGAGGAAACATTGGAAGCAATTATAACAATAGAGGCAACAAAATGCATAAGTTAATTAAATCCAGTCCATTAAAGCCTAGCACAGTATATAAAGCTAAGAATAGTGAGGTAAGTAAAAAAATATTTTTTTAAGAAGACAGAAAATAGTAAGATGTTAAAATCAGTCATCTACATTTTGACGGAAGATATGCATTTTCACACACTACACCGGCCTGTAGTGTTCTAGCAGTGTAAGGTTGAGAGTGAGTTTCTTCAGTAGCGGTGTGATGCAGGCCTCTTTGAAAGCAGTGGGAAATGTCCCAGTGGTGAGCAAAGAGTTGATGATGCGGGTCAGACCAGGCACAACTGCTGGAGAGATGGCATGGAGGAGATAGGTGGGGATGGGATCCAGTGGGCAGGTGGTAGGGTGGTTGGAACCAATGACCTTGGAAACATCATCTTCAGACATAGGAGAAAAGGCGGGTGATGGTGGCGTAGAAAATTGGCTGTTGATGGCGGTAGTTTTCTTTACGAAGAACGATGCAAAATCATCAGCCGTTAACTCCGATGAAGGTGTGGGAGCAGGCGGACAGAGGAGAGCAGAGAAGGTTTTTAAGAGTGTGCGAGAGTCAGGAGAGTTGCTGATCTTCGAGTGGTTATAATCAGTTTTTGCAGAGGTGACGTCAACGGAGAAAGTAGAGAGAGAGAGGTCAGTATGGTCTTTTGACTTGTGCCATTTTCTCTCAGCTGACCGGAGGCTGGTGCGATGCTCATGTGGTACATCCGATAACCAGGGGGCAGACAGGGATGCACGGGCTGGTCCAGATGTAAGAGGGCATATGTTGTCCAAGCAGGATGTAAGCGTGGAACACAGAGTGTCTGTGGCACTGTTGGTATTCAAAAGAGAGAGCTCCTCAGAGGGGGGGAGTGCAGACAAGACAGCAGAGGAAAAGCAGGAGGGAGGGACCGTAGGTAGCGCCGGAAAGTGACCAGCGGTAAGACATCTGCGTTGTCTGGAGCGGTGAGGTCGGGGGTGACAAAGAAGTGATCAGACGTGTGCAGCGGAGTGACCTGAGAGTGATGAGTGGAGCATTTCTCGAATCATCCTTGTCATTTGCAAAACAGTAAGTGCATTTCTGGTTTTGATTGTTTGATTGCAAGAGACGGCACATGATTCACGTTAACGCTTTTACTGTTTGTACAATAATTTATTGACAGACAGTGTCATTGTGATGCAGACAGGAAAAGACAGCACTGCATAGCACAAACAAATGTAGAAATCTGAACATAAGACAATCTCCTTAGGGAAAACTGTACATGCAGTGCAGTGGAATTACAGTGCAGTCTTCCTACACCTCCTGACGTTCCTGTCTTTTGGGCAACGGATTCTCATCCACATCACAACAAATATCTTCTCTTGCGATACAGCGTGAAAATCATCTTTCAGAGTGTCTAATCCAGCCTCTGCAGGCATCAGCTCTGATGTCATCACACGTTACATCCATGGCAGCCAGAAGGGTCATCTGTGTATGCGGCTGGCGATCATATACTTTTAATCTTCATGCTGAGAAAAATTCCTCAACGTGGTTGAGTAGGGTGAGAGGAACTCCAACAGCATCCTGTTGTGGGCCGCAAACCATTGCCTGATGATATTGGAGCGATGGAAACTGACATTGTCCCAAACTAACACGTACTTTGGCAGGTCATCTCCAATCTGCCCCCTCTCTTGTTCAGGGATGAGATCCCTGTAGAGAGTGTCAAAAGACTGTTTAGGTGTGAAAAGGGGCCGTCTGCAACACATTGAAGTTGTCTTGCAGTCCTATGTGGAAAGAATATAGCAATGCAAAACACTAAATTGAGTAAAATAAAATGCCACTGTTTACTTAAAGTATACTTACTGTATATTGTAAAACTAGTGCTTAAATGTCGTGGGGATTATACTATTCTACAGAGACCCATTATAATGCATTTTGATCAACATGACATAAGCAATTGATAATGTAGGAATCTGCACAGAATTTTGTCATAATCATTTGCATGGATGTACCAAAGCATTTGCAACTTGTTCAAAGAAATGAGAAAATGCTTGTTTGATGTGCACACGTGACACAAGGATGTAAGGATTGAACAAGAAGTTTTGAGAATTTCAAATCGGATCTGAGAAATGTACCAAATTGACTTAGAAAAAAACTGTATTTAAAGTGGGGGGGGGGGTACTTTTGGGGCAGTTTTGTTTCACCCAAGTGTCCCATTTCCACCCCTCTCAAACTAATGCATGGATGCATATAGCCAGAAACAATTAATTTGATGCATGCAAAGAAGCAACACTGTGTGTCTCAAGAAGCATTTATTCATGATTACGTAGACATGCTAAAATGTCAAGGCCACACACTACACATTACACATGACATTACACATTTCATAAAATTTACATTTAGTCATTTAGCAGACGTTTTTATCCAAAGCGACTTACAGACGAGGAAACATTGGAAGCAATTATAACAATATAGGCAACAAAATGCATAAGTTAATTAAATCCAGTCCATTAAAGCCTAGCACAGTATACAAAGCTAAGAATAGTGAGTTAAGTAAAAAAATAATTTTTTAAGAAGACAGAAAATAATAAGAGGTTAAAATCAGTCATCTACATTTTGACGGAAGATATGCATTTTCACACACTACACCGGCCTGTAGTGTTCTAGCAGTGTAAGGTTGAGAGTGAGTTTCTTCAGTAGCGGTGTGATGCAGGCCTCTTTGAAAGCAGTGGGAAATGTCCCAGTGGTGAGCAAAGAGTTGATGATGCGGGTCAGACCAGGCACAACTGCTGGAGAGATGGCATGGAGGAGATGGGTGGGGATGGGATCCAGTGGGCAGGTGGTAGGGTGGTTGGAACCAATGACCTTGGAAACATCATCTTCAGACATAGGAGAAAAGGCGGGTGATGGTGGCGTAGAAAATTGGCTGTTGATGGCGGTAGTTTTCTTTACGAAAAACGATGCAAAATCATCAGCCGTTAACTCCGATGAAGGTGTGGGAGCAGGCAAACAGAGGAGAGCAGAGAAGGTTTTTAAGAATGTGCGAGAGTCAGGAGAGTTGCTGATCTTCGAGTGGTTATAATCAGTTTTTGCAGAGGTGACGTCAACGGAGAAAGTAGAGAGAGAGAGGTCAGTATGGTCTTTTGACTTGTGCCATTTTCTCTCAGCTGACCGGAGGCTGGTGAGATGCTCACGTGGTACATCCGATAACCAGGGGGCAGACAGGGATGCACAGGCTGGTCCAGATGCAAGAGGGCATATGTTGTCCAAGCAGGATGTAAGCGTGGAACACAGAGTGTCTGTGGCACTGTTGGTATTCAAAAGAGAGAGCTCCTCAGAGGGGGGGAGTGCAGACAAGACAGCAGAGGAAAAGCAGGAGGGAGGGACCGTAGGTAGCGCCGGAAACTGACCAGCGTTAAGACATCTGCGTTGTCTGGAGCGGTGAGGTCGGGGGTGACAAAGAAGTGATCAGACGTGTGCAGCAGAGTGACCTGAGAGTGATGAGTGGAGCATTTCTCGGATCATCCTTGTCATTTGCAAAACAGTAAGTGCATTTCTGGTTTTGATTGTTTGATTGCAAGAGACGGCACATGATTCACGTTAACGCTTTTACTGTTTGTACAATAATTTATTGACAGACAGTGTCATTGTGATGCAGACAGGAAAAGACAGCACTGCATAGCACAAACAAATGTAGAAATCTGAACATAAGACAATCTCCTTAGGGAAAACTGTACATGCAGTGCAGTGGAATTACAGTGCAGTCTTCCTACACCTCCTGACTTTCCTGTCTTTTGGGCAACGGATTCTCATCCACATCACAACAAATATCTTCTCTTGCGATACAGTGTGAAAATCATCTTTCAGAGTGTCTAATCCAGCCTCTGCAGGCATCAGCTGTGATGTCATCACACGTTACATCCATGGCAGCCAGAAGGGTCATCTGTGTATGCGGCTGGCCATCATATACTTTTAATCTTCATGCTGAGAAAAATTCCTCAACGTGGTTGAGTAGGGTGAGAGGAACTCCAACAGCATCCTGTTGTGGGCCGCAAACCATTGCCTGATGATATTGGAGCGATGGAAACTGACATTGTCCCAAACTAACACGTACTTTGGCAGGTCATCTCCAATCTGCCCCCTCTCTTGTTCAGGGATGAGATCCCTGTAGAGAGTGTCAAAAGACTGTTTAGGTGTGAAAAGGGGCCGTCTGCAACACATTGAAGTTGTCTTGCAGTCCTATGTGGAAAGAATATAGCAATGCAAAACACTAAATTGAGTAAAATAAAATGCCACTGTTTACTTAAAGTATACTTACTGTATATTGTAAAACTAGTGCTTAAATGTCGTGGGGATTATACTATTCTACAGAGACCCATTATAATGCATTTTGATCAACATGACATAAGCAATTGATAATGTAGGAATCTGCACAGAATTTTGTCATAATCATTTGCATGGATGTACCAAAACATTTGCAACTTGTTCAAAGAAATGATAAAATGCATGTTTGATGTGCACACGTGACACAAGGATGTAAGGATTGAACAAGAAGTTTTGAGAATTTCAAATCGGATCTGAGAAATGTACCAAATTGACTTAGAAAAAACTGTATTTAAAGTGGGGGGGGGGGGTACTTTTGGGGCAGTTTTGTTTCACCCAAGTGTCCCATTTCCACCCCTCTCAAACTAATGCATGGATGCATATAGCCAGAAACAATTCATTTGATGCATGCAAAGAAGCAACACTGTGTGTCTCAAGAAGCATTTATTCATGATTACGTAGACATGCTAAAATTTCAAGGCCACACACTACACATTACACATTACACATGACATTACACATTTCATAAAATTTACATTTAGTCATTTAGCAGACGTTTTTATCCAAAGCGACTTACAGACGAGGAAACATTGGAAGCAATTTTAACAATATAGGCAACAAAATGCATAAGTTAATTAAATCCAGTCCATTAAAGCCTAGCACAGTATACAAAGCTAAGAATAGTGAGGTAAGTAAAAAAATAATGTTTTAAGAAGACAGAAAATAATAAGAGGTTAAAATCAGTCATCTACACTTTGACGGAAGATATGCATTTTCACACGCTACACCGGCCTGTAGTGTTCTAGCAGTGTAAGGTTGAGAGTGAGTTTCTTCAGTAGCGGTGTGATGCAGGCCTCTTTGAAAGCAGTGGGAAATGTCCCAGGGGTGAGCAAAGAGTTGATGATGCGGGTCAGACCAGGCACAACTGCTGGAGAGATGGCATGGAGGAGATGGGTGGGGATGGGATCCAGTGGGCAGGTAGTAGGGTGGTTGGAACCAATGACCTTGGAAACATCATCTTCAGACATAGGAGAAAAGGCGGGTGATGGTGGCGTAGAAAATTGGCTGTTGATGGCGGTAGTTTTCTTTACGAAGAACGATGCAAAATCATCAGCCGTTAACTCCGATGAAGGTGTGGGAGCAGGCGGACAGAGGAGAGCAGAGAAGGTTTTTAAGAGTGTGCGAGAGTCAGGAGAGTTGCTGATCTTCGAGTGGTTATAATCAGTTTTTGCAGAGGTGACGTCAACGGAGAAAGTAGAGAGAAGAGACTGGTAGAGAGAGAGAGGTCAGTATGGTCTTTTGACTTGTGCCATTTTCTCTCAGCTGACCGGAGGCTGGTGCGATGCTCACGTGGTACATCCGATAACCGGGGGGGAGAGCAAACAAGACAGCAGAGGAAAAGCAGGATGGAGGAACCGTAGGTAGCGCCGGAAATTGACCAGCGGTAAGACATCTGCGTTGTCTGGAGCGGTGAGGTCGGGGGTGACAAAGAAGTGATCAGACGTGTGCAGCGGAGTGACCTGAGAGTGATGAGTGGAGCATTTCTCGAATCATCCTTGTTATTTGCAAAACAGTAAGTGTATTTCTGGTTTTGATTGTTTGATTGCAAGAGACGGCACATGAGTCACGTTAACGCTTTTACTGTTTGTACAATAATTTATTGACAGACAGTGTCATTGTGATGCAGACAGGAAAAGACAGCACTGCATAGCACAAACAAATTTAGAAATCTGAACATAAGACAATCTCCTTAGGGAAAACTGTACATGCTGTGCAATGGAATTACAGTGCAGTCTTCCTACACATCCTGACGTTCCTGTCTTTTGGGCAACGGATTCTCATCCACATCACAACAAATATCTTCTCTTGCGATACAGCGTGAAAATCATCTTTCAGAGTGTCTAATCCAGCCTCTGCAGGCATCAGCTGTGATGTCATCACACGTTACATCCATGGCAGCCAGAAGGGTCATCTGTGTATGCGGCTGGCGATCATATACTTTTAATCTTCATGCTGAGAAAAATTCCTCAACGTGGTTGATGATGATGTTGGAGCGATGGAAACTGACATTGTCCCAAACTAACACGTACTTTGGCAGGTCATCTCCAATCTGCCCCCTCTCTTGTTCAGGGATGAGATCCATGTAGAGAGTGTCAAAAGACTGTTTAGGTGTGAAAAGGGGCCGTCTGCAACACAGTGAAGTTGTCTTGCAGTCCTATGTGGAAAGAATATAGCAATGCAAAACACTAAATTGAGTAAAATAAAATGCCACTGTTTACTTAAAGTATACTTACTGTATATTGTAAAACTAGTGCTTAAATGTCGTGGGGATTATACTATTCTACAGAGACCCATTATAATGCATTTTGATCAACATGACATAAGCAATTGATAATGTAGGAATCTGCATAGAATTTTGTCATAATCATTTGCATGGATGTACCAAAGCATTTGCAACTTGATCAAAGAAATGAGAAAATGCTTGTTTGATGTGCACACGTGACACAAGGATGTAAGGATTGAACAAGAAGTTTTGAGAATTTCAAATCGGATCCGAGAAATGTACCAAATTGACTTAGAAAAAACTGTATTTAAAGTGGGGGGGTACTTTTGGGGCAGTTTTGTTTCACCCAAGTGTCCCATTTCCACCCCTCTCAAACTAATGCATGGATGCATATAGCCAGAAACAATTCATTTGATGCATGCAAAGAAGCAACACTGTGTGTCTCAAGAAGCATTTATTCATGATTACGTAGACATGCTAAAATTTCAAGGCCACACACTACACATTACACATTACACATGACATTACACATTTCATAAAATTTACATTTAGTCATTTAGCAGACGTTTTTATCCAAAGCGACTTACAGACGAGGAAACATTGGAAGCAATTATAACAATATAGGCAACAAAATGCATAAGTTAACTAAATCCAGTCCATTAAAGCCTAGCACAGTATACAAAGCTAAGAATAGTGAGGTAAGTAAAAAAACAATTTTTTAAGAAGACAGAAAATAATAAGAGGTTAAAATCAGTCATCTAGATTTTGACGGAAGATATGCATTTTCACACACTACACCGGCCTGTAGTGTTCTAGCAGTGTAAGGTTGAGAGTGAGTCTCTTCAGTAGCGGTGTGATGCAGGCCTCTTTGAAAGCAGTGGGAAATGTCCCAGTGGTGAGCAAAGAGTTGATGATGCGGGTCAGACCAGGCACAACTGCTGGAGAGATGGCATGGAGGAGATGGGTGGGTATGGGATCCAGTGGGCAGGTGGTAGGGTGGTTGGAACCAATGACCTTGGAAACATCATCTTCAGACATAGGAGAAAAGGCGGGTGATGGTGGCGTAGAAAATTGGCCGTTGATGGCGGTAGTTTTCTTTACGAAGAACGATGCAAAATCATCAGCCGTTAACTCCGATGAAGGTGTGGGAGCAGGCGGACAGAGGAGAGCAGAGAAGGTTTTTAAGAGTGTGCGAGAGTCAGGAGAGTTGCTGATCTTCGAGTGGTTATAATCAGTTTTTGCAGAGGTGACGTCAACGGAGAAAGTAGAGAGAGAGAGGTCAGTATGGTCTTTTGACTTGTGCCATTTTCTCTCAGCTGACCGGAGGCTGGTGCGATGCTCATGTGGTACATCCGATAACCAGGGGGCAGACAGGGATGCACGGGCTGGTCCAGATGTAAGAGGGCATATGTTGTCCAAGCAGGATGTAAGCGTGGAACACAGAGTGTCTGTGGCACTGTTGGTATTCAAAAGAGAGAGCTCCTCAGAGGGGGGGAGTGCAGACAAGACAGCAGAGGAAAAGCAGGAGGGAGGGACCGTAGGTAGCGCCGGAAAGTGACCAGCGGTAAGACATCTGCGTTGTCTGGAGCGGTGAGGTCGGGGGTGACAAAGAAGTGATCAGACGTGTGCAGCGGAGTGACCTGAGAGTGATGAGTGGAGCATTTCTCGAATCATCCTTGTCATTTGCAAAACAGTAAGTGCATTTCTGGTTTTGATTGTTTGATTGCAAGAGACGGCACATGATTCACGTTAACGCTTTTACTGTTTGTACAATAATTTATTGACAGACAGTGTCATTGTGATGCAGACAGGAAAAGACAGCACTGCATAGCACAAACAAATGTAGAAATCTGAACATAAGACAATCATCTTAGGGAAAACTGTACATGCAGTGCAGTGGAATTACAGTGCAGTCTTCCTACACCTCCTGACGTTCCTGTCTTTTGGGCAACGGATTCTCATCCACATCACAACAAATATCTTCTCTTGCGATACAGCGTGAAAATCATCTTTCAGAGTGTCTAATCCAGCCTCTGCAGGCATCAGCTGAGATGTCATCACACGTTACATCCATGGCAGCCAGAAGGGTCATCTGTGTATGCGGCTGGCCATCATATACTTTTAATCTTCATGCTGAGAAAAATTCCTCAACGGGGTTGAGTAGGGTGAGAGGAACTCCACCAGCATCCTGTTGTGGGCCGCAAACCATTGCCTGATGATGTTGGAGCGATGGAAACTGACATTGTCCCAAACTAACACGTACTTTGGCAGGTCATCTCCAATCTGCCCCCTCTCTTGTTCAGGGATGAGATCCCTGTAGAGAGTGTCAAAAGACTGTTTAGGTGTGAAAAGGGGCCGTCTGCAACACAGTGAAGTTGTCTTGCAGTCCTATGTGGAAAGAATATAGCAATGCAAAACACTAAATTGAGTAAAATAAAATGCCACTGTTTACTTAAAGTATACTTACTGTATATTGTAAAACTAGTGCTTAAATGTCGTGGGGATTATACTATTCTACAGAGACCCATTATAATGCATTTTGATCAACATGACATAAGCAATTGATAATGTAGGAATCTGCACAGAATTTTGTCATAATCATTTGCATGGATGTACCAAAGCATTTGCAACTTGTTCAAAGAAATGAGAAAATGCTTGTTTGATGTGCACACGTGACACAAGGATGTAAGGATTGAACAAGAAGTTTTGAGAATTTCAAATCGGATCAGAGAAATGTACCAAATTGACTTAGAAAAAACTGTATTTAAAGTGGGGGGGGGTACTTTTGGGGGAGTTTTGTTTCACCCAAGTGTCCCATTTCCACCCCTCTCAAACTAATGCATGGATGCATATAGCCAGAAACAATTAATTTGATGCATGCAAAGAAGCAACACTGTGTGTCTCAAGAAGCATTTATTCATGATAACGTAGACATGCTAAAATTTCAAGGCCACACACTACACATTACACATTACACATGACATTACACATTTCATAAAATTTACATTTAGTCATTTAGCAGACGTTTTTATCCAAAGCGACTTACAGACGAGGAAACATTGGAAGCAATTATAACAATATAGGCAACAAAATGCATAAGTTAATTAAATCCAGTCCATTAAAGCCTAGCACAGTATACAAAGCTAAGAATAGTGAGGTAAGTAAAAAAATAATTTTTTAAGAAGACAGAAAATAATAAGAGGTTAAAATCAGTCATCTACATTTTGACGGAAGATATGCATTTTCACACACTACACCGGCCTGTAGTGTTCTAGCAGTGTAAGGTTGAGAGTGAGTTTCTTCAGTAGCTGTGTGATGCAGGCCTCTTTGAAAGCAGTGGGAAATGTCCCAGTGGTGAGCAAAGAGTTGATGATGCGGGTCAGACCAGGCACAACTGCTGGAGAGATGGCATGGAGGTGATGGGTGGGGATGGGATCCAGTGGGCAGGTGGTAGGGTGGTTGGAACCAATGACCTTGGAAACATCATCTTCAGACAGAGGAGAAAAGGCGGGTGATGGTGGTGTAGAAAATTGGCTGTTGATGGCGGTAGTTTTCTTTACGAAGAACGATTCAAAATCATCAGCCGTTAACTCCGATGAAGATGTGGGAGCAGGCGGACAGAGGAGAGCAGAGAAGGTTTTTAAGAGTGTGCTAGAGTCAGGAGAGTTGCTGATCTTCGAGTGGTTATAATCAGTTTTTGCAGAAGTGACGTCAACGGAGAAAGTTGAGAGAGAGAGGTCAGTATGGTCTTTTGACTTGTGCCATTTTCTCTCAGCTGACCGGAGCCTGGTGCGATGCTCAAGTGGTACATCCGATAACCAGGGGGCAGACAGGGATGCACGGGCTGGTCCAGATGTAAGAGGGCATATGTTGTCCAAGCAGGATGTAAGCGTGGAACACAGAGTGTCTGTGGCACTGTTGGTATTCAAAAGAGAGAGCTCCTCAGAGGGGGGGAGTGCAGACAAGACAGCAGAGGAAAAGCAGGAGGGAGGGACCGTAGGTAGCGCCGGAAAGTGACCAGCGGTAAGACATCTGCGTTTTCTGGAGCGGTGAGGTCGGGAGTGACAAAGAAGTGATCAGACGTGTGCAGCGGAGTGACCTGAGAGTGATGAGTGGAGCATTTCTCGAATCATCCTTGTCATTTGCAAAACAGTAAGTGCATTTCTAGTTTTGATTGTTTGATTGCAAGAGACGGCACATGATTCACGTTAACGCTTTTACTGTTTGTACAAAAATTTATTGACAGACAGTGTCATTGTGATGCAGACAGGAAAAGACAGCACTGCATAGCACAAACAAATGTAGAAATCTGAACATAAGACAATCTCTTTAGGGAAAACTGTACATGCAGTGCAGTGGAATTACAGTGCAGTCTTCCTACACCTCCAGACGTTCCTGTCTTTTGGGCAACGGGTTCTTATCCACATCACAACAAATATCTTCTCTTGCGATACAGCGTGAAAATCATCTTTCAGAGTGTCTAATCCAGCATCTGCAGGCATCAGCTGTGATGTCATCACACGTTACATCCATGGCAGCCAGAAGGGTCATCTGTGTATGCGGCTGGCGATCATATACTTTTAATCTTCATGCTGAGAAAAATTCCTCAACGTGGTTGAGTAGGGTGAGAGGAACTCCACCAGCATCCTGTTGTGGGCCGCAAACCATTGCCTGATGATGTTGGAGCGATGGAAACTGACATTGTCCCAAACTAACACGTACTTTGGCAGGTCATCTCCAATCTGCCCCCTCTCTTGTTCAGGGATGAGATCCCTGTAGAGAGTGTCAAAAGCTTGTTTAGGTGTGAAAAGGGGCCGTCTGCAACACAGTGAAGTTGTCTTGCAGTCCTATGTGGAAAGAATATAGCAATGCAAAACACTAAATTGAGTAAAATAAAATGCCACCGTTTACTTAAAGTATACTTACTGTATATTGTAAAACTAGTGCTTAAATGTCGTGGGGATTATACTATTCTACAGAGACCCATTATAATGCATTTTGATCAACATGACATAAGCAATTGATAATGTAGGAATCTGCACAGAATTTTGTCATAATCATTTGCATGGATGTACCAAAGCATTTGCAACTTGTTCAAAGAAATGAGAAAATGCTTGTTTGATGTGCACACGTGACACAAGGATGTAAGGATTGAACAAGAAGTTTTGAGAATTTCAAATCGGATCAGAGAAATGTACCAAATTGACTTAGAAAAAACTGTATTTAAAGTGGGGGGGGGTACTTTTGGGGCAGTTTTGTTTCACCCAAGTGTCCTATTTCCACCCCTCTCAAACTAATGCATGGATGCATATAGCCAGAAACAATTCATTTGATGCATGCAAAGAAGCAACACTGTGTGTCTGAAGAAGCATTTATTCATGATTACGTAGACATGCTAAAATTTCAAGGCCACACACTACACATTACACATTACACATGACATTACACATTTCATAAAATTTACATTTAGTCATTTAGCAGACGTTTTTATCCAAAGCGACTTACAGACGAGGAAACATTGGAAGCAATTATAACAATATTGGCAACAAAATGTATAAGTTAATTAAATCCAGTCCATTAAAGCCTAGCACAGTATACAAAGCTAAGAATAGTGAGGTAAGTAAAAAAATAATTTTTTAAGAAGACAGAAAATAATAAGAGGTTAAAATCAGTCATCTACATTTTGACGGAAGATATGCATTTTCACACACTACACCGGCCTGTAGTGTTCTAGCAGTGTAAGGTTGAGAGTGAGTTTCTTCAGTAGCGGTGTGATGCAGGCCTCTTTGAAAGCAGTGGGAAATGTCCCGGTGGTGAGCAAAGAGTTGATGATGCAGGTCAGACCAGGCACAACTGCTGGAGAGATGGCATGGAGGAGATGGGTGGGGATGGGATCCAGTGGGCAAGTGGTAGGGTGGTTGGAACCAATGACCTTGGAAACATCATCTTCAGACATAGGAGAAAAGGCGGGTGATGGTGGCGTAGAAAATTGGCTGTTGATGGCGGTAGTTTTCTTTACGAAGAACGATGCAAAATCATCAGCCGTTAACTCCGATGAAGGTGTGGGAGCAGGCGGACAGAGGAGAGCAGAGAAGGTTTTTAAGGGTGTGCGAGAGTCACACATTACATCCATGGCAGCCAGAAGGGTCATCTGTGTATGCGGCTGGCCATCATATACTTTTAATCTTCATGCTGAGAAAAATTCCTCAACGTGGTTGAGTAGGGTGAGAGGAACTCCACCAGCATCCTGTTGTGGGCCGCAAACCATTGCCTGATGATGTTGGAGCGATGGAAACTGACATTGTCCCAAACTAACACGTACTTTGGCAGGTCATCTCCAATCTGCCCCCTCTCTTGTTCATGGATGAGATCCCTGTAGAGAGTGTCAAAAGACTGTTTAGGTGTGAAAAGGGGCCGTCTGCAACCAGGTGAAGTTGTCTTGCAGTCCTATGTGGAAAGAATATAGTAATGCAAATCACTAAATTGAGTAAAATAAAATGCCACTGTTTACTTGAAATATACTTACTGTATATTGTAAAACTAGTGCTTAAATGTCGTGGGGGATTATACTATTCAACAGAGACCCATTATAATGCATTTTGATCAACATGACGTAAGCAATTGATAATGTTGGAATCTGCACAGAATTGTGTCATAATCATTTGCATGGATGTACCAAAGCATTTGCAACTTGTTCAAAGAAATGAGAAAATGCTTGTTTGATCTGCACAAGTGACACAAGGATGTAAGGATTGAACAAGACGTTTTGAGAATTTCAAATCGGATCTGAGAAATGTACCAAATTGACTTAGAAAAAACTGTATTTAAAGTGGGGGGGGGGTACTTTTGGGGCAGTTTTGTTTCACCCAAGTGTCCCATTTCCACCCCTCTCAAACTAATGCATGAATGCATATAGCCAGAAACAATTCATTTGATGCATGCAAAGAAGCAACACTGTGTGTCTCAAGAAGCATTTATTCATGATTACGTAGACATGCTAAAATTTCAAGGCCACACACTACACATTACACATTACACATGACATTACACATTTCATAAAATTTACATTTAGTCATTTAGCAGACGTTTTTATCCAAAGCGACTTACAGACGAGGAAACATTGGAAGCAATTATAACAATATAGGCAACAAAATGCATAAGTTAATTAAATCCAGTCCATTAAAGCCTAGCACAGTATACAAAGCTAAGAATAGTGAGGTAAGTAAAAAAATATTTTTTTAAGAAGACAGAAAAAAATAAGAGGTTAAAATCAGTCATCTACATTTTGACAGAAGATATGCATTTTCACACACTACACCGGCCTGTAGTGTTCTAGCAGTGTAAGGTTGAGAGTGAGTTTCTTCAGTAGCGGTGTGATGCAGGCCTCTTTGAAAGCAGTGGGAAATGTCCCAGTGGTGAGCAAAGAGTTGATGATGCGGGTCAGACCAGGCACAACTGCTGGAGAGATGGCATGGAGGAGATGGGTGGGGATGGGATCCAGTGGGCAGGTGGTAGGGTGGTTGGAACCAATGACCTTGGAAACATCATCTTCAGACATAGGAGAAAAGGCGGGTGATGGTGGCGTAGAAAATTGGCTGTTGATGGCGGTAGTTTTCTTTACGAAGAACGATGCAAAATCATCAGCCGTTAACTCCGATGAAGGTGTGGGAGCAGGCGGACAGAGGAGAGCAGAGAAGGTTTTTAAGAGTGTGCGAGAGTCAGGAGAGTTGCTGATCTTCGAGTGGTTATAATCAGTTTTTGCAGAGGTGACGTCAATGGAGAAAGTAGAGAGAGAGAGGTCAGTATGGTCTTTTGACTTGTGCCATTTTCTCTCAGCTGACCGGAGGCTGGTGCGATGCTCACGTGGTACATCCGATAACCAGGGGGCAGACAGGGATGCACGGGCTGGTCCAGATGTAAGAGGGCATATGTTGTCCAAGCAGGATGTAAGCGTGGAACACAGAGTGTCTGTGGCACTGTTGGTATTCAAAAGAGAGAGCTCCTCAGAGGGGGGGGAGTGCAGACAAGACAGCAGAGGAAAAGCAGGAGGGAGGGACCGTAGGTAGCGCCGGAAAGTGACCAGCGGTAAGACATCTGCGTTGTCTGGAGCGGTGAGGTCGGGGGGTGACAAAGAAGTGATCAGACGTGTGCAGCGGAGTGACCTGAGAGTGATGAGTGGAGCATTTCTCGAATCATCCTTGTCATTTGCAAAACAGTAAGTGCATTTCTGGTTTTGATTGTTGGATTGCAAGAGACGGCACATGATTCACGTTAACGCTTTACTGTTTGTACAATAATTTATTGACAGACAGTGTCATTGTGATGCAGACAGGAAAAGACAGCACTGCATAGCACAAACAAATGTAGAAATCTGAACATAAGACAATCTCCTTAGGGAAAACTGTACATGCAGTGCAGTGGAATTAAAGTGCAGTCTTCCTACACCTCCTGACGTTCCTGTCTTTTGGGCAACGGATTCTCATCCACATCACAACAAATATCTTCTCTTGCGAAACAGCGTGAAAATCATCTTTCAGAGTGTCTAATCCATTCTCTGCAGGCATCAGCTGTGATGTCATCACACGTTACATCCATGGCAGCCAGAAGGGTCATAAGTGTATGCGGCTGGCCATCATATACTTTTAATCTTCATGCTGAGAAAAATTCCTCAACGGGGTTGAGAAGGGTGAGAGGAACTCCACCAGCATCCTGTTGTGGGCCGCAAACCATTGCCTGATGATGTTGGAGCGATGGAAACTGACATTCTCCCAAACTAACACGTACTTTGGCAGGTCATCTCCAATCTGCCCCCTCTCTTGTTCAGGGATGAGATCCCTGTAGAGAGTGTCAAAAGACTGTTTAGGTGTGAAAAGGGGCCGTCTGCAACACAGTGAAGTTGTCTTGCAGTCCTATGTGGAAAGAATATAGCAATGCAAAACACTAAATTGAGTAAAATAAAATGCCACCGTTTACTTAAAGTATACTTACTGTATATTGTAAAACTAGTGCTTAAATGTCGTGGGGATTATACTATTCTACAGAGACCCATTATAATGCATTTTGATCAACATGACATAAGCAATTGATAATGTAGGAATCTGCACAGAATTTTGTCATAATCATTTGCATGGATGTACCAAAGCATTTGCAACTTGTTCAAAGAAAGGAGAAAATGCTTGTTTGATGTGCACACGTGACACAAGGATGTAAGGATTGAACAAGAAGTTTTGAGAATTTCAAATCGGATCAGAGAAATGTACCAAATTGACTTAGAAAAAACTGTATTTAAAGTGGGGGGGGTACTTTTGGGGCAGTTTTGTTTCACCCAAGTGTCCCATTTCCACCCATCTCAAACTAATGCATGGATGCATATAGCCAGAAACAATTCATTTGATGCATGCAAAGAAGCAACACTGTGTGTCTCAAGAAGCATTTATTCATGATTACGTAGACATGCTAAAATTTCAAGGCCACACACTACACATTACACATTACACATGACATTACACATTTCATAAAATTTACATTTAGTCATTTAGCAGACGTTTTTATCCAAAGCGACTTACAGACGAGGAAACATTGGAAGCAATTATAACAATATAGGCAACAAAATGCATAAGTTAATTAAATCCAGTCCATTAAAGCCTAGCACAGTATACAAAGCTAAGAACAGTGAGGTAAGTAAAAAAATACTTTTTTAAGAAGACAGAAAATAAGAAGAGGTTAAAATCAGTCATCTACATTTTGACGGAAGATATGCATTTTCACACACTACACCGGCCTGTAGTGTTCTAGCAGTGTAAGGTTGAGAGTGAGTTTCTTCAGTAGCGGTGTGATGCAGGCCTCTTTGAAAGCAGTGGGAAATGTCCCAGTGGTGAGCAAAGAGTTGATGATGCGGGTCAGACCAGGCACAACTGCTGGAGAGATGGCATGGAGGAGATGGGTGGGGATGGGATCCAGTGGGCAGGTGGTAGGGTGGTTGGAACCAATGACCTTGGAAACATCATCTTCAGACATAGGAGAAAAGGCGGGTGATGGTGGCGTAGAAAATTGGCTGTTGATGGCGGTAGTTTTCTTTACGAAGAACGATGCAAAATCATCAGCCGTTAACTCCGATGAAGGTGTGGGAGCAGGCGGACAGAGGAGAGCAGAGAAGGTTTTTAAGAGTGTGCGAGAGTCAGGAAAGTTGCTGATCTTCGAGTGGTTATAATCAGTTTTTGCAGAGGTGACGTCAACGGAGAAAGTAGAGAGAGAGAGGTCAGTATGGTCTTTTGACTTGTGCCATTTTCTCTCAGCTGACCGGAGGCTGGTGCGATGCTCACGTGGTACATCCGATAACCAGGGGGCAGACAGGGATGCACGGGCTGGTCCAGATGTAAGAGGGCATATGTTGTCCAAGCAGGATGTAAGCGTGGAACACAGAGTGTCTGTGGCACTGTTGGTATTCAAAAGAGAGAGCTCCTCAGAGGGGGGGAGTGCAGACAAGACAGCAGAGGAAAAGCAGGAGGGAGGGACCGTAGGTAGCGCCGGAAAGTGACCAGCGGTAAGACATCTGCGTTGTCTGGAGCGGTGAGGTCGGGGGTGACAAAGAAGTGATCAGACGTGTGCAGCGGAGTGACCTGAGAGTGATGAGTGGAGCATTTCTCGAATCATCCTTGTCATTTGCAAAACAGTAAGTGCATTTCTGGTTTTGATTGTTTGATTGCAAGAGACGGCACATGATTCACGTTAACGCTTTTACTGTTTGTACAATAATTTATTGACAGACAGTATCATTGTGATGCAGACAGGAAAAGACAGCACTGCATAGCACAAACAAATGTAGAAATCTGAACATAAGACAATCTCCTTAGGGAAAACTGTACATGCAGTGCAGTGGAATTACAGTGCAGTCTTCCTACACCTCCTGACGTTCCTGTCTTTTGGGCAACGGATTCTCATCCACATCACAACAAATATCTTCTCTTGCGATACAGCGTGAAAATCATCTTTCAGAGTGTCTAATCCAGCCTCTGCAGGCATCAGCTGTGATGTCATCACACGTTACATCCATGGCAGCCAGAAGGGTCATAAGTGTATGCGGCTGGCGATCATATACTTTTAATCTTCATGCTGAGAAAAATTCCTCAACGTGGTTGAGTAGGGTGAGAGGAACTCCACCAGCATCCTGTTGTGGGCCGCAAACCATTGCCTGATGATGTTGGAGCGATGGAAACTGACATTGTCCCAAACTAACACGTACTTTGGCAGGTCATCTCCAATCTGCCCCCTCTCTTGTTCAGGGATGAGATCCCTGTAGAGAGTGTCAAAAGACTGTTTAGGTGTGAAAAGGGGCCGTCTGCAACACAGTGAAGTTGTCTTGCAGTCCTATGTGGAAAGAATATAGCAATGCAAAACACTAAATTGAGTAAAATAAAATGCCACCGTTTACTTAAAGTATACTTACTGTATATTGTAAAACTAGTGCTTAAATGTCGTGGGGATTATACTATTCTACAGAGACCCATTATAATGCATTTTGATCAACATGACATAAGCAATTGATAATGTAGGAATCTGCACAGAATTTTGTCATAATCATTTGCATGGATGTACCAAAGCATTTGTAACTTGTTCAAAGAAATGAGAAAATGCTTGTTTGATGTGCACACGTGACACAAGGATGTAAGGATTGAACAAGAAGTTTTGAGAATTTCCAATCGGATCTGAGAAATGTACCAAATTGACTTAGAAAAAACTGTATTTAAAGTGGGGGGGGGGGGGTACTTTTGGGGCAGTTTTGTTTCACCCAAGTGTCCCATTTCCACCCCTCTCAAACTAATGCATGGATGCATATAGCCAGAAACAATTCATTTGATGCATGCAAAGAAGCAACACTGTGTGTCTCAAGAAGCATTTATTCATGATTACGTAGACATGCTAAAATTTCAAGGCCAAACACTACACATTACACATAACATTACACATTTCATAAAATTTACATTTAGTCATTTAGCAGACGTTTTTATCCAAAGCGACTTACAGAAGAGGAAACATTGGAAGCAATTATAACAATATAGGCAACAAAATGCATAAGTTAATTAAATCCAGTCCATTAAAGCCTAGCACAGTATACAAAGCTAAGAATAGTGAGGTAAGTAAAAAATACTTTTTTAAGAAGACAGAAAATAAGAAGAGGTTAAAATCAGTCATCTACATTTTGACGGAAGATATGCATTTTCACACACTACACCGGCCTGTAGTGTTCTAGCAGTGTAAGGTTGAGAGTGAGTTTCTTCAGTAGCGGTGTGATGCAGGCCTCTTTGAAAGCAGTGGGAAATGTCCCAGTGGTGAGCAAAGAGTTGATGATGCGGGTCAGACCATGCACAACTGCTGGAGAGATGGCATGGAGGAGATGGGTGGGGATGTGATCCAGTGGGCAGGTGGTAGGGTGGTTGGAACCAATGACCTTGGAAACATCATCTTCAGACATAGGAGAAAAGGCGGGTGATGGTGGCGTAGAAAATTGGCTGTTGATGGCGGTAGTTTTCTTTACGAAGAACGATGCAAAATCATCAGCTGTTAACTCCGATGAAGGTGTGGGAGCAGGCGGACAGAGGAGAGCAGAGAAGGTTTTTAAGAGTGTGCGAGAGTCAGGAGAGTTGCTGATCTTCGAGTGGTTATAATCAGTTTTTTGCAGAGATGACGTCAACGGAGAAAGTAGAGAGAGAGGTCAGTATGGTCTTTTGACTTGTGCCATTTTCTCTCAGCTGACCGGAGGCTGGTGCGATGCTCACGTGGTACATCCGATAACCAGGGGGCAGACAGGGATGCACGGGCTGGTCCAGATGCAAGAGGTTATATGTTGTCCAAGCAGGATGTAAGCGTGGAACACAGAGTGTCTGTGGCACTGTTGGTATTCAAAAGTGAGAGCTCCTCAGAGGGGGGGAGTGCAGACAAGACAGCAGAGGAAAAGCAGGAGGGAGGGACCGTAGGTAGCGCCGGAAAGTGACCAGCGGTAAGACATCTGCGTTGTCTGGAGCGGTGAGGTCGGGGGTGACAAAGAAGTGATCAGACGTGTGCAGCGGAGTGACCTGAGAGTGATGAGTGGAGCATTTCTCGAATCATCCTTGTCATTTGCAAAACAGTAAGTGCATTTCTGGTTTTGATTGTTTGATTGCAAGAGACGGCACATGATTCACGTTAACGCTTTTACTGTTTGTACAATAATTTATTGACAGACAGTGTCATTGTGATGCAGACAGGAAAAGACAGCACTGCATAGCACAAACAAATGTAGAAATCTGAACATAAGACAATCTCCTTAGGGAAAACTGTACATGCAGTGCAGTGGAATTACAGTGCAGTCTTCCTACACCTCCTGACGTTCCTGTCTTTTGGGCAACGGATTCTCATCCACATCACAACAAATATCTTCTCTTGCGATACAGCGTGAAAATCATCTTTAAGAGTGTCTAATCCAGCCTCTGCAGGCATCAGCTGAGATGTCATCACACGTTACATCCATGGCAGCCAGAAGGGCCATCTGTGTATGCGGCTGGCCATCATATACTTTTAATCTTCATGCTGAGCAAAATTCCTCAACGGGTTTCCTACACCGGCCTGTATTGTTCTAGCAGTGTAAGGTTGAGAGTGAGTTTCTTCAGTAGCGGTGTGATGCTTGAAAGCAGTGGGAAATGTCCCAGTGGTGAGCAAAGAGTTGATGATGCGGGTCAGACCAGGCACAACTGCTGGAGAGATGGCATGGAGGAGATGGGTGGGGATGGGATCCAGTGGGCAGGTGGTAGGGGTGTTGGAACCAATGACCTTGGAAACATCATCTTCAGACATAGGAGAAAAGGCGGGTGATGGTGGCGTAGAAAATTGGCTGTTGATGGCGGTAGTTTTCTTTACGAAGAACGATGCAAAATCATCAGCCGTTAACTCCGATGAAGGTGTGGGAGCAGGCGGACAGAGGAGAGCAGAGAAGGTTTTTAAGAGTGTGCGAGAGTCAGGAGAGTTGCTGATCTTCGAGTGGTTATAATCAGTTTTTGCAGAGGTGACGTCAACGGAGAAAGTAGAGAGAGAGAGGTCAGTATGGTCTTTTGACTTGTGCCATTTTCTCTCAGCTGACCAGAGGCTGGTGCGATGCTCACGTGGTACATCCGATAACCAGGGGGCATCCGATAACCAGATGTAAGAGGGCATATGTTGTCCAAGCAGGATGTAAGCGTGGAACACAGAGTGTCTGTGGCACTGTTGGTATTCAAAAGAGAGAGCTCCTCAGAGGGGGGGAGTGCAGACAAGACAGCAGAGGAAAAGCAGGAGGGAGGGACCGTAGGTAGCGCCTGAAAGTGACAAGCGGTAAGACATCTGCGTTGGCTGGAGCGGTGAGGTCGGGGGTGACAAAGAAGTGATCAGACGTGTGCAGCGGAGTGACCTGAGAGTGATGAGTGGAGCATTTCTCGAATCATCCTTGTCATTTGCAAAACAATAAGTGCATTTCTGGTTTTGATTGTTTGATTGCAAGAGACGGCACATGATTCACGTTAACGCTTTTACTGTTTGTACAATAATTTATTGACAGACAGTGTAATTGTGATGCAGACAGGAAAAGACAGCACTGCATAGCACAAACAAATGTAGAAATCTGAACATAAGACAATCTCCTTAGGGAAAACTGTACAAGCAGTGCAGTGGAATTACAGTGCAGTCTTCCTACACCTCCTGACGTTCCTGTCTTTTGGGCAACGGATTCTCATCCACATCACAACAAATATCTTCTCTTGCGATACAGCGTGAAAATCATCTTTCAGAGTGTCTAATCCAGCCTCTGCAGGCATCAGCTGTGATGTCATCACACGTTACATCCATGGCAGCCAGAAGGGTCATCTGTGTATGCGGCTGGCCATCATATACTTTTAATCTTCATGCTGAGAAAAATTCCTCAATGTGGTTGAGTAGGGTGAGAGGAACTCCACCAGCATCCTGTTGTGGGCCGCAAACCATTGCCTGATGATGTTGGAGCGATGGAAACTGACATTGTCCCAAACTAACACGTACTTTGGCAGGTCATCTCCAATCTGCCCCCTCTCTTGTTGAGGGATGAGATCCCTGTAGAGAGTGTCAAAAGACTGTTTAGGTGTGAAAAGGGGCCGTCTGCAACACAGTGAAGTTGTCTTGCAGTCCTATGTGGAAAGAATATAGCAATGCAAAACACTAAATTGAGTAAAATAAAATGCCACTGTTTACTTAAAGAATACTTACTGTATATTGTAAAACTAGTGCTTAAATGTCGTGGGGATTATACTATTCTACAGAGATCCATTATAATGCATTTTGATCAACATGACATCAGCAATTGATAATGTAGGAATCTGCACAGAATTTTGTCATAATCATTTGCATGGATGTACCAAAGCATTTGCAACTTGTTCAAAGAAATGAGAAAATGCTTGTTTGATGTGCACACGTGACACAAGGATGTAAGGATTGAACAAGAAGTTTTGAGAATTTCAAATCGGATCTGAGAAATGTACCAAATTGACTTAGAAAAAACTGTATTTAAAGTGGGGGGGGTACTTTTGGGGCAGTTTTGTTTCACCCAAGTGTCCCATTTCCACCCCTCTCAAACTAATGCATGGATGCATATAGCCAGAAACAATTCATTTGATGCATGCAAAGAAGCAACACTGTGTGTCTCAAGAAGCATTTATTCATGATTACGTAGACATGCTAAAATTTCAAGGCCACACACTACACATTACACATTACACATGACATTACACATTTCATAAAATTTACATTTAGTCATTTAGCAGACGTTTTTATCCAAAGCGACTTACAGACGAGGAAACATTGGAAGCAATTATAACAATATAGGCAACAAAATGCATAAGTTAATTAAATCCAGTCCATTAAAGCCTAGCACAGTATACAAAGCTAAGAATAGTGAGGTAAGTAAACAAATAATTTTTTAAGAAGACAGAAAATAATAAGAGGTTAAAATCAGTCATCTACATTTTGACGGAAGATATGCATTTTCACACACTACACCGGCCTGTAGTGTTCTAGCAGTGTAAGGTTGAGAGTGAGTTTCTTCAGTAGCGGTGTGATGCAGGCCTCTTTGAAAGCAGTGGGAAATGTCCCAGTGGTGAGCAAAGAGTTGATGATGCGGGTCAGACCAAGCACAACTGCTGGAGAGATGGCATGGAGGAGATGGGTGGGGATGGGATCCAGTGGGCAGGTGGTAGGGTGGTTGGAACCAATGACCTTGGAAACATCATCTTCAGACATAGGAGAAAAGGCGGGTGATGGTGGCGTAGAAAATTGGCTGTTGATGGCGGTAGTTTTCTTTACGAAGAACGATGCAAAATCATCAGCCGTTAACTCCGATGAAGGTGTGGGAGCAGGCGGACAGAGGAGAGCAGAGAAGGTTTTTAAGAGTGTGCGAGAGTCAGGAGAGTTGCTGATCTTCGAGTGGTTATAATCAGTTTTTGCAGAGGTGACGTCAACGGAGAAAGTAGAGAGAGAGAGGTCAGTATGGTCTTTTGACTTGTGCCATTTTCTCTCAGCTGACCGGAGGCTGGTGCGATGCTCACGTGGTACATCCGATAACCAGGGGGCAGACAGGGATGCACGGGCTGGTCCAGATGTAAGAGGGCATATGTTGTCCAAGCAGGATGTAAGCGTGGAACACAGAGTGTCTGTGGCACTGTTGGTATTCAAAAGAGAGAGCTCCTCAGAGGGGGGAGTGCAGACAAGACAGCAGAGGAAAAGCAGGAGGGAGGGACCGTAGGTAGCGCCGGAAAGTGACCAGCGGTAAGACATCTGCGTTGTCTGGAGCGGTGAGGTCGGGGGTGACAAAGAAGTGATCAGACGTGTGCAGCGGAGTGACCTGAGAGTGATGATAGGAGCATTTCTCGAATCATCCTTGTCATTTGCAAAACAGTAAGTGCATTTCTGGTTTTGATTGTTTGATTGCAAGAGACGGCACATGATTCACGTTAACGCTTTTACTGTTTGTACAATAATTTATTGACAGACAGTGTCATTGTGATGCAGACAGGAAAAGACAGCACTGCATAGCACAAACAAATGTAGAAATCTGAACATAAGACAATCTCCTTAGGGAAAACTGTACATGCAGTGCAGTGGAATTACAGTGCAGTCTTCCTACACCTCCTGACGTTCCTGTCTTTTGGGCAACGGATTCTCATCCACATCACAACAAATATCTTCTCTTGCGATACAGCGTGAAAATCATCTTTCAGAGTGTCTAATCCAGCCTCTGCAGGCATCAGCTGTGATGTCATCACACGTTACATCCATGGCAGCCAGAAGGGTCATCTGTGTATGCGGCTGGCCATCATATACTTTTAATCTTCATGCTGAGAAAAATTCCTCAACGGGGTTGAGTAGGGTGAGAGGAACTCCACCAGCATCCTGTTGTGGGCCGCAAACCATTGCCTGATGATGTTGGAGCGATGGAAACTGACATTGTCCCAAACTAACACGTACTTAGACCAAGATGGCGGCGCGTGTACATCGCGAGGCTCAGCGTCTCTCCAGTTTTAGCTTTTATATAGTGTATTTCTTGCTCATCTCGGGTCTGTTCGTCCAGAACAGTTGTGCATTTACATCGTACACCCGGCAGGAGCTTTTGGATATCAGTTTACGCATGTCCGGAAGTTGCATCAGCAACATTCAACTCGTCCCTGAGATCGTCAGAACATCCGATGCTACGCACCTCACACGGCCGGGCGGAAGTGCTCGTCGGCGGCGTCGAGATTGTAAACAAAGGCGGGGGAAGCGCGGAGGGCTAAGAGCTAGGCTAAAGCTAACACCACACCGGCTCTCTTTACCCAGCATTTTCCTTGCTAATGTTCGATCATTAGTGAACAAAATGGACGAGATTAGACTCAGCATCATCAACAGCAAAAGACTTTTGAACTGCAATGTCATAATCTTCACGGAAACATGGCTACACAGCGGTATACCGGACAACGCTATTGAGTTAGTGGGCTACAACACACACCGGGCGGATAGAACGGCAGAGGAATCCGGTAAGACAAGAGGAGGTGGATTGTGCATCTACATCAACAAAACTTGGTGCACGAACTCTGTTATTGTCGGGAGACACTGCTCGGCTAACCTTGAGTTTCTCATGGTTAAATGTAGACCGTTTTATCTGCCACGGGAATTCACTTCCACCATTATAACGGCAGCTTACATTCCACCGGATGCTGATGCCAAGCTAGCTATGAAAGAACTTCATGCAGCCATCAGTAAACAACAGACTGCTCACCCGGAGGCTGCATTTATTGTTGCGGGAGATTTTAATCACTCAACCTTAAAGACAGTGCTCCCTAAATTTCATCAGCATGTTTCCTGCCACACAAGAGGAAACAAAACTTTGGACCATGTCTACACAAACATGGCTAAAGCTTACACCGCGACCCCCCTCCCCCACCTGGGTCAATCTGATCACCTTTCTTTGTTCCTCACCCCCAAGTACATTAACCTCATTAATCGTGTGAAGCCATCAGTGAAGACCATCAAGGTGTGGCCTGCGGGGGCAGACTTTACACTCCAGGAAAGGTTTCAACACACAGACTGGAGTCTGTTTGCTTCTCAGGCCACCAGTGGCTCTCACACGGACATCAACAGCTACACCTCTTCTGTATTGGACTACATAAATTCCACCATTGATAGTGTCACAACCCAGAAGCAGATCACCACGTACCCTAATCAGAAGCCATGGATGAACAAGGAAGTGCGCCTCCTGTTGAAAGCACGTAACACTGCCTTCCGATCGGAAGATGCACAGGCCTATAGTACTTCGAGGGCAAATCTGAAGAGGGGCATCAAAAAGGCCAAGCACTGCTACAAGTTGAAGCTAGAGGAGCATTTTTCCAATTCTGACCCTCGACGCATGTGGCAGGGCATCCAGGCCATCAGTGATTACAAACCCAAACACTCCACCCCCATAGCCACAGATGCCGTCTTCCTGAACGAGCTTAATGACTTTTATGCTCGCTTTGAGAGAGACAACAAGGAAACAGCTACCAAGCTCACACCCTCTGCTGACCACCCAATCATCAAACTTAACTCCACTGATGTTCACAATGCACTAAGTCGGATCAACGCGCGCAAGGCTGCTGGCCCAGATGGCATCCCTGGTCGCGTACTCCGGGCATGTTCAGGGCAGCTCGCTGGGGTCTTCACGGACATCTTCAACCTGTCCCTCGCCCAAGCAGTGGTTCCAGCATGTTTTAAATCCACCTCCATTGTGCCCATCCCCAAAAATTCAAACCCGACGTGCCTGAACGACTACCGCCCGGTAGCACTCACACCAATTGTTATGAAGTGCTTTGAGCGGCTGGTCCTGGCACACCTAAAGGACTCTCTACCACCCACACTGGACCCATACCAATTTGCCTATCGAAACAATAGGAGCACAGATGATGCAGTGTCCATGGCGCTGCACTCCTTGCTCACACATCTGGACAATAAGGACACTTATGCCCGTATGCTGTTCGTAGACTTCAGTTCTGCTTTCAATACCGTCATCCCTTCCAAGCTAATCGTCAAACTTGGAAACCTAGGCATCAACAACCCTACCTGCAATTGGATTATGGACTTCCTGACGAACAGGCCCCAGCTTGTTAGGTTAGGCCCCATCTGCTGCACCACCACCACCCTCAACACTGGTGTACCACAGGGCTGCGTACTGAGCCCCTTTCTCTACTCCCTTTTCACACTCGACTGCAGGCCTGTGAACGGATCTAACTCCTTCATCAAGTTTGCAGACGATACAACAGTGATTAGTCTCATCAGCAACAACGATGAGACTGCATACAGGGAGGAGGTCCGGCACCTGGCCATATGGTGCTCAGACAACAACCTGCTCCTTAACACCTCCAAGACAAAGGAGATCATCGTGGACTTCAGGAAGGCGAAAGGAGACACACACGACCCCATCCACATTAATGGAATGGCTGTTGAACGTGTTTCCAGTTTTAAGTTCCTGGGGACTCACATTTCGGAGGACCTGTCCTGGACCACCAACACCTCATGCCTGGTCAAGAAGGCTCACCAGCGTCTCTTCTTTCTGAGGACACTGAAGAAGAACCAACTGTCTTCAACTATCCTGGTGAACTTCTATCGCTGCACGATAGAGAGCATCCTGACCAACTGTGTCACAGTCTGGTACGGGAACTGTTCTGTTGCTGAGCGCAAGGCACTGCAGCGGGTGGTGAAAACAGCCCAGCGCATCACAGGGACTACACTTTCTCCCATTGAGGACATCCAGAAGAAACGCTGTCTGCGTCGAGCTCGCAGCATTCTCAAGGACTCCTCTCACCCCGCTCATAGACTGTTTACTCTCCTGCCTTCTGGTAGGCGCTTCCGGTGCCTCGGGACAAGAACCAGCAGACTAAGAAACAGCTTTTTTCCCAGAGCTGTTTCATTATTGAACTCTGCCCCTCACTGATTCCAGTACCTCTCATACCCTTAACTCCAATGCTGCTACAACATTGTTTACATTGCACTACAGGGCTGCATGCATGACTGAACTATACACACCAGTACTTCATGTTATCTGCTCTACCGGACTGTTTACACACACACAGCATCATTTGCACTCTATACTGCTCACTTGCACACCAGGAATATTAAACTGAATGCTCATTTGCACTAATGGACCACTTCCATAACTGCACTAACCTATATACTGCACTGTAATTCTATTAACTGCATCTAGTCATCTACTGCACTGTAACTTCAATAACTGCATTACTCATCAATTGCACTATAACTTCAATAACTGCATTAACTAATCAACTGCACTGTTATCTTATTAACTGCATCTACTCATCAATTGCACTGTAACTTCAATAACTGCATTAACTAACCAACTGTACGGTAACTCTATTAACTGCATCTACTCATCAATTGCACTATAACTTCAATAACTGCATTAACTAATCTACTGCTCTGTAACCTTATTAACTGCATTAACTCATATACTGCACCGTAACTTTAATAACTGCATTAACTTCAACTGCATTAACTCACCTATTGCACTGCAATAACTTTAATAACCAATGTCAATAATCTATGCATACCTAAGTCACTTGCACTATTTTAGTCTAAATTATTATCTGTTCATATCCACCTGTACATTAATGTTCATAGTACATAGTCATCTGTATATATTGTTCATAGTATATACCTTCTGTCATATTTTCATAGAACACACCTACTGCTAAATATTTTTATTATCCATGCCCACTGTATTATATTCTCAATATTGTATTCTGTATTTATTCTAACTGTATATCCTGCACTTGCTAACTGCACTTCTGGTTAGACCTAAACTACATTTCGTTACACTGTACTTGTATATGTGTAATGACAATAAAGTTGAATCTAATCATCTAATCTACTTTGGCAGGTCATCTCCAATCTGCCCCCTCTCTTGTTCAGGGACGAGATCCCTGTAGAGAGTGTCAAAAGACTGTTTAGGTGTGAAAAGGGGCCGTCTGCAACACAGTGAAGTTGTCTTGCAGTCCTATGTGGAAAGAATATAGCAATGCAAAACACTAAATTGAGTAAAATAAAATGCCACTGTTTACTTAAAGTATACTTACTGTATATTGTAAAACTAGTGCTTAAATGTCGTGGGGATTATACTATTCTACAGAGACCCATTATAATGCATTTTGATCAACATGACATAAGCAATTGATAATGTAGGAATCTGCACAGAATTTTATCATAATCATTTGCATGGATGTACCAAAGCATTTGCAACTTGTTCAAAGAAATGAGAAAATGCTTGTTTGATGTGCACACGTGACACAAGGATGTAAGGATTGAACAAGAAGTTTTGAGAATTTCAAATCGGATCAGAGAAATGTACCAAATTGACTTAGAAAAAACTGTATTTAAAGTGGGGGGGGTACTTTTGGGGCAGTTTTGTTTCACCCAAGTGTCCCATTTCCACCCCTCTTTGATGCATGCAAAGAAGCAACACTGTGTGTCTCAAGAAGCATTTATTCATGATTACGTAGACATGCTAAAATTTCAAGGCCACACACTACACATTACACATTACACATGACATTACACATTTCATAAAATTTACATTTAGTCATTTAGCAGACGTTTTTATCCAAAGCGACTTACAGACGAGGAAACATTGGAAGCAATTATAACAATATAGGCAACAAAATGCATAAGTTAATTAAATCCAGTCCATTAAAGCCTAGCACAGTATACAAAGCTAAGAATAGTGAGGTAAGTAAAAAAATAATTTTTTAAGAAGACAGAAAATAATAAGAGGTTAAAATCAGTCATCTACATTTTGACGGAAGATATGCATTTTCACACACTACACCGGCCTGTAGTGTTCTAGCAGTGTAAGGTTGAGAGTGAGTTTCTTCAGTAGCGGTGTGATGCAGGCCTCTTTGAAAGCAGTGGGAAATGTCCCAGTGGTGAGCAAAGAGTTGATGATGCGGGTCAGACCAGGCACAACTGCTGGAGAGATGGCATGGAGGAGATGGGTGGGGATGGGATCCAGTGGGCAGGTGGTAGGGTGGTTGGAACCAATGACCTTGGAAACATCATCTTCAGACATAGGAGAAAAGGCTGGTGATGGTGGCGTAGAAAATTGGCTGTTGATGGCGGTAGTTTTCTTTACGAAGAACGATGCAAAATCATCAGCCGTTAACTCCGATGAAGGTGTGGGAGCAGGCGGACAGAGGAGAGCAGAGAAGGTTTTTAAGAGTGTGCGAGAGTCAGGAGAGTTGCTGATCTTCGAGTGGTTATAATCAGTTTTTGCAGAGGTGACGTCAACGGAGAAAGTAGAGAGAGAGAGGTCAGTATGGTCTTTTGACTTGTGCCATTTTCTCTCAGCTGACCGGAGGCTGGTGCGATGCTCACGTGGTACATCCGATAACCAGGGGGCAGACAGGGATGCACGGGCTGGTCCAGATGTAAGAGGGCATATGTTGTCCAAGCAGGATGTAAGCGTGGAACACAGAGTGTCTGTGGCACTGTTGGTATTCAAAAGAGAGAGCTCCTCAGAGGGGGGGAGTGCAGACAAGACAGCAGAGGAAAAGCAGGAGGGAGGGACCGTAGGTAGCGCCGGAAAGTGACCAGCGGTAAGACATCTGCGTTGTCTGGAGCGGTGAGGTCGGGGGTGACAAAGAAGTGATCAGACGTGTGCAGCGGAGTGACCTGAGAGTGATGAGTGGAGCATTTCTCGAATCATCCTTGTCATTTGCAAAACAGTAAGTGCATTTCTGGTTTTGATTGTTTGATTGCAAGAGACGGCACATGATTCACGTTAACGCTTTTACTGTTTGTACAATAATTTATTGACAGACAGTGTCATTGTGATGCAGACAGGAAAAGACAGCACTGCATAGCACAAACAAATGTAGAAATCTGAACATAAGACAATATCCTTACGGAAAACTGTACATGCAGTGCAGTGGAATTACAGTGCAGTCTTCCTACACCTCCTGACGTTCCTGTCTTTTGGGCAACGGATTCTCATCCACATCACAACAAATATCTTCTCCTGCGAAACAGCGTGAAAATCATCTTTCAGATTGTCTAATCCAGCCTCTGCAGGCATCAGCTGTGATGTCATCACACGTTACATCCATGGCAGACAGAAGGGTCATCTGTGTATGCGGCTGGCGATCATATACTTTTAATCTTCATGCTGAGAAAAATTACTCAACGTGGTTGAGTAGGGTGAGAGGAACTCCACCAGCATCCTGTTGTGGGCCGCAAACCATTGCCTGATGATGTTGGAGCGATGGAAACTGACATTGTCCCAAACTAACACGTACTTTGGCAGGTCATCTCCAATCTGCCCCCTCTCTTGTTCAGGGATGAGATCCCTGTAGAGAGTGTCAAAAGACTGTTTAGGTGTGAAAAGGGGCCATCTGCAACACAGTGAAGTTGTCTTGCAGTCCTATGTGGAAAGAATATAGCAATGCAAAACACTAAATTGAGTATAATAAAATGCCACCGTTTACTTAAAGTATACTTACTGTATATTGTAAAACTAGTGCTTAAATGTCGTGGGGATTATACTATTCCACAGAGACCCATTATAATGCATTTTGATCAACATGACATAAGCAATTGATAATGTAGGAATCTGCACAGAATTTTGTCATAATCATTTGCATGGATGTACCAAAGCATTTGCAGCTTGTTCAAAGAAATGAGAAAATGCTTGTTTGATGTGCACACGTGACACAAGGATGTAAGGATTGAACAAGAAGTTTTGAGAATTTCAAATCGGATCTGAGAAATGTACCAAATTGACTTAGAAAAAACTGTATTTAAAGTGGGGGGGGTACTTTTGGGGCAGTTTTGTTTCACTCAAGTGTCCCATTTCCACCCCTCTCAAACTAATGCATGGATGCATATAGCCAGAAACAATTCATTTGATGCATGCAAAGAAGCAACACTGTGTGTCTCAAGAAGCATTTATTCATGATTACGTAGACATGCTAAAATTTCAAGGCCACACACTACACATAACACATTACACATGACATTACACATTTCATAAAATTTACATTTAGTCATTTAGCAGACGTTTTTATCCAAAGCGACTTACAGACGAGAAAACATTGGAAGCAATTTTAACAATATAGGCAACAAAATGCATAAGTTAATTAAATCCAGTCCATTAAAGCCTAGCACAGTATACAAAGCTAAGAATAGTGAGGTAAGTAAAAAATAATTTTTTAAGAAGACAGAAAATAATAAGAGGTTAAAATCAGTCATCTACATTTTGACGGAAGATATGCATTTTCACACACTACACCGGCCTGTAGTGTTCTAGCAGTGTAAGGTTGAGAGTGAGTTTCTTCAGTAGCGGTGTGATGCAGGCCTCTTTGAAAGCAGTGGGAAATGTCCCGGTGGTGAGCAAAGAGTTGATGATGCGGGTCAGACCAGGCACAACTGCTGGAGAGATGGCATGGAGGAGATGGGTGGGGATGGGATCCAGTGGGCAAGTGGTAGGGTGGTTGGAACCAATGACCTTGGAAACATCATCTTCAGACATAGGAGAAAAGGCGGGTGATGGTGGCGTAGAAAATTGGCTGTTGATGGCGGTAGTTTTCTTTACGAAGAACGATGTAAAATCATCAGCCGTTAACTCCGATGAAGGTGTGGGAGCAGGCGGACAGAGGAGAGCAGAGAAGGTTTTTAAGAGTGTGCGAGAGTCAGGAGAGTTGCTGTTCGTCGAGTGGTTATAATCAGTTTTTGCAGAGGTGACGTCAACGGAGAAAGTAGAGAGAAGAGACTGGTAGAGAGAGAGAGGTCAGTATGGTCTTTTGATTTGTGCCATTTTCTCTCAGCTGACCGGAGGCTGGTGCGATGCTCACGTGGTACATCCGATAACCAGGGGGCAGACAGGGATGCACGGGCTGGTCCAGATGTAAGAGGGCATATGTTGTCCAAGCAGGATGTAAGCGTGGAACACAGAGTGTCTGTGGCACTGTTGGTATTCAAAAGAGAGAGCTCCTCAGAGGGGGGAGTGCAGACAAGACAGCAGAGGAAAAGCAGGAGGGAGGGACCGTAGGTAGCGCCGGAAAGTGACCAGCGGTAAGACATCTGCGTTGTCTGGAGCGGTGAGGTCGGGGGTGACAAAGAAGTGATCAGACGTGTGCAGCGGAGTGACCTGAGAGTGATGAGTGGAGCATTTCTCGAATCATCCTTGTCATTTGCAAAACAGTAAGTGCATTTCTGGTTTTGATTGTTTGATTGCAAGAGACGGCACATGATTCACGTTAACGCTTTTACTGTTTGTACAGTAATTTATTGACAGACAGTGTCATTGTGATGCAGACAGGAAAAGACAGCACTGCATAGCACAAACAAATGTAGAAATCTGAACATAAGACAATCTCCTTAGGGAAAACTGTACATGCAGTGCAGTGGAATTACAGTGCAGTCTTCCTACACCTCCTGACGTTCCAGGTCTTTTGGGCAACGGATTCTCATCCACATCACAACAAATATCTTCTCTTGCGATACAGCGTGAAAATCATCTTTCAGAGTGTCTAATCCAGCCTCTGCAGGCATCAGCTGTGATTTCATCACACGTTACATCCATGGCAGCCAGAAGGGTCATCTGTGTATGCGGCTGGCCATCATATACTTTTAATCTTCATGCTGAGAAAAATTCCTCAATGGGGTTGAGAAGGGTGAGAGGAACTCCACCAGCATCCTGTTGTGGGCCGCAAACCATTGTCTGATGATGTTGGAGCGATGGAAACTGACATTGTCCCAAACTAACACGTACTTTGGCAGGTCATCTCCAATCTGCCCCCTCTCTTGTTCAGGGATGAGATCCCTGTAGAGAGTGTCAAAAGACTGTTTAGGTGTGAAAAGGGGCCGTCTGCAACACAGTGAAGTTGTCTTGCAGTCCTATGTGGAAAGAATATAGCAATGCAAAACATTAAATTGAGTAAAATAAAATGCCACCGTTTACTTAAAGTATACTTACTGTATATTGTAAAACTAGTGCTTAAATGTCGCGGGGATTATACTATTCTACAGAGACCCATTATAATGCATTTTGATCAACATGACATAAGCAATTGATAATGTAGGAATCTGCACAGAATTTTGTCATAATCATTTGCATGGATGTACCAAAGCATTTGCAACTTGTTCAAAGAAATGAGAAAATGCTTGTTTGATGTGCACACGTGACACAAGGATGTAAGGATTGAACAAGAAGTTTTGAGAATTTCAAATCGGATCAGAGAAATGTACCAAATTGACTTAGAAAAAACTGTATTTAAAGTGGGGGGGGGTACTTTTGGGGCAGTTTTGTTTCACCCAAGTGTCCCATTTCCACCCCTCTCAAACTAATGCATGGATGCATATAGCCAGAAACAATTCATTTGATGCATGCAAAGAAGCAACACTGTGTGTCTCAAGAAGCATTTATTCATGATTACGTAGACATGCTAAAATTTCAAGGCCACACACTACACATTACACATTACACATGACATTACACATTTCATAAAATTTACATTTAGTCATTTAGCAGACGTTTTTATCCAAAGCGACTTACAGACGAGGAAACATTGGAAGCAATTATAACAATATAGGCAACAAAATGCATAAGTTAATTAAATCCAGTCCATTAAAGCCTAGCACAGTATACAAAGCTAAGAATAGTGAGGTAAGTAAACAAATAATTTTTTAAGAAGACAGAAAATAATAAGAGGTTAAAATCAGTCATCTACATTTTGACGGAAGATATGTATTTTCACACACTACACCGGCCTGTAGTGTTCTAGCAGTGTAAGGTTGAGAGTGAGTTTCTTCAGTAGCGGTGTGATGCAGGCCTCTTTGAAAGCAGTGGGAAATGTCCCAGTGGTGAGCAAAGAGTTGATGATGCGGGTCAGACCAAGCACAACTGCTGGAGAGATGGCATGGAGGAGATGGGTGGGGATGGGATCCAGTGGGCAGGTGGTAGGGTGGTTGGAACCAATGACCTTGGAAACATCATCTTCAGACATAGGAGAAAAGGCGGGTGATGGTGGCGTAGAAAATTGGCTGTTGATGGCGGTAGTTTTCTTTACGAAGAACGATGCAAAATCATCAGCCGTTAACTCCGATGAAGGTGTGGGAGCAGGCGGACAGAGGAGAGCAGAGAAGGTTTTTAAGAGTGTGCGAGAGTCAGGAGAGTTGCTGATCTTCGAGTGGTTATAATCAGTTTTTGCAGAGGTGACGTCAACGGAGAAAGTAGAGAGAGAGAGGTCAGTATGGTCTTTTGACTTGTGCCATTTTCTCTCAGCTGACCGGAGGCTGGTGCGATGCTCACGTGGTACATCCGATAACCAGGGGGCAGACAGGGATGCACGGGCTGGTCCAGATGTAAGAGGGCATATGTTGTCCAAGCAGGATGTAAGCGTGGAACACAGAGTGTCTGTGGCACTGTTGGTATTCAAAAGTGAGAGCTCCTCAGAGGGGGGGAGTGCAGACAAGACAGCAGAGGAAAAGCAGGAGGGAGGGACCGTAGGTAGCGCCGGAAAGTGACCAGCGGTAAGACATCTGCGTTGTCTGGAGCGGTGAGGTCGGGGGTGACAAAGAAGTGATCAGACGTGTGCAGCGGAGTGACCTGAGAGTGATGAGTGGAGCATTTCTCGAATCATCCTTGTCATTTGCAAAACAGTAAGTGCATTTCTGGTTTTGATTGTTTGATTGCAAGAGACGGCACATGATTCACGTTAACGCTTTTACTGTTTGTACAATAATTTATTGACAGACAGTGTCATTGTGATGCAGACAGGAAAAGACAGCACTGCATAGCACAAACAAATTTAGAAATCTGAACATAAGACAATCTCCTTAGGGAAAACTGTACATGCAGTGCAGTGGAATTACAGTGCAGTCTTCCTACACCTCCTGACGTTCCTGTCTTTTGGGCAACGGATTCTCATCCACATCACAACAAATATCTTCTCTTGCGATACAGCGTGAAAATCATCTTTCAGAGTGTCTAATCCAGCCTCTGCAGGCATCAGCTGTGATGTCATCACACGTTACATCCATGGCAGCCAGAAGGGTCATCTGTGTATGCGGCTGGCCATCTTATACTTTTAATCTTCATGCTGAGAAAAATTCCTCAATGGGGTTGAGTAGGGTGAGAGGAACTCCACCAGCATCCTGTTGTGGGCCGCAAACCATTGCCTGATGATGTTGGAGCGATGGAAACTGACATTGTCCCAAACTAACACGTACTTTGGCAGGTCATCTCCAATCTGCCCCCTCTCTTGTTCAGGGATGAGATCCCTGTAGATAGTGTCAAAAGACTGTTTAGGTGTGAAAAGGGGCCGTCTGCAACACAGTGAAGTTGTCTTGCAGTCCTATGTGGAAAGAATATAGCAATGCAAAACACTAAATTGAGTAAAATAAAATGCCACTGTTTACTTAAAGTATACTTACTGTATATTGTAAAACTAGTGCTTAAATGTCGTGGGGATTATACTATTCTACAGAGACCCATTATAATGCATTTTGATCAACATGACATAAGCAATTGATAATGTAGGAATCTGCACAGAATTTTGTCATAATCATTTGCATGGATGTACCAAAGCATTTGCAACTTGTTCAAAGAAATGAGAAAATGCTTGTTTGATGTGCACACGTGACACAAGGATGTAAGGATTGAACAAGAAGTTTTGAGAATTTCAAATCGGATCAGAGAAATGTACCAAATTGACTTAGAAAAAACTGTATTTAAAGTGGGGGGGGTACTTTTGGGGCAGTTTTGTTTCACCCAAGTGTCCCATTTCCACCCCTCTCAAACTAATGCATGGATGCATATAGCCAGAAACAATTCATTTGATGCATGCAAAGAAGCAACACTGTGTGTCTCAAGAAGCATTTATTCATGATTACGTAGACATGCTAAAATTTCAAGGCCACACACTACACATTACACATTACACATGACATTACACATTTCATAAAATTTACATTTAGTTATTTAGCAGACGTTTTTATCCAAAGCGACTTACAGACGAGGAAACATTGGAAGCAATTATAACAATATAGGCAACAAAATGCATAAGTTAATTAAATCCAGTCCATTAAAGCCTAGCACAGTATACAAAGCTAAGAATAGTGAGGTAAGTAAAAAAATAATTTTTTAAGAAGAAAGAAAATAATAAGAGGTTAAAATCAGTCATCTACATTTTGACGGAAGATATGCATTTTCACACACTACACCGGCCTGTAGTGTTCTAGCAGTGTAAGGTTGAGAGTGAGTTTCTTCAGTAGCGGTGTGATGCAGGCCTCTTTGAAAGCAGTGGGAAATGTCCCGGTGGTGAGCAAAGAGTTGATGATGCGGGTCAGACCAGGCACAACTGCTGGAGAGATGGCATGGAGGAGATGGGTGGGGATGGGATCCAGTGGGCAAGTGGTAGGGTGGTTGGAACCAATGACCTTGGAAACATCATCTTCAGACATAGGAGAAAAGGCGGGTGATGGTGGCGTAGAAAATTGGCTGTTGATGGCGGTAGTTTTCTTTACGAAGAACGATGTAAAATCATCAGCCGTTAACTCCGATGAAGGTGTGGGAGCAGGCGGACAGAGGAGAGCAGAGAAGGTTTTTAAGAGTGTGCGAGAGTCAGGAGAGTTGCTGTTCGTCGAGTGGTTATAATCAGTTTTTGCAGAGGTGACGTCAACGGAGAAAGTAGAGAGAAGAGACTGGTAGAGAGAGAGAGGTCAGTATGGTCTTTTGATTTGTGCCATTTTCTCTCAGCTGACCGGAGGCTGGTGCGATGCTCACGTGGTACATCCGATAACCAGGGGGCAGACAGGGATGCACGGGCTGGTCCAGATGTAAGAGGGCATATGTTGTCCAAGCAGGATGTAAGCGTGGAACACAGAGTGTCTGTGGCACTGTTGGTATTCAAAAGAGAGAGCTCCTCAGAGGGGGGAGTGCAGACAAGACAGCAGAGGAAAAGCAGGAGGGAGGGACCGTAGGTAGCGCCGGAAAGTGACCAGCGGTAAGACATCTGCGTTGTCTGGAGCGGTGAGGTCGGGGGTGAGAAAGAAGTGATCAGACGTGTGCAGCGGAGTGACCTGAGAGTGATGAGTGGAGCATTTCTCGAATCATCCTTGTCATTTGCAAAACAGTAAGTGCATTTCTGGTTTTGATTGTTTGATTGCAAGAGACGGCACATGATTCACGTTAACGCTTTTACTGTTTGTACAATAATTTATTGACAGACAGTGTCATTGTGATGCAGACAGGAAAAGACAGCACTGCATAGCACAAACAAATGTAGAAATCTGAACATAAGACAATCTCCTTAGGGAAAACTGTACATGCAGTGCAGTGGAATTACAGTGCAGTCTTCCTACACCTCCTGACGTTCCTGTCTTTTGGGCAACGGATTCTCATCCACATCACAACAAATATCTTCTCTTGCGATACAGCGTGAAAATCATCTTTCAGAGTGTCTAATCCAGCCTCTGCAGGCATCAGCTGAGATGTCATCACACGTTACATCCATGGCAGCCAGAAGGGTCATCTGTGTATGCGGCTGGCCATCATATACTTTTAATCTTCATGCTGAGAAAAATTCCTCAACGGGGTTGAGTAGGGTGAGAGGAACTCCACCAGCATCCTGTTGTGGGCCGCAAACCATTGCCTGATGATGTTGGAGCGATGGAAACTGACATTGTCCCAAACTAACACTAACTTTGGCAGGTCATCTCCAATCTGCCCCCTCTCTTGTTCAGGGATGAGATCCCTGTAGAGAGTGTCAAAAGACTGTTTAGGTGTGAAAAGGGGCCGTCTGCAACACAGTGAAGTTGTCTTGCAGTCCTATGTGGAAAGAATATAGCAATGCAAAACACTAAATTGAGTAAAATAAAATGCCACTGTTTACTTAAAGTATACTTACTGTATATTGTAAAACTAGTGCTTAAATGTCGTGGGGATTATACTATTCTACAGAGACCCATTATAATGCATTTTGATCAACATGACATAAGCAATTGATAATGTAGGAATCTGAACAGAATTTTGTCATAATCATTTGCATGGATGTACCAAAGCATTTGCAACTTGTTCAAAGAAATGAGAAAATGCTTGTTTGATGTGCACACGTGACACAAGGATGTAAGGATTGAACAAGAAGTTTTGAGAATTTCAAATCGGATCAGAGAAATGTACCAAATTGACTTAGAAAAAACTGTATTTAAAGTGGGGGGGGGGTACTTTTGGGGCAGTTTTGTTTCACCCAAGTGTCCCATTTCCACCCCTCTCAAACTAATGCATGGATGCATATAGCCAGAAACAATTCATTTGATGCATGCAAAGAAGCAACACTGTGTGTCTCAAGAAGCATTTATTCATGATTACGTAGACATGCTAAAATTTCAAGGCCACACACTACACATTACAAATGACATTACACATTTCATAAAATTTACATTTAGTCATTTAGCAGACGTTTTTATCCAAAGCGACTTACAGACGAGGAAACATTGGAAGCAATTATAACAATATAGGCAACAAAATGCATAAGTTAATTAAATCCAGTCCATTAAAGCCTAGCACAGTATACAAAGCTAAGAATAGTGAGGTAAGTAAAAAAATAATTTTTTAAGAAGACAGAAAATAAGAAGAGGTTAAAATCAGTCATCTACATTTTGACGGAAGATATGCATTTTCACACACTACACCGGCCTGTAGTGTTCTAGCAGTGTAAGGTTGAGAGTGAGTTTCTTCAGTAGCAGTGTGATGCAGGCCTCTTTGAAAGCAGTGGGAAATGTCCCAGTGGTGAGCAAAGAGTTGATGATGCGGGTCAGACCAGGCACAACTGCTGGAGAGATGGCATGGAGGAGATGGGTGGGGATGGGATCCAGTGGGCAGGTGGTAGGGTGGTTGGAACCAATGACCTTGGAAACATCATCTTCAGACATAGGAGAAAAGGCGGGTGATGGTGGCGTAGAAAATTGGCTGTTGATGGCGGTAGTTTTCTTTACGAAGAACGATGCAAAATCATCAGCCGTTAACTCCGATGAAGGTGTGGGAGCAGGCGGACAGAGGAGAGCAGAGAAGGTTTTTAAGAGTGTGCGAGAGTCAGGAAAGTTGCTGATCTTCGAGTGGTTATAATCAGTTTTTGCAGAGGTGACGTCAACGGAGAAAGTAGAGAGGTCAGTATGGTCTTTTGACTTGTGCCATTTTCTCTCAGCTGACCGGAGGCTGGTGCGATGCTCACGTGGTACATCCGATAACCAGGGGGCAGACAGGGATGCACGGGCTGGTCCAGATGTAAGAGGGCATATGTTGTCCAAGCAGGATGTAAGCGTGGAACACAGAGTGTCTGTGGCACTGTTGGTATTCAAAAGAGAGAGCTCCTCAGAGGGGGGGAGTGCAGACAAGACAGCAGAGGAAAAGCAGGAGGGAGGGACCGTAGGTAGCGCCGGAAAGTGACCAGCGGTAAGACATCTGCGTTGTCTGGAGCGGTGAGGTCGGGGGTGACAAAGAAGTGATCAGACGTGTGCAGCGGAGTGACCTGAGAGTGATGAGTGGAGCATTTCTCGAATCATCCTTGTCATTTGCAAAACAGTAAGTGCATTTCTGGTTTTGATTGTTTGATTGCAAGAGACGGCACATGATTCACGTTAACGCTTTTACTGTTTGTACAATAATTTATTGACAGACAGTGTCATTGTGATGCAGACAGGAAAAGACAGCACTGCATAGCACAAACAAATGTAGAAATCTGAACATAAGACAATCTCCTTAGGGAAAACTGTACATGCAGTGCAGTGGAATTACAGTGCAGTCTTCCTACACCTCCTGACGTTCCTGTCTTTTGGGCAACGGATTCTCATCCACATCACAACAAATATCTTCTCTTGCGATACAGCGTGAAAATCATCTTTCAGAGTGTCTAATCCAGCCTCTGCAGGCATCAGCTGTGATGTCATCACACGTTACATCCATGGCAGCCAGAAGGGTCATCTGTGTATGCGGCTGGCGATCATATACTTTTAATCTTCATGCTGAGAAAAATTCCTCAACGTGGTTGAGTAGGGTGAGAGGAACTCCACCAGCATCCTGTTGTGGGCCGCAAACCATTGCCTGATGATGTTGGAGCGATGGAAACTGACATTGTCCCAAAACTAACACGTACTTTGGCAGGTCATCTCCAATCTGCCCCCTCTCTTGTTCAGGGATGAGATCCCTGTAGAGAGTGTCAAAAGACTGTTTAGGTGTGAAAAGGGGCCGTCTGCAACACAGTGAAGTTGTCTTGCAGTCCTATGTGGAAAGAATATAGCAATGCAAAACACTAAATTGAGTAAAATAAAATGCCACCGTTTACTTAAAGTATACTTACTGTATATTGTAAAACTAGTGCTTAAATGTCATGGGGATTATACTATTCTACAGAGACCCATTATAATGCATTTTGATCAACATGACATAAGCAATTGATAATGTAGGAATCTGCACAGAATTTTGTCATAATCATTTGCATGGATGTACCAAAGCATTTGTAACTTGTTCAAAGAAATGAGAAAATGCTTGTTTGATGTGCACACGTGACACAAGGATGTAAGGATTGAACAAGAAGTTTTGAGAATTTCAAATCGGATCAGAGAAATGTACCAAATTGACTTAGAAAAAACTGTATTTAAAGTGGGGGGGGGGTACTTTTGGGGCAGTTTTGTTTCACCCAAGTGTCCCTTTTCCACCCCTCTCAAACTAATGCATGGATGCATATAGCCAGAAACAATTCATTTGATGCATGCAAAGAAGCAACACTGTGTGTCTCAAGAAGCATTTATTCATGATTACGTAGACATGCTAAAATTTCAAGGCCACACACTACACATTACACATGACATTACACATTTCATAAAATTTACATTTAGTCATTTAGCAGACGTTTTTATCCAAAGCGACTTACAGACGAGGAAACATTGGAAGCAATTATAACAATATAGGCAACAAAATGCATAAGTTAATTAAATCCAGTCCATTAAAGCCTAGCACAGTATACAAAGCTAAGAACAGTGAGGTAAGTAAAAAAATACTTTTTTAAGAAGACAGAAAATAAGAAGAGGTTAAAATCAGTCATCTACATTTTGACGGAAGATATGCATTTTCACACACTACACCGGCCTGTAGTGTTCTAGCAGTGTAAGGTTGAGAGTGAGTTTCTTCAGTAGCGGTGTGATGCAGGCCTCTTTGAAAGCAGTGGGAAATGTCCCAGTGGTGAGCAAAGAGTTGATGATGCGGGTCAGACCAGGCACAACTGCTGGAGAGATGGCATGGAGGAGATGGGTGGGGATGGGATCCAGTGGGCAGGTGGTAGGGTGGTTGGAACCAATGACCTTGGAAACATCATCTTCAGACATAGGAGAAAAGGCGGGTGATGGTGGCGTAGAAAATTGGCTGTTGATGGCGGTAGTTTTCTTTACGAAGAACGATGCAAAATCATCAGCCGTTAACTCCGATGAAGGTGTGGGAGCAGGCGGACAGAGGAGAGCAGAGAAGGTTTTTAAGAGTGTGCGAGAGTCAGGAAAGTTGCTGATCTTCGAGTGGTTATAATCAGTTTTTGCAGAGGTGACGTCAACGGAGAAAGTAGAGAGGTCAGTATGGTCTTTTGACTTGTGCCATTTTCTCTCAGCTGACCGGAGGCTGGTGCGATGCTCACGTGGTACATCCGATAACCAGGGGGCAGACAGGGATGCACGGGCTGGTCCAGATGTAAGAGGGCATATGTTGTCCAAGCAGGATGTAAGCGTGGAACACAGAGTGTCTGTGGCACTGTTGGTATTCAAAAGAGAGAGCTCCTCAGAGGGGGGGAGTGCAGACAAGACAGCAGAGGAAAAGCAGGAGGGAGGGACCGTAGGTAGCGCCGGAAAGTGACCAGCGGTAAGACATCTGCGTTGTCTGGAGCGGTGAGGTCGGGGGTGACAAAGAAGTGATCAGACGTGTGCAGCGGAGTGACCTGAGAGTGATGAGTGGAGCATTTCTCGAATCATCCTTGTCATTTGCAAAACAGTAAGTGCATTTCTGGTTTTGATTGTTTGATTGCAAGAGACGGCACATGATTCACGTTAACGCTTTTACTGTTTGTACAATAATTTATTGACAGACAGTGTCATTGTGATGCAGACAGGAAAAGACAGCACTGCATAGCACAAACAAATGTAGAAATCTGAACATAAGACAATCTCCTTAGGGAAAACTGTACATGCAGTGCAGTGGAATTACAGTGCAGTCTTCCTACACCTCCTGACGTTCCTGTCTTTTGGGCAACGGATTCTCATCCACATCACAACAAATATCTTCTCTTGCGATACAGCGTGAAAATCATCTTTCAGAGTGTCTAATCCAGCCTCTGCAGGCATCAGCTGTGATGTCATCACACGTTACATCCATGGCAGCCAGAAGGGTCATCTGTGTATGCGGCTGGCGATCATATACTTTTAATCTTCATGCTGAGAAAAATTCCTCAACGTGGTTGAGTAGGGTGAGAGGAACTCCACCAGCATCCTGTTGTGGGCCGCAAACCATTGCCTGATGATGTTGGAGCGATGGAAACTGACATTGTCCCAAACTAACACGTACTTTGGCAGGTCATCTCCAATCTGCCCCCTCTCTTGTTCAGGGATGAGATCCCTGTAGAGAGTGTCAAAAGACTGTTTAGGTGTGAAAAGGGGCCGTCTGCAACACAGTGAAGTTGTCTTGCAGTCCTATGTGGAAAGAATATAGCAATGCAAAACACTAAATTGAGTAAAATAAAATGCCACCGTTTACTTAAAATATACTTACTGTATATTGTAAAACTAGTGCTTAAATGTCGTGGGGATTATACTATTCTACAGAGACCCATTATAATGCATTTTGATCAACATGACATAAGCAATTGATAATGTAGGAATCTGCACAGAATTTTGTCATAATCATTTGCATGGATGTACCAAAGCATTTGTAACTTGTTCAAAGAAATGAGAAAATGCTTGTTTGATGTGCACACGTGACACAAGGATGTAAGGATTGAACAAGAAGTTTTGAGAATTTCAAATCGGATCAGAGAAATGTACCAAATTGACTTAGAAAAAACTGTATTTAAAGTGGGGGGGGGTACTTTTGGGGCAGTTTTGTTTCACCCAAGTGTCCCTTTTCCACCCCTCTCAAACTAATGCATGGATGCATATAGCCAGAAACAATTCATTTGATGCATGCAAAGAAGCAACACTGTGTGTCTCAAGAAGCATTTATTCATGATTACGTAGACATGCTAAAATTTCAAGGCCACACACTACACATTACACATGACATTACACATTTCATAAAATTTACATTTAGTCATTTAGCAGACGTTTTTATCCAAAGCGACTTACAGACGAGGAAACATTGGAAGCAATTATAACAATATAGGCAACAAAATGCATAAGTTAATTAAATCCAGTCCATTAAAGCCTAGCACAGTATACAAAGCTAAGAACAGTGAGGTAAGTAAAAAAATACTTTTTTAAGAAGACAGAAAATAATAAGAGGTTAAAATCAGTCATCTACATTTTGACGGAAGATATGCATTTTCACACACTACACCGGCCTGTAGTGTTCTAGCAGTGTAAGGTTGAGAGTGAGTTTCTTCAGTAGCGGTGTGATGCAGGCCTCTTTGAAAGCAGTGGGAAATGTCCCAGTGGTGAGCAAAGAGTTGATGATGCGGGTCAGACCAGGCACAACTGCTGGAGAGATGGCATGGAGGAGATGGGTGGGGATGGGATCCAGTGGGCAGGTGGTAGGGTGGTTGGAACCAATGACCTTGGAAACATCATCTTCAGACATAGGAGAAAAGGCGGGTGATGGTGGCGTAGAAAATTGGCTGTTGATGGCGGTAGTTTTCTTTACGAAGAACGATGCAAAATCATCAGCCGTTAACTCCGATGAAGGTGTGGGAGCAGGCGGACAGAGGAGAGCAGAGAAGGTTTTTAAGAGTGTGCGAGAGTCAGGAAAGTTGCTGATCTTCGAGTGGTTATAATCAGTTTTTGCAGAGGTGACGTCAACGGAGAAAGTAGAGAGGTCAGTATGGTCTTTTGACTTGTGCCATTTTCTCTCAGCTGACCGGAGGCTGGTGCGATGCTCACGTGGTACATCCGATAACCAGGGGGCAGACAGGGATGCACGGGCTGGTCCAGATGTAAGAGGGCATATGTTGTCCAAGCAGGATGTAAGCGTGGAACACAGAGTGTCTGTGGCACTGTTGGTATTCAAAAGAGAGAGCTCCTCAGAGGGGGGGAGTGCAGACAAGACAGCAGAGGAAAAGCAGGAGGGAGGGACCGTAGGTAGCGCCGGAAAGTGACCAGCGGTAAGACATCTGCGTTGTCTGGAGCGGTGAGGTCGGGGGTGACAAAGAAGTGATCAGACGTGTGCAGCGGAGTGACCTGAGAGTGATGAGTGGAGCATTTCTCGAATCATCCTTGTCATTTGCAAAACAGTAAGTGCATTTCTGGTTTTGATTGTTTGATTGCAAGAGACGGCACATGATTCACGTTAACGCTTTTACTGTTTGTACAATAATTTATTGACAGACAGTGTCATTGTGATGCAGACAGGAAAAGACAGCACTGCATAGCACAAACAAATGTAGAAATCTGAACATAAGACAATCTCCTTAGGGAAAACTGTACATGCAGTGCAGTGGAATTACAGTGCAGTCTTCCTACACCTCCTGACGTTCCTGTCTTTTGGGCAACGGATTCTCATCCACATCACAACAAATATCTTCTCTTGCGATACAGCGTGAAAATCATCTTTCAGAGTGTCTAATCCAGCCTCTGCAGGCATCAGCTGTGATGTCATCACACGTTACATCCATGGCAGCCAGAAGGGTCATCTGTGTATGCGGCTGGCCATCATATACTTTTAATCTTCATGCTGAGAAAAATTCCTCAACGGGGTTGAGTAGGGTGAGAGGAACTCCACCAGCATCCTGTTGTGGGCCGCAAACCATTGCCTGATGATGTTGGAGCGATGGAAACTGACATTGTCCCAAACTAACACGTACTTTGGCAGGTCATCTCCAATCTGCCCCCTCTCTTGTTCAGGGATGAGATCCCTGTAGAGAGTGTCAAAAGACTGTTTAGGTGTGAAAAGGGGCCGTCTGCAACACAGTGAAGTTGTCTTGCAGTCCTATGTGGAAAGAATATAGCAATGCAAAACACTAAATTGAGTAAAATAAAATGCCACTGTTTACTTAAAGTATACTTACTGTATATTGTAAAACTAGTGCTTAAATGTCGTGGGGATTATACTATTCTACAGAGACCCATTATAATGCATTTTGATCAACATGACATAAGCAATTGATAATGTAGGAATCTGAACAGAATTTTGTCATAATCATTTGCATGGATGTACCAAAGCATTTGCAACTTGTTCAAAGAAATGAGAAAATGCTTGTTTGATGTGCACACGTGACACAAGGATGTAAGGATTGAACAAGAAGTTTTGAGAATTTCAAATCGGATCAGAGAAATGTACCAAATTGACTTAGAAAAAACTGTATTTAAAGTGGGGGGGGGGTACTTTTGGGGCAGTTTTGTTTCACCCAAGTGTCCCATTTCCACCCCTCTCAAACTAATGCATGGATGCATATAGCCAGAAACAATTCATTTGATGCATGCAAAGAAGCAACACTGTGTGTCATCTACATTTTGACGGAAGATATGCATTTTCACACACTACACCGGCCTGTAGTGTTCTAGCAGTGTAAGGTTGAGAGTGAGTTTCTTCAGTAGCGGTGTGATGCAGGCCTCTTTGAAAGCAGTGGGAAATGTCCCAGTGGTGAGCAAAGAGTTGATGATGCGGGTCAGACCAGGCACAACTGCTGGAGAGATGGCATGGAGGAGATGGGTGGGGATGGGATCCAGTGGGCAGGTGGTAGGGTGGTTGGAACCAATGACCTTGGAAACATCATCTTCAGACATAGGAGAAAAGGCGGGTGATGGTGGCGTAGAAAATTGGCTGTTGATGGCGGTAGTTTTCTTTACGAAGAACGATGCAAAATCATCAGCCGTTAACTCCGATGAAGGTGTGGGAGCAGGCGGACAGAGGAGAGCAGAGAAGGTTTTTAAGAGTGTGCGAGAGTCAGGAGAGTTGCTGATCTTCGAGTGGTTATAATCAGTTTTTGCAGAGGTGACGTCAACGGAGAAAGTAGAGAGGTCAGTATGGTCTTTTGACTTGTGCCATTTTCTCTCAGCTGACCGGAGGCTGGTGCGATGCTCACGTGGTACATCCGATAACCAGGGGGCAGACAGGGATGCACGGGCTGGTCCAGATGTAAGCGGGCATATGTTGTCCAAGCAGGATGTAAGCGTGGAACACAGAGTGTCTGTGGCACTGTTGGTATTCAAAAGAGAGAGCTCCTCAGAGGGGGGGAGTGCAGACAAGACAGCAGAGGAAAAGCAGGAGGGAGGGACCGTAGGTAGCGCCGGAAAGTGACCAGCAGTAAGACATCTGCGTTGTCTGGAGCGGTGAGGTCGGGGGTGACAAAGAAGTGATCAGACGTGTGCAGCGGAGTGACCTGAGAGTGATGAGTGGAGCATTTCTCGAATCATCCTTGTCATTTGCAAAACAGCACACGTCTGATCACTTCTTTGTCACCCCCGACCTCACCGCTCCAGACAACGCAGATGTCTTACTGCTGGTCACTTTCCGGCGCTACCTACGGTCCCTCCCTCCTGCTTTTCCTCTGCTGTCTTGTCTGCCCTCTCTTGTTCAGGGATGAGATCCCTGTAGAGAGTGTCAAAAGACTGTTTAGGTGTGAAAAGGGGCCGTCTGCAACACAGTGAAGTTGTCTTGCAGTCCTATGTGGAAAGAATATAGCAATGCAAAACACTAAATTGAGTAAAATAAAATGCCACTGTTTACTTAAAGTATACTTACTGTATATTGTAAAACTAGTGCTTAAATGTCGTGGGGATTATACTATTCTACAGAGACCCATTATAATGCATTTTGATCAACATGACATAAGCAATTGATAATGTAGGAATCTGCACAGAATTTTGTCATAATCATTTGCATGGATGTACCAAAGCATTTGCAACTTGTTCAAAGAAATGAGAAAATGCTTGTTTGATGTGCACACGTGACACAAGGATGTAAGGATTGAACAAGAAGTTTTGAGAATTTCAAATCGGATCAGAGAAATGTACCAAATTGACTTAGAAAAAACTGTATTTAAAGTGGGGGGGGGGTACTTTTGGGGCAGTTTTGTTTCACCCAAGTGTCCCATTTCCACCCCTCTCAAACTAATGCATGGATGCATATAGCCAGAAACAATTCATTTGATGCATGCAAAGAAGCAACACTGTGTGTCTCAAAAAGCATTTATTCATGATTACGTAGACATGCTAAAATTTCAAGGCCACACACTACACATTACACATTACACATGACATTACACATTTCATAAAATTTACATTTAGTCATTTAGCAGACGTTTTTATCCAAAGCGACTTACAGACGAGGAAACATTGGAAGCAATTATAACAATATAGGCAACAAAATGCATAAGTTAATTAAATCCAGTCCATTAAAGCCTAGCACAGTATACAAAGCTAAGAATAGTGAGGTAAGTAAAAAAATAATTTTTTAAGAAGACAGAAAATAATAAGAGGTTAAAATCAGTCATCTACATTTTGACGGAAGATATGCATTTTCACACACTACACTGGCCTGTAGTGTTCTAGCAGTGTAAGGTTGAGAGTGAGTTTCTTCAGTAGCGGTGTGATGCAGGCCTCTTTGAAAGCAGTAGGAAATGTCCCAGTGGTGAGCAAAGAGTTGATGATGCGGGTCAGACCATGCACAACTGCTGGAGATAAGGCATGGAGGAGATGGGTGGGGATGGGATCCAGTGGGCAGGTGGTAGGGTGGTTGGAACCAATGACCTTGGAAACATCATCTTCAGACATAGGAGAAAAGGCGGGTGATGGTGGCGTAGAAAATTGGCTGTTGATGGCGGTAGTTTTCTTTACGAAGAACGATGCAAAATCATCAGCCGTTAACTCCGATGAAGGTGTGGGAGCAGGCGGACAGAGGAGAGCAGAGAAGGTTTTTAAGAGTGTGCGAGAGTCAGGAAAGTTGCTGATCTTCGAGTGGTTATAATCAGTTTTTGCAGAGGTGACGTCAACGGAGAAAGTAGAGAGGTCAGTATGGTCTTTTGACTTGTGCCATTTTCTCTCAGCTGACCGGAGGCTGGTGCGATGCTCACGTGGTACATCCGATAACCAGGGGGCAGACAGGGATGCACGGGCTGGTCCAGATGTAAGAGGGCATATGTTGTCCAAGCAGGATGTAAGCGTGGAACACAGAGTGTCTGTGGCACTGTTGGTATTCAAAAGAGAGAGCTCCTCAGAGGGGGGGAGTGCAGACAAGACAGCAGAGGAAAAGCAGGAGGGAGGGACCGTAGGTAGCGCCGGAAAGTGACCAGCGGTAAGACATCTGCGTTGTCTGGAGCGGTGAGGTCGGGGGTGACAAAGAAGTGATCAGACGTGTGCAGCGGAGTGACCTGAGAGTGATGAGTGGAGCATTTCTCGAATCATCCTTGTCATTTGCAAAACAGTAAGTGCATTTCTGGTTTTGATTGTTTGATTGCAAGAGACGGCACATGATTCACGTTAACGCTTTTACTGTTTGTACAATAATTTATTGACAGACAGTGTCATTGTGATGCAGACAGGAAAAGACAGCACTGCATAGCACAAACAAATGTAGAAATCTGAACATAAGACAATCTCCTTAGGGAAAACTGTACATGCAGTGCAGTGGAATTACAGTGCAGTCTTCCTACACCTCCTGACGTTCCTGTCTTTTGGGCAACGGATTCTCATCCACATCACAACAAATATCTTCTCTTGCGATACAGCGTGAAAATCATCTTTCAGAGTGTCTAATCCAGCCTCTGCAGGCATCAGCTGTGATGTCATCACACGTTACATCCATGGCAGCCAGAAGGGTCATCTGTGTATGCGGCTGGCGATCATATACTTTTAATCTTCATGCTGAGAAAAATTCCTCAACGTGGTTGAGTAGGGTGAGAGGAACTCCACCAGCATCCTGTTGTGGGCCGCAAACCATTGCCTGATGATGTTGGAGCGATGGAAACTGACATTGTCCCAAACTAACACGTACTTTGGCAGGTCATCTCCAATCTGCCCCCTCTCTTGTTCAGGGATGAGATCCCTGTAGAGAGTGTCAAAAGACTGTTTAGGTGTGAAAAGGGGCCGTCTGCAACACAGTGAAGTTGTCTTGCAGTCCTATGTGGAAAGAATATAGCAATGCAAAACACTAAATTGAGTAAAATAAAATGCCACCGTTTACTTAAAATATACTTACTGTATATTGTAAAACTAGTGCTTAAATGTCGTGGGGATTATACTATTCTACAGAGACCCATTATAATGCATTTTGATCAACATGACATAAGCAATTGATAATGTAGGAATCTGCACAGAATTTTGTCATAATCATTTGCATGGATGTACCAAAGCATTTGTAACTTGTTCAAAGAAATGAGAAAATGCTTGTTTGATGTGCACACGTGACACAAGGATGTAAGGATTGAACAAGAAGTTTTGAGAATTTCAAATCGGATCAGAGAAATGTACCAAATTGACTTAGAAAAAACTGTATTTAAAGTGGGGGGGGGTACTTTTGGGGCAGTTTTGTTTCACCCAAGTGTCCCTTTTCCACCCCTCTCAAACTAATGCATGGATGCATATAGCCAGAAACAATTCATTTGATGCATGCAAAGAAGCAACACTGTGTGTCTCAAGAAGCATTTATTCATGATTACGTAGACATGCTAAAATTTCAAGGCCACACACTACACATTACACATGACATTACACATTTCATAAAATTTACATTTAGTCATTTAGCAGACGTTTTTATCCAAAGCGACTTACAGACGAGGAAACATTGGAAGCAATTATAACAATATAGGCAACAAAATGCATAAGTTAATTAAATCCAGTCCATTAAAGCCTAGCACAGTATACAAAGCTAAGAACAGTGAGGTAAGTAAAAAAATACTTTTTTAAGAAGACAGAAAATAATAAGAGGTTAAAATCAGTCATCTACATTTTGACGGAAGATATGCATTTTCACACACTACACCGGCCTGTAGTGTTCTAGCAGTGTAAGGTTGAGAGTGAGTTTCTTCAGTAGCGGTGTGATGCAGGCCTCTTTGAAAGCAGTGGGAAATGTCCCAGTGGTGAGCAAAGAGTTGATGATGCGGGTCAGACCAGGCACAACTGCTGGAGAGATGGCATGGAGGAGATGGGTGGGGATGGGATCCAGTGGGCAGGTGGTAGGGTGGTTGGAACCAATGACCTTGGAAACATCATCTTCAGACATAGGAGAAAAGGCGGGTGATGGTGGCGTAGAAAATTGGCTGTTGATGACGGTAGTTTTCTTTACGAAGAACGATGCAAAATCATCAGCCGTTAACTCCGATGAAGGTGTGGGAGCAGGCGGACAGAGGAGAGCAGAGAAGGTTTTTAAGAGTGTGCGAGAGTCAGGAAAGTTGCTGATCTTCGAGTGGTTATAATCAGTTTTTGCAGAGGTGACGTCAACGGAGAAAGTAGAGAGGTCAGTATGGTCTTTTGACTTGTGCCATTTTCTCTCAGCTGACCGGAGGCTGGTGCGATGCTCACGTGGTACATCCGATAACCAGGGGGCAGACAGGGATGCACGGGCTGGTCCAGATGTAAGAGGGCATATGTTGTCCAAGCAGGATGTAAGCGTGGAACACAGAGTGTCTGTGGCACTGTTGGTATTCAAAAGAGAGAGCTCCTCAGAGGGGGGGAGTGCAGACAAGACAGCAGAGGAAAAGCAGGAGGGAGGGACCGTAGGTAGCGCCGGAAAGTGACCAGCGGTAAGACATCTGCGTTGTCTGGAGCGGTGAGGTCGGGGGTGACAAAGAAGTGATCAGACGTGTGCAGCGGAGTGACCTGAGAGTGATGAGTGGAGCATTTCTCGAATCATCCTTGTCATTTGCAAAACAGTAAGTGCATTTCTGGTTTTGATTGTTTGATTGCAAGAGACGGCACATGATTCACGTTAACGCTTTTACTGTTTGTACAATAATTTATTGACAGACAGTGTCATTGTGATGCAGACAGGAAAAGACAGCACTGCATAGCACAAACAAATGTAGAAATCTGAACATAAGACAATCTCCTTAGGGAAAACTGTACATGCAGTGCAGTGGAATTACAGTGCAGTCTTCCTACACCTCCTGACGTTCCTGTCTTTTGGGCAACGGATTCTCATCCACATCACAACAAATATCTTCTCTTGCGATACAGCGTGAAAATCATCTTTCAGAGTGTCTAATCCAGCCTCTGCAGGCATCAGCTGTGATGTCATCACACGTTACATCCATGGCAGCCAGAAGGGTCATCTGTGTATGCGGCTGGCCATCATATACTTTTAATCTTCATGCTGAGAAAAATTCCTCAACGGGGTTGAGTAGGGTGAGAGGAACTCCACCAGCATCCTGTTGTGGGCCGCAAACCATTGCCTGATGATGTTGGAGCGATGGAAACTGACATTGTCCCAAACTAACACGTACTTTGGCAGGTCATCTCCAATCTGCCCCCTCTCTTGTTCAGGGATGAGATCCCTGTAGAGAGTGTCAAAAGACTGTTTAGGTGTGAAAAGGGGCCGTCTGCAACACAGTGAAGTTGTCTTGCAGTCCTATGTGGAAAGAATATAGCAATGCAAAACACTAAATTGAGTAAAATAAAATGCCACTGTTTACTTAAAGTATACTTACTGTATATTGTAAAACTAGTGCTTAAATGTCGTGGGGATTATACTATTCTACAGAGACCCATTATAATGCATTTTGATCAACATGACATAAGCAATTGATAATGTAGGAATCTGAACAGAATTTTGTCATAATCATTTGCATGGATGTACCAAAGCATTTGCAACTTGTTCAAAGAAATGAGAAAATGCTTGTTTGATGTGCACACGTGACACAAGGATGTAAGGATTGAACAAGAAGTTTTGAGAATTTCAAATCGGATCAGAGAAATGTACCAAATTGACTTAGAAAAAACTGTATTTAAAGTGGGGGGGGGGTACTTTTGGGGCAGTTTTGTTTCACCCAAGTGTCCCATTTCCACCCCTCTCAAACTAATGCATGGATGCATATAGCCAGAAACAATTCATTTGATGCATGCAAAGAAGCAACACTGTGTGTCATCTACATTTTGACGGAAGATATGCATTTTCACACACTACACCGGCCTGTAGTGTTCTAGCAGTGTAAGGTTGAGAGTGAGTTTCTTCAGTAGCGGTGTGATGCAGGCCTCTTTGAAAGCAGTGGGAAATGTCCCAGTGGTGAGCAAAGAGTTGATGATGCGGGTCAGACCAGGCACAACTGCTGGAGAGATGGCATGGAGGAGATGGGTGGGGATGGGATCCAGTGGGCAGGTGGTAGGGTGGTTGGAACCAATGACCTTGGAAACATCATCTTCAGACATAGGAGAAAAGGCGGGTGATGGTGGCGTAGAAAATTGGCTGTTGATGGCGGTAGTTTTCTTTACGAAGAACGATGCAAAATCATCAGCCGTTAACTCCGATGAAGGTGTGGGAGCAGGCGGACAGAGGAGAGCAGAGAAGGTTTTTAAGAGTGTGCGAGAGTCAGGAGAGTTGCTGATCTTCGAGTGGTTATAATCAGTTTTTGCAGAGGTGACGTCAACGGAGAAAGTAGAGAGGTCAGTATGGTCTTTTGACTTGTGCCATTTTCTCTCAGCTGACCGGAGGCTGGTGCGATGCTCACGTGGTACATCCGATAACCAGGGGGCAGACAGGGATGCACGGGCTGGTCCAGATGTAAGCGGGCATATGTTGTCCAAGCAGGATGTAAGCGTGGAACACAGAGTGTCTGTGGCACTGTTGGTATTCAAAAGAGAGAGCTCCTCAGAGGGGGGGAGTGCAGACAAGACAGCAGAGGAAAAGCAGGAGGGAGGGACCGTAGGTAGCGCCGGAAAGTGACCAGCAGTAAGACATCTGCGTTGTCTGGAGCGGTGAGGTCGGGGGTGACAAAGAAGTGATCAGACGTGTGCAGCGGAGTGACCTGAGAGTGATGAGTGGAGCATTTCTCGAATCATCCTTGTCATTTGCAAAACAGCACACGTCTGATCACTTCTTTGTCACCCCCGACCTCACCGCTCCAGACAACGCAGATGTCTTACTGCTGGTCACTTTCCGGCGCTACCTACGGTCCCTCCCTCCTGCTTTTCCTCTGCTGTCTTGTCTGCCCTCTCTTGTTCAGGGATGAGATCCCTGTAGAGAGTGTCAAAAGACTGTTTAGGTGTGAAAAGGGGCCGTCTGCAACACAGTGAAGTTGTCTTGCAGTCCTATGTGGAAAGAATATAGCAATGCAAAACACTAAATTGAGTAAAATAAAATGCCACTGTTTACTTAAAGTATACTTACTGTATATTGTAAAACTAGTGCTTAAATGTCGTGGGGATTATACTATTCTACAGAGACCCATTATAATGCATTTTGATCAACATGACATAAGCAATTGATAATGTAGGAATCTGCACAGAATTTTGTCATAATCATTTGCATGGATGTACCAAAGCATTTGCAACTTGTTCAAAGAAATGAGAAAATGCTTGTTTGATGTGCACACGTGACACAAGGATGTAAGGATTGAACAAGAAGTTTTGAGAATTTCAAATCGGATCAGAGAAATGTACCAAATTGACTTAGAAAAAACTGTATTTAAAGTGGGGGGGGGGTACTTTTGGGGCAGTTTTGTTTCACCCAAGTGTCCCATTTCCACCCCTCTCAAACTAATGCATGGATGCATATAGCCAGAAACAATTCATTTGATGCATGCAAAGAAGCAACACTGTGTGTCTCAAAAAGCATTTATTCATGATTACGTAGACATGCTAAAATTTCAAGGCCACACACTACACATTACACATTACACATGACATTACACATTTCATAAAATTTACATTTAGTCATTTAGCAGACGTTTTTATCCAAAGCGACTTACAGACGAGGAAACATTGGAAGCAATTATAACAATATAGGCAACAAAATGCATAAGTTAATTAAATCCAGTCCATTAAAGCCTAGCACAGTATACAAAGCTAAGAATAGTGAGGTAAGTAAAAAAATAATTTTTTAAGAAGACAGAAAATAATAAGAGGTTAAAATCAGTCATCTACATTTTGACGGAAGATATGCATTTTCACACACTACACTGGCCTGTAGTGTTCTAGCAGTGTAAGGTTGAGAGTGAGTTTCTTCAGTAGCGGTGTGATGCAGGCCTCTTTGAAAGCAGTAGGAAATGTCCCAGTGGTGAGCAAAGAGTTGATGATGCGGGTCAGACCATGCACAACTGCTGGAGATAAGGCATGGAGGAGATGGGTGGGGATGGGATCCAGTGGGCAGGTGGTAGGGTGGTTGGAACCAATGACCTTGGAAACATCATCTTCAGACATAGGAGAAAAGGCGGGTGATGGTGGCGTAGAAAATTGGCTGTTGATGGCGGTAGTTTTCTTTACGAAGAACGATGCAAAATCATCAGCCGTTAACTCCGATGAAGGTGTGGGAGCAGGCGGACAGAGGAGAGCAGAGAAGGTTTTTAAGAGTGTGCGAGAGTCAGGAAAGTTGCTGATCTTCGAGTGGTTATAATCAGTTTTTGCAGAGGTGACGTCAACGGAGAAAGTAGAGAGGTCAGTATGGTCTTTTGACTTGTGCCATTTTCTCTCAGCTGACCGGAGGCTGGTGCGATGCTCACGTGGTACATCCGATAACCAGGGGGCAGACAGGGATGCACGGGCTGGTCCAGATGTAAGAGGGCATATGTTGTCCAAGCAGGATGTAAGCGTGGAACACAGAGTGTCTGTGGCACTGTTGGTATTCAAAAGAGAGAGCTCCTCAGAGGGGGGGAGTGCAGACAAGACAGCAGAGGAAAAGCAGGAGGGAGGGACCGTAGGTAGCGCCGGAAAGTGACCAGCGGTAAGACATCTGCGTTGTCTGGAGCGGTGAGGTCGGGGGTGACAAAGAAGTGATCAGACGTGTGCAGCGGAGTGACCTGAGAGTGATGAGTGGAGCATTTCTCGAATCATCCTTGTCATTTGCAAAACAGTAAGTGCATTTCTGGTTTTGATTGTTTGATTGCAAGAGACGGCACATGATTCACGTTAACGCTTTTACTGTTTGTACAATAATTTATTGACAGACAGTGTCATTGTGATGCAGACAGGAAAAGACAGCACTGCATAGCACAAACAAATGTAGAAATCTGAACATAAGACAATCTCCTTAGGGAAAACTGTACATGCAGTGCAGTGGAATTACAGTGCAGTCTTCCTACACCTCCTGACGTTCCTGTCTTTTGGGCAACGGATTCTCATCCACATCACAACAAATATCTTCTCTTGCGATACAGCGTGAAAATCATCTTTCAGAGTGTCTAATCCAGCCTCTGCAGGCATCAGCTGTGATGTCATCACACGTTACATCCATGGCAGCCAGAAGGGTCATCTGTGTATGCGGCTGGCGATCATATACTTTTAATCTTCATGCTGAGAAAAATTCCTCAACGTGGTTGAGTAGGGTGAGAGGAACTCCACCAGCATCCTGTTGTGGGCCGCAAACCATTGCCTGATGATGTTGGAGCGATGGAAACTGACATTGTCCCAAACTAACACGTACTTTGGCAGGTCATCTCCAATCTGCCCCCTCTCTTGTTCAGGGATGAGATCCCTGTAGAGAGTGTCAAAAGACTGTTTAGGTGTGAAAAGGGGCCGTCTGCAACACAGTGAAGTTGTCTTGCAGTCCTATGTGGAAAGAATATAGCAATGCAAAACACTAAATTGAGTAAAATAAAATGCCACCGTTTACTTAAAATATACTTACTGTATATTGTAAAACTAGTGCTTAAATGTCGTGGGGATTATACTATTCTACAGAGACCCATTATAATGCATTTTGATCAACATGACATAAGCAATTGATAATGTAGGAATCTGCACAGAATTTTGTCATAATCATTTGCATGGATGTACCAAAGCATTTGTAACTTGTTCAAAGAAATGAGAAAATGCTTGTTTGATGTGCACACGTGACACAAGGATGTAAGGATTGAACAAGAAGTTTTGAGAATTTCAAATCGGATCAGAGAAATGTACCAAATTGACTTAGAAAAAACTGTATTTAAAGTGGGGGGGGGTACTTTTGGGGCAGTTTTGTTTCACCCAAGTGTCCCTTTTCCACCCCTCTCAAACTAATGCATGGATGCATATAGCCAGAAACAATTCATTTGATGCATGCAAAGAAGCAACACTGTGTGTCTCAAGAAGCATTTATTCATGATTACGTAGACATGCTAAAATTTCAAGGCCACACACTACACATTACACATGACATTACACATTTCATAAAATTTACATTTAGTCATTTAGCAGACGTTTTTATCCAAAGCGACTTACAGACGAGGAAACATTGGAAGCAATTATAACAATATAGGCAACAAAATGCATAAGTTAATTAAATCCAGTCCATTAAAGCCTAGCACAGTATACAAAGCTAAGAACAGTGAGGTAAGTAAAAAAATACTTTTTTAAGAAGACAGAAAATAATAAGAGGTTAAAATCAGTCATCTACATTTTGACGGAAGATATGCATTTTCACACACTACACCGGCCTGTAGTGTTCTAGCAGTGTAAGGTTGAGAGTGAGTTTCTTCAGTAGCGGTGTGATGCAGGCCTCTTTGAAAGCAGTGGGAAATGTCCCAGTGGTGAGCAAAGAGTTGATGATGCGGGTCAGACCAGGCACAACTGCTGGAGAGATGGCATGGAGGAGATGGGTGGGGATGGGATCCAGTGGGCAGGTGGTAGGGTGGTTGGAACCAATGACCTTGGAAACATCATCTTCAGACATAGGAGAAAAGGCGGGTGATGGTGGCGTAGAAAATTGGCTGTTGATGGCGGTAGTTTTCTTTACGAAGAACGATGCAAAATCATCAGCCGTTAACTCCGATGAAGGTGTGGGAGCAGGCGGACAGAGGAGAGCAGAGAAGGTTTTTAAGAGTGTGCGAGAGTCAGGAAAGTTGCTGATCTTCGAGTGGTTATAATCAGTTTTTGCAGAGGTGACGTCAACGGAGAAAGTAGAGAGGTCAGTATGGTCTTTTGACTTGTGCCATTTTCTCTCAGCTGACCGGAGGCTGGTGCGATGCTCACGTGGTACATCCGATAACCAGGGGGCAGACAGGGATGCACGGGCTGGTCCAGATGTAAGAGGGCATATGTTGTCCAAGCAGGATGTAAGCGTGGAACACAGAGTGTCTGTGGCACTGTTGGTATTCAAAAGAGAGAGCTCCTCAGAGGGGGGGAGTGCAGACAAGACAGCAGAGGAAAAGCAGGAGGGAGGGACCGTAGGTAGCGCCGGAAAGTGACCAGCGGTAAGACATCTGCGTTGTCTGGAGCGGTGAGGTCGGGGGTGACAAAGAAGTGATCAGACGTGTGCAGCGGAGTGACCTGAGAGTGATGAGTGGAGCATTTCTCGAATCATCCTTGTCATTTGCAAAACAGTAAGTGCATTTCTGGTTTTGATTGTTTGATTGCAAGAGACGGCACATGATTCACGTTAACGCTTTTACTGTTTGTACAATAATTTATTGACAGACAGTGTCATTGTGATGCAGACAGGAAAAGACAGCACTGCATAGCACAAACAAATGTAGAAATCTGAACATAAGACAATCTCCTTAGGGAAAACTGTACATGCAGTGCAGTGGAATTACAGTGCAGTCTTCCTACACCTCCTGACGTTCCTGTCTTTTGGGCAACGGATTCTCATCCACATCACAACAAATATCTTCTCTTGCGATACAGCGTGAAAATCATCTTTCAGAGTGTCTAATCCAGCCTCTGCAGGCATCAGCTGTGATGTCATCACACGTTACATCCATGGCAGCCAGAAGGGTCATCTGTGTATGCGGCTGGCCATCATATACTTTTAATCTTCATGCTGAGAAAAATTCCTCAACGGGGTTGAGTAGGGTGAGAGGAACTCCACCAGCATCCTGTTGTGGGCCGCAAACCATTGCCTGATGATGTTGGAGCGATGGAAACTGACATTGTCCCAAACTAACACGTACTTTGGCAGGTCATCTCCAATCTGCCCCCTCTCTTGTTCAGGGATGAGATCCCTGTAGAGAGTGTCAAAAGACTGTTTAGGTGTGAAAAGGGGCCGTCTGCAACACAGTGAAGTTGTCTTGCAGTCCTATGTGGAAAGAATATAGCAATGCAAAACACTAAATTGAGTAAAATAAAATGCCACTGTTTACTTAAAGTATACTTACTGTATATTGTAAAACTAGTGCTTAAATGTCGTGGGGATTATACTATTCTACAGAGACCCATTATAATGCATTTTGATCAACATGACATAAGCAATTGATAATGTAGGAATCTGCACAGAATTTTGTCATAATCATTTGCATGGATGTACCAAAGCATTTGCAACTTGTTCAAAGAAATGAGAAAATGCTTGTTTGATGTGCACACGTGACACAAGGATGTAAGGATTGAACAAGAAGTTTTGAGAATTTCAAATCGGATCAGAGAAATGTACCAAATTGACTTAAAAAAAACTGTATTTAAAGTGGGGGGGGGGTACTTTTGGGGCAGTTTTGTTTCACCCAAGTGTCCCATTTCCACCCCTCTCAAACTAATGCATGGATGCATATAGCCAGAAACAATTCATTTGATGCATGCAAAGAAGCAACACTGTGTGTCTCAAGAAGCATTTATTCATGATTACGTAGACATGCTAAAATTTCAAGGCCACACATTACACATTACACATGACATTACACATTTCATAAAATTTACATTTAGTCATTTAGCAGACGTTTTTATCCAAAGCGACTTACAGACGAGGAAACATTGGAAGCAATTATAACAATATAGGCAACAAAATGCATAAGTTAATTAAATCCAGTCCATTAAAGCCTAGCACAGTATACAAAGCTAAGAATAGTGAGGTAAGTAAAAAAATACTTTTTTAAGAAGACAGAAAATAAGAAGAGGTTAAAATCAGTCATCTACATTTTGACGGAAGATATGCATTTTCACACACTACACCGGCCTGTAGTGTTCTAGCAGTGTAAGGTTGAGAGTGAGTTTCTTCAGTAGCGGTGTGATGCAGGCCTCTTTGAAAGCAGTGGGAAATGTCCCAGTGGTGAGCAAAGAGTTGATGATGCGGGTCAGACCAGGCACAACTGCTGGAGAGATGGCATGGAGGAGATGGGTGGGGATGGGATCCAGTGGGCAGGTGGTAGGGTGGTTGGAACCAATGACCTTGGAAACATCATCTTCAGACATAGGAGAAAAGGCGGGTGATGGTGGCGTAGAAAATTGGCTGTTGATGGCGGTAGTTTTCTTTACGAAGAACGATGCAAAATCATCAGCCGTTAACTCCGATGAAGGTGTGGGAGCAGGCGGACAGAGGAGAGCAGAGAAGGTTTTTAAGAGTGTGCGAGAGTCAGGAAAGTTGCTGATCTTCGAGTGGTTATAATCAGTTTTTGCAGAGGTGACGTCAACGGAGAAAGTAGAGAGAGAGAGGTCAGTATGGTCTTTTGACTTGTGCCATTTTCTCTCAGCTGACCGGAGGCTGGTGCGATGCTCACGTGGTACATCCGATAACCAGGGGGCAGACAGGGATGCACGGGCTGGTCCAGATGTAAGAGGGCATATGTTGTCCAAGCAGGATGTAAGCGTGGAACACAGAGTGTCTGTGGCACTGTTGGTATTCAAAAGAGAGAGCTCCTCAGAGGGGGGGAGTGCAGACAAGACAGCAGAGGAAAAGCAGGAGGGAGGGACCGTAGGTAGCGCCGGAAAGTGACCAGCGGTAAGACATCTGCGTTGTCTGGAGCGGTGAGGTCGGGGGTGACAAAGAAGTGATCAGACGTGTGCAGCGGAGTGACCTGAGAGTGATGAGTGGAGCATTTCTCGAATCATCCTTGTCATTTGCAAAACAGTAAGTGCATTTCTGGTTTTGATTGTTTGATTGCAAGAGACGGCACATGATTCACGTTAACGCTTTTACTGTTTGTACAATAATTTATTGACAGACAGTGTCATTGTGATGCAGACAGGAAAAGACAGCACTGCATAGCACAAACAAATGTAGAAATCTGAACATAAGACAATCTCCTTAGGGAAAACTGTACATGCAGTGCAGTGGAATTACAGTGCAGTCTTCCTACACCTCCTGACGTTCCTGTCTTTTGGGCAACGGATTCTCATCCACATCACAACAAATATCTTCTCTTGCGATACAGCGTGAAAATCATCTTTCAGAGTGTCTAATCCAGCCTCTGCAGGCATCAGCTGTGATGTCATCACACGTTACATCCATGGCAGCCAGAAGGGTCATCTGTGTATGCGGCTGGCCATCATATACTTTTAATCTTCATGCTGAGAAAAATTCCTCAACGGGGTTGAGTAGGGTGAGAGGAACTCCACCAGCATCCTGTTGTGGGCCGCAAACCATTGCCTGATGATGTTGGAGCGATGGAAACTGACATTGTCCCAAACTAACACGTACTTTGGCAGGTCATCTCCAATCTGCCCCCTCTCTTGTTCAGGGATGAGATCCCTGTAGAGAGTGTCAAAAGACTGTTTAGGTGTGAAAAGGGGCCGTCTGCAACACAGTGAAGTTGTCTTGCAGTCCTATGTGGAAAGAATATAGCAATGCAAAACACTAAATTGAGTAAAAAATAAAATGCCACCGTTTACTTAAAGTATACTTACTGTATATTGTAAAACTAGTGCTTAAATGTCGTGGGGATTATACTATTCTACAGAGACCCATTATAATGCATTTTGATCAACATGACATAAGCAATTGATAATGTAGGAATCTGCACAGAATTTTGTCATAATCATTTGCATGGATGTACCAAAGCATTTGCAACTTGTTCAAAGAAATGAGAAAATGCTTGTTTGATGTGCACACGTGACACAAGGATGTAAGGATTGAACAAGAAGTTTTGAGAATTTCAAATCGGATCAGAGAAATGTACCAAATTGACTTAGAAAAAACTGTATTTAAAGTGGGGGGGGGGTACTTTTGGGGCAGTTTTGTTTCACCCAAGTGTCCCATTTCCACCCCTCTCAAACTAATGCATGATGCATATAGCCAGAAACAATTCATTTGATGCATGCAAAGAAGCAACACTGTGTGTCTCAAGAAGCATTTATTCATGATTACGTAGACATGCTAAAATTTCAAGGCCACACACTACACATTACACATTACACATGACATTACACATTTCATAAAATTTACATTTAGTCATTTAGCAGACGTTTTTATCCAAAGCGACTTACAGACGAGGAAACATTGGAATGAAATTATAACAATATAGGCAACAAAATGCATAAGTTAATTAAATCCAGTCCATTAAAGCCTAGCACAGTATACAAAGCTAAGAATAGTGAGGTAAGTAAAAAAATAATTTTTTAAGAAGACAGAAAATAATAAGAGGTTAAAATCAGTCATCTACATTTTGACGGAAGATATGCATTTTCACACACTACACCGGCCTGTAGTGTTCTAGCAGTGTAAGGTTGAGAGTGAGTTTCTTCAGTAGCGGTGTGATGCAGGCCTCTTTGAAAGCAGTGGGAAATGTCCCAGTGGTGAGCAAAGAGTTGATGATGCGGGTCAGACCATGCACAACTGCTGGAGAGATGGCATGGAGGAGATGGGTGGGGATGGGATCCAGTGGGCAGGTGGTAGGGTGGTTGGAACCAATGACCTTGGAAACATCATCTTCAGACATAGGAGAAAAGGCGGGTGATGGTGGCGTAGAAAATTGGCTGTTGATGGCGGTAGTTTTCTTTACGAAGAACGATGCAAAATCATCAGCCGTTAACTCCGATGAAGGTGTGGGAGCAGGCGGACAGAGGAGAGCAGAGAAGGTTTTTAAGAGTGTGCGAGAGTCAGGAGAGTTGCTGATCTTCGAGTGGTTATAATCAGTTTTTGCAGAGGTGACGTCAACGGAGAAAGTAGAGAGAGAGAGGTCAGTATGGTCTTTTGACTTGTGCCATTTTCTCTCAGCTGACCGGAGGCTGGTGCGATGCTCACGTGGTACATCCGATAACCAGGGGGCAGACAGGGATGCACGGGCTGGTCCAGATGTAAGAGGGCATATGTTGTCCAAGCAGGATGTAAGCGTGGAACACAGAGTGTCTGTGGCACTGTTGGTATTCAAAAGAGAGAGCTCCTCAGAGTGGGGGAGTGCAGACAAGACAGCAGAGGAAAATCAGGAGGGAGGGACCGTAGGTAGCGCCGGAAAGTGACCAGCGGTAAGACATCTGCGTTGTCTGGAGCGGTGAGGTCGGGGGTGACAAAGAAGTGATCAGACGTGTGCAGCGGAGTGACCTGAGAGTGATGAGTGGAGCATTTCTCGAATCATCCTTGTCATTTGCAAAACAGTAAGTGCATTTCTGGTTTTGATTGTTTGATTGCAAGAGACGGCACATGATTCACGTTAACGCTTTTACTGTTTGTACAATAATTTATTGACAGACAGTGTCATTGTGATGCAGACAGGAAAAGACAGCACTGCATAGCACAAACAAATGTAGAAATCTGAACATAAGACAATCTCCTTAGGGAAAACTGTACATGCAGTGCAGTGGAATTACAGTGCAGTCTTCCTACACCTCCTGACGTTCCTGTCTTTTGGGCAACGGATTCTCATCCACATCACAACAAATATCTTCTCTTGCGATACAGCGTGAAAATCATCTTTCAGAGTGTCTAATCCAGCCTCTGCAGGCATCAGCTGTGATGTCATCACACGTTACATCCATGGCAGCCAGAAGGGTCATCTGTGTATGCGGCTGGCCATCTTATACTTTTAATCTTCATGCTGAGAAAAATTCCTCAACGGGGTTGAGTAGGGTGAGAGGAACTCCACCAGCATCCTGTTGTGGGCTTCAAACCATTGCCTGATGATGTTGGAGCGATGGAAACTGACATTGTCCCAAACTAACACGTACTTTGGCAGGTCATCTCCAATCTGCCCCCTCTCTTGTTCAGGGATGAGATCCCTGTAGATAGTGTCAAAAGACTGTTTAGGTGTGAAAAGGGGCCGTCTGCAACACAGTGAAGTTGTCTTGCAGTCCTATGTGGAAAGAATATAGCAATGCAAAACACTAAATTGAGTAAAATAAAATGCCACTGTTTACTTAAAGTATACTTACTGTATATTGTAAAACTAGTGATTAAATGTCGTGGGGATTATACTATTCTACAGAGACCCATTATAATGCATTTTGATCAACATGACATAAGCAATTGATAATGTAGGAATCTGCACAGAATTTTGTCATAATCATTTGCATGTATGTACCAAAGCATTTGCAACTTGTTCAAAAAAATGAGAAAATGCTTGTTTGATGTGCACACGTGACACAAGGATGTAAGGATTGAACAAGAAGTTTTGAGAATTTCAAATCGGATCAGAGAAATGTACCAAATTGACTTAGAAAAAACTGTATTTAAAGTGGGGGGGGTACTTTTGGGGCAGTTTTGTTTCACCCAAGTGTCCCATTTCCACCCCTCTCAAACTAATGCATGGATGCATATAGCCAGAAACAATTCATTTGATGCATGCAAAGAAGCAACACTGTGTGTCTCAAGAAGCATTTATTCATGATTACGTAGACATGCTAAAATTTCAAGGCCACACACTACACATTACACATTACACATGACATTACACATTTCATAAAATTTACATTTAGTTATTTAGCAGACGTTTTTATCCAAAGCGACTTACAGACGAGGAAACATTGGAAGCAATTATAACAATATAGGCAACAAAATGCATAAGTTAATTAAATCCAGTCCATTAAAGCCTAGCACAGTATACAAAGCTAAGAATAGTGAGGTAAGTAAAAAAATATTTTTTTAAGAAGACAGAAAATAATAAGAGGTTAAAATCAGTCATCTACATTTTGACGGAAGATATGCATTTTCACACACTACACCGGCCTGTAGTGTTCTAGCAGTGTAAGGTTGAGAGTGAGTTTCTTCAGTAGCGGTGTGATGCAGGCCTCTTTGAAAGCAGTGGGAAATGTCCCGGTGGTGAGCAAAGAGTTGATGATGCAGGTCAGACCAGGCACAACTGCTGGAGAGATGGCATGGAGGAGATGGGTGGGGATGGGATCCAGTGGGCAAGTGGTAGGGTGGTTGGAACCAATGACCTTGGAAACATCATCTTCAGACATAGGAGAAAAGGCGGGTGATGGTGGCGTAGAAAATTGGCTGTTGATGGCGGTAGTTTTCTTTACAAAGAACGATGTAAAATCATCAGCCGTTAACTCCGATGAAGGTGTGGGAGCAGGCGGACAGAGGAGAGCAGAGAAGGTTTTTAAGAGTGTGCGAGAGTCAGGAGAGTTGCTGATCTTCGAGTGGTTATAATCAGTTTTTGCAGAGGTGACGTCAACGGAGAAAGTAGAGAGAGAGAGGTCAGTATGGTCTTTTGACTTGTGCCATTTTCTCTCAGCTGACCGGAGGCTGGTGCGATGCTCACGTGGTACATCCGATAACCAGGGGGCAGACAGGGATGCACGGGCTGGTCCAGATGTAAGAGGGCATATGTTGTCCAAGCAGGATGTAAGCGTGGAACACAGAGTGTCTGTGGCACTGTTGGTATTCAAAAGAGAGAGCTCCTCAGAGGGGGGGAGTGCAGACAAGACAGCAGAGGAAAATCAGGAGGGAGGGACCGTAGGTAGCGCCGGAAAGTGACCAGCGGTAAGACATCTGCGTTGTCTGGAGCGGTGAGGTCGGGGGTGACAAAGAAGTGATCAGACGTGTGCAGCGGAGTGACCTGAGAGTGATGAGTGGAGCATTTCTCGAATCATCCTTGTCATTTGCAAAACAGTAAGTGCATTTCTGGTTTTGATTGTTTGATTGCAAGAGACGGCACATGATTCACGTTAACGCTTTTACTGTTTGTACAATAATTTATTGACAGACAGTGTCATTGTGATGCAGACAGGAAAAGACAGCACTGCATAGCACAAACAAATGTAGAAATCTGAACATAAGACAATCTCCTTAGGGAAAACTGTACATGCAGTGCAGTGGAATTACAGTGCAGTCTTCCTACACCTCCTGACGTTCCTGTCTTTTGGGCAACGGATTCTCATCCACATCACAACAAATATCTTCTCTTGCGATACAGCGTGAAAATCATCTTTCAGAGTGTCTAATCCAGCCTCTGCAGGCATCAGCTGTGATGTCATCACACGTTACATCCATGGCAGCCAGAAGGGTCATCTGTGTATGCGGCTGGCCATCTTATACTTTTAATCTTCATGCTGAGAAAAATTCCTCAACGGGGTTGAGTAGGGTGAGAGGAACTCCACCAGCATCCTGTTGTGGGCCGCAAACCATTGCCTGATGATGTTGGAGCGATGGAAACTGACATTGTCCCAAACTAACACGTACTTTGGCAGGTCATCTCCAATCTGCCCCCTCTCTTGTTCAGGGATGAGATCCCTGTAGATAGTGTCAAAAGACTGTTTAGGTGTGAAAAGGGGCCGTCTGCAACACAGTGAAGTTGTCTTGCAGTCCTATGTGGAAAGAATATAGCAATGCAAAACACTAAATTGAGTAAAATAAAATGCCACTGTTTACTTAAAGTATACTTACTGTATATTGTAAAACTAGTGATTAAATGTCGTGGGGATTATACTATTCTACAGAGACCCATTATAATGCATTTTGATCAACATGACATAAGCAATTGATAATGTAGGAATCTGCACAGAATTTTGTCATAATCATTTGCATGTATGTACCAAAGCATTTGCAACTTGTTCAAAAAAATGAGAAAATGCTTGTTTGATGTGCACACGTGACACAAGGATGTAAGGATTGAACAAGAAGTTTTGAGAATTTCAAATCGGATCAGAGAAATGTACCAAATTGACTTAGAAAAAACTGTATTTAAAGTGGGGGGGGTACTTTTGGGGCAGTTTTGTTTCACCCAAGTGTCCCATTTCCACCCCTCTCAAACTAATGCATGGATGCATATAGCCAGAAACAATTCATTTGATGCATGCAAAGAAGCAACACTGTGTGTCTCAAGAAGCATTTATTCATGATTACGTAGACATGCTAAAATTTCAAGGCCACACACTACACATTACACATTACACATGACATTACACATTTCATAAAATTTACATTTAGTTATTTAGCAGACGTTTTTATCCAAAGCGACTTACAGACGAGGAAACATTGGAAGCAATTATAACAATATAGGCAACAAAATGCATAAGTTAATTAAATCCAGTCCATTAAAGCCTAGCACAGTATACAAAGCTAAGAATAGTGAGGTAAGTAAAAAAATATTTTTTTAAGAAGACAGAAAATAATAAGAGGTTAAAATCAGTCATCTACATTTTGACGGAAGATATGCATTTTCACACACTACACCGGCCTGTAGTGTTCTAGCAGTGTAAGGTTGAGAGTGAGTTTCTTCAGTAGCGGTGTGATGCAGGCCTCTTTGAAAGCAGTGGGAAATGTCCCGGTGGTGAGCAAAGAGTTGATGATGCAGGTCAGACCAGGCACAACTGCTGGAGAGATGGCAAGGAGGAGATGGGTGGGGATGGGATCCAGTGGGCAAGTGGTAGGGTGGTTGGAACCAATGACCTTGGAAACATCATCTTCAGACATAGGAGAAAAGGCGGGTGATGGTGGCGTAGAAAATTGGCTGTTGATGGCGGTAGTTTTCTTTACAAAGAACGATGTAAAATCATCAGCCGTTAACTCCGATGAAGGTGTGGGAGCAGGCGGACAGAGGAGAGCAGAGAAGGTTTTTAAGAGTGTGCGAGAGTCAGGAGAGTTGCTGATCTTCGAGTGGTTATAATCAGTTTTTGCAGAGGTGACGTCAACGGAGAAAGTAGAGAGAGAGAGGTCAGTATGGTCTTTTGACTTGTGCCATTTTCTCTCAGCTGACCGGAGGCTGGTGCGATGCTCACGTGGTACATCCGATAACCAGGGGGCAGACAGGGATGCACGGGCTGGTACAGATGCAAGAGGGCATATGTTGTCCAAGCAGGATGTAAGCGTGGAACACAGAGTGTCTGTGGCACTGTTGGTATTCAAAAGAGAGAGCTCCTCAGAGGGGGGAGTGCAGACAAGACAGCAGAGGAAAAGCAGGAGGGAGGGACCGTAGGTAGCGCCGGAAAGTGACCAGCGGTAAGACATCTGCGTTGTCTGGAGCGGTGAGGTCGGGGGTGACAAAGAAGTGATCAGACGTGTGCAGCGGAGTGACCTGAGAGTGATGAGTGGAGCATTTCTCGAATCATCCTTGTCATTTGCAAAACAGTAAGTGCATTTCTGGTTTTGATTGTTTGATTGCAAGAGACGGCACATGATTCACGTTAACGCTTTTACTGTTTGTACAATAATTTATTGACAGACAGTGTCATTGTGATGCAGATAGGAAAAGACAGCACTGCATAGCACAAACAAATGTAGAAATCTGAACATAAGACAATCTCCTTAGGGAAAACTGTACATGCAGTGCAGTGGAATTACAGTGCAGTCTTCCTACACCTCCTGACGTTCCTGTCTTTTGGGCAACGGATTCTCATCCACATCACAACAAATATCTTCTCTTGCGATACAGCGTGAAAATCATCTTTCAGAGTGTCTAATCCAGCCTCTGCAGGCATCAGCTGTGATGTCATCACACGTTACATCCATGGCAGCCAGAAGGGTCATCTGTGTATGCGGCTGGCGATCATATACTTTTAATCTTCATGCTGAGAAAAATTCCTCAACGTGGTTGAGTAGGGTGAGAGGAACTCCACCAGCATCCTGTTGTGGGCCGCAAACCATTGCCTGATGATGTTGGAGCGATGGAAACTGACATTGTCCCAAACTAACACGTACTTTGGCAGGTCATCTCCAATCTGCCCCCTCTCTTGTTCAGGGATGAGATCCCTGTAGAGAGTGTCAAAAGACTGTTTAGGTGTGAAAAGGGGCCGTCTGCAACACAGTGAAGTTGTCTTGCAGTCCTATGTGGAAAGAATATAGCAATGCAAAACACTAAATTGAGTAAAATAAAATGCCACTGTTTACTTAAAGTATACTTACTGTATATTGTAAAACTAGTGCTTAAATGTCGTGGGGATTATACAATTCTACAGAGACCCATTATAATGCATTTTGATCAACATGACATAAGCAATTGATAATGTAGGAATCTGCACAGAATTTTGTCATAATCATTTGCATGGATGTACCAAAGCATTTGCAACTTGTTCAAAGAAATGAGAAAATGCTTGTTTGATGTGCACACGTGACACAAGGATGTAAGGAATGAACAAGAAGTTTCGAGAATTTCAAATCGGATCTGAGAAATGTACCAAATTGACTTAGAAAAAACTGTATTTAAAGTGGGGGGGTACTTTTGGGGCAGTTTTGTTTCACCCAAGTGTCCCATTTCCACCCCTCTCAAACTAATGCATGGATGCATATAGCCAGAAACAATTCATTTGATGCATGCAAAGAAGCAACACTGTGTGTCTCAAGAAGCATTTATTCATGATTACGTAGACATGCTAGAATTTCAAGGCCACACACTACACATTACACAGTACACATGACATTACACATTTCATAAAATTTACATTTAGTCATTTAGCAGACGTTTTTATCCAAAGCGACTTACAGACTAGGAAACATTGGAAGCAATTTTAACAATATAGGCAACAAAATGCATAAGTTAATTAAATCCAGTCCATTAAAGCCTAGCACAGTATACAAAGCTAAGAATAGTGAGGTAAGTAAAAAAATAATTTTTTAAGAAGACAGAAAATAATAAGAGGTTCAAATCAGTCATCTACATTTTGACGGAAGATATGCATTTTCACACACTACACCGGCCTGTAGTGTTCTAGCAGTGTAAGGTTGAGAGTGAGTCTCTTCAGTAGCGGTGTGATGCAGGCCTCTTTGAAAGCAGTGGGAAATGTCCCAGTGGTGAGCAAAGAGTTGATGATGCGGGTCAGACCAGGCACAACTGCTGGAGAGATGGCATGGAGGAGATGGGTGGGGATGGGATCCAGTGGGCAGGTGGTAGGGTGGTTGGAACCAATGACCTTGGAAACATCATCTTCAGACATAGGAGAAAAGGCGGGTGATGGTGGTGTAGAAAATTGGCTGTTGATGGCGGTAGTTTTCTTTACGAAGAACGATGCAAAATCATCAGCCGTTAACTCCGATGAAGGTGTGGGAGCAGGCGGACAGAGGAGAGCAGAGAAGGTTTTTAAGAGTGTGCGAGAGTCAGGAGAGTTGCTGATCTTCGAGTGGTTATAATCAGTTTTTGCAGAGGTGACGTCAACGGAGAAAGTAGAGAGAGAGAGGTCAGTATGGTCTTTTGACTTGTGCCATTTTCTCTCAGCTGACCGGAGGCTGGTGCGATGCTCATGTGGTACATCCGATAACCAGGGGGCAGACAGGGATGCACGGGCTGGTCCAGATGTAAGAGGGCATATGTTGTCCAAGCAGGATGTAAGCGTGGAACACAGAGTGTCTGTGGCACTGTTGGTATTCAAAAGAGAGAGCTCCTCAGAGGGGGGGAGTGCAGACAAGACAGCAGAGGAAAAGCAGGAGGGAGGGACCGTAGGTAGCGCCGGAAAGTGACCAGCGGTAAGACATCTGCGTTGTCTTGAGCGGTGAGGTCGGGGGTGACAAAGAAGTGATCAGACGTGTGCAGCGGAGTGACCTGAGAGTGATGAGTGGAGCATTTCTCGAATCATCCTTGTCATTTGCAAAACAGTAAGTGCATTTCTGGTTTTGATTGTTTGATTGCAAGAGACGGCACATGATTCACGTTAACGCTTTTACTGTTTGTACAATAATTTATTGACAGACAGTGTCATTGTGATGCAGATAGGAGAAGACAGCACTGCATAGCACAAACAAATGTAGAAATCTGAACATAAGACAATCTCCTTAGGGAAAACTGTACATGCAGTGCAGTGGAATTACAGTGCAGTCTTCCTACACCTCCTGACGTTCCTGTCTTTTGGGCAACGGATTCTCATCCACATCACAACAAATATCTTCTCTTGCGATACAGCGTGAAAATCATCTTTCAGAGTGTCTAATCCAGCCTCTGCAGGCATCAGCTGTGATGTCATCACACGTTACATCCATGGCAGCCAGAAGGGTCATCTGTGTATGCGGCTGGCGATCATATACTTTTAATCTTCATGCTGAGAAAAATTCCTCAACGTGGTTGAGTAGGGTGAGAGGAACTCCACCAGCATCCTGTTGTGGGCCGCAAACTATTGCCTGATGATGTTGGAGCGATGGAAACTGACATTGTCCCAAACTAACACGTACTTTGGCAGGTCATCTCCAATCTGCCCCCTCTCTTGTTCAGGGATGAGATCCCTGTAGAGAGTGTCAAAAGACTGTTTAGGTGTGAAAAGGGGCCGTCTGCAACACAGTGAAGTTGTCTTGCAGTCCTATGTGGAAAGAATATAGCAATGCAAAACACTAAATTGAGTAAAATAAAATGCCACCGTTTACTTAAAGTATACTTACTGTATATTGTAAAACTAGTGCTTAAATGTCGTGGGGATTATACTATTCTACAGAGACCCATTATAATGCATTTTGATCAACATGACATAAGCAATTGATAATGTAGGAATCTGCACAGAATTTTGTCATAATCATTTGCATGGATGTACCAAAGCATTTGCAACTTGTTCAAAGAAATGAGAAAATGCTTGTTTGATGTGCACACGTGACACAAGGATGTAAGGATTGAACAAGAAGTTTTGAGAATTTCAAATCGGATCTGAGAAATGTACCAAATTGACTTAGAAAAAACTGTATTTAAAGTGGGGGGGTACTTTTGGGGCAGTTTTGTTTCACCCAAGTGTCCCATTTCCACCCCTCTCAAACTAATGCATGGATGCATATAGCCAGAAACAATTCATTTGATGCATGCAAAGAAGCAACACTGTGTGTCTCAAGAAGCATTTATTCATGATTACGTAGACATGCAAAAATGTCAAGGCCACACACTACACATTACACATTACACATGACATTACACATTTCATAAAATTTACATTTAGTCATTGTAATGGAAATTTTCTAGTCTAGCTTCTTGATGTGTCTGTCTATATGTTTACGAAGTGTTTATCTATGTTTTCTTTTCTAATGTTATCATGTTTTTCTCTAAACACGTCATACCACTCTGCCTTTGCCCTCGAGCAGAGGCCAAGATGTTCTGTTTGGAATAACGGAACTTCCCGTAAACCAGCTCGGGATTCTTGTTAGGGGCAAAGGGAGGGGGTGTCACGTTTTTAATCATATTTATACTCTGGGTGCAGGAGGAAAGAGCGCCTTTGCTCTGCACCATGCTCATTGCTCATGATGCAGATTAAACGACAATAAAATACTTTGCAAAGTACTTGATGTCTCTGTATATTGCGTTTGTCAAAATTGACTCACCTTGATTAAGGAATAAGAAAATTCCACAACAATTTGGCGACGAAGTATGGGATCACAAGGCTGACGGAGAACGGACTAGAGTTGACTGATCATCCTGGACATAGCAAATCCAGCTCTAACCCCATACAGGGACGAGAGAACTCTAGCTGACCCAAGCTGACGTGATCCCAAAAGAACTCAGTGCAAGGCACAAAAAGGAAAAGTGGTGAGTCAGATAGATTTCTGAACAGTCTGGAACAAAAGGGGAGACTACTTAGCGCTAAACAGTCTGGGGGACTGCTTAAAACAGTCTGGTTAAAGAGGGGAGACTACTCAGAATCGAGAGATTCTAAACAGTCTGGGGGACTGCTTAAAACAGTCTGGTTAAAGAGGGGAGACTACTCAGAATCGAGAGAGATTCTAAACAGTCTGGGGGACTACTAAGAAATTATATGGATAAACCAACATACAGAGAAATGAGGAAAATTTGGGGAACGGGAAGTTTACAAGGTGTACCCTATTTAATAGAAAAAGCTAACTTTCCAGAAAACGGTACATTTAGTACCACAAAATTAAAGAAAATAAGAGAACATATGGGGAAAAAAGACATATTTAAAATGTCCAAAAAAGAAAGGGAAAAATATGATGAAGCGTGTAAATGTTTAGAGTTATGGGAGAGGGAAGCAAATAGACGTGACTATGTTTTTAAAGAAAAGGCATTGGAAGAACTGCCACCACCGAAAACTCCATTGTACCCTGTTTTGCTTGAATATAATGATTTAACCCCTCTGTCTTCTTTACCCCATCTATGACTTTTTACAAACACCAACCGGAGGATGATTGTGTCCCTCCTCACCGACATCTGAACCCGATTGAGGCAGCTCCTGTGCCCCCACCAGTGTCTCCACCAGCACCAGTGCCACACATGCCACAGCCTGTGGTGTGTCAAAAGCAGGAAAGAGTGCAACCAGCACCGACGTATAAAGAACTTTTGACATTTTGCAAAGAATTCTCACCCTCAATGAAAGAATTAGAGAGACTGTTGAAAGTCAAACTGAAACCATCTGACCTAAGAAAGTTACAGGGTAAATGGCCTGTGGAGGAAGTATTTAAAGAACATTCTGGACTTCAACCTGATTCAGACGGACCGGACATTGGTCCGTTCATAGGACATCTCAGATCCACTTTTCTGCGAATCTCAGAGAAGAGCTGAGACGAGAAGTGGAAAAATCGTGCATCGAGCCAGATCGTGCGAGAATAAGCGAGATCGTCCGTCATGCTGTACACGCCGAAAGACAAACAGGCAAGAAAGAGCTTCAGAAGAAAAACACACAAGATAAAGAACTCCACATGGCTCTAATGAATATCGGAGTAGAGCATGGAGGAAGAGGAAACGGGAGGAGAGGAGGTCAGTGGCGTGGACGTGGAAGAGGAGGTTTTAAACCCTCTAGCACCTATGATCCAGAGAAATGTTTCAATTGCGGAAAGACGGGGCACTGGCGAAATTATTGTCCTGAGCCTCTGAGATCGCGGAGGTCAAGAGAAAAGGTAGATGGAAGTGAGGAGGTGAGGCATCATTCCGAGGGTGGTGATTATGATTTCCCTTAGCATATGCAATGAAGAAATGCTTTTTCCTACTGTATGCAATGAAGATCTGCTTAGCTCACATTCCATGATGAATGAAAACGCTTTCTGAACTTTGCTAAAATGCACAATGCTCGTGTGCAACAAACTGCTTGATTTTTTGATAGATTCAGGGGCAACAAATAGCCTACTGTGATTCACAAGAAGTGTTTAAATTTGCCAGAGTCTAAACTAGCTGTGTTTTCCCTAAATGCTAGTGGCTCTAATGTAGAATAATTTATGTCAAAAAATATTACGATGTAATATTGAATTACGTAAGTATGATGTAGAATGTATTGCCTCACAGAGCCTCATGACGTTGATTGCAATGGTGTGGGGAGCTGTGGGTGTTTTGCTGCCAAATATGCGCACGCCATAGAATGGGTTAAAAGGGACGACGTGCAATATTCAAATTTGTTGCACGCCCATCGTGAGAATCATGCCTGTCTGTCAGCAACAAGGGGACTTGAAGTGTTTTCACACACAAAAAGATTAATGAAGACATTTTGGGAAGGTGCCCGTACAACTTTGGGGAACAGGAAAATATTATGCTGGGTTGATTAGGAACTGTGAATCTGTTGTGATAACGCCCAAGGGTAATTTCCATCCACGCAAACAGCAATTCCCCCTCAAAACAGAAGCCTCAAATCAGAAGACCTCAATGGCATAAGGCCAATATTTAATGAGCTTAAAAAGATAAAAAAAGAAAAAAGAGGCATAGTTGTGCCATGTCCAAATTTACCGGTGCGCAGGCCTTTGTTTCCAGTTTAAAAGATAAGAGAAAAAAAAACACAAAGTAAATGTCTCCAAAGTCCAGCTGGCAAAACAAGTTGTTCGTTTTTTGGGTCACGAAAATACTGACCGCGGCAGACAGCTGTCCGCAAAGCGTGTCTGCAATTACAGACATCGCAAGTCCAAAAGCAAAGAAGCAATTGATATCATTTTTAGGGACCATTTCTCTGCTCAGACAGCAGAGCTCATTGCACTCACACGCGCATGGGAATTAGCAAAGAATAAAAATGTAGACATTCACACAGATAGTAGATATGCATTTGGTGTAACTCATGATTTTGGCACACTGTGGAAACACAGAAACTTTGTAAAAGATGATGGTAAAAACATTCTTAATCACACATAGGTTGCTGATATGCTATCTGCCATTCTTCTCCCATCAGCCATTGTTGTGTGTAACTGTGACGCACACACTTTTGTATCTGAAACCATTTTTTTGCAGGAAGCCGACGGCTGACCTTGCAGCAAAGCAAGCAACATCAGAGACAGACAGATTTTCTCCAGAAATCACTAACAAAACTCTTTCTCTTGCAGAGATGCAAACATTTTGCAGAACCAGCTGAGCGTGCACTCTGGAAGGAGTGCTCATGTAAATACACTGACAATGTTTGGGGAGGCCCAAATGGCCTCACCTGTTTGCCAAAACATTCTTTCCCTGCTTTTGCGATTTTGACGCATGGCCTAGACCACGCGTCAAAAGGGGGGATGTTACAAGCAATGTGTTTTTGTGTTTTTGCTCTCAAAATATTTGTGCAGGTCAAAGGAGCAGTAGCAAACGGAGCTGACAAATCATTCCACAGCTTCCAGCCAGGAGACTTCCAAGTAGTCAAAGATTTCAGGAGGAAGTCGTGGGAAAGACACACCTCCCACAGCAAAAAGGTGTCCAAGGAGGGGCAACTCCAACCGTATGGCTCTTCGCAATGGTCGTGCTGACTGAAGCGACAGGAGGGGCACTATTGGTGCTCGCAAAGGGAATCAACTGTTCGAGTCGGGGACACATCGAACCCTGAGAAATTAGAGATTATAGAATTTTGTTTCTGTCTAACACTATATTCCAAGTTTAATAAAATGGTATGGGGAGGGACAGTGTTACCCTAATTCTGCTAGGTACTGGGGAACAAATATGTATTTGTGTAGAGGTACGTGTACCTCAGTTGATGTTCTGGATAAGGCAACAAAATTTGAAAATGTGGGCAATTATGTCCCCTGGAACGGCCAAATAAAAAGGAAAAAGACTAGCTCTAACTCAGAAAAATTTAAATTATCAGGGAACCGGATGATATGACTAACAGTCTGTTGAAATGGTGGAATAGCTAAAGTTGGGGAGTGGGGCTGAAGCAGGTGGTGTTACCAATTCTAGTGGGATTTTAAGAACTGTTTAGATAGAAGAATGAAACCTGTAAGAGAAAGGGCGTTGCTCATCTTACATGGTCAAAGTATAAAGATTTTGGTTATCATATATGATAAAAGGGGGGAATGTAATGGAAATTTTCTAGTCTAGCTTCTTGATGTGTCTGTCTATATGTTTACGAAGTGTTTATCTATGTTTTCTTTTCTAATGTTATCATGTTTTTCTCTAAACACGTCATACCACTCTGCCTTTGCCCTCGAGCAGAGGCCAAGATGTTCTGTTTGGAATAACGGAACTTCCCGTAAACCAGCTCGGGATTCTTGTTAGGGGGCAAAGGGAGGGGGTGTCACGTTTTTTAATCATATATATACTCTGGGTGCAGGAGGAAAGAGCGCCTTTGCTCTGCACCATGCTCATTGCTCATGATGCAGATTAAACGACAATAAAATACTTTGCAAAGTACTTGATGTCTCTGTATATTGCGTTTGTCAAAATTGACTCACCTTGATTAAGGAATAAGAAAATTCCACAAGATCATTTAGCAGACGTTTTTATCCAAAGCGACTTACAGACTTGGAAACATCATCTTCAGACAGAGGAGAAAAGGCGGGTGATGGTGGTGTAGAAAATTGGCTGTTGATGGCGGTAGTTTTCTTTACGAAGAACGATGCAAAATCATCAGCCGTTAACTCCGATGAAGATGTGGGAGCAGGCGGACAGAGGAGAGCAGAGAAGGTTTTTAAGAGTGTGCGAGAGTCAGGAGAGTTGCTGATCTTCGAGTGGTTATAATCAGTTTTTGCAGAGGTGACGTCAACGGAGAAAGTAGAGAGAGAGAGGTCAGTATGGTCTTTTGACTTGTGCCATTTTCTCTCAGCTGACCGGAGGCTGGTGCGATGCTCACGTGGTACATCCGATAACCAGGGGGCAGACAGGGATGCACGGGCTGGTCCAGATGGAAGAGGGCATATGTTGTCCAAGCAGGATGTAAGCGTGGAACACAGAGTGTCTGTGGCACTGTTGGTTTTCAAAAGAGAGAGCTCCTCAGAGGGGGGGAATGCAGACAAGACAGCAGAGGAAAAGCAGGAGGGAGGGACCATAGGTAGCGCCGGAAAGTGACCAGCGGTAAGACATCTGCGTTGTCTGGAGCGGTGAGGTCGGGGGTGACAAAGAAGTGATCAGACGTGTGCAGCGGAGTGACCTGAGAGTGATGAGTGGAGCATTTCTCGAATCATCCTTGTCATTTGCAAAACAGTAAGTGCATTTCTGGTTTTGATTGTTTGATTGCAAGAGACGGCACATGATTCACGTTAAAGCTTTTACTGTTTGTACAATAATTTATTGACAGACAGTGTCATTGTGATGCAGACAGGAAAAGACAGCACTGCATAGCACAAACAAATGTAGAAATCTGAACATAAGACAATCTCCTTAGGGAAAACTGTACATGCAGTGCAGTGGAATTACAGTGCAGTCTTCCTACACCTCCTGACGTTCCTGTCTTTTGGGCAACGGATTCTCATCCACATCACAACAGCTTCTCTTGCGATACAGCGTGAAAATCATCTTTCAGAGTGTCTAATCCAGCCTCTGCAGGCATCTGCTGTGATGTCATCACACGTTACATCCATGGCAGCCAGAAGGGTCATCTGTGTATGCGGCTGGCCATCATATACTTTTAATCTTCATGCTGAGAAAAATTCCTCAACAGGGTTGAGTAGGGTGAGAGGAACTCCACCAGCATCCTGTTGTGGGCCGCAAACCATTGCCTGATGATGTTGGAGCGATGGAAACCGACATTTTCCCAAACTAACACGTACTTTGGCAGGTCATCTCCAATCTGCCCCCTCTCTTGTTCAGGGATGAGATCCCTGTAGAGAGTGTCAAAAGACTGTTAAGGTGTGAAAAGGGGCCGTCTGCAACACAGTGAAGTTGTCTTGCAGTCCTATGTGGAAAGAATATAGCAATGCAAAACACTAAATTGAGTAAAATAAAATGCCACTGTTTACTTAAAGTATACTTACTGTATATTGTAAAACTAGTGCTTAAATGTCGTGGGGATTATACTATTCTACAGAGACCCATTATAATGCATTTTGATCAACATGACATAAGCAATTGATAATGTAGGAATCTGCACAGAATTTTGTCATAATCATTTGCATGGATGTACCAAAGCATTTGCAACTTGTTCAAAGAAATGAGAAAATCCTTGTTTGATGTGCACACGTGACACAAGGATGTAAGGATTGAACAAGAAGTTTTGAGAATTTCAAATCGGATCTGAGAAATGTACGAAATTGACTTAGAAAAAACTGTATTTAAAGTGGGGGGGGTACTTTTGGGGCAGTTTTGTTTCACCCAAGTGTCCCATTTCCACCCCTCTCAAACTAATGCATGGATGCATATAGCCAGAAACAATTCATTTGATGCATGCAAAGAAGCAACACTGTGTGTCTCAAGAAGCATTTATTCATGATTACGTAGACATGCTAAAATTTCAAGGCCACACACTACACATTACACATTACACATGACATTACACATTTCATAAAATTTACATTTAGTCATTTAGCAGACGTTTTTATCCAAAGCGACTTACAGACGAGGAAACATTGGAATGAAATTATAACAATATAGGCAACAAAATGCATAAGTTAATTAAATCCAGTCCATTAAAGCCTAGCACAGTATACAAAGCTAAGAATAGTGAGGTAAGTAAAAAAATAATTTTTTAAGAAGACAGAAAATAATAAGAGGTTAAAATCAGTCATCTACATTTTGACGGAAGATATGCATTTTCACACACTACACCGGCCTGTAGTGTTCTAGCAGTGTAAGGTTGAGAGTGAGTTTCTTCAGTAGCGGTGTGATGCAGGCCTCTTTGAAAGCAGTGGGAAATGTCCCAGTGGTGAGCAAAGAGTTGATGATGCGGGTCAGACCATGCACAACTGCTGGAGAGATGGCATGGAGGAGATGGGTGGGGATGGGATCCAGTGGGCAGGTGGTAGGGTGGTTGGAACCAATGACCTTGGAAACATCATCTTCAGACATAGGAGAAAAGGCGGGTGATGGTGGCGTAGAAAATTGGCTGTTGATGGCGGTAGTTTTCTTTACGAAGAACGATGCAAAATCATCAGCCGTTAACTCCGATGAAGGTGTGGGAGCAGGCGGACAGAGGAGAGCAGAGAAGGTTTTTAAGAGTGTGCGAGAGTCAGGAGAGTTGCTGATCTTCGAGTGGTTATAATCAGTTTTTGCAGAGGTGACGTCAACGGAGAAAGTAGAGAGAGAGAGGTCAGTATGGTCTTTTGACTTGTGCCATTTTCTCTCAGCTGACCGGAGGCTGGTGCGATGCTCAGGTGGTACATCCGATAACCAGGGGGCAGACAGGGATGCACGGGCTGGTCCAGATGTAAGAGGGCATATGTTGTCCAAGCAGGATGTAAGCGTGGAACACAGAGTGTCTGTGGCACTGTTGGTATTCAAAAGAGAGAGCTCCTCAGAGGGGGGGAGTGCAGACAAGACAGCAGAGGAAAATCAGGAGGGAGGGACCGTAGGTAGCGCCGGAAAGTGACCAGCGGTAAGACATCTGCGTTGTCTGGAGCGGTGAGGTCGGGGGTGACAAAGAAGTGATCAGACGTGTGCAGCGGAGTGACCTGAGAGTGATGAGTGGAGCATTTCTCGAATCATCCTTGTCATTTGCAAAACAGTAAGTGCATTTCTGGTTTTGATTGTTTGATTGCAAGAGACGGCACATGATTCACGTTAACGCTTGTACTGTTTGTACAATAATTTATTGACAGACAGTGTCATTGTGATGCAGACAGGAAAAGACAGCACTGCATAGCACAAACAAATGTAGAAATCTGAACATAAGACAATCTCCTTAGGGAAAACTGTACATGCAGTGCAGTGGAATTACAGTGCAGTCTTCCTACACCTCCTGACGTTCCTGTCTTTTGGGCAACGGATTCTCATCCACATCACAACAAATATCTTCTCTTGCGATACAGCGTGAAAATCATCTTTCAGAGTGTCTAATCCAGCCTCTGCAGGCATCAGCTGTGATGTCATCACACGTTACATCCATGGCAGCCAGAAGGGTCATCTGTGTATGCGGCTGGCCATCTTATACTTTTAATCTTCATGCTGAGAAAAATTCCTCAACGGGGTTGAGTAGGGTGAGAGGAACTCCACCAGCATCCTGTTGTGGGCCGCAAACCATTGCCTGATGATGTTGGAGCGATGGAAACTGACATTGTCCCAAACTAACACGTACTTTGGCAGGTCATCTCCAATCTGCCCCCTCTCTTGTTCAGGGATGAGATCCCTGTAGATAGTGTCAAAAGACTGTTTAGGTGTGAAAAGGGGCCGTCTGCAACACAGTGAAGTTGTCTTGCAGTCCTATGTGGAAAGAATATAGCAATGCAAAACACTAAATTGAGTCAAATAAAATGCCACTGTTTACTTAAAGTATACTTACTGTATATTGTAAAACTAGTGATTAAATGTCGTGGGGATTATACTATTCTACAGAGACCCATTATAATGCATTTTGATCAACATGACATAAGCAATTGATAATGTAGGAATCTGCACAGAATTTTGTCATAATCATTTGCATGTATGTACCAAAGCATTTGCAACTTGTTCAAAAAAATGAGAAAATGCTTGTTTGATGTGCACATGTGACACAAGGATGTAAGGATTGAACAAGAAGTTTTGAGAATTTCAAATCGGATCAGAGAAATGTACCAAATTGACTTAGAAAAAACTGTATTTAAAGTGGGGGGGGGTACTTTTGGGGCAGTTTTGTTTCACCCAAGTGTCCCATTTCCACCCCTCTCAAACTAATGCATGGATGCATATAGCCAGAAACAATTCATTTGATGCATGCAAAGAAGCAACACTGTGTGTCTCAAGAAGCATTTATTCATGATTACGTAGACATGCTAAAATTTCAAGGCCACACACTACACATTACACATTACACATGACATTACACATTTCATAAAATTTACATTTAGTTATTTAGCAGACGTTTTTATCCAAAGCGACTTACAGACGAGGAAACATTGGAAGCAATTATAACAATATAGGCAACAAAATGCATAAGTTAATTAAATCCAGTCCATTAAAGCCTAGCACAGTATACAAAGCTAAGAATAGTGAGGTAAGTAAAAAAATATTTTTTTAAGAAGACAGAAAATAATAAGAGGTTAAAATCAGTCATCTACATTTTGACGGAAGATATGCATTTTCACACACTACACCGGCCTGTAGTGTTCTAGCAGTGTAAGGTTGAGAGTGAGTTTCTTCAGTAGCGGTGTGATGCAGGCCTCTTTGAAAGCAGTGGGAAATGTCCCGGTGGTGAGCAAAGAGTTGATGATGCAGGTCAGACCAGGCACAACTGCTGGAGAGATGGCATGGAGGAGATGGGTGGGGATGGGATCCAGTGGGCAAGTGGTAGGGTGGTTGGAACCAATGACCTTGGAAACATCATCTTCAGACATAGGAGAAAAGGCGGGTGATGGTGGCGTAGAAAATTGGCTGTTGATGGCGGTAGTTTTCTTTACAAAGAACGATGTAAAATCATCAGCCGTTAACTCCGATGAAGGTGTGGGAGCAGGCGGACAGAGGAGAGCAGAGAAGGTTTTTAAGAGTGTGCGAGAGTCAGGAGAGTTGCTGATCTTCGAGTGGTTATAATCAGTTTTTGCAGAGGTGACGTCAACGGAGAAAGTAGAGAGAGAGAGGTCAGTATGGTCTTTTGACTTGTGCCATTTTCTCTCAGCTGACCGGAGGCTGGTGCGATGCTCACGTGGTACATCCGATAACCAGGGGGCAGACAGGGATGCACGGGCTGGTCCAGATGTAAGAGGGCATATGTTGTCCAAGCAGGATGTAAGCGTGGAACACAGAGTGTCTGTGGCACTGTTGGTATTCAAAAGAGAGAGCTCCTCAGAGGGGGGGAGTGCAGACAAGACAGCAGAGGAAAATCAGGAGGGAGGGACCGTAGGTAGCGCCGGAAAGTGACCAGCGGTAAGACATCTGCGTTGTCTGGAGCGGTGAGGTCGGGGGTGACAAAGAAGTGATCAGACGTGTGCAGCGGAGTGACCTGAGAGTGATGAGTGGAGCATTTCTCGAATCATCCTTGTCATTTGCAAAACAGTAAGTGCATTTCTGGTTTTGATTGTTTGATTGCAAGAGACGGCACATGATTCACGTTAACGCTTTTACTGTTTGTACAATAATTTATTGACAGACAGTGTCATTGTGATGCAGACAGGAAAAGACAGCACTGCATAGCACAAACAAATGTAGAAATCTGAACATAAGACAATCTCCTTAGGGAAAACTGTACATGCAGTGCAGTGGAATTACAGTGCAGTCTTCCTACACCTCCTGACGTTCCTGTCTTTTGGGCAACGGATTCTCATCCACATCACAACAAATATCTTCTCTTGCGATACAGCGTGAAAATCATCTTTCAGAGTGTCTAATCCAGCCTCTGCAGGCATCAGCTGTGATGTCATCACACGTTACATCCATGGCAGCCAGAAGGGTCATCTGTGTATGCGGCTGGCCATCTTATACTTTTAATCTTCATGCTGAGAAAAATTCCTCAACGGGGTTGAGTAGGGTGAGAGGAACTCCACCAGCATCCTGTTGTGGGCCGCAAACCATTGCCTGATGATGTTGGAGCGATGGAAACTGACATTGTCCCAAACTAACACGTACTTTGGCAGGTCATCTCCAATCTGCCCCCTCTCTTGTTCAGGGATGAGATCCCTGTAGATAGTGTCAAAAGACTGTTTAGGTGTGAAAAGGGGCCGTCTGCAACACAGTGAAGTTGTCTTGCAGTCCTATGTGGAAAGAATATAGCAATGCAAAACACTAAATTGAGTAAAATAAAATGCCACTGTTTACTTAAAGTATACTTACTGTATATTGTAAAACTAGTGATTAAATGTCGTGGGGATTATACTATTCTACAGAGACCCATTATAATGCATTTTGATCAACATGACATAAGCAATTGATAATGTAGGAATCTGCACAGAATTTTGTCATAATCATTTGCATGTATGTACCAAAGCATTTGCAACTTGTTCAAAAAAATGAGAAAATGCTTGTTTGATGTGCACACGTGACACAAGGATGTAAGGATTGAACAAGAAGTTTTGAGAATTTCAAATCGGATCAGAGAAATGTACCAAATTGACTTAGAAAAAACTGTATTTAAAGTGGGGGGGGGTACTTTTGGGGCAGTTTTGTTTCACCCAAGTGTCCCATTTCCACCCCTCTCAAACTAATGCATGGATGCATATAGCCAGAAACAATTCATTTGATGCATGCAAAGAAGCAACACTGTGTGTCTCAAGAAGCATTTATTCATGATTACGTAGACATGCTAAAATTTCAAGGCCACACACTACACATTACACATTACACATGACATTACACATTTCATAAAATTTACATTTAGTTATTTAGCAGACGTTTTTATCCAAAGCGACTTACAGACGAGGAAACATTGGAAGCAATTATAACAATATAGGCAACAAAATGCATAAGTTAATTAAATCCAGTCCATTAAAGCCTAGCACAGTATACAAAGCTAAGAATAGTGAGGTAAGTAAAAAAATATTTTTTTAAGAAGACAGAAAATAATAAGAGGTTAAAATCAGTCATCTACATTTTGACGGAAGATATGCATTTTCACACACTACACCGGCCTGTAGTGTTCTAGCAGTGTAAGGTTGAGAGTGAGTTTCTTCAGTAGCGGTGTGATGCAGGCCTCTTTGAAAGCAGTGGGAAATGTCCCGGTGGTGAGCAAAGAGTTGATGATGCAGGTCAGACCAGGCACAACTGCTGGAGAGATGGCATGGAGGAGATGGGTGGGGATGGGATCCAGTGGGCAAGTGGTAGGGTGGTTGGAACCAATGACCTTGGAAACATCATCTTCAGACATAGGAGAAAAGGCGGGTGATGGTGGCGTAGAAAATTGGCTGTTGATGGCGGTAGTTTTCTTTACAAAGAACGATGTAAAATCATCAGCCGTTAACTCCGATGAAGGTGTGGGAGCAGGCGGACAGAGGAGAGCAGAGAAGGTTTTTAAGAGTGTGCGAGAGTCAGGAGAGTTGCTGATCTTCGAGTGGTTATAATCAGTTTTTGCAGAGGTGACGTCAACGGAGAAAGTAGAGAGAGAGAGGTCAGTATGGTCTTTTGACTTGTGCCATTTTCTCTCAGCTGACCGGAGGCTGGTGCGATGCTCACGTGGTACATCCGATAACCAGGGGGCAGACAGGGATGCACGGGCTGGTACAGATGCAAGAGGGCATATGTTGTCCAAGCAGGATGTAAGCGTGGAACACAGAGTGTCTGTGGCACTGTTGGTATTCAAAAGAGAGAGCTCCTCAGAGGGGGGAGTGCAGACAAGACAGCAGAGGAAAAGCAGGAGGGAGGGACCGTAGGTAGCGCCGGAAAGTGACCAGCGGTAAGACATCTGCGTTGTCTGGAGCGGTGAGGTCGGGGGTGACAAAGAAGTGATCAGACGTGTGCAGCGGAGTGACCTGAGAGTGATGAGTGGAGCATTTCTCGAATCATCCTTGTCATTTGCAAAACAGTAAGTGCATTTCTGGTTTTGATTGTTTGATTGCAAGAGACGGCACATGATTCACTTTAACGCTTTTACTGTTTGTACAATAATTTATTGACAGACAGTGTCATTGTGATGCAGATAGGAAAAGACAGCACTGCATAGCACAAACAAATGTAGAAATCTGAACATAAGACAATCTCCTTAGGGAAAACTGTACATGCAGTGCAGTGGAATTACAGTGCAGTCTTCCTACACCTCCTGACGTTCCTGTCTTTTGGGCAACGGATTCTCATCCACATCACAACAAATATCTTCTCTTGCGATACAGCGTGAAAATCATCTTTCAGAGTGTCTAATCCAGCCTCTGCAGGCATCAGCTGTGATGTCATCACACGTTACATCCATGGCAGCCAGAAGGGTCATCTGTGTATGCGGCTGGCGATCATATACTTTTAATCTTCATGCTGAGAAAAATTCCTCAACGTGGTTGAGTAGGGTGAGAGGAACTCCACCAGCATCCTGTTGTGGGCCGCAAACCATTGCCTGATGATGTTGGAGCGATGGAAACTGACATTGTCCCAAACTAACACGTACTTTGGCAGGTCATCTCCAATCTGCCCCCTCTCTTGTTCAGGGATGAGATCCCTGTAGAGAGTGTCAAAAGACTGTTTAGGTGTGAAAAGGGGCCGTCTGCAACACAGTGAAGTTGTCTTGCAGTCCTATGTGGAAAGAATATAGCAATGCAAAACACTAAATTGAGTAAAATAAAATGCCACTGTTTACTTAAAGTATACTTACTGTATATTGTAAAACTAGTGCTTAAATGTCGTGGGGATTATACAATTCTACAGAGACCCATTATAATGCATTTTGATCAACATGACATAAGCAATTGATAATGTAGGAATCTGCACAGAATTTTGTCATAATCATTTGCATGGATGTACCAAAGCATTTGCAACTTGTTCAAAGAAATGAGAAAATGCTTGTTTGATGTGCACACGTGACACAAGGATGTAAGGAATGAACAAGAAGTTTCGAGAATTTCAAATCGGATCTGAGAAATGTACCAAATTGACTTAGAAAAAACTGTATTTAAAGTGGGGGGGTACTTTTGGGGCAGTTTTGTTTCACCCAAGTGTCCCATTTCCACCCCTCTCAAACTAATGCATGGATGCATATAGCCAGAAACAATTCATTTGATGCATGCAAAGAAGCAACACTGTGTGTCTCAAGAAGCATTTATTCATGATTACGTAGACATGCTAGAATTTCAAGGCCACACACTACACATTACACAGTACACATGACATTACACATTTCATAAAATTTACATTTAGTCATTTAGCAGACGTTTTTATCCAAAGCGACTTACAGACTAGGAAACATTGGAAGCAATTTTAACAATATAGGCAACAAAATGCATAAGTTAATTAAATCCAGTCCATTAAAGCCTAGCACAGTATACAAAGCTAAGAATAGTGAGGTAAGTAAAAAAATAATTTTTTAAGAAGACAGAAAATAAGAGGTTCAAATCAGTCATCTACATTTTGACGGAAGATATGCATTTTCACACACTACACCGGCCTGTAGTGTTCTAGCAGTGTAAGGTTGAGAGTGAGTCTCTTCAGTAGCGGTGTGATGCAGGCCTCTTTGAAAGCAGTGGGAAATGTCCCAGTGGTGAGCAAAGAGTTGATGATGCGGGTCAGACCAGGCACAACTGCTGGAGAGATGGCATGGAGGAGATGGGTGGGGATGGGATCCAGTGGGCAGGTGGTAGGGTGGTTGGAACCAATGACCTTGGAAACATCATCTTCAGACATAGGAGAAAAGGCGGGTGATGGTGGTGTAGAAAATTGGCTGTTGATGGCGGTAGTTTTCTTTACGAAGAACGATGCAAAATAATCAGCCGTTAACTCCGATGAAGGTGTGGGAGCAGGCGGACAGAGGAGAGCAGAGAAGGTTTTTAAGAGTGTGCGAGAGTCAGGAGAGTTGCTGATCTTCGAGTGGTTATAATCAGTTTTTGCAGAGGTGACGTCAACGGAGAAAGTAGAGAGAGAGAGGTCAGTATGGTCTTTTGACTTGTGCCATTTTCTCTCAGCTGACCGGAGGCTGGTGCGATGCTCACGTGGTACATCCGATAACCAGGGGGCAGACAGGGATGCACGGGCTGGTCCAGATGTAAGAGGGCATATGTTGTCCAAGCAGGATGTAAGCGTGGAACACAGAGTGTCTGTGGCACTGTTGGTATTCAAAAGAGAGAGCTCCTCAGAGGGGGGGAGTGCAGACAAGACAGCAGAGGAAAAGCAGGAGGGAGGGACCGTAGGTAGCGCCGGAAAGTGACCAGCGGTAAGACATCTGCGTTGTCTGGAGCGGTGAGGTCGGGGGTGACAAAGAAGTGATCAGACGTGTGCAGCAAAGTGACCTGAGAGTGATGAGTGGAGCATTTCTCGAATCATCCTTGTCATTTGCAAAACAGTAAGTGCATTTCTGGTTTTGATTGTTTGATTGCAAGAGACGGCACATGATTCACGTTAACGCTTTTACTGTTTGTACAATAATTTATTGACAGACAGTGTCATTGTGATGCAGACAGGAAAAGACAGCACTGCATAGCACAAACAAATGTAGAAATCTGAACATAAGACAATCTCCTTAGGGAAAACTGTACATGCAGTGCAGTGGAATTACAGTGCAGTCTTCCTACACCTCCTGACGTTCCTGTCTTTTGGGCAACGGATTCTCATCCACATCACAACAAATATCTTCTCTTGCGATACAGCGTGAAAATCATCTTTCAGAGTGTCTAATCCAGCCTCTGCAGGCATCAGCTGTGATGTCATCACACGTTACATCCATGGCAGCCAGAAGGGTCATCTGTGTATGCGGCTGGCGATCATATACTTTTAATCTTCATGCTGAGAAAAATTCCTCAACGTGGTTGAGTAGGGTGAGAGGAACTCCACCAGCATCCTGTTGTGGGCCGCAAACCATTGCCTGATGATGTTGGAGCGATGGAAACTGACATTGTCCCAAACTAACACGTACTTTGGCAGGTCATCTCCAATCTGCCCCCTCTCTTGTTCAGGGATGAGATCCCTGTAGAGAGTGTCAAAAGACTGTTTAGGTGTGAAAAGGGGCCGTCTGCAACACAGTGAAGTTGTCTTGCAGTCCTATGTGGAAAGAATATAGCAATGCAAAACACTAAATTGAGTAAAATAAAATGCCACCGTTTACTTAAAGTATACTTACTGTATATTGTAAAACTAGTGCTTAAATGTCGTGGGGATTATACTATTCTACAGAGACCCATTATAATGCATTTTGATCAACATGACATAAGCAATTGATAATGTAGGAATCTGCACAGAATTTTGTCATAATCATTTGCATGGATGTACCAAAGCATTTGCAACTTGTTCAAAGAAATGAGAAAATGCTTGTTTGATGTGCACACGTGACACAAGGATGTAAGGATTGAACAAGAAGTTTTGAGAATTTCAAATCGGATCTGAGAAATGTACCAAATTGACTTAGAAAAAACTGTATTTAAAGTGGGGGGGTACTTTTGGGGCAGTTTTGTTTCACCCAAGTGTCCCATTTCCACCCCTCTCAAACTAATGCATGGGTGCATATAGCCAGAAACAATTCATTTGATGCATGCAAAGAAGCAACACTGTGTGTCTCAAGAAGCATTTATTCATGATTACGTAGACATGCAAAAATGTCAAGGCCACACACTACACATTACACATTACACATGACATTACACATTTCATAAAATTTACATTTAGTCATTGTAATGGAAATTTTCTAGTCTAGCTTCTTGATGTGTCTGTCTATATGTTTACGAAGTGTTTATCTATGTTTTCTTTTCTAATGTTATCATGTTTTTCTCTAAACACGTCATACCACTCTGCCTTTGCCCTCGAGCAGAGGCCAAGATGTTCTGTTTGGAATAACGGAACTTCCCGTAAACCAGCTCGGGATTCTTGTTAGGGGCAAAGGGAGGGGGTGTCACGTTTTTAATCATATTTATACTCTGGGTGCAGGAGGAAAGAGCGCCTTTGCTCTGCACCATGCTCATTGCTCATGATGCAGATTAAACGACAATAAAATACTTTGCAAAGTACTTGATGTCTCTGTATATTGCGTTTGTCAAAATTGACTCACCTTGATTAAGGAATAAGAAAATTCCACAACAATTTGGCGACGAAGTATGGGATCACAAGGCTGACGGAGAACGGACTAGAGTTGACTGATCATCCTGGACATAGCAAATCCAGCTCTAACCCCATACAGGGACGAGAGAACTCTAGCTGACCCAAGCTGACGTGATCCCAAAAGAACTCAGTGCAAGGCACAAAAAGGAAAAGTGGTGAGTCAGATAGATTTCTGAACAGTCTGGAACAAAAGGGGAGACTACTTAGCGCTAAACAGTCTGGGGGACTGCTTAAAACAGTCTGGTTAAAGAGGGGAGACTACTCAGAATCGAGAGATTCTAAACAGTCTGGGGGACTGCTTAAAACAGTCTGGTTAAAGAGGGGAGACTACTCAGAATCGAGAGAGATTCTAAACAGTCTGGGGGACTACTAAGAAATTATATGGATAAACCAACATACAGAGAAATGAGGAAAATTTGGGGAACGGGAAGTTTACAAGGTGTACCCTATTTAATAGAAAAAGCTAACTTTCCAGAAAACGGTACATTTAGTACCACAAAATTAAAGAAAATAAGAAAACATATGGGGAAAAAAGACATATTTAAAATGTCCAAAAAAGAAAGGGAAAAATATGATGAAGCGTGTAAATGTTTAGAGTTATGGGAGAGGGAAGCAAATAGACGTGACTATGTTTTTAAAGAAAAGGCATTGGAAGAACTGCCACCACCGAAAACTCCATTGTACCCTGTTTTGCTTGAATATAATGATTTAACCCCTCTGTCTTCTTTACCCCCATCTATGACTTGTTACAAACACCAACCGGAGGATGATTGTGTCCCTCCTCACCGACATCTGAACCCGATTGAGGCAGCTCCTGTGCCCCCACCAGTGTCTCCACCAGCACCAGTGCCACACATGCCACAGCCTGTGGTGTGTCAAAAGCAGGAAAGAGTGCAACCAGCACCGACGTATAAAGAACTTTTGACATTTTGCAAAGAATTCTCACCCTCAATGAAAGAATTAGAGAGACTGTTGAAAGTCAAACTGAAACCATCTGACCTAAGAAAGTTACAGGGTAAATGGCCTGTGGAGGAAGTATTTAAAGAACATTCTGGACTTCAACCTGATTCAGACGGACCGGACATTGGTCCGTTCATAGGACATCTCAGATCCACTTTTCTGCGAATCTCAGAGAAGAGCTGAGACGAGAAGTGGAAAAATCGTGCATCGAGCCAGATCGTGCGAGAATAAGCGAGATCGTCCGTCATGCTGTACACGCCGAAAGACAAACAGGCAAGAAAGAGCTTCAGAAGAAAAACACACAAGATAAAGAACTCCACATGGCTCTAATGAATATCGGAGTAGAGCATGGAGGAAGAGGAAACGGGAGGAGAGGAGGTCAGTGGCGTGGACGTGGAAGAGGAGGTTTTAAACCCTCTAGCACCTATGATCCAGAGAAATGTTTCAATTGCGGAAAGACGGGGCACTGGCGAAATTATTGTCCTGAGCCTCTGAGATCGCGGAGGTCAAGAGAAAAGGTAGATGGAAGTGAGGAGGTGAGGCATCATTCCGAGGGTGGTGATTATGATTTCCCTTAGCATATGCAATGAAGAAATGCTTTTTCCTACTGTATGCAATGAAGATCTGCTTAGCTCACATTCCATGATGAATGAAAACGCTTTCTGAACTTTGCTAAAATGCACAATGCTCGTGTGCAACAAACTGCTTGATTTTTTGATAGATTCAGGGGCAACAAATAGCCTACTGTGATTCACAAGAAGTGTTTAAATTTGCCAGAGTCTAAACTAGCTGTGTTTTCCCTAAATGCTAGTGGCTCTAATGTAGAATAATTTATGTCAAAAAATATTACGATGTAATATTGAATTACGTAAGTATGATGTAGAATGTATTGCCTCACAGAGCCTCATGACGTTGATTGCAATGGTGTGGGGAGCTGTGGGTGTTTTGCTGCCAAATATGCGCACGCCATAGAATGGGTTAAAAGGGACGACGTGCAATATTCAAATTTGTTGCACGCCCATCGTGAGAATCATGCCTGTCTGTCAGCAACAAGGGGACTTGAAGTGTTTTCACACACAAAAAGATTAATGAAGACATTTTGGGAAGGTGCCCGTACAACTTTGGGGAACAGGAAAATATTATGCTGGGTTGATTAGGAACTGTGAATCTGTTGTGATAACGCCCAAGGGTAATTTCCATCCACGCAAACAGCAATTCCCCCTCAAAACAGAAGCCTCAAATCAGAAGACCTCAATGGCATAAGGCCAATATTTAATGAGCTTAAAAAGATAAAAAAAGAAAAAAGAGGCATAGTTGTGCCATGTCCAAATTTACCGGTGCGCAGGCCTTTGTTTCCAGTTTAAAAGATAAGAGAAAAAAAAACACAAAGTAAATGTCTCCAAAGTCCAGCTGGCAAAACAAGTTGTTCGTTTTTTGGGTCACGAAAATACTGACCGCGGCAGACAGCTGTCCGCAAAGCGTGTCTGCAATTACAGACATCGCAAGTCCAAAAGCAAAGAAGCAATTGATATCATTTTTAGGGACCATTTCTCTGCTCAGACAGCAGAGCTCATTGCACTCACACGCGCATGGGAATTAGCAAAGAATAAAAATGTAGACATTCACACAGATAGTAGATATGCATTTGGTGTAACTCATGATTTTGGCACACTGTGGAAACACAGAAACTTTGTAAAAGATGATGGTAAAAACATTCTTAATCACACATAGGTTGCTGATATGCTATCTGCCATTCTTCTCCCATCAGCCATTGTTGTGTGTAACTGTGACGCACACACTTTTGTATCTGAAACCATTTTTTTGCAGGAAGCCGACGGCTGACCTTGCAGCAAAGCAAGCAACATCAGAGACAGACAGATTTTCTCCAGAAATCACTAACAAAACTCTTTCTCTTGCAGAGATGCAAACATTTTGCAGAACCAGCTGAGCGTGCACTCTGGAAGGAGTGCTCATGTAAATACACTGACAATGTTTGGGGAGGCCCAAATGGCCTCACCTGTTTGCCAAAACATTCTTTCCCTGCTTTTGCGATTTTGACGCATGGCCTAGACCACGCGTCAAAAGGGGGGATGTTACAAGCAATGTGTTTTTGTGTTTTTGCTCTCAAAATATTTGTGCAGGTCAAAGGAGCAGTAGCAAACGGAGCTGACAAATCATTCCACAGCTTCCAGCCAGGAGACTTCCAAGTAGTCAAAGATTTCAGGAGGAAGTCGTGGGAAAGACACACCTCCCACAGCAAAAAGGTGTCCAAGGAGGGGCAACTCCAACCGTATGGCTCTTCGCAATGGTCGTGCTGACTGAAGCGACAGGAGGGGCACTATTGGTGCTCGCAAAGGGAATCAACTGTTCGAGTCGGGGACACATCGAACCCTGAGAAATTAGAGATTATAGAATTTTGTTTCTGTCTAACACTATATTCCAAGTTTAATAAAATGGTATGGGGAGGGACAGTGTTACCCTAATTCTGCTAGGTACTGGGGAACAAATATGTATTTGTGTAGAGGTACGTGTACCTCAGTTGATGTTCTGGATAAGGCAACAAAATTTGAAAATGTGGGCAATTATGTCCCCTGGAACGGCCAAATAAAAAGGAAAAAGACTAGCTCTAACTCAGAAAAATTTAAATTATCAGGGAACCGGATGATATGACTAACAGTCTGTTGAAATGGTGGAATAGCTAAAGTTGGGGAGTGGGGCTGAAGCAGGTGGTGTTACCAATTCTAGTGGGATTTTAAGAACTGTTTAGATAGAAGAATGAAACCTGTAAGAGAAAGGGCGTTGCTCATCTTACATGGTCAAAGTATAAAGATTTTGGTTATCATATATGATAAAAGGGGGGAATGTAATGGAAATTTTCTAGTCTAGCTTCTTGATGTGTCTGTCTATATGTTTACGAAGTGTTTATCTATGTTTTCTTTTCTAATGTTATCATGTTTTTCTCTAAACACGTCATACCACTCTGCCTTTGCCCTCGAGCAGAGGCCAAGATGTTCTGTTTGGAATAACGGAACTTCCCGTAAACCAGCTCGGGATTCTTGTTAGGGGGCAAAGGGAGGGGGTGTCACGTTTTTTAATCATATATATACTCTGGGTGCAGGAGGAAAGAACGCCTTTGCTCTGCACCATGCTCATTGCTCATGATGCAGATTAAACGACAATAAAATACTTTGCAAAGTACTTGATGTCTCTGTATATTGCGTTTGTCAAAATTGACTCACCTTGATTAAGGAATAAGAAAATTCCAAAAGATCATTTAGCAGACGTTTTTATCCAAAGCGACTTACAGACTTGGAAACATCATCTTCAGACAGAGGAGAAAAGGCGGGTGATGGTGGTGTAGAAAATTGGCTGTTGATGGCGGTAGTTTTCTTTACGAAGAACGATGCAAAATCATCAGCCGTTAACTCCGATGAAGATGTGGGAGCAGGCGGACAGAGGAGAGCAGAGAAGGTTTTTAAGAGTGTGCGAGAGTCAGGAGAGTTGCTGATCTTCGAGTGGTTATAATCAGTTTTTGCAGAGGTGACGTCAACGGAGAAAGTAGAGAGAGAGAGGTCAGTATGGTCTTTTGACTTGTGCCATTTTCTCTCAGCTGACCGGAGGCTGGTGCGATGCTCACGTGGTACATCCGATAACCAGGGGGCAGACAGGGATGCACGGGCTGGTCCAGATGGAAGAGGGCATATGTTGTCCAAGCAGGATGTAAGCGTGGAACACAGAGTGTCTGTGGCACTGTTGGCTTTCAAAAGAGAGAGCTCCTCAGAGGGGGGGAATGCAGACAAGACAGCAGAGGAAAAGCAGGAGGGAGGGACCATAGGTAGCGCCGGAAAGTGACCAGCGGTAAGACATCTGCGTTGTCTGGAGCGGTGAGGTCGGGGGTGACAAAGAAGTGATCAGACGTGTGCAGCGGAGTGACCTGAGAGTGATGAGTGGAGCATTTCTCGAATCATCCTTGTCATTTGCAAAACAGTAAGTGCATTTCTGGTTTTGATTGTTTGATTGCAAGAGACGGCACATGATTCACGTTAACGCTTTTACTGTTTGTACAATAATTTATTGACAGACAGTGTCATTGTGATGCAGACACGAAAAGACAGCACTGCATAGCACAAACAAATGTAGAAATCTGAACATAAGACAATCTCCTTAGGGAAAACTGTACATGCAGTGCAGTGGAATTACAGTGCAGTCTTCCTACACCTCCTGACGTTCCTGTCTTTTGGGCAACGGATTCTCATCCACATCACAACAGCTTCTCTTGCGATACAGCGTGAAAATCATCTTTCAGAGTGTCTAATCCAGCCTCTGCAGGCATCTGCTGTGATGTCATCACACGTTACATCCATGGCAGCCAGAAGGGTCATCTGTGTATGCGGCTGGCCATCATATACTTTTAATCTTCATGCTGAGAAAAATTCCTCAACAGGGTTGAGTAGGGTGAGAGGAACTCCACCAGCATCCTGTTGTGGGCCGCAAACCATTGCCTGATGATGTTGGAGCGATGGAAACCGACATTTTCCCAAACTAACACGTACTTTGGCAGGTCATCTCCAATCTGCCCCCTCTCTTGTTCAGGGATGAGATCCCTGTAGAGAGTGTCAAAAGACTGTTAAGGTGTGAAAAGGGGCCGTCTGCAACACAGTGAAGTTGTCTTGCAGTCCTATGTGGAAAGAATATAGCAATGCAAAACACTAAATTGAGTAAAATAAAATGCCACTGTTTACTTAAAGTATACTTACTGTATATTGTAAAACTAGTGCTTAAATGTCGTGGGGATTATACTATTCTACAGAGACCCATTATAATGCATTTTGATCAACATGACATAAGCAATTGATAATGTAGGAATCTGCACAGAATTTTGTCATAATCATTTGCATGGATGTACCAAAGCATTTGCAACTTGTTCAAAGAAATGAGAAAATCCTTGTTTGATGTGCACACGTGACACAAGGATGTAAGGATTGAACAAGAAGTTTTGAGAATTTCAAATCGGATCTGAGAAATGTACGAAATTGACTTAGAAAAAACTGTATTTAAAGTGGGGGGGGTACTTTTGGGGCAGTTTTGTTTCACCCAAGTGTCCCATTTCCACCCCTCTCAAACTAATGCATGGATGCATATAGCCAGAAACAATTCATTTGATGCATGCAAAGAAGCAACACTGTGTGTCTCAAGAAGCACTTATTCATGATTACGTAGACGTGCTAAAATTTCAAGGCCACACACTACACATTACACATTACACATGACATTACACATTTCATAAAATTTACATTTAGTCATTTAGCAGACGTTTTTATCCAAAGCGACTTACAGACGAGGAAACATTGGAAGCAATTATAACAATATAGGCAACAAAATGCATAAATTAATTAATTCCAGTCCATTAAAGCCTAGCACAGTATACAAAGCTAAGAATAGTGAGGTAAGTAAAAAAATAATTTTTTAAGAAGACAGAAAATAATAAGAGGTTAAAATCAGTCATCTACATTTTGACGGAAGATATGCATTTTCACACACTACACCGGCCTGTAGTGTTCTAGCAGTGTAAGGTTGAGAGTGAGTTTCTTCAGTAGCGGTGTGATGCAGGCCTCTTTGAAAGCAGTGGGAAATGTCCCAGTGGTGAGCAAAGAGTTGATGATGCGGGTCAGACCAGGCACAACTGCTGGAGAGATGGCATGGAGGACATGGGTGGGGATGGGATCCAGTGGGCAGGTGGTAGGGTGGTTGGAACCAATGACCTTGGAAACATCATCTTCAGACATAGGAGAAAAGGCGGGTGATGGTGGCGTAGAAAATTGGCTGTTGATGGCGGTAGTTTTCTTTACGAAGAACGATGCAAAATCATCAGCCGTTAACTCCGATGAAGGTGTGGAGCAGGCGGACAGAGGAGAGCAGAGAAGGTTTTTAAGAGTGTGCGAGAGTCAGGAGAGTTGCTGATCTTCGAGTGGTTATAATCAGTTTTTGCAGAGGTGACGTCAACGGAGAAAGTAGAGAGAGAGAGGTCAGTATGGTCTTTTGACTTGTGCCATTTTCTCTCAGCTGACCGGAGGCTGGTGCGATGCTCACGTGGTACATCCGATAACCAGGGGGCAGATAGGGATGCACGGGCTGGTCCAGATGTAAGAGGGCATATGTTGTCCAAGCAGGATGTAAGCGTGGAACACAGAGTGTCTGTGGCACTGTTGGTATTCAAAAGAGAGAGCTCCTCAGAGGGGGGGAGTGCAGACAAGACAGCAGAGGAAAAGCAGGAGGGAGGGACCGGAGGTAGCGCCGGAAAGTGACCAGCGGTAAGACATCTGCGTTGTCTGGAGCGGTGAGGTCGGGGGTGACAAAGAAGTGATCAGACGTGTGCAGCGGAGTGACCTGAGAGTGATGAGTGGAGCATTTCTCGAATCATCCTTGTCATTTGCAAAACAGTAAGTGCATTTCTGGTTTTGATTGTTTGATTGCAAGAGACGGCACATAATTCACGTTAACGCTTTTACTGTTTGTACAATAATTTATTGACAGACAGTGTCATTGTGATGCAGACAGGAAAAGACAGCACTGCATAGCACAAACAAATGTAGAAATCTGAACATAAGACAATATCCTTAGGGAAAACTGTACATGCAGTGCAGTGGAATTACAGTGCAGTCTTCCTACACCTCCTGACGTTCCTGTCTTTTGGGCAACGGATTCTCATCCACATCACAACAAATATCTTCTCTTGCGAAACAGCGTGAAAATCATCTTTCAGATTGTCTAATCCAGCCTCTGCAGGCATCAGCTGTGATGTCATCACACGTTACATCCATGGCAGCCAGAAGGGTCATCTGTGTATGCGGCTGGCGATCATATACTTTTAATCTTCATGCTGAGAAAAATTACTCAACGTGGTTGAGTAGGGTGAGAGGAACTCCACCAGCATCCTGTTGTGGGCCGCAAACCATTGCCTGATGATGTTGGAGCGATGGAAACTGACATTGTTCCAAACTAACACGTACTTTGGCAGGTCATCTCCAATCTGCCCCCTCTCTTGTTCAGGGATGAGATCCCTGTAGAGAGTGTCAAAAGACTGTTTAGGTGTGAAAAGGGGCCGTCTGCAACACAGTGAAGTTGTCTTGCAGTCCTATGTGGAAAGAATATAGCAATGCAAAACACTAAATTGAGTATAATAAAATGCCACCGTTTACTTAAAGTATACTTACTGTATATTGTAAAACTAGTGCTTAAATGTCGTTGGGATTATACTATTCCACAGAGACCCATTATAATGCATTTTGATCAACATGACATAAGCAATTGATAATGTAGGAATCTGCACAGAATTTTGTCATAATCATTTGCATGGATGTACCAAAGCATTTGCAACTTGTTCAAAGAAATGAGAAAATGCTTGTTTGATGTGCACACGTGACACAAGGATGTAAGGATTGAACAAGAAGTTTTGAGAATTTCAAATCGGATCAGAGAAATGTACCAAATTGACTTAGAAAAAACTGTATTTAAAGTGGGGGGGTACTTTTGGGGCAGTTTTGTTTCACCCAAGTGTCCCATTTCCACCCCTCTCAAACTAATGCATGGATGCATATAGCCAGAAACAATTCATTTGATGCATGCAAAGAAGCAACACTGTGTGTCTCAAGAAGCATTTATTCATGATTACGTAGACATGCTAAAATTTCAAGGCCACACACTACACATTACACATGACATTACAGATTTCATAAAATTTACATTTAGTCATTTAGCAGACGTTTTTATCCAAAGCGACTTACAGACGAGGAAACATTGGAAGCAATTATAACAATATAGGCAACAAAATGCATAAGTTAATTAAATCCAGTCCATTAAAGCCTAGCACAGTATACAAAGCTAAGAATAGTGAGGTAAGTAAAAAAATAATTTTTTAAGAAGACAGAAAATAATAAGAGGTTAAAATCAGTCATCTACATTTTGACGGAAGATATGCATTTTCACACACTACACCGGCCTGTAGTGTTCTAGCAGTGTAAGGTTGAGAGTGAGTTTCTTCAGTAGCGGTGTGATGCAGGCCTCTTTGAAAGCAGTGGGAAATGTCCCAGTGGTGAGCAAAGAGTTGATGATGCGGGTCAGACCAGGCACAACTGCTGGAGAGATGGCATGGAGGACATGGGTGGGGATGGGATCCAGTGGGCAGGTGGTAGGGTGGTTGGAACCAATGACCTTGGAAACATCATCTTCAGACATAGGAGAAAAGGCGGGTGATGGTGGCGTAGAAAATTGGCTGTTGATGGCGGTAGTTTTGTTTACGAAGAACGATGCAAAATCATCAGCCGTTAACTCCGATGAAGGTGTGGGAGCAGGCGGACAGAGGAGAGCAGAGAAGGTTTTTAAGAGTGTGCGAGAGTCAGGAGAGTTGCTGATCTTCGAGTGGTTATAATCAGTTTTTGCAGAGGTGACGTCAACGGAGAAAGTAGAGAGACAGAGGTCAGTATGGTCTTTTGACTTGTGCCATTTTCTCTCAGCTGACCGGAGGCTGGTGCGATGCTCACGTGGTACATCCGATAACCAGGGGGCAGACAGGGATGCACGGGCTGGTCCAGATGTAAGAGGGCATATGTTGTCCAAGCAGGATGTAAGCGTGGAACACAGAGTGTCTGCGGCACTGTTGGTATTCAAAAGAGAGAGCTCCTCAGAGGGGGGGAGTGCAGAAAAGACAGCAGAGGAAAAGCAGGAGGGAGGGACCGTAGGTAGCGCCGGAAAGTGACCAGCGGTAAGACATCTGCGTTGTCTGGAGCGGTGAGGTCGGGGGTGACAAAGAAGTGATCAGACGTGTGTAGCGGAGTGACCTGAGAGTGATGAGTGGAGCATTTCTCGAAACATCCTTGTCATTTGCAAAACAGTAAGTGCATTTCTGATTTTGATTGTTTGATTGCAAGAGACGGCACATGATTCACGTTAACGCTTTTACTGTTTGTACAATAATTTATTGACAGACAGTGTCATTGTGATGCAGACAGGAAAAGACAGCACTGCATAGCACAAACAAATGTAGAAATCTGAACATAAGACAATCTCCTTAGGGAAAACTGTACATGCAGTGCAGTGGAATTACAGTGCAGTCTTCCTAAACCTCCTGACGTTCCTGTCTTTTGGGCAACGGATTCTCATCCACATCACAACAAATATCTTCTCTTGCGATACAGCGTGAAAATCATCTTTCAGAGTGTCTAATCCAGCCTCTGCAGGCATCAGCTGTGATGTCATCACACGTTACATCCATGGCAGCCAGAAGGGTCATCTGTGTATGCGGCTGGCCATCATATACTTTTAATCTTCATGCTGAGAAAAATTCCTCAACGGGGTTGAGTAGGGTGAGAGGAACTCCACCAGCATCCTGTTGTGGGCCGCAAACCATTGCCTGATGATGTTGGAGCGATGGAAACTGATATTGTCCCAAACTAACACGTACTTTGGCAGGTCATCTCCAATCTGCCCCCTCTCTTGTTCAGGGATGAGATCCCTGTAGAGAGTGTCAAAAGACTGTTTAGGTGTGAAAAGGGGCCGTCTGCAACACAGTGAAGTTGTCTTGCAGTCCTATGTGGAAAGAATATAGCAATGCAAAACACTAAATTGAGTAAAATAAAATGCCACAGTTTACTTAAAGTATACTTACTGTATATTGTAAAACTAGTGCTTAAATGTCGTGGGGATTATACTATTCTACAGAGACTCATTATAATGCATTTTGATCAACATGACATAAGCAATTGATAATGTAGGAATCTGCACAGAATTTTGTCATAATCATTTGCATGGATGTACCAAAGCATTTGCAACTTGTTCAAAGAAATGAGAAAATGCTTGTTTGATGTGCACACGTGACACAAGGATGTAAGGATTGAACAAGAAGTTTTGAGAATTTCAAATCGGATCAGAGAAATGTACCAAATTGACTTAGAAAAAACTGTATTTAAAGTGGGGGGGGGTACTTTTGGGGCAGTTTTGTTTCACCCAAGTGTCCCATTTCCACCCCTCTCAAACTAATGCATGGATGCATATAGCCAGAAACAATTCATTTGATGCATGCAAAGAAGCAACACTGTGTGTCTCAAGAAGCATTTATTCATGATTACGTAGACATGCTAAAATTTCAAGGCCACACACTACACATTACACATTACACATGACATTACACATTTCATAAAATTTACATTTAGTCATTTAGCAGACGTTTTTATCCAAAGCGACTTACAGACGAGGAAACATTGGAAGCAATTATTACAATATAGGCAACAAAATGCATAAGTTTATTAAATCCAGTCCATTAAAGCCTAGCACAGTATACAAAGCTAAGAATAGTGAGGTATGTAAAAAAAAATGTTTTAAGAAGACAGAAAATAATAAGAGGTTAAAATCAGTCATCTACATTTTGACGGAAGATATGCATTTTCACACACTACACCGGCCTGTAGTGTTCTAGCAGTGTAAGGTTGAGAGTGAGTTTCTTCAGTAGCGGTGTGATGCAGGCCTCTTTGAAAGCAGTGGGAAATGTCCCAGTGGTGAGCAAAGAGTTGATGATGCGGGTCAGACCAGGCACAACTGCTGGAGAGATGGCATGGAGGAAATGGGTGGGGATGGGATCCAGTGGGCAGGTGGTAGGGTGGTTGGAACCAATGACCTTGGAAACATCATCTTCAGACCTAGGAGAAAAGGCGGGTGATGTAGAAACTTGGCTGTGGATGGCGGTAGTTTTCTTTACGAAGAAAGATGCAAAATCATCAGCCGTTAACTCCGATGAAGGTGTGGGAGCAGGCGGACAGAGGAGAGCAGAGAAGGTTTTTAAGAGTGTGCGAGAGTCAGGAGAGTTGCTGATCTTCGAGTGGTTATAATCAGTTTTTGCAGAGGTGACGTCAACCGAGAAAGTAGAGAGAAGAGACTGGTAGAGAGAGAGAGGTCAGTATGGTCTTTTGACTTGTGCCATTTTCTCTCAGCTGACCGGAGGCTGGTGCGATGCTCACGTGGTACATCCGATAACCAGGGGGCAGATAGGGATGCACGGGCTGGTCCAGATGTAAGAGGGCATATGTTGTCCAAGCAGGATGTAAGCGTGGAACACAGAGTGTCTGTGGCACTGTTGGTATTCAAAAGAGAGAGCTCCTCAGAGGGGGGGAGTGCAGACAAGACAGCAGAGGAAAAGCAGGAGGGAGGGACCGGAGGTAGCGCCGGAAAGTGACCAGCGGTAAGACATCTGCGTTGTCTGGAGCGGTGAGGTCGGGGGTGACAAAGAAGTGATCAGACGTGTGCAGCGGAGTGACCTGAGAGTGATGAGTGGAGCATTTCTCGAATCATCCTTGTCATTTGCAAAACAGTAAGTGCATTTCTGGTTTTGATTGTTTGATTGCAAGAGACGGCACATGATTCACGTTAACGCTTTTACTGTTTGTACAATAATTTATTGACAGACAGTGTCATTGTGATGCAGACAGGAAAAGACAGCACTGCATAGCACAAACAAATTTAGAAATCTGAACATAAGACAATCTCCTTAGGGAAAACTGTACATGCTGTGCAGTGGAATTACAGTGCAGTCTTCCTACACCTCCTGACGTTCCTGTCTTTTGGGCAACGGATTCTCATCCACATCACAACAAATATCTTCTCTTGCGATACAGCGTGAAAATCATCTTTCAGAGTGTCTAATCCAGCCACTGCAGGCATCAGCTGTGATGTCATCACACGTTACATCCATGGCAGCCAGAAGGGTCATCTGTGTATGCGGCTGGCGATCATATACTTTTAATCTTCATGCTGAGAAAAATTCCTCAACGTGGTTGAGTAGGGTGAGAGGAACTTCACCAGCATCCTGTTGTGGGCCGCAAACCATTGCCTGATGATGTTGGAGCGATGGAAACTGACATTGTCCCAAACTAACACGTACTTTGGCAGGTCATCTCCAATCTGCCCCCTCTCTTGTTCAGGGATGAGATCCCTGTAGAGAGTGTCAAAAGACTGTTTAGGTGTGAAAAGGGGCCGTCTGCAACACAGTGAAGTTGTCTTGCAGTCCTATGTGGAAAGAATATAGCAATGCAAAACACTAAATTGAGTAAAATAAAATGCCACTGTTTACTTAAAGAATACTTACTGTATATTGTAAAACTGGTGCTTAAATGTCGTGGGGATTATACAATTCTACAGAGACCCATTATAATGCATTTTGATCAACATGACATAAGCAATTGATAATGTAGGAATCTGCACAGAATTTTGTCATAATCATTTGCATGGATGTACCAAAGCATTTGCAACTTGTTCAAAGAAATGAGAAAATGCTTGTTTGATGTGCACACGTGACACAAGGATGTAAGGAATGAACAAGAAGTTTCGAGAATTTCAAATCGGATCTGAGAAATGTACTAATTTGACTTAGAAAAAACTGTATTTAAAGTGGGGGGGTACTTTTGGGGCAGTTTTGTTTCACCCAAGTGTCCCATTTCCACCCCCTCAAACTAATGCATGGATGCATATAGCCAGAAACAATTCATTTGATGCATGCAAAGAAGCAACACTGTGTGTCTCAAGAAGCATTTATTCATGATTACGTAGACATGCTAAAATTTCAAGGCGACACACTACACATTACACAGTACACATGACATTACACATTTCATAAAATTTACATTTAGTCATTTAGCAGACGTTTTTATCCAAAGCGACTTACAGACGAGGACACATTTGTGCAATTTTAACAATATAGGCAACAAAATGCATAAGTTAATTAAATCCAGTCCATTAAAGCCTAGCACAGTATACAAAGCTAAGAATAGTGAGGTAAGTAAAAAAATACTTTTTTAAGAAGACAGAAAATAATAAGAGGTTCAAATCAGTCATCTACATTTTGACGGAAGATATGCATTTTCACACACTACACCGGCCTGTAGTGTTCTAGCAGTGTAAGGTTGAGAGTGAGTCTCTTCAGTAGCGGTGTGATGCAGGCCTCTTTGAAAGCAGTGGGAAATGTCCCAGTGGTGAGCAAAGAGTTGATGATGCGGGTCAGACCAGGCACAACTGCTGGAGAGATGGCATGGAGGAGATGGGTGGGGATGGGATCCAGTGGGCAGGTGGTAGGGTGGTTGGAACCAATGACCTTGGAAACATCATCTTCAGACATAGGAGAAAAGGCGGGTGATGGTGGTGTAGAAAATTGGCTGTTGATGGCGGTAGTTTTCTTTACGAAGAACGATGCAAAATCATCAGCCGTTAACTCCGATGAAGGTGTGGGAGCAGGCGGACAGAGGAGAGCAGAGAAGGTTTTTAAGAGTGTGCTAGAGTCAGTAGAGTTGCTGATCTTCGAGTGGTTATAATCAGTTTTTGCAGAGGTGACGTCAACGGAGAAAGTAGAGAGAGAGAGGTCAGTATGGTCTTTTGACTTGTGCCATTTTCTCTCAGCTGACCGGAGGCTGGTGCGATGCTCATGTGGTACATCCGATAACCAGGGGGCAGACAGGGATGCACGGGCTGGTCCAGATGTAAGAGGGCATATGTTGTCCAAGCAGGATGTAAGCGTGGAACACAGAGTGTCTGTGGCACTGTTGGTATTCAAAAGAGAGAGCTCCTCAGAGGGGGGGAGTGCAGACAAGACAGCAGAGGAAAAGCAGGAGGGAGGGACCGTAGGTAGCGCCGGAAAGTGACCAGCGGTAAGACATCTGCGTTGTCTGGAGCGGTGAGGTCGGGGGTGACAAAGAAGTGATCAGACGTGTGCAGCGGAGTGACCTGAGAGTGATGAGTGGAGCATTTCTCGAATCATCCTTGTCATTTGCAAAACAGTAAGTGCATTTCTGGTTTTGATTGTTTGATTGCAAGAGACGGCACATTATTCACGTTAACGCTTTTACTGTTTGTACAATAATTTATTGACAGACAGTGTCATTGTGATGCAGACAGGAAAAGACAGCACTGCATAGCACAAACAAATGTAGAAATCTGAACATAAGACAATCTCCTTAGGGAAAACTGTACATGCAGTGCAGTGGAATTACAGTGCAGTCTTCCTACACCTCCTGACGTTCCTGTCTTTTGGGCAACGGATTCTCATCCACATCACAACAAATATCTTCTCTTGCGATACAGCGTGAAAATCATCTTTCAGAGTGTCTAATCCAGCCTCTGCAGGCATCAGCTGTGATGTCATCACACGTTACATCCATGGCAGCCAGAAGGGTCATCTGTGTATGCGGCTGGCGATCATATACTTTTAATCTTCATGCTGAGAAAAATTCCTCAACGTGGTTGATGATGATGTTGGAGCGATGGAAACTGACATTGTCCCAAACTAACACGTACTTTGGCAGGTCATCTCCAATCTGCCCCTTCTCTTGTTCAGGGATGAGATCCCTGTAGAGAGAGTCAAAAGACTGTTTAGGTGTGAAAAGGGGCCGTCTGCAACACAGTGAAGTTGTCTTGCAGTCCTATGTGGAAAGAATATAGCAATGCAAAACACTAAATTGAGTAAAATAAAATGCCACTGTTTACTTAAGTATACTTACTGTATATTGTAAAACTAGTGCTTAAATGTCGTGGGGATTATACTATTCTACAGAGACCCATTATAATGCATTTTGATCAACATGACATAAGCAATTGATAATGTAGGAATCTGCACAGAATTTTGTCATAATCATTTGCATGGATGTACCAAAGCATTTGCAACTTGTTCAAAGAAATGATAAAATGCATGTTTGATGTGCACACGTGACACAAGGATGTAAGGATTGAACAAGAAGTTTTGAGAATTTCAAATCGGATCTGAGAAATGTACCAAATTGACTTAGAAAAAACTGTATTTAAAGTGGGGGGGGTACTTTTGGGGCAGTTTTGTTTCACCCAAGTGTCCCATTTCCACCCCTCTTAAACTAATGCATGGATGCATATAGCCAGAAACAATTCATTTGATGCATGCAAAGAAGCAACACTGTGTGTCTCAAGAAGCATTTATTCATGATTACGTAGACATGCTAAAATTTCAAGGCCACACACTACACATTACACATTACACATGACATTACACATTTCATAAAATTTACATTTAGTCATTTAGCAGACGTTTTTATCCAAAGCGACTTACAGACGAGGAAACATTGGAAGCATTTATAACAATATAGGCAACAAAATGCATAAGTTAATTAAATCCAGTCCATTAAAGCCTAGCACAGTATACAAAGCTAAGAATAGTGAGGTAAGTAAAAAAAAATTTTTTTAAGAAGACAGAAAATAATAAGAGGTTAAAATCAGTCATCTACATTTTGACGGAAGATATGCATTTTCACACAGTACACCGGCCTGTAGTGTTCTAGCAGTGTAAGGTTGAGAGTGAGTTTCTTCAGTAGCGGTGTGATGCAGGCCTCTTTGAAAGCAGTGGGAAATGTCCCAGTGGTGAGCAAAGAGTTGATGATGCGGGTCAGACCAGGCACAACTGCTGGAGAGATGGCATGAAGGAGATGGGTGGGGATGGGATCCAGTGGGCAGGTGGTAGGGTGGTTGGAACCAATGACCTTGGAAACATCATCTTCGGACATAGGAGAAAAGGCGGGTGATGGTGGCGTAGAAAATTGGCTGTTGATGGCGGTAGTTTTCTTTACGAAGAACGATGCAAAATCATCAGCCGTTAACTCCGATGAAGGTGTGGGAGCAGGCGGACAGAGGAGAGCAGAGAAGGTTTTTAAGAGTGTGCGAGAGTCAGGAGAGTTGCTGATCTTCGAGTGATTATAATCAGTTTTTGCAGAGGTGACGTCAACGGAGAAAGTAGAGAGAAGAGACTGGTAGAGAGAGAGAGGTCAGTATGGTCTTTTGACTTGTGCCATTTTCTCTCAGCTGACCGGAGGCTGGTGCGATGCTCACGTGGTACATCCGATAAGACAGGGATGCACGGGCTGGTCCAGATGTAAGAGGGCATATGTTGTCCAAGCAGGATGTAAGCGTGGAACACAGAGTGTCTGTGGCACTGTTGGTATTCAAAAGAGAGAGCTCCTCAGAGGGGGGGAGTGCAGACAAGACAGCAGAGGAAAAGCAGGAGGGAGGGACCGTAGGTAGCGCCGGAAAGTGACCAGCGGTAAGACATCTGCGTTGTCTGGAGCGGTGAGGTCGGGGGTGACAAAGAAGTGATCAGACGTGTGCAGCGGAGTGACCTGAGAGTGATGGGTGGAGCATTTCTCGAATCATCCTTGTCATTTGCAAAACAGTAAGTGCATTTCTGGTTTTGATTGTTTGATTGCAAGAGACGGCACATGATTCACGTTAACGCTTTTACTGTTTGTACAATAATTTATTGACAGACAGTGTCATTGTGATGCAGACAGAAAAGGCAGCACTGCATAGCACAAACAAATGTAGAAATCTAAACATAAGACAATCTCCTTAGGGAAAACTGTACATGCAGTGCAGTGGAATTACAGTGCAGTCTTCCTACACCTCCTGACGTTCCTGTCTTTTGGGCAACGGATTCTCATCCACATCACAACAAATATCTTCTCTTGCGATACAGCGTGAAAATCATCTTTCACAGTGTCTAATCCAGCCTCTGCAGGCATCAGCTGTGATGTCATCACACGTTACATCCATGGCAGCCAGAAGGGTCATCTGTGTATGCGGCTGGCCATCATATACTTTTAATCTTCATGCTGAGAAAAATTCCTCAACGGGGTTGAGTAGGGTGAGAGGAACTCCACCAGCATCCTGTTGTGGGCCGCAAACCATTGCCTGATGATGTTGGAGCGATGGAAACTGACATTCTCCCAAACTAACACGTACTTTGGCAGGTCATCTCCAATCTGCCCCCTCTCTTGTTCAGAAATGAGATCCCTGTAGAGAGTGTCAAAAGACTGTTTAGGTGTGAAAAGGGGCCGTCTGCAACACAGTGAAGTTGTCTTGCAGTCCTATGTGGAAAGAATATAGCAATGCAAAACACTAAATTGAGTAAAATAAAATGCCACCGTTTACTTAAAGTATACTTACTGTATATTGTAAAACTAGTGCTTAAATGTCGTGGGGATTATACTATTCTACAGAGACCCATTATAATGCATTTTGATCAACATGACATAAGCAATTGATAATGTAGGAATCTGCACAGAATTGTGTCATAATCATTTGCATGGATGTACCAAAGCATTTGCAACTTGTTCAAAGAAATGAGAAAATGCTTGTTTGATGTGCACACGTGACACAAGGATGTAAGGATTGAACAAGAAGTTTTGAGAATTTCAAATCGGATCAGAGAAATGTACCAAATTGACATAGAAAAAACTGTATTTAAAGTGGAGGGGTACTTTTGGGGCAGTTTTGTTTCACCCAAGTGTCCCATTTCCACCCCTCTCAAACTAATGCATGGATGCATATAGCCAGAAACAATTCATTTGATGCATGCAAAGAAGCAACACTGTGTGTCTCAAGAAGCATTTATTCATGATTACGTAGACATGCTAAAATTTCAAGGCCACACACTACACATTACACATGACATTACACATTTCATAAAATTTACATTTAGTCATTTAGCAGACGTTTTTATCCAAAGCGACTTACAGACGAGGAAACATTGGAAGCAATTATAACAATATAGGCAACAAAATGCATAAGTTAATTAAATCCAGTCCATTAAAGCCTAGCACAGTATACAAAGCTAAGAATAGTGAGGTAAGTAAAAAAATAATTTTTTGAGAAGACAGAAAATAATAAGAGGTTAAAATCAGTCATCTACATTTTGACGGAAGATATGCATTTTCACACACTACACCGGCCTGTAGTGTTCTAGCAGTGTAAGGTTGAGAGTGAGTTTCTTCAGTAGCGGTGTGATGCAGGCCTCTTTGAAAGCAGTGGGAAATGTCCCAGTGGTGAGCAAAGAGTGGATGATGCGGGTCAGACCAGGCACAACTGCTGGAGAGATGGCATGGAGGAGATGGGTGGGGATGGGATCCAGTGGGCAGGTGGTAGGGTGGTTGGAACCAATGACCTTGGAAACATCATCTTCAGACATAGGAGAAAAGGCGGGTGATGGTGGTGTAGAAAATTGGCTGTTGATGGCGGTAGTTTTCTTTACGAAGAACGATGCAAAATCATCAGCCGTTAACTCAGATGAAGGTGTGGGAGCAGGCGGACAGAGGAGAGCAGAGAAGGTTTTTAAGAGTGTGCGAGAGTCAGGAGAGTTGCTGATCTTCGAGTGGTTATAATCAGTTTTTGCAGAGGTGACGTCAACGGAGAAAGTAGAGAGAGAGAGGTCAGTATGGTCTTTTGACTTGTGCCATTTTCTCTCAGCTGACCGGAGGCTGGTGCGATGCTCATGTGGTACATCCGATAACCAGGGGGCAGACAGGGATGCACGGGCTGGTCCAGATGTAAGAGGGCATATGTTGTCCAAGCAGGATGTAAGCGTGGAACACAGAGTGTCTGTGGCACTGTTGGTATTCAAAAGAGAGAGCTCCTCAGAGGGGGGGAGTGCAGACAAGACAGCAGAGGAAAAGCAGGAGGGAGGGACCGTAGGTAGCGCCGGAAAGTGACCAGCGGTAAGACATCTGCGTTGTCTGGAGCGGTGAGGTCGGGGGTGACAAAGAAGTGATCAGACGTGTGCAGCGGAGTGACCTGAGAGTGATGAGTGGAGCATTTCTCGAATCATCCTTGTCATTTGCAAAACAGTAAGTGCATTTCTGGTTTTGATTGTTTGATTGCAAGAGACGGCACATGATTCACGTTAACGCTTTTACTGTTTGTACAATAATTTATTGACAGACAGTGTCATTGTGATGCAGACAGGAAAAGACAGCACTGCATAGCACAAACAAATGTAGAAATCTGAACATAAGACAATCTACTTAGGGAAAACTGTACATGCAGTGCAGTGGAATTACAGTGCAGTCTTCCTACACCTCCTGACGTTCCTGTCTTTTGGGCAACGGATTCTCATCCACATCACAACAAATATCTTCTCTTGCGATACAGCGTGAAAATCATCTTTCAGAGTGTCTAATCCAGCCTCTGCAGGCATCAGCTGTGATGTCATCACACGTTACATTCATGGCAGCCAGAAGGGTCATCTGTGTATGCGGCTGGCGATCATATACTTTTAATCTTCATGCTGAGAAAAATTCCTCAACGTGGTTGAGTAGGGTGAGAGGAACTCCACCAGCATCCTGTTGTGGGCCGCAAACCATTGCCTGATGATGTTGGAGCGATGGAAACTGACATTGTCCCAAACTAACACGTACTTTGGCAGGTCATCTCCAATCTGCCCCCTCTCTTGTTCAGGGATGAGATCCCTGTAGAGAGTGTCAAAAGACTGTTTAGGTGTGAAAAGGGGCCGTCTGCAACACATTGAAGTTGTCTTGCAGTCCTATGTGGAAAGAATATAGCAATGCAAAACACTAAATTGAGTAAAATAAAATGCCACTGTTTACTTAAAGTATACTTACTGTATATTGTAAAACTAGTGCTTAAATGTCGTGGGGATTATACTATTCTACAGAGACCCATTATAATGCATTTTGATCAACATGACATAAGCAATTGATAATGTAGGAATCTGCACAGAATTTTGTCATAATCATTTGCATGGATGTACCAAAGCATTTGCAACTTGTTCAAAGAAATGAGAAAATTTTTGTTTGATGTGCACACGTGACACAAGGATGTAAGGATTGAACAAGAAGTTTTGAGAATTTCAAATCGGATCTGAGAAATGTACCAAATTGACTTAGAAAAAACTGTATTTAAAGTGGGGGGGGGTACTTTTGGGGCAGTTTTGTTTCACTCAAGTGTCCCATTTCCACCCCTCTCAAACTAATGCATGGATGCATATAGCCAGAAACAATTCATTTGATGCATGCAAAGAAGCAACACTGTGTGTCTCAAGAAGCATTTATTCATGATTACGTAGACATGCAAAAATTTCAAGGCCACACACTACACATAACACATTACACATGACATTACACATTTCATAAAATTTACATTTAGTCATTGTAATGGAAATTTTCTAGTCTAGCTTCTTGATGTGTCTGTCTATATGTTTACGAAGTGTTTATCTATGTTTTCTTTTCTAATGTTATCATGTTTTTCTCTAAACACGTCATACCACTCTGCCTTTGCCCTCGAGCAGAGGCCAAGATGTTCTGTTTGGAATAACGGAACTTCTCGTAAACCAGCTCGGGATTCTTGTTAGGGGCAAAGGGAGGGGGTGTCACGTTTTTAATCATATATATACTCTGGGTGCAGGAGGAAAGAGCGCCTTTGCTCTGCACCATGCTCATTGCTCATGATGCAGATTAAACGACAATAAAATACTTTGCAAAGTACTTGATGTCTCTGTATATTGCGTTTGTCAAAATTGACTCACCTTGATTAAGGAATAAGAAAATTCCACAACAATTTGGCGACGAAGTATGGGATCACAAGGCTGACGGAGAACGGACTAGAGTTGACTGATCATCCTGGACATAGCAAATCCAGCTCTAACCCCATACAGGGACGAGAGAACTCTAGCTGACCCAAGCTGACGTGATCCCAAAAGAACTCAGTGCAAGGCACAAAAAGGAAAAGTGGTGAGTCAGATAGATTTCTGAAAAGTCTGGAACAAAAGGGGAGACTACTTAGCGCTAAACAGTCTGGGGGACTGCTTAAAACAGTCTGGTTAAAGAGGGGAGACTACTCAGAATCGAGAGATTCTAAACAGTCTGGGGGACTGCTTAAAACAGTCTGGTTAAAGAGGGGAGACTACTCAGAATCGAGAGAGATTCTAAACAGTCTGGGGGACTACTAAGAAATGATATGGATAAACCAACATACAGAGAAATGAGGAAAAATTGGGGAACGGGAAGTTTACAAGGTGTACCCTATTTAATAGAAAAAGCTAACTTTCCAGAAAACGGTACATTTAGTACCACAAAATTAGAGAAAATAAGAGAACATATGGGGAAAAAAGACATATTTAAAATGTCCAAAAAAGAAAGGGAAAAATATGATGAAGCGTGTAAATGTTTAGAGTTATGGGAGAGGGAAGCAAATAGACGTGACTATGTTTTTAAAGAAAAGGCATTGGAAGAACTGCCACCACCGAAAACTCCATTGTACCCTGTTTTGCTTGAATATAATGATTTAACCCCTCTGTCTTCTTTACCCCCATCTATGACTTGTTACAAACACCAACCGGAGGATGATTGTGTCCCTCCTCACCGACATCTGAACCCGATTGAGGCAGCTCCAGTGCCCCCACCAGTGTCTCCACCAGCACCAGTGCCACACATGCCACAGCCTGTGGTGTGTCAAAAGCAGGAAAGAGCGCAACCAGCACCGACGTATAAAGAACTTTTGACATTTTGCAAAGAATTCTCACCCTCAATGAAAGAATTAGAGAGACTGTTGAAAGTCAAACTGAAACCATCTGACCTAAGAAAGTTACAGGGTAAATGGCCTGTGGAGGAAGTATTTAAAGAACATTCTGGACTTCAACCTGATTCAGACGGACCGGACATTGGTCCGTTCATAGGACATCTCAGATCCACTTTTCTGCGAATCTCAGAGAAGAGCTGAGACGAGAAGTGGAAAAATCGTGCATCGAGCCAGATCGTGCGAGAATAAGCGAGATCGTCCGTCATGCTGTACACGCCGAAAGACAAACAGGCAAGAAAGAGCTTCAGAAGAAAAACACACAAGATAAAGAACTCCACATGGCTCTAATGAATATCAGAGTAGAGCATGGAGGAAGAGGAAACGGGAGGAGGTCAGTGGCGTGGACGTGGAAGAGGAGGTTTTAAACCCTCTAGCACCTATGATCCAGAGAAATGTTTCAATTGCGGAAAGACGGGGCACTGGCGAAATTATTGTCCTGAGCCTCTGAGATCGCGGAGGTCAAGAGAAAAGGTAGATGGAAGTGAGGAGGTGAGGCATCATTCCGAGGGTGGTGATTATGATTTCCCTTAGCATATGCAATGAAGAAATGCTTTTTCCTACTGTATGCAATGAAGATCTGCTTAGCTCACATTCCATGATGAATGAAAACGCTTTCTGAACTTTGCTAAAATGCACAATGCTCGTGTGCAACAAACTGCTTGATTTTTTGATAGATTCAGGGGCAACAAATAGCCTACTGTGATTCACAAGAAGTGTTTAAATTTGCCAGAGTCTAAACTAGCTGTGTTTTCCCTAAATGCTAGTGGCTCTAATGTAGAATAATTTATGTCAAAAGGGTGCAATGCGAGTTGGGGAGTGTCAAATTTCAACACAGGTTTCTCATGTCTGACTGCTGCCCGATTGATTTGCTGTGCAGAGTCATAATGTGTATGATGACAGATTGAGCATGATACCAACACGACCCGTGTGCAGCGCTCGTACAGCTGTACGATGTAATATTGAATTACGTAAGTATGATGTAGAATGTATTGCCTCACAGAGCCTCATGACGTTGATTGCAATGGTGTGGGGAGCTGTGGGTGTTTTGCTGCCAAATATGCGCACGCCATAGAATGGGTTAAAAGGGACGACGTGCAATATTCAAATTTGTTGCACGCCCATCGTGAGAATCATGCCTGTCTGTCAGCAACAAGGGGACTTGAAGTGTTTTCACACACAAAAAGATTAATGAAGAAATTTTGGGAAGGTGCCCGTACAACTTTGGGGAACAGGAAAATATTATGCTGGGTTGATTAGGAACTGTGAATCTGTTGTGATAACGCCCAAGGGTAATTTCCATCCACGCAAACAGCAATTCCCCCTCAAAACAGAAGCCTCAAATCAGAAGACCTCAATGGCATAAGGCCAATATTTAATGAGTTTAAAAAGATAAAAAAAGAAAAAAGAGGCATAGTTGTGCCATGTCCAAATTTACCGGTGCGCAGGCCTTTGTTTCCAGTTTAAAAGATAAGAGAAAAAAAAAACACAAAGTAAATGTCTCCAAAGTCCAGCTGGCAAAACAAGTTGTTCGTTTTTTGGGTCACGAAAATACTGACCGCGGCAGACAGCTGTCCGCAAAGCGTGTCTGCAATTACAGGCATCGCAAGTCCAAAAGCAAAGAAGCAATTGATATCATTTTTAGGGACCATTTCTCTGCTCAGACAGCAGAGCTCATTGCACTCACACGCGCATGGGAATTAGCAAAGAATAAAAATGTAGACATTCACACAGATAGTAGATATGCATTTGGTGTAACTCATGATTTTGGCACACTGTGGAAACACAGAAACTTTGTAAAAGATGATGGTAAAAACATTCTTAATCACACATAGGTTGCTGATATGCTATCTGCCATTCTTCTCCCATCAGCCATTGTTGTGTGTAACTGTGACGCACACACTTTTGTATCTGAAACCATTTTTTTGCAGGAAGCCGACGGCTGACCTTGCAGCAAAGCAAGCAACATCAGAGACAGACAGATTTTCTCCAGAAATCACTAACAAAACTCTTTCTCTTGCAGAGATGCAAACATTTTGCAGAACCAGCTGAGCGTGCACTCTGGAAGGAGTGCTCATGTAAATACACTGACAATGTTTGGGGAGGCCCAAATGGCCTCACCTGTTTGCCAAAACATTCTTTCCCTGCTTTTGCGATTTTGACGCATGGCCTAGACCACGCGTCAAAAGGGGGGATGTTACAAGCAATGTGTTTTTGTGTTTTTGCTCTCAAAATATTTGTGCAGGTCAAAGGAGCAGTAGCAAACGGAGCTGACAAATCATTCCACAGTTTCCAGCCAGGAGACTTCCAAGTAGTCAAAGATTTCAGGAGGAAGTCGTGGGAAAGACACACCTCCCACAGCAAAAAGGTGTCCAAGGAGGGGCAACTCCAACCGTATGGCTCTTCGCAATGGTCGTGCTGACTGAAGCGACATGAGGGGCACTATTGGTGCTCGCAAAGGGAATCAACTGTTCGAGTCGGGGACACATCAAACCCTGAGAAATTAGAGATTATAGAATTTTGTTTCTGTCTAACACTATATTCCAAGTTTAATAAAATGGTATGGGGAGGGACAGTGTTACCCTAATTCTGCTAGGTACTGGGGAACAAATATGTATTTGTGTAGAGGTACGTGTACCTCAGTTGATGTTCTGGATAAGGCAACAAAATTTGGAAAATGTGGGCAATTATGTCCCCTGGAACAGCCAAATAAAAAGGAAAAAGACTAGCTCTAACTCAGAAAAATTTAAATTATCAGGGAACCGGATGATATGACTAACAGTCTGTTGAAATGGTGGAATAGCTAAAGTTGGGGAGTGGGGCTGAAGCAGGTGGTGTTACCAATTCTAGTGGGATTTTAAGAACGGTTTAGATAGAAGAATGAAACCTGTAAGAGAAAGGGCGTTGCTCATCTTACATGGTCAAAGTATAAAGATTTTGGTTATCATATATGATAAAAGGGGGGAATGTAATGGAAATTTTCTAGTCTAGCTTCTTGATGTGTCTGTCTATATGTTTACGAAGTGTTTATCTATGTTTTCTTTTCTAATGTTATCATGTTTTTCTCTAAACACGTCATACCACTCTGCCTTTGCCCTCGAGCAGAGGCCAAGATGTTCTGTTTGGAATAACGGAACTTCCCGTAAACCAGCTCGGGATTCTTGTTAGGGGGCAAAGGGAGGGGGTGTCACGTTTTTAATCATATATATACTCTGGGTGCAGGAGGAAAGAGCGCCTTTGCTCTGCACCATGCTCATTGCTCATGATGCAGATTAAACGACAATAAAATACTTTGCAAAGTACTTGATGTCTCTGTATATTGCGTTTGTCAAAATTGACCTTGATTAAGGAATAAGAAAATTCCACAAGATCATTTAGCAGACGTTTTTATCCAAAGCGACTTACAGACGAGGAAACATTGGAAGCAATTATAACAATATTGGCAACAAAATGTATAAGTTAATTAAATCCAGTCCATTAAAGCCTAGCACAGTATACAAAGCTAAGAATAGTGAGGTAAGTAAAAAAATAATTTTTTAAGAAGACAGAAAATAATAAGAGGTTAAAATAAGTCATCTACATTTTGACGGAAGATATGCATTTTCACACACTACACCGGCCTGTAGTGTTCTAGCAGTGTAAGGTTGAGAGTGAGTTTCTTCAGTAGCGGTGTGATGCAGGTCTCTTTGAAAGCAGTGGGAAATGTCCCAGTGGTGAGCAAAGAGTTGATGATGCGGATCAGACCAGGCACAACTGCTGGAGAGATGGCATGGAGGAGATGGGTGGGGATGGGATCCAGTGGGCAGGTGGTAGGGTGGTTGGAACCAATGACCTTGGAAACATCATCTTCAGACATAGGAGAAAAGGCGGGTGATGGTGGCGTAGAAAATTGGCTGTTGATGGCGGTAGTTTTCTTTACGAAGAAGGATGCAAAATCATCAGCCGTTAACTCCGATGAAGGTGTGGGAGCAGGCGGACAGAGGAGAGCAGAGAAGGTTTTTAAGAGTGTGCGAGAGTCAGGAGAGTTGCTGATCTTCGAGTGGTTATAATCAGTTTTTGCAGAGGTGACGTCAACGGAGAAAGTAGAGAGAGAGAGGTCAGTATGGTCTTTTGACTTGTGCCATTTTCTCTCAGCTGACCAGAGGCTGGTGCGATGCTCACGTGGTACATCCGATAACCAGGGGGCAGACAGGGATGCACGGGCTGGTCCAGATGTAAGAGGGCATATGTTGTCCAAGCAGGATGTAAGCGTGGAACACAGAGTGTCTGTGGCACTGTTGGTTTTCAAAAGAGAGAGCTCCTCAGAGGGGGGGAGTGCAGACAAGACAGCAGAGGAAATGCAGGAGGGAGGTACCATAGGTAGCGCCGGAAAGTGACCAGCGGTAAGACATCTGCGTTGTCTGGAGCGGTGAGGTCGGGGGTGACAAAGAAGTGATCAGACGTGTGCAGCGGAGTGACCTGAGAGTGATGAGTGGAGCATTTCTCGAATCATCCTTGTCATTTGCAAAACAGTAAGTGCATTTCTGGTTTTGATTGTTTGATTGCAAGAGACGGCACATGATTCACGTTAACGCTTTTACTGTTTGTACAATAATTTATTGACAGACAGTGTCATTGTGATGCAGACAGGAAAAGACAGCACTGCATAGCACAAACAAATGTAGAAATCTGAACATAAGACAATCTCCTTAGGGAAAACTGTACATGCAGTGCAGTGGAATTACAGTGCAGTCTTCCTACACCTCCTGGCGTTCCTGTCTTTTGGGCAACGGATTCTCATCCACATCACAACAAATATCTTCTCTTGCGATACAGCGTGAAAATCATCTTTCAGAGTGTCTAATCCAGCCTCTGCAGGCATCAGCTGTGATGTCATCACACGTTACATCCATGGCAGCCAGAAGGGTCATCTGTGTATGCGGCTGGCCATCATATACTTTTAATCTTCATGCTGAGAAAAATTCCTCAATGTGGTTGAGTAGGATGAGAGGAACTCCACCAGCATCCTGTTGTGGGCCGCAAACCATTGCCTGATGATGTTGGAGCGATGGAAACTGACATTGTCCCAAACTAACACGTACTTTGGCAGGTCATCTCCAATCTGCCCCCTCTCTTGTTCAGGGATGAGATCCCTGTAGAGAGTGTCAAAAGACTGTTTAGGTGTGAAAAGGGGCCGTCTGCAACACAGTGAAGTTGTCTTGCAGTCCTATGTGGAAAGAATATAGCAATGCAAAACACTAAATTGAGTAAAATAAAATGCCACTGTTTACTTAAAGTATACTTACTGTATATTGTAAAACTAGTGCTTAAATGTCGTGGGGATTATACTATTCTACAGAGATCCATTATAATGCATTTTGATCAACATGACATCAGCAATTGATAATGTAGGAATCTGCACAGAATTTTGTCATAATCATTTGCATGGATGTACCAAAGCATTTGCAACTTGTTCAAAGAAATGAGAAAATGCTTGTTTGATGTGCACACGTGACACAAGGATGTAAGGATTGAACAAGAAGTTTTGAGAATTTCAAATCGGATCTGAGAAATGTACCAAATTGACTTAGAAAAAACTGTATTTAAAGTGGGGGGGGTACTTTTGGGGCAGTTTTGTTTCACCCAAGTGTCCCATTTCCACCCCTCTCAAACTAATGCATGGATGCATATAGCCAGAAACAATTCATTTGATGCATGCAAAGAAGCAACACTGTGTGTCTCAAGAAGCATTTATTCATGATTACGTAGACATGCTAAAATTTCAAGGCCACACACTACACATTACACATTACACATGACATTACACATTTCATAAAATTTACATTTATTCATTTAGCAGACGTTTTTATCCAAAGCGACTTACAGACGAGGAAACATTGGAAGCAATTATAACAATATAGGCAACAAAATGCATAAGTTAATTAAATCCAGTCCATTAAAGCCTAGCACAGTATACAAAGCTAAGAATAGTGAGGTAAGTAAAAAAATAATTTTTTAAGAAGACAGAAAATAATAAGAGGTTAAAATCAGTCATCTACATTTTGACGGAAGATATGCATTTTCACACACTACACCGGCCTGTAGTGTTCTAGCAGTGTAAGGTTGAGAGTGAGTTTCTTCAGTAGCGGTGTGATGCAGGCCTCTTTGAAAGCAGTGGGAAATGTCCCAGTGGTGAGCAAAGAGTTGATGATGCGGGTCAGACCAGGCACAACTGCTGGAGAGATGGCATGGAGGAGATGGGTGGGGATGGGATCCAGTGGGCAGGTGGTAGGGTGGTTGGAACCAATGACCTTGGAAACATCATCTTCAGACATAGGAGAAAAGGCGGGTGATGGTGGCGTAGAAAATTGGCTGTTGATGGCGGTAGTTTTCTTTACGAAGAACGATGCAAAATCATCAGCCGTTAACTCCGATGAAGGTGTGGGAGCAGGCGGACAGAGGAGAGCAGAGAAGGTTTTTAAGAGTGTGCGAGAGTCAGGAGAGTTGCTGATCTTCGAGTGGTTATAATCAGTTTTTGCAGAGGTGACGTCAACGGAGAAAGTAGAGAGAGAGAGGTCAGTATGGTCTTTTGACTTGTGCCATTTTCTCTCAGCTGACCGGAGGCTGGTGCGATGCTCACGTGGTACATCCGATAACCAGGGGGCAGACAGGGATGCACGGGCTGGTCCAGATGTAAGAGGGCATATGTTGTCCAAGCAGGATGTAAGCGTGGAACACAGAGTGTCTGTGGCACTGTTGGCATTCAAAAGTGAGAGCTCCTCAGAGGGGGGGAGTGCAGACAAGACAGCAGAGGAAAAGCAGGAGGGAGGGACCGTAGGTAGCGCCGGAAAGTGACCAGCGGTAAGACATCTGCGTTGTCTGGAGCGGTGAGGTCGGGGGTGACAAAGAAGTGATCAGACGTGTGCAGCAGAGTGACCTGAGAGTGATGAGTGGAGCATTTCTCGAATCATCCTTGTCATTTGCAAAACAGTAAGTGCATTTCTGGTTTTGATTGTTTGATTGCAAGAGACGGCACATGATTCACGTTAACGCTTTTACTGTTTGTACAATAATTTATTGACAGACAGTGTCATTGTGATGCAGACAGGAAAAGACAGCACTGCATAGCACAAACAAATGTAGAAATCTGAACATAAGACAATATCCTTACGGAAAACTGTACATGCAGTGCAGTGGAATTACAGTGCAGTCTTCCTACACCTCCTGACATTCCTGTCTTTTGGGCAACGGATTCTCATCCACATCACAACAAATATCTTCTCTTGCGAAACAGCGTGAAAATCATCTTTCAGATTGTCTAATCCAGCCGCTGCAGGCATCAGCTGTGATGTCATCACACTTTACATCCATGGCAGCCAGAAGGGTCATCTGTGTATGCGGCTGGCGATCATATACTTTTAATCTTCATGCTGAGAAAAATTACTCAACGTGGTTGAGTAGGGTGAGAGGAACTCCACCAGCATCCTGTTGTGGGCCGCAAACCATTGCCTGATGATGTTGGAGCGATGGAAACTGACATTGTCCCAAACTAACACGTACTTTGGCAGGTCATCTCCAATCTGCCCCCTCTCTTGTTCAGGGATGAGATCCCTGTAGAGAGTGTCAAAAGACTGTTTAGGTGTGAAAAGGGGCCATCTGCAACACAGTGAAGTTGTCTTGCAGTCCTATGTGGAAAGAATATAGCAATGCAAAACACTAAATTGAGTATAATAAAATGCCACCGTTTACTTAAAGTATACTTACTGTATATTGTAAAACTAGTGCTTAAATGTCGTGGGGATTATACTATTCCACAGAGACCCATTATAATGCATTTTGATCAACATGACATAAGCAATTGATAATGTAGGAATCTGCACAGAATTTTGTCATAATCATTTGCATGGATGTACCAAAGCATTTGCAACTTGTTCAAAGAAATGAGAAAATGCTTGTTTGATGTGCACACGTGACACAAGGATGTAAGGATTGAACAAGAAGTTTTGAGAATTTCAAATCGGATCAGAGAAATGTACCAAATTGACTTAGAAAAAACTGTATTTAAAGTGGGGGGGGTTCTTTTGGGGCAGTTTTGTTTCACCCAAGTGTCCCATTTCCACCCCTCTCAAACTAATGCATGGATGCATATAGCCAGAAACAATTAATTTGATGCATGCAAAGAAGCAACACTGTGTGTCTCAAGAAGCATTTATTCATGATTACGTAGACATGCTAAAATTTCAAGGCCACACACTACACATTACACATTACACATGACATTACACATTTCATAAAATGTACATTTAGTCATTTAGCAGACGTTTTTATCCAAAGCGACTTACAGACGAGGAAACATTGGAAGCAATTATAACAATATAGGCAACAAAATGCATAAGTTAATTAAATCCAGTCCATTAAAGCCTAGCACAGTATACAAAGCTAAGAATAGTGAGGTAAGTAAAAAAATAATTTTTTAAGAAGACAGAAAATAATAAGAGGTTAAAATCAGTCATCTACATTTTGACGGAAGATATGCATTTTCACACACTACACCGGCCTGTAGTGTTCTAGCAGTGTAAGGTTGAGAGTGAGTTTCTTAAGTAGCGGTGTGATGCAGGCCTCTTTGAAAGCAGTGGGAAATGTCCCAGTGGTGAGCAAAGAGTTGATGATGCGGGTCAGACCAGGCACAACTGCTGGAGAGATGGCATGGAGGAGATGGGTGGGGATGGGATCCAGTGGGCAGGTGGTAGGGTGGTTGGAACCAATGACCTTGGAAACATCATCTTCAGACATAGGAGAAAAGGCGGGTGATGGTGGCGTAGAAAATTGGCTGTTGATGGCGGTAGTTTTCTTTACGAAGAACGATGCAAAATCATCAGCCGTTAACTCTGATGAAGGTGTGGGAGCAGGCGGACAGAGGAGAGCAGAGAAGGTTTTTAAGAGTGTGCGAGAGTCAGGAGAGTTGCTGATCTTCGAGTGGTTATAATCAGTTTTTGCAGAGGTGACGTCAACGGAGAAAGTAGAGAGACAGAGGTCAGTATGGTCTTTTGACTTGTGCCATTTTCTCTCAGCTGACCGGAGGCTGGTGCGATGCTCACGTGGTACATCCGATAACCAGGGGGCAGACAGGGATGCACGGGCTGGTCCAGATGTAAGAGGGCATATGTTGTCCAAGCAGGATGTAAGCGTGGAACACAGAGTTTCTGTGGCACTGTTGGTATTCAAAAGAGAGAGCTCCTCAGAGGGGGGGAGTGCAGACAAGACAGCAGAGGAAAAGCAGGAGGGAGGGACCGTTGGTAGCGCCATAAAAAGGGACCAGCGGTAAGACATCTGCGTTGTCTGGAGCGGTGAGGTCGGGGGTGACAAAGAAGTGATCAGACGTGTGCAGCGGAGTGACCTGAGAGTGATGAGTGGAGCATTTCTCGAATCATCCTTGTCATTTGCAAAACAGTAAGTGCATTTCTGGTTTTGATTGTTTGATTGCAAGAGACGGCACATGATTCACGTTAACGCTTTTACTGTTTGTACAATAATTTATTGACAGACAGTGTCATTGTGATGCAGACAGGAAAAGACAGCACTGCATAGCACAAACAAATGTAGAAATCTGAACATAAGACAATCTCCTTAGGGAAAACTGTACATGCAGTGCAGTGGAATTACAGTGCAGTCTTCCTACACCTCCTGACGTTCCTGTCTTTTGGGCAACGGATTCTCATCCACATCACAACAAATATCTTCTCTTGCGATACAGCGTGAAAATCATCTTTCAGAGTGTCTAATCCAGCCTCTGCAGGCATCAGCTGTGATGTCATCACACGTTACATCCATGGCAGCCAGAAGGGTCATCTGTGTATGCGGCTGGCCATCATATACTTTTAATCTTCATGCTGAGAAAAATTCCTCAACAGGGTTGAGTAGGGTGAGAGGAACTCCACCAGCATCCTGTTGTGGTCCGCAAACCATTGCCTGATGATGTTGGAGCGATCGAAACTGACATTGTCCCAAACTAACACGTACTTTGGCAGGTCATCTCCAATCTGCCCCCTCTCTTGTTCAGGGATGAGATCCCTGTAGAGAGTGTATAAAGACTGTTTAGGTGTGAAAAGGGGCCGTCTGCAACACAGTGAAGTTGTCTTGCAGTCCTATGTGGAAAGAATATAGCAATGCAAAACACTAAATTGAGTAAAATAAAATGCCACTGTTTACTTAAAGTATACTTACTGTATATTGTAAAACTAGTGCTTAAATGTCGTGGGGATTATACTATTCTACAGAGACCCATTATAATGCATTTTGATCAACATGACATAAGCAATTGATAATGTAGGAATCTGCACAGAATTTTGTCATAATCATTTGCATGGATGTACCAAAGCATTTGCAACTTGTTCAAAGAAATGAGAAAATGCTTGTTTGATGTGCACACGTGACACAAGGATGTAAGGATTGAACAAGAAGTTTTGAGAATTTCAAATCGGATCAGAGAAATGTACCAAATTGACTTAGAAAAAACTGTATTTAAAGTGGGGGGGGGTACTTTTGGGGCAGTTTTGTTTCACCCAAGTGTCCCATTTCCACCCCTCTCAAACTAATGCATGGATGCATATAGCCAGAAACAATTCATTTGATGCATGCAAAGAAGCAACACTGTGTGTCTCAAGAAGCATTTATTCATGATTACGTAGACATGCTAAAATTTCAAGGCCACACACTACACATTACACATGACATTACACATTCCATAATATTTACATTTAGTCATTTAGCAGACGTTTTTATCCAAAGCGACTTACAGACGAGGAAACATTGGAAGCAATTATAACAATATAGGCAACAAAATGCATAAGTTAATTAAATCCAGTCCATTAAAGCCTAGCACAGTATACAAAGCTAAGAATATTGAGGTAAGTAAAAAAAAAATTTTTTAAGAAGACAGAAAATAATAAGAGGTTAAAATCAGTCATCTACATTTTGACGGAAGATATGCATTTTCACACACTACACCGGCCTGTAGTGTTCTAGCAGTGTAAGGTTGAGAGTGAGTTTCTTCAGTAGCGGTGTGATGCAGGCCTCTTTGAAAGCAGTGGGAAATGTCCCAGTGGTGAGCAAAGAGTTGATGATGCGGGTCAGACCAGGCACAACTGCTGGAGAGATGGCATGGAGGAGATGGGTGGGGATGGGATCCAGTGGGCAGGTGGTAGGGTGGTTGGAACCAATGACCTTGGAAACATCATCTTCAGACAAAGAAGAAAAGGCGGGTGATGGTGGCGTAGAAAATTGGCTGTTGATGGCGGTAGTTTTCTTTACGAAGAACGATGCAAAATCATCAGCCGTTAACTCCGATGAAGATGTGGGAGCAGGCGGACAGAGGAGAGCAGAGAAGGTTTTTAAGAGTGTGCGAGAGTCAGGAGAGTTGCTGATCTTCGAGTGGTTATAATCAGTTTTTGCAGAGGTGACGTCAACAGAGAAAGTAGAGAGAGAGAGGTCAGTATGGTCTTTTGACTTGTGCCATTTTCTCTCAGCTGACCGGAGGCTGGTGCGATGCTCACGTGGTACATCCGATAAGACAGGGATGCACGGGCTGGTCCAGATGTAAGAGGGCATATGTTGTCCAAGCAGGATGTAAGCGTGGAACACAGAGTGTCTGTGGCACTGTTGGTATTCAAAAGAGAGAGCTCCTCAGAGGGGGGGAGTGCAGACAAGACAGCAGAGGAAAAGCAGGAGGGAGGGACCGTAGGTAGCGCCGGAAAGTGACCAGCGGTAAGACATCTGCGTTGTCTGGAGCGGTGAGGTCGGGGGTGACAAAGAAGTGATCAGACGTGTGCAGCGGAGTGACCTGAGAGTGATGGGTGGAGCATTTCTCGAATCATCCTTGTCATTTGCAAAACAGTAAGTGCATTTCTGGTTTTGATTGTTTGATTGCAAGAGACGGCACATGATTCACGTTAACGCTTTTACTGTTTGTACAATAATTTATTGACAGACAGTGTCATTGTGATGCAGACAGAAAAGGCAGCACTGCATAGCACAAACAAATGTAGAAATCTAAACATAAGACAATCTCCTTAGGGAAAACTGTACATGCAGTGCAGTGGAATTACAGTGCAGTCTTCCTACACCTCCTGACGTTCCTGTCTTTTGGGCAACGGATTCTCATCCACATCACAACAAATATCTTCTCTTGCGATACAGCGTGAAAATCATCTTTCACAGTGTCTAATCCAGCCTCTGCAGGCATCAGCTGTGATGTCATCACACGTTACATCCATGGCAGCCAGAAGGGTCATCTGTGTATGCGGCTGGCCATCATATACTTTTAATCTTCATGCTGAGAAAAATTCCTCAACGGGGTTGAGTAGGGTGAGAGGAACTCCACCAGCATCCTGTTGTGGGCCGCAAACCATTGCCTGATGATGTTGGAGCGATGGAAACTGACATTCTCCCAAACTAACACGTACTTTGGCAGGTCATCTCCAATCTGCCCCCTCTCTTGTTCAGAAATGAGATCCCTGTAGAGAGTGTCAAAAGACTGTTTAGGTGTGAAAAGGGGCCGTCTGCAACACAGTGAAGTTGTCTTGCAGTCCTATGTGGAAAGAATATAGCAATGCAAAACACTAAATTGAGTAAAATAAAATGCCACCGTTTACTTAAAGTATACTTACTGTATATTGTAAAACTAGTGCTTAAATGTCGTGGGGATTATACTATTCTACAGAGACCCATTATAATGCATTTTGATCAACATGACATAAGCAATTGATAATGTAGGAATCTGCACAGAATTGTGTCATAATCATTTGCATGGATGTACCAAAGCATTTGCAACTTGTTCAAAGAAATGAGAAAATGCTTGTTTGATGTGCACACGTGACACAAGGATGTAAGGATTGAACAAGAAGTTTTGAGAATTTCAAATCGGATCAGAGAAATGTACCAAATTGACATAGAAAAAACTGTATTTAAAGTGGAGGGGTACTTTTGGGGCAGTTTTGTTTCACCCAAGTGTCCCATTTCCACCCCTCTCAAACTAATGCATGGATGCATATAGCCAGAAACAATTCATTTGATGCATGCAAAGAAGCAACACTGTGTGTCTCAAGAAGCATTTATTCATGATTACGTAGACATGCTAAAATTTCAAGGCCACACACTACACATTACACATGACATTACACATTTCATAAAATTTACATTTAGTCATTTAGCAGACGTTTTTATCCAAAGCGACTTACAGACGAGGAAACATTGGAAGCAATTATAACAATATAGGCAACAAAATGCATAAGTTAATTAAATCCAGTCCATTAAAGCCTAGCACAGTATACAAAGCTAAGAATAGTGAGGTAAGTAAAAAAATAATTTTTTGAGAAGACAGAAAATAATAAGAGGTTAAAATCAGTCATCTACATTTTGACGGAAGATATGCATTTTCACACACTACACCGGCCTGTAGTGTTCTAGCAGTGTAAGGTTGAGAGTGAGTTTCTTCAGTAGCGGTGTGATGCAGGCCTCTTTGAAAGCAGTGGGAAATGTCCCAGTGGTGAGCAAAGAGTGGATGATGCGGGTCAGACCAGGCACAACTGCTGGAGAGATGGCATGGAGGAGATGGGTGGGGATGGGATCCAGTGGGCAGGTGGTAGGGTGGTTGGAACCAATGACCTTGGAAACATCATCTTCAGACATAGGAGAAAAGGCGGGTGATGGTGGTGTAGAAAATTGGCTGTTGATGGCGGTAGTTTTCTTTACGAAGAACGATGCAAAATCATCAGCCGTTAACTCAGATGAAGGTGTGGGAGCAGGCGGACAGAGGAGAGCAGAGAAGGTTTTTAAGAGTGTGCGAGAGTCAGGAGAGTTGCTGATCTTCGAGTGGTTATAATCAGTTTTTGCAGAGGTGACGTCAACGGAGAAAGTAGAGAGAGAGAGGTCAGTATGGTCTTTTGACTTGTGCCATTTTCTCTCAGCTGACCGGAGGCTGGTGCGATGCTCATGTGGTACATCCGATAACCAGGGGGCAGACAGGGATGCACGGGCTGGTCCAGATGTAAGAGGGCATATGTTGTCCAAGCAGGATGTAAGCGTGGAACACAGAGTGTCTGTGGCACTGTTGGTATTCAAAAGAGAGAGCTCCTCAGAGGGGGGGAGTGCAGACAAGACAGCAGAGGAAAAGCAGGAGGGAGGGACCGTAGGTAGCGCCGGAAAGTGACCAGCGGTAAGACATCTGCGTTGTCTGGAGCGGTGAGGTCGGGGGTGACAAAGAAGTGATCAGACGTGTGCAGCGGAGTGACCTGAGAGTGATGAGTGGAGCATTTCTCGAATCATCCTTGTCATTTGCAAAACAGTAAGTGCATTTCTGGTTTTGATTGTTTGATTGCAAGAGACGGCACATGATTCACGTTAACGCTTTTACTGTTTGTACAATAATTTATTGACAGACAGTGTCATTGTGATGCAGACAGGAAAAGACAGCACTGCATAGCACAAACAAATGTAGAAATCTGAACATAAGACAATCTACTTAGGGAAAACTGTACATGCAGTGCAGTGGAATTACAGTGCAGTCTTCCTACACCTCCTGACGTTCCTGTCTTTTGGGCAACGGATTCTCATCCACATCACAACAAATATCTTCTCTTGCGATACAGCGTGAAAATCATCTTTCAGAGTGTCTAATCCAGCCTCTGCAGGCATCAGCTGTGATGTCATCACACGTTACATTCATGGCAGCCAGAAGGGCCATCTGTGTATGCGGCTGGCGATCATATACTTTTAATCTTCATGCTGAGAAAAATTCCTCAACGTGGTTGAGTAGGGTGAGAGGAACTCCACCAGCATCCTGTTGTGGGCCGCAAACCATTGCCTGATGATGTTGGAGCGATGGAAACTGACATTGTCCCAAACTAACACGTACTTTGGCAGGTCATCTCCAATCTGCCCCCTCTCTTGTTCAGGGATGAGATCCCTGTAGAGAGTGTCAAAAGACTGTTTAGGTGTGAAAAGGGGCCGTCTGCAACACATTGAAGTTGTCTTGCAGTCCTATGTGGAAAGAATATAGCAATGCAAAACACTAAATTGAGTAAAATAAAATGCCACTGTTTACTTAAAGCATACTTACTGTATATTGTAAAACTAGTGCTTAAATGTCGTGGGGATTATACTATTCTACAGAGACCCATTATAATGCATTTTGATCAACATGACATAAGCAATTGATAATGTAGGAATCTGCACAGAATTTTGTCATAATCATTTGCATGGATGTACCAAAGCATTTGCAACTTGTTCAAAGAAATGAGAAAATTTTTGTTTGATGTGCACACGTGACACAAGGATGTAAGGATTGAACAAGAAGTTTTGAGAATTTCAAATCGGATCTGAGAAATGTACCAAATTGACTTAGAAAAAACTGTATTTAAAGTGGGGGGGGGTACTTTTGGGGCAGTTTTGTTTCACTCAAGTGTCCCATTTCCACCCCTCTCAAACTAATGCATGGATGCATATAGCCAGAAACAATTCATTTGATGCATGCAAAGAAGCAACACTGTGTGTCTCAAGAAGCATTTATTCATGATTACGTAGACATGCAAAAATTTCAAGGCCACACACTACACATAACACATTACACATGACATTACACATTTCATAAAATTTACATTTAGTCATTGTAATGGAAATTTTCTAGTCTAGCTTCTTGATGTGTCTGTCTATATGTTTACGAAGTGTTTATCTATGTTTTCTTTTCTAATGTTATCATGTTTTTCTCTAAACACGTCATACCACTCTGCCTTTGCCCTCGAGCAGAGGCCAAGATGTTCTGTTTGGAATAACGGAACTTCCCGTAAACCAGCTCGGGATTCTTGTTAGGGGCAAAGGGAGGGGGTGTCACGTTTTTAATCATATATATACTCTGGGTGCAGGAGGAAAGAGCGCCTTTGCTCTGCACCATGCTCATTGCTCATGATGCAGATTAAACGACAATAAAATACTTTGCAAAGTACTTGATGTCTCTGTATATTGCGTTTGTCAAAATTGACTCACCTTGATTAAGGAATAAGAAAATTCCACAACAATTTGGCGACGAAGTATGGGATCACAAGGCTGACGGAGAACGGACTAGAGTTGACTGATCATCCTGGACATAGCAAATCCAGCTCTAACCCCATACAGGGACGAGAGAACTCTAGCTGACCCAAGCTGACGTGATCCCAAAAGAACTCAGTGCAAGGCACAAAAAGGAAAAGTGGTGAGTCAGATAGATTTCTGAACAGTCTGGAACAAAAGGGGAGACTACTTAGCGCTAAACAGTCTGGGGGACTGCTTAAAACAGTCTGGTTAAAGAGGGGAGACTACTCAGAATCGAGAGATTCTAAACAGTCTGGGGGACTGCTTAAAACAGTCTGGTTAAAGAGGGGAGACTACTCAGAATCGAGAGAGATTCTAAACAGTCTGGGGGACTACTAAGAAATGATATGGATAAACCAACATACAGAGAAATGAGGAAAAATTGGGGAACGGGAAGTTTACAAGGTGTACCCTATTTAATAGAAAAAGCTAACTTTCCAGAAAACGGTACATTTAGTACCACAAAATTAGAGAAAATAAGAGAACATATGGGGAAAAAAGACATATTTAAAATGTCCAAAAAAGAAAGGGAAAAATATGATGAAGCGTGTAAATGTTTAGAGTTATGGGAGAGGGAAGCAAATAGACGTGACTATGTTTTTAAAGAAAAGGCATTGGAAGAACTGCCACCACCGAAAACTCCATTGTACCCTGTTTTGCTTGAATATAATGATTTAACCCCTCTGTCTTCTTTACCCCCATCTATGACTTGTTACAAACACCAACCGGAGGATGATTGTGTCCCTCCTCACCGACATCTGAACCCGATTGAGGCAGCTCCAGTGCCCCCACCAGTGTCTCCACCAGCACCAGTGCCACACATGCCACAGCCTGTGGTGTGTCAAAAGCAGGAAAGAGCGCAACCAGCACCGACGTATAAAGAACTTTTGACATTTTGCAAAGAATTCTCACCCTCAATGAAAGAATTAGAGAGACTGTTGAAAGTCAAACTGAAACCATCTGACCTAAGAAAGTTACAGGGTAAATGGCCTGTGGAGGAAGTATTTAAAGAACATTCTGGACTTCAACCTGATTCAGACGGACCGGACATTGGTCCGTTCATAGGACATCTCAGATCCACTTTTCTGCGAATCTCAGAGAAGAGCTGAGACGAGAAGTGGAAAAATCGTGCATCGAGCCAGATCGTGCGAGAATAAGCGAGATCGTCCGTCATGCTGTACACGCCGAAAGACAAACAGGCAAGAAAGAGCTTCAGAAGAAAAACACACAAGATAAAGAACTCCACATGGCTCTAATGAATATCAGAGTAGAGCATGGAGGAAGAGGAAACGGGAGGAGGTCAGTGGCGTGGACGTGGAAGAGGAGGTTTTAAACCCTCTAGCACCTATGATCCAGAGAAATGTTTCAATTGCGGAAAGACGGGGCACTGGCGAAATTATTGTCCTGAGCCTCTGAGATCGCGGAGGTCAAGAGAAAAGGTAGATGGAAGTGAGGAGGTGAGGCATCATTCCGAGGGTGGTGATTATGATTTCCCTTAGCATATGCAATGAAGAAATGCTTTTTCCTACTGTATGCAATGAAGATCTGCTTAGCTCACATTCCATGATGAATGAAAACGCTTTCTGAACTTTGCTAAAATGCACAATGCTCGTGTGCAACAAACTGCTTGATTTTTTGATAGATTCAGGGGCAACAAATAGCCTACTGTGATTCACAAGAAGTGTTTAAATTTGCCAGAGTCTAAACTAGCTGTGTTTTCCCTAAATGCTAGTGGCTCTAATGTAGAATAATTTATGTCAAAAGGGTGCAATGCGAGTTGGGGAGTGTCAAATTTCAACACAGGTTTCTCATGTCTGACTGCTGCCCGATTGATTTGCTGTGCAGAGTCATAATGTGTATGATGACAGATTGAGCATGATACCAACACGACCCGTGTGCAGCGCTCGTGCAGCTGTACGATGTAATATTGAATTACGTAAGTATGATGTAGAATGTATTGCCTCACAGAGCCTCATGACGTTGATTGCAATGGTGTGGGGAGCTGTGGGTGTTTTGCTGCCAAATATGCGCACGCCATAGAATGGGTTAAAAGGGACGACGTGCAATATTCAAATTTGTTGCACGCCCATCGTGAGAATCATGCCTGTCTGTCAGCAACAAGGGGACTTGAAGTGTTTTCACACACAAAAAGATTAATGAAGAAATTTTGGGAAGGTGCCCGTACAACTTTGGGGAACAGGAAAATATTATGCTGGGTTGATTAGGAACTGTGAATCTGTTGTGATAACGCCCAAGGGTAATTTCCATCCACGCAAACAGCAATTCCCCCTCAAAACAGAAGCCTCAAATCAGAAGACCTCAATGGCATAAGGCCAATATTTAATGAGTTTAAAAAGATAAAAAAAGAAAAAAGAGGCATAGTTGTGCCATGTCCAAATTTACCGGTGCGCAGGCCTTTGTTTCCAGTTTAAAAGATAAGAGAAAAAAAAAACACAAAGTAAATGTCTCCAAAGTCCAGCTGGCAAAACAAGTTGTTCGTTTTTTGGGTCACGAAAATACTGACCGCGGCAGACAGCTGTCCGCAAAGCGTGTCTGCAATTACAGGCATCGCAAGTCCAAAAGCAAAGAAGCAATTGATATCATTTTTAGGGACCATTTCTCTGCTCAGACAGCAGAGCTCATTGCACTCACACGCGCATGGGAATTAGCAAAGAATAAAAATGTAGACATTCACACAGATAGTAGATATGCATTTGGTGTAACTCATGATTTTGGCACACTGTGGAAACACAGAAACTTTGTAAAAGATGATGGTAAAAACATTCTTAATCACACATAGGTTGCTGATATGCTATCTGCCATTCTTCTCCCATCAGCCATTGTTGTGTGTAACTGTGACGCACACACTTTTGTATCTGAAACCATTTTTTTGCAGGAAGCCGACGGCTGACCTTGCAGCAAAGCAAGCAACATCAGAGACAGACAGATTTTCTCCAGAAATCACTAACAAAACTCTTTCTCTTGCAGAGATGCAAACATTTTGCAGAACCAGCTGAGCGTGCACTCTGGAAGGAGTGCTCATGTAAATACACTGACAATGTTTGGGGAGGCCCAAATGGCCTCACCTGTTTGCCAAAACATTCTTTCCCTGCTTTTGCGATTTTGACGCATGGCCTAGACCACGCGTCAAAAGGGGGGATGTTACAAGCAATGTGTTTTTGTGTTTTTGCTCTCAAAATATTTGTGCAGGTCAAAGGAGCAGTAGCAAACGGAGCTGACAAATCATTCCACAGTTTCCAGCCAGGAGACTTCCAAGTAGTCAAAGATTTCAGGAGGAAGTCGTGGGAAAGACACACCTCCCACAGCAAAAAGGTGTCCAAGGAGGGGCAACTCCAACCGTATGGCTCTTCGCAATGGTCGTGCTGACTGAAGCGACATGAGGGGCACTATTGGTGCTCGCAAAGGGAATCAACTGTTCGAGTCGGGGACACATCAAACCCTGAGAAATTAGAGATTATAGAATTTTGTTTCTGTCTAACACTATATTCCAAGTTTAATAAAATGGTATGGGGAGGGACAGTGTTACCCTAATTCTGCTAGGTACTGGGGAACAAATATGTATTTGTGTAGAGGTACGTGTACCTCAGTTGATGTTCTGGATAAGGCAACAAAATTTGGAAAATGTGGGCAATTATGTCCCCTGGAACAGCCAAATAAAAAGGAAAAAGACTAGCTCTAACTCAGAAAAATTTAAATTATCAGGGAACCGGATGATATGACTAACAGTCTGTTGAAATGGTGGAATAGCTAAAGTTGGGGAGTGGGGCTGAAGCAGGTGGTGTTACCAATTCTAGTGGGATTTTAAGAACGGTTTAGATAGAAGAATGAAACCTGTAAGAGAAAGGGCGTTGCTCATCTTACATGGTCAAAGTATAAAGATTTTGGTTATCATATATGATAAAAGGGGGGAATGTAATGGAAATTTTCTAGTCTAGCTTCTTGATGTGTCTGTCTATATGTTTACGAAGTGTTTATCTATGTTTTCTTTTCTAATGTTATCATGTTTTTCTCTAAACACGTCATACCACTCTGCCTTTGCCCTCGAGCAGAGGCCAAGATGTTCTGTTTGGAATAACGGAACTTCCCGTAAACCAGCTCGGGATTCTTGTTAGGGGGCAAAGGGAGGGGGTGTCACGTTTTTAATCATATATATACTCTGGGTGCAGGAGGAAAGAGCGCCTTTGCTCTGCACCATGCTCATTGCTCATGATGCAGATTAAACGACAATAAAATACTTTGCAAAGTACTTGATGTCTCTGTATATTGCGTTTGTCAAAATTGACCTTGATTAAGGAATAAGAAAATTCCACAAGATCATTTAGCAGACGTTTTTATCCAAAGCGACTTACAGACGAGGAAACATTGGAAGCAATTATAACAATATTGGCAACAAAATGTATAAGTTAATTAAATCCAGTCCATTAAAGCCTAGCACAGTATACAAAGCTAAGAATAGTGAGGTAAGTAAAAAAATAATTTTTTAAGAAGACAGAAAATAATAAGAGGTTAAAATAAGTCATCTACATTTTGACGGAAGATATGCATTTTCACACACTACACCGGCCTGTAGTGTTCTAGCAGTGTAAGGTTGAGAGTGAGTTTCTTCAGTAGCGGTGTGATGCAGGTCTCTTTGAAAGCAGTGGGAAATGTCCCAGTGGTGAGCAAAGAGTTGATGATGCGGATCAGACCAGGCACAACTGCTGGAGAGATGGCATGGAGGAGATGGGTGGGGATGGGATCCAGTGGGCAGGTGGTAGGGTGGTTGGAACCAATGACCTTGGAAACATCATCTTCAGACATAGGAGAAAAGGCGGGTGATGGTGGCGTAGAAAATTGGCTGTTGATGGCGGTAGTTTTCTTTACGAAGAAGGATGCAAAATCATCAGCCGTTAACTCCGATGAAGGTGTGGGAGCAGGCGGACAGAGGAGAGCAGAGAAGGTTTTTAAGAGTGTGCGAGAGTCAGGAGAGTTGCTGATCTTCGAGTGGTTATAATCAGTTTTTGCAGAGGTGACGTCAACGGAGAAAGTAGAGAGAGAGAGGTCAGTATGGTCTTTTGACTTGTGCCATTTTCTCTCAGCTGACCAGAGGCTGGTGCGATGCTCACGTGGTACATCCGATAACCAGGGGGCAGACAGGGATGCACGGGCTGGTCCAGATGTAAGAGGGCATATGTTGTCCAAGCAGGATGTAAGCGTGGAACACAGAGTGTCTGTGGCACTGTTGGTTTTCAAAAGAGAGAGCTCCTCAGAGGGGGGGAGTGCAGACAAGACAGCAGAGGAAATGCAGGAGGGAGGTACCATAGGTAGCGCCGGAAAGTGACCAGCGGTAAGACATCTGCGTTGTCTGGAGCGGTGAGGTCGGGGGTGACAAAGAAGTGATCAGACGTGTGCAGCGGAGTGACCTGAGAGTGATGAGTGGAGCATTTCTCGAATCATCCTTGTCATTTGCAAAACAGTAAGTGCATTTCTGGTTTTGATTGTTTGATTGCAAGAGACGGCACATGATTCACGTTAACGCTTTTACTGTTTGTACAATAATTTATTGACAGACAGTGTCATTGTGATGCAGACAGGAAAAGACAGCACTGCATAGCACAAACAAATGTAGAAATCTGAACATAAGACAATCTCCTTAGGGAAAACTGTACATGCAGTGCAGTGGAATTACAGTGCAGTCTTCCTACACCTCCTGACGTTCCTGTCTTTTGGGCAACGGATTCTCATCCACATCACAACAAATATCTTCTCTTGCGATACAGCGTGAAAATCATCTTTCAGAGTGTCTAATCCAGCCTCTGCAGGCATCAGCTGTGATGTCATCACACGTTACATCCATGGCAGCCAGAAGGGTCATCTGTGTATGCGGCTGGCCATCATATACTTTTAATCTTCATGCTGAGAAAAATTCCTCAACGGGGTTGAGTAGGGTGAGAGGAACTCCACCAGCATCCTGTTGTGGGCCGCAAACCATTGCCTGATGATGTTGGAGCGATGGAAACCGACATTGTCCCAAACTAACACGTACTTTGGCAGGTCATCTCCAATCTGCCCCCTCTCTTGTTCAGGGATGAGATCCCTGTAGAGAGTGTCAAAAGACTGTTAAGGTGTGAAAAGGGGCCGTCTGCAACACAGTGAAGTTGTCTTGCAGTCCTATGTGGAAAGAATATAGCAATGCAAAACACTAAATTGAGTAAAATAAAATGCCACTGTTTACTTAAAGTATACTTACTGTATATTGTAAAACTAGTGCTTAAATGTCGTGGGGATTATACTATTCTACAGAGACCCATTATAATGCATTTTGATCAACATGACATAAGCAATTGATAATGTAGGAATCTGCACAGAATTTTGTCATAATCATTTGCATGGATGTACCAAAGCATTTGCAACTTGTTCAAAGAAATGAGAAAATGCTTGTTTGATGTGCACACGTGACACAAGGATGTAAGGATTGAACAAGAAGTTTTGAGAATTTCAAATCGGATCTGAGAAATGTACCAAATTGACTTAGAAAAAACTGTATTTAAAGTGGGGGGGGGGTACTTTTGGGGCAGTTTTGTTTCACCCAAGTGTCCCATTTCCACCCCTCTCAAACTAATGCATGGATGCATATAGCCAGAAACAATTCATTTGATGCATGCAAAGAAGCAACACTGTGTGTCTCAAGAAGCACTTATTCATGATTACGTAGACATGCTAAAATTTCAAGGCCACACACTACACATTACACATTACACATGACATTACACATTTCATAAAATTTACATTTAGTCATTTAGCAGACGTTTTTATCCAAAGCGACTTACAGACGAGGAAACATTGGAAGCAATTATAACAATATAGGCAACAAAATGCATAAATTAATTAAATCCAGTCCATTAAAGCCTAGCACAGTATACAAAGCTAAGAATAGTGAGGTAAGTAAAAAAATAATTTTTTAAGAAGACAGAAAATAAGAAGAGGTTAAAATCAGTCATCTACATTTTGACGGAAGATATGCATTTTCACACACTACACCGGCCTGTAGTGTTCTAGCAGTGTAAGGTTGAGAGTGAGTTTCTTCAGTAGCGGTGTGATGCAGGCCTCTTTGAAAGCAGTGGGAAATGTCCCAGTGGTGAGCAAAGAGTTGATGATGCGGGTCAGACCAGGCACAACTGCTGGAGAGATGGCATGGAGGAGATGGGTGGGGATGGGATCCAGTGGGCAGGTGGTAGGGTGGTTGGAACCAATGACCTTGGAAACATCATCTTCAGACATAGGAGAAAAGGCGGGTGATGGTGGCGTAGAAAATTGGCTGTTGATGGCGGTAGTTTTCTTTACGAAGAACGATGCAAAATCATCAGCCGTTAACTCCGATGAAGGTGTGGGAGCAGGCGGACAGAGGAGAGCAGAGAAGGTTTTTAAGAGTGTGCGAGAGTCAGGAGAGTTGCTGATCTTCGAGTGGTTATAATCAGTTTTTGCAGAGGTGACGTCAACGGAGAAAGTAGAGAGAGAGAGGTCAGTAGGGTCTTTTGACTTGTGCCATTTTCTCTCAGCTGACCGGAGGCTGGTGCGATGCTCACGTGGTACATCCGATAACCAGGGGGCAGACAGGGATGCACGGGCTGGTCCAGATGTAAGAGGGCATATGTTGTCCAAGCAGGATGTAAGCGTGGAACACAGAGTGTCTGTGGCACTGTTGGTATTCAAAAGAGAAAGCTCCTCAGAGGGGGGGAGTGCAGACAAGACAGCAGAGGAAAAGCAGGAGGGAGGGACCGTAGGTAGCGCCGGAAAGTGACCAGCGGTAAGACATCTGCGTTGTCTGGAGCGGTGAGGTCGGGGGTGACAAAGAAGTGATCAGACGTGTGCAGCGGAGTGACCTGAGAGTGATGAGTGGAGCATTTCTCGAATCATTCTTGTCATTTGCAAAACAGTAAGTGCATTTCTGGTTTTGATTGTTTGATTGCAAGATACGGCACATGATTCACGTTAACGCTTTTACTGTTTGTACAATAATTTATTGACAGACAGTGTCATTGTGATGCAGACAGGAAAAGACAGCACTGCATAGCACAAACAAATGTAGAAATCTGAACATAAGACAATATCCTTAGGGAAAACTGTACATGCAGTGCAGTGGAATTACAGTGCAGTCTTCCTACACCTCCTGACGTTCCTGTCTTTTGGGCAACGGATTCTCATCCACATCACAACAAATATCTTCTCTTGCGAAACAGCGTGAAAATCATCTTTCAGATTGTCTAATCCAGCCTCTGCAGGCATCAGCTGTGATGTCATCACACGTTACATCCATGGCAGCCAGAAGGGTCATCTGTGTATGCGGCTGGCGATCATATACTTTTAATCTTCATGCTGAGAAAAATTACTCAACGTGGTTGAGTAGGGTGAGAGGAACTCCACCAGCATCCTGTTGTGGGCCGCAAACCATTGCCTGATGATGTTGGAGCGATGGAAACTGACATTGTTCCAAATTAACACGTACTTTGGCAGGTCATCTCCAATCTGCCCCCTCTCTTGTTCAGGGATGAGATCCCTGTAGAGAGTGTCAAAAGACTGTTTAGGTGTGAAAAGGGGCCGTCTGCAACACAGTGAAGTTGTCTTGCAATCCTATGTGGAAAGAATATAGCAATGCAAAACACTAAATTGAGTATAATAAAATGCCACCGTTTACTTAAAGTATACTTACTGTATATTGTAAAACTAGTGCTTAAATGTCGTTGGGATTATACTATTCCACAGAGACCCATTATAATGCATTTTGATCAACATGACATAAGCAATTGATAATGTAGGAATCTGCACAGAATTTTGTCATAATCATTTGCATGGATGTACCAAAGCATTTGCAACTTGTTCAAAGAAATGAGAAAATGCTTGTTTGATGTGCACACGTGACACAAGGATGTAAGGATTGAACAAGAAGTTTTGAGAATTTCAAATCGGATCAGAGAAATGTACCAAATTGACTTAGAAAAAACTGTATTTAAAGTGGGGGGGGGTACTTTTGGGGCAGTTTTGTTTCACCCAAGTGTCCCATTTCCACCCCTCTCAAACTAATGCATGGATGCATATAGCCAGAAACAATTCATTTGATGCATGCAAAGAAGCAACACTGTGTGTCTCAAGAAGCACTTATTCATGATTACGTAGACATGCTAAAATTTCAAGGCCACACACTACACATTACACATTATACATGACATTACACATTTCATTAAATTTACATTTAGTCATTTAGCAGACGTTTTTATCCAAAGCGACTTACAGACGAGGAAACATTGGAAGCAATTATAACAATATAGGCAACAAAATGCATAAATTAATTAAATCCAGTCCATTAAAGCCTAGCACAGTATACAAAGCTAAGAATAGTGAGGTAAGTAAAAAAATAATTTTTTAAGAAGACAGAAAATAATAAGAGGTTAAAATCAGTCATCTACATTTTGACGGAAGATATGCATTTTCACACACTACACCGGCCTGTAGTGTTCTAGCAGTGTAAGGTTGAGAGTGAGTTTCTTCAGTAGCGGTGTGATGCAGGCCTCTTTGAAAGCAGTGGGAAATGTCCCAGTGGTGAGCAAAGAGTTGATGATGCGGGTCAGACCAGGCACAACTGCTGGAGAGATGGCATGGAGGAGATGGGTGGGGATGGGATCCAGTGGGCAGGTGGTAGGGTGGTTGGAACCAATGACCTTGGAAACATCATCTTCAGACATAGGAGAAAAGGCGGGTGATGGTGGCGTAGAAAATTGGCTGTTGATGGCGGTAGTTTTCTTTACGAAGAACGATGCAAAATCATCAGCCGTTAACTCCGATGAAGGTGTGGGAGCAGGCGGACAGAGGAGAGCAGAGAAGGTTTTTAAGAGTGTGCGAGAGTCAGGAGAGTTGCTGATCTTCGAGTGGTTATAATCAGTTTTTGCAGAGGTGACGTCAACGGAGAAAGTAGAGAGAGAGAGGTCAGTAGGGTCTTTTGACTTGTGCCATTTTCTCTCAGCTGACCGGAGGCTGGTGCGATGCTCACGTGGTACATCCGATAACCAGGGGGCAGACAGGGATGCACGGGCTGGTCCAGATGTAAGAGGGCATATGTTGTCCAAGCAGGATGTAAGCGTGGAACACAGAGTGTCTGTGGCACTGTTGGTATTCAAAAGAGAAAGCTCCTCAGAGGGGGGGAGTGCAGACAAGACAGCAGAGGAAAAGCAGGAGGGAGGGACCGTAGGTAGCGCCGGAAAGTGACCAGCGGTAAGACATCTGCGTTGTCTGGAGCGGTGAGGTCGGGGGTGACAAAGAAGTGATCAGACGTGTGCAGCGGAGTGACCTGAGAGTGATGAGTGGAGCATTTCTCGAATCATCCTTGTCATTTGCAAAACAGTAAGTGCATTTCTGGTTTTGATTGTTTGATTGCAAGAGACGGCACATGATTCACGTTAACGCTTTTACTGTTTGTACAATAATTTATTGACAGACAGTGTCATTGTGATGCAGACAGGAAAAGACAGCACTGCATAGCACAAACAAATGTAGAAATCTGAACATAAGACAATATCCTTAGGGAAAACTGTACATGCAGTGCAGTGGAATTACAGTGCAGTCTTCCTACACCTCCTGACGTTCCTGTCTTTTGGGCAACGGATTCTCATCCACATCACAACAAATATCTTCTCTTGCGAAACAGCGTGAAAATCATCTTTCAGATTGTCTAATCCAGCCTCTGCAGGCATCAGCTGTGATGTCATCACACGTTACATCCATGGCAGCCAGAAGGGTCATCTGTGTATGCGGCTGGCGATCATATACTTTTAATCTTCATGCTGAGAAAAATTACTCAACGTGGTTGAGTAGGGTGAGAGGAACTCCACCAGCATCCTGTTGTGGGCCGCAAACCATTGCCTGATGATGTTGGAGCGATGGAAACTGACATTGTTCCAAATTAACACGTACTTTGGCAGGTCATCTCCAATCTGCCCCCTCTCTTGTTCAGGGATGAGATCCCTGTAGAGAGTGTCAAAAGACTGTTTAGGTGTGAAAAGGGGCCGTCTGCAACACAGTGAAGTTGTCTTGCAGTCCTATGTGGAAAGAATATAGCAATGCAAAACACTAAATTGAGTATAATAAAATGCCACCGTTTACTTAAAGTATACTTACTGTATATTGTAAAACTAGTGCTTAAATGTCGTTGGGATTATACTATTCCACAGAGACCCATTATAATGCATTTTGATCAACATGACATAAGCAATTGATAATGTAGGAATCTGCACAGAATTTTGTCATAATCATTTGCATGGATGTACCAAAGCATTTGCAACTTGTTCAAAGAAATGAGAAAATGCTTGTTTGATGTGCACACGTGACACAAGGATGTAAGGATTGAACAAGAAGTTTTGAGAATTTCAAATCGGATCAGAGAAATGTACCAAATTGACTTAGAAAAAACTGTATTTAAAGTGGGGGGGTACTTTTGGGGCAGTTTTGTTTCACCCAAGTGTCCCATTTCCACCCCTCTCAAACTAATGCATGGATGCATATAGCCAGAAACAATTCATTTGATGCATGCAAAGAAGCAACACTGTGTGTCTCAAGAAGCATTTATTCATGATTACGTAGACATGCTAAAATTTCAAGGCCACACACTACACATTACACATGACATTACAGATTTCATAAAATTTACATTTAGTCATTTAGCAGACGTTTTTATCCAAAGCGACTTACAGACGAGGAAACATTGGAAGCAATTATAACAATATAGGCAACAAAATGCATAAGTTAATTAAATCCAGTCCATTAAAGCCTAGCACAGTATACAAAGCTAAGAATAGTGAGGTAAGTAAAAAAATTATTTTTTAAGAAGACAAAAAATAATAAGAGGTTAAAATCAGTCATCTACATTTTGACGGAAGATATGCATTTTCACACACTACACCGGCCTGTAGTGTTCTAGCAGTGTAAGGTTGACAGTGAGTTTCTTCAGTAGCGGTGTGATGCAGGCCTCTTTGAAAGCAGTGGGAAATGTCCCAGTGGTGAGCAAAGAGTTGATGATGCGGGTCAGACCAGGCACAACTGCTGGAGAGATGGCATGGAGGAGATGGGTGGGGATGGGATCCAGTGGGCAGGTGGTAGAGTGGTTGGAACCAATGACCTTGGAAACATCATCTTCAGACATAGGAGAAAAGGCGGGTGATGGTGGCGTAGAAAATTGGCTGTTGATGGCGGTAGTTTTCTTTACGAAGAACGATGCAAAATCATCAGCCGTTAACTGCGATGAAGGTGTGGGAGCAGGCGGACAGAGGAGAGCAGAGAAGGTTTTTAAGAGTGTGCGAGAGTCAGGAGAGTTGCTGATCTTCGAGTGGTTATAATCGGTTTTTGCAGAGGTGACGTCAACGGAGAAAGTAGAGAGAGAGAGGTCAGTATGGTCTTTTGACTTGTGCCATTTTCTCTCAGCTGACCGGAGGCTGGTGCGATGCTCACGTTGTACATCCGATAACCAGGGGGCAGACAGGGATGCACGGGCTGGTCCAGATGTAAGAGGGCATATGTTGTCCAAGCAGGATGTAAGCGTGGAACACAGAGTGTCTGTGGCACTGTTGGTATTCAAAAGTGAGAGCTCCTCAGAGGGGGGGAGTGCAGACAAGACAGCAGAGGAAAAGCAGGAGGGAGGGACCGTAGGTAGCGCCGGAAAGTGACCAGCGGTAAGACATCTGCGTTGTCTGGAGCGGTGAGGTCGGGGGTGACAAAGAAGTGATCAGACGTGTGCAGCGGAGTGACCTGAGAGTGATGAGTGGAGCATTTCTCGAATCATCCTTGTCATTTGCAAAACAGTAAGTGCATTTCTGGTTTTGATTGTTTGATTGCAAGAGACGGCACATGATTCACGTTAACGCTTTTACTGTTTGTACAATAATTTATTGACAGACAGTGTCATTGTGATGCAGACAGGAAAAGACAGCACTGCATAGCACAAACAAATGTAGAAATCTGAACATAAGACAATCTCCTTAGGGAAAACTGTACATGCAGTGCAGTGGAATTACAGTGCAGTCTTCCTACACCTCCTGACGTTCCTGTCTTTTGGGCAACGGATTCTCATCCACATCACAACAAATATCTTCTCTTGCGATACAGCGTGAAAATCATCTTTCAGAGTGTCTAATCCAGCCTCTGCAGGCATCAGCTGTGATGTCATCACACGTTACATCCATGGCAGCCAGAAGGGTCATCTGTGTATGCGGCTGGCCATCATATACTTTTAATCTTCATGCTGAGAAAAATTCCTCAACGGGGTTGAGTAGGGTGAGAGGAACTCCACCAGCATCCTGTTGTGGGCCGCAACCCATTGCCTGATGATGTTGGAGCGATGGAAACTGACATTCTCCCAAACTAACACGTACTTTGGCAGGTCATCTCCAATCTGCCCCCTCTCTTGTTCAGGGATGAGATCCCTGTAGAGAGTGTCAAAAGACTGTTTAGGTGTGAAAAGGGGCCGTCTGCAACACAGTGAAGTTGTCTTGCAGTCCTATGTGGAAAGAATATAGCAATGCAAAACACTAAATTGAGTAAAATAAAATGCCACCGTTTACTTAAAGTATACTTACTGTATATTGTAAAACTAGTGCTTAAATGTAGCGGGGATTATACTATTCTACAGAGACCCATTATAATGCATTTTGATCAACATGACATAAGCAATTGATAATGTAGGAATCTGCACAGAATTTTGTCATAATCATTTGCATGGATGTACCAAAGCATTTGCAACTTGTTCAAAGAAATGAGAAAATGCTTGTTTGATGTGCACACGTGACACAAGGATGTAAGGATTGAACAAGAAGTTTTGAGAATTTCAAATCGGATCAGAGAAATGTACCAAATTGACTTAGAAAAAACTGTATTTAAAGTGGGGGGGGTACTTTTGGGGCAGTTTTGTTTCACCCAAGTGTCCCATTTCCACCCCTCTCAAACTAATGCATGGATGCATATAGCCAGAAACAATTCATTTGATGCATGCAAAGAAGCAACACTGTGTGTCTCAAGAAGCATTTATTCATGATTACGTAGACATGCTAAAATTTCAAGGCCACAAACTACACATTACACATTACACATGACATTACACATTTCATAAAATTTACATTTAGTCATTTAGCAGATGTTTTTATCCAAAGCGACTTACAGACGAGGAAACATTGGAAGCAATTATAACAATATAGGCAACAAAATGCATAAGTTAATTAAATCCAGTCCATTAAAGCCTAGCACAGTATACAAAGCTAAGAATAGTGAGGAAAGTAAAAAAAAAAATTTTTAAGAAGACAGAAAATAGTAAGAGGTTCAAATCAGTCATCTACATTTTGACGGAAGATATGCATTTTCACACACTACACCGGCCTGTAGTGTTCTAGCAGTGTAAGGTTGAGAGTGAGTTTCTTCAGTAGGGGTGTGATGCAGGCCTCTTTGAAAGCAGTGGGAAATGTCCCAGTGGTGAGCAAAGAGTTGATGATGCGGGTCAGACCAGGCACACCTGCTGGAGAGATGGCATGGAGGAGATGGGTGGGGATGGGATCCAGTGGGCAGGTGGTAGGGTGGTTGGAATCAATGACCTTGGAAACATCGTCTTCAGACATAGGAGAAAAGGCGGGTGATGGTGGCGTAGAAAATTGGCTGTTGATGGCGGTAGTTTTCTTTACGAAAAACGATGCAAAATCATCAGCCGTTAACTCCGATGAAGGTGTGGGAGCAGGCGGACAGAGGAGAGCAGAGAAGGTTTTTAAGAGTGTGCGAGAGTCAGGAGAGTTGCTGATCTTCGAGTGGTTATAATCAGTTTTTGCAGAGGTGACGTCAACGGAGAAAGTAGAGAGAGAGAGGTCAGTATGGTCTTTTGACTTGTGCCATTTTCTCTCAGCTGACCGGAGGCTGGTGCGATGCTCACGTGGTACATCCGATAACCAGGGGGCAGACAGGGATGCACGGGCTGGTCCAGATGTAAGAGGGCATATGTTGTCCAAGCAGGATGTAAGCGTGGAACACAGAGTGTCTGTGGCACTGTTGGTATTCAAAAGAGAGAGCTCCTCAGAGGGGGGAGTGCAGACAAGACAGCAGAGGAAAAGCAGGAGGGAGGGACCGTAGGTAGCGCCGGAAAGTGACCAGCGGTAAGACATCTGCGTTGTCTGGAGCGGTGAGGTCGGGGGTGACAAAGAAGTGATCAGACGTGTGCAGCGGAGTGACCTGAGAGTGATGAGTGGAGCATTTCTCGAATCATCCTTGTCATTTGCAAAACAGTAAGTGCATTTCTGGTTTTGATTGTTTGATTGCAAGAGACGGCACATGATTCACGTTAACGCTTTTACTGTTTGTACAATAATTTATTGACAGACAGTGTCATTGTGATGCAGACAGGAAAAGACAGCACTGCATAGCACAAACAAATGTAGAAATCTGAACATAAGACAATCTCCTTAGGGAAAACTGTACATGCAGTGCAGTGGAATTACAGTGCAGTCTTCCTACACCTCCTGACGTTCCTGTCTTTTGGGCAACGGATTCTCATCCACATCACAACAAATATCTTCTCTTGCGATACAGCGTGAAAATCATCTTTCAGAGTGTCTAATCCAGCCTCTGCAGGCATCAGCTGTGATGTCATCACACGTTACATCCATGGCAGCCAGAATGGTCATCTGTGTATGCGGCTGGCCATCATATACTTTTAATCTTCATGCTGAGAAAAATTCCTCAACGGGGTTGAGTAGGGTGAGAGGAACTCCACCAGCATCCTGTTGTGGGCCGCAAACCATTGCCTGATGATGTTGGAGCGATGGAAACTGACATTGTCCCAAACTAACACGTACTTAGACCAAGATGGCGGCGCGTGTACATCGCGAGGCTCAGCGTCTCTCCAGTTTTAGCTTTTATATAGTGTATTTCTTGCTCATCTCGGGTCTGTTCGTCCAGAACAGTTGTGCATTTACATCGTACACCCGGCAGGAGCTTTTGGATATCAGTTTACGCATGTCCGGAAGTTGCATCAGCAACATTCAACTCGTCCCTGAGATCGTCAGAACATCCGATGCTACGCACCTCACACGGCCGGGCGGAAGTGCTCGTCGGCGGCGTCGAGATTGTAAACAAAGGCGGGGGAAGCGCGGAGGGCTAAGAGCTAGGCTAAAGCTAACACCACACCGGCTCTCTTTACCCAGCATTTTCCTTGCTAATGTTCGATCATTAGTGAACAAAATGGACGAGATTAGACTCCGCATCATCAACAGCAAAAGACTTTTGAACTGCAATGTCATAATCTTCACGGAAACATGGCTACACAGCGGTATACCGGACAACGCTATTGAGTTAGTGGGCTACAACACACACCGGGCGGATAGAACGGCAGAGGAATCCGGTAAGACAAGAGGAGGTGGATTGTGCATCTACATCAACAAAACTTGGTGCACGAACTCTGTTATTGTCGGGAGACACTGCTCGGCTAACCTTGAGTTTCTCATGGTTAAATGTAGACCGTTTTATCTGCCACGGGAATTCACTTCCACCATTATAACGGCAGCTTACATTCCACCGGATGCTGATGCCAAGCTAGCTATGAAAGAACTTCATGCAGCCATCAGTAAACAACAGACTGCTCTCCCGGAGGCTGCATTTATTGTTGCGGGAGATTTTAATCACTCAACCTTAAAGACAGTGCTCCCTAAATTTCATCAGCATGTTTCCTGCCACACAAGAGGAAACAAAACTTTGGACCATGTCTACACAAACATGGCTAAAGCTTACACCGCGACCCCCCTCCCCCACCTGGGTCAATCTGATCACCTTTCTTTGTTCCTCACCCCCAAGTACATTAACCTCATTAATCGTGTGAAGCCATCAGTGAAGACCATCAAGGTGTGGCCTGCGGGGGCAGACTTTACACTCCAGGAAAGGTTTCAACACACAGACTGGAGTCTGTTTGCTTCTCAGGCCACCAGTGGCTCTCACACGGACATCAACAGCTACACCTCTTCTGTATTGGACTACATAAATTCCACCATTGATAGTGTCACAACCCAGAAGCAGATCACCACGTACCCTAATCAGAAGCCATGGATGAACAAGGAAGTGCGCCTCCTGTTGAAAGCACGTAACACTGCCTTCCGATCGGAAGATGCACAGGCCTATAGTACTTCGAGGGCAAATCTGAAGAGGGGCATCAAAAAGGCCAAGCACTGCTACAAGTTGAAGCTAGAGGAGCATTTTTCCAATTCTGACCCTCGACGCATGTGGCAGGGCATCCAGGCCATCAGTGATTACAAACCCAAACACTCCACCCCCATAGCCACAGATGCCGTCTTCCTGAACGAGCTTAATGACTTTTATGCTCGCTTTGAGAGAGACAACAAGGAAACAGCTACCAAGCTCACACCCTCTGCTGACCACCCAATCATCAAACTTAACTCCACTGATGTTCACAATGCACTAAGTCGGATCAACGCGCGCAAGGCTGCTGGCCCAGATGGCATCCCTGGTCGCGTACTCCGGGCATGTTCAGAGCAGCTCGCTGGGGTCTTCACGGACATCTTCAACCTGTCCCTCGCCCAAGCAGTGGTTCCAGCATGTTTTAAATCCACCTCCATTGTGCCCATCCCCAAAAATTCAAACCCGACGTGCCTGAACGACTACCGCCCGGTAGCACTCACACCAATTGTTATGAAGTGCTTTGAGCGGCTGGTCCTGGCACACCTAAAGGACTCTCTACCACCCACACTGGACCCATACCAATTTGCCTATCGAAACAATAGGAGCACAGATGATGCAGTGTCCATGGCGCTGCACTCCTTGCTCACACATCTGGACAATAAGGACACTTATGCCCGTATGCTGTTCGTAGACTTCAGTTCTGCTTTCAATACCGTCATCCCTTCCAAGCTAATCGTCAAACTTGGAAACCTAGGCATTAACAACCCTACCTGCAATTGGATTATGGACTTCCTGACGAACAGGCCCCAGCTTGTTAGGTTAGGCCCCATCTGCTCCACCACCACCACCCTCAACACTGGTGTACCACAGGGCTGCGTACTGAGCCCCTTTCTCTACTCCCTTTTCACACTCGACTGCAGGCCTGTGAACGGATCTAACTCCTTCATCAAGTTTGCAGACGATACAACAGTGATTAGTCTCATCAGCAACAACGATTAGACTGCATACAGGGAGGAGGTCCGGCACCTGGCCATATGGTGCTCAGACAACAACCTGCTCCTTAACACCTCCAAGACAAAGGAGATCATCGTGGACTTCAGGAAGGCGAAAGGAGACACACACGACTCCATCCACATTAATGGAATGGCTGTTGAACGTGTTTCCAGTTTTAAGTTCCTGGGGACTCACATTTCGGAGGACCTGTCCTGGACCACCAACACCTCATGCCTGGTCAAGAAGGCTCACCAGCGTCTCTTCTTTCTGAGGACACTGAAGAAGAACCAACTGTCTTCAACTATCCTGGTGAACTTCTATCGCTGCACGATAGAGAGCATCCTGACCAACTGTGTCACAGTCTGGTACGGGAACTGTTCTGTTGCTGAGCGCAAGGCACTGCAGCGGGTGGTGAAAACAGCCCAGCGCATCACAGGGACTACACTTTCTCCCATTGAGGACATCCAGAAGAAACGCTGTCTGCGTCGAGCTCGCAGCATTCTCAAGGACTCCTCTCACCCCGCTCATAGACTGTTTACTCTCCTGCCTTCTGGTAGGCGCTTCCGGTGCCTCCGGACAAGAACCAGCAGACTAAGAAACAGCTTTTTTCCCAGAGCTGTTTCATTATTGAACTCTGCCCCTCACTGATTCCAGTACCTCTCATACCCTTAACTCCAATGCTGCTACAACATTGTTTACATTGCACTACAGGGCTGCATGCATGACTGAACTGTACACACCAGTACTTCATGTTATCTGCTCTACCGGACTGTTTACACACACACAGCATCATTTGCACTCTATACTGCTCACTTGCACACCAGGAATATTAAACTGAATGCTCATTTGCACTAATGGACCACTTCCATAACTGCACTAACCTATATACTGCACTGTAATTCTATTAACTGCATCTAGTCATCTACTGCACTGTAACTTCAATAACTGCATTACTCATCAATTGCACTATAACTTCAATAACTGCATTAACTAATCAACTGCACTGTAACCTTATTAACTGCATCTACTCATCAATTGCACTGTAACTTCAATAACTGCATTAACTAACCAACTGTACGGTAACTCTATTAACTGCATCTACTCATCAATTGCACTATAACTTCAATAACTGCATTAACTAATCTACTGCTCTGTAACCTTATTAACTGCATTAACTCATATACTGCACCGTAACTTTAATAACTGCATTAACTTCAACTGCATTAACTCACCTATTGCACTGCAATAACTTTAATAACCAATGTCAATAATCTATGCATACCTAAGTCACTTGCACTATTTTAGTCTAAATTATTATCTGTTCATATCCACCTGTACATTAATGTTCATAGTACATAGTCATCTGTATATATTGTTCATAGTATATACCTTCTGTCATATTTTCATAGAACACACCTACTGCTAAATATTTTTATTATCCATGCCCACTGTATTATATTCTCAATATTGTATTCTGTATTTATTCTAACTGTATATCATGCACTTGCTAACTGCACTTCTGGTTAGACCTAAACTACATTTCGTTACACTGTACTTGTATATGTGTAATGACAATAAAGTTGAATCTAATCATCTAATCTACTTTGGCAGGTCATCTCCAATCTGCCCCCTCTCTTGTTCAGGGACGAGATCCCTGTAGAGAGTGTCAAAAGACTGTTTAGGTGTGAAAAGGGGCCATCTGCAACACAGTGAAGTTGTCTTGCAGTCCTATGTGGAAAGAATATAGCAATGCAAAACACTAAATTGAGTAAAATAAAATGCCACTGTTTACTTAAAGTATACTTACTGTATATTGTAAAACTAGTGCTTAAATGTCGTGGGGATTATACTATTCTACAGAGACCCATTATAATGCATTTTGATCAACATGACATAAGCAATTGATAATGTAGGAATCTGCACAGAATTTTATCATAATCATTTGCATGGATGTACCAAAGCATTTGCAACTTGTTCAAAGAAATGAGAAAATGCTTGTTTGATGTGCACACGTGGGGTACTTTTGGGGCAGTTTTGTTTCACCCAAGTGTCCCATTTCCACCCCTCTCAAACTAATGCATGGATGCATATAGCCAGAAACAATTCATTTGATGCATGCAAAGAAGCAACACTGTGTGTCTCAAGAAGCATTTATTCATGATTACGTAGACATGCTAAAATTTCAAGGCCACACACTACACATTATACATGACATTACACGTTTCATAAAATTTACATTTAGTCATTTAGCAGACGTTTTTATCCAAAGCGACTTACAGACGAGGAAACATTGGAAGCAATTATAACAATATAGGCAACAAAATGCATAAGTTAATTAAATCCAGTCCATTAAAGCCTAGCACAGTATACAAAGCTAAGAATAGTGAGGTAAGTAAAAAAATATTTTTTTAAGAAGACAGAAAATAATAAGAGGTTAAAATCAGTCATCTACATTTTGACGGAAGATATGCATTTTCACACACTACACCGGCCTGTAGTGTTCTAGCAGTGTAAGGTTTAGAGTGAGTCTCTTCAGTAGCGGTGTGATGCAGGCCTCTTTGAAAGCAGTGGGAAATGTCCCAGTGGTGAGCAAAGAGTTGATGATGCGGGTCAGACCAGGCACAACTGCTGGAGAGATGGCATGGAGGAGATGGGTGGGGATGGGATCCAGTGGGCAGGTGGTAGGGTGGTTGGAACCAATGACCTTGGAAACATCATCTTCAGACATAGGAGAAAAGGCGGGTGATGGTGGCGTAGAAAATTGGCTGTTGATGGCGGTAGTTTTCTTTACGAAGAACGATGCAAAATCATCAGCCGTTAACTCCGATGAAGGTGTGGGAGCAGGCGGACAGAGGAGAGCAGAGAAGGTTTTTAAGAGTGTGCGAGAGTCAGGAGAGTTGCTGATCTTCGAGTGGTTATAATCAGTTTTTGCAGAGGTGACGTCAACGGAGAAAGTAGAGAGAAGAGACTGGTAGAGAGAGAGAGGTCAGTATGGTCTTTTGACTTGTGCCATTTTCTCTCAGCTGACCGGAGGCTGGTGCGATGCTCACGTGGTACATCCGATAACCAGGGGGCAGACAGGGATGCACGGGCTGGTCCAGATGCAAGAGGGCATATGTTGTCCAAGCAGGATGTTAGCGTGGAACACAGAGTGTCTGTGGCACTGTTGGTATTCAAAAGAGAGAGCTCCTCAGAGGGGGGGAGTGCAGACAAGACAGCAGAGGAAAAGCAGGAGGGAGGGACCGTAGGTAGCGCCGGAAAGTGACCAGCGGTAAGACATCTGCGTTGTCTGGAGCGGTGAGGTCGGGGGTGACAAAGAACTGATCAGACGTGTGCAGCGGAGTGACCTGAGAGTGATGAGTGGAGCATTTCTCGAATCATCCTTGTCATTTGCAAAACAGTAAGTGCATTTCTGGTTTTGATTGTTTGATTGCAAGAGACGGCACATGATTCACGTTAACGCTTTTACTGTTTGTACAATCATTTATTGACAGACAGTGTCATTGTGATGCAGACAGGAAAAGACAGCACTGCATAGCACAAACAAATGTAGAAATCTGAACATAAGACAATCTCCTTAGGGAAAACTGTACATGCAGTGCAGTGGAATTACAGTGCAGTCTTCCTACACCTCCTGACGTTCCTGTCTTTTGGGCAACGGATTCTCATCCACATCACAACAAATATCTTCTCTTGCGATACAGCGTGAAAATCATCTTTCAGAGTGTCTAATCCAGCATCTGCAGGCATCAGCTGTGATGTCATCACACGTTACATCCATGGCAGCCAGAAGGGTCATCTGTGTATACGGCTGGCGATCATATACTTTTAATCTTCATGCTGAGAAAAATTCCTCAACGTGGTTGATGATGATGTTGGAGCGATTGAAACTGACATTGTCCCAAACTAACACGTACTTTGGCAGGTCATCTCCAATCTGCCCCTCTCTTGTTCAGGGATGAGATCCCTGTAGAGAGTGTCAAAAGACTGTTTAGGTGTGAAAAGGGGCCGTCTGCAACACAGTGAAGTTGTCTTGCAGTCCTATGTGGAAAGAATATAGCAATGCAAAACACTAAATTGAGTAAAATAAAATGCCACTGTTTACTTAAGTATACTTACTGTATATTGTAAAACTAGTGCTTAAATGTCGTGGGGATTATACTATTCTACAGAGACCCATTATAATGCATTTTGATCAACATGACATGAGCAATTGATAATGTAGGAATCTGCACAGAATTTTGTCATAATCATTTGCATGGATGTACCAAAGCATTTGCAACTTGTTCAAAGAAATGATAAAATGCATGTTTGATGTGCACACGTGACACAAGGATGTAAGGATTGAACAAGAAGTTTTGAGAATTTCAAATCGGATCTGAGAATTGTACCAAATTGACTTAGAAAAAACTGTATTTAAAGTGGGGGGGGGTACTTTTGGGGCAGTTTTGTTTCACCCAAGTGTCCCATTTCCACCCCTCTCAAACTAATGCATGGATGCATATAGCCAGAAACAATTCATTTGATGCATGCAAAGAAGCAACACTGTGTGTCTCAAGAAGCATTTATTCATGATTACGTAGACATGCTAAAATTTCAAGGCCACACACTACACATTACACATTACACATGACATTACACATTTCATAAAATTTACATTTAGTCATTTAGCAGACGTTTTTATCCAAAGCGACTTACAGACGAGGAAACATTGGAAGCATTTATAACAATATAGGCAACAAAATGCATAAGTTAATTAAATCCAGTCCATTAAAGCCCAGCACAGTATACAAAGCTAAGAATAGTGAGGTAAGTAAAAAAAATTTTTTTTAAGAAGACAGAAAATAATAAGAGGTTAAAATCAGTCATCTACATTTTGACGGAAGATATGCATTTTCACACAGTACACCGGCCTGTAGTGTTCTAGCAGTGTAAGGTTGAGAGTGAGTTTCTTCAGTAGCGGTGTGATGCAGGCCTCTTTGAAAGCAGTGGGAAATGTCCCAGTGGTGAGCAAAGAGTTGATGATGCGGGTCAGACCAGGCACAACTGCTGGAGAGATGGCATGAAGGAGATGGGTGGGGATGGGATCCAGTGGGCAGGTGGTAGGGTGGTTGGAACCAATGACCTTGGAAACATCATCTTCAGACATAGGAGAAAAGGCGGGTGATGGTTGCGTAGAAAATTGGCTGTTGATGGCGGTAGTTTTCTTTACGAAGAACGATGCAAAATCATCAGCCGTTAACTCCGATGAAGGTGTGGGAGCAGGCGGACAGAGGAGAGCAGAGAAGGTTTTTAAGAGTGTGCGAGAGTCAGGAGAGTTGCTGATCTTCGAGTGATTATAATCAGTTTTTACAGAGGTGACGTCAACGGAGAAAGTAGAGAGAAGAGACTGGTAGAGAGAGAGAGGTCAGTATGGTCTTTTGACTTGTGCCATTTTCTCTCAGCTGACCGGAGGCTGGTGCGATGCTCACGTGGTACATCCGATAACCAGGGGGCAGACAGGGATGCACGGGCTGGTCCAGATGCAACAGGGCATATGTTGTCCAAGCAGGATGTAAGCGTGGAACACAGAGTGTCTGTGGCACTGTTGGTATTCAAAAGAGAGAGCTCCTCAGAGGGGGGGAGTGCAGACAAGACAGCAGAGGAAAAGCAGGAGGGAGGGACCGTAGGTAGCACCGGAAAGTGACCAGCGTTAAGACATCTGCGTTGTATGGAGCGGTGAGGTCGGGGGTGACAAAGAAGTGATCAGACGTGTGCAGCGGAGTGACCTGAGAGTGATGAGTGGAGCATTTCTCGAATCATCCTTGTCATTTGCAAAACAGTAAGTGCATTTCTGGTTTTGATTGTTTGATTGCAAGAGACGGCACATGATTCACGTTAACGCTTTTACTGTTTGTACAATAATTTATTGACAGACAGTGTCATTGTGATGCAGACAGGAAAAGACAGCACTGCATAGCGCAAACAAATGTAGAAATCTGAACATAAGACAATCTCCTTAGGGAAAACTGTACATGCAGTGCAGTGGAATTACAGTGCAGTCTTCCTACACCTCCTGACGTTCCTGTCTTTTGGGCAACGGATTCTCATCCACATCACAACAAATATCTTCTCTTGCGATACAGCGTGAAAATCATCTTTCAGAGTGTCTAATCCAGCCTCTGCAGGCATCAGCTGTGATGTCATCACACGTTACATCCATGGCAGCCAGAAGGGTCATCTGTGTATGCGGCTGGCGATCATATACTTTTAATCTTCATGCTGAGAAAAATTCCTCAACGTGGTTGATGATGATGTTGGAGCGATGGAAACTGACATTGTCCCAAACTAACACGTACTTTGGCAGGTCATCTCCAATCTGCCCCCTCTCTTGTTCAGGGATGAGATCCCTGTAGAGAGTGTCAAAAGACTGTTTAGGTGTGAAAAGGGGCCGTCTGCAACACATTGAAGTTGTCTTGCAGTCCTATGTGGAAAGAATATAGCAATGCAAAACACTAAATTGAGTAAAATAAAATGCCACTGTTTACTTAAAGTATACTTACTGCATATTGTAAAACTAGTGCTTAAATGTCGTGGGGATTATACTATTCTACAGAGACCCATTATAATGCATTTCGATCAACATGACATAAGCAATTGATAATGTAGGAATCTGCACAGAATTTTGTCATAATCATTTGCATGGATGTACCAAAGCATTTGCAACTTGTTCAAAGAAATGAGAAAATGCTTGTTTGATGTGCACACGTGACACAAGGATGTAAGGATTGAACAAGAAGTTTTGAGAATTTCAAATCGGATCTGAGAAATGTACCAAATTGACTTAGAAAAAACTGAATTTAAAGTGGGGGGGGGGGTACTTTTGGGGCAGTTTTGTTTCACCCAAGTGTCCCATTTCCACCCCTCTCAAACTAATGCATGGATGCATATAGCCAGAAACAATTCATTTGATGCATGCAAAGACGCAACACTGTGTGTCTCAAGAAGCATTTATTCATGATTACGTAGACATGCTAAAATTTCAAGGCCACACACTACACATTACACATTACACATGACATTACACATTTCAAAAAATTTATATTTAGTCATTTAGCAGACGTTTTTATCCAAAGCGACTTACAGACGAGGAAACATTGGAAGCATTTATAACAATATAGGCAACAAAATGCATAAGTTAATTAAATCCAGTCCATTAAAGCCTAGCACAGTATACAAAGCTAAGAATAGTGAGGTAAGTAAAAAAAATTTTTTTTAAGAAGACAGAAAATAATAAGAGGTTAAAATCAGTCATCTACATTTTGACGGAAGATATGCATTTTCACACAGTACACCGGCCTGTAGTGTTCTAGCAGTGTAAGGTTGAGAGTGAGTTTCTTCAGTAGCGGTGTGATGCAGGCCTCTATGAAAGCAGTGGGAAATGTCCCAGTGGTGAGCAAAGAGTTGATGATGCGGGTCAGACCAGGCACAACTGCTGGAGAGATGGCATGAAGGAGATGGGTGGGGATGGGATCCAGTGGGCAGGTGGTAGGGTGGTTGGAACCAATGACCTTGGAAACATCATCTTCAGACATAGGAGAAAAGGCGGGTGATGGTGGCGTAGAAAATTGGCTGTTGATGGCGGTAGTTTTCTTTACGAAGAACGATGCAAAATCATCAGCCGTTAACTCCGATGAAGGTGTGGGAGCAGGCGGACAGAGGAGAGCAGAGAAGGTTTTTAAGAGTGTGCGAGAGTCAGGAGAGTTGCTGATCTTCGAGTGATTATAATCAGTTTTTGCAGAGGTGACGTCAACGGAGAAAGTAGAGAGAGAGAGGTCAGTATGGTCTTTTGACTTGTGCCATTTTTTCTCAGCTGACCGGAGGCTGGTGCGATGCTCATGTGGTACATCCGATAACCAGGGGGCAGACAGGGATGCACGGGCTGGTCCAGATGTAAGAGGGCATATGTTGTCCAAGCAGGATGTAAGCGTAGAACACAGAGTGTCTGTGGCACTGTTGGTATTCAAAAGAGAGAGCTCCTCAGAGGGGGGGAGTGCAGACAAGACAGCAGAGGAAAAGCAGGAGGGAGGGACCGTAGGTAGCGCCGGAAAGTGACCAGCGGTAAGACATCTGCATTGTCTGGAGCGGTGAGGTCGGGGGTGACAAAGAAGTGATCAGACGTGTGCAGCGGAGTGACCTGAGAGTGATGAGTGGAGCATTTCTCGAATCATCCTTGTCATTTGCAAAACAGTAAGTGCATTTCTGGTTTTGATTGTTTGATTGCAAGAGACGGCACATGATTCACGTTAACGCTTTTACTGTTTGTACAATAATTTATTGACAGACAGTGTCATTGTGATGCAGACAGGAAAAGACAGCACTGCATAGTATGGGAATTAAGATCAAGATATGGATCGATATAAAAATGGATGATTGATGTTGTTTAAATCAGATGTAATTTCCTACATGACATGATTGTGAACAAAAGCTTGAAGCTGAGAGTCCTACAGTTGCTAGATGTTGCCTGAGATCGGAATTTGGTAAGTAAGTGGGGGGTTGCATGTTCTGCTTATGTGAGTGTGTGTAACAAGAACCACATCTTCTTTTTGGGGAAGAAATGGGTACACTGAAGGATCTTATTGTGGTTTAAACGTGCCTTTACATTTAATATGCTTATGATTCCATTATTGATTACAAACTATGCATAATATGTTGAAAATATGACCAGTATGTGAACCAAGAATTTAGGGCTGATACTGTGGGGCTTTTTCCACAGGAAATTACTATGTATGTGTGTTAAGATCAGGTTACGCACAGAGCATGTTGGGCCTCCTATATAATTTGTTACAGATGGATGGAGATTTGAAAAACAAGGCAGTGAGCTGATTGGCTGGAGACCAGACAAAGGGAGCGTATCTGATTGGACCCCAGCTCAAGAACAGACACGACGACAAATACATATAAATACATATAAATAGCTGTGAGACTGTTTCTCGGGGTCGATTCTTTGTGGAGACGTTTTTGTGTCTGAGAATCCACCGAAACAGCTGTTTGTTTGAGACTTCTGATCAATAAATTTCAACGTTTTCTGAACTGGCCTCTCTCCAATTTTTGAACGCGCAGAACGTTGTTTTAATGTTCATCAGATGGTGACCCCGGACGCGATTGGAGAAAGAGGCATCTAAAGAGAATTGTAAAACTCGGAGAGTGACCGAAAATTGGGACGAGACAACTTTTAATTCAACACACTGTCGACAGAAAAAAAACCAAAGGTGAGCAGAACCCTGTTTAAACAAACTTCTGCAGATTGGATATTCCAAATTTATGTGTTGAGTTTGAAGTATATCCGTACCATTGATTAAAAAATTTAAAATCATTGATATGTGTTGATCAGAATAAAAGGATATTTTTTATATATATATTGGATGACGGGGTGAGAAACCCGCGTCACGATAGTTACGAAAACTATAGTTGTTTAATCCCTTTAAAACACCGGCAAGTATCGAAGCATTGCGGCGTGAGAAAGGGCACTTTTAAAACAACGGCAAGTATCAAAGCTTTTGCTGTGTGATAAAAGTGAATAAGTTGTTAAATCCCTTTTAAACAACGGCAAGTATCAAAGCCTTGCGGCGTGAGAAAGGGCGCTTTTAAAACAACGGCAAGTATCAAAGCCTTTGCTGTGTGATAAAAGTGAATAAATTGTTAAATCCCTTTAAACAACGGCAAGTATCAAAGCCTTGCGGCGTGAGAAAGGGCGCTTTTAAAATAACGGCAAGTATCGAAGCCTTGCTGTGTGATAAAAGTGAATAAGTTATGAAATCCCTTTAAAACAACGGCAAGTATCGAAGCCTTGCTGCATGAGAAAGGGCGCTTTTAAAACAACGGCAAGTATCAAAGCCTTGCGTGTGGGTGACCGACACCATAGTACGCTAAAAGTCGATTAAACTGTGTATATTAATAGTATATTGTGTACTGAATATTACTTTTAAGTATAGAAAAAGGTGATAAATTGTGTATTAAGTGTGTATTGTATACTGTAATATTATAGTGTAAAATGTCTGAATTTGAGAAAAAGTGTGTGATTTATGGAAATTTCCCCTGTAATTATACAATGGGAAAACATTGTTGATATGCTAATGGCCCAATCAGAGCCGAAAAATCGTAAAAAGGACAGGAAAATCTGGGAAAACAAATGGAGTCAAATTTGCATGGAGAATGTGTGGAAGGAATCTGAGAAAGTGTTGATTAAGATCACTCCAAAAATCAGGGAAATGGAGGAAAAAGCGCATGCAAGTTTAAACAAACATGTAGAAGGAGGAAAAGATGTGAAGTGGTTAGATAAAAATAAGCATAAAAAGAATTACGCCTGTGGACACGCATTGCACTGACTGCAATTGCTTTGAGTTCCCCTAGGGGGGGCACAGGACATGTGCAGTCGGAGGAGTCAGAGAAAGAAATGGTGAGAGAGTCAGGAAGTGCAGGAGCCAGTATCTCGCGTCATACTGAGACAGCCCCCTTATATCCTGATTTGAATAAGCTGTTGCCACCGCCCTACATACCAGCATCACAGCAAGTGCAAGTGAATGTGAAAGATTCCAGGGTGGAGGTAGACATGCCAGATCTAGATGTTTTAAAGGATCAAATACACGTGTTGACAGCACAATTAGAATTAATGGTAAATAAACAGGAAACCATACAAAGAAAGAATAGCATAACAAGCCAAAGTGCACGAGTAGTGCACAATGAGGAGGAAGACCGAGACATGAAGGGACAGGAAGCATGTAATAACAGTGAGGATGGAGGGCCACTGCAGGTATGTAGGGACGTAGTTATTAAATGAACTATGATGTCTACCCCAGTGTCACAGGGTACTAGGAGTCGTACCAGAGCCTATCAATCCACTCCAGCCTGTCAATTCACTCCCCCTCAAGAGAGACAATGGGACAGTATGTGTCGCCTAGGTAGTGAGTATGAGGAAAGGAATGATAATGTGCCAAATGCCCAACTAATGTCAGGAGGGGCAACTAACATGCCTCTGTTACAGGGCAACCGAGGTGTACCAAAGTACCAGCCCTGGAGCCATAGTGACATGACAGCTGTGCTGGCAAAATTGCCCCCCATTACATCTGGTGGAGGCAGATGGCTTACAAAGTTGATGGCATTGTGCCACGGCACCACCTTGGCGGTAGGAGACATAAGATGCCTTTTAGGCCAAGTTTTTACTGTTTCGCAGATGGCAGAGTTTGAGAAGGATGCAAACCTTGAAGACGAACCCAATGACGCACGGTATACCACTGTCAGTACAGCGATCGCCAGGGCCCTCAGAGAAAAATTTCCAACACCCCCAACCGTATACCAAAACATTAAGTTCCGCATTAAGCCTGGTGAGACTGGAGCGAGTTACTATTTTAGATTCGCAGCTGAATGGGAGCAGATGGTAGAAGAAAATAGTCTAAATAATCCAATTACGCGTGATATATTTAGAACTGCCGTAATGACAGGGGCCCCCAACGGTGTCAAGCAGGCAATGGAATGTAATCCTGACACTCCAGTAGCCAACAACGAAATGTGGGAAAGACACCTGGTGTTCCATATTGATAGATCAGTCGATAAACAGGATAAAGAACAGGAGGAATTAGAAAAGACAAAGCAACAATTGTTAAAACTACAATTAGAAATGGCTAAGTCAAACAGTAAAAAAACAAAACAAATGTCACAACGTCCTGTGGGCAGCGGCTTTGACGGGCAGCCCGGAGTAAATACCCAAACTTTTCCCATAGTCACACCTGAAACTTTTGGCTATGCTCAGGGAGGATATGTCCCTAATTTTCAATTAATGAATCCGCGGGGAGGGTATAGGCCACGGGGCAATAGCGGATGGGCTAGGGGAAAGCCAAATGGGGAAGAGGTGCGCTACAGGGGGTATGTTATCAGTGTGGGGGGACTGGTCATTGGTCGAGAGACTGTCCCATGGCAGGGAACAGCCAGTATATGGGACCACCTGCGGGGGGATGGGATCCTCATAGAGGTGGGTCCAGTGGTCGTGGCAGAGGACCACAAACTCCAAAATACCCGGAGCAACAATGCCCACCTCCCCACTCGATTCAGGCGCCCTTGAACCCATCTTGGGGCCAGGGGGTAGGCGCGGATTGTTGACGAGGCCAACAGAGAACAATCATGCGAGGTCTGGCTGAGCCTTACATGATTTTAGTGGTTAACAACAGGCCACTAACAGCTTTGGTAGATACCGGAGCAACATACTCCACAGTAACGAGGGGCACAATCACTGACAAAGATCTAAGTGATAAGACTGTTGGAGTTATGGGATTCTCTGGAGGGTTAGAACATTGGCATCTTACTGTTCCTCTTACCACAAAAGTGGCAAATCAGTCCCTGTCACACTCATTTCTATACTCCACAAAAGCACCTGTTCCCCTATTGGGCAGAGATCTGTTGATTAAATTGGGTGCAAATATTTTATGCTCACCAGAAGGTGTCACAGTCACGTTCCCGGACGGCACTAAAGTCGACTGTTCACAGGCACACAGTAGAGAGGGCCACCAGCAGGTCTTGCTGGGAGGACCCTTGCAAGAGATGGCAGACATATATTGGGTGGAACTAGATAATTCACAATCAGGAGCCAGAGCACTGTATAAGAGTCGATGCCTCCCATCGACCCCCTGCATTGTACACTATTTTATGATCGGAATGACACTGTCACATACCAGGAAATGTTCCATGACATTGAGGGCCAAATGTGGACACTCACAGGGGAGGGTCTATATGTAGGACAAGAGGGTGTAGTCGTTTCAGTTACACTGACACCAGAACAACAGATATGGTATGAAATGGCAGACACAGCTGAACCTCACATTTCTATGGCACTGCATCCAGGCCATGAAGCTCGAGAGTTAGGAGCTATGACAAAAAGGTTGCACTTGGTGACCGATTGGGAGCCCTCTGGCATTGTTGGGGTTTTGCATTCGCGTATGACAGATTCATATTGGGTACCACAAAAGACGGCCGATAGGGGCCAATTGACTCATCTCGAAATTACAAGAAGCCATGGTCGCGAACTGACAGACGGTCCCGGAGCTGAGCAGTTAATTAACAGCCAGCCGGACGACCTCTGGTCACAAGGTCCAACGGACGTTGGCCTCTGTAACATTAAGCCAGTCACATTTCAGTTAAAATCGACAGAACCAGTTTGGGTCCCACAATATCCTAACAAAAGGGAGGCAGAGGAAGGCATTGCGCCCACTGTTCAAGGTTTAGTGGAGAAAGGTGTCATTATTCCATGGCGATCGCCATGGAACACCCCGATTTTTCCTGTAAAAAAAACAGGCACAAACAAATATAGATTAGTTCATGATCTGCGTCGAGTAAACAGCCTGGTGACAACACCAACAATGGCCGTACCAAACCCATATAATGCCATCTCAAATTTGACCCCAGCTCACCAATGGTTCACATGCATTGATTTGGCCAACGCTTTTTTCTGTATACCAATCGCGGAAGAATGTAAATCATGCCTGACTTTCACTTACCGAAAATGTCAATATTCTTATAACAGACTTCCACAGGGCTTTATTTTATCGCCAGGGATATTCAATCAGGTCCTGAAAAATCAGCTGATAAATTGTGTGTTACCTGTAGATTGCGTTCTAATAATGTATGTTGATGATCTTTTGCTAGCAGCCATAACCAACGAAGATTGCTTAAAAGCAACGGGCGTCATTCTGAGACAGCTGTATGCGTCTGGGTTCAAGGTTAGTAAAGAAAAACTGCAGGTCAGCAGGCCATCTGTTACTTTCATGGGCCGTTTAATCACAGGCCAAGGCACAACATTGTCTGATCGCCAACGTGATGGCATTTTGTCACACCCAAAGCCACACAATGTGAAGAACATATTTTCCTTTCTGGGATTGACAGGTTTCAGCAGGAATTATATCCCTATGTATTTAGCGGTCACCAAGCCATTACGAGACATGGTCAAGGAACAAGGCATGAGAAATGTGCAGGCGAAGTTAACATGGACCCCTGAAGCAGAAACCGCGTTCATTAAATTGAAAGGGGAGCTGTCACATGCAGCATATCTGCATAGCCCTGATTACAGCAAGGCATTTTTCCTAGACGTTTCTGAAACAGGGAATAGCGCACATGGAGTACTTTTCCAGAAGCAGTCTAGTGCTAGACGTGTGCTGATGTATGTCAGTGTCCTAATGGACGCCATTGAACAACGCCAGCCGGTTTGTGCCAGGTTTACTGCAGGATTAGCAAAGATCATTGAAAAGACATCACACATTGTGATGGGTCATCAGTTAACAGTCCTGACCACACACTCTGTCATGTCGTTTGTCAATTCTGAATCATTTACGTTTTCACCGTTGAGGCAGAGAAAACTGTCCAAATGTTTAACGGCGCCAAACATAACATACAAACACGACGGCATTAACATGGTAGACTTGTTCACCAAAGGGGAACCACATGACTGTGCACCAATCACTGACCTGGCATCTCGTGTTCGCCAGGACTTAACTGCAACCCCTATCCCTGAAGCCTCGGACGTGATTACACTTTTCACGGACGGGTGCTGTTTTAGAGCTCATGATGGCTCTTTGGTCTCAGCTTACTCTGTTGTGCAGCAAACAGACTTAGGTTACACCACTAGGGAAGCAGTAAAAATAGAAGGCAAACAGTCAGCACAGAGAGCAGAACTAATTGCGGTTACACAAGCACTAAAACTTGCAGGGTCTGGTAAAGTCAACATTTACAGTGACTCAGCTTATGTCGTGGGTGCTGTCCATGTCGAACTCGCAGTCTGGCAAAGGAGTGGGTTCGTCACTACGTCTGGTAAGCCTATAGCACATGACGCAGAAGCACGTGCACTGTTGGACGCATTGAAAATCCCAGCAGCTGTTGCTGTCATAAAATGTCAGGGCCACTGTAAAACAGACAGTGCGGTAGCACGGGGAAATGAGGCTGCTGACTTGGCTGCCAAGACAGCTGCAGGCTATAAGGTGACTTTGATGGTACAGACTGACTGTTCATATGTGAAATTGTTACCATCTTTCAGCAGAGAAACACTTGTGGCCGAACATGGCAAATGCACACCAGAAGAACTGTCAACGTGGACAGAGTATGGGGCCCTGTGTGCACCAGATGGTCTGTGGCAGGCCCCAGATGGCAGACCAGCATTGCCCATGAGCCTGTCACGCTCTATCATGAACCAAGCACACACTATGTCGCACGTGAGTTCAAGACAGATGATGAAAACATTGCAATATTGGTGGCATCCTTTTTTGACGGCTATGGTGTCTAACTTTGTACTTTCATGCGACATTTGTCAAAAACATAACATCAAACCTACTTTAAAACAGTTAAAGGGCACATTTTTGCCATTGCGAGGCCCAGGAGAGGAAATCGTGATTGACTTTACCGACATGGTAGAGAGGGTGCAAGGGAAACGGTATTTGTTGGTGATAGTTGACCAATTCACAGGTTGGCCTGAGGCTTTTCCTTGTGGAAAAGAAGACAGCACTGCAGTCATTAAGTGTCTCATTAATCTGTACATCCCGCATTACGGTTTCCCCCGGCGTATCCGGTCAGATAACGGCTCGCACTTCAAAAATGAGCATTTAAAAATCGTAGAGAAATCGCTGGGTCTAACGCATGCGTTTGGAGCCGTCTATCATCCTGAATCGCAAGGTAAGGTCGAACGGATGAACCTAACACTGAAACTTAAATTGGCTAAAATCTGTGCACAGACCAAATTATCATGGCTATCGGCTCTTCCGTTGGCTCTAATGTCTGTACGTTCCTCTGTTAACAGAATCACTGGCTTTACACCTTTTGAATTGCTTACAGGTAGATCTTTTCCAGGACCGTTGACGCCGCTGCAGCCTGACACCTGTGTACCACTTTCACATTGTGTGTATTTTGACAAACTGACTGCTATGATTCAACATTTCTCTCAGCAGACTCCCTCTGACATTGCTGAAGACCCTGTTGAGCCCCGTTAGCAGTGGGTTCGCCTGAAGAAGTTTCGAAGGAAGTGGAATGAGCCACGCTGGACGGAGCCTCTGAAAGTGACGGCGAGGACATCACATTGTGTCCGTCTATCTGGCAAGGGTGACACCTGGTATCACTTGTCTTCTTGTGTTAACTGTGATCCACCAAACAGGTCACTGTCGGAGACTGCTGTGGACCTGAGGGCTCAGGTCCATGAGGGGGAGGGTATCTCTGCAGAAAGTGACATACAGGAGGGTATCTCTGGAGCAGAAAGTGGAGTAGAAAGTGACATACAAGCATCAACAACAGGGGCATTAAAATCCAGTGCAAAAAGGTGACATTTTTTCAAGCAGTGACATTTAAAAACAGGTACGGAGTGGAGAAAGTGAGACGACAAAATAAAAGAACAGGTGATTGTGCAGTGACTCATGAGGAAGACAGTAGAACTATCTTCCATTTAGTCACAAAAGCAAGGTGCACGGACTATCCAACTTATGACATTTCACCCAGAGCTTAAAACAAATAAGAAACTGGTGTGTAGACTATATACTCATTATAATCAAGGGTTATCAACATTTTCGTATTTATCTTTATCATAATCTTTATATATTAATTTTCTTTCTAATTCTTTATAATCAATATATATTGTTGTTATTGTGATTCTTCAATTTTAATAGTCACATTTTCCATATTTACTATTTTTTATATTTTTATGTTCACAGTTTTCATATTTTATATTCAGTATTTCCCATATTTTTATATTGCTACTGTGATTTTATATTGTCATATTCATTAACGTATAACCATTTATTACCTACATTTAAATTTTGTGGGATTTTAACCATATATTTTTTCTTAATTTCATATTCCCATTAAGTGTACTGTGTGTTTAACCATTTAAATTTCCAAGAGTGTGTTTATTGTTCCTTTAAAGTCCAAGAGAGGGTAACGAGATGAAGCTGTGGGAAAAATGCAAGCTTTGCGCAAGTTCTACCAGGAAGACTCCTCACGTCATAATCAATTACCAGTTAGCCTATCATCCCTCAGCACGTAGTATAAAAGGATTGTACTTACCTTCTCTTTCGTTCACAGAAACTAACGCACGAGTGAAAACTCTCATTGCGTAAGTTAGCAACCGTACATGGCGGAAAAATCTTTAGTCGATTGCGATTTTACTGATTCCGACGACGATCCACCTCCTACTTCTCCCGCAAACGTGCGGCGCAGTTCACGTATACAGAACCGGGATTCCCCGTGGTCCCAGTGGCCCTCGGAGAAGATATTGTCCATTTTTGAGCAGCAAGGCATTCCAGCGGATAAAGATCTGGAGAGGGAGGATCTTATATTACTGGCTTCTAATGCTCTGGGTAATCCCGCCGTCATAGCCACGGATGTCCCGGTAAGCCCCATGACGCCATCAGTTCCAGCCAAGCAAGCCGGCAGGAAACGCACAGCCAAATCCTCTCCAAAATCAAATAAAAGGTCCAAACCTTCCACGTCGATCGTTTCTCCAACTCAGGGCCCAACGGATATCAACAATCAGCTCCTGTTAATAGTCCAAGGATTATCCGAGTCAGTGAATAACCTCGGGAATAGGCTGGGGGTCTTCGAGAGAGCTATCGGGAACCCGACCTTAAATTCCGCCGCGACCACATCATCCGCCGCATCCCCGGTTTTTTCGGGGACATCCTCGTCTACATCCCCACAAGCGATAGCTCTACCAACTATCCAGCCTTCAACCTTTGTGGAGCCAGCTCTGAGTGCAACTCAGTTTAATTTGTCTACGGCAGAGGCCGCCCAAAACTTCGGGAGACGATTTGTTCCACCGGCTGCGGCTTCAGTTTCGCATCAAATGCGTGCTAGCATCATAGAAGGTAAGGATGTAAATTTAGCCTCCTTACTGATGCCTCTGCCGGCGTCTGAACGGCAAATGGTGGATTGTGGTGACGTGGCGGTTTTCCTCAGAACTTCTGACGCTAGGCTGCAACGGAATCTATCATTTCCCGAGTTTGTAAGCGCTTTTGGAGTTTATAGAGACATACTCTGCCAAAACTTTCCAGAGCGTCGCGAAGAAATGGACACTTATTTGGCCATGATGACGGACTTTTACCAGAGATACGGAGGCACCCTTTTCTATGAATATCATAGATCCTTTTCGGCTAAATCCGCTTCATTCATCTCTGTGTTTAATTCTCGGCTGGACTGGTCCATCATCGACACAGAACTACTCGTCCGCCAGAAAACCTTGGCATGTGTAGTTTGCAGCTCTCACGGTCACACTGCCTCGCTCTGCCCTAAAACTCTCGCGAGTCAAAGTCCCGCTGCTGTCCATGGTGCTAATCCAGTAAACCCATCATATGTCAATAGAGGGCGTTCAACCCATAACCTGGACAATTCCAGGATCTGTTATAATTTCAACGAATCCGTTTGTACATTTTCTAAATGTATATTTTCACATGTTTGCAGTTTTTGCAAAGAGCCCCATCCGAAATATGTCTGCCCACAGAGATTCAGACCCGCTGCTCAAGGAAAGTCCCGGTTCAGAAAGAAATTCTAAAAAATCACCCTTCTACCCCAATTAATACTCAAATGTTATCAGGGTACTTGTCATCCCATCCCGATCCATTATTTGTAGATTATTTGATTACCGGGCTGGTCCAAGGGTTTAGGGTAGGCGTCTTATCTCCCCTGTCTTTTTCTTATGTGGCAAAAAACCTACAGTCGGCTTTAGCTGAACCAAAAATGGTTTCTGACTTATTAGGGAAGGAAGTTAATAAAGGTTATGTTATTGGGCCTTTCAGTTCTCCTCCTTTTTCTCCCTTTAGAGTTAATTCGCTCGGCGTGGCTACTAGGAAATTTTCGGGGAAAAAGAGGCTGATTTTTGACATGTCTTCGCCACATTCTAATACGACAGCAAGCGTTAATGAATGCATTCCCCTAGAGCCTTTTTCGCTGTATTATGCTTCAGTAGACAACGCGATCCAACTAATTAAACTGGCTGGGCAGGGTGCATGGCTAGCTAAAGCTGACATCAGAGACGCTTTTAAAATTATTCCTATTCACCCCGCCGAGTGGGCTCTCTTTGGTGTCAAATGGCAATCCAAGTTTTATTTCGCAGTTAGACTAACTTTCGGCTGCAGAAGCAGCCCACACATATTTAACAACCTATCAGAGGCATTGTGTTGGATCCTGCTTAACGTCTGCAAGATCCCTTTCGTTCTGCATCTACTCTATGATTTTCTGCTGGTCGATTTTCCATCACGCGAAACCCCCATCCTAGATACACTCAAACACATTTTCAGCGAGGTGGGAGTTCCTCTATCAGAAGAGAAGACTCTCGGCCCGGCAACCGCTCTCGAGTTCCTCGGTATCCGGCTGGATACTGTCAAAATGCAAGCTTCTCTTCCTATGGATAAACTTTCCAGAATTCGGTCTGTTATGGGTTCTTTTATAGACTCACGCGTCGTTACAAAACGGGAAATGCTTTCATTGCTTGGCCACCTCAATTTCGCCATGAGCATTATCCCGCAAGGTAGGGCTTTCATATCTCGGTTGTTAGATCGCGCCCATTCTGTACCCAACCTAAGCGACATCGTGCACCTCGATGAAGGGTGCCTCTCAGATCTAAAATTCTGGTCCCACCTGCTTAACAGCTGGAATGGTATATCTTTTTTTTATAATGATACTCCAGAGTCTTCTGTCGCTCTCAAACTTTTCACCGACGCTGCCCCTTCAGTAGGTTTCGGAGCGTTCTTCCAAGATCAGTGGTTTGCGGAGAGGTGGCCTGACCAGTTTGTTCAGGCTCAAAATTCAGCCTCGTCCGCTCTCTACGAGCTCTATCCGATAGCGGTAGCTTGCATCCTATGGGGTTCAGCTACGTCGCGCAAACACATCATTATGTTTTGCGATAACGAAGCAGCAGTCGCTATTATTAATAAAGGTAGATCGCCCTGTTTAGCCATTATGTCAATTATGAGAAGAATTATTTGGCAATCGATCATGCATAGCTTTACGATCAAAGCCGAACATATTCCGGGGTACTCTAATGAAATTGCTGACGCTCTCTCTCGCTTTCGCTTTCAGACCTTCAGACGCCTCTGCCCAACGGCCAACCAGGATCCAACACCATGCCCGAAACCGTCCAGAATCCTTCTAGATTAGATCCATATTACAAATTGTTAAAATCAGCTAGCTACTTTATTTCTAAAGGTGTCACATCCTCCACTTTTAAAGCCTATCATTCCGCCTGGTCCTCGTTCACAGTTTTTTGTCTAGCTTTTCACATTAACCTTTTTCCAATTTTAGTTTCTACCGTCTGTGCCTTTTTGGTGCATCAGTATCAATTCCGCAACCTTAAAATATCCACCATACGCAGATTACTGGCGGGTATCCAATTCCATGCCAGAATGCATGATCCCGGTTATCCAAGTTTATTTTCCACGCCATCCATACGGTTACTTCTGAAAGGTATCTCTAAAAATACAAAGAAAACAATGGATAAACGCCTTCCCATTACTCTCCCCATTTTAAAAGAACTGGTTTACTCGTTGCGCCAAGGGCTATTCTCAGCATATACTAACATTCTCTTAGAAGCGGTATTCTTAACTGCCTTCCATGGCTTTATGCGCCCAGGGGAATTTACTAACGACTCCCGGAGTTTCGACCCATCCAGAGATCTGACATTTTCAGATATAAAATTTTCTCCAAACCACTTTACTATTTTTCTTAAACATTCAAAAACTGACACGGCACGCGCAGGCTCTACAATAAAAATTTTGCGTTCCAATAATGATAATTGCCCTTATGCTTCTATGATTAAATACCTCAAATCTCGCCCCAGTCACCATAAGCTTTCCCCCCTTTTCGAGCTATCAAACGGCTTTCCCATGACTAAAGAGTGGTTCAGGATTCATCTTGCCGCAGCGGTGGGGAGTTGCGGCAAGTCTTCCCATCTCTACACCGGGCAATCATTCAGGATTGGAGCGGCAACATCTGCAGCAGCTTGCGGGATTTCGACCTCTGCGATCAAAATCCTGGGCAGATGGTCATCTATGGCATTTGAATCCTATATAAGACCAGATTCAAAAACTATCCTGGATGCTCAGCAAGCATTCTCTACAAGCTTAAGGTACTTCATTGTACATACTGGTGGTGGTGGCATAAGTATAGGTATATATAGCATGGCTTCGGAAAGCCTCATTCAGCTCGTTATCTTCTGGTGAAATCTGTTGGCTTGAGCAAGTTAGGCTTCAGGGATACATTCATCGGCTTGTGCAAGCCGCATATTAGCCAGTGCTGGCTCGGCGTTATTTATATATATGATGGTTATTTTATTATTTCTTTTTGTGCTGTTGCATGCCCTCGTAGCCTGTGCAGGCTCCAGGAACACATTCATGGGCTCGTGCGAGTCTCATATTAGCCAGTGCTGGCTTGTCGTTATTTATATATATGTCGTTTATTTTATTATTTCTTTCTGTGCTTTTGCAAGCCCTCGTAGCCGTGCAGGCTCCAGGAACATATTCATGGGCTCGCGCGAGTCTCATATTAGCCAGTGCTGGCTTGTCGTTATTTATATATATGTCGTTTATTTTATTATTTCTTTTTGTGCTTTTGCAAGCCCTCGTAGCCGTGCAGGCTCCAGGAACATAGTCATGGCTCGTGCGAGTCTCATATTAGCCAGTGCTGGCCTGTCGTTATTTATATATATGTTGTTTATTTTATTATTTCTTTCTGTGCTTTTGCAAGCCCTCGCAGCCTGCGCATGCTCCAGGAACATATTCATAGGCTCGTGCGAGTCTCCTATCGGACCGCGCAGGCCCCGTTGTTATTTATATATATGTTATTATTTTGCTCAGCAAACGTTCAGCCTGTGCAGGCTTCTGTAAATCCTATGCTTCGCAAGCCTCTTATGTGCTTTTGGAGGTTTCAGTTAAAACATTGATATTTAACTATAACCTTTATAATACCATTTATGCTATCTTCAGAAGAAGTCACGTACAATGCAACCTCACGTATGTCCAAACATGCTGACCCTTGCTTACTCTCTCCTTTAGGAACTCCAGTGAGATTCCTTATCCGGTGGGTTTATTTCCAATTACTTCTTCTTTGGGGTAGGCTCCGCTCCTGCCTTATCTTCAGGCAGGAACTCCAGAATCATTTTGCCATGATTTCTTCATCGGACGGGGCCTACGCCCAAACTACTATACAATACAAATATATTGTTACATAATAAATATCATATATTGTTCTATGTTTCACGAGTCTTTCTGGTAGAAATGCAAGCTTTGCGCAAGTTCTACCAGGAAGACTCCTCACGTCATAATCAATTACCAGTTAGCCTATCATCCCTCAGCACGTAGTATAAAAGGATTGTACTTACCTTCTCTTTCGTTCACAGAAACTAACGCACGAGTGAAAACCCCCATCCTCCCCTCCACCACCACCAGGTCTGGCCCCGTCCTCAGTCCGGGGGTAGGCTCCGCTCCTGCCTTATCTTCAGGCAGGAACTCCAGAATCATTTTGCCATGATTCCTTCATCGGACGGGGCCTACGCCCAAACTACTATACAATACAAATATATTGTTACATAATAAATATCATATATTGTTCTATGTTTCACAAGTCTTTTTGGTAGAAATGCATTTTCACACACTACACCGGCCTGTAGTGTTCTAGCAGTGTAAGGTTGAGAGTGAGTAGCGGTGTGATGCAGGCCTCTTTGAAAGCAGTGGGAAATGTCCCAGTGGTGAGCAAAGAGTTGATGATGCGGGTCAGACCAGGCACAACTGCTGGAGAGATGGCATGGAGGAGATGGGTGGGGACGGGATCCAGTGGGCAGGTGGTAGGGTGGTTGGAACCAATGACCTTGGAAACATCATCTTCAGACATAGGAGAAAAGGCGGGTGATGGTGGCGTAGAAAATTGGCTGTTGATGGCGGTAGTTTTCTTTACGAAGAACGATGCAAAATCATCAGCCGTTAACTCCGATGAAGGTGTGGGAGCAGGCGGACAGAGGAGAGCAGATAAGGTTTTTAAGAGTGTACGAGAGTCAGGAGAGTTGCTGATCTTCGAGTGGTTATAATCAGTTTTTGCAGAGGTGACGTCAACGGAGAAAGTAGAGAGAGAGAGGTCAGTAAGGTCTTTTGACTTGTGCCATTTTCTCTCAGCTGACCGGAGGCTGGTGCGATGCTCACGTGGTACATCCGATAACCAGGGGGCAGACAGGGATGCACGGATTGGTCCAGATGTAAGAGGGCATATGTTGTCCTAGCAGGATGTAAGCGTGGAACACAGAGTGTCTGTGGCACTGTTGGTATTCAAAAGTGAGAGCTCCTCAGAGGGGGGGAGTGCAGACAAGACAGCAGAGGAAAAGCAGGAGGGAGGGACCGTAGGTAGCGCCGGAAAGTGACCAGCGGTAAGACATCTGCGTTGTCTGGAGCGGTGAGGTCGGGGGTGACAAAGAAGTGATCAGACGTGTGCAGCGGAGTGACCTGAGAGTGATGAGTGGAGCATTTCTCGAATCATCCTTGTCATTTGCAAAACAGTAAGTGCATTTCTGGTTTTGATTGTTTGATTGCAAGAGACGGCACATGATTCACGTTAACGCTTTTACTGTTTGTACAATAATTTATTGACAGACAGTGTCATTGTGATGCAGACAGGAAAAGACAGCACTGCATAGCACAAACAAATGTAGAAATCTGAACATACAACGGGGTTGAGTAGGGTGAGAGGAACTCCACCAGCATCCTGTTGTGGGCCGCAAACCATTGCCTGATGATGTTGGAGCGATGGAAACTGACATTGTCCCAAACTAACACGTACTTTGGCAGGTCATCTCCAATCTGCCCCCTCTCTTGTTCAGGGATGAGATCCCTGTAGAGAGTGTCAAAAGACTGTTTAGGTGTGAAAAGGGGCCGTCTGCAACACAGTGAAGTTGTCTTGCAGTCCTCTGTGGAAAGAATATAGCAATGCAAAACACTAAATTGAGTAAAATAAAATGCCACTGTTTACTTAAAGTATACTTACTGTATATTGTAAAACTAGTGCTTAAATGTCGTGGGGATTATACTATTCTACAGAGACCCATTATAATGCATTTTGATCAACATGACATAAGCAATTGATAATGTAGGAATCTGCACAGAATTTTGTCATAATCATTTGCATGGATGTACCAAAGCATTTGCAACTTGTTCAAATAAATGAGAAAATGCTTGTTTGATGTGCACACGTGACACAAGGATGTAAGGATTGAACAAGAAGTTTTGAGAATTTCAAATCGGATCAGAGAAATGTACCAAATTGACTTAGAAAAAACTGTATTTAAAGTGGGGGGGGGTACTTTTGGGGCAGTTTTGTTTCACCCAAGTGTCCCATTTCCACCCCTCTCAAACTAATGCATGGATGCATATAGCCAGAAACAATTCATTTGATGCATGCAAAGAAGCAACACTGTGTGTCTCAAGAAGCATTTATTCATGATTACGTAGACATGCTAAAATTTCAAGGCCACACACTACACATTACACATTACACATGACATTACACCTTTCATAAAATTTACATTTAGCAGACGTTTTTATCCAAAGCGACTTACAGACGAGGAAACATTGGAAGCAATTATAACAATATAGGCAACAAAATGCATAAGTTAATTAAATCCAGTCCATTAAAGCCTAGCACAGTATACAAAGCTAAGAATAGTGAGGTAAGTAAAAAAATAATTTTTTAAGAAGACAGAAAATAATAAGAGGTTAAAATCAGTCATCTACATTTTGACGGAAGATATGCATTTTCACACACTACACCGGCCTGTAGTGTTCTAGCAGTGTAAGGTTGAGAGTGAGTTTCTTCAGTAGCGGTGTGATGCAGGCCTCTTTGAAAGCAGTGGGAAATGTCCCAGTGGTGAGCAAAGAGTTGATGATGCGGGTCAGACCATGCACAACTGCTGGAGAGATGGCATGGAGGAGATGGGTGGGGATGGGATCCAGTGGGCAGGTGGTAGGGTGGTTGGAACCAATGACCTTGGAAACATCATCTTCAGACATAGGAGAAAAGGCGGGTGATGGTGGCGTAGAAAATTGGCTGTTGATGGCGGTAGTTTTCTTTACGAAGAACGATGCAAAATCATCAGCCGTTAACTCCGATGAAGGTGTGGGAGCAGGCGGACAGAGGAGAGCAGAGAAGGTTTTTAAGAGTGTGTGAGAGTCAGGAGAGTTGCTGATCTTCGAGTGGTTATAATCAGTTTTTGCAGAGATGACGTCAACGGAGAAAGTAGAGAGAGAGAGGTCAGTATGGTCTTTTGACTTGTGCCATTTTCTCTCAGCTGACCGGAGGCTGGTGCGATGCTCACGTGGTACATCCGATAACCAGGGGGCAGACAGGGATGCACGGGCTGGTCCAGATGCAAGAGGTTATATGTTGTCCAAGCAGGATGTAAGCGTGGAACACAGAGTGTCTGTGGCACTGTTGGTATTCAAAAGTGAGAGCTCCTCAGAGGGGGGGAGTGCAGACAAGACAGCAGAGGAAAAGCAGGAGGGAGGGACCGTAGGTAGCGCCGGAAAGTGACCAGCGGTAAGACATCTGCGTTGTCTGGAGCGGTGAGGTCGGGGGTGACAAAGAAGTGATCAGACGTGTGCAGCGGAGTGACCTGAGAGTGATGAGTGGAGCATTTCTCTAATCATCCTTGTCATTTGCAAAACAGTAAGTGCATTTCTGGTTTTGATTGTTTGATTGCAAGAGACGGCACATGATTCACGTTAACGCTTTTACTGTTTGTACAATAATTTATTGACAGACAGTGTCATTGTGATGCAGACAGGAAAAGACAGCACTGCATAGCACAAACAAATGTAGAAATCTGAACATAAGACAATCTCCTTAGGGAAAACTGTACATGCAGTGCAGTGGAATTACAGTGCAGTCTTCCTACACCTCCTGACGTTCCTGTCTTTTGGGCAACGGATTCTCATCCACATCACAACAAATATCTTCTCTTGCGAAACAGCGTGAAAATCATCTTTCAGAGTGTCTAATCCAGCCTCTGCAGGCATCAGCTGTGATGTCATCACACGTTACATCCATGGCAGCCAGAAGGGTCATCTGTGTATGCGGCTGGCGATCATATACTTTTAATCTTCATGCTGAGAAAAATTCCTCAACGTGGTTGAGTAGGGTGAGAGGAACTCCACCAGCATCCTGTTGTGGGCCGCAAACCATTGCCTGATGATGTTGGAGCGATGGAAACTGACATTGTCCCAAACTAACACGTACTTTGGCAGGTCATCTCCAATCTGCCCCCTCTCTTGTTCAGGGATGAGATCCCTGTAGAGAGTGTCAAAAGACTGTTTAGGTGTGAAAAGGGGCCGTCTGCAACACAGTGAAGTTGTCTTGCAGTCCTATGTGGAAAGAATATAGCAATGCAAAACACTAAATTGAGTAAAATAAAATGCCACTGTTTACTTAAAGTATACTTACTGTATATTGTAAAACTAGTGCTTAAATGTCGTGGGGATTATACTATTCTACAGAGACCCATTATAATGCATTTTGATCAACATGACATAAGCAATTGATAATGTAGGAATCTGCACAGAATTTTGTCATAATCATTTGCATGGATGTACCAAAGCATTTGCAACTTGTTCAAAGAAATGAGAAAATGCTTGTTTGATGTGCACACGTGACACAAGGATGTAAGGATTGAACAAGAAGTTTTGAGAATTTCAAATCGGATCAGAGAAATGTACCAAATTGACTTAGAAAAAACTGTATTTAAAGTGGGGGGGGTACTTTTGGGGCAGTTTTGTTTCACCCAAGTGTCCCATTTCCACCCCTCTCAAACTAATGCATGGATGCATATAGCCAGAAACAATTCATTTGATGCATGCAAAGAAGCAACACTGTGTGTCTCAAGAAGCATTTATTCATGATTACGTAGACATGCTAAAATTTCAAGGCCACACACTACACATTACACATTACACATGACATTACACATTTCATAAAATTTACATTTAGTTATTTAGCAGACGTTTTTATCCAAAGCGACTTACAGACGAGGAAACATTGGAAGCAATTATAACAATATAGGCAACAAAATGCATAAGTTAATTAAATCCAGTCCATTAAAGCCTAGCACAGTATACAAAGCTAAGAATAGTGAGGTAAGTAAAAAAATAATTTTTTAAGAAGAAAGAAAATAATAAGAGGTTAAAATCAGTCATCTACATTTTGACGGAAGATATGCATTTTCACACACTACACCGGCCTGTAGTGTTCTAGCAGTGTAAGGTTGAGAGTGAGTTTCTTCAGTAGCGGTGTGATGCAGGCCTCTTTGAAAGCAGTGGGAAATGTCCCGGTGGTGAGCAAAGAGTTGATGATGCAGGTCAGACCAGGCACAACTGCTGGAGAGATGGCATGGAGGAGATGGGTGGGGATGGGATCCAGTGGGCAAGTGGTAGGGTGGTTGGAACCAATGACCTTGGAAACATCATCTTCAGACATAGGAGAAAAGGCGGGTGATGGTGGCGTAGAAAATTGGCTGTTGATGGCGGTAGTTTTCTTTACGAAGAACGATGTAAAATCATCAGCCGTTAACTCCGATGAAGGTGTGGGAGCAGGCGGACAGAGGAGAGCAGAGAAGGTTTTTAAGAGTGTGCGAGAGTCAGGAGAGTTGCTGATCGTCGAGTGGTTATAATCAGTTTTTGCAGAGGTGACGTCAACGGAGAAAGTAGAGAGAAGAGACTGGTAGAGAGAGAGAGGTCAGTATGGTCTTTTGATTTGTGCCATTTTCTCTCAGCTGACCGGAGGCTGGTGCGATGCTCACGTGGTACATCCGATAACCAGGGGGCAGACAGGGATGCACGGGCTGGTCCAGATGTAAGAGGGCATATGTTGTCCAAGCAGGATGTAAGCGTGGAACACAGAGTGTCTGTGGCACTGTTGGTATTCAAAAGAGAGAGCTCCTCAGAGGGGGGAGTGCAGACAAGACAGCAGAGGAAAAGCAGGAGGGAGGGACCGTAGGTAGCGCCGGAAAGTGACCAGCGGTAAGACATCTGCGTTGTCTGGAGCGGTGAGGTCGGGGGTGAGAAAGAAGTGATCAGACGTGTGCAGCGGAGTGACCTGAGAGTGATGAGTGGAGCATTTCTCGAATCATCCTTGTCATTTGCAAAACAGTAAGTGCATTTCTGGTTTTGATTGTTTGATTGCAAGAGACGGCACATGATTCACGTTAACGCTTTTACTGTTTGTACAATAATTTATTGACAGACAGTGTCATTGTGATGCAGACAGGAAAAGACAGCACTGCATAGCACAAACAAATGTAGAAATCTGAACATAAGACAATCTCCTTAGGGAAAACTGTACATGCAGTGCAGTGGAATTACAGTGCAGTCTTCCTACACCTCCTGACGTTCCTGTCTTTTGGGCAACGGATTCTCATCCACATCACAACAAATATCTTCTCTTGCGATACAGCGTGAAAATCATCTTTCAGAGTGTCTAATCCAGCCTCTGCAGGCATCAGCTGAGATGTCATCACACGTTACATCCATGGCAGCCAGAAGGGTCATCTGTGTATGCGGCTGGCCATCATATACTTTTAATCTTCATGCTGAGAAAAATTCCTCAACGGGGTTGAGTAGGGTGAGAGGAACTCCACCAGCATCCTGTTGTGGGCCGCAAACCATTGCCTGATGATGTTGGAGCGATGGAAACTGACATTGTCCCAAACTAACACGTACTTTGGCAGGTCATCTCCAATCTGCCCCCTCTCTTGTTCAGGGATGAGATCCCTGTAGAGAGTGTCAAAAGACTGTTTAGGTGTGAAAAGGGGCCGTCTGCAACACAGTGAAGTTGTCTTGCAGTCCTATGTGGAAAGAATATAGCAATGCAAAACACTAAATTGAGTAAAATAAAATGCCACTGTTTACTTAAAGTATACTTACTGTATATTGTAAAACTAGTGCTTAAATGTCGTGGGGATTATACTATTCTACAGAGACCCATTATAATGCATTTTGATCAACATGACATAAGCAATTGATAATGTAGGAATCTGAACAGAATTTTGTCATAATCATTTGCATGGATGTACCAAAGCATTTGCAACTTGTTCAAAGAAATGAGAAAATGCTTGTTTGATGTGCACACGTGACACAAGGATGTAAGGATTGAACAAGAAGTTTTGAGAATTTCAAATCGGATCAGAGAAATGTACCAAATTGACTTAGAAAAAACTGTATTTAAAGTGGGGGGGGGGTACTTTTGGGGCAGTTTTGTTTCACCCAAGTGTCCCATTTCCACCCCTCTCAAACTAATGCATGGATGCATATAGCCAGAAACAATTCATTTGATGCATGCAAAGAAGCAACACTGTGTGTCTCAAGAAGCATTTATTCATGATTACGTAGACATGCTAAAATTTCAAGGCCACACACTACACATTACAAATGACTTTACACATTTCATAAAATTTACATTTAGTCATTTAGCAGACGTTTTTATCCAAAGCGACTTACAGACGAGGAAACATTGGAAGCAATTATAACAATATAGGCAACAAAATGCATAAGTTAATTAAATCCAGTCCATTAAAGCCTAGCACAGTATACAAAGCTAAGAATAGTGAGGTAAGTAAAAAAATAATTTTTTAAGAAGACAGAAAATAAGAAGAGGTTAAAATCAGTCATCTACATTTTGACGGAAGATATGCATTTTCACACACTACACCGGCCTGTAGTGTTCTAGCAGTGTAAGGTTGAGAGTGAGTTTCTTCAGTAGCGGTGTGATGCAGGCCTCTTTGAAAGCAGTGGGAAATGTCCCAGTGGTGAGCAAAGAGTTGATGATGCGGGTCAGACCAGGCACAACTGCTGGAGAGATGGCATGGAGGAGATGGGTGGGGATGGGATCCAGTGGGCAGGTGGTAGGGTGGTTGGAACCAATGACCTTGGAAACATCATCTTCAGACATAGGAGAAAAGGCGGGTGATGGTGGCGTAGAAAATTGGCTGTTGATGGCGGTAGTTTTCTTTACGAAGAACGATGCAAAATCATCAGCCGTTAACTCCGATGAAGGTGTGGGAGCAGGCGGACAGAGGAGAGCAGAGAAGGTTTTTAAGAGTGTGCGAGAGTCAGGAAAGTTGCTGATCTTCGAGTGGTTATAATCAGTTTTTGCAGAGGTGACGTCAACGGAGAAAGTAGAGAGGTCAGTATGGTCTTTTGACTTGTGCCATTTTCTCTCAGCTGACCGGAGGCTGGTGCGATGCTCACGTGGTACATCCGATAACCAGGGGGCAGACAGGGATGCACGGGCTGGTCCAGATGTAAGAGGGCATATGTTGTCCAAGCAGGATGTAAGCGTGGAACACAGAGTGTCTGTGGCACTGTTGGTATTCAAAAGAGAGAGCTCCTCAGAGGGGGGGAGTGCAGACAAGACAGCAGAGGAAAAGCAGGAGGGAGGGACCGTAGGTAGCGCCGGAAAGTGACCAGCGGTAAGACATCTGCGTTGTCTGGAGCGGTGAGGTCGGGGGTGACAAAGAAGTGATCAGACGTGTGCAGCGGAGTGACCTGAGAGTGATGAGTGGAGCATTTCTCGAATCATCCTTGTCATTTGCAAAACAGTAAGTGCATTTCTGGTTTTGATTGTTTGATTGCAAGAGACGGCACATGATTCACGTTAACGCTTTTACTGTTTGTACAATAATTTATTGACAGACAGTGTCATTGTGATGCAGACAGGAAAAGACAGCACTGCATAGCACAAACAAATGTAGAAATCTGAACATAAGACAATCTCCTTAGGGAAAACTGTACATACAGTGCAGTGGAATTACAGTGCAGTCTTCCTACACCTCCTGACGTTCCTGCCTTTTGGGCAACGGATTCTCATCCACATCACAACAAATATCTTCTCTTGCGATACAGCGTGAAAATCATCTTTCAGAGTGTCTAATCCAGCCTCTGCAGGCATCAGCTGTGATGTCATCACACGTTACATCCATGGCAGCCAGAAGGGTCATCTGTGTATGCGGCTGGCGATCATATACTTTTAATCTTCATGCTGAGAAAAATTCCTCAATGTGGTTGAGTAGGGTGAGAGGAACTCCACCAGCATCCTGTTGTGGGCCGCAAACCATTGCCTGATGATGTTGGAGCGATGGAAACTGACATTGTCCCAAACTAACACGTACTTTGGCAGGTCATCTCCAATCTGCCCCCTCTCTTGTTCAGGGATGAGATCCCTGTAGAGAGTGTCAAAAGACTGTTTAGGTGTGAAAAGGGGCCGTCTGCAACACAGTGAAGTTGTCTTGCAGTCCTATGTGGAAAGAATATAGCAATGCAAAACACTAAATTGAGTAAAATAAAATGCCACCGTTTACTTAAAGTATACTTACTGTATATTGTAAAACTAGTGCTTAAATGTCATGGGGATTATACTATTCTACAGAGACCCATTATAATGCATTTTGATCAACATGACATAAGCAATTGATAATGTAGGAATCTGCACAGAATTTTGTCATAATCATTTGCATGGATGTACCAAAGCATTTGTAACTTGTTCAAAGAAATGAGAAAATGCTTGTTTGATGTGCACACGTGACACAAGGATGTAAGGATTGAACAAGAAGTTTTGAGAATTTCAAATCGGATCAGAGAAATGTACCAAATTGACTTAGAAAAAACTGTATTTAAAGTGGGGGGTGGGGTACTTTTGGGGCAGTTTTGTTTCACCCAAGTGTCCCTTTTCCACCCCTCTCAAACTAATGCATGGATGCATATAGCCAGAAACAATTCATTTGATGCATGCAAAGAAGCAACACTGTGTGTCTCAAGAAGCATTTATTCATGATTACGTAGACATGCTAAAATTTCAAGGCCACACACTACACATTACACATGACATTACACATTTCATAAAATTTACATTTAGTCATTTAGCAGACGTTTTTATCCAAAGCGACTTACAGACGAGGAAACATTGGAAGCAATTATAACTATATAGGCAACAAAATGCATAAGTTAATTAAATCCAGTCCATTAAAGCCTAGCACAGTATACAAAGCTAAGAACAGTGAGGTAAGTAAAAAAATACTTTTTTAAGAAGACAGAAAATAAGAAGAGGTTAAAATCAGTCATCTACATTTTGACGGAAGATATGCATTTTCACACACTACACCGGCCTGTAGTGTTCTAGCAGTGTAAGGTTGAGAGTGAGTTTCTTCAGTAGCGGTGTGATGCAGGCCTCTTTGAAAGCAGTGGGAAATGTCCCAGTGGTGAGCAAAGAGTTGATGATGCGGGTCAGACCAGGCACAACTGCTGGAGAGATGGCATGGAGGAGATGGGTGGGGATGGGATCCAGTGGGCAGGTGGTAGGGTGGTTGGAACCAATGACCTTGGAAACATCATCTTCAGACATAGGAGAAAAGGCGGGTGATGGTGGCGTAGAAAATTGGCTGTTGATGGCGGTAGTTTTCTTTACGAAGAACGATGCAAAATCATCAGCCGTTAACTCAGATGAAGGTGTGGGAGCAGGCGGACAGAGGAGAGCAGAGAAGGTTTTTAAGAGTGTGCGAGAGTCAGGAAAGTTGCTGATCTTCGAGTGGTTATAATCAGTTTTTGCAGAGGTGACGTCAACGGAGAAAGTAGAGAGAGAGAGGTCAGTATGGTCTTTTGACTTGTGCCATTTTCTCTCAGCTGACCGGAGGCTGGTGCGATGCTCACGTGGTACATCCGATAACCAGGGGGCAGACAGGGATGCACGGGCTGGTCCAGATGTAAGAGGGCATATGTTGTCCAAGCAGGATGTAAGCGTGGAACACAGAGTGTCTGTGGCACTGTTGGTATTCAAAAGAGAGAGCTCCTCAGAGGGGGGGAGTGCAGACAAGACAGCAGAGGAAAAGCAGGAGGGAGGGACCGTAGGTAGCGCCGGAAAGTGACCAGCGGTAAGACATCTGCGTTGTCTGGAGCGGTGAGGTCGGGGGTGACAAAGAAGTGATCAGACGTGTGCAGCGGAGTGACCTGAGAGTGATGAGTGGAGCATTTCTCGAATCATCCTTGTCATTTGCAAAACAGTAAGTGCATTTCTGGTTTTGATTGTTTGATTGCAAGAGACGGCACATGATTCACGTTAACGCTTTTACTGTTTGTACAATAATTTATTGACAGACAGTGTCATTGTGATGCAGACAGGAAAAGACAGCACTGCATAGCACAAACAAATGTAGAAATCTGAACATAAGACAATCTCCTTAGGGAAAACTGTACATGCAGTGCAGTGGAATTACAGTGCAGTCTTCCTACACCTCCTGACGTTCCTGTCTTTTGGGCAACGGATTCTCATCCACATCACAACAAATATCTTCTCTTGCGATACAGCGTGAAAATCATCTTTCAGAGTGTCTAATCCAGCCTCTGCAGGCATCAGCTGTGATGTCATCACACGTTACATCCATGGCAGCCAGAAGGGTCATCTGTGTATGCGGCTGGCGATCATATACTTTTAATCTTCATGCTGAGAAAAATTCCTCAACGTGGTTGAGTAGGGTGAGAGGAACTCCACCAGCATCCTGTTGTGGGCCGCAAACCATTGCCTGATGATGTTGGAGCGATGGAAACTGACATTGTCCCAAACTAACACGTACTTTGGCAGGTCATCTCCAATCTGCCCCCTCTCTTGTTCAGGGATGAGATCCCTGTAGAGAGTGTCAAAAGACTGTTTAGGTGTGAAAAGGGGCCGTCTGCAACACAGTGAAGTTGTCTTGCAGTCCTATGTGGAAAGAATATAGCAATGCAAAACACTAAATTGAGTAAAATAAAATGCCACCGTTTACTTAAAGTATACTTACTGTATATTGTAAAACTAGTGCTTAAATGTCGTGGGGATTATACTATTCTACAGAGACCCATTATAATGCATTTTGATCAACATGACATAAGCAATTGATAATGTAGGAATCTGCACAGAATTTTGTCATAATCATTTGCATGGATGTACCAAAGCATTTGTAACTTGTTCAAAGAAATGAGAAAATGCTTGTTTGATGTGCACACGTGACACAAGGATGTAAGGATTGAACAAGAAGTTTTGAGAATTTCCAATCGGATCTGAGAAATGTACCAAATTGACTTAGAAAAAACTGTATTTAAAGTGGGGGGGGGTACTTTTGGGGCAGTTTTGTTTCACCCAAGTGTCCCATTTCCACCCCTCTCAAACTAATGCATGGATGCATATAGCCAGAAACAATTCATTTGATGCATGCAAAGAAGCAACACTGTGTGTCTCAAGAAGCATTTATTCATGATTACGTAGACATGCTAAAATTTCAAGGCCACACACTACACATTACACATTACACATGACATTACACATTTCATAAAATTTACATTTAGTCATTTAGCAGACGTTTTTATCCAAAGCGACTTACAGACGAGGAAACATTGGAAGCAATTATAACAATATAGGCAACAAAATGCATAAGTTAATTAAATCCAGTCCATTAAAGCCTAGCACAGTATACAAAGCTAAGAATAGTGAGGTAAGTAAAAAAATAATTTTTTAAGAAGACAGAAAATAATAAGAGGTTAAAATCAGTCATCTACATTTTGACGGAAGATATGCATTTTCACACACTACACTGGCCTGTAGTGTTCTAGCAGTGTAAGGTTGAGAGTGAGTTTCTTCAGTAGCGGTGTGATGCAGGCCTCTTTGAAAGCAGTGGGAAATGTCCCAGTGGTGAGCAAAGAGTTGATGATGCGGGTCAGACCATGCACAACTGCTGGAGAGATGGCATGAAGGAGATGGGTGGGGATGGGATCCAGTGGGCAGGTGGTAGGGTGGTTGGAACCAATGACCTTGGAAACATCATCTTCAGACATAGGAGAAAAGGCGGGTGATGGTGGCGTAGAAAATTGGCTGTTGATGGCGGTAGTTTTCTTTACGAAGAACGATGCAAAATCATCAGCCGTTAACTCCGATGAAGGTGTGGGAGCAGGCGGACAGAGGAGAGCAGAGAAGGTTTTTAAGAGTGTGCGAGAGTCAGGAGAGTTGCTGATCTTCGAGTGGTTATAATCAGTTTTTGCAGAGGTGACGTCAACGGAGAAAGTAGAGAGAGAGAGGTCAGTATGGTCTTTTGACTTGTGCCATTTTCTCTCAGCTGACCGGAGGCTGGTGCGATGCTCACGTGGTACATCCGATAACCAGGGGGCAGACAGGGATGCACGGGCTGGTCCAGATGTAAGAGGGCATATGTTGTCCAAGCAGGATGTAAGCGTGGAACACAGAGTGTCTGTGGCACTGTTGGTATTCAAAAGAGAGAGCTCCTCAGAGGGGGGGAGTGCAGACAAGACAGCAGAGGAAAAGCAGGAGGGAGGGACCGTAGGTAGCGCCGGAAAGTGACCAGCGGTAAGACATCTGCGTTGTCTGGAGCGGTGAGGTCGGGGGGTGACAAAGAAGTGAGCAGACGTGTGCAGCGGAGTGACCTGAGAGTGATGAGTGGAGCATTTCTCGAATCATCCTTGTCATTTGCAAAACAGTAAGTGCATTTCTGGTTTTGATTGTTTGATTGCAAGAGACGGCACATGATTCACGTTAACGCTTTTACTGTTTGTACAATAATTTATTGACAGACAGTGTCATTGTGATGCAGACAGGAAAAGACAGCACTGCATAGCACAAACAAATGTAGAAATCTGAACATAAGACAATCTCCTTAGGGAAAACTGTACATGCAGTGCAGTGGAATTACAGTGCAGTCTTCCTACACCTCCTGACGTTCCTGTCTTTTGGGCAACGGATTCTCATCCACATCACAACAAATATCTTCTCTTGCGATACAGCGTGAAAATCATCTTTCAGAGTGTCTAATCCAGCCTCTGCAGGCATCAGCTGTGATGTCATCACACGTTACATCCATGGCAGCCAGAAGGGTCATCTGTGTATGCGGCTGGCCATCATATACTTTTAATCTTCATGCTGAGAAAAATTCCTCAACGGGGTTGAGTAGGGTGAGAGGAACTCCACCAGCATCCTGTTGTGGGCCGCAAACCATTGCCTGATGATGTTGGAGCGATGGAAACTGACATTGTCCCAAACTAACACGTACTTTGGCAGGTCATCTCCAATCTGCCCCCTCTCTTGTTCAGGGATGAGATCCCTGTAGAGAGTGTCAAAAGACTGTTTAGGTGTGAAAAGGGGCCGTCTGCAACACAGTGAAGTTGTCTTGCAGTCCTATGTGGAAAGAATATAGCAATGCAAAACACTAAATTGAGTAAAATAAAATGCCACTGTTTACTTAAAGTATACTTACTGTATATTGTAAAACTAGTGCTTAAATGTCGTGGGGATTATACTATTCTACAGAGACCCATTATAATGCATTTTGATCAACATGACATAAGCAATTGATAATGTAGGAATCTGCACAGAATTTTGTCATAATCATTTGCATGGATGTACCAAAGCATTTGCAACTTGTTCAAAGAAATGAGAAAATGCTTGTTTGATGTGCACACGTGACACAAGGATGTAAGGATTGAACAAGAAGTTTTGAGAATTTCAAATCGGATCAGAGAAATGTACCAAATTGACTTAAAAAAAACTGTATTTAAAGTGGGGGGGGGGTACTTTTGGGGCAGTTTTGTTTCACCCAAGTGTCCCATTTCCACCCCTCTCAAACTAATGCATGGATGCATATAGCCAGAAACAATTCATTTGATGCATGCAAAGAAGCAACACTGTGTGTCTCAAGAAGCATTTATTCATGATTACGTAGACATGCTAAAATTTCAAGGCCACACACTACACATTACACATTACACATGACATTACACATTTCATAAAATTTACATTTAGTCATTTAGCAGACGTTTTTATCCAAAGCGACTTACAGACGAGGAAACATTGGAAGCAATTATAACAATATAGGCAACAAAATGCATAAGTTAATTAAATCCAGTCCATTAAAGCCTAGCACAGTATACAAAGCTAAGAATAGTGAGGTAAGTAAAAAAATAATTTTTTAAGAAGACAGAAAATAAGAAGAGGTTAAAATCAGTCATCTACATTTTGACGGAAGATATGCATTTTCACACACTACACCGGCCTGTAGTGTTCTAGCAGTGTAAGGTTGAGAGTGAGTTTCTTCAGTAGCGGTGTGATGCAGGCCTCTTTGAAAGCAGTGGGAAATGTCCCAGTGGTGAGCAAAGAGTTGATGATGCGAGTCAGACCAGGCACAACTGCTGGAGAGATGGCATGGAGGAGATGGGTGGGGATGGGATCCAGTGGGCAGGTGGTAGGGTGGTTGGAACCAATGACCTTGGAAACATCATCTTCAGACATAGGAGAAAAGGCGGGTGATGGTGGCGTAGAAAATTGGCTGTTGATGGCGGTAGTTTTCTTTACGAAGAACGATGCAAAATCATCAGCCGTTAACTCCGATGAAGGTGTGGGAGCAGGCGGACAGAGGAGAGCAGAGAAGGTTTTTAAGAGTGTGCGAGAGTCAGGAGAGTTGCTGATCTTCGAGTGGTTATAATCAGTTTTTGCAGAGGTGACGTCAACGGAGAAAGTAGAGAGAGAGAGGTCAGTATGGTCTTTTGACTTGTGCCATTTTCTCTCAGCTGACCGGAGGCTGGTGCGATGCTCACGTGGTACATCCGATAACCAGGGGGCAGACAGGGATGCACGGGCTGGTCCAGATGTAAGAGGGCATATGTTGTCCAAGCAGGATGTAAGCGTGGAACACAGAGTGTCTGTGGCACTGTTGGTATTCAAAAGAGAGAGCTCCTCAGAGGGGGGGAGTGCAGACAAGACAGCAGAGGAAAAGCAGGAGGGAGGGACCGTAGGTAGCGCCGGAAAGTGACCAGCGGTAAGACATCTGCGTTGTCTGGAGCGGTGAGGTCGGGGGTGACAAAGAAGTGATCAGACGTGTGCAGCGGAGTGACCTGAGAGTGATGAGTGGAGCATTTCTCGAATCATCCTTGTCATTTGCAAAACAGTAAGTGCATTTCTGGTTTTGATTGTTTGATTGCAAGAGACGGCACATGATTCACGTTAACGCTTTTACTGTTTGTACAATAATTTATTGACAGACAGTGTCATTGTGATGCAGACAGGAAAAGACAGCACTGCATAGCACAAACAAATGTAGAAATCTGAACATAAGACAATCTCCTAAGGGAAAACTGTACATGCAGTGCAGTGGAATTACAGTGCAGTCTTCCTACACCTCCTGACGTTTCTGTCTTTTGGGCAACGGATTCTCATCCACATCACAACAAATATCTTCTCTTGCGATACAGCGTGAAAATCATCTTTCAGAGTGTCTAATCCAGCCTCTGCAGGCATCAGCTGTGATGTCATCACACGTTACATCCATGGCAGCCAGAAGGGTCATCTGTGTATGGGGCTGGCGATCATATACTTTTAATCTTCATGCTGAGAAAAATTCCTCAACGTGGTTGAGTAGGGTGAGAGGAACTCCACTAGCATCCTGTTGTGGGCCGCAAACCATTGCCTGATGATGTTGGAGCGATGGAAACTGACATTGTCCCAAACTAACACGTACTTTGGCAGGTCATCTCCAATCTGCCCCCTCTCTTGTTCAGGGATGAGATCCCTGTAGAGAGTGTCAAAAGACTGTTTAGGTGTGAAAAGGGGCCGTCTGCAACACAGTGAAGTTGTCTTGCAGTCCTATGTGGAAAGAATATAGCAATGCAAAACACTAAATTGAGTAAAATAAAACGCCACCGTTTACTTAAAGTATACTTACTGTATATTGTAAAACTAGTGCTTAAATGTCGTGGGGATTATACTATTTTACAGAGACCCATTATAATGCATTTTGATCAACATGACATAAGCAATTGATAATGTAGGAATCTGCACAGACTTTTGTCATAATCATTTGCATGGATGTACCAAAGCATTTGCAACTTGTTCAAAGAAATTAGAAAATGCTTGTTTGATGTGCACACGTGACACAAGGATGTAAGGATTGAACAAGAAGTTTTGAGAATTTCCAATCGGATCTGAGAAATGTACCAAATTGACTTAGAAAAAACTGTATTTAAAGTGGGGGGGTTACTTTTGGGGCAGTTTTGTTTCACCCAAGTGTCCCATTTCCACCCCTCTCAAACTAATGCATGGATGCATATAGCCAGAAACAATTCATTTGATGCATGCAAAGAAGCAACACTGTGTGTCTCAAGAAGCATTTATTCATGATTACGTAGACATGCTAAAATTTCAAGGCCACACACTACACATTACACATTACACATGACATTACACATTTCATAAAATGTACATTTAGTCATTTAGCAGACGTTTTTTTCCAAAGCGACTTACAGACGAGGAAACATTGGAAGCAATTATAACAATATAGGCAACAAAATGCATAAGTTAATTAAATCCAGTCCATTAAAGCCTAGCACAGTATACAAAGCTAAGAATAGTGAGGTAAGTAAAAAAATATTTTTTTAAGAAGACAGAAAATAATAAGAGGTTAAAATCAGTCATCTACATTTTGACGGAAGATATGCATTTTCACACACTACACCGGCCTGTAGTGTTCTAGCAGTGTAAGGTTGAGAGTGAGTTTCTTCAGTAGCGGTGTGATGCAGGCCTCTTTGAAAGCAGTGGGAAATGTCCCAGTGGTGAGCAAAGAGTTGATGATGCGGGTCAGACCAGGCACAACTGCTGGAGAGATGGCATGGAGGAGATGGGTGGGGATGGGATCCAGTGGGCAGGTGGTAGGGTGGTTGGAACCAATGACCTTGGAAACATCATCTTCAGACATAGGAGAAAAGGCGGGTGATGGTGGCGTAGAAAATTGGCTGTTGATGGCGGTAGTTTTCTTTACGAAGAACGATGCAAAATCATCAGCCGTTATCTCCGATGAAGGTGTGGGAGCAGGCGGACAGAGGAGAGCAGAGAAGGTTTTTAAGAGTGTGCGAGAGTCAGGAGAGTTGCTGATCTTCGAGTGGTTATAATCAGTTTTTGCAGAGGTGACGTCAACGGAGAAAGTAGAGAGAGAGAGGTCAGTATGGTCTTTTGACTTGTGCCATTTTCTCTCAGCTGACCGGAGGCTGGTGCGATGCTCACGTGGTACATCCGATAACCAGGGGGCAGACAGGGATGCACGGGCTGGTCCAGATGTAAGAGGGCATATGTTGTCCAAGCAGGATGTAAGCGTGGAACACAGAGTGTCTGTGGCACTGTTGGTATTCAAAAGAGAGAGCTCCTCAGAGGGGGGGAGTGCAGACAAGACAGCAGAGGAAAAGCAGGAGGGAGGGACCTTAGGTAGCGCCGGAAAGTGACCAGCGGTAAGACATCTGCGTTGTCTGGAGCGGTGAGGTCGGGGGTGACAAAGAAGTGATCAGACGTGTGCAGCGGAGTGACCTGAGAGTGATGAGTGGAGCATTTCTCGAATCATCCTTGTCATTTGCAAAACAGTAAGTGCATTTCTGGTTTTGATTGTTTGATTGCAAGAGACGGCACATGATTCACGTTAACGCTTTTACTGTTTGTACAATAATTTATTGACAGACAGTGTCATTGTGATGCAGACAGGAAAAGACAGCACTGCATAGCACAAACAAATGTAGAAATCTGAACATAAGACAATCTCCTTAGGGAAAACTGTACATGCAGTGCAGTGGAATTACAGTGCATTCTTCCTACACCTCCTGACGTTCCTGTCTTTTGGGCAACGGATTCTCATCCACATCACAACAAACATCTCCTCTTGCGATACAGCGTGAAAATCATCTTTCAGAGTGTCTAATCCAGCCTCTGCAGGCATCAGCTGTGATGTCATCACACGTTACATCCATGGCAGCCAGAAGGGTCATCTGTGTATGCGGCTGGCCATCATATACTTTTATTCTTCATGCTGAGAAAAATTCCTCAACGGGGTTGAGTAGGGTGAGAGGAACTCCACCAGCATCCTGTTGTGGGCCGCAAACCATTGCCTGATGATGTTGGAGCGATGGAAACTGACATTGTCCCAAACTAACACGTACTTTGGCAGGTCATCTCCAATCTGCCCCTCTCTTGTTCAGGGATGAGATCCCTGTAGAGAGTGTCAAAAGACTGTTTAGGTGTGAAAAGGGGCCGTCTGCAACACAGTGAAGTTGTCTTGCAGTCCTATGTGGAAAGAATATAGCAATGCAAAACACTAAATTGAGTAAAATAAAATGCCACCGTTTACTTAAAGTATACTTACTGTATATTGTAAAACTAGTGCTTAAATGTCGTGGGGATTATACTATTCTACAGAGACCCATTATAATGCATTTTGATCAACATGACATAAGCAATTGATAATGTAGGAATCTGCACAGACTTTTGTCATAATCATTTGCATGGATGTACCAAAGCATTTGCAACTTGTTCAAAGAAATGAGAAAATGCTTGTTTGATGTGCACACGTGACACAAGGATGTAAGGATTGAACAAGAAGTTTTGAGAATTTCAAATCGGATCTGAGAAATGTACCAAATTGACTTAGAAAAAACTGTATTTAAAGTGGGGGGGTTACTTTTGGGGCAGTTTTGTTTCACCCAAGTGTCCCATTTCCACCCCTCTCAAACTAATGCATGGATGCATATAGCCAGAAACAATTCATTTGATGCATGCAAAGAAGCAACACTGTGTGTCTCAAGAAGCATTTATTCATGATTACGTAGACATGCTAAAATTTCAAGGCCACACACTACACATTACACATTACACATGACATTACACATTTCATAAAATTTACATTTAGTCATTTAGCAGACGTTTTTATCCAAAGCGACTTACAGACGAGGAAACATTGGAAGCAATTATAACAATATAGGCAACAAAATGCATAAGTTAATTAAATCCAGTCCATTAAAGCCTAGCACAGTATACAAAGCTAAGAATAGTGAGGTAAGTAAAAAAATTTTTTTTTAAGAAGACAGAAAATAATAAGAGGTTAAAATCAGTCATCTACATTTTGACGGAAGATATGCATTTTCACACACTACACCGGCCTGTAGTGTTCTAGCAGTGTAAGGTTGGGAGTGAGTTTCTTCAGTAGCGGTGTGATGCAGGCCTCTTTGAAAGCAGTGGGAAATGTCCCAGTGGTGAGCAAAGAGTTGATGATGCGGGTCAGACCAGGCACAACTGCTGGAGAGATGGCATGGAGGAGATGGGTGGGGATGGGATCCAGTGGGCAGGTGGTAGGGTGGTTGGAACCAATGACCTTGGAAACATCATCTTCAGACATAGGAGAAAAGGCGGGTGATGGTGGCGTAGAAAATTGGCTGTTGATGGCGGTAGTTTTCTTTACGAAGAACGATGCAAAATCATCAGCCGTTAACTCCGATGAAGGTGTGGGAGCAGGCGGACAGAGGAGAGCAGAGAAGGTTTTTAAGAGTGTGCGAGAGTCAGGAGAGTTGCTGATCTTCGAGTGGTTACAATCAGTTTTTGCAGAGGTGACGTCAACGGAGAAAGTAGAGAGAGAGAGGTCAGTATGGTCTTTTGACTTGTGCCATTTTCTCTCAGCTGACCGGAGGCTGGTGCGATGCTCACGTGGTACATCCGATAACCAGGGGGCAGACAGGGATGCACGGGCTGGTCCAGATGTAAGAGGGCATATGTTGTCCAAGCAGGATGTAAGCGTGGAACACAGAGTGTCTGTGGCACTGTTGGTATTCAAAAGAGAGAGCTCCTCAGAGGGGGGGAGTGCAGACAAGACAGCAGAGGAAAAGCAGGAGGGAGGGACCGTAGGTAGCGCCGGAAAGTGACCAGCGGTAAGACATCTGCGTTGTCTGGAGCGGTGAGGTCGGGGGTGACAAAGAAGTGATCAGACGTGTGCAGCGGAGTGACCTGAGAGTGATGAGTGGAGCATTTCTCGAATCATCCTTGTCATTTGCAAAACAGTAAGTGCATTTCTGGTTTTGATTGTTTGATTGCAAGAGACGGCACATGATTCACGTTAACGCTTTTACTGTTTGTACAAAAATTTATTGACAGACAGTGTCATTGTGATGCAGACAGGAAAAGACAGCACTGCATAGCACAAACAAATGTAGAAATCTGAACATAAGACAATCTCCTTAGGGAAAACTGTACATGCAGTGCAGTGGAATTACAGTGCAGTCTTCCTACACCTCCTGACGTTCCTGTCTTTTGGGCAACGGATTCTCATCCACATCACAACAAATATCTTCTCTTGCGATACAGCGTGAAAATCATCTTTCAGACTGTCTAATCCAGCCTCTGCAGGCATCAGCTGTGATGTCATCACACGTTACATCCATGGCAGCCAGAAGGGTGATCTGTGTATGCGGCTGGAGATCATATACTTTTAATCTTCATGCTGAGAAAAATTCCTCAACGTGGTTGAGTAGGGTGAGAGGAACTCCACCAGCATCCTGTTGTGGGCCGCAAACCATTGCCTGATGATGTTGGAGCGATGGAAACTGACATTGTCCCAAACTAACACGTACTTTGGCAGGTCATCTCCAATCTGCCCCCTCTCTTGTTCAGGGATGAGATCCCTGTAGAGAGTGTCAAAAGACTGTTTAGGTGTGAAAAGGGGCCGTCTGCAACACAGTGAAGTTGTCTTGCAGTCCTATGTGGAAAGAATATAGCAATGCAAAACACTAAATTGAGTAAAATAAAACGCCACCGTTTACTTAAAGTATACTTACTGTATATTGTAAAACTAGTGCTTAAATGTCGTGGGGATTATACTATTCTACAGAGACCCATTATAATGCATTTTGATCAACATGACATAAGCAATTGATAATGTAGGAATCTGCACAGAATTTTGTCATAATCATTTGCATGGATGTACCAAAGCATTTGCAACTTGTTCAAAGAAATGAGAAAATGCTTGTTTGATGTGCACACGTGACACAAGGATGTAAGGTTTGAACAAGAAGTTTTGAGAATTTCAAATCGGATCAGAGAAATGTACCAAATTGACTTAGAAAAAACTGTATTTAAAGTGGGGGGGGGTACTTTTGGGGCAGTTTTGTTTCACCCAAGTGTCCCATTTCCACCCCTCTCAAACTAATGCATGGATGCATATAGCCAGAAACAATTCATTTGATGCATGCAAAGAAGCAACACTGTGTGTCTCAAGAAGCATTTATTCATGATTACGTAGACATGCTAAAATTTCAAGGCCACACACTACACATTACACATTACACATGACATTACACATTTCATAAAATTTACATTTAGTCATTTAGCAGACGTTTTTATCCAAAGCGACTTACAGACGAGGAAACATTGGAAGCAATTATAACAATATAGGCAACAAAATGCATAAGTTAATTAAATCCAGTCCATTAAAGCCTAGCACAGTATACAAAGCTAAGAATAGTGAGGTAAATAAAAAAATAATTTATTAAGAAGACAGAAAATAATAAGAGGTTAAAATCTGTCATCTACATTTTGACGGAAGATATGCATTTTCACACACTACACCGGCCTGTAGTGTTCTAGCAGTGTAAGGTTGAGAGTGAGTTTCTTCAGTAGCGGTGTGATGCAGGCCTCTTTGAAAGCAGTGGGAAATGTCCCAGTGGTGAGCAAAGAGTTGATGATGCGGGTCAGACCAGGCACAACTGCTGGAGAGATGGCATGGAGGAGATGGGTGGGGATGAGATCCAGTGGGCAGGTGGTAGGGTGGTTGGAACCAATGACCTTGGAAACATCATCTTCAGACATAGGAGAAAAGGCGGGTGATGGTGGCGTAGAAAATTGGCTGTTGATGGCGGTAGTTTTCATTACGAAGAACGATGCAAAATCATCAGCCGTTAACTCCGATGAAGGTGTGGGAGGAGGCGGACAGAGGAGAGCAGAGAAGGTTTTTAAGAGTGTGCGAGAGTCAGGAGAGTTGCTGATCTTCGAGTGGTTATAATCAGTTTTTGCAGAGGTGACGTCAATGGAGAAAGTAGAGAGAGAGAGGTCAGTATGGTCTTTTGACTTGTGCCATTTTCTCTCAGCTGACCGGAGGCTGGTGCGATGCTCACGTGGTACATCCGATAACCAGGGGGCAGACAGGGATGCACGGGCTGGTCCAGATGTAAGAGGGCATATGTTGTCCAAGCAGGATGTAAGCGTGGAACACAGAGTGTCTGTGGCACTGTTGGTATTCAAAAGAGAGAGCTCCTCAGAGGGGGGGAGTGCAGACAAGACAGCAGAGGAAAAGCAGGAGGGAGGGACCGTAGGTAGCGCCGGAAAGTGACCAGCGGTAAGACATCTGCGTTGTCTGGAGCGGTGAGGTCGGGGGTGACAAAGAAGTGATCAGACGTGTGCAGCGGAGTGAACTGAGAGTGATGAGTGGAGCATTTCTCGAATCATCCTTGTCATTTGCAAAACAGTAAGTGCATTTCTGGTTTTGATTGTTTGATTGCAAGAGACGGCACATGATTCACGTTAACGCTTTTACTGTTTGTACAATAATTTATTGACAGACAGTGTCATTGTGATGCAGACAGGAAAAGACAGCACTGCATAGCACAAACAAATGTAGAAATCTGAACATAAGACAATCTCCTTAGGGAAAACTGTACATGCAGTGCAGTGGAATTACAGTGCAGTCTTCCTACACCTCCTGACGTTCCTGTCTTTTGGGCAACGGATTCTCATCCACATCACAACAAATATCTTCTCTTGCGAAACAGCGTGAAAATCATCTTTCAGAGTGTCTAATCCATTCTCTGCAGGCATCAGCTGTGATGTCATCACACGTTACATCCATGGCAGCCAGAAGGGTCATCTGTGTATGCGGCTGGCGATCATATACTTTTAATCTTCATGCTGAGAAAAATTCCTCAACGGGGTTGAGTAGGGTGAGAGGAACTCCACCAGCATCCTGTTGTGGGCCGCAAACCATTGCCTGATGATGTTGGAGCGATGGAAACTGACATTGTCCCAAACTAACACGTACTTTGGCAGGTCATCTCCAATCTGCCCCCTCTCTTGTTCAGGGATGAGATCCCTGTAGAGAGTGTCAAAAGACTGTTTAGGTGTGAAAAGGGGCCGTCTGCAACACAGTGAAGTTGTCTTGCAGTCCTATGTGGAAAGAATATAGCAATGCAAAACACTAAATTGAGTAAAATAAAATGCCACTGTTTACTTAAAGTATACTTACTGTATATTGTAAAACTAGTGCTTAAATGTCGTGGGGATTATACTATTCTACAGAGACCCATTATAATGCATTTTGATCAACATGACATAAGCAATTGATAATATAGGAATCTGCACAGAATTTTGTCATAATCATTTGCATGGATGTACCAAAGCATTTGCAACTTGTTCAAAGAAATGAGAAAATGCTTGTTTGATGTGCACACGTGACACAAGAATGTAAGGATTGAACAAGAAGTTTTGAGAATTTCAAATCGGATCAGAGAAATGTACCAAATTGACTTAGAAATAACTGTATTTAAAGTGGGGGGGGTACTTTTGGGGCAGTTTTGTTTCACCCAAGTGTCCCATTTCCACCCCTATCAAACTAATGCATGGATGCATATAGCCAGAAACAATTCATTTGATGCATGCAAAGAAGCAACACTGTGTGTCTCAAGAAGCATTTATTCATGATTACGTAGACATGCTAAAATTTCAAGGCCACACACTACACATTACACATTACACATGACATTACACATTTCATAAAATTTACATTTAGTCATTTAGCAGACGTTTTTATCCAAAGCGACTTACAGACGAGGAAACATTGGAAGCAATTATAACAATATAGGCAACAAAATGCATAAGTTAATTAAATCCAGTCCATTAAAGCCTAGCACAGTATACAAAGCTAAGAATAGTGAGGTAAGTAAAAAAATTTTTTTTTAAGAAGACAGAAAATAATAAGAGGTTAAAATCAGTCATCTACATTTTGACGGAAGATATGCATTTTCACACACTACACCGGCCTGTAGTGTTCTAGCAGTGTAAGGTTGGGAGTGAGTTTCTTCAGTAGCGGTGTGATGCAGGCCTCTTTGAAAGCAGTGGGAAATGTCCCGGTGGTGAGCAAAGAGTTGATGATGCGGGTCAGACCAGGCACAACTGCTGGAGAGATGGCATGGAGGAGATGGGTGGGGATGGGATCCAGTGGGCAGGTGGTAGGGTGGTTGGAACCAATGACCTTGGAAACATCATCTTCAGACATAGGAGAAAAGGCGGGTGATGGTGGCGTAGAAAATTGGCTGTTGATGGCGGTAGTTTTCTTTACGAAGAACGATGCAAAATCATCAGCCGTTAACTCCGATGAAGGTGTGGGAGCAGGCGGACAGAGGAGAGCAGAGAAGGTTTTTAAGAGTGTGCGAGAGTCAGGAGAGTTGCTGATCTTCGAGTGGTTACAATCAGTTTTTGCAGAGGTGACGTCAACGGAGAAAGTAGAGAGAGAGAGGTCAGTATGGTCTTTTGACTTGTGCCATTTTCTCTCAGCTGACCGGAGGCTGGTGCGATGCTCACGTGGTACATCCGATAACCAGGGGGCAGACAGGGATGCACGGGCTGGTCCAGATGTAAGAGGGCATATGTTGTCCAAGCAGGATGTAAGCGTGGAACACAGAGTGTCTGTGGCACTGTTGGTATTCAAAAGAGAGAGCTCCTCAGAGGGGGGGAGTGCAGACAAGACAGCAGAGGAAAAGCAGGAGGGAGGGACCGTAGGTAGCGCCGGAAAGTGACCAGCGGTAAGACATCTGCGTTGTCTGGAGCTATGAGTTCGGGGGTGACAAAGAAGTGATCAGACGTGTGCAGCGGAGTGACCTGAGAGTGATGATTGGAGCATTTCTCGAATCATCCTTGTCATTTGCAAAACAGTAAGTGCATTTCTGGTTTTGATTGTTTGATTGCAAGAGACGGCACATGATTCACGTTAACGCTTTTACTGTTTGTACAATAATTTATTGACAGACAGTGTCATTGTGATGCAGACAGGAAAAGACAGCACTGCATAGCTCAAACAAATGTAGAAATCTGAACATAAGACAATCTCCTTAGGGAAAACTGTACATGCAGTGCAGTGGAATTACAGTGCAGTCTTCCTACACCTCCTGACGTTCCTGTCTTTTGGGCAACGGATTCTCATCCACATCACAACAAATATCTTCTCTTGCGATACAGCGTGAAAATCATCTTTCAGAGTGTCTAATCCAGCCTCTGCAGGCATCAGCTGAGATGTCATCACACGTTTCATCCATGGCAGCCAGAAGGGTCATCTGTGTATGCGGCTGGCCATCATATACTTTTAATCTTCATGCTGAGAAAAATTCCTCAACGGGGTTGAGTAGGGTGAGAGGAACTCCACCAGCATCCTGTTGTGGGCCGCAAACCATTGCCTGATGATGTTGGAGCGATGGAAACTGACATTGTCCCAAACTAACACGTACTTTGGCAGGTCATCTCCAATCTGCCCCCTCTCTTGTTCAGGGATGATATCCCTGTAGAGAGTGTCAAAAGACTGTTTAGGTGTGAAAAGGGGCCGTCTGCAACACAGTGAAGTTGTCTTGCAGTCCTATGTGGAAAGAATATAGCAATGCAAAACACTAAATTGAGTAAAATAAAATGCCACTGTTTACTTAAAGTATACTTACTGTATATTGTAAAACTAGTGCTTAAATGTCGTGGGGATTATACCATTCTACAGAGACCCATTATAATGCATTTTGATCAACATGACATAAGCAATTGATAATGTAGGAATCTGCACAGAATTTTGTCATAATCATTTGCATGGATGTACCAAAGCATTTGCAACTTGTTCAAAGAAATGAGAAAATGCTTGTTTGATGTGCACACGTGACACAAGGATGTAAGGATTGAACAAGAAGTTTTGAGAATTTCAAATCGGATCAGAGAAATGTACCAAATTGACTTAAAAAAAACTGTATTTAAAGTGGGGGGGGGGTACTTTTGGGGCAGTTTTGTTTCACCCAAGTGTCCCATTTCCACCCCTCTCAAACTAATGCATGGATGCATATAGCCAGAAACAATTCATTTGATGCATTGTGGGGATTTTAATGTGTTTTAGAAGTGCTATTACATTTAATATGCTTCATATGCATTATTACTTTTATTCATTCATATGCTTCCTATGCAGTATTATTTCATATGCATTATCACTTTTATTCATTCATATGCTTCATATGCAGTATTATTCTATATGCATTATTACTTTTAGAAGTGTTTTATTATTCTATTACTTGCGTACGATAACCCTTAACCTCATTTAATGTGTTGGAAGTTAACCATGAAAAGTTAAGGTTTGATATTGTGTACTAGAAAGAGGAAGTGGGGCGTGGGTGTCAAAAGGGGAAGTAGCAGGAGACAGCTGAGGTCTCAGGATGTGTGCATGCAACTGGAACGCCAAAAAAGGAGAAAATGTACACACACACATATTCCATTGTCTGACCTTTTAAACTATGTTGTTGCTGGGTAGAATTGGGGTGTGTGGGTTGTCATTTGATGTTTTGCAGAAACTCAGAGAATAATGGACTAAGAGCTGATTGGACTAATACCAGGCAACACGTCACCGGTCCACAGAGAAGATAGACAGCGTGAAATAACTATAAATATGATGCGGAACTGTTTTCCGGGGTTGTTTTCTGTAAAGACACTTTGTCTAAGGCAACCCAACGGCTGTTTTATTTTTTGAATCTTCTGATCAATAAACTTCAAGATTTACTTTGACTGGCCTCCCTCCAATTTTGAACACGCAAGAACACATTTAGAATGTTCTACAGAATGGTGACATCCGACGTGATTGGAGAAGAGGGGCATTTAGAAGAATTGTAAAAGTCGGGGATTGACCGAGAACTGGGACGAGATAACTTTGAGTCCAACACACGGCCGACAATATAAAAGGTAAGCAGAAAACCTGTTTAAACTAATTTCTGCAAATTGAATATTCCAAATTCATGTGTTGAATTTAAAAGTATATCCGTGTCATTGATTACAAAATAGAAATTGTTGATATTTGTTGATCAGAATAAAAGGAGGGTTTTAAACATTTGAAGACGAGGTTAGATTCCTGCGTCACAATAGTTAAGAAGAGAACTATTGTTGGTTTTGAATATTTGAAGACGAGGTTAGATTCCTACGTCACAATAGTTAAGAAGAGAACTATTGTTGGTTTTGAATATTTGAAGACGAGGTTAGATTCCTGCGTCACAATAGTTAAGAAGAGAACTATTGTTGGTTTTGAACATTTGAAGACGGGGTGAGAGGCCCGCGTCACAATAGTTAAAGATAAAATTATTGTTGGAAAATACTTTTGGGACGCCTACACGTAACCAGACGTGAGTACGCCAAAAGATAAAATTATTGTTGGGAAATACTTTTGAAACGCCTACACGTAACCAGTCGTGAGTACGCCAAAAGATAAAATTATTGTTGGAAAATACTCTTGGAACGCCTACACGTAACCAGTCGTGAGTACGCCAAAAGATAAAATTATTGTTGGGAAATACTTTGGAACGCCTACACGTAACCAGTCGTGAGTACGCCAAAAATAAGTAAACTGTATATATTGAGAGTTTATTCTGTACTGAATATTATTTTACAAAAAGTATAGTAAAACATAAGTAAATTGTGTATATTTAGAGTGTATTGTGCATTGAATATTATTTTAAAAGAATAGTGAAAGACAATTACAGTGTATATATTGCTTGTGTATTGTGCAGTGAATATCAGTTTGTAGAATGTTTGAGTTTGAGAGAGAATGTGAGGGAGACGGGTGTGTCCCGATAACCACACAATGGGGGAGAGTAGTGGATATGTTGATGGCTCAAACGGAACCAAAAAATCATAAGAAATAAAATAAGATTTGGGAATGTAAATTGAGTCAGATGTGTTTAGAAAATTTATGGCAGGAACCAGATAAATTATCAATCAGATTAGCGCCAAAGGTCAGAGAAATGGAAAAGAGAGCGCATTTAAAATTGGCTAGACATGTTGAAGAGGCAAACATGTGAAGTGGGTAGGAAAGAACAAACACAAAAATGAGGAAGTAAAACTAAGAGAAGATTTACGTCTGTGGACACGTGTTGCTCTCACAGCTACTGCTCTGAGTCCCAAGAATAACACAGACCGTGTGCACTCGGCAAAGTCACAGAAAGAACTGGTGAGGAAGTCAGGAAGTGAAAGTACCAGTATCTCATGTCGTGTAGCCTCAGCCCCCTTATATCCTGATCTGAGCAAACTGCAGCCTCCGCCCTATGCACCAGCAACACAACAAGTTCAAGTTAATGTGAAAGAATCAGTGGTAGAGGCAGACATACCCGAGCTTGAGGATTTGCAAAACCAAATTAAGAAATTGACTACACAGGTAGAACAAGTAACGAACAGACAGGAAGCATCTCAACACAATGATGAAGAAGATGAGGATAGAGAGGAAAAGGGACCGTGTAAAAATAGCAACATTGAGTCACCATCAAATGAATGTAACATAGTCATTAAAGGGACTATGACGGCCACACCTGTGGCGCATAGAACAAGAAGCCACCACCAGCCCACTAGTAGCCAACACACCCCACCCAGAGATAGAGAGTGGGATGCTGAGCATCCAGTAGGGGGCCAGCCAAAAAGGACGGGTGGATATGACCTCAGTGCCCTCTCACCACTCCCAATTAACAGAGCAGCAGCACAGTATGACGACGAGAATGAAGAAAGCGATATGGCACGCGCACAACTGATGGCAGATAACGGATGGCACTTTAAAAATGAGCACCTACAAGTTGTGGAAAAGGCACTGGGCCTAACGCATGCATTTGGGGCCGTTTATCATCCAGAATCGCAAGGGAAGGTGGAACGCATGAACTTAACACTGAAACTTAAATTGGCTAAAATCTGTGCACAGACCAAATTGACATGGCTCGCAGCTCTTCCGTTGGCTTTAATGTCTGTACGTTCGTCTGTCAACAGAATCACTGGCTTTACACCTTTTGAATTGCTCACAGGTCGCTCATTTCCAGGACCATCGACGCCGCTGAAGCCAGAAGCCTGTGTACCAATTTCACACTGTGTTTATTGTGACAAACTGACTGCTATGATTAAACATTTCTCCCAGCAGGCTCCAGTTGACATTGCCGAAGGGCCCATTCCGGCCCCGTCAGAGTGGGTTCGCCTAAAGAAGTTTCGCAGGAAGTGGAATGAGCCACGCTGGACTGAACCCCTGAAAGTCACAGCAAGGACGTCACATTGTGTTCGCCTATTGGGGAAAGGCGACACCTGGTATCATTTGTCATCTTGTGTTAATTGTGATCCACCAAACAGGTCGTTGGCTGAAACTGCGGTGGACCTGAGGATTCAGGTCCAAGAGAGGGAGGGTAACAGCGAAGCAGAACCAACCACAGGGCCATTACAAATTCTGTGTAAAAAAGGTGACATTTTTTCAAGCCCACAGGGTGAACCTCTAGCACATTGTGTGAGTGAGGATTGTGCATACGGAGCAGGTATTGCAGTGACATTTAAAAACAGGTAAAACAAGCAAAACAAAAGAACAGGTGATTGTGCAGTAACTCACGAGGAAGACGGTAGAACTATTTTCCACTTAGTCACTAAAGCAAAATGCACGGACAAACCAACCTATGACGATCTCACAAAAAGCTTAACACAGATGAGAAATTGGTTTGTCGAACATAAGGTGAAGAGTGTGTCCGTACCCCGGCTGGGGTGTGGATTGGACAAACTAGATTTTCAAAAAGTCCAGAACATACTGAAACAGGTGTTCGAAGGAGTACAGATAGTGATAACTATATACTCATTATAATCAAGAGGTACGAATATTTTAATCTTTTATACAATCATTTTTCATATTCAATCATTTTATGCAATTATTTTTCATACTCATTATTGCTGTGGTGATTTTTCATATTCTCATTTTTATATTTTTAATCATTTTTACATTCATTATTGCTGTTGTGATTTTTATATTCTCATATTCATTAACGCATGACCACTTATTCCTTACAGTCAAGTACATTTTGTGAAAGTGAAAGTGAAAGTGACCTATTTGTCAGTTATGGAGAACCATACCTGAAATTTGCCCTCTGCATTTAACCCATCCAGAGAGTAGTGAACACACGCACAGCAAGTGGTGAACACACATACACCCGGCGCAGTGGGCAGCTATCACTGCAGCGCCCGGGGAGCAAGTAGGGGTCAGGTGCCTTGCTCAAGGGCACCTCAGTCGTTACCTGCCGGCCCTGAGGATCGAACTGGCAACCTTCTGGTCATGAGTCCGACTCTCTAACCATTAGGCCATGACTGCCCCTGTGTGATTTTAACTATACATATATTTTCTTAATCGCATATTTTCATTAAGTATACTGTGTGTTTAACCATTTCAATATTCAAGAGTGTTTTATTGTTCCTTTAAAGTCCAAGAGAGGGTAACGAGATGAGGCTGTGGGAAAATGGGAAGTGTGCGGGAATACTCCTTGTCATCACCATCATCATAGTAGGCATAATTTTTGGTGTTGAAAAATTACAAACTAGTAAAAATGCTACAAGGCAAAAAAAAAAGGCAACTACAACTGACCAGTGTCCCCCTTACAGTATGCCATTGCTGTCTGGCGACCAATTAATAGACGACGATGAGGGTGATGACAACGATGAATGCAATTATGTGTGACCTTTTTTTTTTAAAAGGTCAAGAGAGGGACTGTGGGGATTTTAATGTGTTTTAGAAGTGCTATTACATTTAATATGCTTCATATGCATTATTACTTTTATTCATTCATATGCTTCCTATGCAGTATTATTTCATATGCATTATCACTTTTATTCATTCATATGCTTCATATGCAGTATTATTCTATATGCATTATTACTTTTAGAAGTGTTTTATTATTCTATTACTTGCGTACGATAACCCTTAACCTCATTTAATGTGTTGGAAGTTAACCATGAAAAGTTAAGGTTTGATATTGTGTACTAGAAAGAGGAAGTGGGGCGTGGGTGTCAAAAGGGGAAGTAGCAGGAGACAGCTGAGGTCTCAGGATGTGTGCATGCAACTGGAACGCCAAAAAAGGAGAAAATGTACACACACACATATTCCATTGTCTGACCTTTTAAACTATGTTGTTGCTGGGTAGAATTGGGGTGTGTGGGTTGTCATTTGATGTTTTGCAGAAACTCAGAGAATAATGGACTAAGAGCTGATTGGACTAATACCAGGCAACACGTCACCGGTCCACAGAGAAGATAGACGGCGTGAAATAACTATAAATATGATGCGGAACTGTTTTCCGGGGTTGTTTTCTGTAAAGACACTTTGTCTAAGGCAACCCAACGGCTGTTGTATTTTTTGAATCTTCTGATCAATAAACTTCAAGATTTACTTTGACTGGCCTCCCTCCAATTTTGAACACGCAAGAACACATTTAGAATGTTCTATAGCATGCAAAGAAGCAACACTGTGTGTCTCAAGAAGCATTTATTCATGATTACGTAGACATGCTAAAATTTCAAGGCCACACACTACACATTACACATGACATTACACATTTCATAAAATTTACATTTAGTCATTTAGCAGACGTTTTTATCCAAAGCGACTTACAGACGAGGAAACATTGGAAGCAATTATAACAATATAGGCAACAAAATGCATAAGTTAATTAAATCCAGTCCATTAAAGCCTAGCACAGTATACAAAGCTATGAATAGTGAGGTAAGTAAAAAAACACTTTTTTAAGAAGACAGAAAATAATAAGAGGTTAAAATCAGTCATCTACATTTTGACGGAAGATATGCATTTTCACAAACTACACCGGCCTGTAGTGTTCTAGCAGTGTAAGGTTGAGAGTGAGTCTCTTCAGTAGCGGTGTGATGCAGGCCTCTTTGAAAGCAGTGGGAAATGTCCCAGTGGTGAGCAAAGAGTTGATGATGCGGGTCAGACCAGGCACAACTGCTGGAGAGATGGCATGGAGGAGATGGGTGGGGATGGGATCCAGTGGGCAGGTGGTAGGGTGGTTGGAACCAATGACCTTGGAAACATCATCTTCAGACATAGGAGAAAAGGCGGGTGATGGTGGCGTAGAAAATTGGCTGTTGATGGCGGTAGTTTTCTTTACGAAGAACGATGCAAAATCATCAGCCGTTAACTCCGATGAAGGTGTGGGAGCAGGCGGACAGAGGAGAGCAGAGAAGGTTTTTAAGAGTGTGCGAGAGTCAGGAGAGTTGCTGATCTTCGAGTGGTTATAATCAGTTTTTGCAGAGGTGACGTCAACGGAGAAAGTAGAGAGAGAGAGGTCAGTATGGTCTTTTGACTTGTGCCATTTTCTCTCAGCTGACCGGAGGCTGGTGCGATGCTCACGTGGTACATCCGATAACCAGGGGGCAGACAGGGATGCACGGGCTGGTCCAGATGGAAGAGGGCATATGTTGTCCAAGCAGGATGTAAGCGTGGAACACAGAGTGTCTGTGGCACTGTTGGTATTCAAAAGAGAGAGCTCCTCAGAGGGGGGGGAGTGCAGACAAGACAGCAGAGGAAAAGCAGGAGGGAGGGACCGTAGGTAGCGCCGGAAAGTGACCAGCGGTAAGACATCTGCGTTGTCTGGAGCGGTGAGGTCGGGGGTGACAAATAAGTGATCAGACGTGTGCAGCGGAGTGAACTGAGAGTGATGAGTGGAGCATTTCTCGAATCATCCTTGTCATTTGCAAAACAGTAAGTGCATTTCTGGTTTTGATTGTTTGATTGCAAGAGACGGCACATGAGTCACGTTTACGCTTTTACTGTTTTTACAATAATTTATAGACAGACAGTGTCATTGTGATGCAGACAGGAAAAGACAGCACTGCATAGCACAAACAAATGTAGAAATCTGAATATAAGACAATCTCCTTAGGGAAAACTGTACATGCAGTGCAGTGGAATTACAGTGCAGCCTTCCTACACCTCCTGACGTTCCTGTCTTTTGGGCAACGGATTCTCATCCACATCACAACAAATATCTTCTCTTGCGATACAGCGTGAAAATCATCTTTCAGAGTGTCTAATCCAGCCTCTGCAGGCATCAGCTGTGATGTCATCACACGTTACATCCATGGCAGCCAGAAGGGTCATCTGTGTATGCGGCTGGCGATCGTATACTTTTAATCTTCATGCTGAGAAAAATTCCTCAACGTGGTTGAGTAGGGTGAGAGGAACTCCACCAGCATCCTGTTGTGGGCCGCAAACCATTGCCTGATGATGTTGGAGCGATGGAAACTGACATTGTCCCAAACTAACACGTACTTTGGCAGGTCATCTCCAATCTGCCCCCTCTCTTGTTCAGGGATGAGATCCCTGTAGAGAGTGTCAAAAGACTGTTTAGGTGTGAAAAGGGGCCGTCTGCAACACAGTGAAGTTGTCTTGCAGTCCTATGTGGAAAGAATATAGCAATGCAAAACACTAAATTGAGTAAAATAAAATGCCACTGTTTACTTAAAGTATACTTACTGTATATTGTAAAACTAGTGCTTAAATGTCGTGGGGATTATACTATTCTACAGAGACCCATTATAATGCATTTTGATCAACATGACATAAGCAATTGATAATGTAGGAATCTGCACAGAGTTTTGTCATAATCATTTGCATGGATGTACCAAAGCATTTGCAACTTGTTCAAAGAAATGAGAAAATGCTTGTTTGATGTGCACACGTGACACAAGGATGTAAGGATTGAACAAGAAGTTATGAGAATTTCAAATCGGATCAGAGAAATGTACCAAATTGACTTAAAAAAAACTGTATTTAAAGTGGGGGGGGGGGGGTACTTTTGGGGCAGTTTTGTTTCACCCAAGTGTCCCATTTCCACCCCTCTCAAACTAATGCATGGATGCATATAGCCAGAAACAATTAATTTGATGCATGCAGAGAAGCAACACTGTGTGTCTCAAGAAGCATTTATTCATAATTACGTAGACATGCTAAAATTTCAAGGCCACACACTACACATTACACATTACACATGACATTACACATTTCATAAAATTTACATTTAGTCATTTAGCAGACGTTTTTATCCAAAGCGACTTACAGACGAGGAAACATTGGAAGCAATTATAACAATATAGGCAACAAAATGCATAAGTTAATTAAATCCAGTCCATTAAAGCCTAGCACAGTATACAAAGCTAAGAATAGTGAGGTAAGTAAAAAAAATACTTTTTTAAGAAGACAGAAAATAATAAGAGGTTAAAATCAGTCATCTACATTTTGACGGAAGATATGCATTTTCACACACTACACCGGCCTGTAGTGTTCTAGCAGTGTAAGGTTGAGAGTGAGTTTCTTCAGTAGCGGTGTGATGCAGGCCTCTTTGAAAGCAGTGGGAAATGTCCCAGTGGTGAGCAAAGAGTTGATGATGCGGGTCAGACCAGGCACAACTGCTGGAGAGATGGCATGGAGGAGATGGGTGGGGATGGGATCCAGTGGGCAGGTGGTAGGGTGGTTGGAACCAATGACCTTGGAAACATCATCTTCAGACATAGGAGAAAAGGCGGGTGATGGTGGCGTAGAAAATTGGCTGTTGATGGCGGTAGTTTTCTTTACGAAGAACGATGCAAAATCATCAGCCGTTAACTCCGATGAAGGTGTGGGAGCAGGCGGACAGAGGAGAGCAGAGAAGGTTTTTAAGAGTGTGCGAGAGTCAGGAGAGTTGCTGATCTTCGAGTGGTTATAATCAGTTTTTGCAGAGGTGACGTCAACGGAGAAAGTAGAGAGAGAGAGGTCAGTATGGTCTTTTGACTTGTGCCATTTTCTCTCAGCTGACCGGAGGCTGGTGCGATGCTCACGTGGTACATCCGATAACCAGGGGGCAGACAGGGATGCACGGGCTGGTCCAGATGGAAGAGGGCATATGTTGTCCAAGCAGGATGTAAGCGTGGAACACAGAGTGTCTGTGGCACTGTTGGTATTCAAAAGAGAGAGCTCCTCAGAGGGGGGGGAGTGCAGACAAGACAGCAGAGGAAAAGCAGGAGGGAGGGACCGTAGGTAGCGCCGGAAAGTGACCAGCGGTAAGACATCTGCGTTGTCTGGAGCGGTGAGGTCGGGGGTGACAAATAAGTGATCAGACGTGTGCAGCGGAGTGAACTGAGAGTGATGAGTGGAGCATTTCTCGAATCATCCTTGTCATTTGCAAAACAGTAAGTGCATTTCTGGTTTTGATTGTTTGATTGCAAGAGACGGCACATGAGTCACGTTTACGCTTTTACTGTTTTTACAATAATTTATAGACAGACAGTGTCATTGTGATGCAGACAGGAAAAGACAGCACTGCATAGCACAAACAAATGTAGAAATCTGAATATAAGACAATCTCCTTAGGGAAAACTGTACATGCAGTGCAGTGGAATTACAGTGCAGCCTTCCTACACCTCCTGACGTTCCTGTCTTTTGGGCAACGGATTCTCATCCACATCACAACAAATATCTTCTCTTGCGATACAGCGTGAAAATCATCTTTCAGAGTGTCTAATCCAGCCTCTGCAGGCATCAGCTGTGATGTCATCACACGTTACATCCATGGCAGCCAGAAGGGTCATCTGTGTATGCGGCTGGCGATCGTATACTTTTAATCTTCATGCTGAGAAAAATTCCTCAACGTGGTTGAGTAGGGTGAGAGGAACTCCACCAGCATCCTGTTGTGGGCCGCAAACCATTGCCTGATGATGTTGGAGCGATGGAAACTGACATTGTCCCAAACTAACACGTACTTTGGCAGGTCATCTCCAATCTGCCCCCTCTCTTGTTCAGGGATGAGATCCCTGTAGAGAGTGTCAAAAGACTGTTTAGGTGTGAAAAGGGGCCGTCTGCAACACAGTGAAGTTGTCTTGCAGTCCTATGTGGAAAGAATATAGCAATGCAAAACACTAAATTGAGTAAAATAAAATGCCACTGTTTACTTAAAGTATACTTACTGTATATTGTAAAACTAGTGCTTAAATGTCGTGGGGATTATACTATTCTACAGAGACCCATTATAATGCATTTTGATCAACATGACATAAGCAATTGATAATGTAGGAATCTGCACAGAGTTTTGTCATAATCATTTGCATGGATGTACCAAAGCATTTGCAACTTGTTCAAAGAAATGAGAAAATGCTTGTTTGATGTGCACACGTGACACAAGGATGTAAGGATTGAACAAGAAGTTATGAGAATTTCAAATCGGATCAGAGAAATGTACCAAATTGACTTAAAAAAAACTGTATTTAAAGTGGGGGGGGGGGGTACTTTTGGGGCAGTTTTGTTTCACCCAAGTGTCCCATTTCCACCCCTCTCAAACTAATGCATGGATGCATATAGCCAGAAACAATTCATTTGATGCATGCAGAGAAGCAACACTGTGTGTCTCAAGAAGCATTTATTCATAATTACGTAGACATGCTAAAATTTCAAGGCCACACACTACACATTACACATTACACATGACATTACACATTTCATAAAATTTACATTTAGTCATTTAGCAGACGTTTTTATCCAAAGCGACTTACAGACGAGGAAACATTGGAAGCAATTATAACAATATAGGCAACAAAATGCATAAGTTAATTAAATCCAGTCCATTAAAGCCTAGCACAGTATACAAAGCTAAGAATAGTGAGGTAAGTAAAAAAAATACTTTTTTAAGAAGACAGAAAATAATAAGAGGTTAAAATCAGTCATCTACATTTTGACGGAAGATATGCATTTTCACACACTACACCGGCCTGTAGTGTTCTAGCAGTGTAAGGTTGAGAGTGAGTTTCTTCAGTAGCGGTGTGATGCAGGCCTCTTTGAAAGCAGTGGGAAATGTCCCAGTGGTGAGCAAAGAGTTGATGATGCGGGTCAGACCAGGCACAACTGCTGGAGAGATGGCATGGAGGAGATGGGTGGGGATGGGATCCAGTGGGCAGGTGGTAGGGTGGTTGGAACCAATGACCTTGGAAACATCATCTTCAGACATAGGAGAAAAGGCGGGTGATGGTGGCGTAGAAAATTGGCTGTTGATGGCGGTAGTTTTCTTTACGAAGAACGATGCAAAATCATCAGCCGTTAACTCCGATGAAGGTGTGGGAGCAGGCGGACAGAGGAGAGCAGAGAAGGTTTTTAAGAGTGTGCGAGAGTCAGGAGAGTTGCTGATCTTCGAGTGGTTATAATCAGTTTTTGCAGAGGTGACGTCAACGGGGAAAGTAGAGAGAGAGAGGTCAGTATGGTCTTTTGACTTGTGCCATTTTCTCTCAGCTGACCGGAGGCTGGTGCGATGCTCACGTGGTACATCCGATAACCAGGGGCAGACAGGGATGCACGGGCTGGTCCAGATGTAAGAGGGCATATGTTGTCCAAGCAGGATGTAAGCGTGGAACACAGAGTGTCTGTGGCACTGTTGGTATTAAAAAAGAGAGAGCTCCTCAGAGGGGGGGAGTGCAGACAAGACAGCAGAGGAAAAGCAGGAGGGAGGGACCGTAGGTAGCGCCGGAAAGTGACCAGCGGTAAGACATCTGCGTTGTCTGGAGCGGTGAGGTCGGGGGTGACAAAGAAGTGATCAGACGTGTGCAGCGGAGTGACCTGAGAGTGATGAGTGGAGCATTTCTCGAATCATCCTTGTCATTTGCAAAACAGTAAGTGCATTTCTGGTTTTGATTGTTTGATTGCAAGAGACGGCACATGATTCACGTTAACGCTTTTACTGTTTGTACAATAATTTATTGACAGACAGTGTCATTGTGATGCAGACAGGAAAAGACAGCACTGCATAGCACAAACAAATGTAGAAATCTGAACATAAGACAATCTCCTTAGGGAAAACTGTACATGCAGTGCAGTGGAATTACAGTGCAGTCTTCCTACACCTCCTGACGTTCGTGTCTTTTGGGCAACGGAATCTCATCCACATCACAACAAATATCTTCTCTTGCGATACAGCGTGAAAATCATCTTTCAGAGTGTCTAATCCAGCCTCTGCAGGCATCAGCTGTGATGTCATCACACGTTACATCCATGGCAGACAGAAGGGTCATCTGTGTATGCGGCTGGCGATCATATACTTTTAATCTTCATGCTGAGAAAAATTCCTCAACGTGGTTGATGATGATGTTGGAGCGATGGAAACTGACATTGTCCCAAACTAACACGTACTTTGGCAGGTCATCTCCAATCTGCCCCCTCTCTTGTTCAGGGATGAGATCCCTGTAGAGAGTGTCAAAAGACTGTTTAGGTGTGAAAAGGGGACGTCTGCAACACATTGAAGTTGTCTTGCAGTCCTATGTGGAAAGAATATAGCAATGCAAAACACTAAATTGAGTAAAATAAAATGCCACTGTTTACTTAAAGTATACTTACTGTATATTGTAAAACTAGTGCTTAAATGTCGTGGGGATTATACAATTCTACAGAGACCCATTATAATGCATTTTGATCAACATGACATAAGCAATTGATAATGTAGGAATCTGCACAGAATTTTGTCATAATCATTTGCATGGATGTACCAAAGCATTTGCAACTTGTTCAAAGAAATGAGAAAATGCTTGTTTGATGTGCACACGTGACACAAGGATGTAAGGATTGAACAAGAAGTTTTGAGAATTTCAAATCGGATCTGAGAAATGTACCAAATTGACTTAGAAAAAACTGTATTTAAAGTGGGGGGGGGTACTTTTGGGGCAGTTTTGTTTCACCCAAGTGTCCCATTTCCACCCCTCTCAAACTAATGCATGGATGCATATAGCCAGAAACAATTCATTTGATGCATGCAAAGAAGCAACACTGTGTGTCTCAAGAAGCATTTATTCATGATTACGTAGACATGCTAAAATTTCAAGGCCACACACTACACATTACACATTACACATGACATTACACATTTCATAAAATTTACATTTAGTCATTTAGCAGACGTTTTTATCCAAAGCGACTTACAGACGAGGAAACATTGGAAGCAATTATAACAATATAGGCAACAAAATGCATAAGTTAATTAAATCCAGTCCATTAAAGCCTAGCACAGTATACAAAGCTAAGAATAGTGAGTTAAGTAAAAAAATAATTTTTTAAGAAGACAGAAAATAATAAGAGGTTAAAATCAGTCATCTACATTTTGACGGAAGATATGCATTTTCACACACTACACCGGCCTGTAGTGTTCTAGCAGTGTAAGGTTGAGAGTGAGTTTCTTCAGTAGCGGTGTGATGCAGGCCTCTTTGAAAGCAGTGGGAAATGTCCCAGTGGTGAGCAAAGAGTTGATGATGCGGGTCAGACCAGGCACAACTGCTGGAGAGATGGCATGGAGGAGATGGGTGGGGATGGGATCCAGTGGGCAGGTGGTAGGGTGGTTGGAACCAATGACCTTGGAAACATCATCTTCAGACATAGGAGAAAAGGCGGGTGATGGTGGCGTAGAAAATTGGCTGTTGATGGCGGTAGTTTTCTTTACGAAGAACGATGCAAAATCATCAGCCGTTAACTCCGATGAAGGTGTGGGAGTAGGCGGACAGAGGAGAGCAGAGAAGGTTTTTAAGAGTGTGCGAGAGTCAGGAGAGTTGCTGATCTTCGAGTGATTATAATCAGTTTTTGCAGAGGTGACGTCAACGGAGAAAGTAGAGAGAAGAGACTGGTAGAGAGAGAGAGGTCAGTATGGTCTTTTGACTTGTGCCATTTTCTCTCAGCTGACCGGAGGCTGGTGCGATGCTCACGTGGTACATCCGATAACCAGGGGGCAGACAGGGATGCACGGGCTGGTCCAGATGCAACGGGGCATATGTTGTCCAAGCAGGATGTAAGCGTGGAACACAGAGTGTCTGTGACACTGTTGGTATTCAAAAGAGAGAGCTCCTCAGAGGGGGGGAGTGCAGACAAGACAGCAGAGGAAAAGCAGGAGGGAGGGACCGTAGGTAGCGCCGGAAAGTGACCAGCGTTAAGACATCTGCGTTGTCTGGAGCGGTGAGGTCGGGGGTGACAAAGAAGTGATCAGACGTGTGCAGCGGAGTGACCTGAGAGTGATGAGTAGAGCATTTCTCGAATCATCCTTGTCATTTGCAAAACAGTAAGTGCATTTCTGGTTTTGATTGTTTGATTGCAAGAGACGGCACATGATTCACGTTAACGCTTTTACTGTTTGTACAATAATTTATTGACAGACAGTGTCATTGTGATGCAGACAGGAAAAGACAGCACTGCATAGTACAAACAAATGTAGAAATCTGAACATAAGACAATCTCCTTAGGGAAAACTGTACATGCATTGCAGTGGAATTACAGTGCAGTCTTCCTACACCTCCTGACGTTCCTGTCTTTTGGGCAACGGATTCTCATCCACATCACAACAAATATCTTCTCTTGCGATACAGCGTGAAAATCATCTTTCAGAGTGTCTAATCCAGCCTCTCCAGGCATCAGCTGTGATGTCATCACACGTTACATCCATGGCAGCCAGAAGGGTCATCTGTGTATGCGGCTGGCGATCATATACTTTTAATCTTCATGCTGAGAAAAATTCCTCAACGTGGTTGAGTAGGGTGAGAGGAACTCCACCAGCATCCTGTTGTGGGCCGCAAACCATTGCCTGATGATGTTGGAGCGATGGAAACTGACATTGTCCCAAACTAACACGTACTTTGGCAGGTCATCTCCAATCTGCCCCCTCTCATTTTCAGGGATGAGATCCCTGTAGAGAGTGTCAAAAGACTGTTAAGGTGTGAAAAGGGGCCGTCTGCAACACGGTGAAGTTGTCTTGCAGTCCTATGTGGAAAGAATATAGCAATGCAAAACACTAAATTGAGTAAAATAAAATGCCACTGTTTACTTAAAGTATACTTACTGTATATTGTAAAACTAGTGCTTAAATGTCGTGGGGATTATACTATTCTACAGAGACCCATTATAATGCATTTTGATCAACATGACATAAGCAATTGATAATGTAGGAATCTGCACAGAATTTTGTCATAATCATTTGCATGGATGTACCAAAGCATTTGCAACTTGTTCAAAGAAATGAGAAAATGCTTGTTTGATGTGCACACGTGACACAAGGATGTAAGGATTGAACAAGAAGTTTTGAGAATTTCAAATCGGATCAGAGAAATGTACCAAATTGACTTAAAAAAACTGTATTTAAAGTGGGGGGGGGGGGTACTTTTGGGGCAGTTTTGTTTCACCCAAGTGTCCCATTTCCACCCCTCTCAAACTAATGCATGGATGCATATAGCCAGAAACAATTAATTTGATGCATGCAAAGAAGCAACACTGTGTGTCTCAAGAAGCATTTATTCATGATTACGTAGACATGCTAAAATTTCAAGGCCACACACTACACATTACACATTACACATGACATTACACATTTCATAAAATTTACATTTAGTCATTTAGCAGACGTTTTTATCCAAAGCGACTTACAGACGAGGAAACATTGGAAGCAATTTTAACAATATAGGCAACAAAATGCATAAGTTAATTAAATCCAGTCCATTAAAGCCTAGCACAGTATACAAAGCTAAGAATAGTGAGGTAAGTAAAAAAATTAATGTTTTAAGAAGACAGAAAATAATAAGAGGTTAAAATCAGTCATCTACACTTTGACGGAAGATATGCATTTTCACACGCTACACCGGCCTGTAGTGTTCTAGCAGTGTAAGGTTGAGAGTGAGTTTCTTCAGTAGCGGTGTGATGCAGGCCTCTTTGAAAGCAGTGGGAAATGTCCCAGGGGTGAGCAAAGAGTTGATGATGCGGGTCAGACCAGGCACAACTGCTGGAGAGATGGCATGGAGGAGATGGGTGGGGATGGGATCCAGTGGGCAGGTAGTAGGGTGGTTGGAACCAATGACCTTGGAAACATCATCTTCAGACATAGGAGAAAAGGCGGGTGATGGTGGCGTAGAAAATTGGCTGTTGATGGCGGTAGTTTTCTTTACGAAGAACGATGCAAAATCATCAGCCGTTAACTCCGATGAAGGTGTGGGAGCAGGCGGACAGAGGAGAGCAGAGAAGGTTTTTAAGAGTGTGCGAGAGTCAGGAGAGTTGCTGATCTTCGAGTGGTTATAATCAGTTTTTGCAGAGGTGACGTCAACGGAGAAAGTAGAGAGAAGAGACTGGTAGAGAGAGAGAGGTCAGTATGGTCTTTTGACTTGTGCCATTTTCTCTCAGCTGACCGGAGGCTGGTGCGATGCTCACGTGGTACATCCGATAACCGGGGGGGAGAGCAAACAAGACAGCAGAGGAAAAGCAGGATGGAGGAACCGTAGGTAGCGCCGGAAATTGACCAGCGGTAAGACATCTGCGTTGTCTGGAGCGGTGAGGTCGGGGGTGACAAAGAAGTGATCAGACGTGTGCAGCGGAGTGACCTGAGAGTGATGAGTGGAGCATTTCTCGAATCATCCTTGTTATTTGCAAAACAGTAAGTGTATTTCTGGTTTTGATTGTTTGATTGCAAGAGACGGCACATGAGTCACGTTAACGCTTTTACTGTTTGTACAATAATTTATTGACAGACAGTGTCATTGTGATGCAGACAGGAAAAGACAGCACTGCATAGCACAAACAAATTTAGAAATCTGAACATAAGACAATCTCCTTAGGGAAAACTGTACATGCTGTGCAATGGAATTACAGTGCAGTCTTCCTACACATCCTGACGTTCCTGTCTTTTGGGCAACGGATTCTCATCCACATCACAACAAATATCTTCTCTTGCGATACAGCGTGAAAATCATCTTTCAGAGTGTCTAATCCAGCCTCTGCAGGCATCAGCTGTGATGTCATCACACGTTACATCCATGGCAGCCAGAAGGGTCATCTGTGTATGCGGCTGGCGATCATATACTTTTAATCTTCATGCTGAGAAAAATTCCTCAACGTGGTTGATGATGATGTTGGAGCGATGGAAACTGACATTGTCCCAAACTAACACGTACTTTGGCAGGTCATCTCCAATCTGCCCCCTCTCTTGTTCAGGGATGAGATCCATGTAGAGAGTGTCAAAAGACTGTTTAGGTGTGAAAAGGGGCCGTCTGCAACACAGTGAAGTTGTCTTGCAGTCCTATGTGGAAAGAATATAGCAATGCAAAACACTAAATTGAGTAAAATAAAATGCCACTGTTTACTTAAAGTATACTTACTGTATATTGTAAAACTAGTGCTTAAATGTCGTGGGGATTATACTATTCTACAGAGACCCATTATAATGCATTTTGATCAACATGACATAAGCAATTGATAATGTAGGAATCTGCATAGAATTTTGTCATAATCATTTGCATGGATGTACCAAAGCATTTGCAACTTGATCAAAGAAATGAGAAAATGCTTGTTTGATGTGCACACGTGACACAAGGATGTAAGGATTGAACAAGAAGTTTTGAGAATTTCAAATCGGATCCGAGAAATGTACCAAATTGACTTAGAAAAAACTGTATTTAAAGTGGGGGGGTACTTTTGGGGCAGTTTTGTTTCACCCAAGTGTCCCATTTCCACCCCTCTCAAACTAATGCATGGATGCATATAGCCAGAAACAATTCATTTGATGCATGCAAAGAAGCAACACTGTGTGTCTCAAGAAGCATTTATTCATGATTACGTAGACATGCTAAAATTTCAAGGCCACACACTACACATTACACATTACACATGACATTACACATTTCATAAAATTTACATTTAGTCATTTAGCAGACGTTTTTATCCAAAGCGACTTACAGACGAGGAAACATTGGAAGCAATTATAACAATATAGGCAACAAAATGCATAAGTTAACTAAATCCAGTCCATTAAAGCCTAGCACAGTATACAAAGCTAAGAATAGTGAGGTAAGTAAAAAAACAATTTTTTAAGAAGACAGAAAATAATAAGAGGTTAAAATCAGTCATCTAGATTTTGACGGAAGATATGCATTTTCACACACTACACCGGCCTGTAGTGTTCTAGCAGTGTAAGGTTGAGAGTGAGTCTCTTCAGTAGCGGTGTGATGCAGGCCTCTTTGAAAGCAGTGGGAAATGTCCCAGTGGTGAGCAAAGAGTTGATGATGCGGGTCAGACCAGGCACAACTGCTGGAGAGATGGCATGGAGGAGATGGGTGGGTATGGGATCCAGTGGGCAGGTGGTAGGGTGGTTGGAACCAATGACCTTGGAAACATCATCTTCAGACATAGGAGAAAAGGCGGGTGATGGTGGCGTAGAAAATTGGCCGTTGATGGCGGTAGTTTTCTTTACGAAGAACGATGCAAAATCATCAGCCGTTAACTCCGATGAAGGTGTGGGAGCAGGCGGACAGAGGAGAGCAGAGAAGGTTTTTAAGAGTGTGCGAGAGTCAGGAGAGTTGCTGATCTTCGAGTGGTTATAATCAGTTTTTGCAGAGGTGACGTCAACGGAGAAAGTAGAGAGAGAGAGGTCAGTATGGTCTTTTGACTTGTGCCATTTTCTCTCAGCTGACCGGAGGCTGGTGCGATGCTCATGTGGTACATCCGATAACCAGGGGGCAGACAGGGATGCACGGGCTGGTCCAGATGTAAGAGGGCATATGTTGTCCAAGCAGGATGTAAGCGTGGAACACAGAGTGTCTGTGGCACTGTTGGTATTCAAAAGAGAGAGCTCCTCAGAGGGGGGGAGTGCAGACAAGACAGCAGAGGAAAAGCAGGAGGGAGGGACCGTAGGTAGCGCCGGAAAGTGACCAGCGGTAAGACATCTGCGTTGTCTGGAGCGGTGAGGTCGGGGGTGACAAAGAAGTGATCAGACGTGTGCAGCGGAGTGACCTGAGAGTGATGAGTGGAGCATTTCTCGAATCATCCTTGTCATTTGCAAAACAGTAAGTGCATTTCTGGTTTTGATTGTTTGATTGCAAGAGACGGCACATGATTCACGTTAACGCTTTTACTGTTTGTACAATAATTTATTGACAGACAGTGTCATTGTGATGCAGACAGGAAAAGACAGCACTGCATAGCACAAACAAATGTAGAAATCTGAACATAAGACAATCATCTTAGGGAAAACTGTACATGCAGTGCAGTGGAATTACAGTGCAGTCTTCCTACACCTCCTGACGTTCCTGTCTTTTGGGCAACGGATTCTCATCCACATCACAACAAATATCTTCTCTTGCGATACAGCGTGAAAATCATCTTTCAGAGTGTCTAATCCAGCCTCTGCAGGCATCAGCTGAGATGTCATCACACGTTACATCCATGGCAGCCAGAAGGGTCATCTGTGTATGCGGCTGGCCATCATATACTTTTAATCTTCATGCTGAGAAAAATTCCTCAACGGGGTTGAGTAGGGTGAGAGGAACTCCACCAGCATCCTGTTGTGGGCCGCAAACCATTGCCTGATGATGTTGGAGCGATGGAAACTGACATTGTCCCAAACTAACACGTACTTTGGCAGGTCATCTCCAATCTGCCCCCTCTCTTGTTCAGGGATGAGATCCCTGTAGAGAGTGTCAAAAGACTGTTTAGGTGTGAAAAGGGGCCGTCTGCAACACAGTGAAGTTGTCTTGCAGTCCTATGTGGAAAGAATATAGCAATGCAAAACACTAAATTGAGTAAAATAAAATGCCACTGTTTACTTAAAGTATACTTACTGTATATTGTAAAACTAGTGCTTAAATGTCGTGGGGATTATACTATTCTACAGAGACCCATTATAATGCATTTTGATCAACATGACATAAGCAATTGATAATGTAGGAATCTGCACAGAATTTTGTCATAATCATTTGCATGGATGTACCAAAGCATTTGCAACTTGTTCAAAGAAATGAGAAAATGCTTGTTTGATGTGCACACGTGACACAAGGATGTAAGGATTGAACAAGAAGTTTTGAGAATTTCAAATCGGATCAGAGAAATGTACCAAATTGACTTAGAAAAAACTGTATTTAAAGTGGGGGGGGTACTTTTGGGGGAGTTTTGTTTCACCCAAGTGTCCCATTTCCACCCCTCTCAAACTAATGCATGGATGCATATAGCCAGAAACAATTAATTTGATGCATGCAAAGAAGCAACACTGTGTGTCTCAAGAAGCATTTATTCATGATAACGTAGACATGCTAAAATTTCAAGGCCACACACTACACATTACACATTACACATGACATTACACATTTCATAAAATTTACATTTAGTCATTTAGCAGACGTTTTTATCCAAAGCGACTTACAGACGAGGAAACATTGGAAGCAATTATAACAATATAGGCAACAAAATGCATAAGTTAATTAAATCCAGTCCATTAAAGCCTAGCACAGTATACAAAGCTAAGAATAGTGAGGTAAGTAAAAAAATAATTTTTTAAGAAGACAGAAAATAATAAGAGGTTAAAATCAGTCATCTACATTTTGACGGAAGATATGCATTTTCACACACTACACCGGCCTGTAGTGTTCTAGCAGTGTAAGGTTGAGAGTGAGTTTCTTCAGTAGCTGTGTGATGCAGGCCTCTTTGAAAGCAGTGGGAAATGTCCCAGTGGTGAGCAAAGAGTTGATGATGCGGGTCAGACCAGGCACAACTGCTGGAGAGATGGCATGGAGGTGATGGGTGGGGATGGGATCCAGTGGGCAGGTGGTAGGGTGGTTGGAACCAATGACCTTGGAAACATCATCTTCAGACAGAGGAGAAAAGGCGGGTGATGGTGGTGTAGAAAATTGGCTGTTGATGGCGGTAGTTTTCTTTACGAAGAACGATTCAAAATCATCAGCCGTTAACTCCGATGAAGATGTGGGAGCAGGCGGACAGAGGAGAGCAGAGAAGGTTTTTAAGAGTGTGCTAGAGTCAGGAGAGTTGCTGATCTTCGAGTGGTTATAATCAGTTTTTGCAGAAGTGACGTCAACGGAGAAAGTTGAGAGAGAGAGGTCAGTATGGTCTTTTGACTTGTGCCATTTTCTCTCAGCTGACCGGAGCCTGGTGCGATGCTCAAGTGGTACATCCGATAACCAGGGGGCAGACAGGGATGCACGGGCTGGTCCAGATGTAAGAGGGCATATGTTGTCCAAGCAGGATGTAAGCGTGGAACACAGAGTGTCTGTGGCACTGTTGGTATTCAAAAGAGAGAGCTCCTCAGAGGGGGGGAGTGCAGACAAGACAGCAGAGGAAAAGCAGGAGGGAGGGACCGTAGGTAGCGCCGGAAAGTGACCAGCGGTAAGACATCTGCGTTTTCTGGAGCGGTGAGGTCGGGAGTGACAAAGAAGTGATCAGACGTGTGCAGCGGAGTGACCTGAGAGTGATGAGTGGAGCATTTCTCGAATCATCCTTGTCATTTGCAAAACAGTAAGTGCATTTCTGGTTTTGATTGTTTGATTGCAAGAGACGGCACATGATTCACGTTAACGCTTTTACTGTTTGTACAAAAATTTATTGACAGACAGTGTCATTGTGATGCAGACAGGAAAAGACAGCACTGCATAGCACAAACAAATGTAGAAATCTGAACATAAGACAATCTCTTTAGGGAAAACTGTACATGCAGTGCAGTGGAATTACAGTGCAGTCTTCCTACACCTCCAGACGTTCCTGTCTTTTGGGCAACGGATTCTTATCCACATCACAACAAATATCTTCTCTTGCGATACAGCGTGAAAATCATCTTTCAGAGTGTCTAATCCAGCATCTGCAGGCATCAGCTGTGATGTCATCACACGTTACATCCATGGCAGCCAGAAGGGTCATCTGTGTATGCGGCTGGCGATCATATACTTTTAATCTTCATGCTGAGAAAAATTCCTCAACGTGGTTGAGTAGGGTGAGAGGAACTCCACCAGCATCCTGTTGTGGGCCGCAAACCATTGCCTGATGATGTTGGAGCGATGGAAACTGACATTGTCCCAAACTAACACGTACTTTGGCAGGTCATCTCCAATCTGCCCCCTCTCTTGTTCAGGGATGAGATCCCTGTAGAGAGTGTCAAAAGACTGATTAGGTGTGAAAAGGGGCCGTCTGCAACACAGTGAAGTTGTCTTGCAGTCCTATGTGGAAAGAATATAGCAATGCAAAACACTAAATTGAGTAAAATAAAATGCCACCGTTTACTTAAAGTATACTTACTGTATATTGTAAAACTAGTGCTTAAATGTCGTGGGGATTATACTATTCTACAGAGACCCATTATAATGCATTTTGATCAACATGACATAAGCAATTGATAATGTAGGAATCTGCACAGAATTTTGTCATAATCATTTGCATGGATGTACCAAAGCATTTGCAACTTGTTCAAAGAAATGAGAAAATGCTTGTTTGATGTGCACACGTGACACAAGGATGTAAGGATTGAACAAGAAGTTTTGAGAATTTCAAATCGGATCAGAGAAATGTACCAAATTGACTTAGAAAAAACTGTATTTAAAGTGGGGGGGGGTACTTTTGGGGCAGTTTTGTTTCACCCAAGTGTCCTATTTCCACCCCTCTCAAACTAATGCATGGATGCATATAGCCAGAAACAATTCATTTGATGCATGCAAAGAAGCAACACTGTGTGTCTGAAGAAGCATTTATTCATGATTACGTAGACATGCTAAAATTTCAAGGCCACACACTACACATTACACATTACACATGACATTACACATTTCATAAAATTTACATTTAGTCATTTAGCAGACGTTTTTATCCAAAGCGACTTACAGACGAGGAAACATTGGAAGCAATTATAACAATATTGGCAACAAAATGTATAAGTTAATTAAATCCAGTCCATTAAAGCCTAGCACAGTATACAAAGCTAAGAATAGTGAGGTAAGTAAAAAAATAATTTTTTAAGAAGACAGAAAATAATAAGAGGTTAAAATCAGTCATCTACATTTTGACGGAAGATATGCATTTTCACACACTACACCGGCCTGTAGTGTTCTAGCAGTGTAAGGTTGAGAGTGAGTTTCTTCAGTAGCTGTGTGATGCAGGCCTCTTTGAAAGCAGTGGGAAATGTCCCAGTGGTGAGCAAAGAGTTGATGATGCGGGTCAGACCAGGCACAACTGCTGGAGAGATGGCATGGAGGAGATGGGTGGGGATGGGATCCAGTGGGCAGGTGGTAGGGTGGTTGGAACCAATGACCTTGGAAACATCATCTTCAGACAGAGGAGAAAAGGCGGGTGATGGTGGTGTAGAAAATTGGCTGTTGATGGCGGTAGTTTTCTTTACGAAGAACGATGCAAAATCATCAGCCGTTAACTCCGATGAAGATGTGGGAGCAGGCGGACAGAGGAGAGCAGAGAAGGTTTTTAAGAGTGTGCGAGAGTCAGGAGAGTTGCTGATCTTCGAGTGGTTATAATCAGTTTTTGCAGAGGTGACGTCAACGGAGAAAGTAGAGAGAGAGAGGTCAGTATGGTCTTTTGACTTGTGCCATTTTCTCTCAGCTGACCGGAGCCTGGTGCGATGCTAACGTGGTACATCCGATAACCAGGGGGCAGACAGGGATGCACGGGCTGGTCCAGATGTAGTAGGGCATATGTTGTCCAAGCAGGATGTAAGCGTGGAACACAGAGTGTCTGTGGCACTGTTGGTTTTCAAAAGAGAGAGCTCCTCAGAGGGGGGGAGTGCAGACAAGACAGCAGAGGAAAAGCAGGAGGGAGGGACCGTAGGTAGCGCCGGAAAGTGACCAGCGGTAAGACATCTGCGTTGTCTGGAGCGGTGAGGTCGGGGGTGACAAAGAAGTGATCAGACGTGTGCAGCGGAGTGACCTGAGAGTGATGAGTGGAGCATTTCTCGAATCATCCTTGTCATTTGCAAAACAGTAAGTGCATTTCTGGTTTTGATTGTTTGATTGCAAGAGACGGCACATGATTCACGTTAACGCTTTTACTGTTTGTACAATAATTTATTGACAGACAGTGTCATTGTGATGCAGACAGGAAAAGACAGCACTGCATAGCACAAACAAATGTAGAAATCTGAACATAAGACAATCTCCTTTGGGAAAACTGTACATGCAGTGCAGTGGAATTACAGTGCAGTCTTCCTACACCTCCTGACGTTCCTGTCTTTTGGGCAACGGATTCTCATCCACATCACAACAAATATCTTCTCTTGCGATACAGCGTGAAAATCATCTTTCAGAGTGTCTAATCCAGCCTCTGCAGGCATCAGCTGTGATGTCATCACACGTTACATCCATGGCAGCCAGAAGGGTCATCTGTGTATGCGGCTGGCGATCATATACTTTTAATCTTCATGCTGAGAAAAATTCCTCAACGTGGTTGAGTAGGGTGAGAGGAACTCCACCAGCATCCTGTTGTGGGCCGCAAACCATTGCCTGATGATGTTGGAGCAATGGAAACTGACATTGTGCCAAACTAACACGTACTTTGGCAGGTCATCTCCAATCTGCCCCCTCTCTTGTTCAGGGATGAGATCCCTGTAGAGAGTGTCAAAAGACTGTTTAGGTGTGAAAAGGGGCCGTCTGCAACACAGTGAAGTTGTCTTGCAGTCCTATGTGGAAAGAATATAGCAATGCAAAACACTAAATTGAGTAAAATAAAATGCCACCGTTTACTTAAAGTATACTTACTGTATATTGTAAAACTAGTGCTTAAATGTCGTGGGGATTATACTATTCTACAGAGACCCATTATAATGCATTTTGATCAACATGACATAAGCAATTGATAATGTAGGAATCTGCACAGAATTTTGTCATAATCATTTGCATGGATGTACCAAAGCATTTGCAACTTGTTCAAAGAAATGAGAAAATGCTTGTTTGATGTGCACACGTGACACAAGGATGTAAGGATTGAACAAGAAGTTTTGAGAATTTCAAATCGGATCAGAGAAATGTACCAAATTGACTTAGAAAAAACTGTATTTAAAGTGGGGGGGTACTTTTGGGGCAGTTTTGTTTCACCCAAGTGTCCCATTTCCACCCCTCTCAAACTAATGCATGGATGCATATAGCCAGAAACAATTCATTTGATGCATGCAAAGAAGCAACACTGTGTGTCTCAAGAAGCATTTATTCATGATTACGTAGACATGCTAAAATTTCAAGGCCACACACTACACATTACACATTACACATGACATTACACATTTCATAAAATTTACATTTAGTCATTTAGCAGATGTTTTTATCCAAAGCGACTTACAGACGAGGAAACATTGGAAGCAATTATAACAATATTGGCAACAAAATGCATAAGTTAATTAAATCCAGTCCATTAAAGCCTAGCACAGTATACAAAGCTAAGAATAGTGAGGTAAGTAAAAAAATATTTTTTTAAGAAGACAGAAAATAATAAGAGGTTAAAATCAGTCATCTACATTTTGACGGAAGATATGCATTTTCACACACTACACCGGCCTGTAGTGTTCTAGCAGTGTAAGGTTGAGAGTGAGTTACTTCAGTAGCGGTGTGATGCAGGCCTCTTTGAAAGCAGTGGGAAATGTCCCAGTGGTGAGCAAAGAGTTGATGATGCGGGTCAGACCAGGCACAACTGCTGGAGAGATGGCATGGAGGAGATGGGTGGGGATGGGATCCAGTGGCCAGGTGGTAGGGTGGTTGGAACCAATGACCTTGGAAACATCATCTTCAGACATAGGAGAAAAGGCGGGTGATGGTGGCGTAGAAAATTGGCTGTTGATGGCGGTAGTTTTCTTTACGAAGAACGATGCAAAATCATCAGCCGTTAACTCCGATGAAGGTGTGGGAGCAGGCGGACAGAGGAGAGCAGAGAAGGATTTTAAGAGTGTGCGAGAGTCAGGAGAGTTGCTGATCTTCGAGTGGTTATAATCAGTTTTTGCAGAGGTGACGTCAACGGAGAAAGTAGAGAGAGAGAGGTCAGTATGGTCTTTTGACTTGTGCCATTTTCTCTCAGCTGACCGGAGGCTGGTGCGATGCTCACGTGGTACATCCGATAACCAGGGGGCAGACAGGGATGCACGGGCTGGTCCAGATGTAAGAGGGCATATGTTGTCCAAGCAGGATGTAAGCGTGGAACACAGAGTGTCTGCGGCACTGTTGGTATTCAAAAGAGAGAGCTCCTCAGAGGGGGGGAGTGCAGACAAGACAGCAGAGGAAAAGCAGGAGGGAGGGACCGTAGGTAGCGCCGGAAAGTGACCAGCGGTAAGACATCTGCGTTGTCTGGAGCGGTGAGGTCGGGGGTGACAAAGAAGTGATCAGACGTGTGCAGCGGAGTGACCTGAGAGTGATGAGTGGAGCATTTCTCGAATCATCCTTGTCATTTGCAAAACAGTAAGTGCATTTCTGGTTTTGATTGTTTGATTGCAAGAGACGGCACATGATTCACGTTAACGCTTTTACTGTTTGTACAATAATTTATTGACAGACAGTGTCATTGTGATGCAGACAGGAAAAGACAGCACTGCATAGCACAAACAAATGTAGAAATCTGAACATAAGACAATATCCTTAGGGAAAACTGTACATGCAGTGCAGTGGAATTACAGTGCAGTCTTCCTACACCTCCTGACGTTCCTGTCTTTTGGGCAACGGATTCTCATCCACATCACAACAAATATCTTCTCTTGCGAAACAGCGTGAAAATCATCTTTCAGATTGTCTAATCCAGCCTCTGCAGGCATCAGCTGTGATGTCATCACACGTTACATCCATGGCAGCCAGAAGGGTCATCTGTGTATGCGGCTGGCGATCATATACTTTTAATCTTCATGCTGAGAAAAATTACTCAACTTGGTTGAGTAGGGTGAGAGGAACTCCACCAGCATCCTGTTGTGGGCCGCAAACCATTGCCTGATGATGTTGGAGCGATGGAAACTGACATTGTCCCAAACTAACACGTACTTTGGCAGGTCATCTCCAATCTGCCCCCTCTCTTGTTCAGGGATGAGATCCCTGTAGAGAGTGTCAAAAGACTGTTTAGGTGTGAAAAGGGGCCGTCTGCAACACAGTGAAGTTGTCTTGCAGTCCTATGTGGAAAGAATATAGCAATGCAAAACACTAAATTGAGTATAATAAAATGCCACCGTTTACTTAAAGTATACTTACTGTATATTGTAAAACTAGTGCTTAAATGTCGTGGGGATTATACTATTCCACAGAGACCCATTACAATGCATTTTGATCAACATGACATAAGCAATTGATAATGTAGGAATCTGCACAGAATTTTGTCATAATCATTTGCATGGATGTACCAAAGCATTTGCAACTTGTTCAAAGAAATGAGAAAATGCTTGTTTGATGTGCACACGTGACACAAGGATGTAAGGATTGAACAAGAAGTTTTGAGAATTTCAAATCGGATCAGAGAAATGTACCAAATTGACTTAGAAAAAACTGTATTTAAAGTAGGGGGGTACTTTTGGGGCAGTTTTGTTTCACCCAAGTGTCCCATTTCCACCCCTCTCAAACTAATGCATGGATGCATATAGCCAGAAACAATTCATTTGATGCATGCAAAGAAGCAACACTGTGTGTCTCAAGAAGCATTTATTCATGATTACGTAGACATGCTAAAATTTCAAGGCCACACACTACACATTACACATTACACATGACATTACACATTTCATAAAATTTACATTTAGTCATTTAGCAGACGTTTTTATCCAAAGCGACTTACAGACGAGGAAACATTGGAAGCAATTATAACAATATTGGCAACAAAATGCATAAGTTAATTAAATCCAGTCCATTAAAGCCTAGCACAGTATACAAAGCTAAGAATAGTGAGGTAAGTAAAAAAATATTTTTTTAAGAAGACAGAAAATAATAAGAGGTTAAAATCAGTCATCTACATTTTGACGGAAGATATGCATTTTCACACACTACACCGGCCTGTAGTGTTCTAGCAGTGTAAGGTTGAGAGTGAGTTACTTCAGTAGCGGTGTGATGCAGGCCTCTTTGAAAGCAGTGGGAAATGTCCCAGTGGTGAGCAAAGAGTTGATGATGCGGGTCAGACCAGGCACAACTGCTGGAGAGATGGCATGGAGGAGATGGGTGGGGATGGGATCCAGTGGCCAGGTGGTAGGGTGGTTGGAACCAATGACCTTGGAAACATCATCTTCAGACATAGGAGAAAAGGCGGGTGATGGTGGCGTAGAAAATTGGCTGTTGATGGCGGTAGTTTTGTTTACGAAGAACGATGCAAAATCATCAGCCGTTAACTCCGATGAAGGTGTGGGAGCAGGCGGACAGAGGAGAGCAGAGAAGGATTTTAAGAGTGTGCGAGAGTCAGGAGAGTTGCTGATCTTCGAGTGGTTATAATCAGTTTTTGCAGAGGTGACGTCAACGGAGAAAGTAGAGAGAGAGAGGTCAGTATGGTCTTTTGACTTGTGCCATTTTCTCTCAGCTGACCGGAGGCTGGTGCGATGCTCACGTGGTACATCCGATAACCAGGGGGCAGACAGGGATGCACGGGCTGGTCCAGATGTAAGAGGGCATATGTTGTCCAAGCAGGATGTAAGCGTGGAACACAGAGTGTCTGCGGCACTGTTGGTATTCAAAAGAGAGAGCTCCTCAGAGGGGGGGAGTGCAGACAAGACAGCAGAGGAAAAGCAGGAGGGAGGGACCGTAGGTAGCGCCGGAAAGTGACCAGCGGTAAGACATCTGCGTTGTCTGGAGCGGTGAGGTCGGGGGTGACAAAGAAGTGATCAGACGTGTGCAGCGGAGTGACCTGAGAGTGATGAGTGGAGCATTTCTCGAATCATCCTTGTCATTTGCAAAACAGTAAGTGCATTTCTGGTTTTGATTGTTTGATTGCAAGAGACGGCACATGATTCACGTTAACGCTTTTACTGTTTGTACAATAATTTATTGACAGACAGTGTCATTGTGATGCAGACAGGAAAAGACAGCACTGCATAGCACAAACAAATGTAGAAATCTGAACATAAGACAATATCCTTAGGGAAAACTGTACATGCAGTGCAGTGGAATTACAGTGCAGTCTTCCTACACCTCCTGACGTTCCTGTCTTTTGGGCAACGGATTCTCATCCACATCACAACAAATATCTTCTCTTGCGAAACAGCGTGAAAATCATCTTTCAGATTGTCTAATCCAGCCTCTGCAGGCATCAGCTGTGATGTCATCACACGTTACATCCATGGCAGCCAGAAGGGTCATCTGTGTATGCGGCTGGCGATCATATACTTTTAATCTTCATGCTGAGAAAAATTACTCAACTTGGTTGAGTAGGGTGAGAGGAACTCCACCAGCATCCTGTTGTGGGCCGCAAACCATTGCCTGATGATGTTGGAGCGATGGAAACTGACATTGTCCCAAACTAACACGTACTTTGGCAGGTCATCTCCAATCTGCCCCCTCTCTTGTTCAGGGATGAGATCCCTGTAGAGAGTGTCAAAAGACTGTTTAGGTGTGAAAAGGGGCCGTCTGCAACACAGTGAAGTTGTCTTGCAGTCCTATGTGGAAAGAATATAGCAATGCAAAACACTAAATTGAGTATAATAAAATGCCACCGTTTACTTAAAGTATACTTACTGTATATTGTAAAACTAGTGCTTAAATGTCGTGGGGATTATACTATTCCACAGAGACCCATTACAATGCATTTTGATCAACATGACATAAGCAATTGATAATGTAGGAATCTGCACAGAATTTTGTCATAATCATTTGCATGGATGTACCAAAGCATTTGCAACTTGTTCAAAGAAATGAGATTGTTTGATGTGCACACGTGACACAAGGATGTAAGGATTGAACAAGAAGTTTTGAGAATTTCAAATCGGATCAGAGAAATGTACCAAATTGACTTAGAAAAAACTGTATTTAAAGTGGGGGGGGTACTTTTGGGGCAGTTTTGTTTCACCCAAGTGTCCCATTTCCACCCCTCTCAAACTAATGCATGGATGCATATAGCCAGAAACAATTCATTTGATGCATGCAAAGAAGCAACACTGTGTGTCTCAAGAAGCATTTATTCATGATTACGTAGACATGCTAAAATTTCAAGGCCACACACTACACATTACACATTACACATGACATTACACATTTCATAAAATTTACATTTAGTCATTTAGCAGACGTTTTTATCCAAAGCGACTTACAGACGAGGAAACATTGGCAACAAAATGCATAAGTTAACTAAATCCAGTCCATTAAAGCCTAGCACAGTATACAAAGCTAAGAATAGTGAGGTAAGTAAAAAAATATTTTTTAAGAAGACAGAAAATAATAAGAGGTTAAAATCAGTCATCTACATTTTGACGGAAGATATGCATTTTCACACACTACACCGGCCTGTAGTGTTCTAGCAGTGTAAGGTTGAGAGTGAGTTTCTTCAGTAGCGGTGTGATGCAGGCCTCTTTTTTTTTTTTTTCACAAATATCTTTATTGAATTTTTAACTTTTCCAAACATTCAAAAAATGAATAGACACAAGACAAAATCTCCCCCCACCCTAAAAAAAAGAAAAAAGAAAACCATGCTCACTCCAACAAAAAGTATGTTTTCACAAGGCATAAGAAGGTCAACCACATGTTTTTAAAATCCTCAAGTTTTCCTTTCACAATGTAGGTCAGTTTCTCCAGTGCCAGGTTGTTAGACATTAGTTTGATCCACTGGTTTATCTTTGGTCTTTCTGTTTCCTTCCAGTTCAAAGCGATTACATGTTTAGCCTGCAATAAACAGAAACTAACAAGCTTCCTCTTTGTGGTGGTCCGTTCAAAACCATTTGGAAAAATGTGTAGTAAACAGAGTTTACAGTCCATAGGCATGTTACATTCTATTAAAGAGGAAATAAATGTAGTAACCTCTTTCCAAAAAATCTGAAGTTCCGGACACTGCCACATACAATGGAGTAGAGTGCCCTTATCCACACCACATTTTACACATAAATCAGGAATATTAGAATTAAAATGGTGAAGTTTTACAGGAGTAATATATGTTCTAAATAACCATTTGTACTGAAGCAATCTAAACCTGGTGTTAATAGTTTGCGTCTGTGCCAACAGGCAAGAATTGTTCCACTCATCATCTGAAATTTCTGTTTGCAAATCTGTTTTCCATGCTTGTAAGTATGAAAGACTACTTTCTATTAAGGAAAGTAGTAAAATGTTATAAAATTTGGAAAGCAGGCCTCTACTCTGATGATGATTCACAGCTATGTTCTCTATAGTAGAGAGTGGGGGCTTTACAGTAGACTTTAGTTGGGAAGTGATGAAACTTCTGACCTGTAAGTATTTAAAAAAGTGTTTTTTGGGCAAATCATATTTATTTACCAATTGCTCAAAAGACATCAATACTCCTTCACTATAGAGGCTCCCAATTGTACTCAAGCCCTTATTCAGCCAAATTCTGAACCCCATGTCTGCTCTTCCTGGTTTGAATCTATCATTTCCCCATATTGGCGACAAACACGAGAGCTTAGAAACCTCCGACAAGGCAGCATGAGAGTGGTGCCAGATTGATATAGTGTTTCTGAGAAAAGGATTTTTCGTGTTTTTTAATAATTGTTTAATTTCAGCTGCATAAAAATAAGATGTCAAAGGTAGCTTCAATGTATTGTTCTCAATTTGTACCCAAGATGGAGTATCCGTGACAGAAAAATAATAAGTAGCAGCACAAAGTTGAGCTGCCCAATAGTACAACTTGACATTAGGCAATCTAAGCCCCCCTCTGTCATAGGGCAGATATAGAAGGGAGAGCCGCAGCCTGGGGCGTTTACTATTCCATATAAATTTGGTAAAGGTTTTATTCAAAGATGAAAAGAAGGAGGCTGGAAAGTGAAGGGGGATGGACTGAAAAAGATATAAGAATTTTGGGAGAATGGACATTTTAATAATATTAATGCGACCTATCATAGAAATTGGCATCCCACCCCATCTTTCTAAGGAGTCCATTACCTTTTTTAATAAGGGATTGTTGTGGAATTTTCTTATTCCTTAATCAAGGTGAGTCAATTTTGACAAACGCAACATACAGAGACATCAGGTACTTTGCAAAGTATTTTATTGTCATTTAATCTGCATCATAAGCAATGAGCATGGTGCAGAGCAAAGGCACCCTTTCCTTCTGCACCCAGAGTTTATATATTAAAACGTGAAAACCCCCTCCCTTTGCCCCCTAGCCAGAATCCCGAGCTGGTTTCCGAGAAGTGATGCCCGTTATTCCAAACAGAACATCTTGGCCTCTGCTCGAGGGCAAAGGCAGAGTGGTATGACGCGTATAGAGAAAAACATGATAACATAGAGAAGAAAACATAGATAGAAACTTCATAAACATATAGATAGATACATCAAGAAGCTAGACTAGAAAATTTCCATTACATTCCCCCCTTTTATCATATATGATAACCAAAATCTTTATACTTTGACCATGTAAGATGAGCAACGCCCTTTCTCTTACAGGTTTCATTCTTCTATCTAAACAGTTCTTAAAATCCCACTAGAATTGGTAACACCACCTGCTTCAGCCCCACTCCCCAACTTTAGCAATTCCACCACTTCAACAGGCTGTTCAGTCATATCATGAATGTAGAAACAACAACTGACCCTGAGCATTTTACACACACACTGCTTAACCTTCGTCACTTTCCATATTTCCACTCTTATTTGGAAGTTCCTCCCCATACCATTTTATTAAACTTGGAATATAGTGTTGCACAGAAACAAAATTCTATAATCTCTAATTTCTCGGGGTTCGATGCGTCCCCGACTCGAACAGTTGATTCCCTTTGCGATCACCAGCAGTGTCGCTCCTCCTGTCGCTTGCACGACCATTGCGAAGAGCCATTGTGGATGCCATTTTGATGGCCTACGGTTGGAGTTGCCACTCCTTGGACACCTTTTTGCAGTGGGAGGCATGTCTTTCCCACGACTTCCTGGAAGCTGTGTAATGATTTGTCAGCTCCATTTGCTCCTGCTCTTTTGACCTGCACAAACATTTTGAGAACAAAAAACACAAAAACACATTGCCTTGTAACATCCCCCCTTTTGACGCGTGGTCTAGGCCATGCGTCAAAATCGCAAAAGCAGAGAAAAAATGTTTTGGCAAACAGGTGAGGACATTTGGGCCCCCCCAAACATTGTCTGTGTATTTACATGAGCACTCCTTCCAGAGTGCACGCTCAGCTGGTTCTGCAAAATGTTTGCATCTCTGCAAGGGAAAGAGTTTTGTTAGTGATTTCTGGAGACAATCTGTCTGTCTCTGATGTTGCTTGCTTTGCTGCAAGGTCAGCTCGTCGGCTTCCTGCAAAAAATAGTTTCAGATACAAAAGTGTGTGTGGCATAGTCACACACAACAATGGCTGATGGGATAAGAATGGCAGAAAGCATATCAGCAACCTGTGTGTAAGAATGTTTTTACCATCAGCTTTCAAAAAGTTCCTGTGTTTCCAAAGTGTGCCAAAATCATGAGTTACACCAAATGCATATCTACTATCTGTGTGAATGTATGCATTTTTATTCTTTGCTAATTTGCATGCGTGTGTGAGTGCAATGAGCTCTGCTGTCTGAGCAGAGAAATGGTCCCTAAAAATGATATCAATTGCTTCTTTGCTTTTGGACTTGCGATGTCTGTAATTGCAGACACGCTTTGCGGACAGCTGTCTGCCGCGGTCAGTAATTTCGTGACCCAAAAACGAACAAATTGTTTTGCCAGCTGGACTTTGGAGATATTCACTTTGTGTCCTTCGTGTGCCAAATGAGTGAGCAGTCGTACCGTGTTCTTCACATTGCGCTTTGGTGGGTGCACATAAAAGAATGTCATCCACATACTGAAGCAATGCCACCCCCTTCGGGAGATGGAATGGCTCCAGTGATTGTCGCAGTGCCTCGTTGTAAATGGTCGGTGATTCGCAGTACCCTTGGCATAGACGTGTGAATGTATATGGCCTGCCATCAAATAAAAAGGCGAACCAGTATTGTGAGTCTGGGTTTACCGGCACACTGAAAAACGCGTTTGACAAATCAATCACCGTATACCATTTCGTCTCAGGCGGAATTTGGCTGAGAATGGTATACGGGTTGGGTACGTTTGGTGCTCGTGGCTGTACTGCGGCATTCACTGCTTGCAAATCTTGTACGAACCGCCATTCAACGGGTGCTCCCTTTTCTCTGATCTTTTTAACTGGAAACAAAGGTGTGCGCACAGGTGAATTTGGGCATGGCACAACTATGCCTTTATTTTTTTATCTTTTTAAACTCATTAAATATTGGCCTTATGCCATTGAGGGCTTCTGGTTTGAGGCTTCTGTTTTGAGGGGGAATTGCTGTTTGCGTGGACGAAAATTACCCTTGGGCGTTATCACACAACAGGTTCACAGTTCCTAATCAACCAAACATAATATTTTCCTGTTATCAACAGTTGTACGGGCACCTTTCCCAAAATTTCTGGTATGTAAATACTCTTCATTAATCTTTTTGTGTGTGAAAACACTTCAAGTCCCCTTGTTGCTGACAGACAGGCATGATTTTCACGATGGGCATGCAACAAATTTGAATATTGCACGTCGTCCCTTTTAACCCATTCTATGGCGTGCGCATATTTGTCAGCAAAACACCCACAGCTCCCCACACCATTGTAATCAACGTCATGAGGCTCTGTGAGGCAATACATTCTACATCATACTTACGTAATTCAAAACTACATCGTACAGCTGTACGAGCGCTGCACTCGGGTCGTGTTGGTATCATGCTCAATCTGTCATCATACACATTATGACTCTGCCCAGCAAATGAATCGGGCAGCAGTCAGACATGAGAAACCTGTGTTGAAATTTGACACTCCCCAACTCACATTGCACCCTTTTGACATAAATTATTTTACATTAGAGCCACTGGCATTTAGGGAAAACACAGCTAGTTTAGACTCTGGCAAATTTAAACACTTCTTGTGAATCACAGTAGGCTATTTGTTGCCCCTGAATCTATCAAAAATTCAAGCGGTTTGTTGCACACAAGCATTGTGCATTTTAGCAAAGTTCAGAAAGCGGTTTCATTCATCATGGAATGTGAGCTAAGCAGATCTTCATTGCATACAGTAGGAAAAAGCATTTCTTCATTGCATATGCTAAGGGAAATCATACTCACCACCCTCGGAATGATGCCTCACCTCCTCACTTCCATCTACCTTTTCTCTTGACCTCCGCGATCTCCGAGGCTCAGGACAATCATTGCGCCAGTGCCCCAATCTTTTGCAGTTAAAACATTTTTCTGGATCATAATCAACAGAGGGTTTAAAACCTCCTCTCCCTCGCCATCTTCCTTTCCTTCCGTGTTCTCCTCCGATATTCATTAGAGCCATGTGGAGTTCTTTATCTTGTGTGTTTTTCTTCTGAAGCTGTTTCTTGTCTGTTTGTCTTTCGGCGTGTACAGCATGACGGACAATCTCGCTCATTCTCGCACGATCTGGCTCGATGCATGATTTTTCCATTTCTCGTCTCAGCTCTTCTCTGAGGTTCCGCAGAAAAGCGGATCTGAGATGTCCTTCGAACGGACCAATGTCTGGTCCATCTGCATCAGGTTGAAGTCCAGAATGTTCTTTAAATACTTCCTCCACAGGCCATTTACACTGTAGCTTTCTTAGGTCAGATGGTTTCAGTTTGACTTTCAACAGTCTCTCTAATTCTTTCATTGAGGGTGAGAATTCTTTGCAAAATGTCAAAAGTTCTTTGTCTGTCGGTGCTGGTTGCGCTCTTTCTTGCTTTTGACACACCACGGGCTGTGGCATGTGTGGCACTGGTGCTGGTGGAGATACTGGTGGGGGCACTGGAGCTGCCTCGATCGGGTTCAGATGTCGGTGAGGAGGGACACAATCATCCTCCGGTTGGTGTTTGTAACAAGTCATAGATGGGGGTAAAGAAGACAGAGGGGTTACATCATTATATTCAAGCAAAACAGGGTACAATGGAGTTTTCGGTGGTGGCAGTTCTTCAAATGCCATTTCTTTAAAAACATAGTCACGTCTATTTGCTTCCTTTTCCCATAATTCTAAACATTTACACGCTTCGTCATATTTTTCCCTTTCTTTTGTAGACATTTTAAATATGTCCTTTTTCCCCATGTGTTCTCTTATTTTCTCTAATTTTGTGGTACTAAATGTACCGTTTTCTGGAAAGTTAGCTTTTTCTTTTAAATAGGGTACACCTTGTAAACTTCCCGTTCCCCACCTTTTCCTCATTTCTCTGTATGTTGGTTTATCCATAATCATATGGGATCTTCCTTTTCCCATTTTTCACGATTCAGAGTAGTCCCCCTCTACAGACTGTTTAGAAATGTTCTTTCTATTTCAGAGTAGTCCCTGCTCTACAGACTTTTTAGAATTCTATTTTATTTCCGAGTAATCCCTGCTCTACAGACTGTTTAGAAATCTATTAATTCAGAGTAGTCCCTGCTCTACAGATTTTTTAGAAATTTACTATTTCAGAGTAGTCCCCGCTCTACAGACTTTTTAGAAATCTACTATTTCAGAGCAGTCCCTGCTCTACAGACTTTTTAGAAATCTATCTGACTCACCACTTTTCCTTTTTGTGCCTTGCACTGAGTTCTTTTGGGATCACGTCAGCTTGGGGTCCGGAGTAGAGTTCTCTCGTCCCTGTATGGGGTTAGAGCTGGATTTGCTATGTCCAGGATGATCAGTCAACTCTAGTCCGTTCTCCGTCAGCCTTGTGATCCCATACCTCGTCGCCAAATTGTTGTGGAATTTTCTTATTCCTTAATCAAGGTGAGTCAATTTTGACAAACGCAACATACAGAGACATCAGGTACTTTGCAAAGTATTTTATTGTCATTTAATCTGCATCATAAGCAATGAGCATGGTGCAGAGCAAAGGCGCTCTTTCCTTCTGCACCCAGAGTTTATATATTAAAACGTGAAAACCCCCTCCCTTTGCCCCCTAGCCAGAATCCCGAGCTGGTTTCCGAGATGTGATGCCCGTTATTCCAAACAGAACATCTTGGCCTCTGCTCGAGGGCAAAGGCAGAGTGGTATGACGCGTATAGAGAAAAACATGATAACATAGAGAAGAAAACATAGATAGAAACTTCATAAACATATAGATAGATACATCAAGAAGCTAGACTAGAAAATTTCCATTACAGGATCAAAATTAGTAGGCACAATGTTCTTTATGTCAGGATTTATTTTAATTCCTAGGTAAGTGAAGCCTTCATAGGTACAAGTAAACTGTGTTTGTATTGTAGGGTTATTTTTGTTCAGCATTAACAGGGAGCTTTTCTTTTGATTAACTTTATACCCTGAAAATTCACCAAACCTCTCCAGAATTTGGCCCACAGCCTGGACAGACCTTCCTAAATCAGTTAAAAACAAAACAACGTCATCTGCAAAAAGAGACAAGCGATGTTCTGTTTTTCCGATTTGAATACCAGTAATATCAGGGGACTTGCGTATAGCCATAGCGAGTGGCTCGATAGCAAACAAAAAAAGAAGGGGAGATAACGGGCATCCTTGTCGTGTCGATCTACCCAGGCTAAAAGGTCTCGATAACTGGCTGTTCGTTACAACTTTTGCTATGGGCTCTGAATAAAGTAATTGAATCCATTTCAAATATTTTTCTCCCAAGCCAAATCTTTTGAGTGTCCCAAAAAGATAACACCATTCGATCCTGTCAAACGCCTTTTCGGCATCCAATGACAGAAAGGCGTGGTCCATGGCAAATTGTTTTTCATATAATATATTCAATAATCGACGGGAATTGTGAAAAGCTTGGCGGCCTAGAACAAATCCATTTTGGTCGTTCGAAATTAAGTTAGGAATATGTGATTCAATCCTCCGAGCCAGAGCCTTACATAGTATTTTTGTGTCACATGACATCAAGGATATCGGCCTATATGAGCCCATATCTGTCGGGGCTTTACCTGGTTTCAACAGAACTGAAATGGTTGCCAATCTTAAGGATGGGGGTAGAATACCATTCTCATGGGACTCATTATACATTTCAAGTAGATGAGGTAATAATTTATCTGAGAATCTCTTATAAAGTTCGATAGGCAGGCCATCAGGGCCAGGAGCTTTGCCCGTATTCATATGGTTGAGTGCCTCTTTAAGTTCTTGAATGCTCAGTTTTCCATCTAGATCATTTTTTGTCTCCTCTGACAAGGTTGGGAATTGAAGTTGGTCCAAAAACTGATCTTGTTTATCCATACTATCTGGATATTGGGATTTATATAAATTTTCATAATATTCTGCAAAAGCGTCATTTATACATTTTGGATCCACTAAATTATCTCCATTATCAAGTACAATTGAGTTAATAGCCCTACTTGTCTGTATTCTTTTAAGCCTCCAAGCCAGGAGTTTTCCTGCCTTCTCACCCTGATCATAGTATGACTGTTTCAACCATAGTAAACTAGTTGCTATTTTATTTGTAGTGAGTTCATTATATTCAGATTTTAATATGAGAAGCTTTTTATATTTTTCGTTGTCATCACTATAATACAGCTGGTCTTGCAGATCCTTTATTTGCTTGTCAATGTCTTCCAATTTATTTAAATGTATTTTTGATTTATGCCGGGTGTAGCTCATTATTTCCCCCCTTATATAGGCTTTAAATGCTTCCCATTTTATTGACGCACTGGTCTGGTCTTTGTTAAAATCAAAATACTCTGTTATTTTTTCTTCAAGAAATTTTTCAAATTCTACGGACTTCAACCATTTAGCTTGAAACCTAAATGGAAGTGGAGATGAATAGTAATTGGGAAACTTTATTGATAATATAATTGGGGCGTGGTCAGAGAGTACTATAGTCTCGTACCAGCAATTCTGAATCATAGATACCAGACCAGAGGAAACCAAAAAGAAATCTATTCGAGAATACGTTTTGTAGGTAGCAGAAAAACATGAGTACTCAGTCTTACTCGGATAAAGTTGTCTCCAAATCTCCACTAAATTAAGATCTTTCATAAACTTTCCAATTGTTTTCCTGGCTTGTTGGTGGGAAGTGTCGGAGCTGTTTGAACGATCTACTGCAGGATGCATCACACAGTTAAAATCTCCTCCAATGATGCACTGGCCCCTATAAGCTGACATAGTTAAAAAAAAATGTTGGTAAAAGGCAGGATCATCCCCATTGGGTGCGTATAAACATACCAAGTTGACCAATGTAGAGATTACAGTTCCACTAAGTATAATAAATCTCCCAGATGGATCCAAATATTTATCTTTTAGATCAAATGGAACGGATTTATGAACCAATATTATGACCCCTCTTGCATGAGTCGTAAAACTAGAAGAGAATACCTGACCAGGCCACCTAGATCTAATCTTTTTCACATCTTCACCTATCAAGTGTGTCTCTTGTAAGAAACACACTGTACTCTTCATTTGTTTAATTCTGCCCAGCACCTGTTTAAGCTTTACAATTTTGTTCAGACCTCTTACATTCCAACTAGACACATTTATAACTGAGGTATCAAACATACATTCTTCTTAATCTCAATTTCAGGCCATGTAAAAAACACACAACAATAACAGAATGGAGTGAGCCCCTTAACACAAAACCCCACACATTTCCCCAAACGAAATGTGATGCTAAACCCTACAAGTCTAGGAACTTGGGTTATATAAAACATTTCATCCACATAGTGGGTAACGTGTAGTTCTGGACACATGACATTGCCTCACGTGGGCTAGCTGTAACAGAAGTATTTGGACCATAATATAAACATGCACCCACACCAAGTGCGTGATGAATAAAAAATAAAAGTGTGTATCAATAATACAAAAAACTAAAAGAGATATACTTTAAGAAAAGTATGCCAGTAACATATTTTAACAACAAGGCAACTTACTAAGTTATCCGTCGAATTTTGTCAATTTTTCATGGCCATTACTCGTCAGTGACTCCATGCGGAGAGAAGAAAGAAGCGGTGGGTAGCCTCAAAAAGCTTAGTTTAAGTTTCGGAGCCGCCACCAGCCTGCGAACTTATTTCCTTAACGTATTCTTCAGCCTCAGCCACCGATTTAAAAATCCTGCGTCTGTCATTGTGCGTGATGATCAGATGGGCTGGATACAGTATGCCATATCAAATATTCAGTGCACGAAGCTGGGTTTTCACACCGTCGAAGCGTTGCTGCAGTTTGCGTGTCTCCGTGGAGAGGTCCGGAAAAAAGGCGACTCGTTGATTTTCATAGCGTACCTCCGTCATCTTCCTGGCTGCTCTCAGGGTTGTTTCCCGGTCCCGGTAATTCAGAAACTTCATTATTACCACCCGTGGGGATGCAGCTTTAAGATTAAAAGGCCCGATCCTGTGTGCTCTTTCTATGATGGGGGACACGGTGAAACCTTCACCCAGTGTATCTCGGAGCCACTTCTCCAGAAAACCACACATATCTGAGCCCTCCGATTTTTCGGGTAGTCCAACCAGTCTCAAGTTGGAGCGTCTGCTCCGGTCTTCTTGCTCTGTACTTTTGTCGCAAAGAAGCTCCACAGTTTTCACCAGCATCTTAACTTTGCTTTGAAGAGAGGTTACATCATCTTCTGTTTGTGAGATTCGCTCCTCCGTCTCATTGATTCTTTGAGAGTGTAACTGTATATCCCCTTTTATATCGTTAATTGCTTTCAGCATATCGTTCGATTGTTTAGCCATGTCACCTTTCAACGATAGGATTTCTTTGAGAAGGTCACTGTTTGTCGGGTTCAACGTCAACGGCATCTCCGGTGTTTCGGGTGCCTTTGGAGTCTCCGATGCCTCCCGCGCACTGGTTTCGTTGGGAATAACCAGCGGAGTTTTGCTAGCATTCGCCGTGTCCACATTAGCCCCTTTGCCCTGTGAAGCCGTTTTTCCGGGTTGTTGGCCAGTTTTAGCATTTTTGGTGGCATATTGTTCAGTAGACGCGCGTGGGTCAAGAACAGAAAGAAATATCTGCATTGGTCCAAGTTTTAGGATAGTTTGAAAGGATTTAACAGCGAGCCTCACGCACATGCAGCCGCTCACTAGGACGCCATAACCGGAACCGATGCAGGCCTCTTTGAAAGCAGTGGGAAATGTCCCAGTGGTGAGCAAAGAGTTGATGATGCGGGTCAGACCATGCACAACTGCTGGAGAGATGGCATGGAGGAGATGGGTGGGGATGGGATCCAGTGGGCAGGTGGTAGGGTGGTTGGAACCAATGACCTTGGAAACATCATCTTCAGACATAGGAGAAAAGGCGGGTGATGGTGGCGTAGAAAATTGGCTGTTGATGGCGGTAGTTTTCTTTACGAAGAACGATGCAAAATCATCAGCCGTTAACTCCGATGAAGGTGTGGGAGCAGGCGGACAGAGGAGAGCAGAGAAGGTTTTTAAGAGTGTGCGAGAGTCAGGAGAGTTGCTGATCTTCGAGTGGTTATAATCAGTTTTTGCAGAGGTGACGTCAACGGAGAAAGTAGAGAGAGAGAGGTCAGTATGGTCTTTTGACTTGTGCCATTTTCTCTCAGCTGACCGGAGGCTGGTGCGATGCTCACGTGGTACATCCGATAACCAGGGGGCAGACAGGGATGCACGGGCTGGTCCAGATGTAAGAGGGCATATGTTGTCCAAGCAGGATGTAAGCGTGGAACACAGAGTGTCTGTGGCACTGTTGGTATTCAAAAGAGAGAGCTCCTCAGAGGGGGGGAGTGCAGACAAGACAGCAGAGGAAAAGCAGGAGGGAGGGACCGTAGGTAGCGCCGGAAAGTGACCAGCGGTAAGACATTTGCGTTGTCTGGAGCGGTGAGGTCGGGGGTGACAAAGAAGTGATCAGACGTGTGCAGCGGAGTGAACTGAGAGTGATGAGTGGAGCATTTCTCGAATCAGCCTTGTCATTTGCCAAACAGTAAGTGCATTTCTGGTTTTGATTGTTTGATTGCAAGAGACGGCACATGATTCACGTTAACGCTTTTACTGTTTTTACAATAATTTATTGACAGACAGTGTCATTGTGATGCAGACAGGAAAAGACAGCACTGCATAGCACAAACAAATGTAGAAATCTGAACATAAGACCTTAGGGAATTCCTTAGGGAAAACTGTACATGCAGTGCAGTGGAATTACAGTGCAGTCTTCCTACACCTCCTGACGTTCCTGTCTTTTGGGCAACGGATTCTCATCCACATCACAAAAAATATCTTCTCTTGCGATACAGCGTGAAAATCATCTTTCAGAGTGTCTAATCCAGCCTCTGCAGGCATCAGCTGTGATGTCATCACACGTTACATCCATGGCAGCCAGAAGGGTCATCTGTGTATGCGGCTGGCCATCATATACTTTTAATCTTCATGCTGAGAAAAATTCCTCAACGGGGTTGAGTAGGGTGAGAGGAACTCCACCAGCATCCTGTTGTGGGCCGCAAACCATTGCCTGATGATGTTGGAGCGATGGAAACTGACATTGTCCCAAACTAACACGTACTTTGGCAGGTCATCTCCAATCTGCCCCCTCTCTTGTTCAGGGATGAGATCCCTGTAGAGAGTGTCAAAAGACTGTTTAGGTGTGAAAAGGGGCCGTCTGCAACACAGTGAAGTTGTCTTGCAGTCCTATGTGGAAAGAATATAGCAATGCAAAACACTAAATTGAGTAAAATAAAATGCCACTGTTTACTTAAAGTATACTTACTGTATATTGTAAAACTAGTGCTTAAATGTCGTGGGGATTATACTATTCTACAGAGACCCATTATAATGCATTTTGATCAACATGACATAAGCAATTGATAATGTAGGAATCTGCACAGAATTTTGTCATTATCATTTGCATGGATGTACCAAAGCATTTGCAACTTGTTCAAAGAAATGAGAAAATGCTTGTTTGATGTTTACACGTGACACAAGGATTTAAGGATTGAACAAGAAGTTTTGAGAATTTCAAATCGGATCTGAGAAATGTACCAAATTGACTTAGAAAAAACTGTATTTAAAGTGGGGGGGGTACTTTTGGGGCAGTTTTGTTTCACCCAAGTGTCCCATTTCCACCCCTCTCAAACTAATGCATGGATGCATATAGCCAGAAACAATTCATTTGATGCATGCAAAGAAGCAACACTGTGTGTCTCAAGAAGCATTTATTCATGATTACGTAGACATGCTAAAATTTCAAGGCCACACACTACACATTACACATGACATTACACATTTCATAAAATTTACATTTAGTCATTTAGCAGACGTTTTTATCCAAAGCGACTTACAGACGAGGAAACATTGGAAGCAATTATAACAATATAGGCAACAAAAGGCCTAAGTTAATTAAATCCAGTCCATTAAAGCCTAGCACAGTATACAAAGCTAAGGATAGTGAGGTAAGTAAAAAAATATTTTTTTAAGAAGACAGAAAATAATAAGAGGTTAAAATCAGTCATCTACATTTTGACGGAAGATATGCATTTTCACACACTACACCGGCCTGTAGTGTTCTAGCAGTATAAGGTTGAGAGTGAGTTTCTTCAGTAGCGGTGTGATGCAGGCCTCTTTGAAAGCAGTGGGAAATGTCCCAGTGGTGAGCAAATAGTTTATGATGCGGGTCAGACCAGGCACAACTGCTGGAGAGATGGCATGGAGGAGATGGGTGGGGATGGGATCCAGTGGGCAGGTGGTAGGGTGGTTGGAACCAATGACCTTGGAAACATCATCTTCAGACATAGGAGAAAAGGCGGGTGATGGTTGCGTAGAAAATTGGCTGTTGATGGTGGTAGTTTTCTTTACGAAGAACGATGCAAAATCATCAGCCGTTAACTCCGATGAAGGTGTGGGAGCAGGCGGACAGAGGAGAGCAGAGAAGGTTTTTAAGAGTGTGCGAGAGTCAGGAGAGTTGCTGTTCTTCGAGTGGTTATAATCAGTTTTTGCAGAGGTGACGTCAACGGAGAAAGTAGAGAGAGAGAGGTCAGTATGGTCTTTTGACTTGTGCCATTTTCTCTCAGCTGACCGGAGGCTGGTGCGATGCTCACGTGGTACATCCGATAACCAGGGGGCAGACAGGGATGCACGGGCTGGTCCAGATGTAAGAGGGCATATGTTGTCCAAGCAGGATGTAAGCGTGGAACACAGAGTGTCTGTGGCACTGTTGGTATTCAAAAGAGAGAGCTCCTCAGAGGGGGGAGTGCAGACAAGACAGCAGAGGAAAAGCAGGAGGGAGGGACCGTAGGTAGCGCCGGAAAGTGACCAGCGGTAAGACATCTGCGTTGTCTGGAGCGGTGAGGTCGGGGGTGACAAAGAAGTGATCAGACGTGTGCAGCGGAGTGACCTGAGAGTGATGAGTGGAGCATTTCTCGAATCATCCTTGTCATTTGCAAAACAGGAAGTGCATTTCTGGTTTTGAGTGTTTGATTGCAAGAGACGGCACATGATTCACGTTAACGCTTTTACTGTTTGTACAATAATTTATTGACAGACAGTGTCATTGTGATGCAGACAGGAAAAGACAGCACTGCATAGCACAAACAAATGTAGAAATCTGAACATAAGACAATCTCCTTGGGAAAACTGTACATGCAGTGCAGTGGAATTACAGTGCAGTCTTCCTACACCTCCTGACGTTCCTGTCTTTTGGGCAACGGATTCTCATCCACATCACAACAAATATCTTCTCTTGCGATACAGCGTGAAAATCATCTTTCAGAGTGTCTAATCCAGCCTCTGCAGGCATCAGCTGTGATGTCATCACACGTTACATCCATGGCAGCCAGAAGGGTCATTTGTGTATGCGGCTGGCGATCATATACTTTTAATCTTCATGCTGAGAAAAATTCCTCAACGTGGTTGAGTAGGGTGAGAGGAACTCCACCAGCATCCTGTTGTGGGCCGCAAACCATTGCCTGATGATGTTGGAGCGATGGAAACTGACATTGTCCCAAACTAACACGTACTTTGGCAGGTCATCTCCAATCTGCCCCCTCTCTTGTTCAGGGATGAGATCCCTGTAGAGAGTGTCAAAAGACTGTTTAGGTGTGAAAAGGGGCCGTCTGCAACACAGTGAAGTTGTCTTGCAGTCCTATGTGGAAAGAATATAGCAATGCAAAACACTAAATTGAGTAAAATAAAATGCCACTGTTTACTTAAAGTATACTTACTGTATATTGTAAAACTAGTGCTTAAATGTCGTGGGGATTATACTATTCTACAGAGACCCATTATAATGCATTTTGATCAACATGACATAAGCAATTGATAATGTAGGAATCTGCACAGAATTTTGTCATAATCATTTGCATGGATGTACCAAAGCATTTGCAACTTGTTCAAAGAAATGAGAAAATGCTTGTTTGATGTGCACACGTGACACAAGGATGTAAGGATTGAACAAGAAGTTTTGAGAATTTCAAATCGGATCAGAGAAATGTACCAAATTGACTTAGAAAAAACTGTATTTAAAGTGGGGGGGGTACTTTTGGGGCAGTTTTGTTTCACCCAAGTGTCCCATTTCCACCCCTCTCAAACTAATGCATGGATGCATATAGCCAGAAACAATTCATTTGATGCATGCAAAGAAGCAACACTGTGTGTCTCAAGAAGCATTTATTCATGATTACGTAGACATGCTAAAATTTCAAGGCCACACACTACACATTACACATTACACATGACATTACACATTTCATAAAATTTACATTTAGTCATTTAGCAGACGTTTTTATCCAAAGCGACTTACAGACGAGGAAACATTGGAAGCAATTATAACAATATAGGCAACAAAATGCATAAGTTAATTAAATCCAGTCCATTAAAGCCTAGCACAGTATACAAAGCTAAGAATAGTGAGGTAAGTAAAAAAATATTTTTTTAAGAAGACAGAAAATAGTAAGAGGTTAAAATCAGTCATCTACATTTTGACGGAAGATATGCATTTTCACACACTACACCGGCCTGTAGTGTTCTAGCAGTGTAAGGTTGAGAGTGAGTTTCTTCAGTAGCGGTGTGATGCAGGCCTCTTTGAAAGCAGTGGGAAATGTCCCAGTGGTGAGCAAAGAGTTGATGATGCGGGTCAGACCATGCACAACTGCTGGAGAGATGGCATGGAGGAGATGGGTGGGGATGGGATCCAGTGGGCAGGTGGTAGGGTGGTTGGAACCAATGACCTTGGAAACATCATCTTCAGACATAGGAGAAAAGGCGGGTGATGGTTGCGTAGAAAATTGGCTGTTGATGGCGGTAGTTTTCTTTACGAAGAACGATGCAAAATCATCAGCCGTTAACTCCGATGAAGGTGTGGGAGCAGGCGGACAGAGGAGAGCAGAGAAGGTTTTTAAGAGTGTGCGAGAGTCAGGAGAGTTGCTGATCTTCGAGTGGTTATAATCAGTTTTTGCAGAGGTGACGTCAACGGAGAAAGTAGAGAGAGAGAGGTCAGTATGGTCTTTTGACTTGTGCCATTTTCTCTCAGCTGACCGGAGGCTGGTGCGATGCTCACGTGGTACATCCGATAACCAGGGGGCAGACAGGGATGCACGGGCTGGTCCAGATGTAAGAGGGCATATGTTGTCCAAGCAGGATGTAAGCGTGGAACACAGAGTTTCTGTGGCACTGTTGGTATTCAAAAGAGAGAGCTCCTCAGAGGGGGGAGTGCAGACAAGACAGCAGAGGAAAAGCAGGAGGGAGGGACCGTAGGTAGCGCCGGAAAGTGACCAGCGGTAAGACATCTGCGTTGTCTGGAGCGGTGAGGTCGGGGGTGACAAAGAAGTGATCAGACGTGTGCAGCGGAGTGACCTGAGAGTGATGAGTGGAGCATTTCTCGAATCATCCTTGTCATTTGCAAAACAGTAAGTGCATTTCTGGTTTTGAGTGTTTGATTGCAAGAGACGGCACATGATTCACGTTAACGCTTTTACTGTTTGTACAATAATTTATTGACAGACAGTGTCATTGTGATGCAGACAGGAAAAGACAGCACTGCATAGCACAAACAAATGTAGAAATCTGAACATAAGACAATCTCCTTGGGAAAACTGTACATGCAGTGCAGTGGAATTACAGTGCAGTCTTCCTACACCTCCTGACGTTCCTGTCTTTTGGGCAACGGATTCTCATCCACATCACAACAAATATCTTCTCTTGCGATACAGCGTGAAAATCATCTTTCAGAGTGTCTAATCCAGCCTCTGCAGGCATCAGCTGTGATGTCATCACACGTTACATCCATGGCAGCCAGAAGGGTCATTTGTGTATGCGGCTGGCGATCATATACTTTTAATCTTCATGCTGAGAAAAATTCCTCAACGTGGTTGATGATGATGTTGGAGCGATGGAAACTGACATTGTCCCAAACTAACACGTACTTTGGCAGGTCATCTCCAATCTGCCCCCTCTCTTGTTCAGGGATGAGATCCCTGTAGAGAGTGTCAAAAGACTGTTTAGGTGTGAAAAGGGGCCGTCTGCAACACAGTGAAGTTGTCTTGCAGTCCTATGTGGAAAGAATATAGCAATGCAAAACACTAAATTGAGTAAAATAAAATGCCACTGTTTACTTAAGTATACTTACTGTATATTGTAAAACTAGTGCTTAAATGTCGTGGGGATTATACTATTCTACAGAGACCCATTATAATGCATTTTGATCAACATGACATAAGCAATTGATAATGTAGGAATCTGCACAGAATTTTGTCATAATCATTTGCATGGATGTACCAAAGCATTTGCAACTTGTTCAAAGAAATGATAAAATGCATGTTTGATGTGCACACGTGACACAAGGATGTAAGGATTGAACAAGAAGTTTTGAGAATTTCAAATCGGATCTGAGAAATGTACCAAATTGACTTAGAAAAAACTGTATTTAAAGTGGGGGGGGGTACTTTTGGGGCAGTTTTGTTTCACCCAAGTGTCCCATTTCCACCCCTCTCAAACTAATGCATGGATGCATATAGCCAGAAACAATTAATTTGATGCATGCAAAGAAGCAACACTGTGTGTCTCAAGAAGCATTTATTCATGATTACGTAGACATGCTAAAATTTCAAGGCCACACACTACACATTACACATTACACATGACATTACACGTTTCATAAAATTTACATTTAGTCATTTAGCAGACGTTTTTATCCAAAGCGACTTACAGACGAGGAAACATTGGAAGCAATTATAACAATATAGGCAACAAAATGCATAAGTTAATTAAATCCAGTCCATTAAAGCCTAGCACAGTATACAAAGCTAAGAATAGTGAGGTAAGTAAAAAAATATTTTTTTAAGAAGACAGACAATAATAAGAGGTTAAAATCAGTCATCTACATTTTGACGGAAGATATGCATTTTCACACACTACACCGGCCTGTAGTGTTCTAGCAGTGTAAGGTTGAGAGTGAGTTTCTTCAGTAGCGGTGTGATGCAGGCCTCTTTGAAAGCAGTGGGAAATGTCCCAGTGGTGAGCAAAGAGTTGATGATGCGGGTCAGACCAGGCACAACTGCTGGAGAGATGGCATGGAGGAGATGGGTGGGGATGGGATCCAGTGGGCAGGTGGTAGGGTGGTTGGAGCCAATGACCTTGGAAACATCATCTTCAGACATAGGAGAAAAGGCGGGTGATGGTGGTTTAGAAAATTGGCTGTTGATGGCGGTAGTTTTCTTTACGAAAAACGATTCAAAATCATCAGCCGTTAACTCCGATGAAGGTGTGGGAGCAGGAGGACAGAGGAGAGCAGAGAAGGTTTTTAAGAGTGTGCTAGAGTCAGGAGAGTTGCTGATCTTCGAGTGGTTATAATCAGTTTTTGCAGAGGTGACGTCAACAGAGAAAGTAGAGAGAAGAGACTGCCAGAGAGAGAGGTCAGTATGGTCTTTTGACTTGTGCCATTTTCTCTCATCTGACCGGAGGCTGGTGCGATGCTCACGTGGTACATCCGATAACCGGGGGGGAGAGCAAACAAGACAGCAGAGGAAAAGCAGGAGGGAGGGACCGTAGGTAGCGCCGGAAAGTGACCAGCGGTAAGACATCTGCGTTGTCTGGAGCGGTGAGGTCGGGGGTGACAAAGAAGTGATCAGACGTGTGCAGCGGAGTGACCTGAGAGTGATGAGTGGAGCATTTCTCGAATCATCCTTGTCATTTGCAAAACAGTAAGTGCATTTCTGGTTTTGAGTGTTTGATTGCAAGAGACGGCACATGATTCACGTTAACGCTTTTACTGTTTGTACAATAATTTATTGACAGACAGTGTCATTGTGATGCAGACAGGAAAAGACAGCACTGCATAGCACAAACAAATGTAGAAATCTGAACATAAGACAATCTCCTTGGGAAAACTGTACATGCAGTGCAGTGGAATTACAGTGCAGTCTTCCTACACCTCCTGACGTTCCTGTCTTTTGGGCAACGGATTCTCATCCACATCACAACAAATATCTTCTCTTGCGATACAGCGTGAAAATCATCTTTCAGAGTGTCTAATCCAGCCTCTGCAGGCATCAGCTGTGATGTCATCACACGTTACATCCATGGCAGCCAGAAGGGTCATTTGTGTATGCGGCTGGCGATCATATACTTTTAATCTTCATGCTGAGAAAAATTCCTCAACGTGGTTGATGATGATGTTGGAGCGATGGAAACTGACATTGTCCCAAACTAACACGTACTTTGGCAGGTCATCTCCAATCTGCCCCCTCTCTTGTTCAGGGATGAGATCCCTGTAGAGAGTGTCAAAAGACTGTTTAGGTGTGAAAAGGGGCCGTCTGCAACACAGTGAAGTTGTCTTGCAGTCCTATGTGGAAAGAATATAGCAATGCAAAACACTAAATTGAGTAAAATAAAATGCCACTGTTTACTTAAGTATACTTACTGTATATTGTAAAACTAGTGCTTAAATGTCGTGGGGATTATACTATTCTACAGAGACCCATTATAATGCATTTTGATCAACATGACATAAGCAATTGATAATGTAGGAATCTGCACAGAATTTTGTCATAATCATTTGCATGGATGTACCAAAGCATTTGCAACTTGTTCAAAGAAATGATAAAATGCATGTTTGATGTGCACACGTGACACAAGGATGTAAGGATTGAACAAGAAGTTTTGAGAATTTCAAATCGGATCTGAGAAATGTACCAAATTGACTTAGAAAAAACTGTATTTAAAGTGGGGGGGGGTACTTTTGGGGCAGTTTTGTTTCACCCAAGTGTCCCATTTCCACCCCTCTCAAACTAATGCATGGATGCATATAGCCAGAAACAATTAATTTGATGCATGCAAAGAAGCAACACTGTGTGTCTCAAGAAGCATTTATTCATGATTACGTAGACATGCTAAAATTTCAAGGCCACACACTACACATTACACATTACACATGACATTACACGTTTCATAAAATTTACATTTAGTCATTTAGCAGACGTTTTTATCCAAAGCGACTTACAGACGAGGAAACATTGGAAGCAATTATAACAATATAGGCAACAAAATGCATAAGTTAATTAAATCCAGTCCATTAAAGCCTAGCACAGTATACAAAGCTAAGAATAGTGAGGTAAGTAAAAAAATATTTTTTTAAGAAGACAGACAATAATAAGAGGTTAAAATCAGTCATCTACATTTTGACGGAAGATATGCATTTTCACACACTACACCGGCCTGTAGTGTTCTAGCAGTGTAAGGTTGAGAGTGAGTTTCTTCAGTAGCGGTGTGATGCAGGCCTCTTTGAAAGCAGTGGGAAATGTCCCAGTGGTGAGCAAAGAGTTGATGATGCGGGTCAGACCAGGCACAACTGCTGGAGAGATGGCATGGAGGAGATGGGTGGGGATGGGATCCAGTGGGCAGGTGGTAGGGTGGTTGGAGCCAATGACCTTGGAAACATCATCTTCAGACATAGGAGAAAAGGCGGGTGATGGTGGTTTAGAAAATTGGCTGTTGATGGCGGTAGTTTTCTTTACGAAAAACGATTCAAAATCATCAGCCGTTAACTCCGATGAAGGTGTGGGAGCAGGAGGACAGAGGAGAGCAGAGAAGGTTTTTAAGAGTGTGCTAGAGTCAGGAGAGTTGCTGATCTTCGAGTGGTTATAATCAGTTTTTGCAGAGGTGACGTCAACAGAGAAAGTAGAGAGAAGAGACTGCCAGAGAGAGAGGTCAGTATGGTCTTTTGACTTGTGCCATTTTCTCTCATCTGACCGGAGGCTGGTGCGATGCTCACGTGGTACATCCGATAACCGGGGGGGAGAGCAAACAAGACAGCAGAGGAAAAGCAGGAGGGAGGGACCGTAGGTAGCGCCGGAAAGTGACCAGCGGTAAGACATCTGCGTTGTCTGGAGCGGTGAGGTCGGGGGTGACAAAGAAGTGATCAGACGTGTGCAGCGGAGTGACCTGAGAGTGATGAGTGGAGCATTTCTCGAATCATCCTTGTCATTTGCAAAACAGTAAGTGCATTTCTGGTTTTGATTGTTTGATTGCAAGAGACGGCACATGATTCACGTTAACGCTTTTACTGTTTGTAAAATAATTTATTGACAGACAGTGTCATTGTGATGCAGACAGGAAAAGACAGCACTGCATAGCACAAACAAATGTAGAAATCTGAACATAAGACAATCTCCTTAGGGAAAACTGTACATGCAGTGCAGTGGAATTACAGTGCAGTCTTCCTACACCTCCTGACGTTCCTGTCTTTTGGGCAACGGATTCTCATCCACATCACAACAAATATCTTCTCTTGCGATACAGCATGAAAATCATCTTTCAGAGTGTCTAATCCAGCCTCTGCAGGCATCAGCTGTGATGTCATCACACGTTACATCCATGGCAGCCAGAAGGGTCATCTGTGTATGCGGCTGGCGATCATATACTTTTAATCTTCATGCTGAGAAAAATTCCTCAACGTGGTTGATGATGATGTTGGAGCGATGGAAACTGACATTGTCCCAAACTAACACGTACTTTGGCAGGTCATCTCCAATCTGCCCCCTCTCTTGTTCAGGGATGAGATCCCTGTAGAGAGTGTCAAAAGACTGTTTAGGTGTGAAAAGGGGCCGTCTGCAACACATTGAAATTGTCTTGCAGTCCTATGTGGAAAGAATATAGCAATGCAAAACACTAAATTGAGTAAAATAAAATGCCACTGTTTACTTAAAGTATACTTACTGTATATTGTAAAACTAGTGCTTAAATGTCGTGGGGATTATACTATTCTACAGAGACCCATTATAATGCATTTTGATCAACATGACATAAGCAATTGATTATGTAGGAATCTGCACAGAATTTTGTCATAATCATTTGCATGGATGTACCAAAGCATTTGCAACTTGTTCAAAGAAATGAGAAAATGCTTGTTTGATGTGCACACGTGACACAAGGATGTAAGGATTGAACAAGAAGTTTTGAGAATTTCAAATCGGATCTGAGAAATGTACCAAATTGACTTAGAAAAAACTGTATTTAAAGTGGGGGGGGTACTTTTGGGGCAGTTTTGTTTCACCCAAGTGTCCCATTTCCACCCCTCTCAAACTAACGTCTCGGTTACGTATGTAACCTCTGTTCCCTGATGGAGGGAACAAGACGTTGTGTCGAAGCCGACAGATGGGGTTCGCCCTTGAGAACCAATCGTCTCTGACTATTTTGAAAAGGCCAATGAAAATTGGCGAATGAAATTTGCATGCCGGGCTCCGCCCCCGGAAATCCGGGTATAAAAGGGGAGCCGGCGTGCCCATTCATTCACCTCTTGTGCTGAGGAGCCTGAGAGCATCTCGTGACTGCTGCAGCGGACGGCTATTGTCGTGGCATGGAGGACACAACGTCTTGTTCCCTCCATCAGGGAACAGAGGTTACATACGTAACCGAGACGTTCCCTTTCTGTCGGTCTCTCGACGTTGTGTCGAAGCCGACAGATGGGGTTCCTATGGAAAACGCCACGGCACTAGCCGCGTCACAATCTCTAGCGAAGCGACGTTGACCGGCCTGGGCGAGCCACACGTGAGCGCTATCGCGAAATTTGTAATCTTCCAGTGGGCAGGCAGGGGCTCCCAGAGCTTTTGGCAAAGATGAGTAGCCCCTGCCTCTGCCAACTCAGACGGCCCCATTGGCGAGGGCCATCCAGTCGTAGGGCTACTGGGTAAGCGCTGTTCCTTCAATGAGGACGTGCGCTACGGAGACCACTTCCCACCCTAGGGGGGGAATACAGTGGAGACACCAACATGGTCTCACCAAATAGGGGAGAACTCATGGGAGGTATGTGCGGAATGCCGCAAGGTGGATGTCCACCTGGGGGAGGTCATGGGTTGCCACGTGGGGAACCATCTCATGACGACATCTCAGACGGAACCACCCTAGTGGGGGGTTACTACGTGTGGGGCACTAGGTCCGGTTAGAGCTATATGTAATAACGCAGCTTGATACCCGGCCATAGGCGGCAGGGCTGCTCCGCCGAGCCCGCCGCCCTGAGTGCTTATTGATGGAAGGACGGACTGCCTATTCTTCACCCTTGGGGAAAGAAGGGAGGCAGCCCATAGCGCACTGATCCACCTAAGAAGGGGAAAGGCGCTATGCGCAGGCGTACGCCCCACGACTGCTGGTCTCACCTGTTGGCAAGACTCGAGCTGCCGACTCCCCACGGAGGTTTGCAAGCCTCTGCGAGGTATAGCGTAGCCCAACCCGCAACTCTACAGATGTCTGCCAGAGAGGCGCACTGAGCCGATGCCCACGAGGAGGCCACACCCCGAGCGGAGTGTACCGTCACTCAAATGGGCATGGGGCTAGGATCGGCACACCGTAGTGACGGCGTGTGCGATCCGGCGCGACAACTCTCCTCGGAGACAGCACTCCCGTTGCTGACCTCCAAAACAGACAAGAGCTGCTCAGGGCCTTGAAGCCCTCCGTGTGGTTCGAGTAGAGGCGCAATGCGCTTACTGGACACCCCACGTACAGGTTGGGTCTTTCTCCCGGTGTGGGAGCGCCTCCAAGTTCACCACCTAGTTCCCAAAAGGGGGGCGGCGGAACTTTGGGCACGTAAGTTGGCCGGGGTCTCAGGATCACGTGAGAGTCACCGGGCCTGAATTTTGGCAATCGGTGGACACGGAATGCTTGCAGGTGCCTCACCCTCTGGATGGACTCGAGCCCCAGCAGGAGAGCCAACCTCCCTCGCAGAACGAGGAAGGGGCTCTCGGCAGGGCCCGAAAAAAGGGGACCCAAAGGTCCACCTTAAAGTCCCAAGAGGGTACGGGGCGCGGACGAGGCCTTAGCCCCTCGCGCCCTAGAGGAACCTAATAATCAGGTCATGCCGCCCCAGAGGCTCACCAGCAACTGGTACGTGATAACCGCGACAGCGGGTACCCACGTTCCAATGTGGAAGGGGAGATTACTCCCCAGCCTCTCCTGCAATAGGACAGCACGTTCCTGAGCGAGCAATTCCGCGGGTCTTCTCCTCGAGAAGAGCACCAGGACGAGAAGGGGCGCCACTTAAAGGCATCCAGCCTTGTGGGCATGGCCCTTGCCTGAGTGACAGTCTCCACCACTGAGGGGGGTAGGTCATCCAGGAACTCCTCGTCCCATCCAGGAGCCAGACCCAGAGGTCCGGCTCGAATGCCACAACGTGTCCACCCCCTGCGAGTAGGCCCTTCGCCAGGGGATTTGGCCAGGGGGAGTTGTCGTCAGGAGTATTAGCTCCGAGGACCAAGTGTAGTTGGGCCCATAAGGCGCAACTAGCAGCACTTGACACTCCCTACCCAGACCTTGCACAGGACCTGCGCAATGAAGCTCACTGGGGGAACCGTAGTTCCGCTTGTCCCGCGGCCAGCTGCGCGCTAGGGCCTCCGTGTCGAGGGGGGGCCGCAGTGGTGGAGTCGTCACTACCCACGAGGTGTCAACTGACGAGAGAGCGCTTGGCTGTCTGGTTCAGGACACCCGGTGGCCGTGTGAAATGCAGGGGCCTTGCCACCTGCTGTCTCCACCAGGGGTGGAGTCGTCACTTCCCACGAGGCGTCAACTGACGAGAGAGCGCTTGGCTGTCTGGTTCAGGACACCCGGTGGGCGTGTGACCTCCACTGGAGGCTGCGCGCTAGGGCCTCCGTGTCGAGGGGGTCCTCGTCCAAGGAATGCCCAGCGGTACTGGGTGGTGTTCAGGGAGGCGACAGGTCCCCCTGTGCCCGCCCAAACCACACCCAGGCCAGCCCGCAGGGGTGGAGTCATCACTTCCCACGGGGTGTCAACTGACGAGAGAGCGCTTGGCTGTCTGGTTCAGGACACCCGGTGGGCATGTGACCTGCAGGGGCTTTGCCACTTGCTGTCTCCACGGGAGGAGGCGTTTTTGGGCGAGTTGCGATGACTGCAGCGAGCGAATGCCACCCTGAGGTTTAGTACGCTACGCCGGTCGTGCTGTCCGGGCCAGTATGCTGGCTCTGCACGAGAGGCCGGAGCCTCATCAGTGCAAGCAGGACAGCTAGCAACTTGAAGGCAGTGATCTGCCAACGCAGGCGGGGGCCCGTCCAGCGACCCGACACTGCGCGCCCGTTGCACACCGCACCCGCACCCCGTAGGGAGGCGTCTGTCGTTCCACGACCGGCCTCAAGACCTGCTCGGGGTTAGGATGCGACGGCAGCAGGCGTAATGACGATACGCCTACTGCCAGTGCGCCACGCTCTCCAGGGAACTCATCTCTGTAGTCAGTGCTGTCGCGGTCCCATGTGCGTCAACCCGAGGGGGACAGGCCACCCCCGAGGACACCATGCCCAGGAGCCTCTGAAACTGATTTCAGGGGACCGCTGGCTGCTGCCTGAAAGTTCAAGCACTTCAGCACTGACTGTGCGTGCTCGTGAGAGACAGTGTTGAGTTCTCTACCAGGAAAAAGGGGAGCTCCGCGCCAGGGAGAGCTGCTCTCTTTTTCCCAGGTGACCCGTTACTGACATGCCAGCCCCTCGACAGTGCCGAGGGAAACTGTACATGAGAGTATGCGGTCAGTTGTCATGAACCACGCCTGGCGTCTGACAGACACCAGGACGCGCTTCTGCGCCTCCCGAACGGCACCCTTGCAAGGTGCTGCTCAAGGTATGCAGCGACCCCTGGTTTTGGGGATGATGAAGTGCGGCTGTCGAAGCCACTGGACATCTCGGCCGAGGGGACGGTTCGATCGCCTTCGCCAGAGGGGTGGCAGCCCCGGCCTGGAGCACAGGAACATCCCTGCCTCTGCTGAGGTAAGAGGATGCCTGAAGTCCGGCGGAGGTCTGGCGAGCTGGATCGAATGCCGAGACGGACCACACTCCCAGCCACCGTGATGGTTTGAAATGCTAACCAAGCACCCAGAGACCTCACAGGGGGGGCTGCGATCTACTTCATCAACCCGCGGGGGTTGGTTCAATGACTAGCAGTGCTGTTCCCCCCGGGGGAAACGGCTCCGTTAAATCACCTGCCAGGCGATGGCGCAGCTCGACGCACCATCGAAGCGAGAGTGCTGAGGGCTGCTTTATACTCGTCATTGCGTGCCGCCACGACGCAACGTCGAGTTGCCGAACACCATCTTTCAGAGGGTGAGAGCGGCTGCAAGTGGGACCCAGAGAGAGACCTCTCCTTGTGAGAAGGCGGGCACTAGGCCCCCGAAGGGGCCCAGAAGGTGTTTGGGACACGGCAGGGACCGCCCATTCCGACCATCCAGCAACCAAGGCTGGGTCGGGCCCGATGGTTCAATCTCTCTAGGTGGTCCTTCTCTCGACGTCTTCCTCCGGGGGGCCACCTGCGGGGGCACCGGAACCGGAGTCGACGCTGGAGAAGGCCAGGGCTGCTGGGGGCAGACCACGTGCGAGACCTCGACGGCCGAAAGGCGGCCGGGTCACAGCAGGCCGGTCTGTTTCTACACTGTCAAAAGGCTGCTGGAGCAGTCCTTGACAGCGCCACCAATCAGCCGACCTTGCGAGAGGGGAGTCGGGAAAGTGGCCTTTCTCGAGCTCGCCCACCTGCGCAAGATTGGGTCCGAGGCATCTTTCCGGGCCACTGATGTGGACATCGTCCGACCCAGCCTGCGCTGCCACCGCGGTCCCCGGAGGGCCAGTCGGCGGCGGCACTACTTGGGTCGGTCTTACCCCGTGGGGCTCTCTTTAGCGCCCTGGCCTGCAGGGTGGCCATGGCGTAAGAGTGGAGGCAGCTTGGTCCACGGCACTGCCAGCCTCAACACCAGCGATGTCGAGACCTTACATGCCCTGGACGGTGAGCCTAGGTCAAGCTCCCCAGGTGGCCGCCGTCTGCGGAAACCCGCGACTGCATGCTCCACCCAGGGTGCATTGACATAGTCCCTAGCTGCCTCCCCGCCCCGAGGGAAGAGAGGGCGATAGAGTCAGCTAGACGGAAGCGCGCCGAAGGGGGCGCTCCAGGTCCTACTGAACTCCTTATGCAGCTCGGTAAAACTTGGCACTTGAGCCGAGTACCCAGCCGCGAGCACCAGGGCTGCACCGCAACCCGACGCTCACGGCGGTCCGAGCGAGCATGGCTGACATCTTGACGTCTGCTCTCACCTGTGCTCGACCTCCCGAGGGAGGGAGCTTCAGGGAATCGCCAGAGTCTGATGCCAGCAGGTCGCGCTCCGATGTTGCAAGAGACACCTCATCTCCACGGCTCGTGTCCGAGCGCGTGGCTGAGGAATAAGATGGCTCAGGACCATCCTTGGGGACCTGCTAAACAAGCGAGACGGGGCGCGAGCGGTCCGCGAGCCGACCGGCTGACGGATTAACGCTCACGATAATCCCCACATCACCCTCGCTGCTCGCCGCCGCTGACGGCAGGGCCGTAGCCGCTGCGGTCACAGAACGGGAAGCAAACGAGGTGGTGGCTTGCTCTTGACAGAACATAGCCAACGTGACGCAACGTCTGAATAGCCGTCCGCCCGCAGTGACACAACGTCTGACTAGCCATCCGCGCGCAGTGACGCAACGTCTGAATAGCCATCCGCGCGCCGTGCGGGCAGGACGAATCCACGAGGCTGCCACAGTGGTCGGACCCCCGAACACTTGCGGCAACCACCGTGTCCGTCCCCGTCCTCGATGAGTGTACTGCACCCAAGAGATCAGCGGGCAATGCCACGCTGAGGAAATTGCTCTTTTAGAAAAATACCTCAGGAACTGCCAGGACGCCCAGGGGAATCTCCGCTGCACCGCGTCGTAGAAATCGGCAATTCGAAGAATGTCATCAGATGCGAAGGCTCCGAAGAACAAAAGGTGAATGAATGGGCACGCCGGCTCCCCTTTTATACCCGGATTTCCGGGGGCGGAGCCCGGCATGCAAATTTCATTCGCCAATTTTCATTGGCCTTTTCAAAATAGTCAGAGACGATTGGTTCTCAAGGGCGAACCCCATCTGTCGGCTTCGACACAACGTCGAGAGACCGACAGAAAGGGAATGCATGGATGCATATAGCCAGAAACAATTCATTTGATGCATGCAAAGAAGCAACACTGTGTGTCTCAAGAAGCATTTATTCATGATTACGTAGACATGCTAAAATTTCAAGGCCACACACTACACATTACACATTACACATGACATTACACATTTCATAAAATTTACATTTAGTCATTTAGCAGACGTTTTTATCCAAAGCGACTTACAGTCGAGGAAACATTGGAAGCAATTATAACAATATAGGCAACAAAATGCATAAGTTAATTAAATCCAGTCCATTAAAGCCTAGCACAGTATACAAAGCTAAGAATAGTGAGGTAAGTAAAAAAATAATTTTTTAAGAAGACAGAAAATAATAAGAGGTTAAAATCAGTCATCTACATTTTGACGGAAGATATGCATTTTCACACACTACACCGGCCTGTAGTGTTCTAGCAGTGTAAAGTTGAGAGTGAGTTTCTTCAGTAGCGGTGTGATGCAGGCCTCTTTGAAAGCAGTGGGAAATGTCCCAGTGGTGAGCAAAGAGTTGATGATGCGGGTCAGACCAGGCACAACTGCTGGAGAGATGGCATGGAGGAGATGGGTGGGGATGGGATCCAGTGGGCAGGTGGTAGGGTGGTTGGAACCAATGACCTTGGAAACATCATCTTCAGACATAGGAGAAAAGGCGGGTGATGGTGGTGTAGAAAATTGGCTGTTGATGGCGGTAGTTTTTTTTACGAAGAACGATTCAAAATCATCAGCCGTTAACTCCGATGAAGGTGTGGGAGCAGGCGGACAGAGGAGAGCAGAGAAGGTTTTTAAGAGTGTGCTAGAGTCAGGAGAGTTGCTGATCTTCGAGTGGTTATAATCAGTTTTTGCAGAGGTGACGTCAACAGAGAAAGTAGAGAGAAGAGACTGGTAGAGAGAGAGAGGTCAGTATGGTCTTTTGACTTGTGCCATTTTCTCTCAGCTGACCGGAGGCTGGTGCGATGCTCACGTGGTACATCCGATAACCAGGGGGCAGACAGGGATGCACGGGCTGGTCCAGATGCAAGAGGGCATATGTTGTCCAAGCAGGATGTAAGCGTGGAACACAGAGTGTCTGTGGCACTGTTGGCATTCAAAAGTGAGAGCTCCTCAGAGGGGGGAGTGCAGACAAGACAGCAGAGGAAAAGCAGGAGGGAGGGACCGTAGGTAGCGCCGGAAAGTGACCAGCGGTAAGACATCTGCGTTGTCTGGAGCGATGAGGTCGGGGGTGACAAAGAAGTGATCAGACGTGTGCAGCGGAGTGACCTGAGAGTGATGAGTGGAGCATTTCTCGAATCATCCTTGTCATTTGCAAAACAGTAAGTGCATTTCTGGTTTTGATTGTTTGATTGCAAGAGACGGCACATGATTCACGTTAACGCTTTTACTGTTTGTACAATAATTTATTGACAGACAGTGTCATTGTGATGCAGACAGGAAAAGACAGCACTGCATAGCACAAACAAATGTAGAAATCTGAACATAAGACAATCTCCTTAGGGAAAACTGTACATGCAGTGCAGTAGAATTACAGTGCAGTCTTCCTACACCTCCTGACGTTCCTGTCTTTTGGGCAACGGATTCTCATCCACATCACAACAAATATCTTCTCTTGCGATACAGCGTGAAAATCATCTTTCAGAGTGTCTAATCCAGCCTCTGCAGGCATCAGCTGAGATGTCATCACACGTTACATCCATGGCAGCCAGAAGGGTCATCTGTGTATGCGGCTGGCCATCATATACTTTTAATCTTCATGCTGAGAAAAATTCCTCAACGGGGTTGAGTAGGGTGAGAGGAACTCCACCAGCATCCTGTTGTGGGCCGCAAACCATTGCCTGATGATGTTGGAGCGATAGAAACTGACATTGTCCCAAACTAACACGTACTTTGGCAGGTCATCTCCAATCTGCCCCCTCTCTTGTTCAGGGATGAGATCCCTGTAGAGAGTGTCAAAAGACTGTTTAGGTGTGAAAAGGGGCCGTCTGCAACACATTGAAGTTGTCTTGCAGTCCTATGTGGAAAGAATATAGCAATGCAAAACACTAAATTGAGTAAAATAAAATGCCACTGTTTACTTAAAGTATACTTACTGTATATTGTAAAACTAGTGCTTAAATGTCGTGGGGATTATACTATTCTACAGAGACCCATTATAATGCATTTTGATCAACATGACATAAGCAATTGATAATGTAGGAATCTGCACAGAATTTTGTCATAATCATTTGCATGGATGTACCAAAGCATTTGCAACTTGTTCAAAGAAATGAGAAAATGCTTGTTTGATGTGCACACGTGACACAAGGATGTAAGGATTGAACAAGAAGTTTTGAGAATTTAAAATCGGATCAGAGAAATGTACCAAATTGACTTAAAAAAAACTGTATTTAAAGTGGGGGGGGGGGTACTTTTGGGGCAGTTTTGTTTCACCCAAGTGTCCCATTTCCACCCCTCTCAAACTAATGCATGGATGCATATAGCCAGAAACAATTCATTTGATGCATGCAAAGAAGCAACACTGTGTGTCTCAAGAAGCATTTATTCATGATTACGTAGACATGCTAAAATTTCAAGGCCACACACTACACATTACACATGACATTACACATTTCATAAAATTTACATTTAGTCATTTAGCAGACGTTTTTATCCAAAGCGACTTACAGACGAGGAAACATTGGAAGCAATTATAACAATATAGGCAACAAAATGCATAAGTTAATTAAATCCAGTCCATTAAAGCCTAGCACAGTATACAAAGCTATGAATAGTGAGGTAAGTAAAAAAAACACTTTATTAAGAAGACAGAAAATAATAAGAGGTTAAAATCAGTCATCTACATTTTGACGGAAGATATGCATTTTCACAAACTACACCGGCCTGTAGTGTTCTAGCAGTGTAAGGTTGAGAGTGAGTTTCTTCAGTAGCGGTGTGATGCAGGCCTCTTTGAAAGCAGTGGGAAATGTCCCAGTGGTGAGCAAAGAGTTGATGATGCGGGTCAGACCAGGCACAACTGCTGGAGAGATGGCATGGAGGAGATGGGTGGGGATGGGATCCAGTGGGCAGGTGGTAGGGTGGTTGGAACCAATGACCTTGGAAACATCATCTTCAGACATAGGAGAAAAGGCGGGTGATGGTGGCGTAGAAAATTGGCTGTTGATGGCGGTAGTTTTCTTTACGAAGAACGATGCAAAATCATCAGCCGTTAACTCCGATGAAGGTGTGGGAGCAGGCGGACAGAGGAGAGCAGAGAAGGTTTTCAAGAGTGTGCGAGAGTCAGGAGAGTTGCTGATCTTCGAGTGGTTATAATCAGTTTTTGCAGAGGTGACGTCAACAGAGAAAGTAGAGAGAAGAGACTGCCAGAGAGAGAGGTCAGTATGGTCTTTTGACTTGTGCCATTTTCTCTCATCTGACCGGAGGCTGGTGCGATGCTCACGTGGTACATCCGATAACCGGGGGGGAGAGCAAACAAGACAGCAGAGGAAAAGCAGGAGGGAGGGACCGTAGGTAGCGCCGGAAAGTGACCAGCGGTAAGACATCTGCGTTGTCTGGAGCGGTGAGGTCGGGGGTGACAAAGAAGTGATCAGACGTGTGCAGCGGAGTGACCTGAGAGTGATGAGTGGAGCATTTCTCGAATCATCCTTGTCATTTGCAAAACAGTAAGTGCATTTCTGCTTTTGATTGTTTGATTGCAAGAGACGGCACATGATTCACGTTAACGCTTTTACTGTTTGTACAATAATTTATTGACAGACAGTGTCATTGTGATGCAGACAGGAAAAGACAGCACTGCATAGCACAAACAAATGTAGAAATCTGAACATAAGACAATCTCCTTAGGGAAAACTGTACATGCAGTGCAGTGGAATTACAGTGCAGCCTTCCTACACCTCCTGACGTTCCTGTCTTTTGGGCAACGGATTCTCATCCACATCACAACAAATATCTTCTCTTGCGATACAGCGTGAAAATCATCTTTCAGAGTGTCTAATCCAGCCTCTGCAGGCATCAGCTGTGATGTCATCACACGTTACATCCATGGCAGCCAGAAGGGTCATCTGTGTATGCGGCTGGCGATCATATACTTTTAATCTTCATGCTGAGAAAAATTCCTCAACGTGGTTGATGATGATGTTGGAGCGATGGAAACTGACATTTTCCCAAACTAACACGTACTTTGGCAGGTCATCTCCAATCTGCCCCCTCTCTTGTTCAGGGATGAGATCCCTGTAGAGAGTGTCAAAAGACTGTTTAGGTGTGAAAAGGGGCCGTCTGCAACACATTGAAGTTGTCTTGCAGTCCTATGTGGAAAGAATATAGCAATGCAAAACACTAAATTGAGTAAAATAAAATGCCACTGTTTACTTAAATATACTTACTGTATATTGTAAAACTAGTGCTTAAATGTCGTGGGGATTATACTATTCTACAGAGACCCATTATAATGCATTTTGATCAACATGACATAAGCAATTGATAATGTAGGAATCTGCACAGAATTTTGTCATAATCATTTGCATGGATGTACCAAAGCATTTGCAACTTGTTCAAAGAAATGATAAAATGCATGTTTGATGTGCACACGTGACACAAGGATGTAAGGATTGAACAAGAAGTTTTGAGAATTTCAAATCCGATCTGAGAAATGTACCAAATTGACTTAGAAAAAACTGTATTTAAAGTGGGGGGTACTTTTGGGGCAGTTTTGTTTCACCCAAGTGTCCCATTTCCACCCCTCTCAAACTAATGCATGGATGCATATAGCCAGAAACAATTCATTTGATGCATGCAAAGAAGCAACACTGTGTGTCTCAAGAAGCATTTATTCATGATTACGTAGACATGCTAAAATTTCAAGGCCACACACTACACATTACACATTACACATGACATTACACATTTCATAAAATTTACATTTAGTCATTTAGCAGACGTTTTTATCCAAAGCGACTTACAGACGAGGAAACATTGGAAGCATTTATAACAATATAGGCAACAAAATGCATAAGTTAATTAAATCCAGTCCATTAAAGCCTAGCACAGTATACAAAGCTAAGAATAGTGAGGTAAGTAAAAAAATATTTTTTTAAGAAGACAGAAAATAATAAGAGGTTAAAATCAGTCATCTACATTTTGACGGAAGATATGCATTTTCACACAGTACACCGGCCTGTAGTGTTCTAGCAGTGTAAGGTTGAGAGTGAGTTTCTTCAGTAGCGGTGTGATGCAGGCCTCTTTGAAAGCAGTGGGAAATGTCCCAGTGGTGAGCAAAGAGTTGATGATGCGGGTCAGACCAGGCACAACTGCTGGAGAGATGGCATGAAGGAGATGGGTGGGGATGGGATCCAGTGGGCAGGTGGTAGGGTGGTTGGAACCAATGACCTTGGAAACATCATCTTCGGACATAGGAGAAAAGGCGGGTGATGGTGGCGTAGAAAATTGGCTGTTGATGGCGGTAGTTTTCTTTACGAAGAACGATGCAAAATCATCAGCCGTTAACTCCGATGAAGGTGTGGGAGCAGGCGGACAGAGGAGAGCAGAGAAGGTTTTTAAGAGTGTGCGAGAGTCAGGAGAGTTGCTGATCTTCGAGTGATTATAATCAGTTTTTGCAGAGGTGACGTCAACGGAGAAAGTAGAGAGAAGGGACTGGGAGAGAGAGAGAGGTCAGTATGGTCTTTTGACTTGTGCCATTTTCTCTCAGCTGACCGGAGGCTGGTGCGATGCTCACGTGGTACATCCGATAACCAGGGGGCAGACAGGGATGCACGGGCTGGTCCAGATGTAAGAGGGCATATGTTGTCCAAGCAGGATGTAAGCGTGGAACACAGAGTGTCTGTGGCACTGTTGGTATTCAAAAGAGAGAGCTCCTCAGAGGGGGGAGTGCAGACAAGACAGCAGAGGAAAAGCAGGAGGGAGGGACCGTAGGTAGCGCCGGAAACTGACCAGCGGTACGACATCTGCGTTGTCTGGAGCGGTGAGGTCGGGGTTGACAAAGAAGTGATCAGACGTGTGCAGCGGAGTGAACTGAGAGTGATGAGTGGAGCATTTCTCGAATCATCCTTGTCATTTGCAAAACAGTATGTGCATTTCTGGTTTTGATTGTTTGATTGCAAGAGACGGCACATGAGTCATGTTTACGCTTTTACTGTTTTTACAATAATTTATTGACAGACAGTGTCATTGTGATGCAGACAGGAAAAGACAGCACTGCATAGCACAAACAAATGTAGAAATCTGAACATAAGACAATCTCCTTAGGGAAAACTGTACATTCAGTGCAGTGGAATTACAGTGCAGTCTTCCTACACCTCCTGACGTTCCTGTCTTTTGGGCAACGGATTCTCATCCACATCACAACAAATATCTTCTCTTGCGATACAGCGTGAAAATCATCTTTCAGAGTGTCTAATCCAGCCTCTTCAGGCATCAGCTGTGATGTCATCACACGTTACATCCATGGCAGCCAGAAGGGTCATATGTGTATGCGGCTGGCGATCATATACTTTTAATCTTCATGCTGAGAAAAATTCCTCAACGTGGTTGAGTAGGGTGAGAGGAACTCCACCAGCATCCTGTTGTGGGCCGCAAACCATTGCCTGATGATGTTGGAGCGATGGAAACTGACATTGTCCCAAACTAACACGTACTTTGGCAGGTCATCTCCAATCTGCCCCCTCTCTTGTTCAGGGATGAGATCCCTGTAGAGAGTGTCAAAAGACTGTTTAGGTGTGAAAAGGGGCCGTCTGCAACACATTGAAGTTGTCTTGCAGTCCTATGTGGAAAGAATATAGCAATGCAAAACACTAAATTGAGTAAAATAAAATGCCACCGTTTACTTAAAGTATTCTTACTGTATATTGTAAAACTAGTGCTTAAATGTCGTGGGGATTATACTATTCCACAGAGACCCATTACAATGCATTTTGATCAACATGACATAAGCAATTGATAATGTAGGAATCTGCACAGAATTTTGTCATAATCATTTGCATGGATGTACCAAAGCATTTGCAACTTGTTCAAAGAAATGAGAAAATGCTTGTTTGATGTGCACACGTGACACAAGGAAGTAAGGATTGAACAAGAAGTTTTGAGAATTTCAAATCGGATCTGAGAAATGTACAAAATTGACTTAGAAAAAACTCTATTTAAAGTGGGGGGGGTACTTTTGGGGCAGTTTTGTTTCACCCAAGTGTCCCATTTCCACCCCTCTCAAACTAATGCATGGATGCATATAGCCAGAAACAATTCATTTGATGCATGCAAAGAAGCAACACTGTGTGTCTCAAGAAGCTTTTATTCATGATTACGTAGACATGCTAAAATTTCAAGGCCACACACTACACATTACACATTACACATGACATTACACATTTCATAAAATTTACATTTAGTCATTTAGCAGACGTTTTTATCCAAAGCGACTTACAGACAAGGAAACATTGGAAGCAATTATAACAATATAGGCAACAAAATGCATAAGTTAATTAAATCCAGTCCATTTAAGCCTAGCAAAGTATACAAAGCTAAGAATAGTGAGGTACGTAAAAAAATATTTTTTTAAGAAGACAGAAAATAATAAGAGGTTAAAATCAGTCATCTACATTTTGACGGAAGATATGCATTTTCACACACTACACCGGCCTGTAGTGTTCTAGCAGTGTAAGGTTGAGAGTGAGTTTCTTCAGTAGCGGTGTGATGCAGGCCTCTTTGAAAGCAGTGGGAAATGTCCCAGTGGTGAGCAAAGAGTTGATGATGCGGGTCAGACCAGGCACAACGGCTGGAGAGATGGCATGGAGGAGATGGGTGGGGATGGGATCCAGTGGGCAGGTGGTAGGGTGGTTGAAACCAATGACCTTGGAAACCTCATCTTCAGACATAGGAGAAAAGGCGGGTGATGGTGGTGTAGAAAATTGGCTGTTGATGGCGGTAGTTTTCTTTACGAAGAACGATGCAAAATCATCAGCCGTTAACTCCGATGAAGGTGTGGGAGCAGGCGGACAGAGGAGAGCAGAGAAGATTTTTAAGAGTGTGCGAGAGTCAGGAGAGTTGCTGATCTTCGAGTGGTTATAATCAGTTTTTGCAGAGGTGACGTCAACGGAGAAAGTAGAGAGAAGAGACTGGTAGAGAGAGAGAGGTCAGTATGGTCTTTTGACTTGTGCCATTTTCTCTCAGCTGACCGGAGGCTGGTGCGATGCTCACATGGTACATCCGATAACCAGGGGGCAGACAGGGATGCACGGGCTGGTCCAGATGTAAGAGGGCATATGTTGTCCAAGCAGGATGTAAGCGTGGAACACAGAGTGTCTGTGGCACTGTTGGTATTCAAAAGAGAGAGCTCCTCAGAGGGGGGGAGTGCAGACAAGACAGCAGAGGAAAAGCAGGAGGGAGGGACCGTAGGTAGCGCCGGAAAGTGACCAGCGGTAAGACATCTGCGTTGTCTGGAGCGGTGAGGTCGGAGGTGACAAAGAAGTGATCAGACGTGTGCAGCGGAGTGAACTGAGAGTGATGAGTGGAGCATTTCTCGAATCATCCTTGTCATTTGCAAAACAGTAAGTGCATTTCTGGTTTTGATTGTTTGATTGCAAGAGACGGCACATGAGTCACGTTTACGCTTTTACTGTTTTTACAATAATTTATCGACAGACAGTGTCATTGTATTGCAGACAGGAAAAGACAGCACTGCATAGCACAAACAAATGTAGAAATCTGAACATAAGACAATCTCCTTAGGGAAAACTGTACATGCAGTGCATTGGAATTACAGTGCAGTCTTCCTAAACCTCCTGCGTTCCTGTCTTTTGGGCAACGGATTCTCATCCACATCACAACAAATATCTTCTCTTGCGATACAGCGTGAAAATCATCTTTCAGAGTGTCTAATCCAGCCTCTGCAGGCATCAGCTGTGATGTCATCACACGTTACATCCATGGCAGCCAGAAAGGTCATCTGTGTATGCGGCTGGCGATCATATACTTTTAATCTTCATGCTGAGAAAAATTCCTCAACGTGGTTGAGTAGGGTGACAGGAACTCCACCAGCATCCTGTTGTGGGCCGCAAACCATTGCCTGATGATGTTGGAGCGATGGAAAACTGACATTGTCCCAAACTAACACGTACTTTGGCAGGTCATCTCCAATCTGCCCCCTCTCTTGTTCAGGGATGAGATCCCTGTAGAGAGTGTCAAAAGACTGTTTAGGTGTGAAAAGGGGCCGTCTGCAACACAGTGAAGTTGTCTTGCAGTCCTATGTGGAAAGAATATAGCAATGCAAAACACTAAATTGAGTAAAATAAAATGCCACTGTTTACTTAAAGTATACTTACTGTATATTGTAAAACTAGTGCTTAAATGTCGTGGGGATTATACTATTCTACAGAGACCCATTATAATGCATTTTGATCAACATGACATAAGCAATTGATAATGTAGGAATCTGCACAGAATTTTGTCATAATCATTTGCATGGATGTACCAAAGCATTTGCAACTTGTTCAAAGAAATGAGAAAATGCTTGTTTGATGTGCACAAGTGACACAAGGATGTAAGGATTGAACAAGAAGTTTAGAGAATTTCAAATCGGATCAGAGAAATGTACCAAATTGACTTAGAAAAAACTGTATTTAAAGTGGGGGGGGGGGTACTTTTGGGGCAGTTTTGTTTCACCCAAGTGTCCCATTTCCACCCCTCTCAAACTAATGCATGGATGCATATAGCCAGAAACAATTCATTTGATGCATGCAAAGAAGCAACACTGTGTGTCTCAAGAAGCATTTATTCATGATTACGTAGACATGCTAAAATTTCAAGGCCACACACTACACATTACACATTACACATGACATTACACATTTCATAAAATTTACATTTAGTCATTTAGCAGACGTTTTTATCCAAAGCGACTTACAGACGAGGAAACATTGGAAGCAATTATAACAATATAGGCAACAAAATAAATAAGTTAATTAAATCCAGTCCATTAAAGCCTAGCACAGTATACAAAGCTAAGAATAGTGAGGTAAGTAAAAAAATATTTTTTTAGAAGACAGAAAATAATAAGAGGTTAAAATCAGTTATCTACATTTTGACGGAAGATATGCATTTTCACACACTAGACCGGCCTGTAGTGTTCTAGCAGTGTAAGGTTGAGAGTGAGTTTCTTCAGTAGCGGTGTGATGCAGGCCTCTTTGAAAGCAGTGGGAAATGTCCCAGTGGTGAGCAAAGAGTTGATGATGCGTGTCAGACCAGGCACAACTGCTGGAGAGATGGCATGGAGGAGATGGGTGGGGATGGGATCCAGTGGGCAGGTGGTAGGGTGGTTGGAACCAATGACCTTGGAAACATCATCTTCAGACATAGGAGAAAAGGCGGGTGATGGTGGTGTAGAAAATTGGCTGTTGATGACGGTAGTTTTCTTTACGAAGAACGATGCAAAATCATCAGCCGTTAACTCCGATGAAGGTGTGGGAGCAGGCGGACAGAGGAGAGCAGAGAAGGTTTTTAAGAGTGTGCCAGAGTCAGGAGAGTTGCTGATCTTCGAGTGGTTATAATCAGTTTTTGCAGAGGTGACGTCAACGGAGAAAGTAGAGAGAAGAGACTGGTAGAGAGAGAGAGGTCAGTATGGTCTTTTGACTTGTGCCATTTTCTCTCAGCTGACCGGAGGCTGGTGCGATGCTATTGAGATTATGATGTTTTATGTATTATAAATTCAGGTTTACTGTCAAATATATGTCCATGCTGTGCTGGGTTTTTCGTCTTGAAAACTAGTTGGCAGAAGTGTGTAACACAGCCCTGAGGTATGCAGAAGCAGGGTCTCAGATTACAAGTGTGTGTGCGTTTCGGCAGGACCGGCTATTTTCAAAATGTTTTGCAGGGGCCAATAGTTGGGGGAGAATGGAGTCAGATTTACATGTCCCGAGGTGATTGGTTCCGGAGGATTGAACGCCCGTCCAATGAAGGGGAGGAGCCGAAGAGAAATCGACGTCACATTTTTTATAAATACTTGTAACCCGAAAGTGTGTGTGCTGTTTTTTTGTCTCAAATGTATGTTGAGAAAACAGCCCCAGCTGGAAGAAGCTTTTACATCTGATAATAAATTCTACTTAAACTTATTGGGAAAAACGATCTCTTTGACTTTTCTTCAAATTTTTGAACACGCAGGACTCGAGTTTCAAAAGTCCAATAGTTGGTGACGCCGACGTGATTTGGAGACAAAGGAAAGTTTCGCGCCACATTTCGGCGGACCCTGTGGGGGAGGGAAAAGATATCGAGACGGATTCAGATTTAACACAAAAGGCCGGCTTAAAATACTTAAGGTAAGCAGAAACCTGTTATTCCGAATTCTGCTATTGGATATACTAAATTTCTGTGTTGAATTTGATGAACATCTCGATGAATAGACGAGTAAAATTGAAATAAGGAAAATCAGATTTAAAAGACTCTTACGGGTTAGAGTCCCTTGGCAGAGAAAGCCATAAATAAATACAGATTAAAGTTCTGTATAATAAGGGTTAGTGTCCCTGGAATTAAAACAGTTAAATTCTGTTGGGAAAGAAATCCCGTGATCGGCGTATCACAAATTCTTTTAGGTTAAAGTCCTTCGGAGAAGAGATCCGTATATTATTTACTAGTTTGATTTTATTTGTATGAATGGTATTGGGGATGAAAGTATTTAGACGTGGTGTTTAGTTGAATGCATAGGTAAACGGAAAATTTGCACGTGGTGTGTGTAGGCTTTGTGTATGTGTATAATTTAAGTTGGGGTAAGGAGACGATCGTAAAGGAACTAGTAGGAAAGTTATATTGAATACATATATATATATATACAAGTAAATAAATAGAATAGAATGGCAGAGTTTCAAAAGGAGTGTGATGAACACGAATGTCCGACCGTATTAGCGCAATGGCAGAGTATCGCTGAGATGATGATAGCACAGGCTGAACCAAGAGAGAAAAAAGGGAGACAAAGAGAAGCTCAGGAATGTTGGGTAGAATTGTGTGATAATTATGCATGGACGAAAGAGGCAGAGAAACTTAAAGTGCCCCTTGCCCCGAAAATAAGAAATATGGAGAAAAAGGCTCATTGTAGGTTATGAACATAAAGGTGATGAAAAAATGATTAAATGGTATAATGCAAGTCGATATAAAAATAAAGGGTGTGACTTAGAAAAACAGTTAAGAAAATGGACTCGTGTTGCCCTCGTGGCAACAGCTTTATCGCCCATTAGACATAGGAAGGAAGGGAAAGCTACAGAGGATGATGTTAGACTGAACGTGAAGGATGGAAACAGGGAGACTGAGTCACTAGCACCGCCCCCTGAACAGTACCGCCCATTGTATCCGCCTCTTGCTCAGCCCCCACCGTACATCTCACCAAATACGACTGACAGCAAACAACAGGTCGTGCTTGAGGTACGAGAGGGAGTTTTAGACTGTAATTTAAAAGAATTAGAAGACCTTCGACAGGAGGTACAACACCTGGGCAAGGTAGTGACAGAACAGGTACATGCGGCACGAGCTCAGGTGAATGAGACAATGCGCCACATGGCAGAAAATATGGAACTTCCAGAGGGAAGTGATTGTAGTGAGAACGGAGTAGGAAGTGAAGATGAAAGGGGAAGTTGTAGGGCATCTGGCCCTGTAGAAACAACAGGTCAGGCCCAGGGCACGATGCATACAGTATGTATTAAGGGAACGATGGTAATGGATGAGGAGCCAATAGCAAAACGTACTAGGGGAAGGGAAAAAGAGCAGCAGCTGTCTAATTTTTCAATTGATCATTGCCCCCCTAACGGGCCAGAGCAGAGAGAGCAGGCAATGAGTCACCATATTAATCAATTATATACAGGCGTACAAGCCCCATTGTTAGTAAAGAGCACTGGGGTGCAGTACCAGCCCTGGTCACACAGTGACATGACTGCTATTTCCAGTAAACTTCCTCCAATTACATCAGGGGGCTCTAAGTGGTTAAGTAAATTAACGGCCTTGAGTCATGGTACCGTTTTGGCTTTGGGTGACATAAGGTGTCTGTTGGGTCAGATTTTGACAGCCTCTCAGATGGGGAGTTTTGAACTCGAAGCCCAAACATTACAATATCCAAATGATCTTGATTTTTCAAAAGTAATCACAATGGTGGGCAGGGCACTCGGTCGATTGTACCCATTGCCACCCACCGTATACCAAAACATAAAGTTTCGCATAAAACCAGGTGAGACAGGTGCAGCATATTATTTCAGGTGCGCTGCTGAGTGGGAACAGATGGTGGAAGAAAATAGTTTAACCAACCCAATTACACGAGACATATTCAGAGCAGCAGTCATGGCAGGTGCCCCTAGTGGTGTTAAACAAATAATGGAAAATAACCCTGACATTCCAATTGCTAGTAACGAAATATGGGAAAGGCATTTAGTCCACCACACAGATAGGGCTGTTGAGAAAACAGGAAAAGAGGAAGAACAGTTAGAAAAGATAAAAATAGAGTTGCTAAAACTACAGTTGGAACAAGCAAAAAATGAGGGAGGGACAAAAAAGAGTAAGCAAATGCCACAACAACCCTATCAGCCACCCCCTCACCAATATAACGGCCCACCCTATGGTACAGACGCCGATGCAGCAGGTGGGAGGGGAAATAGACAAAGGAGCAATTGGAGGGGTAGTAATAGAGGGAGGGGGTCTTATGGAGGGAGGCAGCAGGGTGGGGGAAATTTTTACGTGTGTGGTGAGGCAGGCCACTGGATGAGAGAGTGTCCACAGCTTTCAGGTCAGTTTAACGGACCACCTGCGGAGGGATGGGGTCCTCGCAGAGGTGGTGCCGGTGGTCGCGGCAGGGAACCACAAACCCCATACAACCCGGGGCAATACCCTCCACCACCCTCCAACCTACAGGTGCCGATGTTCCCGCCATCGGGCCCCGAGGGTGGCGCGAGCGTTTATTGAAGGGGCCCCCAGAGAACTGAAATGAGGGCTAGGGCCGAACCTCTCATTTCGTTAATGGTAAACAACAAACCATTAATAGCTCTGGTGGACACCGGAGCCACCTATTCGACTGTCACAGGCGGCATAAAACAATCTGATTTGAGTGACAAGACTATGACGGTCGTCGGATTCTCTGGGGGCAGAGAAAGCTGGCAAATGACACAACCACTTAAAGTTGAAGTGGCAAATCAATGCTTATCACACTCGTTCCTTTTCTCCAGCAATGCTCCCATTCCTCTTTTGGGTAGAGATTTATTAATAAAATTAGGGGCTAGCATTTTGTGCTCAGCAGAAGGGGTAATAGTTACATTTCCAGATGGTACAACCATTAACTGTTCCCTATCAGGTAATACGACAGACAGCCAGTGGATGCTGACCTTGTGTGGGGAGGAGGAGGCGGCTGATCTTTACTGGGTAAAATTAGATGATGACGCACAGTGGGGCACAACAATGGAACTGTATAGCAAATACCGTTCATGGATTTCAAATTTAGATATCTATTTACCCCCCATAGACCCATTGCATTGTACATTGTTTTATGACAGAAATGACATAACCATTTATGAAGACATGTTTCAGGAAGTGGAGGGAGACAGATGGGTGTTGGAGGGAGCTGGAATTTTTGTGAGTAAAGAAGGAGTGATGGCTCCAGTGAAGCTGACAGAAGAGCAGTTAAAATGGTATGAGATGGCAGACACAGCAGCACCTCACATATCGTTAGCCTTACACCCAAGCCATGAAGCCAGGGAGCTAGGTAAGATTACAAAAACACTGTTGGCCACCCAGGATTGGGAGCCCACGGAAAAAAACAGATGTTAAATATTCATCTAAACACAAAGCCTATTGGATAGAAGGTGCCACACGAGACACTGGAGCTCTAGAGCATGTGCAGGTTTCTAGATTCCATGGCAGGGAGCTGTCAGATAGTGTGGGAGCACCAGACATCATAAAAAATTTACCTGAGGATCTTTGGTCTCAGGGCCCAACAGATGTAGGTTTTTGTAACATGTCTCCAGTTTACTTTCAGTTAAGCACACCTGACCCCATCTGGATTCCACAATACCGCAACAAACCTGAGGCGGACGAGGGTGTGGCCGCAACAGTAAAAGGTCTCCTAGAGAGGGGTGTTATTACAACATACAAATCTAGGTGGAACACACCTATTTTTCCGGTGCCGAAACCAGGCACGAATAAGTACAGGTTGGTACATGATTTGAGAGCAATCAATGCTGTTGTGGCTACACCATCGTTAACAGTGCCTAATCCGTATACTGCACTCTCTGTGATAACACCTGAGCACAATTGGTTTACATGTATTGATTTGGCTAACGCATTTTTCTGTATCCCTTTAGCAGAGGAATGCAAGGCGTGTGTGGCTTTTACATACAAAGGTTGTCAATATTCTTACAACAGATTACCCCAGGGGTTTGTTTTATCACCAGGAATTTTTAACCATGCATTAAAACAACAATTACAGGACTGTAGTTTGCCTGGAGACTGTGTGTTGATCATGTATGTTGATGACCTCCTTTTGGCAGCCAAAACAGAGCAAGGATGCCTGGAGGGGAGCGAAGCTGTGTTAAGACAATTACACAAAAGTGGCTTCAAGGTAAGCAAGGAAAAGCTGCAATTTTGCAGACCTTGTGTTACATTTCTAGGTCGCATGATCACCCCAGAGGGCTCCACGCTAACTGTAGCCCATAGACGAGGAATTCTGAGTCATCCAAAACCAACCACGGTTAAAGAGATGTTGTCATTTCTAGGCCTAACAGGGTATAGTAGACATTATATTCCAATGTATGTTTCATTAACAGCCCCTTTGAGAGATCTTGTAAAACAACAGGGTATGAAGAATTTGAGAGCAGACATTGAGTGGACACAGGAAGCTGAACGGACGTTCATTAACCTGAAACAACAGATGGCACATGCAGCTAATCTCAGCAGTGCCGATTACAGATCACCATTTCACTTAGACGTCTCTGAGACAGGGTCAAGTGCACATGGGGTACTTTATCAAAAAGACCAGGGGGGCAGAAAAGTGTTGATGTATGTTAGCATGTTGTTGGACAGTGTAGAACAAAGACAGCCACCATGCAGCAGGTTTGTCGCAGGATTGGCAAAGATAGTGAAGAAAACGTCTCACATCGTTATGGGCCACCACCTAATTGTTTTAACCACGCATTCAATCGCATCTTTTGTTAATTCTGAATCATTCACATTTTCCCCTTTACGACAGCGACGCATTGCAGCAATTTTGCTCGCCGACCATATCATATATACACATGAGGGCATTAACATGGCAGATTTGGTGGAGGAGGGAAAACCACACGACTGTGTACCGATCACAGAGAGGGCATCAGTGGTCAGACTAGGTTTGTTTGCAAAACCATTGACTGGCCCTGAGCCAGTCATGACTTTGTTCACTGACGGGTGCTGTTTCAGGGCGGAGGACGGAAGTTTGAAAGCGGCTTATGCAGTGGTAGAGCAGGTAGGACATGAGATGATTACGAGGGATGCAGCAAGGTTAGAGGGGAAGCAGTCAGCACAGAGGGCAGAAATGATAGCAGTGATCAAAGCCTTGCGACATACTGGTGGACACCGTGTAAACATCTATACTGACTCTGCTTATGTTGTTACAGCTGTACACGTAGAAATGCCGTTGTGGAAACGTTGTGGCTTTATCACTTCGTCAGGTCGACCAATAACACATGCATGTGAAGCCAGAGACCTTTTAGAGGCTCTGATGATCCCCTCAGAGGTGGCAGTGATTAAATGCGCTGGTCACTCTAAGGTGGATAGCTCTTTGAGCAGAGGCAATGACGCAGCAGACTTGGCGGCAAAAGCTGCTGCTGGTTATGTGTCCTCGCAGATGATGTGCACATCAGAAAGAACATCTAACGATTTATTGCCGAGATTCACAAGGGAATACCTTTGTAAAGAGCATCAGCGCTGTACCCCTGAAGAAGTCTCTGTGTGGGCACAACATGGAGCTGTTCGTGCCTCTGACGGACTGTGGCAAGCTCCGGACGGACGTCCGGCGCTCCCAGCGAGTCTGTGTCATTCCATCATGGTAGAGGTTCATGGAGTGAGCCATGTCGGGGACAAACAGATGATGAGAGCGCTTGAATATTGTTGGCATCCTTTTTTAAAAGCTATGGTCTCAGCACATGTGAGCACTTGTGAAGTTTGTCAGGGATATAACGTTAAACCCACGATTAAACCAACAAGGGGTTCGTTTCCTTTGACCGGTGGTCCGGGGGACGGAATCGTGATTGATTTCACAGATATGATCACGAGGATACAGGGTAAGCGTTATCTTCTGGTAATCGTAGACTATTTCACTGGATGGCCTGAAGCTTATCCTGTAGGCAGAGAAGACAGTACGGCGGTGATAAAATGTTTAATTAACCATTATATTCCGCGCTATGGTTTCGCCCGGCGTTTACGATCAGATAATGGCAGCCATTTTAAGAATGAACATTTGCGAGTCGTCGAAAAGGCCCTAGGCCTCAAACATGCATTTGGTTATCCTGCCAGCCAAGGTAAGGTTGAACGAATGAATCTCACACTAAAACTCAAATTGGCTAAAATCTGTGCACAGACAAAACTAAATTGGTTGTCAGCTTTGCCATTGGCCTTAATGTCAGTAAGATCATCTGTTAACCGAATCACAGGATTCACCCCTTTTGAACTATTTACAGGTCGCCAGTTTCCAGGGCCACGGAATGCACTGTCGGATGCCATTGTGACACCATTATCTCACGCTGTCTGTTTTGATAAACTGACTGCTCTCATTAAGACTTTTTCATGCCAGGTCAATCCATCTCCAGCAGCAGACCCCCCTCCAACGACGGTACAGTGGGTGAGGCTGAGGACGTTCAGGAGAAAGTGGAATGAGCCGAGGTGGTCGAAACCCCATAGGGTGACAGCGAGGACATCACACTGTGTTAGATTGCAGGGCAAGGGTGACACTTGGTTTCATTTAACCTCATGTGTAGCTTGTGACCCCCCCTCAAGGGATCTTGCAGAGACACGGGTGGACCTGCGTAGACAGGTCCAAGAGAGGGAAGGAGAATCAGAGGCTGAAGAAGCCACAGGTGAAATCACAACACCACTAGTACAATAACAATTGCAAATCGTTCACAAGACAGGTGTCCCAGGTGAATGTGCTGTGACCAAAGAGAAGGACGGTAGAATTATTTTCCAAAAGTGCAATAAATTGAGTGAATACTCACGGAGGTGGAAATACGTATTACCATATATTCTTTATAACCATATTATATATTGTTCTCATTGTGATTTTCATATTTATTCTTTTTCATATCTATTGTTTTTCATATTTTTTCATATTTATTATTTTTTATACCTTTATATTGCTATTGTGATTTTGATATTGTCATTCCTTACCATTTTATTTTGTGTGATTTTAACCATATATATTTTTCCTTAATTGCATATTCCCATTAAGTATATTGTGTGTTTAACCATTTTAATTTCGAAGAGTGTGTTTATTATTCCTTTAAAGTCCAAGAGAGGGCAACAAGATGAAGCTGTGGGAAAACTGTAAGCTGTCGGGGATCCTATTAATAATTTCAGGAGTTATAGTAGGAATAATTTTTAGCCTAACTAAGGGTCAGGAAAGCAACAACACCATATCAAAATCGAGACACAAAAAAGCCATAGCCGATACGAGGTTACCGTGTGAACAACTCGTAATTAACTAGGTTTGGGGTAAGACTACATCATTTACTTTCGACCTATGCGCTGTCATAAATTGTGGGGGAAAAAATAGCTCATGGAGGGGGTACAATATATATATATATGTATGGATGGGAATATGGACAGTGTTTGTAAGGTGTCCCAGTCTAGGCAAACCTATAGGGGTGAATGGTGTCCATCATGGAATAAGGTAATCGCATATACAGGTGCTTGGACTCCGGAACAACCTAGCCTTTGGACCCGTACCTCGGCAAAATTTGATTTAAAAATGCAGAGAGATTACAGTGCAAGTAAAATCCACTCACCCTTTCAATATCCACCAGAACGGGATCAGCCAATTATACAGGGGAGTTTTTCCTTATAATGGGGGTGCACAGCCCAGGAACAGATAATAAAGCAGTAATAAAATTTGTAGGAAAAGGAAAGAAATGAGACAACAGCTGAGCCATTATTGGTAGGACAAAAGAATGGAGTGGTAGAAATAGATTACACCATGTTAAAACCAGAAGATACGATAGAGCGAGCCACAGGATATGGGGAAAATAATTTGTGGCTGGAATGGATAATTACCACAGCCAGAGAACAGAGGTTAGATGATTGTGTTGGATGTGCTAATGCAAGACCCAATTTATACATTGAACCAGCCCCGTTGTACCAAAATGATACGTGGGGCTATGAGTGTATGCTGGCATTGACACGGATGGCCAGTCCAAAAAATTGTACCACATTGGCAGCAATATTCCCACCAATAACTAACCTTTCACGGGCAGGTCCATTTACACCAAAGAAAGCAAATTATACCTGTTTTGATATTAAACGTCTATCACCAACCAGCAACCTGGGGGAGATAAATAAGGAGTGGTGTGATCAGATCATAGTAGATAATGGGACTGAAATAGGTACGTGGGCTAGAGCAGGTTTGTATTATTATTGTGGAGATCGAAGATTGTTTACTAGGATACCTGAGAAGGCAAAGGGAGTGTGTGCTTTGGTAAGACTGGGAGCCCCAATAACTCTGATAGGTGACAGAGCAGTCAGAACGGAAACCATAAATTCAGCAACATTGACAAGAAGACGTAGGAGACATATCATTAAACAGAGAGCAATAGGTTCAAGTGTAGATTTATCATTAAATAGTCCGACATACATTGACGCGATAGGGATTCCCAGAGGTGTTCCAGATGAATATAAGCTAGCGAACCAAGTGGCAGCAGGTTTTGAGAATATACCCATAATAGCTGCTCTTTTTCCAGTCACCCCAAACAAGAATGTAGATAGGATTAATTATGTGCATTATAATGTGATGAGGTTAGCGAATATGACAAGGGATGCCGTAGATGGTTTAGCGGAGCAGCTAGCACCAACTTCACTGATGGCTATACAGAACCGTATGGCTCTGGACATGCTGTTGGCAGAGAAGGGAGGAGTATGTGTAATGTTTGGTGATCTTTGTTGTACGTACATTCCCAATAATACTGCCCCAGACGGATCAGTGACGAGGGCATTAGAAGGTTTGAAAACTTTGTCTATAGAAATGAAGGAACATTCAGGAGTAAATAATCCTATAGGAGATTGGCTAGACAAAACATTGGGAAGATGGAAAGCAATAGTAATGTCTATTGTGATGTCTATAGGGGTATTCATAGCAATTTTGATTACGTGTGGTTGTTGTTGCATTCCTTGCCTTAGATCACTGTGTAATCGTTTAATAGTTTCAGCTATTGAGAGACCGGAAAGCCCCAAACCATTTAATATGCCGTTGTTATCCAGCTATACTGACGACACGGAGGACCAAGAATTTTGACCTCTGTCGAGGTCAAGAGAGGGATTATTGAGATTATGATGTTTTATGTATTATAAATTCAGGTTTACTGTCAAATATATGTCCATGCTGTGCTGGGTTTTTCGTCTTGAAAACTAGTTGGCAGAAGTGTGTAACACAGCCCTGAGGTATGCAGAAGCAGGGTCTCAGATTACAAGTGTGTGTGCGTTTCGGCAGGACCGGCTATTTTCAAAATGTTTTGCAGGGGCCAATAGTTGGGGGAGAATGGAGTCAGATTTACATGTCCCGAGGTGATTGGTTCCGGAGGATTGAACGCCCGTCCAATGAAGGGGAGGAGCCGAAGAGAAATCGACGTCACATTTTTTTATAAATACTTGTAACCCGAAAGTGTGTGTGCTGTTTTTTTGTCTCAAATGTATGTTGAGAAAACAGCCCCAGCTGGAAGAAGCTTTTACATCTGATAATAAATTCTACTTAAACTTATTGGGAAAAACGATCTCTTTGACTTTTCTTCAAATTTTTGAACACGCAGGACTCGAGTTTCAAAAGTCCAATAATGCTCACGTGGTACATCCGATAACCAGGGGGCAGACAGGGATGCACGGGCTGGTCCAGATGCAACAGGGCATATGTTGTCCAAGCAGGATGTAAGCGTGGAACACAGAGTGTCTGTGGCACTGTTGGTATTCAAAAGAGAGAGCTCCTCAGAGGGGGGGAGTGCAGACAAGACAGCAGAGGAAAAGCAGGAGGGAGGGACCGTAGGTAGCGCCGGAAAGTGACCAGCGGTAAGACATCTGCGTTGTCAGGAGCGGTGAGGTCGGGGTTGACAAAGAAGTGATCAGACGTGTGCAGCGGAGTGACCTGAGAGTGATGAGTGGAGCATTTCTCGAATCATCCTTGTCATTTGCAAAACAGTAAGTGCATTTCTGGTTTTGATTGTTTGATTGGAAGAGACGGCACATGATTCACGTTAACGCTTTTACTGTTTGTACAATAATTTATTGACAGACAGTGTCATTGTGATGCAGACAGGAAAAGACAGCACTGCATAGCACAAACAAATGTAGAAATCTGAACATAAGACAATCTCCTTAGGGAAAACTGTACATGCAGTGCAGTGGAATTACAGTGCAGTCTTCCTACACCTCCTGACGTTCCTGTCTTTTGGGCAACGGATTCTCATCCACATCACAACAAATATCTTCTCTTGCGATACAGCGTGAAAATCATCTTTCAGAGTGTCTAATCCAGCCTCTGCAGGCATCAGCTGTGATGTCATCACACGTTACATCCATGGCAGCCAGAAGGGTGATCTGTGTATGCGGCTGGAGATCATATACTTTTAATCTTCATGCTGAGAAAAATTCCTCAACGTGGTTGAGTAGGGTGAGAGGAACTCCACCAGCATCCTGTTGTGGGCCGCAAACCATTGCCTGATGATGTTGGAGCGATGGAAACTGACATTGTCCCAAACTAACACGTACTTTGGCAGGTCATCTCCAATCTGCCCCCTCTCTTGTTCAGGGATGAGATCCCTGTAGAGAGTGTCAAAAGACTGTTTAGGTGTGAAAAGGGGCCGTCTGCAACACAGTGAAGTTGTCTTGCAGTCCTATGTGGAAAGAATATAGCAATGCAAAACACTAAATTGAGTATAATAAAATGCCACCGTTTACTTAAAGTATTCTTACTGTATATTGTAAAACTAGTGCTTAAATGTCGTGGGGATTATACTATTCCACAGAGACCCATTACAATGCATTTTGATCAACATGACATAAGCAATTGATAATGTAGGAATCTGCACAGAATTTTGTCATAATCATTTGCATGGATGTACCAAAGCATTTGCAACTTGTTCAAAGAAATGAGAAAATGCTTGTTTGATGTGCACACGTGACCCAAGGATGTAAGGATTGAACAAGAAGTTTTGAGAATTTCAAATCGGATCAGAGGAATGTACCAAATTGACTTAGAAAAAACTGTATTTAAAGTGGGGGGGTACTTTTGGGGCAGTTTTGTTTCACCCAAGTGTCCCATTTCCACCCCTCTCAAACTAATGCATGGATGCATATAGCCAGAAACAATTCATTTGATGCATGCAAAGAAGCAACACTGTGTGTCTCAAGAAGCATTTATTCATGATTACGTAGACATGCTAAAATTTCAAGGCCACACACTACACATTACACATTACACATGACATTACACATTTCATAAAATTTACATTTAGTCATTTAGCAGACGTTTTTATCCAAAGCGACTTACAGACGAGGAAACATTGGAAGCAATTATAACAATATAGGCAACAAAATGCATAAGTTAATTAAATCCAGTCCATTAAAGCCTAGCACAGTATACAAAGCTAAGAATAGTGAGGTAAGTAAAAAAATAATTTTTTAAGAAGACAGAAAATAATAAGAGGTTAAAATCAGTCATCTAAATTTTGACGGAAGATATGCATTTTCACACACTACACCGGCCTGTAGTGTTCTAGCAGTGTAAGGTTGAGAGTGAGTTTCTTCAGTAGCGGTGTGATGCAGGCCTCTTTGAAAGCAGTGGGAAATGTCCCAGTGGTGAGCAAAGAGTTGATGATGCGGGTCAGACCAGGCACAACTGCTGGAGAGATGGCATGGAGGAGATGGGTGGGGATGGGATCCAGTGGGCAGGTGGTAGGGTGGTTGGAACCAATGACCTTGGAAACATCATCTTCAGACCTAGGAGAAAAGGCGGGTGATGTAGAAACTTGGCTGTGGATGGCGGTAGTTTTCTTTACGAAGAAAGATGCAAAATCATCAGCCGTTAACTCCGATGAAGGTGTGGGAGCAGGCGGACAGAGGAGAGCAGAGAAGGTTTTTAAGAGTGTGCGAGAGTCAGGAGAGTTGCTGATCTTCGAGTGGTTATAATCAGTTTTTGCAGAGGTGACGTCAACCGAGAAAGTAGAGAGAAGAGACTGGTAGAGAGAGAGAGGTCAGTATGGTCTTTTGACTTGTGCCATTTTCTCTCAGCTGACCGGAGGCTGGTGCGATGCTCACGTGGTACATCCGATAACCAGGGGGCAGATAGGGATGCACGGGCTGGTCCAGATGTAAGAGGGCATATGTTGTCCAAGCAGGATGTAAGCGTGGAACACAGAGTGTCTGTGGCACTGTTGGTATTCAAAAGAGAGAGCTCCTCAGAGGGGGGGAGTGCAGACAAGACAGCAGAGGAAAAGCAGGAGGGAGGGACCGTAGGTAGCGCCGGAAAGTGACCAGCGGTAAGACATCTGCGTTGTCTGGAGCGGTGAGGTCGGGGGTGACAAAGAAGTGATCAGACGTGTGCAGCGGAGTGACCTGAGAGTGATGAGTGGAGCATTTCTCGAATCATCCTTGTCATTTGCAAAACAGTAAGTGCATTTCTGGTTTTGATTGTTTGATTGCAAGAGACGGCACATGAGTCACGTTAACGCTTTTACTGTTTGTACAATAATTTATTGACAGACAGTGTCATTGTGATGCAGACAGGAAAAGACAGCACTGCATAGCACAAAGAAATTTAGAAATCTGAACATAAGACAATCTCCTTAGGGAAAACTGTACATGCTGTGCAGTGGAATTACAGTGCAGTCTTCCTACACCTCCTGACGTTCCTGTCTTTTGGGCAACGGATTCTCATCCACATCACAACAAATATCTTCTCTTGCGATACAGCGTGAAAATCATCTTTCAGAGTGTCTAATCCAGCCTCTGCAGGCATCAGCTGTGATGTCATCACACGTTACATCCATGGCAGCCAGAAGGGTCATCTGTGTATGCGGCTGGCGATCATATACTTTTAATCTTCATGCTGAGAAAAATTCCTCAACGTGGTTGATGATGATGTTGGAGCGATGGAAACTGACATTGTCCCAAACTAACACGTACTTTGGCAGGTCATCTCCAATCTGCCCCCTCTCTTGTTCAAGGATGAGATCCCTGTAGAGAGTGTTTAGGTGTGAAAAGGGGCCGTCTGCAACACATTGAAGTTGTCTTGCAGTCCTATGTGGAAAGAATATAGCAATGCAAAACACTAAATTGAGTAAAATAAAATGCCACTGTTTACTTAAAGTATACTTACTGTATATTGTAAAACTAGTGCTTAAATGTCGTGGGGATTATACTATTCTACAGAGACCCATTATAATGCATTTTGATCAACATGACATAAGCAATTTATAATGTAGGAATCTGCACAGAATTTTGTCATAATCATTTGCATGGATGTACCAAAGCATTTGCAACTTGTTCAAAGAAATGAGAAAATGCTTGTTTGATGTGCACACGTGACACAAGGATGTAAGGATTGAACAAGAAGTTTTGAGAATTTCAAATCGGATCAGAGAAATGTACCAAATTGACTTAGAAAAAACTGTATTTAAAGTGGGGGGTACTTTTGGGGCAGTTTTGTTTCACCCAAGTGTCCCATTTCCACCCCTCTCAAACTAATGCATGGATGCATATAGCCAGAAACAATTCATTTGATGCATGCAAAGAAGCAACACTGTGTGTCTCGAGAAGCATTTATTCATGATTACGTAGACATGCTAAAATTTCAAGGCCACACACTACACATTACACATGACATTACACATTTCATAAAATTTACATTTAGTCATTTAGCAGACGTTTTTATCCAAAGCGACTTACAGACGAGGAAACATTGGAAGCAATTATAACAATATAGGCAACAAAATGCATAAGTTAATTAAATCCAGTCCATTAAAGCCTAGCACAGTATACAAAGCTAAGAATAGTGAGGTAAGTAAAAAAAAAAATTTTTAAGAAGACAGAAAATAATAAGAGGTTAAAATCAGTCATCTACATTTTGACGGAAGATATGCATTTTCATACACTACACCGGCCTGTAGTGTTCTAGCAGTGTAAGGTTGAGAGTGAGTTTCTTCAGTAGCGGTGTGATGCAGGCCTCTTTGAAAGCAGTGGGAAATGTCCCAGTGGTGAGCAAAGAGTTGATGATGCGGGTCAGACCAGGCACAACTGCTGGAGAGATGGCATGGAGGAGATGGGTGGGGATGGGATCCAGTGGGCAGGTGGTAGGGTGGTTGGAACCAATGACCTTGGAAACATCATCTTCAGACATAGGAGAAAAGGCGGGTGATGGTGGCGTAGAAAATTGGCTGTTGATGGCGGTAGTTTTCTTTACGAAGAACGATGCAAAATCATCAGCCGTTAACTCCGATGAAGGTGTGGGAGCAGGCGGACAGAGGAGAGCAGAGAAGGTTTTTAAGAGTGTGCGAGAGTCAGGAGAGTTGCTGATCTTCGAGTGGTTATAATCAGTTTTTGCAGAGGTGACGTCAACGGAGAAAGTAGAGAGAAGAGACTGGTAGAGAGAGAGAGGTCAGTATGGTCTTTTGACTTGTGCCATTTTCTCTCAGCTGACCGGAGGCTGGTGCGATGCTCACGTGGTACATCCGATAACCAGGGAGAAGACAGGGATGCACGGGCTGGTCCAGATGTAAGAGGGCATATGTTGTCCAAGCAGGATGTAAGCGTGGAACACAGAGTGTCTGTGGCACTGTTGGTATTCAAAAGAGAGAGCTCCTCAGAGGGGGGGGAGTGCAGACAAGATATCAGAGGAAAAGCAGGAGGGAGGGACCGTAGGTAGCGCCGGAAAGTGACCAGCGGTAAGACATCTGCGTTGTCTGGAGCGGTGAGGTCGGGGGTGACAAAGAAGTGATCAGACGTGTGCAGCGGAGTGACCTGAGAGTGATGAGTGGAGCATTTCTTGAATCATCCTTGTCATTTGCAAAACAGTAAGTGCATTTCTGGTTTTGATTGTTTGATTGCAAGAGACGGCACATGAGTCACGTTAACGCTTTTACTGTTTTTACAATAATTTATTGACACACAGTGTCATTGTGATGCAGACAGGAAAAGACAGCACTGCATAGTGTGGGAATTAAGATCAAGATATGGATCGATATAAAAATGGATGATTGATGTTGTTTAAATCAGATGTAATTTCCTACATGACATGATTGTGAACAAAAGCTTGAAGCTGAGAGTCCTACAGTTGCTAGATGTTGCCTGAGATCGGAATTTGGTCAGTAAGTGGGGGGTTGCATGTTCTGCTTATGTGAGTGTGTGTAACAAGAACCACATCTTCTTTTTGGGGAAGAAATGGGTACACTGAAGGATCTTATTGTGGTTTAAACGTGCCTTTACATTTAATATGCTTATGATTCCATTATTGATTACAAACTATGCATAATATGTTGAAAATATGACCAGTATGTGAACCAAGAATTTAGGGCTGATACTGTGGGGCTTTTTCCACAGGAAATTACTATGTATGTGTGTTAAGATCAGGTTACGCACAGAGCATGTTGGGCCTCCTATATAATTTGTTACAGATGGATGGAGATTTGAAAAACAAGGCAGTGAGCTGATTGGCTGGAGACCAGACAAAGGGAGCGTATCTGATTGGACCCCAGCTCAAGAACAGACACGACGACAAATACATATAAATAGCTGTGAGACTGTTTCTCGGGGTCGATTCTTTGTGGAGACGTTTTTGTGTCTGAGAATCCACCGAAACAGCTGTTTGTTTGAGACTTCTGATCAATAAATTTCAACGTTTTCTGAACTGGCCTCTCTCCAATTTTTGAACGCGCAGAACGTTGTTTTAATGTTCATCAGATGGTGACCCCGGACGCGATTGGAGAAAGAGGCATCTAAAGAAAATTGTAAAACTCGGAGAGTGACCGAAAATTGGGACGAGACAACTTTTAATTCAACACACTGTCGACAGAAAAAAAACCAAAGGTGAGCAGAGCCCTGTTTAAACAAACTTCTGCAGATTGGATATTCCAAATTTATGTGTTGAGTTTGAAGTATATCCGTACCATTGATTAAAAAATTTAAAATCATTGATATGTGTTGATCAGAATAAAAGGATATTTTTTATATATATATTGGATGACGGGGTGAGAAACCCGCGTCACGATAGTTACGAAAACTATAGTTGTTTAATCCCTTTAAAACACCGGCAAGTATCGAAGCCTAGCCGTGAGAAAGGGCACTTTTAAAACAACGGCAAGTATCAAAGCCTTTGCTGTGTGATAAAAGTGAATAAGTTGTTAAATCCCTTTTAAACAACGGCAAGTATCAAAGCCTTGCGGCGTGAGAAAGGGCGCTTTTAAAATAACGGCAAGTATCAAAGCCTTGCTGTGTGATAAAAGTGAATAAGTTATTAAATCCCTTTAAAACAACGGCAAGTATCGAAGCCTTGCTGCATGAGAAAGGGCGCTTTTAAAACAACGGCAAGTATCAAAGCCTTGCGTGTGGGTGACCGACACCATAGTACGCTAAAAGTCGATTAAACTATGTGTATATTAATAGTATATTGTGTACTGAATATTACTTTTAAGTATAGAAAAAGGTGATAAATTGTGTATTAAGTGTGTATTGTATACTGTAATATTATAGTGTAAAATGTCTGAATTTGAGAAAAAGTGTGTGATTTATGGAAATTCCCCTGTAATTATACAATGGGAAAACATTGTTGATATGCTAATGGCCCAATCAGAGCCGAAAAATCGTAAAAAGGACAGGAAAATCTGGGAAAACAAATGGAGTCAAATTTGCATGGAGAATGTGTGGAAGGAATCTGAGAAAGTGTTGATTAAGATCACTCCAAAAATCAGGGAAATGGAGGAAAAAGCGCATGCAAGTTTAAACAAACATGTAGAAGGAGGAAAAGATGTGAAGAGGTTAGATAAAAATAAGCATAAAAAGGAGGAAGAGAGATTGAGAGAAGAATTACGCCTGTGGACACGCATTGCACTGACTGCAACTGCTTTGAGTTCCCCTAGGGGGGGCACAGGACATGTGCAGTCGGAGGAGTCAGAGAAAGAAATGGTGAGAGAGTCAGGAAGTGCAGGAGCCAGTATCTCGCGTCATACTGAGACAGCCCCCTTATATCCTGATTTGAATAAGCTGTTGCCACCGCCCTACATACCAGCATCACAGCAAGTGCAAGTGAATGTGAAAGATTCCAGGGTGGAGGTAGACATGCCAGATCTAGATGTTTTAAAGGATCAAATACACGTGTTGACAGCACAATTAGAATTAATGGTAAATAAACAGGAAACCATACAAAGAAAGAATAGCATAACAAGCCAAAGTGCACGAGTAGTGCACAATGAGGAGGAAGACCGAGACATGAAGGGACAGGAAGCATGTAATAACAGTGAGGATGGAGGGCCACTGCAGGTATGTAGGGACGTAGTTATTAAAGGAACTATGATGTCTACCCCAGTGTCACAGGGTACTAGGAGTCGTACCAGAGCCTATCAATCCACTCCAGCCTGTCAATTCACTCCCCCTCAAGAGAGACAATGGGACAGTATGTGTCGCCTAGGTAGTGAGTATGAGGAAAGGAATGATAATGTGCCAAATGCCCAACTAATGTCAGGAGGGGCAACTAACATGCCTCTGTTACAGGGCAACCGAGGTGTACCAAAGTACCAGCCCTGGAGCCATAGTGACATGACAGCTGTGCTGGCAAAATTGCCCCCCATTACATCTGGTGGAGGCAGATGGCTTACAAAGTTGATGGCATTGTGCCACGGCACCACCTTGGCGGTAGGAGACATAAGATGCCTTTTAGGCCAAGTT